>NW_026262701.1:75001876-76350907 GCF_021869535.1 Mytilus californianus | reverse complement strand
GACTGTTATAAGATCGAATCATTTCAGTGAAAGTTCTGGTTATTTACAAAACTGCAAATTTGCAGATTTATTTCAATAGTACGTTGAGCAGGACAACCGAACTCATCATTTATCTGAAAGACAATATAATGCTATTTTAGTGAAATCTGTAATTTTTTAGTTAACATTAAAGATGATGATCTCTTTGGACATTAAACACGAATCCATCCATCAATCTTTTGGTTTGGATTTTGTTTCTTTTCCTTTTGCAACATAAAACTTTATAAAAATAATTTACTAAACAGTCCAACTGAGTCTAATGTGTGTTCACTAGAAAAAAATAGATAAAATAAGGAGATGTGGTATGATTGCCAATGCGACAATTATCCAACAAAGACCAAATGAGAAGGATTAAACCAAATATAGGTTCAGGTATTTCACATCCAATTTTTTATGGAAATATTCTTTATAAAGCACAAAAATGTCAGTATTCACCTCTGAAGCTAACAAAACCTTTAAATAGACTTATTAAGAAGGAATATTGTTACGATACTGTTGTCAGGTCATTAAAGATTGAATATTCTGGCGTTATTATTGATTCACTTATAGGGTCTTTGCATCGGCACTAAACACATTTATTTAAAAACCAGTTGTTGGCATGACACGGGTTATGTTCTTCTCATATATGTTATGATGGTATGATACTAAACCCCTAACGGGAAGGATTGTGCCCGATATTCATATGATGAAGACATAATCTTTCAATCAGTTTAATTGAAGTCTGGAGCTGGCATGTCAGTTAACTGCTAGTAGTCTGTTGTTATTTATGTATTATTGTCATTTTGTTTATTTTCTTTGGTTACATCTTCTGACATAAGACTCGGACTTCTCTTGAACTGAATTTTAATGTGCGTATTGTTATGCGTTTACTTTTCTACATTGGCTAGAGGTATAGGGGGAGGGTTGAGATCTCATAAACATGTTTAACCCCGCCGCATTTTTGCGCCTGTCCCAAGTCAGGAGCCTATAGCCTTTGTCAGTCTTGTATTATTTTTAATTTTAGTTTCTTGTGTACAATTTGGAGTTTAGTATGGCGTTCATTATCACTGAACTAGTATATATATTTGTTTAGGGGCCAGCTGAAGGACGCCTCCGGGTGCGGGAATTTCTCGCTGCATTGAAGACCTGTTGGTGACCTTCTGCTGTTGTCTGTTCTATGGTCGGGTTGTTGTCTCTTTGACACATTCCCCATTTCCATTCTCAATTTTACAATGTACGACCTGACACAATGAGCAAAACCCATACCGTATTGTCATCTATAGTTTTTTTTTTCGATGTATAAATCTAAAATATCTATTGTCATTCGAAATGTTATTCACGCCTCAATGTTACATACACATTTGAAAGTGGTCAACGGTTTCTGGATTTCCTTTCAAATAATATATATCTAGTTTTAATATGGAGTTTTATTATATGCGTCAATATAAAAAACGCATCAAATACATTGGAGAAAAGTAAAATTCATAGATGTCATTCCTTGTACAATTATGTCTAAGTGTAGAAAACGTTTGGATGCTGTGGATAACCAACCCCTTGATCTGTTCCGCCAGCAAAGTTGTACTGCTGAGCACTGGGATGCAGTACTATTTTCCAGTCGTATTCATCATTAACTGTTTTTGATTTCCTGATGCATTTTCAATCAAACCAGACTGTGAAGGACTCATACAACAACCATCTGTTGAATATTTAAATGAGGAGTATTGTAAATTTTTGTATATAAATGTACATACAAACGACATGGCTGAAGAAAATCATTCGAAATCGACGCAGCCTCCGGATGAGCCATTTATTTTACAATTATAGATGACTGTGCTTGTTGTGCATACATTTTTTGCATTACATTTATCTGAATATATGAGCTATTTCGAAATTTCACACCAATATTTGTTTTTATCTGAAAGGAGATCCAAACAAAAACTCTTAATACATTTCAAAGGCCCACATGTAGCAAAAACTTTTTAGATGTATGCTTAATTGCTTTGTGGTACATGTAGTACTTTCGTGTAAAAGATCAAACACGTATTATGTATCATAAGTCTCTTCTAGGTCAGATTGAACAAGATAACAGCTATTTTAGAATTTAAGCCTCCTTTTTTAATGGACTACATTTAACAATATTCTAACACTTTATATATATGTAAGGGTTTATAAAGGGCAGGGAAATGCAGAGATTATTACAAATTGTTTTTCATATTGAATATGATCACCTGGAAAGCAACCATTCAGCTACATACCCTATGCTAAAGAGAGGTTTTCATATGGCTGTGCGGGAGGAATGAAAGCGCAGTCACTTTTGTTTGGAATGTGAACGTTCTGTCATGTTCTGTGTTTTTCTCATTCGAAAGCTGTTTGTATAGTCAGTGACCTATCTTGGTCTATGTAAATTTCCAAATACTGCCGTTCTTTTCAGCCAATATGTTCCAATGTTCTTTAAATTTGTTCCTCTCAAATAAATGTCATTTGTCGTTTTCAAACAAATGTTCCTATTAACTATTATTTAGTGTGTATGTGTATGTTTTTTGTTCCTCTCTATTAAATGCTGTTCTGTATAGTAAGTTCGTTCTCTTGTCCGTTATCCCTCGAAACCATAAACTAATGGCACAGTCAACGAGATCAAATCTTTATGTTGCCTCTTGCAAGTATGCTTTTGGCAACTGCAAGGGAGTATCTAGCGAGATATGACAATATAATGCAACAGACAGGCAGGAGTCTAGAAAACATATTCCGAAAGAGTTTACTTCATACTTCAGTGAATACGCGGAATTGTCACGCCTGCTTTACTGATTATGATTTAATGTTAGGTTTAAAGTCTTTGAAGTCAAAATCCTACTACTACAGGTATCACACACACTTTAATTTGATCAAAGATTCACGAAAAGAATGTCAAAATCATACAAATTCTGTCAGACGAATATGTCCACCATGCCGTGAATATATTCAATGATTAATACTGAGTAATGATAACTCATGACCGATAATCTGATGAAACAGTGGAAACTGGAATTTGTTAAAATAATCATGTAAATGGGGTCAAAGTCAGGTGGACAAGTACAGCTTACATGTATTCTACCACTAAATACAATTTACCTATTACTTATGTTCTATATCAAAATACTGAATGACACGGTTTCATACAGTAGCTTATGTGCTTTGAACTTCTTTTCAGTAACTAAGAGTGATGTAGTGTTATTATTTTTGTTTCGTTTTTAACTTGTGGTTTTGTTATCTATATACCTTAGGTCTAATTGATTCTTTAGACTAACTTTGTGTGTTTTACCTATCTTTTGTAAGTTTACTAATTGGGATTAAAAAGGGCTTGAGAGCTTAAAGAAAAATTATAGTTTAACCCGTCGTATTACCATGTCTGTCTTAAGTGGTTGGTCAGTGATTGTGTATTGTCGAATATCGAGGTGGTTGATTATTATTGAATATTCGTTTCACAGATGACAACGAATATGTTCCAATTGTCGTAACTACAATCGCGTTCCTTTTTCCTCAAATGTGACCTACCGATTTAGACTAATCATGGGGTTTGTACTAACTTGAGCAACACGACGGATGCCACATGTGGAGCAGGATCTGCTTACCCTTCCAGAGCACCTGAGATGAACCCCAGTTTTTGTATGGTATTCGTGTTGCTCAGTCTTTGTTTTTTTATGTTGTGTTTTGTGTACTGTAGTTTGTCTGTTTGTCTTTTTCTGTTTTTAGCGATGTCGTTGTCAGTTTATTTTCGACTTATGAGTTTCAATGTCCCGTGAGTATCCTTCGCCTCTCTTTTACTTTTTTTTAAATAATTGAAAATATAATAGTAGATGGCCTATTTTTTATTACAAGTATTTCAGTTTAGATTCATTTACAACGTTTTCTAACCAGGACCGAACTAAAGATAATTTATAAGAAGAAGTGGTATGAGTGCCAATGAGACAATTAACTCTCAATCCAAGTCACAATGTATAAAAAGTTAACAATTCAATTAAAGGTCAAGGTACTGCCTTCAACACGGAGCCTTGGCTCACACCAAACAGCATGCTATAAAAGGCACAAGATTGACTAGTGTAAAACAATTCAAACAAAAAAACCAACGCTCTAATCTATATAAAATACGAGAAACGAGAAACACCTACCAAAACACGACAACCACTGAACAACAGACATAGGACAAGTGCATAAAAACTCAGTGGGTTTAAAGTCGTTTTAAAGACTTGTTTTGATTAGGTGAACTTGTTGTCTTATTGACGTTCACGCGATATCACCTTTTATTCATACCAGCAATAAATATTGACAACAAAACAGTTGACTAATAATTAAAAAACAATTGAAAAGCTGGCCTTACTCCGAATATTAAATGTAGATCAATGAACCATAAAGACGAGGTTAAGTTCCGTTGAAGATTTCAAGACAAAAAAATGTAATATTAACTATCATTCCTTGGTCCTGATACAAATAACATGTTAGTAAGAAAATGATGTAATCACACAAATTTGGCGTCGATGGCAGACGCAGATTTAGACTGGGCACACGCGGCGCCTTCCATCCTAAAGATGAAGAAACAATTAAATTAACCACCAATTTGATCAGCACTTAAAGCGGGCTCCAAAATTATTGTGAAACTACCTATTCTAGAAGTGACGTGAATCAGATGTGGATACTAAAAAACTCCAAATAGAGTACATACAATCTAAGACTCTTTCAACTTGCAATAGTATTTAAACATTTGACTTTTCTAAACTTTATACAAGTATTCCCCATTCCTAATTAAAAGAAAAATTGAAAGATTTGGTTCTGCTTTGTTTCGTAAAAAAGAATGGCCAACGTAGGTTTAAGTATCTTGTCTTAGAGAGCGATAAATCGTACTTTGTAAAAAGCCACTCTGATTCATAAAAAAAATTCTCTGAAACTGACATTATCAAGATACTTTGTTTTTTTATTGACAACATATTTGTTACGTTTGGAGGAAGTATTTTTCAACCAAATATCGGCATTTCCATGGGAACCAACTGTGCTCCTCTTTTTGCCGACTTGTTCCTTTATTCATTTGAGTCTAACCTCATACAGGAACTTCTTAGGAAGAAAAAGAAATTAGCAGCATCTTTTAACTTCACTTTCCGCTATAATATAGATTATGTTATCTCACTAATTAATTCAAAATTTAGTGACTATATATGTTGAACGCATCAATCCCATCGAACTTGAGTTAAAGGATACAACAGATACAGTTACGTCTGCCTCATATCTTAACTTACATCAAAAAATTGACAGTGGGGTCGGTTAAAAACAAAACTTAACGACAAAAGAGATGAGTTCAGCTTCCTAATTGTGAACTTTCCATTTCTTTGTAGCAATATTCCATCAGCGCTTGCATATGAAGTATATATATCCAAGTTGATACGATATTTCAATACTTGTGTTTCCTATCATGATTTCCTTGATAGAGGGTAGTTGCCCACATAGAAGCAAATAAACCAAGAGTTCCAAGTGGTAAAGTTAAAATTATCCTTTTGTAAATTTTACAAACGCTATCCCGAGTTGGTTGACCGTTATGGAATATCTGTTTCATAGATGACGATGGGTATGTTCGCACTACAATCCCGTCCCCCTTTCCTTGAATGTGACCTACCGAATCAGACTTATCACCGGGTTTGTTCTTATATGAGCAACACGACAGGTGCCATCTATTGCGCAAAATGTGCTTACTCTTCTGGAGCATCTGAGATCACCCCCAGTTGTTGATGGGGTTCATGTTTCTCAGTCTTTGGTTTTTCTTTGTTGTGTTTTGTGTACTGTTGTTTGTTTGCTTTTTTTCTTTTTTAGCCATGGCGTTGTCAGTTTATTTTCGACTTATGAATCTGAATGTTTGGAATCTTTCGCCTCTCTTTAAAGTCAAAATATGGTCCTTCAACTCCTAAATCCCAAAAATATCCCCAATCTTCTTGTACGTCTGTAAATCACCATGATAACAAATCTAAAGTTTCTTTGCATTCATTGGACTATGAATTGATCTATTAATTAATGATATTTAACGCCGCTTGTAGCACTCTTGTTTATTTCAAAACGACCAGTTTTCATTGAAGATGAGTGTCCGAAGAGAACCACTGACTTTGACCTTTCGACCTTCGCCAGTTAGGAATCGAACGCACCTTGACATGAGCGGAATTTGAACTCAAAACTTCAGTGTTAACAGGCTAATAATCACTGTAAATGATTACTTAGACCACTTGGCCACCTAATGATTTACGCCAGACGACTACCATGGGATTTGCAACCATATGTCTTTTATTTTCAGACGAGAAAAAAACAAACTGAACATACCTGATTTTCTGCGTCAAAAACCAGGACGGAAACACCAGAGCCAGAATTTTTGAAGACCAAAAGAATACAAATTTCTAGACAAAAAATATACTCTTATTTGAATTACGTCTGTGACGAAGTGACGGCTATGAACTGGATGTGCCACATTCACTGGAACACCAATAATGATCGAAATATAAATTATGGGTCAATTTCTTGGTGCAACACGTGCTACCAGAATATACGTCATTAGGAACTATTGAAACTTCGAGTCGACAACAATCTACAAAACACAACGCAGAAAGAAAATAAAGATTGAATGACAAGACCCACCAAACAACAGGGTTGATCTCAGGTATTCTAGAAGAGCATACAGATCCTGTTCAACTAGTTACACCCATTAAATTAGTACATACTTCTGGTTCAGACGTTCTACTTTTCTAAACATTTTCACGTGACCCTTGACCTTGTGACCAAAGAAGGAGGAAATTGGCAATAAAGAGTGCACTAGGTAGACAAAATGGTGTAAACAGTCATATACAAATCAACAATATATTTAATTGCATGTTGAACAAGTTATATTATGCATAATCCAAGTGCAACACATAAAAACAACATATACTATAAATAATACATAACAAGCAACAAATATCTACATATTATGACCATATAATTGTTAATTAGTGTAACTGTATTCAGCGTATTAACTGTAAATGGTAGACCAGTCGATATTGAACATTGTTCAAAAGAACAAAATTAGTCTCTTTTGATTGAAAAGAAAAATGTAACTATTGCGGAAACTAAGGATCGTCCTATCAGTTTTCTATGAAATATTGAAACAGACCTCACTGTATCTGGGTTAACTTGTTTTCATAGAAAAGAAAGGACATAAGGTGGATAGGCCTGTTATAAACAAAAATTCATGAAATGCGAGGAAATAGCAAATGTATCAGATTCGATGAATTATCATTCTTACTCCTTATGATAAGCCTTACACGATGCCTATTTTGACTGCAGAAGCATCAAGCGCTTACAGTTTGAATAAAATAACTTTTCTTACAATTTGTTTTATCGACAAACGTCTATGATAATAACAATTACAACTATAAAGACAGTCACAGTGCTCAATCAAGACCTTTAAAAGAAACTTCATGAAAGAAATCTAAAGTGAAATAAAAAAAAACAATTCTGAAAATGTCTTAAGTTGCGTTGACTGATTGATTCACGAATTAATAAGCGTCTGCTTAACGTCCAGTGAAAATAAATAATATCAATGTTGTCAACGGTTTCTGGACTTGACTATAAAGTATAACTGCTTACATCCACTTCATTTGAACTTTATAGGATAGTTGTCTCATTGGCAACCATTCCACATATCCTTTTTTTTTATATTAAACTTAAGTCCTTTTAAATAATATATCTATATTTTGGTTAATGCATCTAACTTTTGACCTTTCAACCTTCGTCAGTTAAGAATCGAACGCACCTTGACATGAGCGGAATTTGAACTCAAAACCTCAGTGTTGACAAGCTAATAATTACTGTAAATTATTACTTAGACCACTTGGCGACCTAATAATTTACGCCAGACGACTCATTGGCAACCATACCACATATCCTTTTTTTTATATTAAACTTAAGTCCTTTCAAATAATACATATACATTAATGAATCTAATTTTAATATGGATTCGTAAATTCGTCGATATAAAAGAATCGCATCAAATACTTTGGAGAAAAGGTGAGTTCAGATATGCAATTTCATGTACTGTGGTGGATAATTGTGGGAAACATTTGGATTCTATAGATAACAAACTCCTCCGTCGATATCGCCAATAAAAGTGTACTTTTGAGCTCTAGCGTGCAGTATTGATTTTTCGGTCGTATTCATCCTTGGCCGGATATTTGTATCCTGAATTTGATTTCCATGTGCATTTGAATTCATTCCCTGCTGTGAAGGACTCATAAAAACAACCATCTGTTGAAAATTAAAATGACGATTATTGTAAACTTATGTAAGTAAATGTACATACAAAAGACACAACTGAAGAGAAACATTTGAAATCCTGATAGCTCGCAAAGTTTAGATGAACCATTTATTTGAAAATATATGTGTTTGTCATGTATACCTCGCAATAAGATTTGTTTTAAATAAATCTGAATTTGGTAATGAATAGAATATATGTTTGTGGTATATCATCTTTTCCGCAAGTTTATTGTTTTCTGTTTGGTATTAAATTGATACTAAGATCCATTTTGTTACATCTGGTGATCAATTTATTTGGCAATCGCCAATGGCAGTCAGCAGGGTTAAAGAACATCCGTTGTTCGAACTGTTAGTCAAATGCGTTTTGTTGAAATATACTTTTTCACTTTTTTGATCTTTTGGAAAATGTTGTTTGTGCTGTATTAAGACCGCTCTACAAGAAATTTGTTTTACATGCACACGTATAAAAATTGCGGTTTTTATCCAACACAATCATAGGTTTGAACGTTGTTTTCAATTTAGACTTGAATATATGAAACTGATACAGTAACACTGTTAACTAGTTTATACCATATTTAGGAATGAGAAAGTTGCACAGAACATATGTTCAAATTGAATAATTTGTTCAGAAAAGTATCAGCTAAAGGTTTCAAAATATAGCTGTGTAAGAATCTGCAGACTTGTATTTTTATGTCAAAGGGGAAACATATATCTCAATACAATTTTAAGGCCAAACATGGGTACAGATAATAGCAACAGTAAGAAGCTAAAATGATTGCAACTATTGCTTCAATAACGGATAATCCGGTTATGAAAAAGTTTAAAATATGCCAGTCGTTTCAATACTCATCTAAATCCTGGAATATATTTGATAAAAGTAGACCGTTTTGACTCTAAGCTTGCATTCGTTTAAAAAAATGAAACGGAAGAGATACATGTCTAGATATCATAGAAAAGACACATACTACCAGGGTTACTTAACACTTTCGATTTGAGCATTAAAGTGTCGTCAAAACTTAGATTGACAACTATGAGTACACATTTGCGTGAAAAATTGCCTGGTTTTAGGGGCCTCATAGTATAAAAAATATCTAACGAAAATGTTCTTTGGTTATAAGCTGTTAGCTCTTTCTATGAACACATAGGCACATAGGGTACTGTTGTTTTTGTTAATATCAGATAAGTCGAATGACAAAAAATGTTTTAACTTGAAAAGTAATTAAAACTAAAGCTACAATATTTGGTTGTCATTTTTACAGAAAATCAAATTATTTAATAACAAATTAAGCACCAGCTAGAAAAAGATTTTGTTGGGATTTATGAATCAAATATAAAAATAAGAAGATGTGGTATGCTTGCCAATGAGACAACAAAGAAACCAAAAGACACAGAAATTAACAACTATAAGTCACCGTACGTACGGCCTTCAACAATGAGCAAAACCTACATGACCTATACCAGTTTGTTTATAAATTTGTTAATTATTAATACTAGATTTGTACATTTCAATCTCTAAAGGAAAACTCCATACGAAAATTTACGACAAAAGAGACGACTTTTCATTCCCTATTGTTAATTTTCCTTTTTTAGACGGTGATGTTCCTTTGGCTCCATCATACGGTTTTTATATATTCCAAAAGAGGGACGAAAGATACCAGAGGGACAGTCAAACTCATAGATCGAAAACAAACTGACAACGTCATGGCCAAAAATAAAGAGACAAACAGACAAATAATAGTTCAGATGACACAACATAGAAAACTAAAGACTAAGCAACACGAACCCCACCAAAAACTGGGGGTGATCTCAGGTGCTCCGGAAGGGTAAGCAGATCCTGCTCCACATGTGGCACCCGTTGTGTTGCTTATGTTATTACAAATCCGGTCACTCGTTCGTTATGCCCGTGTGTGTAGTGATGTCATAGATTTTAACGAACGTAATCAATGCATCACTGGTAAATTATTAAATCAGGGATTTCGTTACCATAACTTACGTAAAACTTTTACTAAATTTTTTCATAGATACAATGATTTGATTAGTAAATTTGGCTGTACCTGTAGAAAACTGATTAAGAACGGTATTTGACATCCTACTTTTACGGTAATATTGTACTTAAAGCGCGGAAATCACTTTGCGATCCGTGTAAACTCATCGAACCTTTAAACAAACTTATTACATTGTATGCTTTCGTTTATACCAGGAACGACTTATTCGTAACTTTAGTTAAGTTTAAGGCCATATATAATGCACGTGCGGAGCGTGGGACCTTATTAAAACCTGGGTACATATGAAACCTTCAGATGTTTACAATTTGTAATGACTTTTGTAATAGGTATGACAAGCTATTGACGAGTATTGTACGCACATCTTCGGTTGTGTCTCGATGTTTTTTTTAAAGCAATAAAGGGGGAGGGTCTATGTTATGAAGTTGAAAAACCCGCAAGACACACTGTTAAATCACTTATTGCTGCATTTCAGTTGGCAAGCTAACTTACTTTCACTGAATTACTCATAACCCTGCTAAAAATATTCTTATATTAAATAGAATCAACTGTAGAATTGTTGTGACCCCAATGTGAAGCAACAATGGCCGACAAAGATGCTCTGCAGCAGTAGCAATATCACATGATCCACGCAACCAATGGGACGTACAGCACCAGACTTTTTTGTAATATATGATATGATTGGTTCCTACGTTTTGGTAGGTAAATACTATTACGGAGACTTATTTTAAGAACGTTTCCACCTGCATTTATTCTGGAATATAATATATTGTAGTATACTAGTCCCAGATTTATTTCACACCTGAGAGTCATTTCCTAAAAGACATTCAATATAATTACCACCTAGATTTTGCAGGACATTCAGCCTTTGAACCATATCATTCATAGTTTAAATAAATAATTAAATGATTAGGAAAGTGCTTCTCTCCAAGTAGGTAAATACAGATACACATTACCAACAGATGTGTACCAAGGATTTATATAGTTTTACTATGTACCAAGAAGATCATTTGATGTTCAAGATTATCTACAGTTAACAATCATGTATTTTTATTTATTTATAATTTTGGAAAATTGTCAATTTATTTACAATTTTCGTCCGTCAAATTTCAAGTGGAACTTTTAAATTCATTATCAAATTTTCAATTAATAAACCCATTTTGAAAAATCCGTTTTTTCTTTCTTAATAATATATTTTATAAACAATTTTTTTACATTCATTTGAAAATTTCATGTAGTTTTTGTCAAATAAAATCAGCGTGTTATTCATACCCTAAAGGGATCTGAAACAATATATGAAGCTGAATTAGAAGAATATCAACATGATCGATATCTTTATGAAATATTGTTCTTCAATTTCAGAAAATAAAACGGGATACCTTCATGATTCAGAAGAAAACCCAATAACCCTTAACAAACTCTGAACAGGATCGATGTTATTTCAAGACTTAACGGACAGTATTTGACTAAACATAATTGAATACTAGTAAGTAATTTTTATTTAAAAGCATGACTTTGAAAATGTCTTTGAAATATTTTTTTCCAAAAGTTCAAAGTTACAATGGTTATGGTTAAGGTTTCAAAATTAAATTGTGGTTAAAGAAGGCTAAAATGAGACAAAATAAAAAAAAAGTTCTATCTCTATTATTAAGCTCTAGCTTATTAAACGTTGACCTTGGAACTGAGATTTGCTGCTTCTCTGACAAGCACGCATCGAGTATTATCGATTGGTTGTTCTTTACGTTCAGTGGCAAATATTTCATGCATGTTCAGGACGAAAACAAATATAATCAACTGCATGAATAAGTAGGTCTTGCAATAGGGGTCTACTGGGATGAAGGGTGGTGAATTTAGAATATCACTGGAAAATGATGGTATATTGAGTACCGAAAGAAATTGAGACTTGCAACATGAGTTGTTGCAAGGGTTTTCTAACGTGTAGAAAGCTTGGCAATCTATTATGGGTGGCATCGGATTTAACTTCCCACTCTGACTGGACGTGGCTGCAAATTTATAACCTTAGGGTATCATTTAGGAGAAAGAGGAAAGATTGGTTGACTTGGAGTAAACATAATTTGTCCGGCTGTGGTAACATATATTTCGTGCAGATTGTAACTTAGCGAGTAATCATTTGGAAAATAACTTTTGAATCTTTTCGTTTTAACTTTTTTCTCCATTTTGTTTTGATAAATAGCTAATAAAGAAAAGCTTATCTTTACAAAAACAGTTGGAATATTAAAAAGAAGAATTCCTGCTATAATATCAATAGATCAAATGTTTGTTTTAGTGCGCACGAAAATGTTTTGTGTCAGCGTTTTGTGAAATAATGTGTAAAACATTTCTTTTATTCTAAATTAACGAGGAAAATATTTTTGTTTTAATGAGAGACACCTGTTTGCGCTGCCATGAACAAATGAAAACCAGCGTCCTTTTGTTCAAATATATATTAGGTCTAGTGCTGTACAGAACTTTGCTAACGGACTCTTGAGATATAACCGAACAATATTCTGTGTTTGTTGTGATGTGTTCTTTAAATTTTATTACGTCGGATATTGATTTATTTCAATGTCCTACTCTTCTGATGTGGCATAATTCAGAAACAAAAATCTCGCCGGAAGTAAAATAAAACAAAACGCTCCCAGCGGCAAGTTCGACGGAAAATGAAATCGGGTATATTCAATCCTAAAGTCACGCTAGGGTATGATTATGAACCACGTATGATTACATGTGTATATTGTAAGCACGGAGTAAAGTAGTTTGTAGAAAAGAGGCGAAAAATACAAAGGGGATATACTCATAAGTTACTCATAAGTCATAATCTGACACAGCTATGACAAGAAACAAAAATAAAACGAGCATAAAGACTTGCATTACTTACTTACTCATTGTTGAATGCCGTACGGTGACCTATAGTTGTTAATTTCTGTGTCCTTGTGTCTCTTGTGGAGAGTTGTCTCATTGGCAATTATACCGCTTATTAAGTCGCCAAAACGGAGTTTTGGGGACTTTATGTTTTTGTCCCGTTCCTTCTTATTATTATTATTATGGCACCCTCAACGGAGTTGGGGTGACATACTGTTATTCTACGTTTCTTTTTTTCCTTATTTTTCTTCCACACATTTTGTCCGCGCGAGTTCTCAGAACTGAACGGACCAATGTTTATGGAACTCAACTACAATGAGGACCCCCATGTAAAGTTGTGCACCTTGCTATGGAATGGTAAAAAATGGCCGCCGTTTCCATGGAAACAGCAAAAATGCGAAAAAAATCAAAGTGACCCAAAATGAAAGAAACTCCACAGGAATGGTAACTGGCATGTGCTGATTTGCAGTTTGACTTCGGAATTTTCAAAATGGCTGCCGTTACCATGGAAACAGTTAAAATATCAAAAATTATAACTCTTTCGTTTTAAGACCCAACTGGATGAAACTTTATGAAAATGTTACCCAGTATGCTAAGATGTCAAGACAATATTTGGATAGTCAAAAATGGCCGCCGTTGTCATGGAAACTGGGGCAAGTTTTACATTGACCCCATGGGAAAATGCATAAAATCAGCATTTTCTTAAAGAGTATTTCACCAAAATCAATGAAACTGTATTGATATATAACATGACATGTGGCAATGAGATGTCTGCTTCTAGAATTTTGGAATTATCCACAGTAACCATGGAACAGCAAAAATGTCCAAAATTTCCAAAAAAATCAAAATGCTGCACAATGGATAAAAGTTTACAGAAATGGTAACTGGTATTGGCAGAGTTGCATTTTGAAGTTGGAATTTTCAAAATGGCCGCCGTAACCATGGAAACAGCAAAAATGTCCAAAATTTCAAAATGCTCCAAATTTAATGAAACTTTACAAAAATGATAATTTGCATGTGTAGATGCACTCTTTTACTTTGGAATTTTCTAAATGGATGCTGCTCGCCTGGCAATTGGGGGAAGGGTGCCATCCGCTATTGCTTGCAATGGCAAATCTAGTTATTATTATTCTTCTTAACCCTAATTTGTCCGACCATTTTCTTCCAAGCCTTAAATGATGGAAACTTTATATTTGGTATGATGATGGAGTAGTATCCCTAGGGGTGCATTCACTATTTTTTATTTCAAATGGGGGTCAACTTGGCACTATTTGGGGGCCGGAACATGGGTGGGGTAATTTTTTTACTATTGATTCGCTACTGGTAGAACCTTTCAGTTTTGTGTAATACAAGAGACCGATGTCCAGGTGTCTATTCCACTTTTTTTTTTCAGCCCGGGGTCATCTTGGCATTATTTTAAAGGGTAAATTTTCATGGAACATTCTAGAACATTAATAGTCATGTGATAGTATTGAATTATTCCTGTGTACTTTTTATGTTATATAATGAAAGATTATTGCAGGTAGCACCATATGTAGCTGTAATTCGACATTGGAATTTTTAAAATGGCCGCTGTTACCATGGAAACTGCAAAAATGTGATTTTTTTTTAAATGCTTCAAATTTAATGAAATTTTACAGAGATGTTAACGAGTGTATGTAGATTTGGAATTTGACATTGGAATTTCAAAAATGGCCGCCGTTGCCATGGAAACAACAAAAATGCGAAAAATCTAGATTTGGTCCAATCTTTATGAAACTTGACAGTAATGTGACCTGTCATGTGTACATGTGCCATCCGACTTTGGAATTTTCAAAATGGCTGCCGGTACCATGGAAACTGCAAAAAATTCAAAATGCTTCAAACTTAATGAAACTTTACACAAATGTTGACTGTCTTATGTAGATGTGGCATTTGACTTTGGAATTTCCAAAATGGCCACCGTAACCATGGAAACACGAATGCTTAAATTTGAAAATTGGTCCAATTTTTATGAAACTTGTAAGTAATGTGACCTGTCACGTATGATGTGATATCTGACTTTGAAATTTCAAAATGGCTGCCGTTACCATGGAAACAGCAGAACAATGGTTGGGGGTCGTTTTGGCGACTTTTGTGTTAGCATCCTTACTTGTTATTTTTATATTTACAACAGCCTACAAATCAAAATGACAATTTACTTATTATTCACTATAAATCACACATACCTTGGCAATTTATTGATTAAGCTATATACATGTAAGAGCAGTTTGACAAGAGAATATTATGACAAGAAACAATGATCACATATCTCTAAAGAAAAGTGTAACTAAAAAAAAAACAGAAAAAAGTTGTTAAGGATTTCGCAGAACTCTGGTTCTTGCCTATGATTGCTGCTACCAGTGTACTGTTAATTGTCGAAAAACAAAGTCGATTGATCAGGGAAATACTTAAAAATCAATAAAAATCAAAACTAAAATATTACTTTTAATTTTTATAAAAATTAACGTTCGACAAATTTATTCAAGGTTAAAAATCTGTTACAACATACTGTATCTAAATATGGGCTGCTTTGTCCGATTATTCGTAAAATACTGATAAATGTGGGGGTCAAGGTCTTACTCTAAACAGTTTTTTTTACATTCCATAAAGATTTGAAAATTTAATTATGTTTTCAAAATTTAAGCCCTTACCTGTATCTAAATGACAACTAACGAAAGTAAGTCCATTTTTTTTGGGGCAAAACTGCAGATTCACAAAACAGTTGTATACGCTGATTCGTGATAAAGAAGAAATTTATGTCCAAGTTTTTGTAAAATTGCATAGAGCTTCGACAAATATTTGGCGTCTAAAACATGTTGAACCCCAGACTGTTTCAGTAATGTTTACGCCGCCGCCACTTACGACAAAAACGGGAATTGTCTCCCGCCTTCCCGAGTCTTATAACAGGCAAGACGAAAAACCCAAAATCAAATAGTCAAAATGTGTATGTCTTACTGAAGTATAGCACATCAAAACACGTCTCAAAGACTAATGTGTCTACTATGTATACTTGCCATATGCATTTAATGTTCACCTTTTTATACTTGTCTATCATCGATAGTGAGATGAGATACAAATCAACATTAGAAAAAGAGAACGGGTTATTTCACATTTACAACTGTGTGTTTGTCTGAATCAAGACTAAGTAAATGGCATATCAGCGAAAATATATGCTCCATTCATTAGACTTCCTGCCTGTTGCAAGATTTGGCAAATAGATAAACGAAACTGCAAAAATTATATTTTGATATCCACCATGCCAAACCAAACACTTTAAAGTGATGATCTTGACAGAATTAACATGTAACATGTAAAAGGGTGTACTTTCAATAGAATATCTGTTTGCTGTATTTATCATTTCCTATGTCAACCAAATCTTTGCTGCCATAATAGATTTGAAGGAACTTCAATTGAATTCAATATTTTATTGGTACAAGCAAAACATATGAATGACTTCAAGCATACTATACATGTGGGATAACATAAGACAAATCTTCATACTACAAAACATTATATAATCATACTTTGTACTATTTTTGAAACTGGTATATTTCCCTAAAACTCTTCACACTCTGAACATTATCATGAATATAATTATACAAGTATACATTTTAAAGTAAAAGAAGAAATATTCATTAGGGTTAAGGTTGGTTGTTGTTTATTTGGCTTAAGTTGAAACACGACAATATGCTTGAGGATACTAGATATTATAGATCTCAACTTATTAATATCGATCAGTAAATCAGCAAAACGTGTATAAACAAACACATTGGGAGCTTCACACGGCGTGACGATAATTCTATATATAACTTCGTAAAGGGTTCAACAGTACCATATGCTGCCACAAATTTTACAGATGTTGAGTAACAAAAAGATTTTATAGTAAATCTATGTAGATCACAAATCAAAATGAAATCAAAAGATTGCCCAGATTGCTCTTTTTTGTTTTATTTCGAAGAAGCTTATATTGAAGTTTTTTTTTTAATATTCAATGACGGTTTGACAAGGTTATTGATGTCCACAAACGTCTATCCCAGATTATATCAACTTTTTATTCCATACAATAAGTCAGTTTATCAGTCAGATTTAAATCAAAGGTTTCCAAAGAGCCTGTATAGCTCATAGTGATGTTTGCATAAAAAAATATAAGAATATTTCCTATAAGTTCCGACAAACCCACAACTATTATTATTAAATGATATATATATATAAAGCGCGTTATCTAATTAAAAAATATACACAGAGCGCTTGACACAATAACAAAATTAAGATTATAATTATATCAATGCAACTAAAATATGCTACAAAAGATAACACAAAAATGGCTAAAAGGTATCCTTTAAGGGTATTAATTCCTATAACGAAATACTTGAAGATTTCGGCAATTTTTTTTATTCGTGTATCTTATTTCGATGATTTATAATAGACTAAGGTGCCCGGAACAAAAGACTTTGGTAAAAGACAACGGAGTTCCACAAAAGATGACAGAGAAAGACGCTAAGTGATGGGAATAGGTCAAACTAGCCCTTTAGGCAAGGTTAGCTAATCAAAATATGAACACGATTTCCCTCTTGTTGATACTGTCTTTTATCATGAAGAAGCGTCTGTACAAATTTTGCTAAATTTGATAAAAACAGTACTAAAGTTTATGACGTTTGATAAAATGTTTAATTTAACCAATGCACTGTCTGATCCGGAATGTTGACGTGCAAAAAGACGGAATGCCGGATTTTTATGCATCTCTGCACTCGAGAACAAAATAAATATGCATCGTACTTAAACCTCATGTAATCATTTTCTACTCCCTTCCGTCAATTCGTTTAATGATAAAAAATGTTTTTCTAGGCAAAGATGAACATAGTTAACTGTTACCCGAAATTTCATTCAATTGCTTGTAAACTATTCATTTATATCTGGGATTACCGACAGTCGGGAATGAGAGACACTAATGAAAGAACAATTAAAAAACATTTATTCGTCTTTCAGATTTGAATGTTACTAAGGTAATCATCAAGAATTAAACTAGTACCCTGTTTTTTATTTACCTCCACAAGTAGAACAAATGGTCAGGAATCCAATTTCAGCAATAATATACATGTGTATGAATACGCTTTAAAGTGTAACTTACAATGTTTTTTAAGATTAAGATATACAGCCTATAAAAAGTACAAAACACAGAGGAAACTCATTCTCCAATCATATTATAATTACATTTAAAAAAAAAACACAAACAAAAGAAAGCCAGCTAAAAAATATACAGGAACATGCAAAAATAAAAAAAGGAACTGCATCAATGTATATATAAGTGAATTGGCAGATGTCGAAAAAGAAACAAGAGGCTCCTAGGGGCCTGAATCGCTCATCTAGCAAAATTATTTATTTTAAATTTTATTGAAATCAGTTACGTATGCTAGTTTGTGAATAATATTAAGTTGCATTTTTAAAGATTTCATTTTTGATCATTTTGTATAATTGCTTACAACTAAATTTTTCGAGTTTTCGAAAATCGTAAATGTAATGGTAATACATTCTATAAGGAGTCTGACAATATGACCATGTTGACTAACTTGTAGATCTTATTTTACTGATTTTATTAGCTTTCTAAATCTTCCATAATGTTTGCACAATACAAAAAAGTGATAAAATTCATCATTCAGGGGAAATAACTTCAATAAGGAGTCAGTTGACAATTTCGACCATTATGACTAATTTTTAGATCTTCATGTGCTGAATATTTTTGCTAGTACTGTTTCTCTCTGTCTATTACGCATGTTACGGTTTCGGCAGAAAATGGAACACTTGCTAAATATCATGAAAAAAAAACAGTCACTTCTCAAATATTTCAACAATATTGACTTATTTGCAGATGTTATTTTGCTGATAATGTTTGCTTTATGTTGTTGTGCTCTAGCTATCACAGTTTCTCAAAAAAAAATCATGAAATAGGTAATAATGATCTTACCTACTAAGAAGAGAAAGTTGACAATTTCTGCCATGACATATTTGTAGATCTTATGGTAAAATTGAGAATTGAAATGGGAAATGTGTCAAAGAGACAACAACCCGACCACAGAGCAGCAAACAGTGCTTATTATCTTTACTTTTATACATTTTTGTCTATCTATGAAGCTGCATGCATATATTGCGAACAGTTTAAAAACTATTATCATGATTATGGTAATAACTCTTATGAGGGGTCAACTGATGACATCAGTCATGTTGACAATTTGAAGATCTTATTTGATGAACATTTTTGCTATTTCATTTTCTCTTTGTCTATTATGGTTACTGCAAATAATTGATAAAAATTATATTTCAAGAGCAATTACTCCATGAATGATTCAATCGCCAACATCTATCATGTTTAGTTATTTGTAGACTGCAAAAGTGGTCAAAACGATCATTCAAAGCCAATAACTCTTACAAGGGATCAATGGACGATTTCGTCCATGTTAACTTATTTGTAGATGATATTCTGATAATTTTACATTTGTGTACAATTTCTATCTATCTGATTATACGTGCTAAAAACTTCGAAATTTGCAAAAACACTGACCTGCTAAACTATTTTATCCATGTCGTTTGCTCCAACTGCTTTACTTTTGACATATAAGCCAATAATGTAAACTTTGCTAAACATTGAAATTTCAGGGACATCAACTCCGAAAAAGGTTGTCTAATTTTCTGACAATCACATTTGAGATAGACTTTCACATGTTTGACCTGTTAATTATCACCTTGTCATTTTTGCTTTTACTGCCTTAGTTTGTTTTGAACAGATATATCATGTTGAGGAGTGGTATTTGCGAAAAATACCAGTCGAGAGAATGTTAAATTTCGCGAGCCGTAAGGTGTTTTTTGCAAATACCCCTCAAGAACATGCTATATCTGTTTAATTACACCGAATGTTAACGTTCAAAAACGCATTGATGATCGTGACGTTACAAGCGTCAAGTCGGATAGAGTATTTTTTGGCAAATACCACGACAGAGAGGGTAAAAAAGGCATATCCTTTTTGCATATACCCCGGCGGCGTTAAAAAATGAACGATATTCATTTGATAACAGTAAATTGGTGAAAAATACACTGGCTATCAACCAATCAAAACCCAGGATTCTTACATAAGGTGTAATTATAAATATAAGCCACCAACTACGCTTCACAAACATGTTATATTTTAGAAACTGCGGCCATGTTTGTTGAAGGATTAGACTCAATGTGTATACTAGATTCCCTAAGGAATAATCATGTTAAGTACGACAATATCAACCCGGTTGTTTTGGAACGTAAGGTAAAACAAAAATAACGAACTCCAAGGTGAATTAAACAAAGGAAAATCCATAAAACTGAAGAAATCAAACGCTATCAATCAACGGAACAAGAGAACAACAACTGCCACATTCCTTACTTGGGAGTGGCAAAGGAGATTATTTTTAAAGTTTACGATGACAGACGGTCTACGGATGACGACAACGGACGCCATGGGACGACAGCAGCTCGCGTGGCCTTGTATGCCTTTTATTTGTGAGTTAATTCAGAGGTGCAGTGAAAGAACATCAACTAATTTCAACTTTTATCAGTAAGTTAATTAAGTTTAGTACATAATTTATGTAACTCCATTTCTGGTATGTTAACCACTTTTAAAAAAATAATTGTGAAATAAAACTGATCTTCACATGAGGCAACATATCAAGTTAGATAGAAGTATACAAGGTGTAGAAAATACAACTAAAGAAAATTATTCCAAAACGAATCACACTGTTTTTTAAGTCACGTGTTATCTTAGAAGGATACACAATCATTTAAAGTAAATACAATGTGTTTCAAGGCACGTGTGGTTACAATTTTGTTTTAATGATAGTAGGGGAAGTGCATGAAATGTGTGGATTTCTGCAACCTCTCAAGTATGAACAAAATGTGCTAAACCTTATAAAAATTGTCTACAAAATAATTTGAAGTCAGGAATATGACAGTTGTTGTCCATTCGTTTGATGTGTTTGTGCTTTTGATTTTGCCATTTGATTAGGGACTTTCCGTTTTGAATTTTCCTCGGTTCAGTATTTTTGTGATTTAACTTTTTGATGGATGGTAAGCCCTATGTGGCACCGTTAGAGTCCACAATTCCTCTAAAGTCCAAAACACCGCTAAAGTCCTTTACAAATTTCCGCTAAAGTCCACAAACTTTCCGCTAAAGTCCACAAAATGACCTCCGCTAAAGTCCACAAAAAAAAAACCCGTTTAATTCCACAATAACAAGTTCCGCTAAAGATCACAAAAAACACCGTTAAAGTCCACACAACTTTTTTTTTTAATCCCGATGGTATAGATTTAATAAAAGCATGGACTTCTGTTCTTGGAAAGTATTTCTTATCCGCTTGAATTATATTTTTGATAAATGAAAAGATTCTGATTTTGATCCCCATAAAAGATCTTTGTATTGTGATTTTCTATGAATCAAACAGGCAACATTTCTAAAAAGTTATCTAGCTATGGCGCTCTTTTTGTATTTTCTTTGGTAACCATTTATTCACACTGACATATCTTGGAGCCTATATTTGACATTGAAATTTCGTTTGCAAATATCTTTGCAAATATCTATAAAACATAAGAACGAAATCCATTCAGTTTCTGTTATGCTCCACAGCAGCCAAAACGGTCCCTTATTCCAAAAACAGACTTTAAACCATAATGTTCTTGTTTGAAATCAAAATAATGATAAATAAAAGAATTCCACACATGCATTGTGTGGTGCTAAGCAGATTTCGATCACTCATTAGTTTGCATGTTTGTTTGGTTTTCAAAAAGGAAAATGTATTTGTTTCAGAATGCGTTGAAGATGAATTTAATACATTATACGCAGATGCGGTTCTGTATTATGTCTTACCCATGATGAATACAAGTATAAAAGATTTGCGCACCTTTTTAGAATGAAGCGCGGAAGCGCTTCATACAAAATGTACTTCGGTCAACGCTTTTACACCCCAATGAATTTACAAAAAGAATCATTCAATTCTTAAATACAGGCATTTGTTAAAATCTTAAACTAATATTGTTACAATTACATGAATAAAGAGAATAAGCGAACATTCAATCAATTGAAATGAATTATTTATTTTCTTTTTTGGCACTCTCGCCCACAAGGAACATTAGATTTTTTACATTTACATGTTTTGGTCATGCATATTCCTTTCCATTTACATTTTCTAGTAAAGTTCCTAAATATTCTAAAAACTTTTCTTACCACATTATGTTTACTTCCAATAACTTCAATTTCAGCGAGCATAATTCAATTTCGTGTATTACAGACATGCTAAATACAGAAGATTACCATATCAAATGAACATGACTTTTTTGAACAATTAGAATTTTAAGTTTTTATTTCAATTGCAATTGAACTTTTTGTATTAATTTAAGATTTCAGTTATGTTGATCTGTAATGTACATTTGTATCTAATACACAAAATTAGGCAGACCGTACGCGTACAGTCCGACCGTAAGCGTGTTTTGAAAAAGTACGCATTCGCTCCAGACCGTACGCGTACGGTCCAAATACTAATATGGTCTGGAACATATATGTTGTAGGTCACTGTAAAACAATTTGAAGATGCAAATTTGATCAAAACACTCTAAAAAAAATTGGCGGAACTTGCATAAACTAGGTTTCAGATTTAGATGAGAAAATCATCAGACTCTAATACCATGAACTAGCAGATTACTTTAAACAAGACCTTTGACCACCTACTTTACTTCCGGTTAATCAGTTAATAGGTCGAATGACCTGGTAGGCAAACATTTTCAATTGACAACATCAAAATCAAAATATTACTCTGATATCAAGTTTGCCATGAATTACTAAACAAATCAAAGTGGCTGCTCGTGTCTTAGTTCCTTCCCTTGATTTGTTTGGTATAAAAAAAATAGGAAAGGCGATCAACATTACAATCGTTTTTTGGTTCTATGAAAATTGATAATAATGAAGTATAGAATGAACATTCAAATTTAATAAACAACAGGAAATTCTGTACAACATATACATATCTAAATATTATTAAAACTAGAGTATCATGTGATCTTAAGCTTGTATCGTTCACTTGACCTAAATATGATCATTGTTGGTTTTAAGGAACACATAGTTTAAGCTTTTTCTATTGAAGCGTATTACTTTAGACCTCTAGTGCTCGGTCCCCATGGACATGCATTTCTTTAAACTAAAATCTTCACGTCCATTCTACTGAAGCTTCGTAGGAAAATCTAACATCTTACATAGCTTACATGACCAATAGGGTCATGTACTTGACTTGACTTTCAACCGTACAATAATGGCTTGGATATAACCCTTTACTCATAATCTTAATCGAAATTTACATCTTTAGGACCCTGTACCGTACACATTCTCAGTAAACAATCATGTACTTCGTTATTGGTGAACAAGGTAAATTCAAAACTAAATTAAATGTACGAATACTCAGAATTCTTATCTAACTATTTCAATCGTGTTAAAAAACTAACACTGTCTTTTATAATAACTAGCAAGTAACTGATAGACAGGCATTCTGCATTAAATAAATAAAAATATAACTTCTTCCTCGTTTTGTAAAAATCAACATAACATTATAATGTTATTGTTTTTTACAATTTTTTAGTAGTTCACCTACTAATTTTATCAAATTGTAATCACTTTAATCACATCAAATCCAATGTACGGATGTTCCAGACCATATGCGCATTTAGACCATACGCGTATATGGTCTGGACCGTAGACGAATTTATTCAAAATACGTATACGGTCGGACCGTACGCGTGCCGTCTGCCTAATTTTAAGAAATGTGTCTAATCTAGAATTAAAAAATGAAATAAAAACTTTAAACAAATTCAAAACCCACGCTACATTGTAACTTTATCAGTTAATCTCCTGTATTAAGTATGAAATTGAGTTAAAATGCTCACTGAAATTGAAGTTATTTGAAATACAAATAATGTTGGAAGATAAGTTTTTAGAAAATTTAGGAACTTTACTACAAAAAACGTCAAGCCAGCTGTTTACTTGTGAGATTGATAGAATTAAACTGAAATGCTTAATATATAGTTTTGACAGTTTCTCAGATATTATAAGTGATATTAAAGTCATGTATACATCTTGTGTATTGAATGGTTAAAAGGTGTACATGACTGTCTGTCTGGTCTGTGTCATATTTCCTTGACCTTATTTAATGGTTCATTAGTCAAAGTTCTTATTTCTTGATGATGTTTGCTTCCGAGATACTTTAAGCGATGGATGAATTTATACGGCCTCCATGTCTGTCTGAAAAGATTTATCTCACCTTGACATCATGTTCATTGATCATTGAATTGATAATTGTTGTAAAAAAAATTGTTCACTTTCAAATAACTTCAATTATAAACACTAAAACAGGGAAGACATTTAAGTGTGTCCAGTCTTGTTATAATAATTATGTATACAATGTAGGTTCTTAAATACGTTAATCCAATAGCAATTATCAATACAAAAATATTGGATGGAGAGTGGTCTCATTGGCACTCATACCACATCTTATTTACACAGGTACATGGGGTCATGATGATGTACCCTATCCTCCCCCTTTTTTACGAGGCAATATTTTGTCAAAGTTCTGATTTCAAGCCATTTATACAAATAACGTTTACCTATCTATTCCTGGTCATCTATACTGATATTTTTACTTATTTGTGCTGTTTTACTATCCAGCTATTTTTATATCGGCAAACTATATAAAAGTTGAAAAAATAGCTTGAGGGGAGTTCCGGATACATTAGTCTGTCGGAATTCCAATGGGAACCAATTGTGCCCCTCTTCTTGCCGACTTGTTTCTTTATTATTATGAGGCTGACTTCATACAAGAGCTTCTTAGGAAGAGAGATAAGAAGTTAGCAATATCCTTTAACTCTACGTTCCGCTATATAGATGATGTTCTCTCACTAAATAATACAAAATTTGGTGACTATGTTGAACGAATCTATCCCATCGAACTAGAGATAAAGGATACTACAGATACAGTTAAGTCTGCCTCATATCTTGACTTACATCTAGAAATTGACAATGAGGTTCGGTTGAAAACAAAACTTTACGACAAAAGAGATGATTTCAGCTTCCCAATTGTGAACTTTCCATTTCTATGTAGCAACATTCCAGCAGCGCCTGCATACGGAGTATATATCTCCCAATTGATACGATATTCCCGGGCTTGTGTTTCCTATCATGATTTCCTTGATAAAGGATTGCTGCTCACAAGGAAGCTATTAAACCAAGAGTTCCAGATGGTGAAGTTGAAGTCATCCCTTCGTAAATTTTATGGACGCCATCACGAGTTGGTTGACCGTTATGGAATAACCGTTTCACAGATGATATCGGATATGTTCCTTATGTCGTAACTACAATACTCTTCCCTTTTCACGAATGTGACTTACCGAATTAGACTATTTACCGGATTTGTAATAACATAAGCAACTCGACGGGTGCCACATGTACGCAGGATCTGCTTACCCTTCCGGAGCATCTGAGATCACCCCCAGTTTTTGGTGGGGTTCGTGTTGCTTAGTCTTTAGTTTTCTATGTTGTGTCATCTGTACTATTATTTGTCTGTTTGTCTTTTTATTTTTGGCCATGACGTTGTCAGTTTGTTTTCGATCTATAAGTTTGACTGTCCCTCTGGTATCTTTCGTCCCTCTTTTATTATGACCCCATGTCCATGTGCTTATGTTTAGTAACAATTCTATTAAAACTAGCAAAATCGAATTATATGTCGAATTTCTTGTCGGTGCTCATGTTTTTAAACATCAACATAAAAAAAAACATTATTAATAACATGTCCCGAGACTTTTGCTCTGTACATTTATAGTGACGTAAAAAAGTGATTATATACAAAGAATAAAAAAAACAGTACTTGAAGAATGCAGTAATTATGTAATAACTAACGAATTTACTATGACTAGATAACTTTTTAGAAATGATGTCCAAATTGGCCTGTTTGATTCATTGAACGGATCATCATAATACAAAGATCAAATTAATGGAACAAAATCTTCTACAGATACTGTACTTTTTTTCATTTATCAAACTGATAAAAAATAACTACCAAGAACAAAATCCCATGCTTTGTATTGTACTACCGGGATAAAAAAAGCGAATTGATATTCTAATAATAAAAAAAGTAGTGTGGACTTTAACGGTGTTTTTTGTGGACTTTAGCGGAACTTGTTATTGTGGACTTTAACGGCGTTTTCTTGTGGACTTTAGCGGAGGTCATTTTGTGGACTTAAGCGGAAAGTTTGTGGACTTTAGCGGCGTTGTGGACTTTTCCGGAAATTTGTTGTGGACTTTAGCGGTGTTGTGAACTTTAGCGGAATTGTGGACTTTAACGGTGCCACAGCCCTATCTCACTGTAATTTTATATTTGGGTACACAATCAATACTTTAACATACATTTAACTATCACTTAATAATATATAATTATGACTATTCAATGTATGCAGTCTTATTTCATTTGATTACAATTTATTTACTCTTCCAATTTTTTTTTATAGCAGACTGTGTTCCATGTATACACATATACATTTTGAAAGAATTTGTACACTATATACATTCATGATATATGCAATGTTTAAACCTTAATCACCACTATAGTGTAAAGGTCATGAAAGGGGTAAACCCAGTGAGACGCCTTTTTGGCCGCAAATGTAGCTTTTTTACACATTTATTAAAATTGTAAACTTTTAACTATTTATTGGATAGTAGAATACTTTTGTTCCATATATATGGGCTGTTTTTTTAACAATACAGTGCACATGCATCAAGTACTAGCACCATTCATTCGTGCAAAATTACTGAAATCTTCACAATGTTAGCATTTGTGCTTATTTTTAAGTTTTATCCAAAATGGAAGTGACCGCACTTATGTTCAGTCTTACTATGTATGTATATGTTGTGTTTGATAATTTAAAACACTATATATATAGTTTGAGACAAAACACAAATGCGGCTACTTACATTTTGGTCAAAAACCGTCTGAAAGTGACGTTTAATGGCATATTTGAAAGATTTTTCATATTTAAGCTTGAATTTGAGCGTCTTTAATGACCAAATCAGTTTAAATCTTTTACATAAACTAATTGAATCGTCTGAAGTAGACACTTACGTGTTTTAAAAATGTCAAAAATCTTTCTTTGGATGTACTTCAAATTTTAAGCAAAATTTTGCTTTTACCGGACCTTCTCCTTTGTTTACATTTTGTTTAAATTATTGAGGACTTGAAAGTCGTGGAATCCTTGTTTCAAACTGAAACCCATACTGGTCCAACTTTTACCCTGTATCAACATGTTGCTGCTTGAACTGTATGCAATTTGAAACTATTTTTTAGGAAAAGCACACGTGTAAGAATAGGTTGTGGAATGCAACAGTTTAAACTTCAATGATTCTTAAAACTGCAAATACCATTTTTGAGAAACAGAAAGATTTCAAGTTGAACATAAATTACAAATGAAATCGCACCAACCATATTGATATTTCTATTTACTTATTCTGATAAGTAAGTATTGTTGTGAGAAAAAGTGTTTTCCAAGAGTTTTTCATTTGAGTAAATGTTAGTATAGGTTGCACTTTGTAAATACAGCTGTTTCACAAGACCCACCTCTATTGGGGAGATATATAATATTCATAGATATTTTGTTTTGTTTACGTACTGGTTCCTAGATATGATCTCTATGTTTCATCTCATAGAGAAATAACTTTGGAATGTTACCAGTATAAAAAAACATGGTAGCGGCGAAAATTGAAATCTGAGGAAGACTCAGAGTGAAGGTAGGGGTAGAACAGAATTTTAGTATAAGTTAAACTCTTAGAAATTCGGGGCATATAGCTGTAGAAAATATGCCGCACAGCCCTATGGTTTGACCTTTGAATAAAAAAGTAGTGCCTATCAACTTTCCGTTCTAGGATATAGTTTTTTACGAAACTTCATAGTAAAAGTGGCACAGCTTTAACCACAAAGGGAGTTCCAATGGGAAATTGCATTGTTTACATTAACAGAAGTGCAACCTATAAGAATGAATTAAGCAGTAAATGATAACAGATGAAAGACAACTATTTTACAGATAAAGAAGAAATATAGACAAGTAGGATTATATAATAAAACTAGTCTACAATTTTGGAACTGTACATATTTATCTTCTGTTTCTATACGTTAGTGCGTATGGTACATTGATTTAACTAATCTTTTCATGTGGATGTGTTAAATTTCTTGAATGCTGATATATCTCCCTCTGTTATGTCTGTTTTATTATCTGTTCTGCTAGGTATGTATATGCAGGGTCGTCTTGTAGAGCTTGGAGAAATTCAGTATATCCCTTTTCACTTTTATGCAAAAGCAAGTCCATTAATTGTCTGTTCTTTTCCTTTTGTGAATGACCCTTTTCTATCTTTTCCTTTTCATCAACTGACAACACATCATTTGTTATCAGATGATCTACTATGTCATCGTGTTTAATACTAGACACGATAAGAGAGTAATTCTTCTGTAGACGAACCTTGTATGGTTGATCTGTATACACTGATAATCCTACAATTATATCTAACTATTAAGTATACATTCATATAAAATACTAGCTGAAAAATTTATAAATACTTTGTGGTGTTCAGAAGCTCATTAGAATATTGACAACAAATCATTCTAGTAGCCATGTGTAACAGCCATATATATATTACCACCTAACTATTTAACCCACTTCGGAAAGGCATAGTTTGTTGAGAACAAATTCAGCATACACATACGAGTACATAATTAGAAAAAAAACCATGTAGTCTACGTGATACGACCATTATCAAACGTTATTCTAATAACAACAAGCAGGACCGTTTTGTGTAATCATTGCAACCTCTTCTGAAAAAACATGATTCATAAAGCAACAGTTAACATAACAATCATAAAGTTTTTTAAAAAGGTTATTCACATTAATACCGTAAATATAAATGAGAATGGAAACGGGGAATGTGTCAAAGAGAAAACAACCCGACCAAAGAGCAGAAAACAGCCCAAGGCCACCAATGGGTCTTCAACACAGCGAGAAAATTCCACATCCGACGAGGGCTTCAGCTGGTCCCTAAACCAAAATGTGTACTAGTTCAGCGAAATTGGATGTCAAACGAAACTCCGAAACATATAAATGAACCAAAATTAAAATGACATACAAGACTAACAATGGCCAAAGACTCGGGACTGGCGCAAAAAAGCAGCGGGGTTGAAGATGTTTTGTGAGATCCCAACCCTCCCCTATATCTCTATCTAATGTAGAATAAACAAACACACAGCAAATCGCCACTCAGTTTAAAAAGTCAGAGTCCGATGTGAGAATAGGTAACACGTATATACACGTATACACGTATTTAATTCTATTTTGTAATGACTCTTGGGTACATTTCATGACATTGGCTGTAGTTGTTCTCATACTTTTTCATGGAAGACAGTTGACTTAAAAGTTAAAAAGAAATGCACTGAAAATCTCTATGCATACAGTTTTCAAAGTGCATTCCATACAAATTATATTTCATTCTGAACAAAACATCAGAAACCTAATATGAAAAATAAAAAGATGTGATATGATTGCAAATGAGACAACTATCCACTAGAGTTTAAAAAAGACGATATTAGCATTTGGCGGTGATCGTACAGCATTCAACATTTAGAACATCCGATGGTGAAAGTCAGCTAAAAAAGGTGCTGACATAAAATTAAAAAAAAATAATGCAAACAAGAAAACATACGGACTAAACTATACAATTTAAGACAACAAAAATTAACAGAAATAAACCAACACATCCCAACCAAATATATGTACCTATGAAATTATTTAGTAAAATATTTCAGTAGTTTGTTGTAAAGAGACTTACTAGTTATATATAAATTAGGTTTATCAAAATTCAATACGTCAATACATACACAGGTATTACGATCAAGTTGTGAAATATATATATATATATATATATATGCTATTAAACTTGCAGTGAGTTTCTTTTGCTCCGTATTGAAGGCCTCACTGTTACTTTGAGATGAAGAAAAGCAATAAACGCGCTGTTCCTTTGCTTTTTATGTGTTTTTAACTGTGCATGTACTGATTTTCTGTCATGGATGGATACCCCATATCCTTTGATTTTTTATTATACCATACTAAAGGGTCAACGAGACAAACCAGTCTAAAAAGTGAAAAGTAACAATTGTGACAGAAAAATCGTCTCTTTTGTCGTAACTTCTTGTAAATAGTCTCTCGTGTGAAACTGAAATATACAAATCTAGAAAAAAGACATTCATTACTGTCTGTATTAGAATTATTGAAATAGGTTCCTTTTGTAAAATTTTCAAATCAAAAGTAGAACATATTTGACTATCTTCAGCAAATTTTTCATCAAGGTAACAGTGAGTGTTTTTATATTTAACATTTAGATATCATGAAACATGATCATTGCAGAGATTTACTGTACACTGTGATTGGCAACACTAACTCTATTTAATTTTTTTTATATGCGTAGCACTACAGGAAAAGGTTTGTCTATTTTGAGGCACAATTGTAGCCCATAAGAATGTCTACAACCGTTAGATAAACCTTATCGCAAAAACAGTACACATGGTACACAGATGTTGTCAGGTGAAAATATACAGATGCAATCATCTCATTGCAGTTCCATTAAGTATATTTAGGATATCTCCTTTTTAAGTACAGAAGAAGGCTTTATATGAGTTGAGGCAAATCAATCTGCATCGATGACCATTAAATAAAATTCTAGTAAGAAAACTTCTGACGAGATTGTGTTGATTTGTTGTTTGCATAGTCGAGAAGTCATAACTGTCAACCGAATTAAGCAGACCATCACAAGCACGTAATTTTTCCAAAACACTCCAAAAATAATTAAATCCACTTCTTTGTATGCTTTATTTCAACAATTAATAGCAAGTATTTTTATAGCTAACAGCACTGCCATATTAAATTTTGCAGTTGTAGACTACTTACTAGAATCTGAGATGAAACGAAATCTCAAGAGTTTTTTTCCCAAGAGTTTGAGCAGCTAATACATGATAGGGATTTTCAACATTCAGTGGAGGCCTGAAGCTAAGATGTGGTCGTGACATGATTATTTGTGTTTTTGTCTTTCAGTATATGGTATGCATGGTATGCACATGGCCTTGAAATCACAATTTCATTCTATAGAACTTACGTTTAGTGTTTACGTCACATCTAAACTATATTGGCGGCTACTGTGTTGGCCGATACGAAGACAAAACGCTTACTAAATGAGGCCAAGCAAACCGCGCAATTTAATGATCAGTAAAAGATATGTAACTAACTACAATCATTTAAGAATCTGAAGGATAACATTTAAAATGATCCTTAAGTTTTTATTAGAATCGTTACTCTCACTCTTTTAATGATAGCATGCACAATATTGATTATACAATCAAATATAAAAAAATGACTATGAAACACGAACCTGCGCCAAAAGAACATGATGCTACGATTAATACAGGAGGTACTCAACTCTAAATATGTATTTAACATCATTGAAAAGGTAGTTTAAATGATATATTCCAAATTTTACACCTAATATTAATTTGTAACTCTTCAATTAACTTAATAATCCAGCGCTTTTAAAAAAAAATCAACAATTGTTATTAACTATTTTGCTAAACACAAGTCTAGACAAAGTACTTTGCTATAGAAAAACACTTTCGTAAATCTATAAAATAAAGATACTTGTGTATGATGTAGAGAGTCTATAAACTGCTATTATATAGTGTTTTTTTTTCTATTTGAATTTAGGGATGTTAATTGAAATAAAATATATTTGCTTTATATTTTCTATATATTTCCGCTAAGATAAACACAAATTTTTTATTTTAAAATTCAAATCGGCATCAACGTATTTTTCTTGAAGTAACTAAAATATTATATATTGTTCTTCAACTAAAGGATGTGAAGCAATTCTGATAAACCATCATTATTGTATATCAGATTGTCTTAACCGATTACACCCACCTATTATCAAAGCAGCTTTGAATCACAAATAAAAAAAAAATACCATTACTGCTATATGAACATTTATTTTCACAATTTTACGTCTCGACGATTCTTCAAGTTTCACATTGCACGAAGTCATGTCGTCCTAAACTATTCATGACGTCTTTACACTAAATCCATTGGATGTGTACTGATCGATGAATTGTCATGGAAACATTATTTTACTTATCATATATCATATGCCTTGAACTAACTTTCAGTAACTGCATGCGAGTACTCTTAGATCGGTACTTTGAGTCTTGACCGTTTAGTAAAAAAGTAATCATGCATCTTAAGAATTGTAGGATTTTCCTTATACGCTGCTTTTATAAAGTCAATTGCATTGCTTTTATAATGGTAACAGTCCTGTTTGATGTTGGAAGGAGTCATCAACCGTAATTCTCTACGGGAATCACTAATTTTGCAATCGTATTTTATTTCACCTGCTTTATTTCTTCCAAAGGGCGATTTGAAAAAACTGTAAATTTCAAATTTGTTTGAGATCATATAATATATTTCAGTCATTCAAATATAATTCAAAAGTAACTATTTTTTTTGGTTTTTTTTTTTTTTTGTTTTAAGTGTTTGTTCCCATTCATGCATAATAATAAATACTTTAGTGAATTCTACATGTTCTAATTAAATTTTCAGTAGCTGCTAATATTAGGTAATTCGTCACGCCACAGGAAAAAAATAGTACATTCGAGTGTTACGAAAGTTTCTTTTTTGGCCATTGAAGATATCAAATAAGTCTAGAAGTGAAAACGTTAGGTTGATTTTCTTCTTATTTATTTAAGAAAAAAAATGCGATTAATTTTGGAGTTAAAATGCTGAAAATCAAAATGTAATGCATCTGAATAACTAAAACCGATATTATCATGATTATAATTTCAGACATTTTATTTGATATTGCCGGGGATTTAAAAACAAAAACAAATTGGTTTACATTATTCCAGTGGTTTTAAAATAGATGTCTTCTACGAACGTTGAGTGCTGGCAAAAGCAAACACTTTTCTATTAAGTCTGAGCAGATTAAAAGAGGTGTAGAATGTACATAAATCAACAATCAAATAACACAGACAAATATGTGCAGTTCAAAACAGTTTTAAAAAAAGAGGCGGAAGATATCAAGAGGACATTCAAACGCATAAATTGAAGAAAAACTGACAATGTCATGAAAAATAAACTGAAAGAGAATAAAAAACGACACAAGTTCACACATCACTACATAGAAAACTAGAAATGAAGCAACATGAACTGTATCAAAAACCCGTGATGAACTCAGGTGCTCTAGAAGAGTAATTCGTTCCTACTCAATATGTGGCTTCCGTCTTGTTTCTCATGCAAGTACAAATATTGTGATGAGTCGTTAAAAGTTAACAAGTGTCTATAACACTAGTAATGTATGAGTAGAATGGTAGAATTTAATTCAGATAAGAACATCAGTGATGTCCTATTGCATATTATATTGATTCCAAATGACAAAGCATCGTGGGTTCAGTTCTTTCCTAGAGTAACAGACGACCGAATAAACTATATTTCCAACTTCATTTGTTCTTAAAGGATGATAAGTTTTACTGACTTAACATAGTCCTACTGATATTGGTAAAAGTTCTGCTTTGTGGTGTGTTTTCAACAGTAGCTTTATCCTTACGCTTAAATTTAAGGTATGCATAACAGTATCCCTAGGTTACCTGGTTTTTATCATAAATTATTATAACTTGAGAATAAGGTGTTTTTCTTCAGCTCTGTAGATTTTGGTTTAATCCCTACACAAAACACTATCTCAAAAAAAGAAAACAATACCTCAACATCACAAACAAATCTTATAAAGAATGATATACAAATGATAGACAACAGTTTTTTAATGAGTAATGGTCGATATCAGTCGTTTTCCGTTGATCTATGATAAAACCTGGTCTTCTAAACGTTCGATCAAACTTCATTCTAAAGTTCTTACTACGAATTTTTCTACAGTACATTATGAGCTCCACAAACATTGTGATGAGAACTATTCAAACAGTAGTGTCAATAGTATGTTTGTGTTATTTCCAAACATCTAATAAAATATGCAGTCTCAATCTTTACAATTTTGCAGTAATATCAAGACTTTCGAGTTATCTATGCTTTACACCACTTATCCAAATGTTCAATTGAAAGATCATAAACATAGCTTTTTTCTCTACGAAAATGGAAATCGAAGATACAAATTACTTGTTATTGGTTCTGTAATATCTTTATTTGTGAAGAACCACACTCCATTAACAAGTAAACCGCAGATGATATTACGACGTATTGATCAACAATACATTTGTAGAATTTGTTATATGTTTTGTTGAGATAGTTGGACGGACAAGTCGACAAACGATCTGTATCACTATAGGTACGAATCGTGAGTTACTACTGGCAGAGTTGTTTTTGAAGCATAGTTCACAGAACAAACATCATTTTGTCAAGTTTACCTTGAGATATATTGATGTATCATGTTACGTAATAACCCATATTTCAATGATGGCTTGCATCTCATACATCACAGTAAACCTGCAATTAAAGATACTACCACAACCACAAGGTCTACTTCAAATATTGATATTTTCCTCGATATTGACATAGGCTTTTAACAAGAATGTACGAAGAAAAGAGATGATATCAACTCTCCACTTGTATACTTCTCTTTTTTTCAGAAGTACGATATCGTATGTATGGCCTATCCATATCTCTAGACATATGGTTCGCTCCTGCGTGTTCATTCTAGAACGTCTTTATTAACAGGGATGAGCTCCTGACACCTCCAGTGCTCTAAGAGAGGCAAAAGATACCAAAGGGACATTCAAACTCATAAATCGAAAATAAACTGACAACGCCATGGCTAAAAAAGAAAAAGACCAACAGACAAATAATAGTACACAAAACACAAAATAGAAAAACCGAAGACTGAGCAATACCTTCAATTGTGAGGAAAAAATGACAGGAATCGACATCGTTTCAAATTTACATTCACTATCACTAACTGCTTAAACAATACATAACTATGTATTTGTGTCGAAATTTACTAGCGACATGTGTTCACGGTTTTATATCTTTAGATACCGGACTATTTGTCTGACGGGTAAATTTACTGGTTGTGTTCTTTTCTCGATTATCTTTTTATGATTTAGCGTGGAATCTCATGGCAGAGGATTACATAATGCGCGAGACGCTAACCTGTCGACGTACACGATCTCGCTCCATTTGTAGTTCATGCGACTCCCTTAGATTGGTATGTGTATTATCTTGATTTGTATCTACTTTATGAATATAGGAGATTTGAACTTCTGTAAAAGTATTGTTGCCTCTTATTTAAGCAATTTTAGCACAAACAGTTCAGTGGAAGTACTGTCAATTTAGATATTTGTGCGTCTATTTATTAATGCGATTGTTGAACAATTTACAAAAATGCCAATTGAAAATAACGATTTCAGGGGATCCTATATACAAATAATTATATCACAATATCATGTTTGTATTTATACTTAACGAATTCCAGAAAGAAAACGGAATTTACAGTATCTGGTGTCATAATATTGTATTATATTAAAATGAACAAGTTTACTGTTATTTGTGCGTTATTTTTTTTTTATTTGGGGATACATAAAGGCGACAGTAGTTTATAGATGTTCAAATCTAACTAACCGATTAGAAAGAGGCAATCAAAGTTACAAACAACATATAAAGGAATTGAATGGAATCCAAAGGGACCTAGAACACAAAGTCAACAGAGTAAGCGTCTCCTGATATGCACACATCACCTGCCACATGCAGTCAAACTGTCACAAAAAAAAACAAACACAGAGTTCTTACCTTTAGCTTCGACTTGTACTGATTCTAAACTTGATATAAGATTCTGTGATTCAAACTTCAATTTATTTGCCAGATCTGTGTTATCTTTTTTTTCTAATGCATCCACAAGCACATAATAGGTAAGCTTCTTCCTTTTCATCACTATCTCAAGCATGGCATATTTCTGATCATCATGTCCAGCATGTTTATCAATGCGGCGCCTGTCGTCTGCTGATATCACGAAGTGTGTCATCATATCATCTAGAATATCGCTAATGGGTATATTCTCTAGGATTTCGTCAATATTATCGAGTATTCTATCTGCATGTGAGTAAAGTGAAAAGTGTATTAAGATTTTTATTTACAATTAGTGTCTTTATTTGATGGAGTCAATTGTGTGTATACTGCACGTATATCATGTTTATTATGTAAATTCAACATACAATCATACATGCAGGTCTCTATTGATTCTTTTGGAGATGCACTATGTCATCATTAAAACTATTGCTTCCAAACGCTTGATTTTAATCCTTTATTCAGAGAAAGTATAAAGGACATGTGACAGGGGAAAAAAGATTGCCCGTTTTTGTTTGACGTAAAACATGTACTGGTACATGTAAGCAAATTGTGATCTGAAATGGTCATTTTGATCTGAACAGATCTTAAAAGACTGAACAATAAATGATTCAGTCATATTCAGTCTTACAGTCAATTGTTAGACTTATCCACTGCGGTAAATTAAGTACTGTTCAGACAATTCGCTTGCATTTATTTCAGTACTGTTCAGTATTATTATAGACTTTTCATTAGTATGTTGATGTCACATTGTGACCAGGCATAAAACAAATACATAGGAATCAACAAAATGCTGGACGGCACAACAGACCATAACAACCTCGAACAACCGACTTCAACTTAGAACAAAAGAAAACAAACATACAAACCAATACAAACAACAATAAACTACACATGGGCATCTGACCTTAGTACAGGCTCAAATGTAGTAGGATTATACAAGGTTTAAATGCACACAAACCTGCTCCTTTTCTTATGTAGACAGAAGTGTTTTTTTGGCAATGTTTTTTTTTTCTCTGTTAGTCTTTAATTGATGTTTTTACCTCCGGTATATTGTTACATACTTTGTTATGTGAGCACCATAATATATGCATGTTTATAAGTGAATCTTCTACTCGCTGTTATGGTTCCATAGCTTATCCGTGCTTATATTGTGTTAGTGCAAAACATGTCTTTAAGTCATTAAGTAGACCAGTTCAATTTTTTCACCTCGATTATTAGACATTGACAATTCTATGTATCTGCTTTACTGTTTAGTTTATTCGTTGTCCAAATGTGTATGACGTTTTGTCACTGGGCATCAAGTAGACAACAAGTAAACAGATTGTTTACAGTTTTCCTTAAAGATGGAATTATGCACTTAGAATAAGATGGTATTTAAGGGAACTACATAATAAGAATACTTGTCTTATTTGAACTTTACTCCCATTAGAATTAACGCAATCAATGATATTCTGATATTTTTTTTCTTCAAATATTTGACTATAGGAACATTTTTTGTGTTTTTGTATTTTAGAATTTGTCCAAGAAGTGAGATACCTGTTGTCATTCAAAGCGTCAGCGTGTAAATTTTATTTGGATTTAATACAGATAATCCTTGACCAACGTACAATGATAACCAGTATAGTAATGATATCGATCAACATCAATCTGTAAAACGGCTATCTTTATTATTTTGGCTTTACCTGTTACATCCTCCACAGCTGTCAAAGTGTTAACATCAACACCTTCTATAATATCCTCCAAACACTTTGCTCCTCTTCCAATGTTGACCAAAGCCTGTGCAAGTACTCCAATAGTAGGTTTCACTGATCTGTCCTTTCTCCATTCATATAATACTTTCTTGTTCTGAGCTGCCAAGTCACTGCGATGATCCTCTTGTATAGTTTCTAAATTTCCGATCGACAATCCTAGTTCAATTCCAAGTTGAAAGAACTTTTGACCAATTTTGGAGGCTAAGGAATCAACAATTTCGTCTGTTGGAATAAAATCTAGGATATCATCAGACATACCTGAAAGACAAAAGTATTAAAAAATATTTCATGTATAATATAGCACCAAAAATTGATGGAACACAAAAAGGTTAATATACACGCTTTATATAAATTCATTTAGAAGTTTTAAGGAGCCTGCATCTCTCACCTGGCAATTTGTATGAAACTTATGTAATGCAATTATAATATATATGTTAAATGGAAACTGTGTGTGCCAAAATATAATGGCTAGCTGATAATTTTGCATGACTAAGTTTTTGTATATCCATTATAGTTTGAAAATGTTTAACATGTATTTTAAATATGTACTACTTTCCATTATGTTCTTTTTTATTGATGGGGCACGATTTGGTAGTGTTACATCGTATAATGTCTATCCGAATTATTTTTGCAGAGAATTCCGCTCAAGCCTGTGCTAGGGGCCGGCTTAAACTTGCAGTGAGGTGAGAGATTTTTTTGCTCCGCGTTGAAGGCTTCATTGTGACTTTGTTATGAAGAACAACAATAAAAGCTCTGTTCCTTTACTTTTGAGTGTTTTTTTTTTCTGTGCATGTACTGATCGTTTTTCATAGATGGATACCCCATATTCTTTGTTTCTCCATAACATTGTGATTTAGGAGCACCAACTGGTGTAATAAGTCGTTTGCATATTTTTATCATTCCATATATTTGTAGATCTCTTGTTGTTTATTAGTCTTGTTGTTCAAAGTTTAAGCCCAAAATGAGGCTCATCTCCATATCATTTGTATAATTCAAAATTTCATTTCAGAATGAGCTCACGCTGTCATAGGGAAACCATTCTGTTTGGACCCGAAGACAAACAAATGCAAAGCGCTACGTATGGCAATGTATTTCATATCTGCATACAATTGGGATGTAAAGCGACATCTACAGCTTACCTGGTTCTATTTTCTTCCCTCTTCTCACCTGCAAAACAAAATATAGACTGTAACATGCTGTACGTTTGGTTTTAGTGAGTTCAACTAATTAAAAGGGCACTAATTTTTTTGGGTAATATTGTTTATTAGCAAACAAGACTGGATATAATTAGATATTGCCCATCCAATTGTTCTCCATAGATTGTTAGGATGAATCACTGTCGGACTAATTATTCGTTTGAAGTTCAATCAATGCATATCGTATTTTAGGGGATAAACATCAATGTCATAAATTATAGTTTGAAACAATACTAAAACGTTTTATTTGCTTTCACCTTTGCAACTTTGTACCGTTTGATTTTGGTTTTTCAGAAAATCATAGCTTCATACACCGCTATGAACTCTTTAATGAAGTACAACAGTTGAAGTAAGAGTGTTAGGCAGCGTGATTTCATATCAACAGGTTAAATGCTTTGAACTTGCTTTCATTTACTGCACATATTGTTTAATATAGTATATTATCATTCATAATTTTGTTTCTTTGTATTGAATTTCGTGTTTTTTGTTGTCTATTGTACCGTTTATTTCAGTAAAACACAAACCATTTACTGATTTTTATTGTATGTTGTGTTTAGTTGTACCTTGTGTTTGTTCACTGTTTGTGATTTAAAAAGGTTTAGACCTAAACAAATTTAGTTAAACTCCGCATATATTCAAAGCGTCTGTTGCAGGTCATGGATCTTGTAAGTGAATATCTTATGTCTTATCTTAATGCTTATTTCATTTATTGAATTTTTATGTTAATCGAAGGTTTTTTTGCTTACTTCTGTTTAACTCATTCAATTTGTGAAGATGTGGGACAATTCATATCTAGCATATTTTGTTGTGTTATCATGAATTTCAGAGAATCTAATACCTGTAATTGAGTCAAAAGCAGTTCAACCGGATTGAACTTAATTTGCAACCGGTTATTACTCCTATAAAACATAATATCAAAACTATTGCACATTTTGGCATAGGAGGCTTAGAGCAAAAGATAACCCAACTAGTTATGGAGTTTAATAAATTATATGGTTATTTGCTCGAAAGAAAGATTACCGAAACGAAATTCGTCGTGTTCGTACATATTACAGATTGTTTTCTCATTAAAAGTATGACCTTATTGCTAATATAAAACAAAAACTGAAGAGTACTTCACAGTCATGACAGTTGTTTCGCAACATTGCATTGAAACACTAACATTTAAGGTTATTAAGTAGTGTAATAAGTACACGATTCATTCTATTTTACTTACACTACATAGCTTATGAGTTGTTATTTTCATTTCACTGAGAGCATCTGCCAGCATTCTAAAATTTATTTTTGAGTTTGATTGTTTCCACTTCATCAACATTAGGAATTTTAAAATCTCTGGTCTATCCTTATAGCTATAGTCTAATGTATCCCATTCGTCCTCCATTTCTAAATGTTGTGCCAATTCTTGTATCAGTTTAATAGAATTATATGAGAACTGCAGCAATTCTTTATCACTTGGAATCTGGTTCAAAGCATCCTCAGCAAGACCTAAAAATTTGCAAAAACCGTATTACTGCTAGACAACTCCAATTTGTTTTTTTCTCTCTTTTGAATCATCGTCAACAATATTAGGGAAAGGGCAGTTTACATAAGACTACATAATCATAATGTATATCCTTGAGTTGTTGCCTGTCAGTCCACATAAATAACATATTTCAATGAACGAGTGTAATATTACTGACATGAATAACATAATACAGTTTTACTGTAAATTCTCATTTTATAAATACGATAAAAAAACTGTGCTAAAACTAAGGATGATTTGTAAAAAAAACATCCACTAATATCGTTATCTAATTTACACCAAGGCCATTCAAAAAATAATCTTGTAACGTTTACTAAAACTCTAGATAACACAGCTTACTAAGTGTACATTGATGTTATAGCTTATTCCTTACCTTAGCCTTAACTTGGCGGATATGGCACAAAATAACACCTTTGACAGTAACATGTTTTGCAAGGCTTGGTTCATTTTTCATTCAAATGCATTATCCAAACTCCTGGCAGTGGGGCTTAAGATGTGAATTATATAATTTTGGTTCAGTTTAGTTTCGATGTACTTTAATTCAAATATATAAATAAACGTGATATTTTTCAAATACCCTATTGCTAGTGTCTCCAACAGCAAAATATAGTATTGAATACCAAACATGGACATTTTAAGAATTATTGACATTTGCTGACCGTTGGCTTTGCTTTCAAATAAGTTAATATTTATGCATTATGTATAGCATAGGCCTTTAAGAGCATACTTGTTTTCATCAACACGGATCGGCGTACGATGACCTTCAGTTGTTTACATCCTTGTCCGTAACCGATATAAACATTTCTTTGTTGCTGTTCAATTGAATCAAATGATGAATTTGAAAAATTTGTGTGCATTTTATCTGTTTTAACTAATGATAATATGAACTAATGAGTGGAATGCATATCTGTCATATTTCCCCCTGTTCATCATGACATTGAGTATGTTATTCACTGTCAGTTTTGACTTTATATAAAACTAAAAGAGACTAACAGAGTCGTCTCCTGGCCGCATGATGATCAAAAAGAAAGGGAGGTGGGTTCCTATTCTTTGCTTGGTTACAACAACAAAAAACGTTACATGCTGCTCCTTAATTATGCATGAGATGTATAAAGATAAGAGCTAAGACTGGTCAGCTCGGAATCAGAATAATTTGTATGAACAGGGTGCTGACTATTAACTCATGGATTAGCACATTTAAAACCGTTGTAAGCTATGCAGCAACATCAAAAGTGTACAAAATGGCATGACACGGGTTATGTTCTTCTCATATATTTTATGATGGTATAATACCCCTAACAGGAGGGATTGTGCCTGATAGTCATATGACGAAGACATAATCTTTCAATCAGTTTAATTGAGGTCTGGAGCTGGCATGTCAGTAACTGCTAGTAGTCTGTTGTTATTTATGTATTATTGTCATTTTGTTTATTTTCTTTTGTTTCCTATTCTGACAACGGACTCGGACTTCTCTTAAACTGAGTTTTAATGTGCGTACTGTTGTACGTTTGTTTTTTCTACATTGGCTAGAGGTATAGGGGGAGGGTTGAGATCTCAAAAAACATGTTTAACCCCGCCGCATTATAGCGCCTGTCCCAAGTCAGGAGCCTCTGGCCTTTGTTAGTCTTGTATCATTTTTAATTTTAGTTTCTTGTGTATAATTTGGAGTTTAGTATGACGTCCATTATCACTGAACTAGTATACATATTTGTTTAGGGGCCAGCTGAAGGACGCCTCCGGGTGCGGGAGTTTTTCGCTGCATTGAAGACCCATTGGTGGCCTTCGGCTGTTGTCTGCTCTATGGTCGGGTTGTTGTCTCTTTGACACATTCCCCATTTCCATTCTCAATTTTATTAAAATGTGATGCTCTTGCGTTATATGTCTTTTCAGGTCTATGCGATAAGACATGTTTTCTACATATTTTGTAACAAAATACATACCTGGACAATTGTCTTTGCATTGTTTCTTTCCCTATATGAAAATGTACAACATATAACCTTAATTCAATAGAAAATGCTCATAAGTAGTTCGTTAAAAATTAATAAAAGAACGTACCTATCCATATAAAGTATATACATGCAATGCAAATGATTTAAAAACAAATCATTAATAGGAACCATTCTGAAAATGGAATATATAGGAAACTGAATAGAAATAGCAGGAAGCAATTTATGTATGTATTTATATTGCAGATATGGCTAAAAAGGGAATGTAGTACGAACCGCACATTAAGTTAGCTTTTGATAACAAGTAGAGGGAGTTTTATATACATAGTTGTTCGGTCAGATTTTGTATTGAGTTTTTTTTTCTACTTCGCAACTACACAAAATGTTTAATGGCAGTTCAGGTCGTAAATCGTATTCGTATAAAAATATAAAAATCATCATTTGTGATCTGGGGTACATACGCAGAGCTACAATATTTGGGATATGGTGTGTGCTTTTAAAAGCAGGGTCGTTTGGGTAAGGTAACCATGACCCCGCACAGCCGTGAGCAACATGATGGCCGTAAATTCAAATTGTCGGGATTTTTTCTCTAAATATTACAAAAAGGTAAACTATTCCCGATAATTTGTTAATAACGACAATAAAGAGCACATAATGTCCTGCATATTTGTATATCCGATTACTGAAAAGTATTATGACAAGTGAAACAAACAAGCATAGTCAATTGACTTATACTAATAGGCTTCGTGAGCTATTCAGGAAACACCTGCTTCATGTTAGAATAAAAAGACATAGTAATGAGTACCGTTTAGGTTTTGGTGGGGAAGACTAAATTCAATGTCAAACAATGTTAGTTACTTATAAAAGGGTTTAGGACATGTGATATCCCTGATTATTCTGGAAACCAAACTTTCAGCAAATTTCAGTCAGGTTATAGCTGACCTACATCTGATTTTTCTCAAAACAAATTGCTATTATTTCAGTGTAGAACTAGTAATTATGGTTTGGAAAATCTGATTTGTTGCCCATACATCATATAGAAAAATAGTTTAAACTAAAAAACAGTATTTTCCAACTAAATATAATCAAACAATGTACAAATTGGGTGTTTGGTTAAACAAATATTACCAGAAAAGAACAAGCGTGCTCAAACTTTGTCTATCATTTGCTGCTGTGAGCTTGATCTTTAAGACATAATGACCTTATTTTAAATCTCTTATTTACTTTACATTGGTAAAAATCGTATCAATGGCTCATTTACATTTTGTCTTGAAACAAAACCTACCAAAACCTTCTGACCATAAAATCAGTAACAGTCATTTTTCTCCCAGTTAAGTATCACTCAAGGTAAGATTGATAACGGTTAAAGATATCGGAAGATATCCTCTTGAAACAAAACAGTAACAATGTTAGCACAATTAACTCTATCAGTTTCTTCTGCAACCTTGACCGTTGCCCTAGTAATCTCATTATCAATACCAATCTTAATATCTCATAGAACAATTTTAAATGCCTATTAAAGATGTTTTTATGGCTCAAAATACTTCATGTGACCAGATGATCTGTTGTTTATTCATGATATAAGTATCACGTGACTTGTCCTTTCAATTCAATTACAAACTTCGAATTTTACATGTTATAGGTTGAAAGTTAAAATAGATTGAATTTACGACTAATCAAGTGATTCAACAACTAACGTGCCCAAAAAATGTCATATGGGAAACATCCACGAACATTTTGTTTAATTCTGAGGAAAATATTTATAAATAAGTAATAACTTTAAAAAGGATAGGAAACATTAAATTATCAGGGTTTAAACAGATTTTTGCAGAAATGTCAAGAAAACAGATGTTGTATATGATATTTATTTTGATTATTCATCTTTCAAGGCGTTCCCCTATTTGCAAATGAATCATGAATAATTTAGCCTAGAGTCTCTATTTGTATTTTGTATTTTATTTTTATAACGAATATTTGTTATTTTATATAGCATATGTACAAAGGTTACCATCTTGTTTTTAAGACTTAAAAGCCAAAAGTTTTCAAATTTGACAGTGTTCATTCACAGTGGACAAATACTGTGTAACATTTGACTATATACAGATAACTTATAGATGTGTTCAATTTCAACTCTGCTAAATATGGATTCCAACACTTTTTTTTATTTAGGTTGAAGAACATCCATTATTGATCGTGACTGAGATACATATAAAATGATTATGGCATAATAACAGTTGTAACTGAAATGGCAACAACAGTCATGCAATGTTTGAAGGCAATCTTGTTGTCTTAGTGCCAATTACTTCAACCTATATTTTTTTTTATAATAAAATGGACATGTGTGGTATGTCACATTGAAACGGCAACCAAGCAAAAGAAAAGCAAGAATTCCAAATATTGTATTCACATTGACAAGTATTTATACTGTAAGTCAATTTTAAATCACCAATGATGAACAATTTTAGAATTTATTATACCCAGCTTACTAGTTAATATATTTAATTAACATTAAATCTTGTAATGTACACATAAGCACAATATCAATTAGACCGATGAGTTTCAAAGAGTTGTGTACTATTTAAACAATGCATATCAGATTCTATCTTTTTAATTGTATTTTGTTCTTTTTTAATCACATTTTGTACAAGGTTTTAGTTGTAGGTAAACTTCTTCTCAAGCAGAAGAAATTATCAAAACATATTCTTTTTGCTACGCGATGATTGATTTTTTCCTTGTAACTTCTGCATAGAACATGCACGTGAAATGCTACATAACATCACCTTTCATGCCACTTGGAATAATTAGCTACTAAAGATTTTCAATACACATGATAATATAAATCTACGAATATTTATTAAAAGTAGGTTCGATGCATGCAATACTACTTAAATAACCTAAAGTTAACAACTAACAACTTGCGTACATTTCGTGTTCATTATAAGCTGAAGTTATTAACATTATTCAACCCAATTGACTCCCTAAATATTAATATAGGACTATACATGACGTTTTGTTCCATGCAGCTTCAATTCAGAGTTTTATTTGTATCTAACATAATATTAACTCAATTTTATATCAGCAACACCTTTTAAAATGTGCCATTCATTGAATCAGTTCACATTTTCTACGATATCTTTATCGAACACATGACGTGAAATTTGGGTAAACATTTGTCTACCATAGATTCCAAGGAGACTGTATCACTCATATGTCAATTCGCCAATTATTAAAACAAAAATGTCGATTGACAATTTCAGGCATGTTGACTGATTTGAAGATATTGACCTGCTGATATTGTTTGCTTTTTACAGTTTTTCTCCATCTATTATAGTTCATGCAACTACAAAAACACACAAACAGGTAAAAGTAATCATGCTGAGGCAATGACTACTAAGGGGAAAAGTGCTAACTTATATATGTACTAGTAGAGCTGGTCCTGCTGGTGATTTTTGCGGTATACTGTTGAAATTTCTATTCCCAATAATTTACAGACCTGGTGACTCTTTTATAACAGTATTAACATTTTATTTTCTGAATGTACCTGGTTTTCGTTCCAAACATTCCAATGGTCTTGTTTATGCCTCAACTTATGTCTGTCACAAATCCATTCGGCTGTTTGCAAGGCATCAACTTCACTGATAAAACATTCTAAATTGGAGCATGAATATTCGATGTGGAAAGGGCTTCTAGGACTGCTAGTTCTTGCATGGACTGTGGACTGATAGAATTCTATAATTCTCTCCAATGTCTTACAAAAGGTTTCTTTGATACTAGTGGCTATATCTGATACTATTAGTTCATTGGAAGTCTTGTGGATTATGTAAAGGTGGATTCTGTTGGCTTCAACGCATACAACAATATCATGTGCCTTGTCATATGATATGCCAAGAAATCCAGAAAACAGGAGTTTAACATCTCTCTTTTCCCCTATGATGCCACTTTCTTTCTGTTCTTTATATGTCTTCACATTCCACATACTTAGACAGGCGCTGATGAGACGGTTAGGCAAAGCTGGTGGAATAATAGCCCCTTTAAAAGTGAAGGCCAAACTGATAGCTCTGTTTGGTGTGCATTCTTCACTCATGAAATTAGTCGTGTTCCTCTCTGTTACCATGCAAGGAACAAAGAAGTTTTTGGTTGGTAGCCGACGTCCTGTTTTTGCATTATATCTTCGCTGCTCTGACACAATATCAAGGTGGATAAGCATATCAAATATATACTTTTTATAAGGTAATACTTTACTGAAGGCTTCTTGTTCCCAGATCTGATATAGTTCCCCTCTTTGCATTGTTCCACTTTCTGACATCTTTTTGAAAATGGCATGTACTGTAACCTCACTTGGCCAGAATTGCTTGTCTAGAAAAAAAAATAAAGATTTGTGCTTGCATTAATAAATTAACATCTTTACTTTATATGCATTTTAACAAATATTATAAGATCGAAGACGGCACACAAAAAGTCGCTAGTAATATGGACACAGCCTTATCGTGTCGGTCAACCGTTTTGTAGTTTCACCATCAACGTTGCAAGTGTAAACTCAATCGAACTTCATCATAACTGTCTTCAACCAGCTTTTTTGTAAAGAGCACTCAACAATACTTTTTGAAATACAAATTTCCCTTTTCTGCTAATTTGATATTTATATCAAGCTTCTTCCCTTAGTTTTGTGGTAGTTGTTATTGCAACTACTTATATAAAAATTAGGAGAAGCGGTATGACTGCCAATAAGACAACTATCCACCAGAGTTCAGGTTATGAAGGAACAGTTGTTCTGGATTGACTGATGAACGTGGTAAAGATAAATGTGACTCTTATTTCGACCAACGAGACATTAAAAACATAAAAACATTAAAAAGCGAATATAAGTTAAGTTACCATGCACAAAACAGTTCTGTCGCATTCTCCTCTTTTTTGCAAATTATCAAGTTCATATATAGTCTCTGGAACAAGTTGACCTGCATTTAATGGTCGACAAGGTAGACATAGCATAGTTCCAGTCACATTATATCTCTCACTTCTAACAAGTGTAGTAAGCTCATGACAAAGAAATCTCTCTGTAGTGGAGTATCAAAGTAGACATAGAAAAAATACCTGCTACAAAAGACCTCAAAACATCTACCAAGAAAAGTACGCTGATGATCACACAATATTTCAGACATGGAGTATCAAGATATATTTAGCATAAACACCTGTTACAAAAGATTTCTACCCGTCTACCATGAATAGTGGGCTGATGATCACAAAATCTTTGTGCTGTAGAGTATCAAAGTAAACAGAGCATAAATACCAGTAACGACAATTATCATTATTTTCACCAAAAATAACAGATTGTTGATCACAAAATATCTCTGCTGTGGAGGATCTAAGTAGACTTTGTATGAATACATGTTACAAAGGTTCTCATAACCTCTAACAAGATCAGTGGGCTGATGAGCACTCATGGATCAATTCGTCAGCAGTGATTGTCAAAGTAGACATAGCACCAATACCTATTGCAAAAGATCTCATTACTTCTACAAATAGTAGTGAGATGATTATTACAAAATATCTCAGCTGATGAGTATTAAAGTAGACATAGTATACATATATGTTACCTAGGATCGCATTACTTCTACCAAGATTAGTAAGCTGATGATAACATAATATCTCAATTGTGGAGCATCAAAGAAGACGAAGTATAAATACCTGTCACAAAAGACCGCATGACTTCTACCAGGAGCAGTGGGCTTATGATAACAAATTCTCTCAGCTGCGCAGTATCAAAGTAAACGATCTTCCCAAGGGAATGTTGGAAATGGAGAAAATCGTTTAGCTGCTCAGAAGACAGGACAGACAACTGACTGATGACATTCAATTCTTCAACTTCCTTCAAAGACAAGATTTGCTGTCCTCCAGCAACCAATTCCGCGATCTCGAGTTCAAGGGGGACACATGCATTTGGCATGGTTTCTCCCCAGCATGGATGTTCGAAAGTGAGATCTGTAATGGCTTTCTTGAGAATTTGTATATCTGGGTCAGCTTTGTCTTTGGCATTGACAAATATCATAGGGCTGAGGACAAGATGTTGTTTTCCCTCGTGATCTTTGAACAACTCTTCTACTTCACTGTACAACTCTTTTCGTCGTGTTTCAACATTCTCCTATGACAAAAAAGGTATTATAATGAAATCAAAATAGGGAGATGTGTTATGAATTCCAATGAGACAATTATCCAAATGGAGTAGAATTAAGCAATAATAGACCAACGCACGTTATAATAACTATATGAGTATTTATGAAATATATTTGACAAAATTTCTTGTACATCACTTATGTTTATGATCAAATATTTTAGTGAAGCAAATGTAAATTTTGTCACTGAAACTAATGAGACAAGGTAACTGTTTATTGCAAATTTACTAATAGGGGTATCAGGGTTTTTGTACCATGTTAAGGCCCAAGTATGTTGTCATTTATTTCAAATTTCAAAATTTGTATTAGCATTTAATAATAAATTATTTTTGATTAAATTCAATCTAGAAGACTTTATGGGCACAATAACTTAGTGGTAGTTTATTCAAGTGATACTATATAAACATGTATTTAAAAGAATTAGGAGTAACAACATTTGCTGTCAATTACATAAACTGTTAAACATTTTAAATTCTTAAATGAAGAGCTGGGTGTAATGCGAAAATATTCTTCAGGCATTTTAAGCATGGTTATGATCGTGTCAATGTTTCGTTGCATGATCTAACCTAGACTAATGTAAATCATATTTAGACCATGGTAGCTATACTAAGACCATGGTTACATTAACAAAGACCATGGCAACAATAACCGAGACCATACTTACTGATATCTTAACAATAGTTCCACTTACTTTGACCTAAATAACAATACTTAAATCATGCTAACAATACTTAGTTCGTTTTAAGAATACGTAGACTATGATTACAATACTTATACCATGACTTTAATAATTAGACCATGAAAACAATGTTTAAACTATGTCAACAATAACTAAGACCATAGTTGCACCTATTTAAACTAAGATAACACTCACTTATATCGTACTTAGTCAATGGTAAAAATTATTAGCCATGGCTACAATATTTAGACCATAGTTATAATATTGAGACCATGATAACAATACTTACGTTGTTATTTATTCGTTTGATGTGTTTGAGCTTGTGAGTTTGCCATTTGATTAGGGACTTTCCGTTTTGAATTTTCCTTGGAGTTTGGTATTTTTGTTATTTTACTTTTCCGATACTTAAACCATAGTTTCATTTACTAAGACGATGTTTACAATTCTTCGTCTTTGGGTAAAACACTTTGTATATGGTTACAATACTTAATCCATGGTTACATTACTAAGACCATGAAAGCAGTACTTAGTCCATTGACAAAACTTACTAAGACCATGGTAACATTTTCTTATACCATGGTTTCACTCACTTAGACCATGGTATCACTTATTCAGAGCACGGTTTCTCTTCCTTATACGACAACAACACCTACTCGGACAATGGTTACATTTATTAACATCGTGTTTAGGGTACTTATACCATGACTATAGTTTTACTTCTTAAAACATTATGTCAGTATCAAGTCCACGTTTACACTTATTTAGGTCATTTCAATACTTACTTAGACGATCGTTTAACCTACTGAAACCATAATTACACTTAAATAGACCACGATAACACTTACTTATATCATTGGCATCCCTCACCTATATCATGGTAACACTTACGTAGCATTTACTCATACAAGTTGTAATATATCACTTACTCATGGTACTGTTTCATCAAGTGACATTAAACAATCGGATAAGACAGCATTTACTTATGGTACAAGGTCACCAGGGGTCAAACACAAACTAATAATTTTAAGATGTTAAGGGCATCCGATACAGTTTGAAGGGAGTTAACTATTGGCGCAACGTTAAAGCGTTCGAATTCCCGCAAAACGTCACTTTCGGCGGGACGTCATCCGTGTGATTTTCCGTAATAAAAAACTGCTTGAACGGTATTTAGTATAAACGATGCTCCAACTTATGTTTCTTACACACGTCAACTTCTATGCCTTCAAAATTAGTGCTTTTGATTCTAACATTTTGATATATAAAATCACAAGAAATTAAACACTTATTACTGTTTCTGCTGTTCCTGTCTTGAAGGTTCTGAGAGGTCTTGATCAATGAAGTCAACAAAATATCGTATAGTGAACAATCTTAAGACAACTGACCCTTTTGGTGTTAACATAAAGCATGCCAATTATCATTTTTATTATCATTCATTCCTGATGGAATTTTTATTCGGATCCGATTTTCTGACAGCACACAAAAAATAGTTTTACGGCGCATTTTAGTAACAAGCAAAGTCAATATCAATTTGTGTCAAATTTTATATCGAAAGTTCAGATAGCGCAAACGTCCAGTTTTATTCATTGTAATTCCACATCAACACTTCAAAAGAAGTAAATTTCCTCACGGAACATTGTATTCCATTTATTTATATCAAATATGAGAAGACGCAATAATAATGTTATGCCGCAATTAGTTGATACAACTTTTAAAATACTATATAGTAATTTAATAACAAAATTACGCTATAATGAAAGTATTCCGATTTAAATCGAAACTTTTACAAAAAAAAACATGAAATACTAGTTATTACGAGGAGAATGTACGCCAATTTATTAGTACAGAACCAAAAGAGGTAGAGCCATTTTTAAATAAATTTATTACACACTGATAAACTTATTTAAAAGGTCTTTAAATCTGTTAAAAAATCATCACAGCTATACTTTGAGGTTTCTACAACAGTATATGGTATCTCTGAACATATATTAATCAGATTATACATGCTTTAAGTGACTTGCTTTAAAATTGTAATTTCGGACGGCATATGTTGGATATTTGGGAGATGAACAAAAATTACACAAAAACCAAAACCATATGAGGGATGCATGTATAGGTAACATGTCCCGTTTTTTAGATATAAATTGAATCATTTTTGCCAGATCAAAAATTATGAAATATTTCAAAATTATTGTAAAGTTTTCTTAAACTATAGTCATTCACCCGAATAACAATTTGATTTTATGAATAAATGTGAAATTATTAAAAGCGATTACAATGTAAATGAAAGGATGTTTTGGGGGTATGTCCATGAAACAGCATCCCACCAACCAAAACAAAAAACATTTAGAGGTCAACATATGGTTTTCAACAATACACGATTGTGTACAGTTCCGACATGTCTAGCTTTAAATTGCCGCGAGTCTTTAAATTAAGCCGTAAAAAAAATCAACAGTCCGCAATAACTATACCTGAGATGTTTCTCACTTGGAACATGAACATAATAAAAGAGAGAGGTATTTATGATACACACTTTTGTATTTCCAAAACAATATTATAACTTTAAGGTAGCTCTTTATAAGCAATATATAAACACTTGGAAAATGTCGGTGATAACCTTCAAGTTGCAGGAATAATTGGCGGGAGACGTCGACATTGTCAGCAAGCGACGTCGTGCATTTTCGTGCTTACGTTGAGGTTACCAAGGGGGATTTATCTTCGAATCCAGCACGGTGACATATATTTTTTATTTGCTATTTGGAGAAAGCATGACAAAAGACAGTTAATGTAAAAAAAATCAGAAAAATGACATTATAAGAACCTCTCGATTTCCACATTTTAAGGCAAAACAATATCCCACTTTGAGCATCTTATCCGTAATTTTAAGTATGGCTTGAATAATTAACTAGTAATTCTTGACGGGATTTATTTTTCCCTTATTTTCACATATCACAGCTTCAGACTGAACCCAATCTTATCAATTTATGACGAAGAATATCTACTTCAAAATATTTATAACTTTGCTCAACTTTTTTACTAAAGTGCAAAAATCCCCAATTTTCAGCCTCTATTTTCTCGAAAACAAGCACGGTGACCTATGTTTTATTTGGAGATTTATTTTATAACTCCTCCAGGGCTACAACATATTTCAAAATTATAAAAATGACAATTTAAAGTGAAACTGTATTGGATGCCCTTAAAAAACCAAATTAACACATGGTACAGTGTCATCGGGGGTCATATTCACACTTATAATATATCGCTTACTCAAGGTACAGAGCAATCATGGGTCATATTCACACTTATAATATTCCAATAACTCGCGGTACAGAGTCATCAAAGGTCATATGCCACTTACTATGTCATTAACCCATGGTACTGTTTTGGTCATGGTTTATATACCAGTTAACAATATGTAACTTACTCATTGAACTGTGACATCATGAGACTTACATGAGTTTAAATTAGATTAGTTATTACCTCGTTAATTTTGTCTTTATGTGTTGCAACCAACAAGATCTTCGGAATGTCTTTATATACTGGCTTACAATACGTCAGGATGGAATTGACCCAGTGTTGAAGAAAAACTGAAAATATATTAAGTTACAGTTATATCAGTAACAAAGGCTGTGTTGATACATTCATGCTGATTTATATATCTTCAATTTATCGAGGTAAATCAACCATCTGCCAATAACAGACGTAACAAACAAACATCATTTTGCCCAATACACTTGAGAATATGATCAAGGTCGGACTAACTTTGTGTTACAGAACGGGACACTGTAAAATTGTAACCACGACATATAGTTCACGTTTAACTCATGATAATTCATATACTTTAATGAGCAATGACAATTAAGTCAAAGTAAAAATCCTGTCAGAAAGGCGTTAAACACAGCTAACAAATTCCCCGAACCACACATGCATTAAGAGTAAAAAGCACAAACCATATACATGAATTATATAGTATATCTTGTACTGCAGATAGTTTAAAAAAACCATACCATCGGGTGACATAAATGAGTTTGAAATATTTATATTATACTTCGACGTACAAAAAATAATGTACCACTATTGCTACTTTTTCACCTGTATAAATGTTTCACAACTAACACGCTTTTTCAACTTTCAACCACTTGTAAACGTCGAAACGTTTAAAACCAACCAATGTACTCCAAAACATTAACAAGAAAAAAATTTGACTCAGTATATTTAAAGTTTAAGTCTATTTTTCTTTGCCAAATTTTAAAGTAAAAAAGTTGAACTGTGAGCTATTGCTCAAGCATGATATTCTTTATGTAATTAGTTAACAGAAAATTGATAACTGATGGATGCGAAAATAAATCACACAGCTGTATAACATCCACACATGAAGCTTTGATTCCTAATTTCATAGAGCATTGCTCTGTTATTTCTCAGAAAAATGCGTCGTTATTTTTATAAATTGTCATCGGATGTGAGAATATATAAGTATTCGGTTAAAAGAAGAATTGATGAGTGATGGATGTTTAAATGAATCACACTGCAAAATACCAAATTTCCAGAAAATTCGATTGTTACTTCCTGTAGAAAATACAACAAATAGTATGACTACAAAAGACTGGTAGAAACACAAATAATTTGCAAGATTTGCCGCATAGAATATAACATATTGTAAACTATAGAGCATTTTGTTTTGTAATTCATATCTATCTGATGTTCAAACGCATACAATACAGGTTTTACGACTTATGTAACTCATTTAATGAAAAATACCTGCAGGAGTTGGTATCATGTGTTGTCCTGGAAAGCATAACACATCCAGGACCTGATCATGCAATCCTTTGCTTCCATCAATAACCAGCAGAAACAAAGCTCTGAACGTCATAAAGGTCTGATGTGTTGTGTAATAGACATACTGTCCACCAAAGTCCCAGAAGATAAGTCTTCCAACTTTTATCTTATAATTTCCACTCCTGAGGATTTCCTCCATTTTCTTTCTTATTTCATCTTTGGTCATTTTTGATTTCATTTTCTTTTTTGACTGCTCTTTTGTAAGATGCATACTGGAGGAAGGCTTAGGTAACACAGATTGGTCTGCTTTAGTCTGTTGAGAAGGATACCCTGGGATATGTCCAGGGGAGGACGTTGACTTGCTTGCTTCTGACTGCTGTGATACATCACTTGCATGTTTACCACTTGTGCGGCCAGCTTCTTGTATTTCATCTTGTTTACTTTCATCTTCTGCTACAGAGGTCATCAATACCTTATTGTACACAACATCTAGGGCATTGTAAGTTTCTGTGATAAAATAAAACAGAGTAATGTACGTAATAGAAGTTATCGTTTACACAATAACCGCTATTAACCCTGTAATGATTTATATAAATTACCTCTCTTCCTTGCAATAAGGCTTTATTGAATATCAGTTATAATAAGAAACAGGCTGCTACTTGACATCTATTTTTGAGTGTCCTTTTTGTTTATTTTAGCAACATGCAAAAATGGTACGTCGTCTTTTATTTTGCTCTGCAACAACCAAAAAAATTAAATTGAAGCAGATATTAAGTGTGAATTATTGTATGGTTGTGTGTAAATTGACATGTTTTAACCTTCAAACAACCAAATAATGAAGCCGCGTTTGCACAATGACAACCCTTGAGATTTGACAGAGGGAGGGAAATAAACAAAAAAACATTGTCCCTAATTAATGTCAGAAAGTGTAGCATGCAACACCTTATTGCAGTTAAAGTCGCTATTGTCAAAATTTATACATGATAACATGTGCTTATATTTAGAAAAATAAATTTTAAAAGGAAAGTACATGTGATTACAAATATAAACATATTACAATTTGTCTATTTTTACGCATCTTATTAAATACACATGTTGTATTTTGGAGAGTTATTGTAGTTACGTATGTGCTTTATTATTCTTATTTGATCAGTAGAATACACACGATATTTAATTTTAAACTTATTGACAAACGCATGCGTACTGGCCTGCCCATATGTTACATGATCATTTTCTGGTTGACCAATAGTCCATCGAAAAAATATGGGTCATTAGTTCACAGAAAATATATTTGAGCGTCAACACAAGTTTTTTAAAAAAAAATCTGCTAATCTATAAAATGAATGTTCTGCTTTAAGGAAATGAACTGGGAAAATGTTCATAGTTGATTTATGGTTACGAATTAAATACCACTCACTCTGTATAAGATTAAAAAAATAAACAAAAAAATCAAATTAAAGTCCATTGCCTCGGGAAAATATTTTATTTGTGCAGGCGTAATAGCCTTTTTTTTAAACTTGATGTAACAATTGCGAAACCAATGTGTTTGTAAGAGCACTTACAATGCAATTTTTTATATAATGGTACAGAAAAGCGCTTCGGACTCCTGAAATTTATAACGTTTTGTTTTCATTTTTTTTTTCATCTCAAAGGGTAAACCTTTCCTAGATATTGCTGATACTAATCCTTTCTATATCAAATTAATGCAATTATTCGTAAACTTTACATTTCCAAGGGCCATCACTTCATTCAAAATAATTGATCAGCACTGATTTCCAAACTCATCCAAGATATTGTTGATTTACACATCGTTTAATTCAAATTAGGAATCAAATTTCACAAAATCTCCGGTGGCCTCTTTTTAATTTTTAGTGAATTTTCGAAACGAATTTAGTTACCGGTTTCTTTTTCAGGGGTGGTTATTTGAACAATGCTATGTGTGATTTTAAATTCTAATATATCACATGCTATACTGCATGACTTTTGGTGTCAAATGTTTAACAGTATATATTTGTTCCCCTGTATTATCACATTTAAAACATTCTAGATTTAATTTTAATCAATGACTTTTATCTGAAAACTAACTTTTCCTGAGCCCTAATGAATTTTGGAGCATGTTTTTACCACGTTAAATCCAATGTATGAATGTACAGGACGTCACACAACTTTTTCTTGGAATAAATCGTTGATATACACCAATGAGTCAAATACATAACGACAGCAGTACCTACAGAGGTAATCCGGAGGGCAACACAGTACATTGTGTAAGGCTGAATTGCAACAAGACCCGTCCCATTATGATTTATTGGTTGGCTGTAGGGTGTTAAACTTTAAAGACAATAGTTTGTCAATGTCATATATGATAATACCATGATACGTACTTAACAGATCATGATATTAAACCTCCTGAGGCTGGTGTTTATCATACTTATACTGACACTGGTGTTCAACATACTGATACTAGTGTTTAACATACTGAGTTGGTAATTAACATACTGAGACAGATATTTTACATACTGACGCTAAAGTTTAGTATACTGAAGTTAGTATTTTACATGCAAATATAATGAGCCTAGTGATTAACATACTGAGGCTTGTGTTTGATATACTGAAACTGGTATTTAACAGTCTGAGGCTGGTGTTAAACACAACGAAGCCAGTTAATTATATGCTGATACTTGTATTTTACTTATGTGGGTATGAGTGGGAGTCCTTCATTTCTGTATTCCTAAATGTTTTCGCTCATTCATCTTAATCTTTTAAAATAATGTCTATTCTCTAATTACCTGATAACTGTATTCTTGACATTATTATTTTCTGTAATCAGTGTATAATACCCAAATCTTTAATTTTGGCAGTTATTCTTTATATCTTAGCACCCCATTATTATCTATTCTTTATTTTTTTGCCCAGTTTTGTTTATTCTTATTTTTCCCCCATTATTCTCTATTCTCAAACCCCCATCCACATCCTCACTTATTCAGGCTATTACTTAACATGCTGACGATAGTGTAAACACACAACTGATGGTATTTAACATTCTGAGGCTCGGGTGTGTAAACTTGCTTTTGTAAGTCTTAAAGTTGTGTTAAAGGTGCAAGCTGTTTCATGTGTTTATTATACAGGATTAGCAGGATATGCCTCAGGTCATTTAAACTGTAATTAGGAGAACCCTTTGGATTATTATACCATAAGGATTATGCAATTGATTATAATTGCTAACAAAATTGGCGGGAGATAGCAAAACGCAAAACAAATTTTGACAATGGCGGGGATCATTTTTCGATGGCGGAAGATAATTTAACGATGGCGGGGATCATTTGACGATAGCGGAAGATACTTAGCCATCATAAAACAGGTCATGGAGATCCCTATTACTTAAGCATGCCAATCAATTTTCCAAACATTATAATGATGGTGTTTAACATTCAGATGCTATTGTTTAACATGTCGTAATTGATGTTTAACATGTTTAACATGTGAAGCTGGTATTGAAAATATGAAGGTTGGTTTTAAACATATTTAGACAGGTGATTCATATACTGAGACTGGTATTTAACATGCTGAGGCTGGTGTTTAATATACTGAATCTGGCATTTTTCAAACTGAGCCTCGTGTCTGAATATACCGAGGCTGGTTTTCAATATATGTAAGCTCAACTTAATGAGGTTTGTGTTTAGCATTATGAGTCTGGTGTTAAACATACTGAGGCTGTTTTATGATATACTGAACTAGGTGTTAAACTTATTGAGGCTTGTTATAAGCAGCTTGAGGCTAGTGTTTAACGTGCAGAAACTGGAGTTTTAAATATATAGTCTAGTGCATAACATACATAGTAGCACCTAGTGATTCACATACTGAGACTGGTGTTCAACATGCTTAAGCTCAAGTGTTTAAGAATGCTTTAATTTTAAACAAAAGTATGCCTATCAATTTTCCGACCAGTATAAAGATAGTGTGTAACATGCACAGGCTGGTGTTTAACATAGTGAGGCTAGTGTTCAACATACTGAAGATGCACCTATTTAAACTAAGATAACACTCACTTATATCGTACTTAGTCAATGGTAAAAATTATTAGCCATGGCTACAATATTTAGACCATAGTTATAATATTGAGACCATGATAACAATACTTACGTTGTTATTTATTCGTTTGATGTGTTTGAGCTTGTGAGTTTGCCATTTGATTAGGGACTTTCCGTTTTGAATTTTCCTTGGAGTTTGGTATTTTTGTTATTTTACTTTTCCGATACTTAAACCATAGTTTCATTTACTAAGACGATGTTTACAATTCTTCGTCTTTGGGTAAAACACTTTGTATATGGTTACAATACTTAATCCATGGTTACATTACTAAGACCATGAAAGCAGTACTTAGTCCATTGACAAAACTTACTAAGACCATGGTAACATTTTCTTATACCATGGTTTCACTCACTTAGACCATGGTATCACTTATTCAGAGCACGGTTTCTCTTCCTTATACGACAACAACACCTACTCGGACAATGGTTACATTTATTAACATCGTGTTTAGGGTACTTATACCATGACTATAGTTTTACTTCTTAAAACATTATGTCAGTATCAAGTCCACGTTTACACTTATTTAGGTCATTTCAATACTTACTTAGACGATCGTTTAACCTACTGAAACCATAATTACACTTAAATAGACCACGATAACACTTACTTATATCATTGGCATCCCTCACCTATATCATGGTAACACTTACGTAGCATTTACTCATACAAGTTGTAATATATCACTTACTCATGGTACTGTTTCATCAAGTGACATTAAACAATCGGATAAGACAGCATTTACTTATGGTACAAGGTCACCAGGGGTCAAACACAAACTAATAATTTTAAGATGTTAAGGGCATCCGATACAGTTTGAAGGGAGTTAACTATTGGCGCAACGTTAAAGCGTTCGAATTCCCGCAAAACGTCACTTTCGGCGGGACGTCATCCGTGTGATTTTCCGTAATAAAAAACTGCTTGAACGGTATTTAGTATAAACGATGCTCCAACTTATGTTTCTTACACACGTCAACTTCTATGCCTTCAAAATTAGTGCTTTTGATTCTAACATTTTGATATATAAAATCACAAGAAATTAAACACTTATTACTGTTTCTGCTGTTCCTGTCTTGAAGGTTCTGAGAGGTCTTGATCAATGAAGTCAACAAAATATCGTATAGTGAACAATCTTAAGACAACTGACCCTTTTGGTGTTAACATAAAGCATGCCAATTATCATTTTTATTATCATTCATTCCTGATGGAATTTTTATTCGGATCCGATTTTCTGACAGCACACAAAAAATAGTTTTACGGCGCATTTTAGTAACAAGCAAAGTCAATATCAATTTGTGTCAAATTTTATATCGAAAGTTCAGATAGCGCAAACGTCCAGTTTTATTCATTGTAATTCCACATCAACACTTCAAAAGAAGTAAATTTCCTCACGGAACATTGTATTCCATTTATTTATATCAAATATGAGAAGACGCAATAATAATGTTATGCCGCAATTAGTTGATACAACTTTTAAAATACTATATAGTAATTTAATAACAAAATTACGCTATAATGAAAGTATTCCGATTTAAATCGAAACTTTTACAAAAAAAAACATGAAATACTAGTTATTACGAGGAGAATGTACGCCAATTTATTAGTACAGAACCAAAAGAGGTAGAGCCATTTTTAAATAAATTTATTACACACTGATAAACTTATTTAAAAGGTCTTTAAATCTGTTAAAAAATCATCACAGCTATACTTTGAGGTTTCTACAACAGTATATGGTATCTCTGAACATATATTAATCAGATTATACATGCTTTAAGTGACTTGCTTTAAAATTGTAATTTCGGACGGCATATGTTGGATATTTGGGAGATGAACAAAAATTACACAAAAACCAAAACCATATGAGGGATGCATGTATAGGTAACATGTCCCGTTTTTTAGATATAAATTGAATCATTTTTGCCAGATCAAAAATTATGAAATATTTCAAAATTATTGTAAAGTTTTCTTAAACTATAGTCATTCACCCGAATAACAATTTGATTTTATGAATAAATGTGAAATTATTAAAAGCGATTACAATGTAAATGAAAGGATGTTTTGGGGGTATGTCCATGAAACAGCATCCCACCAACCAAAACAAAAAACATTTAGAGGTCAACATATGGTTTTCAACAATACACGATTGTGTACAGTTCCGACATGTCTAGCTTTAAATTGCCGCGAGTCTTTAAATTAAGCCGTAAAAAAAATCAACAGTCCGCAATAACTATACCTGAGATGTTTCTCACTTGGAACATGAACATAATAAAAGAGAGAGGTATTTATGATACACACTTTTGTATTTCCAAAACAATATTATAACTTTAAGGTAGCTCTTTATAAGCAATATATAAACACTTGGAAAATGTCGGTGATAACCTTCAAGTTGCAGGAATAATTGGCGGGAGACGTCGACATTGTCAGCAAGCGACGTCGTGCATTTTCGTGCTTACGTTGAGGTTACCAAGGGGGATTTATCTTCGAATCCAGCACGGTGACATATATTTTTTATTTGCTATTTGGAGAAAGCATGACAAAAGACAGTTAATGTAAAAAAAATCAGAAAAATGACATTATAAGAACCTCTCGATTTCCACATTTTAAGGCAAAACAATATCCCACTTTGAGCATCTTATCCGTAATTTTAAGTATGGCTTGAATAATTAACTAGTAATTCTTGACGGGATTTATTTTTCCCTTATTTTCACATATCACAGCTTCAGACTGAACCCAATCTTATCAATTTATGACGAAGAATATCTACTTCAAAATATTTATAACTTTGCTCAACTTTTTTACTAAAGTGCAAAAATCCCCAATTTTCAGCCTCTATTTTCTCGAAAACAAGCACGGTGACCTATGTTTTATTTGGAGATTTATTTTATAACTCCTCCAGGGCTACAACATATTTCAAAATTATAAAAATGACAATTTAAAGTGAAACTGTATTGGATGCCCTTAAAAAACCAAATTAACACATGGTACAGTGTCATCGGGGGTCATATTCACACTTATAATATATCGCTTACTCAAGGTACAGAGCAATCATGGGTCATATTCACACTTATAATATTCCAATAACTCGCGGTACAGAGTCATCAAAGGTCATATGCCACTTACTATGTCATTAACCCATGGTACTGTTTTGGTCATGGTTTATATACCAGTTAACAATATGTAACTTACTCATTGAACTGTGACATCATGAGACTTACATGAGTTTAAATTAGATTAGTTATTACCTCGTTAATTTTGTCTTTATGTGTTGCAACCAACAAGATCTTCGGAATGTCTTTATATACTGGCTTACAATACGTCAGGATGGAATTGACCCAGTGTTGAAGAAAAACTGAAAATATATTAAGTTACAGTTATATCAGTAACAAAGGCTGTGTTGATACATTCATGCTGATTTATATATCTTCAATTTATCGAGGTAAATCAACCATCTGCCAATAACAGACGTAACAAACAAACATCATTTTGCCCAATACACTTGAGAATATGATCAAGGTCGGACTAACTTTGTGTTACAGAACGGGACACTGTAAAATTGTAACCACGACATATAGTTCACGTTTAACTCATGATAATTCATATACTTTAATGAGCAATGACAATTAAGTCAAAGTAAAAATCCTGTCAGAAAGGCGTTAAACACAGCTAACAAATTCCCCGAACCACACATGCATTAAGAGTAAAAAGCACAAACCATATACATGAATTATATAGTATATCTTGTACTGCAGATAGTTTAAAAAAACCATACCATCGGGTGACATAAATGAGTTTGAAATATTTATATTATACTTCGACGTACAAAAAATAATGTACCACTATTGCTACTTTTTCACCTGTATAAATGTTTCACAACTAACACGCTTTTTCAACTTTCAACCACTTGTAAACGTCGAAACGTTTAAAACCAACCAATGTACTCCAAAACATTAACAAGAAAAAAATTTGACTCAGTATATTTAAAGTTTAAGTCTATTTTTCTTTGCCAAATTTTAAAGTAAAAAAGTTGAACTGTGAGCTATTGCTCAAGCATGATATTCTTTATGTAATTAGTTAACAGAAAATTGATAACTGATGGATGCGAAAATAAATCACACAGCTGTATAACATCCACACATGAAGCTTTGATTCCTAATTTCATAGAGCATTGCTCTGTTATTTCTCAGAAAAATGCGTCGTTATTTTTATAAATTGTCATCGGATGTGAGAATATATAAGTATTCGGTTAAAAGAAGAATTGATGAGTGATGGATGTTTAAATGAATCACACTGCAAAATACCAAATTTCCAGAAAATTCGATTGTTACTTCCTGTAGAAAATACAACAAATAGTATGACTACAAAAGACTGGTAGAAACACAAATAATTTGCAAGATTTGCCGCATAGAATATAACATATTGTAAACTATAGAGCATTTTGTTTTGTAATTCATATCTATCTGATGTTCAAACGCATACAATACAGGTTTTACGACTTATGTAACTCATTTAATGAAAAATACCTGCAGGAGTTGGTATCATGTGTTGTCCTGGAAAGCATAACACATCCAGGACCTGATCATGCAATCCTTTGCTTCCATCAATAACCAGCAGAAACAAAGCTCTGAACGTCATAAAGGTCTGATGTGTTGTGTAATAGACATACTGTCCACCAAAGTCCCAGAAGATAAGTCTTCCAACTTTTATCTTATAATTTCCACTCCTGAGGATTTCCTCCATTTTCTTTCTTATTTCATCTTTGGTCATTTTTGATTTCATTTTCTTTTTTGACTGCTCTTTTGTAAGATGCATACTGGAGGAAGGCTTAGGTAACACAGATTGGTCTGCTTTAGTCTGTTGAGAAGGATACCCTGGGATATGTCCAGGGGAGGACGTTGACTTGCTTGCTTCTGACTGCTGTGATACATCACTTGCATGTTTACCACTTGTGCGGCCAGCTTCTTGTATTTCATCTTGTTTACTTTCATCTTCTGCTACAGAGGTCATCAATACCTTATTGTACACAACATCTAGGGCATTGTAAGTTTCTGTGATAAAATAAAACAGAGTAATGTACGTAATAGAAGTTATCGTTTACACAATAACCGCTATTAACCCTGTAATGATTTATATAAATTACCTCTCTTCCTTGCAATAAGGCTTTATTGAATATCAGTTATAATAAGAAACAGGCTGCTACTTGACATCTATTTTTGAGTGTCCTTTTTGTTTATTTTAGCAACATGCAAAAATGGTACGTCGTCTTTTATTTTGCTCTGCAACAACCAAAAAAATTAAATTGAAGCAGATATTAAGTGTGAATTATTGTATGGTTGTGTGTAAATTGACATGTTTTAACCTTCAAACAACCAAATAATGAAGCCGCGTTTGCACAATGACAACCCTTGAGATTTGACAGAGGGAGGGAAATAAACAAAAAAACATTGTCCCTAATTAATGTCAGAAAGTGTAGCATGCAACACCTTATTGCAGTTAAAGTCGCTATTGTCAAAATTTATACATGATAACATGTGCTTATATTTAGAAAAATAAATTTTAAAAGGAAAGTACATGTGATTACAAATATAAACATATTACAATTTGTCTATTTTTACGCATCTTATTAAATACACATGTTGTATTTTGGAGAGTTATTGTAGTTACGTATGTGCTTTATTATTCTTATTTGATCAGTAGAATACACACGATATTTAATTTTAAACTTATTGACAAACGCATGCGTACTGGCCTGCCCATATGTTACATGATCATTTTCTGGTTGACCAATAGTCCATCGAAAAAATATGGGTCATTAGTTCACAGAAAATATATTTGAGCGTCAACACAAGTTTTTTAAAAAAAAATCTGCTAATCTATAAAATGAATGTTCTGCTTTAAGGAAATGAACTGGGAAAATGTTCATAGTTGATTTATGGTTACGAATTAAATACCACTCACTCTGTATAAGATTAAAAAAATAAACAAAAAAATCAAATTAAAGTCCATTGCCTCGGGAAAATATTTTATTTGTGCAGGCGTAATAGCCTTTTTTTTAAACTTGATGTAACAATTGCGAAACCAATGTGTTTGTAAGAGCACTTACAATGCAATTTTTTATATAATGGTACAGAAAAGCGCTTCGGACTCCTGAAATTTATAACGTTTTGTTTTCATTTTTTTTTTCATCTCAAAGGGTAAACCTTTCCTAGATATTGCTGATACTAATCCTTTCTATATCAAATTAATGCAATTATTCGTAAACTTTACATTTCCAAGGGCCATCACTTCATTCAAAATAATTGATCAGCACTGATTTCCAAACTCATCCAAGATATTGTTGATTTACACATCGTTTAATTCAAATTAGGAATCAAATTTCACAAAATCTCCGGTGGCCTCTTTTTAATTTTTAGTGAATTTTCGAAACGAATTTAGTTACCGGTTTCTTTTTCAGGGGTGGTTATTTGAACAATGCTATGTGTGATTTTAAATTCTAATATATCACATGCTATACTGCATGACTTTTGGTGTCAAATGTTTAACAGTATATATTTGTTCCCCTGTATTATCACATTTAAAACATTCTAGATTTAATTTTAATCAATGACTTTTATCTGAAAACTAACTTTTCCTGAGCCCTAATGAATTTTGGAGCATGTTTTTACCACGTTAAATCCAATGTATGAATGTACAGGACGTCACACAACTTTTTCTTGGAATAAATCGTTGATATACACCAATGAGTCAAATACATAACGACAGCAGTACCTACAGAGGTAATCCGGAGGGCAACACAGTACATTGTGTAAGGCTGAATTGCAACAAGACCCGTCCCATTATGATTTATTGGTTGGCTGTAGGGTGTTAAACTTTAAAGACAATAGTTTGTCAATGTCATATATGATAATACCATGATACGTACTTAACAGATCATGATATTAAACCTCCTGAGGCTGGTGTTTATCATACTTATACTGACACTGGTGTTCAACATACTGATACTAGTGTTTAACATACTGAGTTGGTAATTAACATACTGAGACAGATATTTTACATACTGACGCTAAAGTTTAGTATACTGAAGTTAGTATTTTACATGCAAATATAATGAGCCTAGTGATTAACATACTGAGGCTTGTGTTTGATATACTGAAACTGGTATTTAACAGTCTGAGGCTGGTGTTAAACACAACGAAGCCAGTTAATTATATGCTGATACTTGTATTTTACTTATGTGGGTATGAGTGGGAGTCCTTCATTTCTGTATTCCTAAATGTTTTCGCTCATTCATCTTAATCTTTTAAAATAATGTCTATTCTCTAATTACCTGATAACTGTATTCTTGACATTATTATTTTCTGTAATCAGTGTATAATACCCAAATCTTTAATTTTGGCAGTTATTCTTTATATCTTAGCACCCCATTATTATCTATTCTTTATTTTTTTGCCCAGTTTTGTTTATTCTTATTTTTCCCCCATTATTCTCTATTCTCAAACCCCCATCCACATCCTCACTTATTCAGGCTATTACTTAACATGCTGACGATAGTGTAAACACACAACTGATGGTATTTAACATTCTGAGGCTCGGGTGTGTAAACTTGCTTTTGTAAGTCTTAAAGTTGTGTTAAAGGTGCAAGCTGTTTCATGTGTTTATTATACAGGATTAGCAGGATATGCCTCAGGTCATTTAAACTGTAATTAGGAGAACCCTTTGGATTATTATACCATAAGGATTATGCAATTGATTATAATTGCTAACAAAATTGGCGGGAGATAGCAAAACGCAAAACAAATTTTGACAATGGCGGGGATCATTTTTCGATGGCGGAAGATAATTTAACGATGGCGGGGATCATTTGACGATAGCGGAAGATACTTAGCCATCATAAAACAGGTCATGGAGATCCCTATTACTTAAGCATGCCAATCAATTTTCCAAACATTATAATGATGGTGTTTAACATTCAGATGCTATTGTTTAACATGTCGTAATTGATGTTTAACATGTTTAACATGTGAAGCTGGTATTGAAAATATGAAGGTTGGTTTTAAACATATTTAGACAGGTGATTCATATACTGAGACTGGTATTTAACATGCTGAGGCTGGTGTTTAATATACTGAATCTGGCATTTTTCAAACTGAGCCTCGTGTCTGAATATACCGAGGCTGGTTTTCAATATATGTAAGCTCAACTTAATGAGGTTTGTGTTTAGCATTATGAGTCTGGTGTTAAACATACTGAGGCTGTTTTATGATATACTGAACTAGGTGTTAAACTTATTGAGGCTTGTTATAAGCAGCTTGAGGCTAGTGTTTAACGTGCAGAAACTGGAGTTTTAAATATATAGTCTAGTGCATAACATACATAGTAGCACCTAGTGATTCACATACTGAGACTGGTGTTCAACATGCTTAAGCTCAAGTGTTTAAGAATGCTTTAATTTTAAACAAAAGTATGCCTATCAATTTTCCGACCAGTATAAAGATAGTGTGTAACATGCACAGGCTGGTGTTTAACATAGTGAGGCTAGTGTTCAACATACTGAAGATGGTGTGAAACATAATGAGGCTAGTGATTGACATGCTGATGATTGTGTTTTACATAGTAAGGATTTTTTTATTATACTGATGCTAATGTTGAACATTCTGCTCCCGGTGTTAAAAGTGCATAGGCTAGTGTCTTGTTAGTTATTTTCCTAACTGGTGATCAACATGATGAAGCTCAGGTGTTTATGTATGCTTAAATATTGAACTTAAGTATACGTAACAGTTTTCCAACCAGCAAGAGGCTGGTGTTTAACATACAAGACTGGTGTTTAACATAAGAGGGCTCGTTGTCAGCATACTGAAGATTGTGATGAACGTATAAGGCTAGTGGTGAACATGATGAGGCTTGGGTTTTAAATATTGAGGCTAGTGTTCAACAAACTAAGGTTAGAGATTAAAATCCTACGGCTGGTGTTTAACATACTTAGGTTAGTGTTTAACTTGTTAGTGTCGTAGTCCCAAATGCGGATGCATTTATTAGCCTTACAGTTGTATTAAATGCTAACGGGGTATTGCACTTTAATATAACTATATTTTTGTTTACCATTGTTTTACTTGGCTATACTTTTTTGTCCTTTTTGGTTTATCGCTCTTCATCTTTTTAATAAGCTTTGGATTTTCAAATATTTTGGCCTCGAGCATCACTGAAGAGACATTGATTGTCGAAATGCGCATCTAGTGCAGAAAATTTGGTACCGTTCATGTTATTAACATGCAGAGAGTGGTGTATAGTATGCAGAGAGTGCTTTTTAGCCTGCTTAGGCTAATGTTTAACTTCCTTTTGTTGACGTTTAGCATGCCGAGGCTAATGTGTATGCACTTGTAAGCCTTACAGTTATTTTAAATCATAGCTGCATGTTATACTACTGTATGCCTTTCAAATTTCCAACCAGTTTGCGGCTGTTTTTTTAACATAATACGACTGATGTATAACAGGCTGAGGATGGTGGTAAAAAACAAATCCTCAAATATTTAAAGGCATACAATACAGTTTTGGTCCCACGGTGATCAAAATGATAAACACATGCGGCTTTTTGTAACAGAAAAATGAAAAATCTGCTTATAACAGTATGATCTTAATTTATGTAAAAAGTCTTAGAACATAATTTTTTTTATTAAAATTTCATTATTTTGGTTAAAAAAAAACGGAATTTTTGGCTGCATATTTATCTAATCAAATAATAATTCTTCTGTGATTTTTTCATAAAAATTGGAACAAATAATCTTCAAACAGTATCAAGTCAAATGTCTTTTTTTTTAGAAAAAGGGGTCCATGTACTCGTTTTCAAGCTAATGATTAAAATCACTCGAAAATGCATCTTTTCTCGATATGTCGGCTTTCACGTCGCGAAAAATAACCTGGTGTCTTGCATGCTTGAGATGATGTTTAATATATTGAGAATAGAAATTAACTTTCTGACGCTGGTGATGAACATGCTGAGGATTGTGTTAATATACTTAAGCTGAAGTGTATAACATACTGAGACTGGTTTATAATATAGCGACTAAGGAATTAAACATTTCCAGACTGGTGTTTAAAATACAGAGGCTTTTTTGTTATAAAAAATAAGACTGGTTTTTAACATGCTGAAGCCAGTGTTTAAAAAATCGGCCGAAGCTTGGTCGTTTCATATGCTTTTGATATGATACTTGAGTTTGTCTATCAATTTCACAACCAATTTGAGACTGGTGTCTAAAATGCACAGCCTGGTAATATACATGCTTATACTTGTGTTTACCATACTTAACCTTGTGTATTACATACTGAGGTTGTTTGTTCACAAACTGAAGCAGCAATGTTTCATAATGAGCCTTGTGTTGTACATGCTCAGAAAGGTATTTAACATTTTGAGAAATCCCTGATGTTTAACAGGCTAAGGATGGTTTTAACTTTTCTAAGTTAAAATGCTATCATACTGAGGCTGATGTTGTGCATGGTGCGACTGGTATTTAACACAATGAAGCTTGCTTTAACCAATTAAGGCTTGTGTATAACATACAGAGACATATGTTTGACAAATTGAGGCTATTGTTAAGGACACAAAGCTGGTGTTTGACATACTGAGACTGGTGTTTTACATACCGAGATTGATGTTTAACAGCTCAAGCTGGTGTTCTGCATACTGAAACTGGTGTTTAACATTCCAAAGGTGGTTACCATACGGACATGAGGCTGTTGTTTTACGCAATGAAGATAGTGTTGATCATACTGAAGCTAATGTTAACTAAAATGAGCCTAGTATTCCACATTCTGAGGCTGGTGTTTTACACATTGAGGCTAGAGCTTAACCTTCTGAGTTAGTTTGTTTAACATAATGCAGCCAGTGTAAACATATTAAAATAAGTGCTGAGCTTTTATGTCTCAATCAAATGCGTTACCTAATGCGAATTAACAATTTGCTGAGTATGGAGTTTAACCTGCTAAAGCAAGTGTTCAAAATACTAATCCTGGTGTTAAACAAACTCAAACAAGTTTATAGCATACTGAGGCTAGTATTTTTTATGCTGAAGCTGTGCATTTATCCTAATGAAAAAGGTGTTGTAGATGCTAAGCGTCATGTTGAACATATTGAGGACGATGTTTTCATTACTGAGACTGATGTTTAACATGCTGAGGATGGTGTTTAAGATACTTAAGGTAAAGTGTTTAACAAACTGAGGTTGGTGTTTAACATATATATATATATATATATATATACGTATATATATACAACAGGGTTTAAGAAAATCCGTTGTTCGACCTTTTAGTCAAATACGTTTTGTTTAAATATACTTTTTCACTTGTTTGGTCTTTTGGAAAATGTTGTTTGTGCTGTATTTAGAACCCTCTACCAAGAAATTTGTTTTGCATGCACACGTATAAAAATTGCGGTTTTTATCCAACGCAATCATAGGTTTGAACGTTGTTTTTAATTTAGACTTGGTTATATTTTTTCGTTTGGGCTTGTATTATATTTGCCTTCGGGTTTATAGGATCCGTTCATCCTATTTCGACTCTTCAAAATTCAAGTGTCTATCCTAAATTGAGGTAAATTATATGTCCTTCCAAATACCGTTTCGATTCCTAACATCACTGAAGAGACATTAATTGTCGAAATCCGGATATGGTGTACTAATTTTTGCATCTCATGTTTGCGGTATACCATCTTTTCCGCAAGTTTATTGTTTTCTGTTTGGTATTTAATTCATAATAAAGGTCCATTTTGTTACATCTTGTGATCCATTTATTTGGCAATCGCCAATGGCAGTCAGCAGGGTTTAAGAACATCCGTTCTTCGAACTGTTAGTCAAATGCGTTTTGTTAAAATATACTTTTTCACTTTTTTTGGTCTTTTGAAAAATATATATATATAGAGTTTAACCTACTTAGACTTGGGTTTAACATACTGCAACTTTTATTTTACACAATGAGGCTATGGTTTAGCATGTTGATGCGGACGTTCAATATAATGAGGCTACTGTTCAACATCCTGAGGCTGTTGTTTTTTCTCCATATTCAGGCTATTGCTTAACTTACTGAAGCTAGTGTTGAACATACTGGTGGTGCTCACCATAATGATGCTGTGTTAAAACAAAGTCTTAAACGGAATTCGATACAATTACAGTGGAGGTAATTTAAACGTTATTTTGCGCTACATCAAACTGTGACAAATCAAGAAAAGATGCATTTTGCGACTGCTTTTAATTATTTGCTTGAAAACGAGTACATGACTCCCTCTTTTTCAAAATGGCATTTGGCTTGATTACGAATGAAGTTTATTTGTATCAATTTTTCATAAATAAATCACCGATAATTCAATTGAATTTTTAAGTAGATAAATATACAGCATAAAAAGGCGTTATTTCCCTTTTCAAAATAAAAAAATGTGTTAGACAAATTGAAAGCATACTTATGTATAGATAATATTTCAAATGTTTCGTTTTAAATTCGTTTGTGTTTATCTTTGAAACATACAAAAATTGGAATGTCTGTCCAAAAGATAGAAGTGTCCAAGAAACCGATATTTTGAGTAAATGTCTAAAATGTTAATATAAAAATATTTAGGTGGTATAATTGCTTATGAAAAAACAATCCACCAAAGACCAAATAGAATAGCAATGTTCAGCTATAGGTCACTGTATGGCCTTCAGCAACGGGCAAAACCCACATCGTATAATCAGCTATAAAAGGCCCCGAAATGACCAAATGTTAAACAGTTCAAACGAGAAAACAGGCGGCCTGATTTATTAACAAACCAATGAACGAAAAACAAAAATGATATACAGCAACAAACGACAACCACTGAATTACAGGCCTCTAACTTGGGACAGGCACATGCAGAATGTGGCAGGGTTAAACTAGTTTGGAAGCGCCAAATAAACTCCCTAACATGAGACTGTGGGGTAACAGTACAACACAAGAATGATGGTCAGTGTATATTTAAAAGTAGCACATGAAGGTTTCTTTTTACATATTTGAACTCACTAGGTAAAAAAAGGCTTATGAGCAAATGTTTGTCAAATAATCACCGTAGGATCTAAATTGTAATGTATGCCTTTAAGAATGCCTAGCAATGTTTAACCAGTATGATATAAACTTGAGGAAATTAAGTTCAAAATACTAAGGCTAGGGTTTAACATGCTAAAACTGGGTTTTAACATGATAATCCTGGTGTTTAACATGCTTAGACTGGAGTTTAACAATCTAAGATTCAGTTTGCAATAATGCCAGAAAAGGATTGGCAATGCCCATTTAGTCATTAAAGTTAACCAAAAGCGAAACATTGATGTGGGCATCCTTTTATTTATCTCCATGTAGTGTTTCACTGATAGGTAACGAAGAATGAAACGTATGTCACATTATACAATGTAAAGATACACAACAATACAAAAGACAACCACTTTGTCCTAAATTGAGACAGGTCCACCTGTTTTGATTGAACCAAAAAGTCATTACCGGAAACATATATTTGATAATTTAGTATCCTAATATTTTCAAAATCATGCTTTTTTAAAAATTATTATAAGATTCTAAAGATAACTGACGTTTTCTTCCAAGCCCACTACCAATTCTAAGTTCTAACACCACGATTTTTTTTTAATTGAGTTTAAATTTGTATAGTGCTATTGAATTAATTCTTAACTGTGTCAATATGAATTCAATCTCTGGTGTCTATGTCATTTACGCAGCGACCTCCAATTAGGGAAATACCATCTGTGTGATGAAGACATAGGTCACAGTCGTTGATTTTATACAGTTATATTTTGCTTTATAATGCATTCTTACCTGGATCAATAAGAATCCACTCTCTGGTGTCTATATCAAGGCCACATCGACCTTCTAATAGGGAAATCCCATCTGTAGCAAGTCTTTCATCTGGGACAGCATCACCAACTAGGAGCTTTACAAGCGTAGATTTTCCGACTCCAAACTGACCTGTGACCATACAGCGCATGTCAAACGAATCATACGTCCCCTGGCCTAGCAATCGGTTTAACATGACAGATTGTTCTTTTTTCTGGATGAAATCTTTATAAAAAAAAATGCACATACTTAATTAGATTGTGCTGCTTATTTCTCATCTTAGTAGATTTAAAAAAAAACATCATCATTATAGTGTTTCTTTTTTATATTTCATATAAACTTTCGCTGATTTGACATTCTTTTTGTGTAAAAAGTGTCCATAATGTCAACTAGTAATATTTCCTCCTTTAAAAAGTGTCTTTTGGCGAAAATGAAAATATACTTTTTTTGAATAAGTTCTTGAGACCATAACACAGATCAAGTATTTTTTATAATGGCTACCATATAGAACTGTAAGAGTCAATATGTCATAAAAAGAACATATTTTTCCATTGATACAATTAATGGAAGAGAAAATGGACGAAAAAAATTGGAGCTTTCCACCTGCTTATCCACTGTACAGTCACAAATCAATGACCGAATTTCCGTTGGAAAATTCGGTTAACAATTAATTTGAGAGTATATTCAGTTACATATTATGTCTAGTTTCTGATGACCAGGTGTACTTATTTCGAGGCTACACATAATTTTACATCAGGTTAAAGTTTCGACATATACATGATATATTTTGCATTGTACACCTGGTTTGCATGTGATTCACATGTGTCACATTTTGTATACTGGATAGAATGAAAGTAAACCTAAGACCTAGAATACCTATATCATCTATGAGAAATATACATAATACATCTTTCTAGCGCAGATATATGTCATAGTAGTAGTGGATTGCTATAGTTTTATACCATTACTTTACAAGATTATAAACCATTGAGGAATTTTAATTCTCCTACTCTTTTATATTACCGAATGAAAATGTTTTGAAACAGAGTTTTCTCAAGACAAAGAATAGATTTAGATATAAGAATTGATGAAATTTAAATGTTTTTATCATTGAGGAATATTTCGTTAAAAGAAAATACTTTATAGTCTGTTAAAGTCATTTACAACTTTTGCAACGAGCATAACACTGTAAAGGCAAGGGTATATGTTGAACTAAAATGCTTTGGTATGCTGAGAGTTTGTTGCCTTATTGAAAAACTTCCAAAATTTACTTTTATTTATATAAAAAATCCAACCTTCAACTACTGGTGTTGCCCCTTTTTCTTGCAAGATTCCTGGGGTCACTTCTTGGTCTTTCTTTGACATGAAAGTCTACAACACAAAAAAATATTTGTTTTTCTATATATTGCATGTAATATTTTTAAAAAATAGTTGATACATTGTATACTATCACACAAAATAAGAGGCTCTAAAGCGTGTATTCAATTTACCATGATACTACACAAATGAATAGTATGATGGGTCAAGTTAATTCAACTATTACAATGTATTAGAGTCAAATGTAATACAGTTAAGAGCAATATAGAAATCACAGATACTACCACATGCAGAAACTGCATGATCATTATTGTGTTTCTTAAGCATTGATAATGATGATTTTACATGTGTGCCATAGTTCAAAGGCGGTGTATATGTATGAACTGGGTTGTTTTCTCTCCAATATTGTTTGGTGCTATTTACTGAAATGTAAAATACATGACGACAACAGTGTAATGCAATGATGACTGTAGAATCAGACCGTACCTGAATGGTGTCTGTTTTTTTTATTTCAATATGAGTCAGGTGCTGACCTGAATCCTTATGTTAAGATAAACAAACAAATCAAACCGCAAGTAGTTCTATCACTTGTGAACCGAATGAAAAAGTAAATTCATATAATTAAGGGTTATAACTGCGTAATTTAAAAATAAGAAAATAAAGTTTTGGTGAAACTCGCTCCTGTTTTGGACCCAAAACATTCCATTATAATTCCTATCTCCTTTTTATAATCCATAAACCACAAACAGACACACAGACAGACAATCATAAAGACAGACAGACAGATAGATAAACAGACAGGTGGACATGGTGATCCTATATGACCCCACTTTTTTTGCTGGGATATGATAACAGTAACTGCATCTTTGTTCAAGGGATGAACTTAATGGTTGTGAATATTATGATTTGTTTGGTTCACCTCCGTCGCACTAATACCTTTGGATTAATGTTGGTTCGCTGATGCTATGTACATGTACACAAGGTCAATCATTTCAAAATTATTTACAAACATGTACATATTTTGATTGGCATTTATATAATATAAATGTTAGTGTTTGTGCTACTTGAGTTACATAATTTTTGCATATTTCTTAAAAATCACAGTTTATAATATATACAACAATCTCGACAAACTATGTAGTTTTTGTTTTTATAATCTGAGTAAATTTATGGACTAGAACTGTGGGTGAACTCACAAAAGCAGACCCCCTACTCCCACAATACCATTGTACATGTAGTATATCGAAGAGAGTACATTGATTATATCCCCTTTCAACATGTTGGAATGGCGTTATTTTCAAGAAATAAAAAAAAGTGACCATCTTTTTTAATAAATTGTTAATCAAAATTATCTAATCAATATATAAATAAACAAACATCTTATATACATGTAAATGCTTAATAAGTATATATACGGGATATGCTTCCCTGCTTTCCGTGCGTGGTTAGCCTGACATCTTTTTCAATATTTTTAGTTATGTACATCATCTATGTGCCAATAGGACAAGTTTCACAAAAGAACATATGGTTGAAGCAGAATTCATTATGATATAATTAATTGTCTTAAATAAAGGCAACGGTAGTATACCGCTGTTCGAAATTCATAAATCGATTGAGAGAATAAACAAATCCGGGTTAAAAACTAAAACTGAGGGAAACACATTAAATATAAGAGAACTACGACACAACAGAAACACAACATTAAAATGTAACACACACAGACACGAACTATAATATAACAATGGCCATTTTCCTGACTTGGTACAGGACATTTTAAGAAAAAAATGGTGGGTTGAACCTGGTTTTGTAGCTAACCAAACCTCCCGCTTTTATGGCAATGTTAATCCTAAACAGCGATTTAACAAAAAAATATCTTTCCATTGTTCCTATGCTCTGTTGATATTTAATATTTATCATTTCTAGCAGAATATATTTTCAACTATTTAAATCATAATCGTTTGTTTCTTTTCCTAAAAATCCTGTCAGTTTATCAGAAATACCAGTAAATACTTGTTTCCCCTGATCATGTTAATGCCAATACCTTATTTACTACTTATCGTTATTATTTTATTGTCATCGATTCTGTCATCAAGACAAGACTCTAAAAAACAAGGTTCGATTTTGGGCCACATTGTTCTTAAAATTAATTGTATTTGAAATTTTCTGAAATTGAAGGAATCAAACTTTAGATCTATGCACCCTAATTGAACATCGCAATTTGTTTTTGCCAGCCATGTATTATGAAGCCTTCAAAAGGTAGGAAGAATTAATTAACAGTGCGATTTTGCCCCAAAAATGCGTCAATATGACTCGCATCCGGAGCCATACAACGTATATGATGACTGTATAATTATGGATCTAAAAAATACAATGACATATGTCTATTCATTACAAATCTTTCCGATTTGTCCATTGAAAACAAATTCTTAAAAAGACGACAACTAAATTTAAATATAGAAGTAGAGAGATGTTTTATGATGGTCAACGTGACAAACATTAATCAGAGACATAGGGAAGAGAATGCAGAAACATATAGGTCATCGTACGCCCGTAAAAAATGAGCAAACCAATATCATAAAGTACATAAGCTATAACAGGTCACAGCATGACAACATGTTAAAAAAAAAGAAAAACCAACGGCTCGACTATTGTTTGATTGTTTTTGCAAGAGATAATTGAAAGAAATATATCACGTTTAACATGTCTAGCTTAAAGTGCAATTGTTGATAGTACATTTTATAATTTTATCATTGTTTAATCAAGACATGTTCATTGGTAAATTTCTCCAAACAAAAAAACCAAGGACTTATTATTTTGAAGAAGAAATTTATTTTATAAGTAAGAATACAGATTTTAAAGAAAATTTAATTCCATGTGATTATGATACTGCAAAAAGATATTGATATTCAGTATATATACATACTATGAATAAATGGGGATGTCTGGAGAACATCAATGAGACATTACCAAAAAGACAAAAATTACCAAAAATTCCTACAGACACACACGCGCTTACACTTTAACTGAATATATGTGTGACAAGAATATAAAGCTCTTTAGACGTTTTGAAAAGTTCAATGTTTTGCTAGCAAGAAATTATCGTCTGACCGATGCGAAAAACGATCGCACATTACGACTATCAAGTTGCTGACTATATATTAAGCAATTGTTAGTGAAGTGTCTGACAAATGTGACACTAATAATTTTGAATGAATGGATGGACAGACTGACAAGGTAAAAGCAATATAGAGCTCTATCCTAAAAGTGGTGTAAAGGTAGCAATCGATTTCGACTATATAAAAATTACAGTATAAAAATGTGCGTTTCTCAAAATATTAAAAAAGGCAAATACTGTAAAGCTTAACTGCACTCTCAATTCAAAATGTCTTCCAAAGAAAGCATGTTTGCTTACTTCTAATGGGGTCCTTTAATTGTATATCGATTAGATTATAATCTAAATATTTAAGACATGTAAGAAACGGCATGGCATTAGTTTAACCTAAATCACAAATACAATAATCAATTTAATTATTTTTCAGATGTTGCTTTACTGAAGCTTTTTAAAAGGCGTTCCATCATGCATGGGTATATTTGATTCGGATGCGCATTTAATTTTTAAAAGTATTAAAAAATGCGTTTAACTTTAGGAACATCGAGATTTAATATCAAGCGTGATGAAGTGAAAGATCCGTGTTTTATTTCGACTTTTCCTAAATTTATTTTAAATGATTAAGAAAAATATAGCTACTAGAATGATACACCTCTGTAGATACAAACTTTGAGTTAGCGGTTTGTGTGCTTTGATGATCATGTTTACTATTTATCTATGTATAATAATGTATAAAAAGCCTCAATACCAGAAGATGAACGGTTCATAAATTCATACATTATCTATAATCATAATATAGATTCGGCGAAAGATTAATGATATTGCAAGAAGTTTTGACTATGTTATTTTTTCGACTTTTCCTAAATTTATTTTAAATGATTAAGAAAAATATAGCTACTAGAATGATACACCTCTGTAGATACAAACTTTGAGTTAGCGGTTTGTGTGCTTTGATGATCATGTTTACTATTTATCTATGTATAATAATGTATAAAAAGCCTCAATACCAGAAGATGAACGGTTCATAAATTCATACATTATCTATAATCATAATATAGATTCGGCGAAAGATTAATGATATTGCAAGAAGTTTTGACTATGTTATTTTTGCCCCCCCCCCCCCCCCCCCCCCCCCCCAAAAAAAAACAAAAAACTTTAACACTTTTGAAAAAAATAAAAAAAATACTTTTTTAACAGTTTTCTCCAGACATTGTCTTGTGATCACGAAGAATCATCTTTCCAGGTTTCGTAAAATTCTATGAAGATTAGGAAAAGCGATTGATGTCTTAAAAACTTTTAATGACAACGGAATGACCCTGAATGTTGACGACACAGACAGAATGTAAAAAAAAACAAAAAAAACTTCATATTATCTAGAATATAATCAGGCTTATTTGCAGGCCACATAATGTGTATAAGGTCCGTTTTGGTCTTTAGTGCAACCCATCACCGCATACGTTATACCAAATTTAATTTCAAAACATCCTGTTACAATATGCATCGAGAATATTGTAAAAGGTATGATGAAAATTAAACGGAAATACAACATGTACAGCAGAAGAAAGTAAAACATGGGCATGTGATAAAGGATTGTCAATGTCAATTGGCGATGGCATTTGATTTCGATATAGCTTTTGTTGATTACAACTTTATAAAGTATCTGTATCAAAGTCCTTCATGAATAGCGAAGGTGGCAGACTTGAAAAACACAATATCCCCATAACTTATTAGATATTCAAATTTGAATCAATCTAATGAAAATATTTTATGACAGATCTTTGACCGCTTCTGTCGTTTGTATAATAACTTGTCAAACTTGGTGATTTAGAGATAGACAATACACTCTAGCCATGTGTATTGTTGTGTGATACAGCATTTAGTCGTTTGTATAATAACTTGTCAAACTTGGTGATTTAGAGATAGACAATACACTCTAGCCATGTGTATTGTTGTGTGATACAGCATTTAGACCTTTATTTGATTGATTTATTTTTCTATAATTTTGCTTTTGTTTTCTATAACGTCATTATTTTAGAATTAGGATCAATTAGCGCTTTTCCTGTACTGATGTGTATTGTATGTACTTCTATGTACATTTTCGTGTTAAAAGTTTCGAGTTATGGTTTAAAAAGGGGTTGGTTCAAATGGCAAACAAATAGTATATGAATGTGCGGCCCCAAGTAAAAACACTGTGTAAGTGATTGTCTTGCCATATCATGTTATTCCTCGACATAACAGAGTCTCTGGTGCACCTCAAAGAAATTCACGATGACAAACATGTTTTTTATTAGCTTGCACATCATTTGAAAATTAGAGAAAGTATATGCATTCTAAGATTAACTCACTCTGTCCCAATTTTGAGAACTTGATTACTAGTCACATACTCATCTTGCTACTTAATGCAGAAAGTTATGATATATCATGCTTTGATAACACTAACGCAAATTTGCAGATCTAAGGACATCGACCACCGAAAGCTATAGTTTTATGTAGCCTAGGTGGTTGAGTGGTCTAGGGCGCTGGACACGGTGCAGGCGGTGTTGCCTCGATGTCAGAGACGCAAGGGTTCAAACCTTGCTGAGGGAAGAACAAAAATTTGCTAACGCATTGTTGGGCTAAATTTGAGACGCATTATATATATATGTTGATAGCCCTGTATAACCACGTGTTATTTGAGGGAGAATATCTGTCATAAAGTTGTCACATGCTTAGACGTGTATAATGAAATTAATATATGCTTCCGCAAATTTGCAGATTTAACATTGTTGTGCTGATATTTAGAGTAGTTATGAACATAATATGTGTTTTCAGTCGTGTATCACCTTCTCTTGTGATCCAATGGATGGATCTGTCGTAGAGTTGTCACTTGTTTAGACGTACTTATCAAATAATTATTTCTGTGACTGCATCTTACGATCCTTTACGATAGATAATTTAGCTAATCTGCAATCAATTCCATCTTCATGCCTAATATATCATGTACTGTGTTACAACTCTAGATTTATTGACAACGAAAGATAACACTAGGCCACCGAAAGCTGAATTTTTAGTTCTGTCTAGGTGGCTGAGTGGTCTAGAGCGCTGGACACAGTGCAGGCGGTGTTGTCTCGATCTCCCAATAGCATGAGTTCGAATCCCGGCGAGGGAAGAACAATAAAATTTTCTTCCGCAAATTTGCAGATTTAACATTGTTGTGCTGATATTTAGAGTAGTTATGTATTAAGTATATATATAAAATGACTGAATAATAGCCAACGATAAATCTTACGGGGCGATGGATCATATAAATATGATACAGTACACTACAAAATATAATATATAACCAGTCTAAAAGGGTACAACATCACCAAAAAATAACAATAAACGAACAAATGTAACTATAAATATTTCGGATAACAGATATCCTTCATCAGTATGAGCACGATGTAAAATGAATCAGATCAATCTAGTATTCTGATTATTAAACTATAGCAATCTTGAATTCTATACAATAAAAAAAGTGAAACGGTTTCACCCGAACATCATATGTAGAGACGCTAATAAATTTTAAAAATTTCTAAAAAACGACTCAAAGACATGCCTAAAATGAAAATAGTAATTAGAGATATGAACTGGCACAACTCTAAAATTCCAACATGACGTCAGTTAAGATGTTACAACAACTGCGTATAAATACATTCCCAAAAAAACAGCACTGATCGATATAAGCTGGTAAAATATGTCAAACAGAGGCTGCGTATTTATCATCCCAAATGAATAGCAGTTTTATAATGAAAAGAAAAAATAATAATTATCGGTAAAGTAATTACAACAGATGCTGCGTATTTAAACATCCCAAATAAATAGCAGTTTAAAAAATATAATAATAAATCCGACTAAGGTTAAATAGTTGAACGTGACTGGGTACTTTTACATCCCTCCAAAATGAATAGAACCAAGCAATTTAAACTGATATAATTACAAATTTTTTTTAAGAGTTGAGTAAGGTAAAGAAATAGAAGCAGAGACTGTAGTAATAAGTAATATAACCCAAATGTAAAGCACTGCGCGAATTCAAACTACATCTTTTCATTTATCCCATTTGGTGCCAAAGTTTTTAATTTTCTTATCCAAAATCTTTCCCGAGTGAGTCTATCCTCCCTAGACCATGCAGTGTTGTGGTTAATGATTATTTGGAATGTTTATTGACGCAATCGTTCTTGTAACATCGTAACTGTCGTCACCTTTTAAATTTTAGAATTGCGCCAGTTCATATCGCACATTACTATTTTTATTTGAAGCATATCTTTGCAGTCTCTGTTGTAAATAGCTATATAACCTATGTCATATTTAAAATCTTTAGAATTGTACAAGCGTCTAAACTATGATGTTCGGTTTAACTGTTTCATTGTATAAATTTCAAGATTGTTATATTTTTAATCATAGTAGATTGATATGATTCATTTAACATCATAATCATACTGATGAAGGATATCTGTTATCCGAAATATTTATAAATAATTACATTTATAGTTTCTTTTTTTTTTTGTTATTGGTGTCGTTTTGTACACTTTTTAGGCGTTTATATATATATATTTACATTATGGTGTTAGCCCTGTATAACCACAGGTTGTCTGATGGAGAACGTCTGTGGTAAAAATGTCACGTATTTAGACTTGTATATATATATATAAGAGTCTATAAAAAGGACCAACCAGCAAATTTACTATGTACCGGATCGTCTAGAATAGACGATACTGTGCAGATAAGGAAAAAAATATATAAGTCTAGAGATTTGCACAACGATACTAATATAAGATGGTATTATACGAAGATGTTGTTTTTAAATCATGTTGACAAATATTTTGGCTTAACAAATAGCCTTCTTCAGTGTCAATAATTTTAATAATATTGATTATATGTATAAAAATAGCTCAATAATACAGGTAAGTTTTGGTCTATTGATTTAATCCAAAATCCTGAACATCATAATATTAAACAAAACTCAATACTCAAATATACGTGACTGTGTATATTTACATCCTAAAATGTGTGAAGAATAAAACTTAGTATTTTTTATTGATGCCGTTTGGATGATGTACATTTAGTTCCTTTATCCAAAAGCTTTCCCGAACCTGTCGCTGGGCATCACTCCAGTGAATGTTCTGTTCAATCACTAGGATCTTCATGCGGTTAAAGTCATCAAGTTTGTGACCAGACTGTCTGAAATGCTGAGAAACTGGGAGAAGTAGCTTCTTAGAGATATCATTCCTATGACCATTGAGGCGTTTGTTGAAAGGCTGCTTTGACTCACCAACATATTGGAGGCCACAAACCGAACATTCTAGAATGTAAATAACATTCATACTTTTGCAGTTAACATTGCAAAATATCCTATAGTTATTTTCGGTTGCCTTACTGTGAAAAGTTGATGAGTGATGCATCTGTAGGCAGCATTTGCAGCGTTTTTCATCACACGAACGACATTCTCCAGAAGTACTTCTATTATCAGACACTTCAGCCCGCACCAGCAGGTTCCGCAGACTATTGGGTTGCCTTAAAGATATCATGGGAGGCTCGGGGAAAATCTTGGATAGTTTGGAATTCTTTTCAACTGTTGTCCAATGCTCACTGAAGAGACATTATGTGTCGAAATCCGGATATGGTGTACAAATTTTCGCACCTCATGTTTGCGGTATACCATCTTTTCCGCAAGTTTATTGTTTTCTGTTTGGTATTAAATTAATAATAAAGATCCATTTTGTTACATCTGGTGATCCGTTTATTTGGCAATCGCCAATGGCAGTCAGCAGGGTTTAAGAACATCCGTTGTTCGACCTGTTAGTCAAATGCGTTTTGTTTAAATATACTTTTTCACTTTTTTGGTCTTTTGGAAAATGTTGTGTGTGCTGTATTTAGACCCCTCTACCAAGAAATTTGTTTTGCATGCACACGTATAAAAATTGCGGTTTTTATCCAACGCAATCATAGGTTTGAACGTTGTTTTCAATTTAGACTTATTTATATATTATATATAAATATATATAAATGTATAATTTTCTATGTGATGCCGTGTACAATTAGGCATGCACTTTAATAATGTTGTATCGCCTATTGATAGGTCATGTAACAAGATGTATTGCCCTTTGCATAAGGTACGATGATGAGACGTCAGTAATGTTCGTCTCATCATAATACCTAACCAAATTACTGGTGTCGATCCACATACATATGCCACGTGAATCTATGACCCTTATTACATTTTGCACCGTCCCTTTGTGACATTTGCAATTGGGTTGCAAATCAACTCGTTTGTAAATTAAAAAAAAAAACTTTGTAGGGTGTGACTAAGATGGAGAATTTAAACTTGAGTTAAACTTGAGTTAAACAATTAAATATTCAGGCAAAGTTGAGTCTAGACGGATTTGACTTTTTAGGCATTTTTTATGTCCTAGGGTTTGTTGTCTAAAATATAATGTCCAATAATGTACTGAGCCCAGTAATAGAAATAATCATGTTCTTTTTCGTCTCCTTTCTTACCTATTTGTAATATAGTTATCATACTGGTAAATAAAACATCACATGTACCTTCAGGTAGTCCATTACTTTTTTCTTCATATCTTTTATGTATCCCCTGTTATACCTGTCTTCTTTTGCTGCCAGATGGTATGGGGTCTCACCCTGCAATATAATAAGGGAAAATGAGCTATGAAATCATTATTGCTCCACATTCTGGCATCAGAATAAACCAGATATCGACATGCTTATATAATGTTAAGTACCTTTTTCACAGACAAGTGCTTACGAAATTGAGATAAAATAGAATGCTATACATGTACAGTGATAATCAACAGCACACAAATAGTTATATTACATTGACCCTAAACTCAAAAGACTAAACAGCCGCATATGAATATGTAGTAGATTGCAATTTGTAATCTAAAAGTATGTGATGTTAATTCTCTGCGCCCCCCTCCCCCCCCCCCCCCCCCCCCCCAAAAAAAAAAAAAAACAAAACAAAAAACAAAAAACCCGCCTGATTACAGTGTGTCCCATTTTGTCCATTTCACAGATTCACATTCGATGTAAAATGACATTTTGTCAACAAAAACTGAGGGTACGTGCCAAAAAAGATTCGAAACTGGCTTTGTTACAACACAAAAAGCTTTTTATAGAAACTTAAACTACAATTTGAAATGAAAATTGTTCAAATCAGAAACTTGATGTCTTTGTTGTCTTATTTGTATTGTTGTGTTACTTGCTGCCGTACACCATTGTGCATAATGTCGATGAAGAAGCTTATATACTTTTTTTGTCAATATAAAAAAGAAGATGTGGTATGATTCATTCCAGAACAATAGTCTGGTAAAATAACAATAAATCGTGTTTCTGATATTAATTCGTGTCATTGATCTATTTTTGTAGTAAAGTATTTTAGCTATATATTTTAGGATCTAGATTATAAGTGTCTTATTGCACCATATTTTTAACATGAACACATGTATTTGCACGTCTCAGTATCTGAGTAAGCATTCGTAAAACTATTTGCGCGACAAACTATACGACAAACACTGCTACAGACCTTCCGAAATTCAAATTGACAAATTTTTCGTGCATTCATCATGCACTGTCAATTTTTCGTTCGTGTTCCTTTAATGCATCGTTCATTCTACAAACGTGTTGCTTTCACTCATCGTTCATTCTGCGTATGTGTTCCTTTCAGTCATCGTTCATTCTGCGTACACGTTCCTTTCATTCATGTCCAGTATGTGTACTCGTACCCTTAATTCATCGTCCATTCTCTTTGCGCGTTCCTTTCACTTATCGTTGATTGTTGGTACGCGGTGTTTTTCATTCATCGTCCATTCTGTAGTGTTCCTTTCACTCATCGTCTATCCTGCGTACATGTTCCTTTCATTCATCGTCTCTGCTGCATACGCGTTCCTTTCATTCATCGTCGATTGTACGCACGTTTCCTTTCATTCATCGTTCATTCTGCGTACACGTTCCTTTCACTCATCGTCCATTCTGTATACGTGTTCCTTTCATTCATCGTTCATTATCTAGTTTTGATTTAACTCGTCGTCCATTCTGCGTACTTGTTCCTTTTACTCATCGTCCATTACTTAGTATCTAGTTTCGCTTTCACTAATCGTCCATTTTGCATACGTGATCTTCACTCATCGTCCATTCCTTGTATGTATAAAGAAGAAGATATGGTATCTTTGCCAATGAGACAACTCTTCACAAGAGACCAAATGACACAAAAATTTACAACTATAGATCACTGTACGACCTTCGACAATGAGCAAAGCCCATACCGAATAGTAAGTTATAAAAGGCCCCGAAATTACAAATGTAAAGCAATTCAAACGAGATAACTAACGGCCTAATTAATGTACAAAATAATGAACGAAAAACAAATATGTAACATGGCAACAAACGGCAACCACTGAATTACAGGCTCCTGACTTGGAACAGGAACATTCACGTGTTTCTTTCACTCATTACATATGTTCAATCTACGTACATGTTCCTTAAAATTATCGTATTTTCTGCAAAAGTGTTCCTTTCACTCATCGTACATTCTGCGTGCATATTCCTTTCACTCATCGTACATTTTCCGTACGTGTTTTTTCACTTATCATATATTCTGCATACGTTTTCCTTTCACTCATCATCCACGCTGCGTACGTGTTCTTTTCATCATCGTCCACTATGTGTACGTGAACTTTTAACTCATCGTCTCTGCTGCATACGCATTCCTTTCATGCATCGTCCATTCTCTTTACGCGTTCTTTTCAATCATCGTCGATTGTACGTACGTGTTCCTTTCATTGATCGTCCGTTCTGCGTACACGTTCCTTTCGTTCATCGTCCATTCTCTAGTGTTCCTTTCACTCGTCGTACATTCTGCGTGCATGTTGCTTTCACTCATCGTACATTTTGCGTACGTGTTTTTTCACTTATCGTAGATTCTGCATAAGTGGTCTTTTCATTCATCGTCCATGCTGCGTATGTGTTCCTTTAACTCATCGTCCACTATGTGTACGTGTTTCTTTCACTCATTGTCCATTCTGCGTACGTGTTCCTTTCACTCCTCGTCCATTCTGCGTGCGTGTTCCTTTCCCTCATCGAACATTCTCCGTACGTGTTTCTTTCATTCATCGTACATTCTCCGTACGTGTTTCTTTCACGCATCGTACATTCTCCGTACGTGCGCGTATCATTCATTGTTCCTTGTGTTTTCAATTCAAGGTGCGCTCAAATGTGCATTCATCTTAAATCGTAAAAAGTGCGATAATTGTGCGTTTATCCTTAATCGCGTAATTTGCACTTAAAATATGTTCAAAGTAAATCAGCTGATATTCAATTTGTAACTTTTATGATTGTTATCATGCCAGTTGAATATACCCACTAGGTAATAATTAAAAAACATCTTTTGAATTACGAGATATTCTAAGAGTATTAATGTTCTTATAATACTTTAATACACCAGAGACATTGTATTATATACGTATATTGTATTGTTATAAAGAATAGGTCAACTATTATGTTCATTCTGTTTATTAAATAAAGTTATTTATTTGCATTACATTTGAAAAAGAAAAATATCAAATCTTCTGTTTTACATTTTGTTCTATAAACTTTACTTAAGTCTACAATTGAAAGGGTACTTATCAACCTACTATATAATTCATATTAACGAACTTCTGATAATGCATACTTATTTAGGATATAAACTCGTTTTGAGGTTCCATTGGATATGATATTGTTATTAACGTTAAACTTGAGTCATTTCATCAATGTTGAACTATGCTAATTATCCTTCGCTTCTTTGGAAAATTCATATGCAACTTACATATTCTCATTTGGATTTGAAAGATATCATAGCAGTTGTCCTTTAATTGCACGTCATATATAGATATAAGAAGATGTGGTATGAGTGCCATATTTGTCTCATTTCCTAATGTTTATTTGTATATGAGGGTATTTGATGAGGAATGTATAATATACACGGTTGTTACAGAAGTCCAAAAATATTATTTGAATTCGATATCTCGAATTGAAACCGTTATCACGAATGGTTTACTTCGCTATCACAGATTAAATTCGTTATCACGAGTTAATGGAATTAGTTATATCCGTTTTTGTAATTCATGATAACGGATTAAAATGTCATAACGACGAATTAAATTCGTTATCCCGAATGTGTGTTATTTGTTATCACCGATTTTTGTAATTCGTGATAACGGTTTTAAATCGTTATAACAAATTGTATAATTTGTGTAACAGATTAAATTCGTGATAAAGAATCGGTTTGCTTGGTAATAATTTTTTTTTGTTTGTTAAACGTGATTTCGAATTAAATTCGTTATCGCCGATTTTTATAATAAATTACAAAAACTGTCATAACAAATTTCAGAAAATTCGTTGACACGAATTTAAAAAGTAATAACGAATTCTTCAATTCGTGATAACGACTAAGATTTGTGATCTCGAATTCAAATGTGTATTTTTTGAGGTCATAAAAAGGCTCCAGTAGGTTGTCAGTTCTAAACGCGATCAATGTTGATTGCTGATTAAGAAGTGGGATGTCAACCTTAAATTGACATTGGTGATTTTAAGACGGATATGTGTATTCTCTTAAAGAGTATTTCCATTTTCAAATTCTACTGGAAATTAAACTTAGAAGAATCTATATCAATAACGTACAGAGTAAGATACTGTTTCATAATTCTTTATTTTCCATAAATCAAAATGTTAATCAGCGCTATTTGTTGCTGTTGTAGACAGTATGATACAAAATAACACAGGGGTAGAGCCACTTTCCCTTGTATTCAGTTCACTCACAAGGGTAATATTTTACAATTTATTCTATATATTTCGTTATTCTACCTAAAACTGAATATAAAAAAAGTCTAAAATCAATGATTGCCTTAATTTCAACAGAATTGTGGTAGTGGTTAACCGCCATGTATTTCTCCTTTATGTTTGGGTTTGCCAAAATCTCACAAAATCGAAGGTTTAAGCTTTAAGCGTTTATGATTTGGTGATATATCTAAAATGCAACCAATAAACTGTAAAAACCTCAAAGCGTAAGCAATGGGATGTGGTACTATGAATCTAAGTAAAGATGGAAAGACTTTAGGAAAATTGTCCTGGTATGAATTCATTTCAGGAAAAATAGGCCGTACCTCTTTCATACGATATTTGACAAATTTGATGTCGAAAGTGGTGCTAACCAACATGATTAAATCTAAATCTAAAAGACAATACGAAGCTTTCCTTTTCTTTTTACACAATTTTGGTGACAGTTACTACGTCCTTTAGGGATTCAGATGTTGACCAGATAACGCTATTTCCATATAAGATAATACCACATTTATAGAAAGTTATAACGTTTAGTCTGTGTATGAAACATGATTCTTTTACACAATTGTGCATGCAACTTTTTTAAATTCTTACAATAAGACTGAGGGTATACGTGAAATAGACAACAACCCAACAAAAAAGCTTCATATATTCGTAATATTGTGAACTCAGGAAAGTATATCGTCGACCTGGTTGATTGGTTGGTGTAAACATGACATTACATTACAAAATGGCCCTATGACGAATGAGATAACGCTGGGTCAGGGAAATCAAATGAGCTTTGCTCATCACTTTGCGTCCGTCCTCCGTCGTAGTCGTCTGTTTACTTTAAAAAAATCTTCTATGAAACAACTAGCCTTTAATTTAATCAAAATTGGCAGCAATCATCATTGGGGTTCCTAGTTTTAAAATGTATCTGGGTTAAAATATTTCATTGTATTTTTCTTTCAAGCATGAGATTGAGGGAACTTATCAGCTTATATACTAACGCAGTATTACTGGTTCCTTTATTTGATTAGGCTTTGTATTCCCCTTCGACATAAGGAGACCATAAAACAATAAATATTATAGCAAATCTCCATGTCAATACATATTCGTAATAGTAAAAGTTCAATGATAAGTTAATATTGACATTAAAAGACCTTCGACCAAAAAGGGATATTAAGTTATAGGAGCCCAAATGGTGTGGAAATTTTTACAGTCCTTGTACTGTCTAAAAACCGTCAAACATTTAAGAAAGGTACAGAAAAAGCATTTACAAAGTATTATTTCCATAGAATAAGCGATTCTTGATCGGCATAATTGTATTTTACATAATCATGATAATACAGTACTCGATCAGACTGATACATAGAGTTACTCAATTGCATCGAAAACGGACCGATTACATGACAGTTACACGATTTATTTGTATAATTATTAGACACTTGTAGCTTCTAATAGACACAATGAAATGGTTTTATAAAGTTAATGGGTACATTTATACTTTGTTACCTCAAATATTCAAAATAATGTATTTTCTTTTATAACATAGTTATTTTTACCCTGTATCAACCTAATTGACAACTAACCAATAAATGTTTTGCACAATCACTTTTTGTTATACATATTTAGCCTTTTTAATCCGTCCGTAATCAGGAAAGAGATTCTTAACAAGCAGTAGCTCTTTTCACATAAGTTATACTGAAATGTTCCTTACCTACCTACGGGTATTTTGTTTCTCGTGAGATCTTCTGTGAAATAAGGTGCAGACATTGTAAGAAAACAGTAAGTAAACTTCTTCAAACAATTCGATTTTCAAACAGCTTATTGTACAGCTGTCTGTCAAACAGATCCAGATACACAAGGTTCTTCGGTTTATTTACATTGTAGGTCAATGTTCAAAGGAGTTCGTAATATGCAATGCAAAATTATTACATAGTTCTCTGTCCAGTCAAATTGATTGATATAACTTGTTTTTTGTAATCAAATTACAAGGCCTCTACACTTCAAATAATACAATAGTATTTAGACTGTCTAAATGTAACATCTCCAGGAGCAAGTAATGTAGTTTAGAGTGGGTCGCTCAAAACGTGTATAGACGAGATATTTTGTCAAAATCAATCATAATTCTTAAATACAATTTACCACAAGAAAAAAGTTATTTTTATGTTAGTCATCCGTCGTCTCCCCTTACAACAAATGTCTTCATTTTCCTTGCTTTACAATTGCACGACTAAGTCATATATAATAGACTGTAATTAGAGATCAAAGAAGAAACATGGTAAAATATATTTAAAAAAAATATAGTAGTGATTGGCCATGCAGTGATTTACAAAAAAATAACAAAAAATAAAGCAAATATTAAAGTTATAATATAAATATTGAAGATATTAAACTAGACTGACTTTCATTACTCCTACTTTGATTTACAATTTGTATTTCCACTGATCGCGATTAAAAAGGAGAGGATGACATTTGTAAGCCGCACAAAATGTTCTAGTGTCTGTCGGTATATCTTTTAATGGCAAATAATGCTTAATTTACTCCTGACTTTTTCAGACATGAGGCGGTTTCGAGCTTGATATTATGTATTGACCTATGCCAATTATAAAAGACTGAATGTTTACTCTAGATGTCTTGAGAGTTCTGCGTCGTTCGAGTGCTGTCTCATCAAAGTATACCTTATATCTGATTTTATTTAAACCAGAAGAGCTGACTAGGATATTGACATATTGTCTTCCGTAGACTTCTCCCGAACAACTTAGCACTTGTTAATACATTTAAGAAAATGCCAACACAATGCAAAGTGCTAAAATTTTAACAAAATTGAATTAATTGCCAATTGACTCCCAAATTTCATTACTGGTCTCAAAATTATAGAAACCGGATAATCTGCGAAGAAGGGTTGGTGGAGCCAGGATAATTTTGAAAAAGAAAACAAATATTCTGGCCCGGTAAATGCTGTAAAAATAACCTTAAAACAACCGTACACAAAAAAGTAGCTAGACTGCTATCAGGTGAAGTGACTTACAAGGTCAGAATAATACCACCTGTCCCCACTTCCAATAATATCAAATGGTCGTCCCCTAAATCAGACCGTTTAATGTTTATATTTGTTTTCCATTCAGGGCTATATACAGCTTACTATACCATGCAAGTTTAACTCCTTTTTGAAGACCGTATTGTGACCTATAGTTGTATATATTGACATTATGTAATCTCGGTTGGATTGATGTCTCTTTAGTTATCATATTCCCGCTCTTTATTTCTATATCAATCAAGCAATGCGTGAGTTAAAATAATTTGACAGTGTGTGGTTACTTATCTCTTTTGTCTATTTCCTGGTTATCCATAAAATGGTATGTTAAACTCCGATTTGGAGCATTAACTTATTGAGTTTTTCTAAATTGATTTTAATAACACATAATCGTACTGATTATTCGTGTAATATTGGCTGATGAACCTAATTATTCATCAATAATTACCAACTTTGATTTAAAAACATTTCCCGTTTTATAACCAAATTTGATTACACGAGTTCGTATGTTTGAAGACAAAATACAAATAATATTTTTATATTTATATAATTCAAATATTATTTATAAATCAAAAGGGATAAAACTACTGATTGTTGGACACTTCATTGAGCCTCGTTGCCGCAAAGCAGTACGAATAACCTACAAACGAGATAAACAACTTCAAATTATAAATTAAGAGTACAATGCGTGGTTCTAGAGAAAAGTTGTTGGAAAAGGCTATACTTTAACAGACGGACCTGTTGTCTTATCAGTAGTCACCTCCATTGTCAATGTGATAAAGTAATAAAACATATACATTTTTATGATCTTCATTGTATGTTGTACTGTATAATATAAATCTTTAATCAATTTGATACTTAACATTTACATTTATATTTCTTCTATATATATAAATACTAGACAATCTGAAATATAAAAATAAGGAGATGTGGAAATGCCAAATGAGACTGCTATCCATCAAAGAACAAATGAAGTGGATGAAAGCAATGAAAGGCATACTTACGGCCTTCAACAATGTGAAAAACTCACACCGTAAAGTCGGCTGTAAAAGGCCCCGACATGAAAAACATGAAACAATTCAAATGCAAAAATTAACGGCCTAATTTATAACAAAACAATTTACGAAAAATCAGTTGACAAGGGCTTAACTCATCAGATCAATACAAAGCAGAAAAAACATCTAACAAAAACACAGACCAGATCTAGACGTGACAGGGTTTTTAGACATCCCTAACAACAAAAAAAGACATACAGTACAGATCTGAAAGTCTTGTCTAAATATGCACCTTAGTTTAATTCATATGTAAGACGATATTTTTGGTCTTAATCAACTTCGGAAGTGAAAACAAACCACATTGACATCTAGAAAACAGACCACATTGACATATTTTCTGTTTCATCTGGATACAAACAAAAATTAAACATTGTTCTCTTATCAATGGACAAATATTCAGAACTGAGAGAAAAAAATCAATCCATATGCTGATTTTCGTTTTAGTTTTTAAGATATCAAAATCAAAGAACAAATGGACCTTAAACCAACGACGATGACATGACTATGAAACTCAACAAATGCAAACAGATCTCTTATTAATTCTACAAATAGTCCGAACTTTGTTTTTGTTTAAAAGAACATGGAACATTCGATAACAGGAAAACACTTTTGTTTTCTTTGCTTTCCGTTTTGTATTTCTCAAAACGATAACTGAATGGACGCAAATATACACAGACCATAATCCGCCCATTTCTAGAATAAGAAACAACATTTAAGTACTCGCAAAGCGGTTTGTAATCGTATCGACGGAAACTGCAGTCAGCAATGTACATATGATGGTGATATAACGTTAATACTTAACTTACATTAAAAAATTTAAAACTTTTCTGCATTTGGGTCCTTGTGATGTACAGAAAATATTGGTAAACAACCATATCATTTCCACATCTCAGTTCAATGTCATTCTGATCATTTGAAAGTCCCTTAGCTTCTATGTACTGGTTACGTAAACTACACAAAAAACCGTTAAATATGATAATCGTTTCTTCTCTCCCTCCAGTAAGTATTCTTCAACATATCCTTCAGTACTTTAATTTTAACTAGTTAATTTACTTTTATTAATTAACTTATTATTAACTTTTGAAAAACAGCATGTGGAAATATTGAAATTAACGTTTTTTAGAGCGTTAATTATTTTCTTATGTTTTAGATAAATTGCGTGCTTTTGATGGCCCTCGACTCTCTACACTACACTCCCATACAATCTTAACACATAAAAGTTTTTCTATTTGATTGAATGACCATTTCAAACATCAGATTGTAAATTCATTTGCTGTAACTCATAACTCCATTTTCTGTAATGAAAACAGATAAAGATTTTGTAAAAGCACTCTCGGTAAGATATGGCCTTGCACTTTTGTTTTATCATAAAATAGCAAAAATACAACATAGTGGTTTTTAAATGCATTCTTTTTTAATAGCCTGTGTGCTAGGTAAACAAATCTCTTCATACTAGTATGGTTATAGTCTCCAGCTCGTTTAGGAGATATGCCCATTTTCTGGACAGCAAGCTTTAGGAGAACCTTGGCCACAACCTACTTTCAAATATATTCTTAAATCAAACGATGTCAAAGTCAGAATTGAATCCTTATACATAAATTGTTTCTAGATCAGGGATGACAGCTAGAGTAAATTATGCTTAAATGTGTAATAAATTATGGAAGAATTGGACCAAATCTGACATGACAACACAACTCATATATAATTTAGGGTCACGACTTCGATATTGATAATTTGGAATTGTCAAAAAAAGGAATTCATTTTGTATAAATATGTATAGCACAGCTGTTTCTATTTTAAATTTGTCGTATTTTGAACTAATTTATCCACAAAAAACCCATTAAAATCTAATGGTTTATTACACAGTCGAGGCAAATAGGAAATTGCACAATATTATGAATTATCCAAATTTAACACATTATTATGAATTATCCAAATTTAACACATTATTATGAACTTTCATAATACTAGTTAATCGAATAATTTTGTAACTATATTATGAGATTTCGTAATTCATTAAATTATGGAAATGCATAAGATAAGAAAAATATTATAATTTTAAATAATTTGTTTTGTCTTTTTTTTTGGCCCCCGTGACTAATTTTGGGAAATTATTTCTGAGCGGCGTTTATACCAGGGCATAAGGAACAACTGTCAGATTTTCTACGACACGACGATATCGTCCCGACACGCCGATTTATGGTTGTTGTTGATGTCTTGACAATGAGAGACAACCACTATCGGTTTGAAATACAACTTTCGGTTATAGCTGTTTGATAATTTGATTTTACTTTATTTCTCCTTTATAAATCTTGAATTATCTAGTTTATGCCGTTTAAAATGAATATACTTTAAACAAAACTTAGTTTAAGATTAATCTAACCTTATGTCGGTTGAAACAATAAAATATCAAAACATTGATAAAATAACAAATATAATAGTATCTAACAATGTTTATATAATACATTACAATGTATTTTTCACTAAAATAATGACTAAAAACAAATAAATTTAACAGCTAAAATCATATTTTTGCTCTCAATTTTTAAAATTCAGATATTTCTTTATTTACCGCGTGTAGAACCTTTATTATATCTTTTTTTTACTTTGAGATATTTTTTTTTGTTTATTTTCTTTACGGTATGGTTTTGTTCATTTAGCTACTGTAGATCGGATCATGGAAGTATCATTTTTTCAATTTAATACTTCCTTGATCGGATTATCATGATAATTAAAATTCAAGAACTCACTAAATCGGTATAGACACGGCATGTAAGTGCACAATGATAGTTCATGGTTTACTTTCATTATCGCTATCAAGATATGCAGCGTGAATGCAAAACTTATTTTGATATGTTTAAAGAACAAATGTCATATTTCACAATTCAAACAATAAAAAAGAAGAGTCTTTGTTTTAAAATCATACAGTAGACAGGATTAAAAAAAAACACTCTGGGATCAACAAAATAGCGACAAAAACGATTGCAAGTTAAAAGATAAATGGCATTGGCTTTTCTCTATTTTTTGTATAGGTAGAGCAAAACCTTTTGTGAAAAAAGACTCATCGTTAAAGGCGTACGTGTGACCTATAGTTGTTAACTTCTACGTCTTTTGGTCTATGATTTGTCCTTCTTCCATTACTTGTTGATAAAGAAGTAATTTGTTCTTAACTGTGCATTTAAAATTTAGAAAAATATCTTCAGCAAAATGAATTAATTTGAACATTCATAAAACTAGTGAGTAACTCTACTAGTTGAAATTTACTGGTTTCATTTTTTACTATATATATGCTGATTTTTACTATATATATGCTAAAGTGATAACAAATATTTGCCACTGTTAATCTAGTTACAATCACTTATATAGTCAGAATAATGTTTCTGGTAATTATGAACTCCCCACATGAGACCAAATGACCAAGAAGTTATCAACTATAGGTCACCGTTCGTCCTTCAATAATGAGCAAAACCCATACCGTATAGTCAGATATAAAAGGCCCCGAAATGACAAATGTAAAACAATTCAAACGAGAAAAAAACTGCCTGATTCATGTACAAAACAATGAACGAAAAACAAATATGACATACAACAACAATCGACAACCACTGAATTACAGGCTCCTGACTTGGGACAATCAATACAAAATGTGGCGGGGTTAAACTAGTTTGCTGTACAAGTTAAGAACAAATTTTAAGATTTAGTTGAAAAGAGCTTAACTCATTCGATTGTTACAAAACAGACAAAACACAGACCGGACGTGGCAGGGTATTCATATATCCCCACAACAAAAAAACACTAAGTACAGATCTGAGAGGAATCGCAGTTACTGACAGCTAGTTCAAAACCAATAACAACTAATAAAAAAACGTATATCTTAGACCAAAATACCAATCAGTACACATCCAACATCCAATGGATTTAGTGTAAAGACGTCAATGCTGAGATACAGTGAAATGTGCATATGTATATAACACTTATATTTAGTTTGGTTTTAATTTACTGATACGCCTAAGCCAGACCCAAAGGCCTCTTTCTAATCCTATTGGCATTATTATTCACATGGTTTCTGTGTGATTGTCAAAAACAGACCTTTTTAAAAGATTAATAATACAATGGTCGGTGTAACGCAATATGAATAATGGCTAACCCTTAAAAGTTTAACACCGGTTATATTTATATTGTTATGAGACGACGAAAATTGTTGAAATTATTCTAGTTATTAATATGGAAATACAAGCATAAGTATACAAAATAGTTGTCAGGGATGTTTAAATATCAAAATCTAATTTCATTGAATTTCTAAAATGTCATGTTTCAAGTTTTGTATGATTTCTTTGGTAGTATGAATATAAAAGTTTGTACAAAAATAAGTGTCACACAAGTATGCGACAGGAAAATAGCAACCACACGACACAAAATAACGAAAATACATGACGAGATTGATGAGTGTGTTGATTATGCTAATGTTTATAATTGAATAATATATAGAATATACCATGCTCTTAAGTATAAATCGCCACCAGAGTCTTAGATATGTTTGAATAAATTCAGCAAAGTCATTGACACAAAAACTCCAAATGGACAAACTAGTCAGATGTGACAAACAATAAACGAAAAACAAATATGAGAAATTGGGGTCAAAACTCTAATTTGGCAATAAAATTAGAAAGATCATATCATAGGGAACGTGTGTACTAAGTTTTAAGTTGATTGGACTTCAACTTCATCAAAAACTACCTTGACCAAAAACTTTAACCTGAAGCGGGACAGATGGACGAACGGACGGACGAACGAACGAACGGACGCACAGACCGAAAAACATAATGCCCCTCTACTATCGTAGGTGGGGCATAAAAATGCAAAACGGATGTGGCAGGGTATCTATACATCCATTACGATACAAAAGCACAACGTATATATCTTAGAGTACTCGCAGTAACTGACAGTTTGTTCAAAGCAAATTACAACTTATAAAAAAGCATGTAACTATCTAAGACTAAAATATCAATCAGTACAAATCCAACATCCAATGGATTTAGTGTAAAGACGTCATTAACAGTTCGTGAAAAAAGATGAAACACAGGTAACTCAATTGTGCTATCTTTTATTGTTTACAAAAAGTCTTAAACAGCATTAACAATTCAGACAAACGTCGTGCTGAGTTACTAAAGTCGAGCACATCCTAGAATGTGTACTTGATTGGTCCAGATTTATTCTTGTTTACAACTAATATTTTTATTCAAAAACTTGTTCTAGGGAAATCATTGCTAGCACACCATGTAGTAATCCTTTATCTATTAAGTATATAATTGTCAAATATAAGTGTACGCGGGAAAAGGCCGTGGATCGTCTATAAAATGTCCATATGTTTATCATCGAAACAAGAAAAGTATACATAAGAAGAGGGCCAGAATATATTTCATTTACTAGTATTCAGGACATGCATGGTGCTGTGACCGTAGCAAGGTGCGTTCGACTCAAATCCTAATTGACTAGGTATGCACGTTTTTTTCTCCACGAGGTTGTTACTTTAAATGACTCTCAGTTATAAATCATTTTTACCATTTAAATATTTTAGACTAAGTCTTTCTTAACTCGCAACCCGACACTTGCAACTCGCAAATCTACTTTTTTTTAACTCGCAGCTCTACTATCGTGACTCGCAACTTGACTTGTTTAACTCGCAACTTTACATTTTTTACTAGCAACTCGACACTTAACTCTCAACTCGACTTTCGTAACTCGCAAATCCACTTTCTTTACTCGTAAATCTTCTTTTTTAACTAGCAACTCTACTTTCATAACTCGCAACTCGACTTTTTGTAACTTGCAATTCGACTTTTTTTACTTGCAACTCGACTTTTGTAACTCGCAACATGACTTTTTTTTACCAAAAGTTCCAAGTGGTGAAGTTGAAATTATCCCTTCGTAAATTTTACGGACGCCATCACGCATTGGTTGACCGTTACGGAATATCCGTTTCACAGATGATAGCGGATAGGTTCCAAATGTCGTCACTACAATACCGTCCCCTTTTTCCCTAATGTGACCTACCGAGTTAGACTTATTATCGGGTTTGTAATAACACGAGCAACACGACGGGTGCCACATGTGGAGCAGGATCGGCTTACCCTTCATGAGCACTTGAGATCACCCCCAGTTTGTATTACTATTGTGTACTATTATTTCATGTGTTTGTCTGTTTGTCTTTTTCTTTTTTAGCCATGGAGTTGTCAGTTTATTTTCGACTTATGAGTTTGAATGTCCTTTTGGTATCTTTCGACTCTCTTTTGGTGTTTAGAAATTAATCAGTGATGCTTTATATAATTGCTTGCTTATAAAATTATAATAATCGAAATTTAAAACGCCGGATTTTGAAGATGTGTGATTTGTTTACGAATTTAAAAAAAATTTAGTCAGTAGTAACTATAAATAAGAAAGGTAGAATTTTAATAGTTCTTTAATGAGTTTCTTTAAATTCGTAGCCTCATAAGATATTACGACAAACATGGTTGTAAATTTGAAAGAAACTATCAAATAAAGAAGCAAAAACCAAGCGAACAAATTTATCAAATCGAAAAAAAAGTTAAAAAGTACAAAGAAAAAATGAAATCAGAAAACACATATCCTGATACCAACCAACACATTCTAACAAAAAAAGAATGCAAGTTTGTCAAGTTGGAGTGAAACACTACAGATTTGTTTTCTAAATTTTAATAGAATTAGTAAAAGTAATCCCTCGGGAAGGACGAGTAAAATGAATTGAGTGCTAGGGGTGATCCGCGGGAATCAGACTCTTTCCTATGCTAAGTAATACATGATATGGGTGCAGAGTTCAGGGGCAATATATCACAAGGTCAGATGCGGATCCAGGATTTTGAAAAAAGGGGGAAGGGAAACGGGGCCCCCAAACTAGGCAACGTTTTGAGTGGAACAGGAAGTCAGTCTGCATTAACCATAAATGTAGCACCAAAAGGAGGGGCCAAAGCACCCTGTCCCCTTTCCTCTCCCCAAATCCGCCACTTAAGGTTAATATTTACATAAAGTTGTTATATGTATTAAGGATGTATTCCTCTGACGTTTCAGTCTCGTTGAAATCTCGTTCTGGAATTATTTCCAAAACATGTAATACAAGTGGAAAATATCAATGAATTTAAAAAATATTATAATCAAACTTAACTCTGTGTAAAAGTTGTGTATTTACAATAAGTAGTTTTTGAGTAATACAATTTTCAATTTTATAACCAATCAAGTCAGTCTCATTAGCCAAAATGTTGAGAAAATGGGTGAGGGGTACAAGAAATGATTTTACCAGAAACATGTACATCCCATATCATTTTTTTTCTTTTCAAATTTCTTAGATATGTATTTTTTAAATCTTTATAACAAAGAAGTTGAAATAATATGCTTTTTGTTCTAAAAAAAGAGAAAAATCCAAAATTTACAAAATCGACAGCATAATAAATTTGACACGAAAAAGCAACAAAATTTTATAAAACTTTCTTATATTAATACATACCTATAGTTTTTTAAGTTAAATTTATTCAGATTGGTCCACTTCATCTTTAGTGAAAGTATGAAAAAAAGTTTAAAAATTGAAAACAACACGTTTAATAATTTCATGCGTCCGAAGCGCTTTTCTGGATTTACCTTCATCAGGAACGCTGAAAGCCAAACATTTGAAATCCGAGGGATGTACAAGTACCATAAGTACCCAAAAAGTTGAAGAGCTATATGACAAAAATACCTAAAACAAATAGCCAAATCCATCTAAGGTCAACTTTGCCTGAGGGAGTTGAAACCTTAGTTTCTTTATAATTTCAAATTTATAAACGGGTAATTGTGAAACTGTGATTTTTTTCATGAGAATAGCCCAAAAATGGGTAAAAATTAATGAAAAATAGGAAAATCATCAAAATTGGGTACTTTCAAATGGTCGTAGCAAAAAATGAAGTGCACCATCATGTGATTTTTTTCTTCAACAATTCTTTTTTTACAGTCATATAAACCCAAAAATCAGGTTAAGAAAAAAAGTTTAATTCTAGAAATTTTTGGCTCCTCAGAGGTATACATCCTTAACAACTAGTAACCATGTTTTGACATGTATAAAGATACAAAAATCGTTAATTTTATCAGATATTTGTAAAATTTTTATTATCTACTTAGCCCATCCAATTATATTCTTGTATTATATATTGATATAGCATAACATCTGCCTTTTGTCAAAAACATTAAAATGCGGAATACATAGGTTAGAAAAAAATATGATACGGCTGGGAAATCGGATGTCTTAATCCCCTGTAAAAACACAGTGCCACCCTAAGTGGAACCCTTACAATCCCCAAAAGTACCAATGAATTAAATAAATAACACAAAACTACTAGTAGACGATGATTTAAAGTTGTTTGATAAATTAATTTTATAAATATTAATATTATTTTTCTCTCGAAAACAGTGTCTGCCGAAAATTCATTTTTCAACAAGTAGGAGAGAAAACAGAAAATTAACGTAGTTGATGTCTCTTGAATATAATTGTATGACTAATTGTTTAGATGTTTAATAATAAACAAAATAAATGTAAATGTTATATACTTTTTACGATTCACATATCAAAGGCGTTTGCATAATTTACAATGAAAAAAACCCACTTGTATTCAACTATATTATCGATTACTTCTAGAGTGGCAATATAAACACCTGTGACATGTTAAAACTGTGTATATGGGGTTTTCTTACCACAAAGAGATAATATGCCAAGTCAATTCTTGAAGCAGAATTTCTAGCGGAATCTGATGTGTTACCAAGTTTAACAACTTGAAGAATAAAAGGCACGTATTTCTACACAACTTAACTGATCTTCAATATGAATAAAAGGGAATGTGGTGTATGTCTCAACGAAACAGCAGCCAAACGACAACAACAACAAAACAACCATCCAAAAGACCACACTGTCTTCTACAATTGACACACTTAAGTCCTTTATCTAAAAAGTTTGAATAAATATTAAACAGAAACAATCCAAGATCTGCTGTAAACACTTAAGAAGTTCCTGACTTGAAACATAGGTTAAACTAATATTTTGTATAACTTAATGTCGATCAGTAGATTAACAAAACATACAATAATGTAGAAACCGGTACATGCAGGGAAATTACTTAGCTATAATATATAAGAGATACGAATGTTTATGTTGTTATTTCAAATTTTTAACAGAGTGTGGTCAACTATCGAGTTCGAATTTAAGCAGAATTCAAGTTCGAATTCGAGCTCGGGTTCGAGTTAAAGTTTCAGTTATACTTCGAGTTCGAGTCTGATCAAAAGTCCGAGTAATAGTGTGAAATCGAGTTACAAGACGAAGTAGAGTTCGAGTTAAAAATATTGTCAGACACAAACGAGATAAAGAGGTTTTATTAAAACATGACCAAAATAAATACTAGTATATAAAAAGGGGAAATTGGATAACAAACAGAGAAATATTAAAAAAAGAAAGCATTGATTCTATTAAGGAAACGGGATAATTTACACACATGTTTAACTTAACCGTTAGTCACTAAATAAGTCTAATTTATAGAAAAGATCTAATGCATTTTAGGGACACAGACCTTTTATTTTGTGTGTGTCGTTTAATGCTTTTAGTCTCTAGATCTATCGTATCTATATGAGGGTAAAGAACGGAACATATGTATGCGAACGGCAATATGCCATATGTGTTTGAATAAAGATTGTAAAAAAATCATTTATCTGAAGGTTTTGATATATGTGTGTGTATGGTGGTGGTGGTTAGGTCTTTATTTTTTTATTTTTAATTGTTTTGCCCATATTCTCTATTCTGAATATATTAGCACACCAGTATTCTCACTTCTTTTGCCCTGTTTTCATCCCCTTTAATTTTTTGACTGTTTATTTTTTTCGCCTTTTATTCTCTATGTTTTGCCCATCAACCTATATTCTGTAAACCCCATCCAGATCTTTTATCTGTATTCACGTAAGAATTATTTCTAGTTTAAAGGGTACATTTGTAGGTGAATTTTAGACTAGAAAACAATGTAATGAAGAAAATGTAGTTTGTTTTGGTCGTTTAATTATGAAATAACGTCAAATAGTATCGCAACGAAATTTTATTCGATTTTAAAGAGCTTGACATTGATATAGACTAGATTACATCCACTTCATTTGAACTTAGGTGGACAGTTGTCAATCATACCACATATATATCTCCTTATTTTTATATAGGTCTCTTATTGAATACCATTTGCTATAGATAATTTTGGGGGTTTTTTTTGTTGCCTTTTGGTCATTGGGTTGCTTTATTATTTCATATAATTCATCTTTTGCAAATCTTCTTTTATTCATATTTTGGTGGTAAACGCCACATTCAGCACTATTCGCTTTATCGTGGTGGCCAATTAATATTGGCGACGAAACCGCAGTTCACAGAGAGAACCTACGACCTTCGACAGGAAAACTTGTAATCCTAGTCAATTAAGATTGGAATCAAACACAATTGCCGCGTGCAAGGTTCGAACTCACAATCTCAGATTGACATGCCAGCCGATTTCAACTTGAAATATTATAGTTTAACATCAATTTGTATAATTAGAGGCAACATACAAATGTCTTCCCTTTCCAACATGCTATATTGTTTTCTAGTTTAAGTCACAATTTAACGCCCTCCTTCCAGTCGATCAACATTGTTGAACATCTGTACCTATTTTATCACATTTTTTTTTAAAGTTTCTCGTCCTAAATTTATGCATGAAATATAACCGCAACTGGACGTTGAGCAAGCAACAATCAATCAATCAATCGATGCTTTCACCCAATTAAGCTTGAAGAATGCCCATCAGCGATAGAAAACTGCTCTTACAGATCTTTTCCCATAATCGGGGTGTGCCTACATGACATTAACACAAGAAACTCTATTTTAATAATAATTAATAAAATAGCCTTCAAGATTCAAAGTACTACATTTTAACACTGGGCATTATCTTACGATTAAAGAGCGAGTCGACAAATCCCTAACTGATTGGTGAGGTAGCACGGAAGCAACAGATCTGACCTATTTGATCCTATCAGGACGACAGTCACCGATCAATCAATAAATAAATGATATGCACGAATCAGAATATTTACTAGAAACAAACTTTATAACCAACTGTGAACTGTGAATCGTGGAAATGCATGCATGTTGAATGTTTGCTCAGTTCTATAACACATTTAAGTTGACATTGTATTATGTTTCAATTATTTGAATCTATGCATAATTTTAATAGTATGGCAAATTTTAAAACCGAATATGAAAATAGCATGAATATACAACGATTGTATAACCGAGCTAATATGTTACTAACATGATCCTAACATTGGCTGATGGATGGCTGACCTATGACTGATTGATGGCTAACCGATGACAGATGGCTGATCACTAATTCTGTTTTACTAAGTACAGAAGAATGCCACGGTTTCCATGAGTATAAACCATTTTCAATTACTCATGTAGGTGGCCTATTGCAATGCAACATGTCTATCCCTGTAAAACTTTCATGTATACTCTTTGTTAAGTAGCAGTTGAATTGCGTACAAATGTAGGACAATTCAAATTCTCCTGAGTTTGTTTCACGTGTAGCAGGAACAATTCTGCTGGAGATTCGGGGATGCGGACCACAGCTTATTCTAGTTTGTGAACTGATTTATACGGAGACGATGGATGCCAAATGTAAAAGCGCTATATAATATCTATGTAAATGAAAACCAAAAACAGTGAAAACAATATATAATTTAATCAACAATTACAACTTTTATTATGTTGAACCAAGGTAGTAATGGAGCAGTCAATCACTTCAATATTATACCCGTATTAAGAAGGCATATGGCGGATGCACTAACCTTGTAAAGGGTGGTTGGAAAGCACGGCTTTCCTAGGTTGGACTGAACGTCAGTCCTCAAGCAATTCAACTTAACAATTTCAAACCAGTTATATAAAATATATAAGTTTCCAAAGAAGGTAATAAATGTTTTGCGACGATGCAAATACTAAACTTTAGAATATAAATAAATATCTTTAGCTAATGAATTCATAATTCAGAATACCAATATCTATTCAATTTAATTAATATGTACTGAATAAGCTTCATTTAAATCATTAAATAAAGAAATATGAAATTTATAGTTTCAAACAAGGGAAATAACAATGACATAATAATCCTAACTGCCACATTCCTTCCCCCTAAGACAAACGATAAATTTCATAAATAAAGTCTGCAAACTGAAATGTCTATCAAATTGATGTATCTGCCACACTAAACACGCAAAATGCAAATGTCATGTAAAATAAATATGAATAATTTGTAATGATTAAACATTAAATCTAATATATATCAGTTAAAGTTAAATAATGAGACTGTTCAAGGAGACCACAACACCAGGCTGATACCCTCCTCCTCCCTTCGAAAACAAATGTAAATGAAATAACATTTGAAAATTTAAATTTAACAAAAGTCTATCAATGTTCACCAGATTAAATGTCTTTCAAACACATGTAAAATATCACGTTTAAATAAATGTCACTGTAAAACACATACACAAACACATATCATAATCAGAATCAGGTTCATCTGTTAACGGACGCGTCTTTAAGTCTTCTTGGTAAGCAGGCTTCATATTCAGTGGTACGGCATATATTGTAACGGCACATCTAATGTTGAAATCCATGAAAAGTTATAGCTGGCAATGTCCACCATTTTGATCTCACAGTGGAACATTTGACGTGTACCACCGGGTTCTAATACTGCACTCCAACGTTGTTGATAACGGTAACACAGACGTTGTGCCACCGATTGAAAGCACCATTCAGCTGAACAAAATATACTGTTTCTGATCTGCACAGCAGACCTAGACTTGTAATTTAAGTTGTACCAGGTAATCTCCACCACTGTTGATCTCACAGTGGCACATTTGACGTGTACCACCGGAGATGGATCGGGTCCATCTATATGCAAGGTGCATAAAAATACGATGCCCAGCTGTTATAGCAAGGTACTCAAAATAAAATGGACGATGCCCAAATTTTGCGCAAGGTACTAAATAATGGATCGATGCATCTGTATGAGCTAGAAGTGTTCCTAACTTGAAGCTTAACGTTCAATCTATTGGTTTCTGCCATAACTAATAAAAGTCAAGAAGTCGGACTTCTATAAACTCTCTAAATACTAAATATTTAGCTAGAGATTACAATCCAGACAAACGAGCATCAACTCATAAAATAAACCAATTCCAACTACAACTAGCTAACAGTCTACACTTCAAACTACACAGAAAATCAGCCATAATTCAAGTAATAAAAAATGAAAAATATAACAAGATGAGAAAAACGGCATCCCTCCCTTGGGGAAAGAAAACCAAACAGCCAAATTTGAGAAGTGTAACATCTCTGAGCACATTGAAATAAGCCTAAAGTAAAACTGTATATATACAACACAATGTAAAAACAATCATTAAACAAAGGTAACACAATCTGAACTACAAAAATTGTGATTTAAATTGTTCTTTAATATCCCTTTTATTTTTGAGAATTTCACTTGACTATCTGCAGACCTTTCATCTCTAGCATGTTCTCTAAGAGACATATTTTGGCACTTAGACCTGATATGACCTAACTGGTGACATTTAAAACATTTCTTAGGTTTACGTTTCCTACGTGATCTCAGTCGCCTCCTCAATATATTCATTAAAATTTCAAAATTGTTATGAACCGTATTACAAAAATCTAAACTTTCGGACTCATCAATAGTCTCTGGATCACCAGTAAAATGAACAGCTTCATATTCAATAGCTAGTGATAAAGCCTCATCTAAACTATTAGGGTGCTTAAAGGTGACAGATTTAGCCATCTCAATATTCAAACATGATGTAAATAAGTCAGTAAAATACACATCTAAATCTGAAAAATTATCAGGATAAGCCTTATGAGCTAGTATCTTAAAACGCTGACCAAATTCAGAAATTGTTTCACTTTCCTTCAAACTACAAACTCGCAGCTGAAATCTAAAATATGCCACCCTCTCCTTAGGATTGAACCTCTGAATGAGAACATGTTTCAAGCAGTCATAATCATACAACTGTGGCCTTTTTAAGAAACGTAAAATAGTTTGAGCATCACCTCTCAAATTCATTATTAACTGACATGCCATCTCAAATTCATTCCACTGGTTCCAAAGAGAAACTGTCTCAAAATGAACAAAATAATCTGTAACATCAATGCTGACACCATCAAACAAACAATGTTTTTCTTCAAACCTAATCATAACTAAATATACATTTACAAAATGAATCAAACTATGAAAATAAAATGTCCCAGGGACAACTATCGGCCCAACTCTTCAAAACTGGTCTGCTTAGGACTGTCATATCCAATTACAAGTACTGACTCAAATGTCTGCTCCATTTCTTATAAATAATTTAGTTCAGTTACAAACCAGAAAAGTTGCTTTAAAATTCCACATCCGCCTCGCGGGACCAAAATGTAGCAGGAACAATTCTGCTGGAGATTCGGGGATGCGGACCACAGCTTATTCTAGTTTGTGAACTGATTTATACGAAGACGATGGATGCCAAATGTAAAAGCGCTATATAATATCTATGTAAATGAAAACCAAACACAGTGAAAACAATATATAATTTAATCAACAATTACAACTTTTATTATGTTGAACCAAAGTAGTAATGGAGCAGTCAATCACTTCAATATTATACCCGTATTAAGTAGGTATATGGCGGATGCACTAACCTTGTAAAGGGTGGTTGGAAAGCACGGCTTTCCTAGGTTGGACTGAACGTCAGTCCTCAAGCAATTCAACTTAACAATTTCAAACCAGTTATATAAAATATATAAGTTTCCGAAGAAGGTAATAAATGTTTTGCGACGATGCAAATACTAAACTTTAGAATATAAATAAATATCTTTAACTAATGAATTCATAATTCAGAATACCAATATCTATTCAATTTAACTAATATGTACTGAATAAGCTTCATTTAAATCATTAAATAAAGAAATATGAAATTTATAGTTTCAAACAAGGGAAATAACAATGACATAATAATCCTAACTGCCACACACGCCATTGCCATTTTCAAAATAGTGTCCAGTCTGTACTTAAAACAAACTCGCAGTATCACATAACTTCATGCGCTTTGTAGTTCTTGAAATATTATTGCTTATTTCACTTGAAACTACCAAATCTATGAGGCAGACTGGTGGCTCAAAACTGAAATTTAACATATGTTCCGGCCTTCATCCTGGACTATAGCTGTATTAGTATATGTATATTTTGCTTGAAAGTTAGCCCAACAATTTTAGAGTTACTTAGCAAATTTTTATTCTTCGTGACACCTTCTTCTTCCTAGACCGATTGTTTTAAGGGAATACACACATGTTATTTACTCTGTAATACCGACACTCGGCCAACTCGGCTATATATAATAGGTAATTGCTATTCCAACGGTCAGCTGGCAAAATAGACAAAAAATCTTTTTTTTCGTCTAGCCGCATTAAAGTTTATTCTATCGGCCACCAGGAAGAATTACTTTTCTATGATAAAATGCGATTTTTCCCGGCCATACATCTAATAGTGTAAATATTTTTTGGTGAAGTCCAGTGGAGAATATAGTGGCAAAAAATTTTCTCCCGTGCAAACACTGATTATTGGAACTCTTTAACGTCCTGGACTATAGTCAGAATGAAACAAGCTCAAATAAAAATTGCTGTATATATAATGTTATCGTTTCTCTTTTTATATAAAAACAGAAAATGTCTGCAGGGTTTAGAATTTTTGTGTAGAATTCAATTTTGTTTGAAATGTAGCTTATGGAATACATTCCCCACGTACAAATTTCAATATATATTTCTCAATTAGCTGTATACTTCGTTGGAACAGACCTAAAAAGCTTTATTATACAAATTATATAAGGAACAGACCGAAATCAGTAGACCAAGTGTTGTAGATGCTGTTCATTCAAAGGGCATGCTTGTTATAAATAAAAATCAAAAGAGAAAGGGGACAACAACGCTAGTACTATTTATGTGAAACAAGTGCTACACGATCTTCTGAAGGTAATTATCAAGGGTTACAGGAGCTTCCGAATGTAATAAGAACATTTCTGTTTTATTTATCACTATATTTTTTGGTTATCAGATATGCAAATATGCGGGGAAATCGTATGCTCTATAATGATCCAAAAGGAAAAAAAAAAAAAAAAAAAACCGGCAAGAATTTTGTCGTCGCCAAATTTATGAAGGTCTGCCAATACCTTAGTGGTATGACCAAAATCGACACATTTTACCAAGTTTGCCTATATGGTCGTCTATGGAGTACATGTATCTACTTCCTTATTCGTATATTAATAACTCAATGTACTGTATATGTACTATGAATATGATACTATGTAATTATGAAAGACACTCCCCCCACCCCACCCCCACCCCCCCAAAAAAAATATATATTCAAACCAAGCAAACAAACATAAAATTCTATAAAACAAGTTGGTTGTCCTGAAAGTACACACAACTCGACTAACAACTATTGACCGGATCTTGTCATATAGATATCTAATTGTATTATCATATCAGATATAGATAAATGGCATTACATCTGTCTTCTGTAAAAAAGTATTTATAATTACGCGGTATTTGTACTCAAATCTCAATGTTGAAATACAAGGTATATTTAACGGTCATATGCAACCTTATGTCCTTCCTACACATTCTCTCTGAAAAGACCAAATTGCTGCCTACTCCTTATTTCTTCCGTCAACCCCTACCCCCACTAATTTTAAAAGTAACGAAATGAATAAATAACTTGAACTTAGACGATAATTCCAAATAGATTATTTTAAATAGATTATATGAGTATCCTTTTCGAAACTTTTGTCTGCCATACTTCATCTTTTTAAATGAGAGAGAGAGAGAGAGAGAGAAAAGGAAGGTAAATTCAATATCATTCAATCAGTCTTCTTATATAATTTTTATTTTATTGTATAATTTATCAATCCATCACTTTTGTAAGATAGGATACGTTGTATACTTCATTGTGATTTCTTAAGATTCACAAATCAAATGCTGCTTCAAAAATATATCATTTGTATTCTTCCGTATTACCGAATAATTCTAACACATGTTCAGGTAGTGTGGGAATATAGAAGTCAGCAGCTTATCTTGATAACATCAGATTACAAACCTGTTCGTGCAATTTTCATTGTTATTTATTCAACGCAAAATAATTATCTAAGATACCTGGGACGATCTCATTTTATAAAGGATCTCTTTTGTTTACTTATTGTACCTCGAACTTATTAACCCAGTGTAGGTCTTCAAGTTGAGTTTAATTTACTAGAAGTTAATCGGGCAAGACTAATTAGACACGCCCTGTTACAATCAGGGGGTCCAAAATAGGATCGGGAAAAATCAGCCAGCGAAATACCATAATTTACAATTTCAGAGAATCAAAGTGCTTTTGGTTCATTTAATATCTCCGGCCAATATTTAGACGGTATTTCAGAGGAAATTTATATAAACCTGTCCGAAACCGGGAAATGTTGGCTGCAATAGGAATTTATTTACAAAATAGAATGAATTTCATAACAGCGTGGACATGGACACATGGCAATTAAATATTATCGTATCACTGGCTGTGGACAACAAAGACTTCACGCAATTACAAGTAATAAGAACCCCGGACCTTCATGAAAAATCATTTTAGTCCTCTGGGCTGAATAATTTTTGGCACGGAACAAATTTGAATTCCCATCGAAAACTCCAACGATCAGATTTTCGTGAACATTTAAATATCATTCTAACAAACAATAACTCGTGAAAATATCAAAAAGCATATTAATCCGGTCTTGTGTGCAAAATTTACGTTGATTGTAGTCAGAGTAGCTTTTGTGGAAAATGTGTTCAGGTATAACAAACGTTACGGGATCTATATTGTTTTACTACAAATTAAGCAGGTAATTTCAATGAATTTGGTCTTACTCAACATTTGTTTTTTGTTATTTGAGGATGCATATTTGAGACTATTCTGCATAAACGTTTATTTGCAATTTTATTCATGCTGATTTCAAAAGCCTCTTGCATAGCCACCCCCTCCCTTATTTTAAATGAACCAGGAATGGTCGCCCCCTTACAATTTGAAATTGTACTCACTTCTTTTTCGGTTTCTGTGTTTCAATAAATATCCATGAATTTAATGATGTGTTTACAATACATCTGTTTTGGAATAATAAATCATGTGCACAAGACTAAACTGGTCAACTGTAACACGAGATAATGTACAGGTTATTATGTCAACATAACAGTAACAGTTTAATTATAACCTTTCAACTGGGTGCACTCGTTTAATAGGTATTGTAAACATATTTAATTCATGGATAGATACCGAACCACAAATTTAAAAAAATAAGTACAATTCTAAATTCTAAGTAATATCTACTTTATATCCCAATCTAACATAACTAATCTGCGTTCTGTATGGTATTTCTAGAAACTCACTCCCAAAAGCTTAAATGGTATTTTACAATTACAATTAAATAATAATTATTTCCCTTGTTGATAAGTATACAAGGTACAAATGCTGGTTTGCTGTAGTGGTGAGCAACGGTGAAAATAAAAAATAAAATAATTTGTTACTTAAAGTTACAAATATTACCCGGTTGGATTACAAGTATGTTTGAAGACAAAATAACATAATTAATTTTAATATTTGTATACATCAAAGATTGTCTTTAAATCTAAAGGAACTAAAACCCCTGATCGTTGTCTCTTCATTGAACTTCATTGCAGCGAAGCAGTTCTACTTCGGAAAAAGGGAGATAACCAACTTCAAATTATTAAAATTCATGGTTCCAGAAATGAGTTTCTGTAAAGGGCTATACTAGTTTTCTTATCAGTAACTTGTTAATTCGATATAGTCATCAAACATACATAATATTACCATCTTCCTGGTATTATACAGTTTTAATACATTTGATATTTCAAATGAAAACACTGTTAAGTAACAGTTCTGTTTATACATGTTATACTTGACAAATAGTCAGAATATAAAACACTAGTAAGAAGCAGTTCTGTTATTAAATAACAAATAGTCAAACTTAATAAAGAAATTGAATCCAATAGCCGTTTTTCGTTATTGTTTAATCAATATAGAAAACGAAAACACTTCCGTTTTTTTTTTTAAGATATCAAAAACAAAAATAAAACACTTTCGTTTTTTTGTTTGTTTTTTTTTTGTATCTTCGGTTTTGATTTCTAAAAACGAAAAATGAATGGATGTAAATATAAACGGACATAATACGCCTATTTCTATGATAAGAAACAAACGTTGAGTAGTCGCAAAGTGGTTTGTTGTCGTATCGACGGACAACGAAGCCAGAAATGTTATGGTGGTATGGCGTTAATACTTCACGGACGTTCTCACGAAAGAAATTATATTTGTTTTTGCATTTAGGTTAGTGCGCTCTATAGAGAATAAGAGTAAACAATTACATCATTCCCACATCTCAGTTTTATGCCATTCTAAACATTTGAAGGTCCTTTCTATGTATTGGTTACGTAAACTACACACAAAAAAACCCGTTAAATATGATTATCCAATCATTTCGGCATCCAGTAAGTGCTCTTCAACTTATGTTTCAGTACGTTTAACTAGTTCCTTAACTTCTATCAAATAACGCATCAGTAACATTTGAAACTTTAAACTGTAATTAGATCTTTGACTTTTGTGTAGAAAGAGTGCTACGATCTCTTCAGGTTAAGAACCCTTGCACCATCTCTTTGAGGGATTCGTAGGTGGCCTGTTGCAAGGCAAATTATCTGTCCCTATCCAATATACCCTCCTTTTCCAGTGGAAGCCTATCATTCCGGACGGCCTCCGTTACAGGACCTACCTATTGTATTGTTTTGTTAATTTTTTTTTTGTCTTGAACATGCATGAACTATTTCCCACTGGACGTGAAGCAACCAACAATCATCAACCATATTGTTTTGTACATGAAAGTTTTTTTTTTCTTTTGAGTTTTTTTTTTAATATGTCACGTCGTGGCCTTTGAAAGTTTGCTATGCAGAATAAGTTACTCTCATTTTGGAAGGCTGTACGTGCTTACTTCCATTTTATTTGATATCTTATTACGAGTTGTCTAAATGGCAGTCATACTACATTTTCTTATTTTATATAAATCATATTGAAATAGTTGATCGCCATTGGTTTTAAAACTCGTCCAATACAATGTTGATATACATTTTATAATTCTTTAATATAAATGTCATACAAATCTAGCTAGAATTGTATGGTGAGGGCGTTGACAAGACCGGACAGTTGATGATGTTTCTTTTTTTGTTTCTCATATGGCAAAAACAACAGTTATTGAAATTAATCAGTTGATCATTATGTTTAATATATAGATTTTCCTTTCTTTCATTCATTTTCCGCCATGCAATTGAATAGTATACTTATGACTATTATACACTGCATCTATGTATGGCATTAACATGTTTGCTAGTTTTGGTTTTTCAACAATGCTTCTGCTTTTCTATAATTGGGCCTGAGGGAACAATGGTTGCATGACTCATTTACTAACTGTGTTATTAACTTACAATTAAGTATCGTTATGTTATTGTTATTGTTAGTGGATTGAATAAGATTTACAGTACAGAACCTCCGCTTTTCTAGTATACTCCCCTTTATTTAGTGTAATAGTACATCTTAACATACAAATAGACATGGAAGTGCATTTAAACATCCCATACAAACAGACGTGGTAGTGTATTTATTCATACCTTATGGACAAACGGACGTGGTAGTGTATTTATACATCCCCTACAGACACACGTACATGGTATTGTCCTTTTTCATCCCTATGCAAAAATGACGTGGCATCGTGTTTTTAAATTTCCTGCAGACAAACAGACGTCGAATAATGATGGTGTATTTATACATCCCCAACAAATAAATCGATGTGGTGGTGTATTTATACATTCATACAGACAAATAGACAGAAGGACGTATTGGTGCATTCATACTCTCACAACGTATTACCTAATATCAATGTATGAAATTGACTGAATATTAATAAATGTTGGAAAAAAACAAGGTGCTATGGTTTCTAAAATGATCTTAGATCTGATTAAAACTGTTCTAAACTTCAGAAAAAATGCTAGTTTCCTGTACAGACAAAAATAATGTTCTATTTGATGTATTAACCGTATAAAACTCTTAAAACCAACATTTGCACGACATATATTTTTTGAATATTCCGCCTCTCATTTATTGATAAAACAAAACTTAGTGAATCCCAGAAATATTATAATATAGTATAATATACAGTCAAATAAGAAAAAATACACAATACATCTAATACTTAGAGACACCACTTAATTTAATGTGATGGTCAAATTATGTTTCCATTAGCACACTTGTGCTTTCATCTTAAGGAAAGTCACACTATTTTCTTTTGAATCATGGTACATGTACCAAAAAACAGAATTCCATATCGGATAATAAATTTTCTTTATCAAGACAAATTGAAAGTTTTTAATTATTTGGGAGTAAATACTTTTTTCTTGAGCAATTAAGTAAGGAAATGAACATGTACAACATGTATGTACAGTCTACTATTAGTACCTATCATTTATTTATTATTTCTAAATTCTGCAGACCAAAAAGAACAATTCTAACAAATCAATAAATACAATGTTATTTAAAACACCTATGTAAGTGGTTCACTATTAAACACAGTACTTAGTACAATGTAAATATATAATATCGAATGTTACCTTAGATGTTTTAACCATGGGATTCATTCCTTTTTCTTTAATCAGCCATTGTGTCAACTCCAAATTTCCATTCTCAGCTGCCAAATGTAATGCTGTTTTACCTTCCTTTAATGACAACATATAAAAGTCTGTAAATGTTATGTGATAATCTGAAAAATATTGTGTTTTGAGTATTAATGAATACAACACCACATTTAAAAAATCATTTAATACATCAAAATTAAAGAACAGTGCAATTCAAAACACTTTTTAAGTGATTCACTATTAAGGATGGCACTACGTTTCTAATGGAAAATGTTACCTGCAATGTCTTATCCATGGGATCCATTCCTTTTTCGTTAACAAGCCATTGTGTTATCTTCAACTCATAATATCTATTCTCAGCTGCCAAGTGTAATGCTGTTTTACCTCCCTATAATGACAACATACAACAGTCTGTAAATATTATGCGATAATCTTGGAAATATTGTATCTTGAGTATTTTTTAATACTGCACCATATTTAGAAATCATATACTAAACAAGAAGAACAATGTAAATCAAAACACTTGTTAAGTGATTTATTATTAAGCATAGCACGACGTACGACATCATATAAAATTCTGAAAATGTTTGGGATAATCCTGGAAATATTGTGTCTTGAGCATTTCTAAATTCTGCTGAACATTTAAAAATACATTCTAAACACGTCCGTGAATATTTGCGTCCATTTGTTTTTTTGTTTTTAGAAATCAAAAAAGGAAAAAAAAGAAGGTATTTTCGTTTTTCGTTTTTTAAATCTCAAAAACAAAAATGAAAAACGAAAGTGTTTTTGTTTTTCATATCTGATATAACATAAAAATAAGAAGAAAAACGGCATTTTATATGTCATTTGAATTTAGACAATGCATTCAATTTGAGTTGCAAACCCATGGGCATTGAAATATGTCAAGGTAGCTTTTTTATTTCAACGTAGCACTTTTTCATTTAAACAACAGCAGCATTGAAACGCTTTGTAGATGTAGACAAAATAGACCGACTGACTTATGAAATGATATGAGGTGATATAGTAAACAAAGACTGCCAAATTATTCAATTGTTATCTGTAATAAGAACTACAAGTAATAAATTTAAGTATTAAATAGATTAACAATATAAAAAATACACAAGAAAATTTACTGCAAAGAAGATAGTACAAAACTGATATATATTGTATTTACTATATCGCATTAATAGAGGATGTAACTACTGAAAACTAGCCCGACCGTTAAAGTATACAGAGCATTTATATGGAACGCCATGACTGACTTATGTTGATGATCATCATTATATGCAGTGGTCACATCAGTATATGCAGTAGTGACAGCATTATATTATATGCAGTGGTGACACCATTATATATAGTGGTCACAACATTATATGCAGTGGTCACAACATTATATGATGTTGTCGGAACATTATATGCAGTGGTCACAACATTATATGCAGTGGTCACAACATTATATGCAGTTGTCGGAACATTATATGCAGTGGTCACAACATTTTATGCAGTCGTGATTACATTATATGCAACTGTCGGAACATTATATGCAGTGGTCACAACATTATACGCCTTTTGTTGATGAAGGTGATGATCAGTGATAATGATGATGATGATTGATGGTGATGATTGTTGCTGATGATTGATGAAAGTGATGGTGGTGGTTAAAATTCGGTAAACTTCGTAAATTTTATCGGAAATTGTCGACCCGGTCATAATTAATAATAATGCCCCGCAAACAAAATGAAAGTTATTGAAGTCATGTTGTTTAGGCAGTTCGATTAAAAACTTTATCAGTGAAAAAATAACATCTGTTGTTGTGTGCAAATTTGACACACATTAATTTATCCATTAAGGGGTAGTTCATTCCGAGTAAAATCAAGGTCTAATATATCAACTCTCTATATATAATTGATGTTCAATGTGTTGTCATGACTGTACACCAAATTGATTACTCGGAGTCTCCTCTTTTCGATGTCTAATATAATTTTGATTTTTTTGTTATTTTCTCTGAAGTGATCGTTTAGTTTTCGTATAACATGTATAATGCTGTTCAAATACAAATATTTTTTTTTTTAATATTTCATACATATCATGATGATTTATGTAAAAGAACAATAAAAGGATAAAACATCCCGCCGCCAAGAATGAACTAAAACAAAATATAAAAAAAACGAACACGGAAAAATGACAACAGGTCAACCACCGACAGCAGATTCTGTGAACAGTTATATTTTCTGTACAAGAAACGCGTTGATCCACTCAATCTACTTACTACATGTATGTTTTATTCATTTCATATTCATATCAAAAGAGGAGATGTGGATATACGTCAATGAGACAGCAACCCAACGAAAAAGATAACAGTACAACACTGGAGTTATATGGTCGGCAACAATATACAGCTATCTATACAGTATATAAAACTCTAAATTGAAATAAGGAAATTAAAAAGTAGGACCAATTTATCCCGAATTATTCCACGCCAGGGGAATTTTTGATATATTTTAATCTTATTTCAATGATCAGTATCATCATAGCTTAATGTGTTTATACTTTAAATATTTAAAAACATATATTATTGTGCATTTCTGAAAATTTAACCCCAAATGAACATCTTCAGATTACTCGGGACTGTAATTTAAATATATCATGACCCAGTACTTTTCCAGAAGAGCCACAAATCTGTCAGAAGGAAAATATGTATTGTATTTTGGAAATAAATTAATCTATGTTGGTCAGCGATGTCATTCGAAATAAAATTTTACTAAAACAAATATGATTTGCAATACTGTTTCAAAATGGCATGGAACAGCAATTTTTAGTGCAAAATAACTATTTTATGAATGAAAATCTGTTTTAAGTATATAATTAGGACTATGCAATATATATAAATTCAATACGCTTCGACAATTTTCCGATTTTTACCCCGTGAGTGAAAAATATACAGGAGAAAGGAGCATCACGTCTTTAATTAACAGAAATAATCAAGATTTACTGTAAACAGTAAACTTTCCAAATAATGATTAATATTCAGATATGAAACTTTACTGAACTTCAGAATCTGACGAGGATCCTTAAATGCATGAGATATGGAAATAGTTTTGTTAGCAAAAATAACTGAAATCCCCAGACTATAGCAATAAGACAAGCTTGTATATGAGAAGAGTAAGAAAGCCAATAACAACAACGAGAAGAATTTACAGTAAAACAATAGTTCTCCATTAAGAGACATAATAATAGAGATTTACGGAAAGTCTCGGTACCGACTGTTTACTCTTACTCTGACAATAAAAATGAAGGGGATCGTCTCAAAATAAAAAAAATGTATAAAGGTAAAAATCGTAAATAACTATTAGAATGAAACAATTAACTGTCTTATAAAATTTCACAACCCCCTCCCCCCCTCTTGTTAGCTCACTTGGGACAAAGGTAAATGTGAACTATTGCCATGACCACTTGGCATTCGTCGTTGACCGGTTGTTTTTAGGTTTAAAAAAGTGTTTTAACCAAAATTGGTAAATGGGTCTTTTTAGAAAAAACTGTCGAATTTTCAGTACATATATGCTAAATTGGTTTATGGCTTATGTAAAATGCATTTGTAAGTGTTTGAATGAAAGATTGTAGCATTTATGATTCTTTAAATCAATAATAAACACGATTAAGCTATATTTTTATGAGATTAAAATATTTTAAGTCAGAATTTTGCGTAATTTATGTGCGTACAGTGTCAGGATAGCAAATTTTGATTTTGTTTTCCTTGTTTTCTGATTGCCTTGAAATCTGCATAATAAACTTTTTTAATTTAACTAACGAACAAATCACAGTTTCTTTATTATTCTATGAAACATTTTTTGATAACTAATTTCAATCGGCATACATAAATTACATGCCTATACTGTTACTGATACTTGATCAACAGTTAAATTATTTCTCCTCTTAAATATGGGACTATTCAGTGATGATATAAAAAGCACAAAGCATTCTAAAAATTGTACACGGCACTAAATTAAAAAACAAAATAAGTGCGTATCCTTCTGTCATTTCTATGCTGTTACCAACAAATCTATAAATTACAACAATATTCAACTTGTAAAATGTGCAATAACGTGTTGGAAACCAAGACCAAAGACGAAAAACATTATCACTGCAAAAAAGGGAGTAGTTACTTCACAACAGCGTTCATAAATAGAGAAATTTGTCTCTAGTGCTACTGCATATCATGTTACTATAGTTTAAGTAACAGGATAGACAACATAAAGAGGATGGTTTAAACTAGTAACTTTTATTCAATTTCGCAATTTCGACATTTTTTTTAAATGATCCATATATAAATGCTCTTTACATGGTTTACTACCAAAATTATGTCTAACAGCCCTATCCAATTTTCAAAATGGCCATCACAGATTTTGAGCGGTCAAAATCTACAAAATGTAGGTTTAAAACTAGACAGAAGAAATGTTTATGGATCGATCCTCCGCAAAAACTGCGACTGATTATTCCGACAAATTTAAAAACTTGGCCACCATGGCCTGTGATTGGTGACAAACTTTCATCAAACAATTGTTGGCCTATTCGAACCAAACTGGATAAAAATTGTCATGGGTTGCCAGAATGGCCGCAACGGACTCTAATTGGTTGGTACAAGTAATTTTTATCAGTACTGATAATCTTTTCTCGCTTCTCCCACCCCCTGGTTAAGTAAACGTCCCTTTATTTTCGTACCTGTGGAACAGGAAAATATTTTTATCAGAAAACCGGATTTTTTTTATTTGTGCACTACATCATTATGTAGAAAAAAAATTCATTCAAATATTATGTGTATTATGTGAATGAACTTGACGATACATCCGATTCAAATTTGCTGTTATTGGAATATTGCAGCTTTTTACCGGTGGAGCGATAGTACGCTCCGTTCATGGAGACTGGTTTTATTTGCTCAAAAATACCTTATGAATCAAGTGCGCCGTACAATTCACATTTGAGACGACCCCTTGCATTTTACCTGTAAAAGTCGGTGTCAACTTTCGCTATTGAATAACTCGGCCTTAAACAAACTCGGCCTTAAACAAACTCGGCCTATAAATACGCGGACTTTAAGAGGAATATAATCAAATAGACGATGTTATTTACTCTATTTGAAATTATTTATCGAAATTAGTAATATTATTTATCTTTCACCAGAATATAAAGAATCCTATATGTGCCTGTCCAAAGTCAGGAGCTTGTAGTTCAGTGGTTGTCGTTGGTTCATGTTTGTCATAAATGTTTTTCGTTAATTATTTTGTTATAAATTAAGCCGTTAGTTTTCTCAATTAATTTTTTTTATATTTTCATGTCAGAGCCTTTTATAGCCGACTATAAAGTATGGGAATTTCTCATTGTTGATAGCAGTACGGTTGACTATAATTGCTTACATCCACTTCGGCATTTGGCTGTGATGGATAGTTATCTCATTGGCAATCATACCACATCTTCTTGTGTACCATATTCTATTCTATTCGAAAATTCTGTGTTAGAAATGACCGACCGTGCGAGACGATCATGGGTAGTTAATGTCGTAAAACACCCCCCTAGTGTTAAAAATTATCTTAATTTTCGAAATGTCCGTTAGAAACCTTAAAACTCATAGTGCTCGGCTTTTACGAAACTTTGTTTACTTTAAACTCTTTCGGGAAAACAGATCGTGAATAAATTCCTGTGGAGGCGCATATGCTTTTATTTTCCTTCTGTGTCATATAAAAATATGCAAGCGGGGGTCGTGCTGATATGTCAGTTTTGTTGTAAAATATAAAAATATAATGTCCTCCGCCGCACTTAGCTTAATTATGGAAGTATTATATATATTTCATTTTACTTCCATATTTTAATGGTGATTGAACAGATGTCAACTGTACACATGCCATTAATTGGCTTATCATAGGTGATTTAAAAGGTAAATTGTTTTATTATAAATTAGGCCGTTAGTTTTCTCAGTTGAATTGTTTCATATTTTTCATGTCGGGGCCTTTTATAGCCGACCATATGGTATGGATTTTTCTCATTGTTGAAGGCCGTATAGTTGCCTATAATTGCAAACATCCACTTCATTTAAACTTTGGTGGATAGTTGTCTCATTGGCAATCATACCACATCTCCTTATTATTATATTTACAATGGTACATGCAGGAGCCGGGAAGGGATGGGGCACCATGAATTTTTTTTTCAGTTGTTCAGATATCTGAACATGATCATGGAGGATTTGTGTGGCTTCTTTAATTTTTTTTGTGGAGGGGGAGGGGGGGAGGGTACGCAATAATTCTCTTTAATGATTTTATAATTCAGCACCCCTTTTTCTCTGCTCTAGTTTATAAGATAGCGCTCTTTCATTCTCTATTCCTTATATGGCAATTGCAACAAGAAACATATCCATACATTTGTATGTTTTATTTAGTAAGTCTAATAAAAATACAATAACATTTTATGAAGGATACGACATTGTGTTTAAATAAAACCTTTTTGTTTCTGTATGTTATTGAAAAAACAATGTTTTAAATTAAATCGAACAAATGTGTGTTCCGAGAACACCACTCATCCAACAAACAAACAAATTATGAATGGTCGGCGCCTTAATCAGGCAGCAAGATATTTGTTTTATATTTCTCCTTGGATACTGTTTGTTTTACTACCTCCTTTGTCTCATCGTTGGTCAATTAATTTATTTCACTCGTCTCTCTGTACTCGCGGTGAGCGTTTTGTTATATGTAATTGAATTAGACATCATAATAAGAAATGTACCATAATATCGATATTCAAATGTTGCCGAATTATTCACGTCAGCTAAAATTAATGTCGATTTACGATTATTCATCCGAAGTGCACAGTTTTCAAATAATATAAATGCAACACGCAAATTGACATGTTACAAATTTCGAATTCCAAATATGCATCTCACAAATGTACAAATTACGAAAGTACATATCACAAATGTACAAATTACGAAAGTACATATCACAAATGTACAAATTACGAAACTACATATCACAAATGTACCATGTAGCAATAAATAAGGGAAATTCAAAATTGGAATTTTGAATTACATAGTTTGAATTGCAATTCTCAAGCATTCAATTGTCGACTTGCACTGTAACACATTAAGAATTGCAAAGATGGAATTATGACACATTTGGCTTTCTATAGCCTAGCTAGCGCCTGTGTTTTGAGGTGACAAATTTTTGTGCGGACATTCATGTATATCAAATAAGTCCGCAGTAACAAATAGTATTCCTTTATTACTTGTAGTTGCTTTCATCTGGACCTTAACACAAAACTTAATCAGAATCATTCATGTAAAATGTAGGTCTAGGTGATTTTTCTTTTCATGGACATTCGTTTCTGTCCAAGATGTGCGCACTAATAGTAAGTCATTTCTCTATGACTCGTAGTTTGTTTCGATCTAGACCTAAACGCAAACCTTAACCGTAACAGACTGACGAGACGAACAAACGGAGTAAACGCTATATCCACTCCCAAACTCCGTTTGGCGAAGGGATGAAAAAGAGATGATAAATATGAATAAAAATATTAAATTGGGTCTGAAAAAGGGTAAACTTTCCTAATAAATGTTTTTTTTTTATGTGAGCACCAACTATAACAAAAACAAAATGTTTATCCGAAGTTATAAAATATGATCGATTATTTCATGTATGATTATGAATTTCTTTGGTGAAGGCTGCTGTTCATATTTAGAAATAATGTTATCACGACTGCATATAATGTTGTGACCACTGCTATAATGTTCCGACAACTGCATATAATGTTGTCATAACTGCATAATAATGTTGCGACCACTGCATATATTGTTCAAACCACTGCAAACAATGTTGTGACCGCTGCATATAATGCTGTCACGACTGCATCTAATGCTGTGATCACTGCTTATAATGATGATCATCAACATAAGACAGTCATGGCGTTACATACATTTACAGTAACAATAATATTAGAGTCAGAGATGAAAGCGAACGAATGAATAAAATTATGATGATCATCTATATACTGAGAAATAGTCTAACGTCCATCAGCTAATATTACACATATGCAGGACGATACTATTTTACTTAATATATACTAGTCAACAAAAGAAACGATACACAAGTTTGAACTCCAATTTATCATAAAATATAATAAATAGGAAAAACTGTTAAATTATCCAATGAAAAACATTCATTTGCAAAGGAAATGCACATGATAAAAAGAATCTGATCAAATTAGAAAGTTAGAAAATATCGTGTTATTGAACACAGGGGTCAAATTTTTTTTGCGGAAAATGATGACAAAAGTCGGGACTTAATTTTTGAAGATGAGTATTAAGTATTCAAATATCCGCAAAGTCATTCAAAATTTGAAGCAGACCATGATTAAGTTTAAAGTTTTAAATTCTACTATCGATTTTTGAATTTTTGGGTGAAAATACGATTTTTGAAATAACAAAAATTCCAAAAAGTTAATTATTAGACCAATTGGGCAATGATTTGCCTTGGAACATTGTATCCAATGTTATTATATATGGAAAATACATTGCCTTGTATCGTTTCTTTAGTTGACTAGTATATGATATAGATAATGAAAGTGGAAGTTCGTAATTGGGTTGTCGAAGAAAAGAAGACCGTCTTAAGTGTCGATCACAAGGAAAGAAGATATGAAATCGATCAGTCTGGCACATTATTCAGGTTATAACCCGCGTTAACTGATTGTTATAACATTAAAGATATGCCGCATGACGGACATTTTCTAAATACAAATACTAAATGTGTTTATATGTTTGTTCTGTTTCTTATGGTGTCGCCTTGATGTTGGAAACTTATTTTGTTTGTTTCGATTCTGCTTTATGATCAATATTATTCATTACCTTTAACACGCTGGTCCATTCTCTTTAATGGAGTAGATCTTAAGGCATGGACTTCGTCATTATTATCTTTTTCTTTGAGGGGAGGGGTACAGATTTTTGTATATATTCTTTGTAATTTTAGCTTATTTGAACTTATTGTGTTCTTGTTTTTATCCTTTGATCGTGAAATAACAGAAGATTCGTGATAAGAATACAGGAAAAAAAAACCACGTATTAAAATATACATAGCATGCGTGTGACGAACTAAGGTACTTAATGCACAAAAAGCGTAGCACGAATGTATCAAAAAGTAATATAAGTTATAGATATTTCATATCTTTCGGATAGTTTTGCAGAGTTTCGTAAATTATACCATACTTTTTGTTGAAAACCCCGGCAATAACCTCACGAGCCGGGGTCGAGTGGGCTGCCGAGGGGTTTCAACAAAAACTATGGTATAATTTACGATACACCAAAATATTATCAAAAAATATGAAATATCTGTGTTAACATATCGCATCTTTTGCTGTTTAAAATTTAATATTTCATATACATGTGTTTTTTGTTGTTTTACTTTTAAAATAATTTTGATCAGAATCAGTTGGTTTATCCTTTTCGGTCCTTACACATAAATCTCCGCCTACTTTCTAAATTAAGCACGGGCTTTTGAATCAGCGGGAATATCAGTTAGACAAGATTTTTCGACAGCGATGGATGCACATTTACATTGGTGATGGATAGCGTTATAGACAAAAAAATGTTGAAGGCATTAGATATTCAGGAGATACTGTGCAACGAAAAAAACAGACAAAAGCCGATATCACTTATCTCTTATATGTAGGACTGTAACGCTACAATAGAGTTTCAGGGGGAAAATTGATTTCGTGGAATGCACACATTTTAGGCGAGTGACATTTTTTTAAAAAGCATCTTAGTTAAGTACTTTAATGCACCCACCTAATACACGGCTGAATATCCTTCCTGACCACATACATGACATAAGACCCTTCACGGTTTTATGAAGTGTTCGTTTTTTACATTTGAGTGCTCTGTTTTGTGGACTGTTGTTTGCCTTTATGACTTTTTTTTTAATTTGGTCATGGTGTTATCTTAGTTTCTTTGATTCATGGTTTGAGATTGTCCCATTGGTATCATGTTAGTGTAAGAAATCTTAGTTGCAATAATGAAAATCGCCTAACAGTAAAGAGAAACGAGGACTAAACGCAATAAAAAATAAAAAATCCGCGAAGATCATTTAATTTGCTCACAGTGATATATCACCAATTCGTAATCAAGATAAATTCAACCACAATTGTGAAAACTTTCTTACTAAAAGAGAGGCGAAAGATATCAAAGGGACATTCAAACTGATGTTGAAAACAAACTGACAAAGCCGGTGCAAAAAACGAAAAAAAGACCAAAAGACAAACAACAGTTAACTCAGAGGCTCCGGAAGGGTAAGCAGATCCGGCTCCACACGTAACACCCGTCAAGTGGCTCATGTAAGTACTGACCCAGAGATAAGTATTATTCGTCGGTAGGTCACATTCGTCGCAAAGAGGACGGGGTTCTGGTTACGATAAATGGAACATATCCGTCGTCATCTGTGATTCAGATAACGGTCACCAAACTCGTAATGGCTTCGATAAAATTTCCGTAGGATTGATTTTAACTACTCAATTTAAACTCTAGCTTACTAACTTACTTGTGAGCAGCAACCCTCTATCAAGGAAATCATGAACGTAAATGCACGATCTTGAATATCGTATCAACTTGGAGATATATACTCCATATGCAGGCGCTGCTTGAATTTGCTACATAGAAATGGGAAGTTCACATTAGGGAAGCTGAAATCATCTCTTTTGCCGTAAAGTTTTGTTCTCAACCGATATAAGTTCTAGATATAAGTCAAGATATGGGGTAGAATTTACTGTATCTGTTGTAGCCTTTGTTTTCCAAGCTCGATGGGATACTGTATATGCGTTCAACATAGTCACCAAAGATTGACTTATTCAGTGAGAGGACATCATTTTTACAGTGGAAATAAAACTTGAAAAAAAATGGAAGTTTCTTTTGATTCTTTCTAAGAATCTTTTGTATGAAGTCAGCCTCATATAAATAAAGGGAAAAGTCATTCAAACTTTTCTATTTGTAACTATAATTACGAATAAAGTCCCTAGTGTGGACAGTGTGTTGCTTGCCAATTTTTTTAGTACCCCTTCCAAATGTATTCCTTCATGTTTTATGCCTCAAATAGCAAGTAGGGGGATGAAATTACACTGTAAAAAAATTTGGGTCATGAATTGTAAAGTTAAGTAGTGATTTGGTCCAGCTGAAAAAGGTTAAAAATTAGCACTTCGGAAGCTGTCAAAAGATTTCAAGACCCCCTTAACATAGAATTGTCCATATTTTGAGTTAGAGCCGATGAAGTTTTCTATAATTTTGATATGATTTGTCCCAAAAGTAGTACAACACACTGTAAAAATATTATTGAGAAAGCGCAGGTGGGATTTTTTTTATTTTCATTTATTGTCTAAAAGAAATGCACTACGAAATAACTGTGTACTCGGACCTTATTCTTGATTTATCTTCAATTGGAACGTTATAAACCAAAATTATGAAAGTAAAAAATGTATAACTACTTGAATACATGCGGAGCTTTATGACCAATGGCATAAAAACATATATTTGAGGTCAAATTTGTTTATGGGAGTTGGGACATAAGTTTCGTAAGATAAAGAATGAAAGTCAATGTAACTGCAACATTTCAAAAATCAGTTACTTGAAAATTACGTATTACTATAAGGTTTCTTACAAGAACAGGCATACCGATAAAAAACAATGTCTAGTACCCGGATTTGTTTTTATCTCTATCGATTTATGAGTTTCGAACAGCGGTATACTACTGTTGCCTTTATATATAATAATTTCAACACCCTGTTCTGTCGTCGATGAGCAATGCAGTTTAAGAAGCCATTAAGACAAGTTTTCTAATTTGTACATTGTCAAGTGATTTCTTTGAAATTTCATTTTTCATTTCATTTTTTTTTTATTTCTTTGTGTTGATAGTTTTAATTTCTTTTTTATGGTTGACATTATATAAATAAAAACTCTTTTAAGTATATCATATAATGAAATTACAAATCAAACATTAGGAATAGTCGGAAGATTTGTTATTTCAGTCTGAAAGTTACACTGCACATTGATATATCGCAGTTTCGCACCTTAATTACAAGCAACGACATGATGCCCTCATATTTTTTTCCTTTAAATGATTTCACATTCTTAAGAATTTTGTTTCTTCAATCTTATATTGACTACATACAACGTTTCAACAGAAGAAGTGCTAAAAAGCTGTGTTTCAGCAGATGGCGGTATTTTGGGCAACTGTGTGCGTCGTTATGATTTGCTGTTTGAGAAGTAAGCATTATTATAGGAAATTGATGATGTCAAAAGCTTCTTTCGCACTAATTGCAGGGTTATATTTGGTTTTATGTGATAAGCAGTTGAATCTAAAACCAATATTTTGGTTTTCACTCATTTTTATCGTTTTTACTCGAATTTCAGGGAAAATGTGCTATCTATCAAAAACTCGCTTTAAATATTTGAAAATGCACTTCATAAGTGACTGTTAATCTCTGTGCTAAAAGTTCAAATTGTTTGCATACATGATTTTACTATCAAGGAGACAGAATATGCAATAAAGCTAGCATCTTGGAAAATATGCACCTGTTCGTTCAAAGTTCGTTGATTTGACGGAAATTGCACCGTACGATTTTGTTTACGACCGGGCAAAATACAAAGTACAAATGTTGAGCTTTCAAATGATTTATAAGTTAGCCGTGTGTTAGATGGGTGCATTAACAATTTAATTTTATGGTTAAAGTCACTCCTCGATTTTATTTTTTTTTTATGAAAATGCTCGAAATTTTTAATTTTTTAATATTAATTTATAATTCTGAGGAAAATAATTTGATAAGAATCTTTTTGAGAGTTTGGATGAATCATTCCACATTTTAATATAAACCAAAAGCCCTAGTCGTACATTAATTAAAAGAGATTTCAAAATGTTCACGATTAAAATCACATGTTGACTCTAGATGTATAGATAATTTAAACAAAACATGCAAAACATTAAGCTTCCTTTACAGTAACAAGACACAATCTAATTTTAACTGTTGGACACATTATTGTTATTACTAAAGCAACCTCGTTAAATTCTAGATGTCAGCAGTATATACCTACGGAAGCCATAAAGGGACACATAAAAAATAGAATTAATCCGTTATTTCGGTTTCCCAATCAGTGATCTCGGATTGATAATGCGTTATCTCGGATTGATAATCTGTTATCTCGGATTCCCAAGCCATGATCTCGGATTCCCAATCCATGATCTCGGATTGATAATCTGTTATCTCGGATTTAAATCCGTGGTCTCGGATTTCCAATTGTTACCAGATATAGACCTGTATGGATCTTCGTTATTTTTCAAGACACATACACTGACAAAATATGATTATAAATCATCTATTACAAGTAATTGCTACGATCTGGACCTTAAAGTAAATCAACCAAAGTCAAGCGTACAATGTAGATCAAGATAACCTAGTTTTTGGTATTGACCTTAACGTAAATGTTAGCCGAGACGCACATTCGAAAAAAAAAAAACAAACGGGCGAACTAACCAAACATTATATATACCTCAACTCTGTTGGGCAAGGGGATAGTTAAATCTATCCTGAAAGAAGTACGATGCAAAATGTAAGTGTCTTGTGCCATTTTCTGTTATTAAATGACTATTTAATAGAGTTGCCAATCTCTTGTATTGTATGCCTCTGACCATAACTAACAGTACGAGTAAAATCAACTAAAGTCATGGTCATTTGTATTAAATTTTCTTTCACATTTTTTGTATATCTATTTTTTACTTCCCCAAGTGATTCTCTATTTGTCATCCCTAAATCAAAATGTCATCAATTTCAAATCTATCAAGGGCAATAATTACAGAACAAATGAAAATGAAAGAAAATAATCCCAAACTTTATTTAATGTTTCATTCCTGTAAAATTTCTAAGCAATCAGTCAAATGGTTCTCTTTTTATCTTTGGAAAACAAAAAAAATCATGAACTTTTAAGTCTATCAAGAGCCATAAGTCTGGGACGATAAACGTTAAATCAACCAAAACCGATTCAAAACTGTATAATGGAGTCCAACCCCACGTGTAACTTGCGGACGGACGGATATGAAGTTGACTCTATACCCCAACCATATAGGGCGTTGGTAAAATGGACTTTTTAAAAAAAGAGAGGCGAAAGATACCAAAGGACATTCAAACTCATAAGTCGAAAATAAACTGACAACGCATTGGCAAAAAAATGAAAAAGATCAAAAGACAAACAACAATATACAAAACACAACATAGAAAACTAAAGGCTAAGCAACACGAACCCCACCAAAAACCGGGGTGACCTGAGGTGCTCCGGACGGGGTTATCAGATCCTGCTCCACATGCGACATCCGTCGTGTTATTCCTATAAAATATGTTAATAGGCTATATGAAGTGATAAGGCATCACACAATAGCAGATTGATAATCGACTCTTATCTAGCCCTAAGACATCACCAAATTCGTAAGCCATCGGTCATGTAAATTTTCTAACCCTGAAACATGACCGAGTTTCAAGCAAAAATTAAGTCAATGAGCCATACATTTCCTGTTATACATATTTCAGCTTTTTGGCTGGGATTAAGTCGGAGTCCACCCTTCTTGTATCATGTCTATATAAACTATGACAAACTTGAATAGGCGAAGTTGATCACTGACTGATCAAGTCTAACAGTATAAAAAGTGTGTTTGTGATTCATCAATATATATCGAGTATAGACTGTCCAAAGGTAATGAAAAAAACTTCAGACACATTGTGACCTTGAACTTTGACCCTGAAATCAATTCGAAATCACGGAGTATCAATCAAAGATGACGGATTATAAATCTGAGATCACTAATTGGATATTCAAAATAACGGATTGGAAAACCGAGATAACGGATTATCAATCCGAGATAAAGGATTGTTAATCCGAGATCACGGATTTGGAATCCGAGATTTACGGATTATCAATCCGAGATAACGGATTCTCAATACTAGATAACGGATTATCAATCCGAGATTTCGGATTGCCCCCGCGCCCGTTAATCCACCTCTGCAAACTGTTTTTAAACCTATACATGTAGCTGTAAAATGAAGCCTATGGGAATACAATCCTAGTATACATCTCCATAACCGAAAATCAACTTATACTTTCAAGTATAATATATATATATGTAAATATAAAGCTTAACACATTTATATTTTTTCTTAACTTTGGTTGTTTGGTTGTTTGTTTAGTGAGCGAATTTTTGTACATTTAAAAATATAGGACAACGGAGTTGGCGTACGTGGATTTGATTCCCACCCTAGATATTCATTTATATCGGCTGGTGCAAAGCGGGCAGTGTAGCTTAGTAGCCCCGCACTGACTCTGTTGTTTCAAAATATTTAGGCGGCCGCGGCCATTTTTTGCTATCTTTCTTTTTCTTTTCGAAGTCCATATGCAATAAAACCATGGTATAATTGTGAAAATTATATAATTTTCGGTTTTTGAGATTTATACTCGGGTTGCTTTTCCATAGGTTTCATTGTACAGCTATAGGTTAAATACCGAAATATCCATTAAAAGTTTAGTGTATTAAATATGTTACAATGTAACGAGTAAGGCGTGGCTATATATGATTTGTAATAATATTATTAGGCTGGGTGATAGCTTTACATTTGAGATTCAGATGCAATGATATATCTCTCTATACAACTGTAATACTATATCTCCACTTCTAAATGGATTATAATAGCGTGTTCATCTAGTTGAACATCAGAGAAGTTTAGAACAAAAATATTTTTTATAATGTTGTATTGCTATTATTTTTCATGTATGTTTGCTCTAACAATTGTTATCAAAATTACCTTAATAATACTATACTTTAAGTTTTTGCATGATTTGAACTCAATCTATGAGTAATTCTTAGCAAATCAGGCATTACACAGTTGGGGATACAACAGAATAAATAGTCCATTATCTATCTCCAATAGAAATAAGAAGAAAACATTTTTTTTTGTATTGTGTTCCATCTCTAGAAAATAGGATGCTGTGTTTGCTTTAGGTGCTTCTTCATTAAAAAAATGGAAAAGTTGCTGTTTAAGTCTATTCGTTCGATTCATACATATCTGTCTATATCTCAGTTAAGTATTTATGATATTGTGGATTTACACTTCATATTCAATTTCCCAACATTTAGAGAGAGAAAAGGAGCCACACGTCGACATGTCAATCGAATAGTAGCTCTTACTATGACAATGCGTCTCTTATATTCAGAAAATAAGAATATAGAGCATGCAGCTGTTTTCAACAGGATTTGTTTTTCTAATAAATGTACATGTTTATAAATTGTTGGCTTTCGATTGTTATTAAGGTTTACAGACCCGAGAGTGATTTATGTGTTATTCAATAGTGGTTCTCTCTCGAAAGTTGTTGAGATCTTGTTTAATGTTTACTACGTTGCCTGCTTTTAGTAGAACGTGTACTTCCAGAGGAGTTAAAAGTTGTGATAAAGGAGGAAAGCTTTATAAAAACTTTTGCGAAGGTAAGTTTCCTTTCTCCAAAAACAAGAAAACGATCGATCAATTGATGGGTTGGTGCATTTCGTAAGGTCCATGGACAGGGATAAGTAAAGTATGCTTAATTAACGGAGAAAGACCTTTAAAAAATGGAAGAAATAACTGAACATTCAGTGACATATATTTTTTATGTTTATTCTGACAGGCGTCCAACAAAAAAAGGTCGGATGGAAACCAGATTATTCGTTAAATACACTGATCGGAGTCGCTAGGAAGGTGAAAAAAACACGAGAAAATGGTCTCCCTTAAACAACATTTTTTGGTACGTGCAACCTTTTTATCTGTATTTAGGTTTTGGTATTTTTACATGTTTTAGAAATGTCAAGGTATTTGATAAAGACATTAAACAATATTGCCTCTTTTGTTTATAGACCACGTAAGTCCTTTTTGTAGCTCTCCTCGGGTATTCATTTGCTTAGGGAACCATGTTTTAATTTAGGGTAAGGTTACAGTATAAGAATAGTGTTAGGGTAAGGTTTGGATCAGAGTCATTTGAAAGCCCCTTTATATTTGGTGTATGGCACAAGACTCCTATGCGTAGTTTTGCGTTCATTTTTTTTTTAATCTTTACAAAAGATTAAGGATATAAGGCAACGAGACAACAACTGACCGACAAAAATGTAATATGATAATCGGTAATTGTGACTGCAGGACATAGTTTTATCATGTGAAATTGACAGTACATTAATTTTGATAATGTTAATGTAGATTTGAAATGATCATATGGCAAGCCGTTTTTATGTTTATTCCATTTTCAAGATATCTTCAAGTTCAAAAAAATATCTTATAAAGTTAATAATATACCTTATAATGTACATCATATTAATACTTGTGATATATCTTATCAAGTTTGCAGAGAATAAGATATCTGATATCTGATATACTTTATCAGTTATCTTTTTATTAAATTGATAAAATCTTGAAAATAAGAAAAAAAAAATGAAAGATACTTTTAAATAAACAAGATAAATTGTTCACCTAAATGCTATATCTAATAACCTAAATATTACGATATCAAATCAACAAAATACGATAGTTTAATTAATTGTTTAATAAGATATCTTTATAAGATTTTGATAAATGTTTACAAGATATCTTTTTAAATTTATAAGATATCTGATTAAATTTATAAGATATCTCAATTAGTTTATATAATATCTTTTTTCGAATTTAACCTACTGAATTAGACTTGTCACCGGGTTTGTACTTACATGCGCAACATGGTAGTTGACACGTGTGGATCTACTTACCAAGTCGGAGCACTTGAGATCATCCCCGGTTTTGGTGGGGTTCCTGTGATTCAGGCTTTTTTCGGTGTTTTTTTTTTGTAAACTGTTGTTTGTCTTTTGGTTGTTTCTCGTTTCTTCTTGGCCATTGCATTGTCAGTTTATTTTCAACTGATGAGTTTGAATATCCCTTTGGTAAATGTAACCTTTTTTATGTTTGGTATTATATATCTTAAATAGTTTATAGATATCTTATTTTGTTTATAAGATACATGCATCTTGAAAATGGAATAACTGTATTAACGTCTTGCCATATGAAAAGTCTAGAGTATAGTTTTAAGTGATAGGTATAACACACCGGTGGTGGGTTGTGTTTTATTCGAGTGGTGGGTTGTGTTTTATTCTAATATAAACTAGTTTACTCTTATTTCGAAAGTATTTAAGTGTTATTCATTGAAATCCAACTTATTGTAAAAAAATATGCAGGTATTTAGGGTAAACGACGCAAAATTTCCTCCTATATCACTTATAATTCAGTTTTTGACATTGTTCAGGTTTTTGAGTGCTGCATGGTTTATAGAAAAAAAAATGCACAAAATGGAAGGTTTGCAGGACATTTAGGACTGACTTTTTAAATTCATTACATTTTATAAGTGAAGTTTAGTGGATGGCAATAACACATGGTCATAAAAATGACAAAACAAAAAAGACCAACATAAACTTCTAGGTTGTTCAAATTTAATCCTTTCCAATTTAATGGTAGCTTACTGTTCTATTTCCCAAAGAGCCCCCAGTATTATTGTTTAATGACGGTCGAAGCCAAATGCCAAAAAAAGAAAATCGATTAAAAGACAAACAACACCATACAAAACACAACATAGAAAAGATAGAGCAATATGAACCCCATCAAAAACCGGGGGTGCCCTGGAAGGATAAGCAGATCCTGATACACATGCAACACGCGTTATGCTACTACTATACATTACAATGATAAATAATACCAATGTAATTAGGCATCAAACAATATCAGATTGATAATTGACTCATAGCAACAGAAATCAATAGTCAAACTGCAAATAAATCCTCCTGCCAACCCCCAACCCCCATGGATTTTAAATGTCGTCCTCTAATATCTTAATATTAATTTAAGACTGTTTTTGCACAAAATGCAAGGAGTTTGATTGATAGATGGATAGTCTAATGTGATCATTTAAAGGCGGTTATTTAACTGATTTGAAGTACAATTTTATGTTCGTATTGAAGAGAAGAAAAAAAAAGAATTTAACAATAAATCAATGTTATTTCAGTAGTCTCTACTCGATTTCCGTGTCGACATAATCTTTCAGTGGCTTACTTTACTATAAGAATCAAGAAGATAACTGTTGCTCGGTGGTGCAATCTGTTGCTTAAAGTTTGATTATTTGTACATATATGTGCTGTCTTAAAATATTTATTGAAAGTCAAATTCAAATTCTCATTTATTTTGTGAATCAAAAAAAGAGTCTGAGGTTGCAGAATGGATATACTAATAATATTTAACTAAAAAACATAAGTCCGTTGCCTAGGATTATATCAGTTGCTAAGAAGAAAGGGGCATTGTCATATCAATTTACAGAAAATATATTATTAATTTGTAAGCACTAGTAAAGAATTTACAGATACATCAACACAAATCTTGTACTTATTGTGTGGGCCAAATAACAATATTGTAAGTGTCCCCTTGTGTTGTTGCTTAGCAACCTTCAATTTGGAATAAAGACATCAGACTGACTTAAAACAAATAATATCTAGGCTTAAAATTATACGGAATAAATGGATTAAGAAAACGCAGGTAAATTACTCATCATACTTAACCGATTATTTCTTTTTTTTAAGTATTTGTACTTAGTTACGTGAAATTAAACTTCGTTATTAAGGAATATATGTGTTGCTAAGCAACCTAAGTTTTTGGGCTGCAGTCTCTTTGGCATATACCCAATATGAATGTAGGACAGAAAGTCACAGGACAAAAAGTCACAGACAAACTGTCACAGGACAAAAAGTCATAATTCAGTTCAGTTTTTTTGAATAAGCAAACACTAAATTTTAAAAATATTTTTGTGTTTTTCTTGAACTATTAGATATAAAGCAACTTTGTAAACAAAGTTTATTCTTCCAAAAATCATTAATGATCAAATAATGGCCATAGGACATTTGAGCGAAAATCAAAAATGCACATAGGGTCATTTGAGCGCCGACATCATAGGGCATTTTAGCGCCGGAATATTAACCTTACCTGGATTTTCAAATAGGACATTTGAGCGAAATTCCCTGTGATACTTTTATATAAATTCAAAAAATATTTTTAAAAAGTAAAAGAAAAAAGAGTAAGTTTTTAAAATAAATTATAATGAGCAATGTTATCATAGTCACCCATCAATTTATACTTTCCTTGACACCTTTGTCAAATTACAATCTGTGACTTACATCAAAAATCGGAGTTGGAATATTGATGAATCTCAGGGCCAAACGGACGAGGCGAAGGAACAGAATTACCTGGACTTGCATTCGCGGTACTGCCAGCAGGAACTAACGACGGATTTTTATGTCAGAAGCCTAGGATATACATTTCAAGCAAGAACTGACTTGTAAATAAAGCCATTGCCGAGTTTTAAGTTTTATGACAGAGCTTTGTTTTTTTTTACAATTAAAGATATTTTAAACTTTGTGCGTTATAAACTATAGATTATATCTGGCGAACGGAAGAGAATTCTGATTTTTTCATCGCTCAAATGTTCTATGCTTATTTTTAATTTTCGCTCCAATGTCCTAGAATTTTGGCGCTCAAATGTTCTATACTCTAGCGCTCAAACGTCCTTCTTTTATCGCTCAAATGTCTTGCCATTTCGCTCAAATATCCATTGTTAAGAAAACATTTTTTTTAAATTGGGTTGGCACTTAAATGGCTTTATGGTGCTAAGAAATATATCCTTTGTATGATTGAAATTTGAGGAACTTTCATTTATCAAGGCTTAAGAACAATTTCCTTAACTGTAAAATGAATATATGTAATAAAAAGAAATAATTTCAAGAACTTTCTCTTATATATTCAAACAATTCTAAACAAATTATTTGTGACTTTTTGTTCTGTGTGTCCTATCAAATGTGTGCCTTCTGTCCTGTGACTTTCTGTCCGCTTACCACCAGACATCTCCTTTTATTCATATTTTGAATATTTGCATATTACATCAACAAATATGTAACATGTGTAATGTTATATACATTGTTTGTAGTTATAACATTTGAGTGTCTTTTTATTTATTCCATCGTAATAGGACTTTTTATTTATGAGTCGTATATTTCTACATGTATTTTAGGATACTTTTTTAAAAAGTTATGTGAGTATTGATTTATCAACTTAAAAATGCATAAATAAAATAAATGAAGTATTGCCTTGGGTAAAAAATGCAAAGCATTATTTAATACAAACTGTAATCAGTAAAACGTTGCAAACCAAAAATCAATCAATCAATAAGTAAAAGTATAACACAAATGATGTCTAATTAAACTCAAGGTTTACAAATAAATTTTAGAAGGAAATGTTAGCTATTTTAGTTTTCTAAAATTAAAGGCGAAGTTTTATCAGGACAAAAATTCTACATTTACCTCAATAAATGTTATTCATTCATGACACAAAATCCCTACATGCACTTGACAAAGGGAAAGTTCAAAGCATAGTAACAATGCATGTATCGCTGTTTTTTGTACTTTAAACTTATCTTTGAAGTAATTTTTAGGTGTCAATTGCAAAAGATATCGCTTGTTGTGTTTTAGGGGGAAATGAATATGATTTAAGAAATTGTTCAAACAAAAGAGTATGGTGTAAACTTCAATCAGACAGTAACCGTACAATAAAAGAACACATCTCAGTAAACATGAATGTAGAAAGAAAGACACAATCTTTTCCAATTTAGACCCTCCAAAAAGTTATGTTTTATTCAGAACTTTCTTGTCATCAAGCATATTAGGATCGCTAGTTTCTTCTAGATTAATAAAGTTGTCTTGATTGTGACTTTCTTCTAGGTATATGATATTAAATTAGTTACAACATTACACAATATCTTTATTTTGTAGAATTCACATAGGTGTGAGCATGATTTCCAGCCAGAAAATGAAGCCGGTTACATAATAATTATGCACTTTGGACACATAGGAAATATAGATGTTAGTGAATCACTTCGATAGTTGCAAGTTATGAAAAAGTTGAGGAATTCATAAATGTGTTAGTTAATCATTGTTTTTCGATGTAGTGATGTTAATACAACTACGATTAAACTGGATACGAAGGAAATTGTGCATTGAACAAATGGCAAACTTATAATTTGTTAGAAAGACCACATTACTGGATGACTGTGAATACCTTGGATAATTTTTCATTTAAAATAGCAAATTGGAATAATAAGAATTCATAGTTTCAGTGAATATTTATAGAGTTATTCTGTATTGGCCGCGTCGACTTTTATATAGCACAGGCAGTTTTCTTCATATTTAGTTCAATAACAGAGTAGTTAATGAATAATACTTATTTTCACCTAAATGAGGGCCAGAATATTTATTTTCAAAATCTGCCAACCCTCATCCCCTTCCCCTCTCAGAATCAAATGGTTATCCACTAACTAATGTACCCTCACTATGTAATTTTGCATAAACATATATACAATACATGCTTTTTGTATGCAACTGTCAATTACTATGTCCACCATGATGACCCTATATGTCCACTATTATACCCCTTGTCGCTTAATTGATACACAACGTATTATTCAAAAACTGGTCAAGGGTAAAGAGAAATCATAATTGCATTTACGTGATAAAATTAAATAGCTTACAGGTAAAGTGTCTCAGGTACACTTTAAATAGTCGTACAAATAATTATTCACAACAGGTCAATCTGCACCGGGAATACACAAATGGAGAGCGGAGTTTCGGGGACGGTATTAGACGTGGCCGAGGATGTTTTCAGCAATCACGTGGTAGACATTATTAGTTGTCTTGCGGGTTTTGGAGTATAAACAGGTGGAGTAAATATGTAAATAGTGATAACAATAGTTTGCTTGCTGCATGTATTGCGGAATGTGATTTATATATATATATAATGACTAGCAGAAACTCAACTGATTGGCGTTGGTTTATTGGTGCAAAATGATATTTTATAAGATTATAATGTTAACGATTTAGTTGATGGAATTATATGGATACGCTTTTCCGAGAAAAATAACCCAGTGTCTTGCTTTATATTTGTGTGGTTTATCTACCGCCGGAAAATTATGCACGGTCAGTAAACATCCATGAATTTTAGATTCGCTTACATCCGATATTTATACAATTCCAAATGGTAGACTATTCAACTTATGTGGAGACTGGAACAGACGGGTTGCAGATATACCGGATTTTATAACGGGAATTGATTCTTTACCTGAGCGACAAGTTGTAGATTTTACTCACAAAATTATGGAGATATTTTGTGTGATTTTCTTAGTAAAGTTAACTGTTGCATCTTAAATGGAAAGAACTCTTTACATAATGCTTTTACATATGTTTCAACAAGAGGGACAAAGGAAAAATACCTGGTGGAACGATAATCTCACTGTACTCTAGAATGAAGTATGCGAAAATGGAATAGAAGCCATAACCTAGATAAGAAAAACTTGCGTCACATCTTTGTAAGCAAACGTAAATTTTTTGAAAAAAAAACCTGCCAACAGACAAAAAGGCAATATTGGTACCGAAGTCAAGATGAACTTTTGAATATACAAACTAGGCACCCTCGGGAGTTTTGGAAGAACATTGGCAAGATTGGTGTCGGTAGTGAAAGACAGAAACATTTATTGGAGTTTCTATAGTCTCTCATAATTCTTTATAGAATGGCATTTGTATCTTAACTTATAAAATTACTGTTGTATACAATGTATATTTTATGATGATTGTATTATATGTATTAAAAGTGGTGAAACTTAAAAAAATAAATTGAATCTGTATATGATATGTCTCAGGTAAAATACATGTGTTTGTCAAATATATGTAATGTGATACTGACAAGAAAATTAAAAATTAAATAAAATAGTAAAAGTAGTTGAACATATAGCTTAATATTATTTTTAGAAAAAATTGTCTCATGACCTCAGTTTTTTATATGTAGCTTATACTGCCATGACTGTTTGTTTTGCTGTTATGTCTTTTGCATAATTCTCTCAATTTAAGTTATTTTTTAGATGTATTATTTGGCAAATGAAGAATAAATGAATCTCATCTTCATATTGCAAACTTGCATAGTCTCCAATTTCGATCGATCTTATAATGTCTGCCTTTTCTATTGAACATGTGTGAACATGTGTTTTTAAAGCGATACTGATCTCCATTGATTAACAAATGTTTAAAATTATCTTTAGGACTTTATTTAAATAGAACTTAGGCAATTCATACTTTCTCTATTGGCATGTCAAAATAGTCATTACAGCAAAATATAGTAATATCTTTATTGTCATATAAACATAATTAGTTTGTGACAAACACAAACAAAAACATAATAGCGCAAAGAAATAACAAGTCTATAAGAAATGAACATATGGAAAAAAAATTATAAGACTTCTGCCCTCAGTTCTAACAACTGTTTTATAAAGGAGCCAATATTTGTAACAGGTTTCACGATAGAGGGGTTTAACATTTCTTTTACTTTGTGGTCCAAGGTGAGAGACATAATTATGAAAAGATAAGCAATTTTCGAATACTTTATCTTATTTTGTTAATTTTCTATTCAAGGAGGAAGTGTTTTACATCCGCCAGCAACATATTACATATTCTATCTTATCTAGGAATTCAGTAATAGCGACAATTTTTTTATTTCTAAAGTATGGTCACTACTTCTTAACTTAGTGAAGCATTTTCTTATAGAAAAGTCATTGGATGCTAAATAAAATTCACTATCCAAGCTAAGTTTTAAATTTTTATAAAGTAACAGTTTACTATTTTCATCATAATTTTTTATTCTATTTTCAGAAATCTTCTTATATTTTTCTTTAAATTCATTTTTATTCAAGGGCTTTAAAGAGTTTACTTCATTCAAGTCTCTACAATTATTAACCTTATCTAAAAGTGTTTTGCATGTACAAGTACGGATTTGAATTGAGGATTAAATACTTTATGGAAAACTTGGTTACCCTGGATGGTAAAATATACACTTTTATTTTACCCTAAGGCTGTCTTCGTGTCGTCGTTTGATAATTTTAACAGTTTGAAGGAGCATTGTGGTCTTTTGCATCTAGATCAAAGACTTACACGATTTTATTAGCGATTGCATACAGGATAAAGAACTATTGGAATTTTTAATCTAAAATTATTGCTGGTGATTTTAATACAGATATAGAACTATTCCAAAGTGTTCCAATTCGATAATTTTATTGAATTTGGTAGCATTGTTCTGCATTAGGTAAGTGGAAATTTTATCAAATAGCTCCGTCAAACCTTAAAAAATGACAACCCCGGATGTATAAAAATTTCTTGAATAAACAGCTGCGCCATGAGCGCATGATACGACCGTCGTCTTGTGTGTGAATTTTTATGCAATAATCATAAATAGTTTCTGACATGCGAAAAGCCCCCTTTTTTTTTACAAAAAACTCAATATCTCTATAATAAAATTTTGAATCAAAACCAAAAAGTATACAGATCTTTAGATTAATATAACTAAGAAGTGTGTAAAACTTTAAGCAATAATCATAAATCGTTTTTGAGATACGGCGCGACATGTGAAAAATCCCTCCCCCTTTTTTTACAAAATACTCAATAACTCAAAAATAAAATTTTAAATCATCACCAAACAATATACAGATCTTAAGATTAATATAACTAAGAAGTGTGTAAAGTTTTAAGCAATAATCACAAACTGATTTTGAGATATGGCGCGACATGTGAAAAACCCCTCCCCCTTTTTTAACAAAATACTCAATATCTCTAAAATAAAATTTTGAATCATCACCAAAAAGTATACAGATCTTAAGATTAATATAACTAAGAAGTGTGTAAAGTTTTAAGCAATAATTATAAATTATTTTTGAGATACGGCGCGACATGTAAAAAAAAATCACACCCCTGTTTTAGTTACAAAGTCCCGTAACTGAAAAAGTTTTAATCTTATTTTCACCAAAAGTATACAGATTGTTTGACCATCATAAGAAACAACTATTTAAAGTTTCATGAAATTTGGATAAGTCGTTCTGTTACGGTGCGATATGTTTACGCCGGACAGACAGACGGACGGACGGACACCGGACATTTGTATACCATAATACGTCCCGTCAAAAATTGACGGGCGTATAAAAATTGCGAAACTTACGGCATGGTCATATTTTATTTTTTTTTACTTTTAAACAGAGAATCTAATAGGGGGGATGTACACAACAATTTCCAACAATTTAACTTTGAAAGTTTTATTACACAATGATAACTACATGTATATAAACTTTGCAAACATTGAATACTCAACCAAATCTCTGTAATTTGATCCATGTTTGATTTATAAAATCTATGTTTCTGAAGGCAGTTGATTGGACATCAGTTTAATGTAGGCGTGGCTATCTTTCACTTTTCCCCAATCAGCTTTCCTATTGGACAAACATGTGTGCGATGATGCTTGATCACTGGCAATGACATTGTAATAGTTTTTTTTTACAATGTACAGAAAATGATTTTTTTGCTATTGTGGGTTTGTCATCAAAAGGGGAACTCTGAACATAAAAAAAATGCACCCAGGACATATAATTCAACTTCAAAATGTATAATATTTCCTTTCTCTATTTGAACTGTACACGTATACCTAACAACAAAATTATTTGCATTTACCTGTGTTTAAAGTAATTGCAAATGGCTGCTGATATTGTTATTCGAGCATATTGTTTTTCTAATATTGTTTAACATTTCATAGCGGTATAACATGTTTATTTTATTATTCTTCCCTTAGTTTATTTATTTTTTATTTACATTGAATCATACGTCAAATTTATTTGTTCAGTGTATGTTCACTGGTGTTAATATGTCCTTTGATTGAGTTAAGCTATTTCAGTTGATATTTTATAGTGTGTCTTTCTATGTTGTGATGTTACACTATTGTTTCAGAAAAAGGGTGAAGGTTTGGTACCATTAAAACGTTTAAACCCGCTGCATTTGTTTGCACATGTCCTAAGTCAGGAAGCTGATGTTCAGTAGTTGTCGTTTGTTGATGTGGTTCATAAGTGTTTCTCGTTTCTCGTTTTTTATATAGATTAGACCGTTGGTTTTCCCGTTTGAATGGTTTTACACTAGTAATTTCTGGGGTCCTTTATAGCTTGCTGTTCGGTGTGAGCCAAGGCTCCGTGTTGAAGACCGTACTTTGACCTATAATGGTTTACTTTTATAAATTTTGACTTGGATGGAGAGTTGTCTCATTGGCACTCATATATCTATGTTCACTATTCAAAGGAAAATCTTATATGTTAGCTATAAATTTTTGTTTTAATAAAGCTTTGCAGGTTGTTATCGACACGTGATATACTCCTCGTATATGTCATTTATGACCAGTGTGTATTGTAAATGATCATGCTGATTAGAAATTATCAAATAGAAAACGCTTATACATGTTAAAAATAAGGAAGATTGAGAGAAAGATTTTTTAAAACAATAAAAGTGTATATTAATCAATATGGATTGGGGCAAGTCATCCTAGGGGTGATTCAACGACATTTGGTCATTGCTAGATACAAAACATAAAACTAATTCTTCCAAAAATTTGATAAACCAATAATAAGTTTAAAAGGGCTTATAAAATCATGTAAGCTAATTGATATTTGGAGAAGCAAAAATAAAAATACTAGACAATTCACTTGGTGTAGACAAGATAGAACAGAAGCTACAAGAATTGACTACGTTTTGTTTCTAAAGAAGTACAAAAAAAAAACTGCAAAAGTTGTGATATTAGACCTATTGTCCAAAAAATAACTGACCACAATGCAATGTCACTAAAATTAAATACTGAAAGAGGAAATAAAGGGCGGGGTTATTAAATTGTAGTAATATAAACAATGAAGAATATGTTTATGTTATTAAAAAAATAATAGCTAAATACGAAAAAGAATTAACCAACTGTGATGTTTTGGGGATTCTTTGGGATAATTTAAAAATAGAAGTGAGGGATGCTAGTTTAGACTATTGTAAAAGAAGAGCTAAATTAAAGAAAGATGAAAAAAATGTTCTAGAAACAAAGCTGAATTATCTAAATAATGACATAATAGCACTGATATCAATAAAAAAACTACAAAAAGAAATAGAGAGCGTTGAAAATAAGTTACAAAGTTTGTATAAAGACAAGATTTAAGGGTAAAACGTAAAAAGTCAAGGGTAAAATGGTTTGAAGAAGGCGAAAAAAAAAATAGTGCATACTTTTTAGGACTAGAAAAGATTCGTCAAACGAAAAACGTGGTAACTGAACTATATGATGAAAATGGTTAGGCTACCAAAGATTAAAACAAAATTTTAGACTTGGAAGTAAAGTACTATAAAAAAAACTTTATGAATCAACTAATCCCTGTGATAATGGTGTTAAGGCGTACCAAACAGAAACGGAACTATCACAACAGTTAGATGAATCAGAAAGTACATGTAACCAATGTGAAGGGGAAGCGACTGAAAATGAATGTACAGAAGCAAATTTTAAGATGAAGTTAAATAAATCTCCTGCCTTGGATGGTCTGACAGTGATTAAAATACGTTAATTCGTAAAAAGACGTGCTATATATATAGCATATTATTATACATTTGATGGAAATTTACAGTTACTCACAAGCTGTGATATACAGAAGCTTGAAACGTTAAAGAAAAACAAACTTTTATAGAAAGGATTCATAACAGTTACTCTTAAAAATATATGTCTTGAAAGTGTTGTGAAATTACGAATTATCACGCCGTTAGAGAGGGTCTGAATGGGGTTTAAAGTATATAGAATAATTGGCCAATACTACAGAAAAAATTGGCCAATACTACAAATAAATGGTCTAAACAAATACAGAAAAGACAAAAAAAAGACAAAAACAATAAGGAATAGAGAATAATAGGGTGCTTAAAAATATAGAATATAGAATAATGGTCAAACAAATAAAGATTAGAGAAAAATGACAATGCTTCTAAGCACCAAATCCCTGTATGTCTGTCCGTTCATGTTACCCTGCAGAATTTGCATACCCACCTTACAACAGTATGAGAAGAAACCCCATACTTTAACACCACCAGCAACGTATGCAGTCGTTGGGCACATGTTGTTTTGGTCATTAGCAGTTTTATTTCCACGACAAACTCGTATTCTGTCGTCTATTGGTCGTAACAGAAACTGACTCTCATTTGACCAATGAACATTTTGCCAGCTTCTCATGTTCCAGCGTCGATGGTCATTAGCCCTTTGAAACCTGATTATACGGTGCCTGGCTGTTAGAGCAGGTCTCTTGACAACACGACGAGCTCTTAGGTAGCCTCTATGAATTCGACGGACCAATGTTCGAACATTAACATGACCACATTGACGCCAGTGGTGTCTAAGTTGTGGGGCAGGAGTAAATGGGTTGGCTTTAGCACAACCAATAAGGAGTCTGTCATCACGATCGGTTGTTAAACGGAGTCTTCCGGACCTTGGTCTATCATTTACAGTTCCTATGTCAACATGACGTTGTAAAAATCTGACAATGACGGTGTGTTTAACATTGAAATGGTTACCGGAATAGTTAAAAAAATATTGCCAATTATATTTAGGTGGTGCTTAACTTTTGGCGGACTGTATATATCATTACAAAAAAATATGTCCTCAATTTAAATGTTTGTGTTAAGAGAATCAAAGCAATATGTATAACGTTTTATCGCTATTTTACGAAATTTTCCTTTGAACTTGCTGACTGATAATTTCCTTTCTCAGCGGAGTCGAGTGATATGAAAATTATCGCTAGAAACTAAGGACACGCGTGCCGTTGTCCATGAAATAACCAACGTTGTCATAGGTAAAATAGCGATAAACAGATTATCATTGGTAATCTCAACTTGATTGCTTTTCTCACTTTCGCCGTACAGGCTCAAGCGAGAAAACCAATCTCATTGAGATGACAAACGATAATCTATAATTATCGCTATTTTACGAAATTTTCCTTTGATCTTACTGACTGATAATTTCCTTTCTCAGCACAGTAGAGGGGTATGAAAAATTATCGCTAGAAACTAAGGACGCACGTGCCGTTGTCAATGAAATTAACAACGTCGTCATAGGTAAAATGGCGATAAACAGATTATCATTGGTCATCTCAACTCGATTGATGTTCTCACTTTTACCGTACTGGCACAAGCGAGCACTTGTCATACTTCGGGATATGTCATGAGTGACTAATATCATTATCAGCCCGAGAGCCGAAGGCATTTTTCATATCAGTTGTATCATCAGCCCGAGAGCCGAAGGCTCGAGGGTTGATAATACATCTGATATGAAAAATGACTTTTATCCTATTCTTCAACAATGGAGAAAATTAACAGTTTAATGTATTGATCCTTTTAAGTGGTTCTCAAGTAGAAGTTCAAAAAGTGAAAAGTTTACGGACGTCGGACGCCAAATGTAATACATCCGATATGAATCTTTCTATCATATGCCTCAACAGAGGAGTAAAACAACAGTATAATCAATATATTTTTATATTGACGATAAAAAAAAAACAACAACAAAGCATAATGAACACCGCTTGGAAAAGTCAACATTTGTAAAGTAACTTGCTAAATTATGCTGGAAACTTTGAAAAATCAATTTATTGTATCATTTGTTTTGCATTTTGCATAATATATTTTTTGAAGATGAAATAATAACAATAAATTTGATTGAAATTGAGATTTGCTTTTCTTTTAAAATTATTTTCAGCAGTGAGATACAGCCTTAAAATGTTGAAAAAAACAAAACTGTAATAAAAGGATGCATATGTATTACGTGTTTTGAAAAATTAAAGTGTTATGAAATTTGACTAATTAGCATGTATTTATGGCCTGTAGAGCTCTGTACTAAAGTCATATGATTTTATCCAATTACAGTCTCAGCGGCAAGACCCCTTTGGTTACTATCTGTGATACCGCGGTTGTAAAATGGCATCTGGAATTTCTTATCAGTCACGTGATTTTATCGAGTACCGTAATTAAATAGCACCTGTGTGAAATCCTAGTTTATTAATTAACAAGGTGGCGCTGTATCATATAAAACTTGTACCTTCAAAAAGAAATCGAATGATGTAAAAAAACTTGAAAAACGGACGAGAATTGTTTACACTACAGCAGTTAAACATGGAAAACTGTATTTATTTTTGCATATTTTTGCTTTTTACCGTTCGTTTTAAACTGATCTAAAAGTATTTTCCGATTGAAAGCGGATCCCGAGTTAAACAGGTAATACCGACGAAGCGATCAGGTTTCACATGATGTTTAACAAAATAATGAAGACAAATGAAGACATAGATTTTTTTACTGTTGAAATGTGCAAAGTTTATAGAGATTTAAAAAAGGATATTTACTTTCAAGTATTTTAAATTTATGTATATATGTAATAAATGTCATTGATTACATTATTGAAACTGGACAACTAAAATCGGGATAATAAGTTCGTAAATATCTATTTTTAAAAAGTGTTTTAATACAGTTAATATATAACACGCTACAGCTAAAAAAAAAACAAACAGACAAAATTAGCTTGACCCTATCTGCCTAACCGCAAATTCATTTATACGAATTAGTTTAAAGAATAGAAACGTTTGTGAATATTTTAATTGACTGGTATACACGCATGACTTGGATTATTCATATTTAATAAAAGGGGGTCCAAACATATTTTTTGTACAATCATATTCTTAAATTTTTAAGAAATGGCGTCTTAACTGTCTGTAAATATTAAAGTTGAAAACGATCCACCCAAGAAATAGGAAAATTAGACTAAAATCAACATTGAACGAATTACTCTATTCGGCAGCGTACATCAGCGGAATGTAACGAGTGGACTATTGGGGTTACTTCGCACGTATATACGACAACAACTTGTCTGTTCGTTATTTTCCGTGAACACGAAAACGACCGAAAAGTGTCAGTGATTTGATCGATCACATGCCGAGAGTCAATTACCATGCCATATATTAAACCAATTAACGAGCTATCGAAAGATGGGCGGTAACGCAGATGAAACCTTTGAACTGGCGTTGTAGTTATTCCTTTCAATATTACTTCCATGAGTGAACTGACCAAGATTTTGCCATTAATTGCATAATGATTGTATAACAAAAATATTGCATTCATTTAAAAGATTAATCTTTTATCTATCTATATATACCTCTTTTATTAATTTGTATGCAGTCATAAGAAAGTAACATCATTTTAAAGGTTGGAGATTGGAAGTAAAAAATCTTTGTATTGTGCTACCTTAATAAAACAGTAATGCATTAATATATAAATGAATAAACAAATTCGAAAAGGCTGAACATTCAAGGTCAATAAAATTATGGACAAAGTGGAGTTTAACTTACTGGTACAGGACGCTAGCGTTTCTACGAAAACTACGATGAACTTAGTCAAGGTTAAGCTAATAAACTTCGACAATATTGAATGATGTAGTGAGCTTTATAATGACAGTAGTAAACGAGTAAATGGGAACAAACTACTCACATATCGACTTTTTCAAGACAATGTCCACGTTAAACCATGTGTGCGATTAAACATTCCCAAATACCAGAGACGATGTATGGCAATGGTTCATTCAGGCTCGTTGCCCCTTTTCCCTAGAGACCAGGCGTTACTCCAGGCCGCCTGTTCCCCCTTAAACAGAGACTATACCGATACTGCAAACTTGGTGAAATTGAAACAGAGAAACATTTTGTAATGGCGTGTCCATTATACTCAGATTTGAGACATGTGTAAGTCTTGAATGTGCCAAATATATTGAAAACTTTAACTGTATGAACTTAGATGAACATTTTTTTGAAATCATGAAAAGGGAAGAAACTCAGAAATGTTTATTAGGACGCTAAATAAATTCTTTTAATTATTCGAAAAAGCATTATTCGGTTGTTTCTATTCATGCCTGCTAGAAATACAAGCATACCAACAGATGCAAACTCAAGATTAGTGATACAATCTCTATTTCTATTTTGGTTTCTGGAACATACTGTAAATCATGTTCATTCATTTGTTACTAAATAGATACATAATATATTCCAACCATGTATCGACTTTATCCCCTAATTAGCCAGAGTTATCACATCTGCTTAATTTTTTTTTTTGCTATTACTTTGGCTTATAAAGCTCTACTTTATATTGAAGACATCTTACATAATTGATAATCACGATTCCTGTAATATCTGGTTAAATTATAACAAAATATATTACAAATGCAATACCCGCAGAGATTGTTATTGATGAGTAATTTCTACAATATTTAAGCTCAAGACACCTGATGAACATTTGCAGTCTTGTTACGATTTAAGGCTTGATATATAGATACTATCCTATTTCAGAAGACCTGTATATATATATATTAGTCATTTGTGTCGTTGTGTTGTTGTGTTCATGTTTACGTATACTCAACATCAACATTTACTATATATGTTTGTGAACTCAGATGATACTGAAACATGAACAACTGCAAAATATAGGACACGACAAGTTTTTGCGATTTGTTTCTGGATATTTTCTCAATGATGAAAGAAAACAGACGGATACACTAGTCATCATACATTTGTAATTAAAGACAAATCATTTTTTAAAGTGTAAAGAAGTCATGCCCCTTGCAATCTGATTGCTATTGTAGTTCATGAATCATTTGCACTAAAAATGTCAAATGTTGCGAAAATAGGATACAGGGTATGTTATGTTATACGTATGTAACCATCACGTGACAAACCTGGATTCACCATAGACTTGATAGACACAGGTCGTACTTATTTATGTATCTGGTCATACTCAATAAAAACATGTTTTACATAGTTTTATTTTAATAAGTGTGAATACTGTAAAGGTGACAGACAAAGTATATAATTGCTACATCACCTAAAATAAAACATGCTTCGTTGAGATATGTTAAATTATTCAATTATTAGTTATTAAGCCATAATTTGCTCGAAAAACTAATAAATATGTCTTGTCGGTTTACTGTCTCATGGACTCATGCCCTTCACTTCATTTTATTATTGGAGATATTCGTTAAATTACGCCATTCTAGAAATCTTAATATACATTTTAATATCATTTAAATGCGTTAAAAGGAATTTTAGAAAGGTTTTAATCTATAGAATGGTGACTCAAGTTTTGTTGTCGATACAAAACATGTAAATCATCAGTTACCAATGTAAATTGATAATACATATATTGGGCGTAAGTGTGTGGGGTGGGGGTGGGGTGGAAGAGGGGGAGGAGCTCATAACCAAATCAATTCGATTCCTCCCTGTGGTCAACTCACACAATCGAGTTAGGGAGCTAATGCGCATGAAGCTTAAGGTAGATTAAATGTATACCGCCATCTTGGATTGTAAAATAACAGTATACAATCACGGTTCAGTTATTTGCTTAAATCTGCATTGTTTTAGACAGATTCGCAATCATTGTGTAAAAATGTTTATTTGAATACAGAAAATAAGTAATTTATTGTAATATTTAGACTCAATACTAAATATTTGTTTTTCGTTGGAATAAAGTTTTCAACTTAGCCATTTAAGGGGAGATAACTGTAATAATATTACTTTATTATAAAGAAATGTTAATGGAACTTTCACTTTTTATGAGCTCGGTGACAACATTTTGTCCTACAGCATAGTATAAAACCTTCTCATATTTCATTTCAAAATTCTATCTCATCATGCTCATAGATTTCTTAATATTCACAAAAACGTTAATTTTCATGAATAATCATTGCAAAATTGGGGAAATTTGCACGACTTGTAGCTTGATAAGATAGCACGGTGGCCTAAACTTTTCACTATATTTTGAAAAAAGCATGGTCAAATCTATGCTTTGGCAAAGTATAAGGACATTTTATCTGGCGAAATATATACCGAGGATCCACTGTAATGTTATCAAGATGGGTATACATTCCTATGTAATTCCGAATGCTTGATTGTCGATTTTTCATTGACTAGGCCTCCATGATTTAAAGTAGTCATCGTAGAGAACTTAACATAACGACTGAATATTCGAGTTAGTGGGCTCTCAGCCCCCTCGACACAGCATTCATCCAATTTGAATTTGTCATTTTCAATATAGAGCAATTAAAATATAGTAAATATCTATTTTTCTATAATCACTACATCTAAATTTATAGGAATAAAACAGATATCAAAGAAAGCTCGCGAATTTAAAATGGTTCATGCTACTACAAAAAACATCGACGTTCAGCAAAAAATTAAAAAATTTGTACTGTAATTTTTCTAGAAACTGATGATTGAATTTGCACCCGGTTCTTTTCTTCTGTCTTATTCTTCATCTTTCTTATATAATTGTATCTCTATTTTGACGTGTATGGTCTCGTATATTTCTATTGTGATCTAACTCGTCAATCCTAATACACAAGCCTGTTACGGGTTATCAACTCCAGTCCTTTAATTGTCTCATATTCAGATTGATATCGAGTTCAAATTAAATAAAGTAAAGGAACTCTTTGTTAGAGAAGGTAAAACAGGCCAAGTTGGTATATTTAAAATGGTTTACATCTGGTTCTATCAGCTTTAAAAGTTTGGTGAAGGTGCATAACTTAGGATTTTACGCATCTTATATAGTACTATGTGTTTTTAATTAAATTATAGTATGGATCTTCGAGATATTTGTTAACTTTTAATTCAAAGACAAATCTTCACAAACAGTCGATTGTGGTAGGTGTATATACATGTGGATCTTTTTGTGCATAAGCATACATACCGTCGATAAAAATTCCATAGACACATAACACATTGATTTTTTTAAGCATTAATTTGCATCTATGCCCCCGGCAACATTTATTTTGTACAATAATTTCGAAAAGGCAAAGTCGAGTACACCTTTTATGATCAGGCGTGTTGAGTTGACTTTTTTTGTCTTAAAACGTATAAAAGCAAAACATTTGATACATCATCTCGCTTCAGATTCATTTTTTTTTTATATATTTAGGCTACAGGTTGATATAATAACATTAAAACTCACAGTACTAAAAATTGAGAAAGATGGGTCAAGTGAAATACCTTTCTAATGAGTCATAACAACAAAGTTGGTGTGTTTGAATAACAATTTTGTTACTTAAAACCCATGACGACAGGCCTCAATTTGTTTATCTAATAGCAGTCTCATCTTATATTAGATCCAAGCTTTCGGTAACATATCATGAACACAGACCCTCTAAAATTGTCAATTTATTTAAAAATTTAATTCCTTCTTTTTCACATGCATGCTTCTTCTTACACCCAACCCGAAATCCAAAGTTCACATGTAAATACTAAAAACATAATTTTTATCCTCAATGGAAGGTTCCGTGTTCGTAGTACCTATATCAATTAGTGATCTCATTAGTATTGTGTCTAAAACATCTTATAGTTTTATTCTTTCATTTCCGAAAATAAGAAGTTTCAAAATATAATCGAAACTACATTTTGTAACCACTGTTATGAAACCAATATTTAACTTTCCTTAAAAGCGATACGCATTTAAAATTAAGAAATAACGTAGTTTGGAAAATGTTTGTATTTTGACGAACGTTTGCTTTCATTCAGAACTCGTTGAACTGGATCTGAATTTCAAACAAAAGATGTAAATATCATGCATACATTCAAAGACACAATAAAGTACACATTTAATTATTGAAATAAATCTATAAATGCATATAATGTTCTAAAAAAGCAGCGACTATATGCGATAACCGAGTGGAACGCATTGATTTCTTCGTTTTAACCTTGTTATTTGCTTGTTATTTAATTGTTCACCACTAAGTTCTGATTTTATAATATACAAATACTGTCTACATTTCTTCTTTGAAACTTGTGAGAATAAAGGATACCAGAAATATTGCATAATCCATGTCTCGTTTACGCAAAAGCATTCACGAAAATGTAAACGTTTTATCTGAAAGTTAAACGTTTTAATGAACTAATGACTAAATATATTAATATTTTTCATAAAACAGTATTTCGTTCTGTATTCGATGCCGAAGCGATACATAAACAATTCATATCGAGGACAAACATGAAAAATTGTATTTTACTTTGGTTCACATGTGCTATATTGATGAAGATGTACACTCTACTGCAGTCAAGTTTAGCAAAAGGTCTCACGACATTATCAGTCGACAAAACTTTGTTGGATCCACACGTAAAGAAACGATCGTTGTCAATGGTCACTTCAAATCTAATTCGACCTCTAATATACTTTAAAGCCCCACCCAGATACACAGGCGAAAAAAATCACAGGATAAAATTATCACGAGTTGATCTGCATCAGTCATCAGTTGGAAGTTTGTGTACTTGTTTACACATGTGCTTGTTTATTCCCTGACAATTCTAGTTATGATGTGAAAATTGTATCAATATTATTTTATTGCACAAGTCCTTCATGTTATGTTTCACGGTCCCTGTAACACTTAACAATTCAACATTTTAAAAAGTTATCAAATTTTCGTTTTTTTGATTTTTGGTCAAAGTTTTAAAATACCAATATTCTGAATTTTAGAAATTTGGAAAATTTCACTAAATAACAAAAAATTTAAATTCTAAAATTCGTTTTAAAATTTAATAGTTAAGATATTCAATCAAACTTTAAAATACTAAACATAGCGTGCAGTTTTGATCATTTCGCTTTTTGAAAGTTTGAATTTTTAGATTTATGATTAAAATATATACGAAGGACTAAAAAGTGGGGACTTGTTACGGAACGGAACGAAACAAAACGAAATTTACCAAACCGAAACAAAACGAAAAGAACATTTTTTTGAAAAAAAAAATATAATATTAATTAAGAGGCTAACTTGTTTGATCTACAGGGTGCAAAATCGAAAATTAATTAGTAAGACCTCATTTTGACACACTTTGTTTCTCTAAATAAATGAACCATATGCAGAAATTACTTGTCGATTTTGTGATTACTGCTTTTAGTGTGGTTATAAATAGTATATGTCTGTATGATTGACTTAGATACCTCCACGAAGGGCTTCAATAATGGTACATTTTAAATAGCGAATGAAAGGAAACAGGATATTCGCTTTTTGTATTAAGGAATATTTCAGTTGATTATACTTTACGTTAAAATGCCATATTTTGATTGGCTAATACGACGTAGATAATTTACTCTATCACAAGGCTCAGCGGGAGACAATTTTTCGAATGTCACTCACTCGTGCAGACCAATCAAAATCGACAATTTAAAGAACAATGGATTGAATTTACATCAATAAATTTAAAGACAATGCTCAATTTCTAAGTTTTTGGCCTCAGAACCTTTTTTTAGACTGTCAAAAAAAAGATACATCTACATTCAGTATAATAAATTAAATAACACATATCTGCGAGGGCGATAGAGCAGATTTTAACCCCGAGAAAACCTTGTCAACCGAGGCGAAGTCAAGGTTGACAATCTTTATTCGAGGGGTAACAATGTTTATTGTTATCTCATTTTTGTAAGTCATTGTGCGACAATCAATGTTGAGCAAAGTACAAGTACGCAGTCATGTCCGGTCAGAATGGGGCTTGTATAAAGAGTGCCACACTCGCTGCACGTTAAGCAGACTTGCAACAAGTCTTTGAGGGGTTTAGTGGTTGCCTGTCGCAAGGCAAAATTTCTGTCCCTATCCAATATATCCTCATTTTCTAGTGGCAGTCTAAATTTCCCGACCTTCAACCCGAACGGACTCTATCACAGGACCTACCTATTGTATTGTTTGTTTAATTTGTTCTCGTCCTGATAATGCATGAAATATTTGCCACTGGACGTTAAGCAACCAACAATCAATCATCTAAAATTGGCCGTTTATAAATTTAAAAATTATAAAAAAACTAAAATTTTAACTCCCTCAGGCAAGTTGAACTTAGATGGCTTTTGCTATTTTTTATGTCCCTTTTGGTCATATAGCTCTTCAGTTGTTTCGGTTCTTATACATCCTTGGCTTTCGAATAGTCAGCTTTGAACGTTCCGGATGTAGGTAAATACAAGCGCTTCGGACGCATGCAATCAAGTGTTGTTTTCATTTTTTTTGGATATTCCATTCAATTCAAATGTTATTGTCAATGAGGGGAGGTCTCTTTAAGTAGAATATTGGTGTTTTTATTGATTTTTTTCTGATTTTTCTCGATTTTCACTGCTATTCCTTAGTTTTCTTACCCCTATTTTTAAAACTCAGGGGTTCGCCACTGTAATATATATCAATCATAAAATATTATTGACTGTAAAAACAAAGGTAGCATGAAGTGAAATAGAAAAGATTATGAGTCCCCTATACTCTGTTCTAAATACCGTTTTAAAAAGCACACCAAGGAATCTATATCGTAATACTGCAAGGTTATTGTCAAATGAAAAAAAAACAAACGTCCCATTTGATTAAAAATCAGAACGTTTTAAATGTTGCTCTCGAAAAAAAAACCCGGACAATGTAAAACGCTGAATTTTAAGTGAAATTCAAGGAAATCATGCGTAGTTTTTGCCTAAAATTTGTATAGTATACAGAATAAGATGAACTGTCATGAATAAAACGATTATACTTGCGAAATAGCGGCAAATCGATCTGAGCGCATTTAATATCAATTGAAAAAACTAGATCTCAGCCGGGCACTATACCTACCGTGTTACATGACATGATAAATGAAAAGTAAATATGACAAAAAGCAACCAAAATAGTTTACCATTAAGATTGGTCACTTCAACTTACTAATATGTTTATCGGTGATGTGAACTTTTACAATGTTTACAACATTATATCAATTAAAAAACGTTTTTGTTCAACAATGTGTTTTTCTTTTTCAAAATATATTAAATTGGATTGGGCAACAGGATTAGCATCTGCAAGCCTCTCCAAGAGAGACAAAACATCGCATACATAAACTTATGACAACACAAAAAATATTTCATTATCAAAACTATCTTACAACTAAATCGTTAAAATAATTAACATGGTGTTGCTCATGTAATTAAAACTGATTGAACGGCATTAATCAAAATTCCCACATCTACATATGGGTAGAATGGCACTTAATGCACAGCAGCAACTATTACATGGATATTCAGGCTGAAAAAATGTTTATGTGATATGTTTATGTGGTATGAATGTGTTTATCTCTCACAGGACTATCACGCTGAATAGGATATTTATGGTCTATCTCTTAACCTTATCCTCGCTCCAAGATACATATGTTTGATCTAACTCTTAAAGGTACATGCATGTATAGCGGAGAAGCAGTGTAAAGCAGATATTAATAAAAGAAAAAAATATTTAATCCGACTGGAATCCAATCCACAACCTCCCACATTCGAAGCGAGCACAACGTTCATCTCATGCGACACCACTGATTCAGTATTTCACCTACCATACCAATAGTTGGACTTGAAATCAATAATAAATGGCAATTTAAAATCATCATGCAATCGGTAAAAGACTAAAGATGATCGTTCAAAATGTACGTTCAATGATTCTATCTGCCGACATGGATACAGATAGTGAGATTGATTGATTGAATGATTGGTGTTTAACGCCACTTTCAACACTATTGAATGGCCATTGTTATATTATAGTTCGTGTCTGTGTGTGTTACATTTTAATGTTGTGTTTCTGTTGTGTCGTGTTTCTCCTCTTATATTTGATGTGTTTCCCTCAGTTTTAGTTTGTAACCCGGATTTGTTTTTTTCTCAATCGATTTATGAATTTCGAACAGCGGTATACTACTGTAGCCTTTATTTGTGCTATTTCGTGGCGGTCAGTTTTTATTGTTGGAGGAAGCCGGAGTACCCGGAGAGAACCAATGACCTTCGGTAGGAAAACTAACAGTCCTAGTCAATGAAGATTGTAGTCGTGTGCGGGATTCGAACTCACAACCTCAGTGTTGACAGGCTAGTGATACAATAGTTAGACTATTTAGACCACTCGGCCACCGAGGCCCCTCAGATAGTGAGAAGTCGAACAGCAAAATAGAAAAATCTGAATACAAATTTGAGGAAATACACGTGTATTGGACCATTTTGGTTGACTGAGTATTGCTTAATGTACAGTAGCGAATATTTACATACTTGATATTACCACGTTATTCGGCTTTCTGCGATTTGGTCAGTTTTACTGTTCTTCTAAACGATGGGCGCTTCATCAAGCAAATGAAGTTTCGGCAAAAGTGTAGAACAAACACAATTGCAAAACGGGAGTAAACTATCCATTCTAGAATTCCTTTTGTTTATTACGACCAATAAATTCGAAATTCGCTGTTATCTTTTGATTAAATGAGTAAACCAAATAGTTCTGAACAAAGTATCGGAAACGCTTAAATATTTTTTTTTTAATTAAATATGATTCAATTCGTTTTGTTCTTTTTATTCTTACTTCATACGTCGTATGTCGTTTCGTTGTGGCAAATTCGTTTAGTTTGGTTTTGTTTTGTTTCGTTTTGTTTCGTTCCGTTTTATTCTGTTTCGCACTTTACAGGTAACCAAAAATCAAAAATACTAAAATTTCTAAACTTTTTAAAATTTTGAATTGTTTAGTGTTACACAGACCGGTTACCTATACATTATGTTGGACTGTTTCCAAAAAAAACTGTAAAACTAGAAATCCATTACTAGGGACCCCAAGCAAAAGACTTCCAAAAGCGGATTTAGAGGGGAACAAAGAACTACATATATGGTTAATGCATAGACTGTTAACATCACTGTTTCACTCCTAACGATGTCTAGTTTGTCTCTCTTTTGTCAAATTCCTGGATCCGCATCTGACTTCTGATATAACATAGAATATCGTCCTGCTTGTGCGTGTAATATTGGCTGATGGACGCTAGTCATCAATTGTAATCATCTTTGATTTCCCTATTTCCCAAAGTTGAAAGTGTAGATCGATCGTTAGAGTCTTATTCATTCGTCTCTTTTCATCTCTTATCGCCTTGGTGGTCTCGTGGTAGCGTGTTCGACTTGAGAGCGGAGGTTTGTGGGTTCGAAACCACGGCCGGGTCTAACCAAAGACTTGAAAATTGGTATATGCTGTATATTGTATTTGATTCTTGTAACAAATTCGTTTAGTTAAACTCAAATTGATTTGACAACCTTACACTAAAGTCAGTTGAGCCTTTTTTGTCTCTATTCGGCAAAGGGGTTGGTATGATAAGAGCCATTATTTGGCCCCTGAAATTATTAAAGTCTTCCAAAACTATGTTAATTTTATAAATATATCAACAGACTATTAGACACTTTAGTGCAGAAAAGTCACAAACAACATTACAAACATGTTGACAATAAATGGCAATTTTTCAATGCGGTAAATAAAGAATGAGCAATAGCTTTATCCAAAAAGATATTTAAAATTTGCATCTATTGTAGCAAAAAATCTTTTGGGGTAAAGCTGTTTTTAAGAAGACACTCATTTCATTTTCTTTGGGGAGGGTTCAGGAGGATTTTAAAATTGAATATCCTTGCCTAGTAAGAGCTGAAAATATTTAACCTTGCAGAATTCATAAAGAAAACGAATAGTCTGCAACACAAAATCCAGGAAACTGTTGTGTACAAAATCGAAAATAAATCTGTTCCCATCGAAGCCACGGCAACAAAAAATAAACATGCGTAGCAAAATAGAAGCAAAAGATACAAAAGGGATAATCAAACTCATAAGTCGAAAATGAAGCGACAATGCCATGGCAAAAAACGAAAAACGACCAAAAGACAAACAACATTATACAAAACACAACATAGAAAGACAAAAGACTTGGCAATATGAACCCCACCAAAAACAGGGGGTGATCTCAGTTTCTCCGGAAAGGGTAAGCAGATCCTGCTTCACATTCAACACCCGTTATGCCACTACGATAAAATACATAGATAAAATATACCAATGTGATAAGGCATCACACAATATTAGATTGGTAATTGACTCATAGCAACATATGAAATCAATAGTCAAACCGCAAAAAATCCTTCTGCAATCTCCCAACCCCCACGTATTGATCGTCCCTAATATTTTAATATCAATTTAAGGCTAATTTGCAGTTTTTGAAGTTTTGTAGAAAATGCAAGGAGTTAAATGGATAGTTGGATAGTCTAGTGTAATCATTTAAAGATGGTTATTTGACTGATTTGAAGTAAAATTATTGTATTTTCGAATTGAAGAAAAAAACAGAATTTAACAGTACATCAAAGTTATTTTCGCTGTCTCAACTCAATTTCCGTAGCGACATAATCTCTCAGTGACTAACCTTTGCTTTTAGAATCAAGGTTGCTAGGCAGTGCAATATTTTGCTAAAGATTAAACAATTTGTACACGTCTGTGCTGTCATATATTCTCATATTTATTGAAAGTCAAATTCAATTTTCATTTAATTTGTGGATGAAAAAAGGGGTCTGAGGTTGTGGAAGAGATATATGAATAATGTTTGAAAAAAATCAGTTGCCAAGGATTCTGTCTGTTGCTAGAGAGAAAAGTGCATTGTCATAGCAAGTTCCAGAAAATATATTATTAATTTTCAAGCACTTGTAAAGATTTTTTTAGATACATTGCACAAAAATCTTGCACTTATGCACTTATTTTGTGAGCCATAAAACAATATTGTAAGCGCCCCTTTTGTTGTTGTTTAGCAACCTTCCATTTGGAATGAAGACATTAGACTGACTTTAAAAAATAATAATATGTAGGCTACAAACTATACAAATAAACGGATTCAGAAAAAGCAGGTAAACTAGTCATCATACTCAACAGAGTATTTCTTTTTTTTAAGTATCTGTACTTAGTTACTTGAACTTGAACTCTGTTACTAAGGAATATATGCGTTGCTAAGCAACCGTTTTATTTTAAATTTTGTTTGTTTATGACCCCAATGTGTGCCTTGTGTCTTGACTTACTAATACATAGTTTATTTTTGAATAACTTGTGGAATCATATGTTCCTTAAAATATTTTCTTGAAAAATTGAGCTCAAAAATTGTTAAAATCTGATTTGTTTAATAGGAGCACTAATTTATATTTTTGAATTCTTATCCTATTTTATGTTTTTTAATTGATGTTTGTACCTGTATTATTAAGAATACAATAAGTTGCAATACAAATGCTATCCGAATTTTTAGATAAAAGCAATTAAATGTTATGTGGTTTTTAACAGTTTCAAAATTCTAAATTCCTACTATTTCAAGTTGCCATAACATAACATAACATTTTAGGGTTGAGAAATTACTTTTTAACACTATTGATGTCCTGCTTAATTTTGATCCATATATTACAACGTTTTTTGGGTGTTTTTTGACAAGTATCTCAGGAAATACAATTTGTTGCCATGGAAACCATTGAATTTGAAAACAAATATACCAATATCGTATTATTTTGTGTAACACATCATTAAACACCAATTTTACAGTATTTATTTTTAAATTCTATTCAAAACTCAGTGCTTGCTGACATATCCTCTTAATACAGAAACCGAATGTAAATATCCCTTTTCGTGTTTGTTTTGTGATATCAAACTTGAAAACGAAAACACTTCTGTTTTTCGTTTTTTTGTTCAAGAAATCAAAAACGGAAAATGAAAACACCTTCGTTTTTTGCTTTTCGTTTTTGATTTCTAAAAACGAAAAAACGAATGGACGCAACTATACACAGATCTATACAAGCAATGTAATTTAACACACTTTTTAAGCGATTAACAATAAAAAAAATATAACTTAGTATACAATGCCAAATGTTACCTGAGATGTTTTAACCAAGGGATCCATTCCTTTTTCTTCTATCAACCATTTTGTAATATCTAACTCTCCACCACTAGCTGCCAAATGTAATGCTGTTAGACCTTCCTACAATGATAAATAGATATTATTGTGTTGCAGTGGTTGCTTGTAGTTAAATAAATCAGTGTGTGTGTGTATGTGTGTGTCTGTGTGTACAGTGTGTTATTAATGTATGTCCTCTTATACTGATAATTGAAATATTATGCTGTAGAGTTTGATTGAAATATAATAAATCAGTGTGTGTGTGTGTGTACGGTGTATGATTAGTGACTGTTCTCCGTATAATGATAACAAAAGTATGATGTTGTAGTTTTTGAATGTAGTTTAATAAGTCAGAGTTTATGTGTGTGTGCATAGTGCCTGTCCTCTATATAATGACAGTTGAAGTATTATGTTGTAACAGTAGTGTTTGAAGGTAGTTTAGTTAATCAGTGTTTTTGTACAGTGTATGGTTAGTTTCTGTTTTTACCAAAGTATTCATTACCTCTGAAAAAACATGTTAAAACATTGTTAAATAATACAGTTTTTTAATAAAATAAGCACTTTTTTATCAGTACACAACTGGGCCACCATTTTTGTTTAGGTAGGTCAACCAAACAGTCCGACAATGTCTGTAATTGGACAATCATGTAATATATGACCAGAACAAATTGTTCATACAAAATCCTATAGGATTTCGAAAAATCATATGGGATATTTGTTTTCCCTACATGACAATAATATCCCTAAGGACAAAAATTATCAAAGTGCTATAGGATTTTTTTTCTTCTCCAGCATGATACCTTTGTTAAATTAATCGCATAGGATTAAAAATGTTCCTGTAAGAGAAATAAAAATTCTTCCGTTTTTTTTTTAAACATTCCTATAGAGAAAATAAATCCTTAGGGATTAAATGATATCTTGTAGGATTAAAATAATCCTTTGAGATTAAAATTATTCCTACCGGATTTTTTTTTCTAGAAAACATTCCAAAGGGAAAAAATAACTTGTGTCCTATAGGAATACAAATAGTCCAACGGAAACAATGTATCCTATAAGATAACAATCAATTTCCCTGGTGATAAGAAATTATTCATTACTTGAAAATATTTATTATAAAGTTACTATATACATATATATTAGTGGAGCGGCGGAGAGGACAATTTTAGAAATTTAAATTACCTACGGACCTCATGGCATTATAATAGCTCATTGGAAAGCTTAAATCGTGTACATTTTGAAAAGATGTGTCGTAAACATGAAAGCTGGTGCCACCATGCCTTAAATCAAGATCAAAGGTCATCACTAAAAAAATTCCTATTTTAATCTAAAGAAACAAACTGCAGATTTTTTCAAAATCAATAATCCATTCAATAAACTATACAAGTAGTATTATTCATCAATGCTTTTGTAAAAATTATTTCCGTACTCCATGTATACCTTACAAGACATTTTTTTTATTTACCTGTGTACGTTATTTTATTTGGCGGCATTTTGTCCAAGGTTATGGTTGTCTTTCTGATATTGTTTTACATCTAACCCCCTTGTTTTATTAATTTTGTATTTACATTGTGTCATAGATCAAATTTATTCGTTCAGTGCATGTTCACTTCTTTTTGTTAATATGTCTTTTGATTAAGTTAAGCCATTTCAATTGATATTTTATAGTGTGTCTTTCTATGTTTTGATGTTACACCATTATTTCAGGTAGGGTGAAGGTTGGCGCCTATTAAAACGTTTAAACCCGCTGCATTTGTTTGCACCTGTCCTAAGTCAGGAACCTGATGTTCAGTGGTTGTCGTTTGTTGATGTGGTTCATAAATGTTTCTTGTTTCTCGTTTTTATATAGATTAGACCGTTGGTTCCTGTTTGAATGGTTTTACACTAGTCATTTTTTGGGGCCCTTTATAGCTTGTTGTTCGGTGTGAGCCAATGCTCCGTGTTGAAGGCCGTACTTTGACCTATAATTGTTTACTTTTACAAATTGTGACTTGGATGGAGAGTTGTCTCATTGGCACTCATACCACTCTTCTTATATCTATTTTAAATAAAAGTTCCGACTTAGATGTGTTTCACATTTGCACATGACGTCAGAATAACATATAATTTCACTATTTCGAAGATAACAAGTTTGATGGAAATTTCAAAGCCTAATAAATTAATACAACAGAATGACCTTAATATTCGACCTCGATAAATAGCATTTCTGGGCAAGATATACATACATTTGAGAATAATATGTATTAATAGAGTATCCAAAATACATTGTGATGTCGATAAAATCCAACAACATTTGCAGGTTAAATTTCGTCTCAGTTTTCCAAGACTTGATATGTCAATGAGTTTATTTTTAAACAATTACCATGCTTAGTCTCAATGCACGATACTTTTTCAGATAATACAAGAAGCATGATTTATTAAAGTGACAACTACGATTAACTTTCATTGTAATGTGTGCAAGCGGGTCTTATGACAAATTCAAAAACTAAGACAAGACCGTTTTCATATACAAAATGAAACGTCGAAAATTATAGAAAGTTAAAATTCACATACGACATGATCGAGGAACACCTCAATTCAGTTAGAAAATATTTCAAATAAACAATGTTCATGATATGTCATCTGTGTCAACAGCTATGTCGGTTGATAAGGCCTGGACATTGTTACAATTACCTTCATTTTGACAAAACACAAATTCGTGCAAGAAAGATTGATTGATTGATTGTTGGTTGCTTAACATCCAGTGGCAAACATTTCGTGCATGTTCAGGACGAGAAAACATTGACAATAAATACAATAGGTAAGTCCTGTAACAAAGGACGTCTGGGATGAAAGTCGGGGAATTTTTCACTGCGACAGGAATATGAGGGTATACTGGATAGGGACAAACATTTTGCCTTTCAACAGGCCACCTGCGACTCTTTTACCAAGAAATCTTACCACTTAAACTGATCGTAAGTTATACTGAAACATTTATGACTTACGAGTACTTTTTCTCGTACTATTGTTTTAGAAATGAGTCGCTGCTCCTTGTTTAAGCATGCTGCCTGTATATGCTTTCCCCCTTACACGAACAAACAAGGTCTTGTAGAAAATCTGATGTCATTTGTCCTTAAAATAAAACTAGAAATAATTGAAGGAACTATCCGAAAATAGTTTTAAATGTATGAAGGTTTTGATTTACTTTCAATTTTCATATTATTTTTTTTTTACCAGGCTTTAACTTATGAAGAACTTGCATTTAATATTTAAGGATTTTGACCTCTAAAAAACATCACAGATATTCACGGGTTTCTATATAAAAATAAGAAGATGTGGTATGATTGCCAATGAGACAACTCTCCACCAAAGACTAAATGAAGAAAAAGTCAACAATTATAGGTCACCGTAAGGACTTTGAAAAATAGCAAAATCCAAAACCGCGTAGTGAGCTACTTTATTCTTTATATTCTATATTTACTGACTGGATCTAATCGTGACAAAGATAACTTCCTCTTTAAATAAACAAACAATGTACTCCTCAAAAGATGGACTCTGTCTTTTGTGGAAACACGTGATAGTGTCTATAATGGGAGGTTGGTGTATTAGCGCTAAAGCAGCAGAATTCCATCACCTGCGTATAACTGAAAGCACAACACACGGTGTTAAATTTCAACGAATCTCGTAGATACATTACCTCTTGGATACAGGTCAAAGAGGATGCCACCGTAGAAAATACTTTTGACAACTTTCATGCCAAACAATTTTATTTTCCGTTTTATTTTTTCGATTTTAGGAGCACGTCGGGTACACTCCAATTTGAATCCGCTTTGTCTGTATCCCCATAGCAGCGCAGTAAGAAAAAAAAGGAGCCCCAATGAAGCATTGCTGCCTACACGAATATATGTATGAACATGACTCCAGTGCCCAAAAAGGGCTAGTTTTTGTGGTATTACTCAATTAATAAAAAGTATAAATGATTAACCAGAACACATGTAGCTATCCTCCTCTTTTTAAATTCACTTTTTGAAAGGGGAGTTAAAATATAATAGTAATGACATTATTTGAAGAATACCAGTTTAGTTTGTCTATATGCTTACCAATTATTAAAAAAAGAGTTACATTAGGGTAGAAGACTTGTCTTCAAGTGTTCTGTCCTTATTTTGCTCTCATTCAAACAGTGGGTAAACTTGTTCAATGAATATCTCCTTTAAATACTCGTTTGTGGTTAGCCCGTTCACCGCGAGGAATCTATTGACTATACGAGTTTACAAAAAATAGTTCTGGTAAATAGTGATAGGGGAAAAATAATTAAACAATAGGGTTATCAAAATAATATCATACTTTTCCTTGAATTGACATACAATGTGAGCATAAGGTTATAGGAGTAATGTATAAAATCCGAAGGTTTTTTTGCTACGGAAAAAAACTTCAGGTCCTGACGGACCAACCACTGTTTACTTTGCTAATAGCTGTATATGTCACAGGAACATGTCAATTCTGCTCATATGTATGAAGCTAGAGCAGAGAAGTTAAAGAAAGAACTAATAAGACTATCAAATAATATTAAGGAGGCACTGACAGGCTTTCTTGCATAAACATAACAAGAATTTTGTGTAAAACAATATCGTTGCCTTTTATTTTAATATACAACCACATTGGTGGTGTCGTTCTCCCGTGCTTGGCTCGCGTACTACAGAAGGACGTGAGGTCGATCCCAGGTCAGTTCAAACAAACGACGTTGGTATTTACTACTTCTCCATCTGATTGAAATACAGATCATGTGTCCACACTTAGCTTACAAGGATCTGACAACACTCTGTTCTAGGTTCTGTTTTAACACCTTTCGTGATCCTTCTGTTTTGTGGTAATCTTGCACGTCATTTCATTGGCTGGTGCGTAATTGCCAGAAAAGAAATTATAACGGAGTGTTGTCAGATCCTTGTAAGCGGAGCTCGGTCACAGGATTTGAATGCTAATCAGATTGGTTACTTCTGAGTCAATTCAGAAAACGACATTTGTAAGCAAGAGCAAAGACACAGAGTTGCAATAATTAGACCGTTATTACCAGCACGTTATATTGCATAAACCTGCGTGTGTGTGTGTGTTACATTCATGCTTACGCGTACACACGTTTATTGTAATCATGTGCCATTTTCTTAGTGGGTCGTTACAGAATTGTGTTTACACAGTGCGTTTGTTTATGCTGTTCAACTGATTAAAATTTTAACCGATAATCAATTAATTGTTAAGCGGGAAGAAGAGACCACTGATGAAGTGTTATTTCAATTTTCAATGAATATGCAATAAAATATCTGATTTACTGCTGTTAACTCCTTGCCATTAATTCTTGCATGATTGATATATTTTTCTTTGCTAAACGTCAAGTCGCAACTGTTTAATGAATATTCACCTAAAGTCCATTCTGACGGCAGATGTTGTCGTTTGTAACTGATTTCCCAACTTAATAAAATATTTATTAAAGGACCGAATATTATCGATTGTACAACTTAACTTTGGATATTTTTACTTTCATGTTTTTAATCTTTAAATTCAAGTTCAGTGTAGATAATGGAGACCAACATACTTGGATAAGTTTCTTTTTATTCTAAATGAAATCTGTGTAGTTTTGACCGTTTCTGAGAATATACTGTGGTCTGAACATTTTCCTCTACGATGAAAGACTTATCTTCAAATTCCCTTTTAGCGTATTGTTTTCTATGAAATAGATAGGTCACACTTTCTATTAGTAAATCCAAATATTGCAAGGTTGTAGATTGCCTTATATTTATAGAATCATAGTAATTCTTACATACCGGATGGAAAGTTCTGTCTTTCCGTGTCTTTATACTTTAAAAACAGAGTAGTCACTAGTTCAAATACCTCGTCTACTGATTCTATGAATTTGATTTGCAATTACAACCTTTTTCGGACTAATGGAGTCTAGGACAACTGCGTTGTCGGATTAATGAGGTGTCGGACCAATGGGGGCGGAATAGGGGTCAGACCTAAAATCAGACAATCATTTAAGCCGACAATCAAATAATCCGACAATCCTATAGTCCGACAGTCCTATACTTCGACATCCCGTTTGTTCGACAGTTCTCTTATCCGACAGCCCTAACGTTTTTCTTGTGGTCTCTTCTCTCTAAAAAGATATACCTATAGACGTGTAATGTTTGTTTATAGTAATATTTGTTCACAGAGACAAGATCTTATTCCCTGTTATAAAAAAAAGAAGATGTGGTATGATTGCCAATGAGACAACTCTCCACAAGAGACCAAATGACATAGAAGCTAACAATTACGGGTCACCGTACGGCCATCAACAATAAGCAAAACCCCTACCACATTGTCAGCTTTAAAAGCCTCGAAATGAAAAATAATTAACAATTTAAACGAGAACTGATTTATGTACAAAATAATGAACGAAAAACAAATATGATATACAGAAACATGAACAACAAACGTAAACCACTGAATTACAGGCTCCTGTCGGGTGGACTCATTTCATTTGAAGACACTAAGTTGCTATTTCTATTTTGGCACTGCACAACCAGAAGCGGATTCAGGAAGGAGGTGGCATTTTCATTGGAAACTATATTTTTTTTAAGCATAAAATCTATGTACAAAAATATTTTTGACTCGCACCGCTCGTCGCTTTTTATTACAGCAATTACTAGTACTATATTTGAAAAATTCTGGATCCGCCTCGGACAAAACCAAGAAGACATGAAATATTGGTAAACCTTATCACTTTTTTTTTCTTTTGGTATCAAGAGCTTGCTTTCAATAACTGCCGGGCATTCATTTTTTTTTTAAACTTATCTTTTGTGTGTCCTCATGGTTTTTTTGTGTTGAGGTGTTTCCTTGGTTCACTGGAAACAATCAGTACTGACTTTTACTATGCACTTGAAAATGTTTGTATGTTTAATTTAACCTCTTACCACTAGTAGGAGGCTGATTTGGATAATAGATAAATAATTTAACTCATCGCATGTTATATTCGCTTGTCCATTTAAAGTCAAACCATTTGATTTGATGGCCTCGGTGGCCGAGTGGTCTAAGTAGTCGAACTACTGTAACACTAGCCTGCAGAGATGGGTCCGATTACTTTCAATGTAATTGATTAAATTACAATTACTTTGTCTATTGTACGATTAAATTAAATTAATGATTACACCATTTCTCAAAGTAACTAATCAAATTTATGATTACATTGGCAAGTAATCATGATTACATCTGATTATAATGAATTTCAAAATAATCTTTTTGAATGATGTTAATGAATAAAGGTTATAACTGTAACACTTTTTGAGAAAGGATTTTAATTTTATTTAATATGTTATTAAATAATAACTTCAAACTTTACAAATCTGATCTCCTTTTCACAATGAAAATCATCTAATTCACTGTACACATATTTAGCTAAAAATGCTGGTATTAACTCACTATGGATAAGGCCAGTCTTGAGCATGTTTTTGCCAAAGGTTTTGGAATTAATAACAGAAACTAAATTTCATTATCAGTCAGGCTTACTTACTACACAAGTCATTTTTACCTTTCAGCACGTAATGAAGTCCTCACAAAATAAGATTTACCAAAATATCATTAAAATAACATTTTGTTGGTATCAAATTACATGCATATCCATATTTCATAATATCGTTAAATGCTTAAGATAAAAAAAACTATTTTAAAAAGTTAAATATATTAATTAAATATGAATAATAAAAATGTTCATTTAAGACATGATATATATTGACCATCAACACAATTTGAGAATTTTTTTCATTGTAATCAGAATGTAATCAAAAATTAATCAGGATTACAAAGTATTTTGAAAAGCAATTGATTAAATTAGATTACATGTAATTCGAATTTTGGCTGATTAATGATTAAAATGATTATTTGAAAAATTGTAATCGATTACAGCTGATTAATGATTACATTTACAATTACCCAAAGCCTGATAGCCTGTCAACACTGAGGTTGTGAGTTCGAATCCGGCACGTGGCAGGTGCGTTCGAAACCAATCTTTACTGACTTTTATTTTCAGTTTTCCTACCGAAGGTCGGTGGATATCTCCGGGCACTCCGGCTTTCTCCACCAATAAAAACAGACCGCGACGCAATAGAGCAATTGTGCTGAAAGTGGCGTTAAACACCAAGCAATCAATCGTTTTATATAAGTGCACTCTTTATATGTTGACGGCACAATTTTTAGATTACTGCTTGTAGGGAAAGAAGGGTGCACTTCGCATTGTGGATCATTCAGTGATCTTTATGGTATCTGTTCTGTCTGCTGTTTCAATGTTTCTGTCTTCGTGTCATTGCCCATCTCCGTTCTGTTGTGTTTTTTCTTCTTCACATAAATAGTGTGATGTCGTGGTGATTCAATGACTTAATATGCTAATGTCCATATTATAATATGTGACATTTCACATTCAACCACAAAACGCATTACATGTACGTGCATGTATTTAAACTGAAAATCTCGGTATCAACTTTGACATGGTGAACAGAGTATTATATTAATTTTTCAAACTGTATAGGATTTCGTAACTCTTGAAATTTTAAAGACTACCCGCGTTTTGACAGTATACTAGTAACCTTATTTGAAGACAAGATCCATCATCAGCTGCAACACAGCTACGTGAATAGTGACTCCTGTCGGACTATTGAACTGTCGGATTAGCAGACTGTCGGACTATCGAATCTTCGGACTGTTGGACTGGCGGACTAACGACTATCGGAACATTTGACTTTTGACGGTCGGAATTTCGGGGTGTTGGATTACAGCTACGCTGAACAGCGGGGCGACCCTTTAATAAATAGTAGCACCTCGATTATTAACTAACAAACGGTTTTATAAAATGGGTAAAAAAGATAACAAAATGGTTGTATCCATACTGCTTTAGAAGCACTGTTAATGTCATAGTGACATGTAGTAGTTTATTCAAATTCGTGACCTTTAGTCGTTGGTGGATATCTATCTCATTGGAAATCGTACGACATCTTCTAATTTTCATATTGTCTAAATTGTGTAAGGGATCAGATTAACAAATACATACATTTAAAGAATTAAAAGTAATGGGTATCTTAAATGATAGGTAACTGGCCAGGTTAATTGGAAGAATATAGAACGTTTTGGCTGATACGTTATAAACAGTTTTGCGGAAAAGTGAAAGTGTAAGTTTCAAAATATGCGTTAGCGTAATACGCTCATAAATCCATGTTTTAGTTCCAGTAAAGAAAAAGGACAATTATCTTTTTTTTTTTAATTTCGCACTCTAATAAAATGTATCGTCCAATATTTTAATATATTTGCATGTCCGTTGTTAACACATCAAGGTTATAAAGTGACCGGCGTGCTCGTTTAAATCCTGAGGCGTACCGAACAAATTCTCCTCGGAACCTTTTTGTATGTTACATTCTCAAAAATTAATCAAAACTATGAGTATCAATAGTTAAGTAAACCTATTGTTATTGCTCATTCTGTTTTTAAATTATTTTATTAATTTTATTTAAAAGAGGGTGTCAAAATTATTAAAATAAAAAAGAACAGTATAACCATGCCTACGTCTCTGTTCTAAATTGGGAAACTCGTGTTAAGAGGATAAACTTCTCAAAAACAAATGTTTTACACTCTAACATAGTTTAGTCGACGCAAACCGCATTTAGTGATTTGATAAATTTGTCCGGTGTGAATACACTATGGCCATAAAGCGAATGGAGCGTGTGATTTAGTCTTAAGCGATGTTTAGGCGTACAGAAAACTTTCTCCTCCCGACGTTTTATATGTCATATTCTTAAAATGAATCAATACTATAAATACCAATAGTCAAGTGTACATATATTCGTAATTTGAACTCTGGTGGATATTTGTCTCATTGGCAATCAAACCACATCTCCTTACTTTTACAATTATTGTTATTATTACGGAAGCCTTTTAGGGCCATGCTAATTTACTTTTTCAAATTTGATATAACAAATTAATTATTTGATATAACAGATTATCAATTTGATATAACAGATGATCAATTTGATATAACAAAATATAAATTTGATTTTATTTTGATTTAACAAATCATTTCTATGCATGGATTCGGGTTTTCTCCCATCTCTATTTGACATAAAGGATATATAAGTGAAATGCTAAAACTGTTAAGAAATAGAGACTTAATTTTTTTTGGCGTTGCTCATGGTCCGCAATCCTCAACCTATAAATACACAGTTATTAAGCTGCTCAGATTATACATGTGTGATCTGTTCAACAGAAGACGTATATATCCATGCATCAAGTGACGACATAATCGTTCTAGATCTCGCGCGTGGGTCTTTATTTTGAATAAAATGTTTCCAAATCAAAACTAGTTATTGCAACAAATTTATAAAGAAAAATGCAAAGATGAATTTAAGGATGTTTGATTAATTCTTGCATGTTCCTATTGGAGTTGATAAAGGAACATGCCAGGCTATTTTAAGAAAGGGAAGCATTTTTTTTATCCCCGCATGTTCCTATGTTCCTAGAAACACCAACATCTCAATAGAACTATTCATTTCGTTCAGACTTGAAAATGTGTAATATAAATTGATCAAAGATGCCCCCTTTTTTCTCTATTATATTCGTTCGTTCTAAGACACCAGGTCCCATGGACTAAATAGAGAAACTAGTCCCCAAAACTGCTTCAAATAAAGGATAAAAGGGGGTGTTGCAGAAACATTAAACCTGTTAACAGAATTTTGAATATGCATTAGATATTTGTCACTGGACGTCAGATAAACATTCAATCAATACAATAAATGCTCTAGTTTGTGTATGCATCTTTCAATCAATCACTATTATGATTAAAAAATCATACGATTAGTAGAGAAATGTATAATTTGTTATATCAAATTTATAATTTGTTATATCAAATTGATAATCTATTAAATCAAATTAATTATTTGTTATATCAAATTGATAATCTGTTAAATCAAATTGATAATCTGTTATATCAAATTGGTAATCTGTTATATCAAATTATTAATTTGTTATATCAAATTATTAATTTGTTATATCAAATTATTAATTTATATCAAATTGAAAAAGTAAGTTAGCATGGCCCTAAAAGGCTTCCGTATTAATACGATTTATCATTCTGTGATGCACCTTTCATTATTCCAGTGATCAGAATTAAAAGAAAGTGTAAAAGTTGTAAAAAAAGTTACACCATGTCTACTTTGGGAAACTCATGTGCTATTTATGGGATATTATTAGTTATCTTGGTGTAATCAGGGGTGTACGGAATTTTACACCGTTGTTGAAAATTCATACACCCTGAGGCGCAGCCGAATGGGTGTATGAATTTTCAACAACGGTGTAAAATTCCGTACACCCCTGATTACACCAAGATAACGAATGTATTTCTTATGAACCATTCCTTTACTTATTTTTAAACCGGGATGTAAAATTGAAAAATGCAAATGAAAAATTTCCAGTGTTTCATTTTTTCGACGTCGATGTTGCTGCGCATTGTCAAATACTTTTTTTCTTTATTTTGGGGATTCAGAAAAAAAATTTGTTCTTTTGAATTTTCGGGGGGAAATTTTTTTTAATTTTTTTTTTATTTTTTACAAATTTTTGTCCTCAAATTTATTTATTTTTCATTTTTTATAATTTTTTTTTTTTTGACATTTTATTTATTTTTGTTTTAAATTTTTTTTGTTGACATTTAATTTTTTTTTCTTTATTTTGGCAATTTTTTTATTTTTTAAATTTTTTGGCAAAATTTTATTTATCCCGGGGTGAACAAGGTGGGTTGTTATTTACACCGGGGTAATTAACCTATCAGATTGCAGTATTTTTCCTGCATAAGAAATAAAGAGTAGTGTTGCCCGGTCTTTGAAAGTCACTGTTTAATGTATTCACAACTTTTCTAGACGCAAGCAATTTAGAGCTTGACACCTTGTAAGTCATTTTTTTATAGTTGAAGGTAAATTCCGAAAAGCCGGTCGGAAACATAAATTCAATAATTACAAATGTTTTTTTTTTTTCATTTTAAAGACTGCATGCTGACCTTTAGATGTGTAATTGTTAAGTGTGTGTTATTGCTTTCTAATTTACATATACCAAGCATCTCCTCCTATTCGCGGAGAGAGTTAAATAGCGCATGAAAAGTCTGACTCAGCATGTCGTGCTTTTACAAAATCACGGTTCAAGTTACATATACATATGCTTGTCCTGATTTGTGTGTCATATTTGCCTCTGGAATTTAATCACCAGCCAATTATTCATCCCATTTAAGCAATTTCTTCGCATGTATAATTTCATCCCCCCTCTCTCCCCACAAATAAAGAAAAAGAAAAGAAGAAAATATCCTATGCAATTAAAAAGGAGTATAAGTTTCAAATAATCAATTTAACGAGGACGTTTTGATGCTATTGAATAGTCCTAAATGTTGACAGATAAGTGTGACAATTCTGAAAATTGAGATCAAATAAAACAAGAATGCACAGGTTGTTGTGTTCAGCATACCCCTCTCATTATTCAAAGTATTGGAAAATATGAAGAAGATGTGTGACAGATCCTAAAAGCGCACACATATTACAACTTATAACTGTAGATCTGCTGACAAACAGACGGACGAACGGGCAATGTATTTGCAGTACAGCGGTTTAATATAATACATTTATACAGTGTGTATGTACATACATCTTGCTATTCAAAAATATCTAGAGTTATCAAATTAGAAAATTTAGATTGCAATTCCCACTCTTTAAAAAAAATTCCACAGTTTAATTCTGGCTATTTTGTTTTATTTAACTAAGTTATCACAAAATATGGCAAGAAACTAAATAATAATTGATCAATTGTTTGTACAAACAATACACCTTGTCGCTATTTGTTCCCGTAAAACTTTGACGTCATAATACAAAATATCTGACGCCACAATGGAAAAGTGATTGTTGTATGTCGTCAATAGTTCAAGCGGGACAGATTCTCGGGTCAGCCGGGAATAGCGATAAGGTGTATTGTTAGGCGGAAAACTTTTAATATTCTGCATAGTCCAGTTTTGCGAATTTTACATGCATTAATCGATGTTTGGCTTGGTTGGTTAGTTGTGTTGATTAATTGATTGATTGGTTGCATACTGTCTAGTTTGACGAATTTTAAATGCATTAATCGATGCTTGGTTTCGTTGGTTGTGTTGATTGATTGATTGGTTGCATACTGTCGAGTTTGACAAATTTTACATGCATTAATCGATGATTGGCTTGGTTGGTTGGTTTTGTTGACTGATTGATTTATTGATTACATACTGTCAAGTTTGACGAATTTAACATGCATTAATCGATGATTGGTTTCGTCGGTTGTGTTGATAGATTAATTGACAGTTTGCATAATGTATAGAGACGCAAATTTCGTATCGGTTGAATTATTGGTAAACTGTTTGTATAACGTCCAGAGACAAATATGTCACACATATTCTTCTTAGAGATCAGGTGGTAATGTGCTCCTTGCCCTCACTTTTTAAAAACAGAAGCAGGGAGGAGTACCAGTTGGAGAGTTATTATATGGAACCATGCATGTCTCTAGGAACAAGCAAAATGGAAATTTAAAGTCTGGACCCCTATTTAATATTTCGTAATATACAGAAGGGTCATACACTTTAATTCACATTTCTTTAAAACCTAATATATAGGTCGAGTTCCAAACCTGTATAATGGGACGACCAGACACTTTGATATTCTTGAGGGAAGGGGAAGGGGTGGGAGAAGGGATAGGAGGATTCTGTTTGTTTCGGATTGATAATTTATTTGCCTGTTTGTCCGCGTGAAAAATAAAAAAAAATAAAAAAAATTGTACACATTTGATTCCGCAGAAATGTGCTGCAGAATATTCATTTTTTTCTGCCTTGTGCAAAGTTTTTTTTTTGATTTTTAGTTCTCACCAGGACAAGTTATTCATTTTCATAATCCTACTGCCGCATTTCAGAAAATCAAATTGGCATCCCGTAAATTTCAGAGAGAACAAAATAACCACGTGCTGCTTAAACTGTTATTAATGTTATTGCAAGTCTTAAGCCGTGTTCACATCAAACGTCGCGTACTCTAAGGTCTTATTTCGATCGGCAGTAAAACCATTGCCAAAGTTGGGACTCCGTTAGGCTGTGCGGGATGTACAAGTACGCAGCACACATACGGTCAGAATGGGGACGTTAGATCCGATGCCTCGTGTAGAGAGAGTGTCACACTCTCTGCACGTTGAGAACCCTTACAACTACTCACTGAAAAAAAAACCTTGTCCAAGACTCGACGAAACAGAATAATTTTTCCTACAAAATGTAGCCCTTTGCAAGAAATAGTTGTGTACAAAAATTGAAAACAATTTTCGCACTAAATAAATTAACCGTACTATGATCAACATGTGTAAAATGAAATTCATTCAGCAAAAAAATCCCATCTCCTTGACATCAAATAGTCAACTAAGGCTATTTAGATTTAATCACGTTTTTAACTGAGCAATATTTTAGTTTTTGACATATACATAGGTAAATATCTTAATTCATAATATAATATTAATCTTTTTTTTTTATTCAATATATGTAACATCCATTCATATGCATATTAAAATCCTTCTTAATATCTAGTTTTATGTACACTTAATCCACAAGCCCTACATTGAGTATCGGCTGCATGTAGTCAAAACCTGATTTATGTAAAGGATATAAGCCGATAACAGTCCATTCTGTAAAATATTGGACCTGTTCAATATTTTACAGAATGAACTGTTGGAGGCTTATATCTTACTTAAAACATTGTTTAACATGTCAAAAATTGTGAAAAAAGCAAACAAATACAAAGTTTTGTTAAGATTTATTTTCATCAGTGTATACATTGTTTTGTGGATAAACTTTATTAATATCATCCTACATGTTGGCATTACACCCCAGCTCCTTTGTTCTCCCAGGGGTGATCTGAGCCGGATCACCCCTACCAGATCACCCTAGCTTGAGTTTCTTTGTTCTGTAATATTTTGGCGGGAATGTCAAATCCAGAATAAAACTTAGAATTATTTATACGGAAAAGACTAACTATCAAAATTTATGTAGAAAAAAATCCAGTGTCTATGCTGGGATTCGAACTCAAGACCTTTAGCATATAGACCCACGATTTATATCCCTACACCAGGACGACTGGATACAATCTCTCTGTTAATTTAACATATTTTAACATTGTGTCCGGGGCTCATAAAGGGTATATACTATATAGTAATATATAAAGTATATTATAATGATTGTGTGGCGTTCTAAACTAAATTTTATGAAGCGTAAATGGTTTTTTATCTAATCTAGAACAGCTGGGATGTGAAATAGTTATCCTCCGGCAATCGGGGTGATCTTACACTGACACACCGCGTCCTCATGGGATAACTATTACATAGACAAAAATAAAGTACAGTTGAAGGTAAACAACATGAATAGCTACATGTACATGAAGCCACAGTGCATGAGGATCATGCTTTATGCGTGCGCGAGGACAAATTACATATTTTCATTGAATAACTTCACTTGCGTTTGGAGTCTCAAAATGGATAAAGATGATGGAAGTATATTTTTAATGCAAACAAAAAAAATAAAAAATATGAAGAAGAAAGTGATGTCGTAATTAGTGATTGTATTGTTTCGAACTTTGAATTAAAATAAAATGTGTATTCAGATATGTCCGGTCTCGGTGTGGACAACGAGGAGGATACAGTTATAGCAGCTAGTAATGGTAAGTTATATACATATATTGAAATGTAGTCCTCTCCTATTACTTCCTTATTCCTTCTGGGGTTTTATTTCTTATTAGGTGAATGAGAAAAAAAAGAAAAAAACGCATGAAGCTTGAAGACAGGTTCACGTTTCAGAAAAAGGTTCAACCATATCGAGTGCACCGCAGTCGATTTTATTTCAAATACCAGCACACTATAAAATATGATGAATGAGCACAAATGAAGTGACCACAAGCTTGCAATCAATTCAAATTCTATTGTTGTTTATCTGTGTTTTATTATCTTATATTATTTCAATAAATTTTAAAAGAATTAACTATGATCCAAATATTATATTTTTCATTTGTGAAAATGAATTAATATAGTTATAATATCTGAATTCATCGCCATAAAATGTCTGGAGATCAATAAATCGATCAGACCTATTCAACTACTATACATGAAAAAAGAATATTCACAATTTTCCCGTGTGACGCAGGCCCCCTCTTTCCTTCTTCGTTCTCCAAAATTGACCTTAACTCGGCGGTTGTTTTGCAAGAGACGGTTATCGTTTACCCAAACCGTACCACCTGCATACCCTTCCCTTTTCTGGTTTTTATTCTGCAAGGTTCGTGTCGCTCTTTTTTTTTTTAAAGTTTACTTGCGTATTGCTGTTCTTTGATGTTTTTTTTTTTTTTTTTTTTTTTCATGTTACCGAAATATAATTTTGTCCCTTGATTTCCCTTTGCAAATAACGCTTTCTTTTTTCCTTCAAAACAAAGCATAGACAGTGTACGTATCTGTGTTTCTTTGCTTAATGTATTATTACATTCAATCAATTTTACCTTTGAGATCTAAACTATAGTGGAGTATTTGAAACTGTTTAAATACATTGAAAAGAAACAAATGTAATTCGTATTTTGATGTTATATATAGTACAATACTTTTATTAATACCCCCCTTTTTTTTTGCTTTTTCAATGAATTCAATGCAATAAAGTGTTTTATGTTCTTAATAAAACAAAATTACAAACTGTCTTAAACTTATTTAACAAACATATGATTAAAAACTAGCACCTACGTTTATTTAATTTCAAGAGAGTAGATCGTTTTCTAAAAGAACGATCACAACGAACAAAGTGCGAATCGGAAAAAACGATAGATGTATTTAACCTGCCCCATATTCATCATGGTTGATAAGCGAAGTTTTGCTTTACAGGCAATAATATCAGATTTTTTAAAACAAAAACAAAAACAACTTGCAAATCAACGCCAAAACCTGGAAATTATAAAAACTGTTGTAGCCCCTAGTTCATGAAGCAAATTCTCGATTTGCACTGTGTACACAGGCTGAGGTTGGTTAAGGTTGTTTATCAAGTTCTTGATTAGCTATTTTGTCCAAGGAACAATGTGTCAGTGACTTGCACATCAACACTTGGTAAAACATCTACTTCAGATGAACTATTTTCTCCTAATTATGATAATAAAATTATTTTACTTGTGGTCCTTGTATTGCGGCACGATCTATCAAGTGTGGGAAGCATTATTTTATTTTTTTCATCGTTTTAATTGTAGCTGAAAATGATGTGAGGAAGAAGGATAGCAACACCAGAGGACGATTTTTATATCCAAAGACGGACGATAAATCTTTTGCAAAAAGAGTAACCTAAATGCAATAAAAGCAAAACTTACAACGAGCATTGTCAACCAAATTGGTGCTAAAGGAGAAAACCCAAAACATGAGAAAAAATGGCTGTGAAATAAGTATTGATGATGGCAGTGTTAAAATCAATTTGAATGTGTTTTTTTTCTTCAGGAAACCGTCTTTATGAGTGACGAAATTATTGTATTGGAAGGTGACCTAAATAAAATGTTTTTGTATAATTGTCATTTGTTCTTTCGTTGTAAATTGTTTTCATATGAAGAAGCAAATTGTGTAAATTGATTGATTTTTTTTTCAGTCCTTGAACGATCATTTACCTGTAAGAATCAATTATGCTACCTTCCAAAATTTTCTACCTTCTAATATTCTTAAGAAAGAGGAGGATTATTCTTAAAAATATTGGACAGTTAAAGGTAACATATGGTTTCTCACAGGTAAATGATAGTCCAATCACTGAAAACAAGAACGGGTAAAATAATAGAATGACGTCACAACAATGTTTAAAACTACATTTAAACATTGATTTTTATCAATGGGAATGTAATATAGTTTAGTTTTTGTGTTTAGTACACTTACATCACACCCAATTTTGTATCAACTGGGAGATATATACTCCGTATACAGGCGCTGCTGGGATGTTGCTACATAAAAATGGAAAGTTAACAATTGGGAAGCTGAAATCATCTCTTTTGTCGTAAAGTTTGTTTTCAACCGACGATCATTGTCAATTTCTAGGTGTAAGTCAAGATATGACGCAGACTTAACTGTATTGGTTGAATCCTTTATCTCATTTTCATTTGGATAGATGCGCTCAACATAGTCACCAAATTTTGAATTATTTAGTGAGACAACATCACCTATATAACGGAAAGTAAAGTTAAAGGATACCCTCTTTTCTTTTTTCCTAAGAAGTTCCTGTATGAAGTCAGCCTCATACAAAGGAACAAGTTGGCAAAAAGAGGGGGACAGTTGGTTCCCGTGGGAATGCAGATTGTTTGTTGAAAAACACGTCCTCCAAACATAACAAATATGTTGTCAATCAAGAAATCAAGTATCTTGATAATTTCAGTTTCAGAGAATGTTTTGTTTAAATCAGAGTGATGTTTTACAATGTAGAATTTATCCCTCTCTAAGACAAGATACTTGTGTCTACATTGGCCATTCTTTTACATGAAACAAAGCAGGACCAACTCTTTCAATTGTCTTTTAGTTTGGAATGGGGAATACTTGTATAAAGTGTAGAAAAGTCAAATGTTTTAATACTATTGCAAGATCAAAGAGTTTGAGATTGTATGTACTCTAAAAGATCTTTGGAATTTGTTAGTATCCACATCTGAATCACGCCACCTCTGATAAAATTGATGTTAATAATCTAGAAAGAGGTTTCTTGGAGCACTTGAAAGACCCAGCAATATAACGTTGTTTGTAAGGACACTTATGCAGTTTAGGTATCCAATACAGTGATGGATGATCCAGTTCTTTATCTTTGGTTGAAATTCCAAAGGAACATAGAACAGACCTTTGATTATCCAGGATTTCCTCTTTGGTAATTGTCGTCGGGGTATATGTTGATTTTCCATATGAATTGTCAATACAAAATTCACTAATCAAGCAGTTTATGTAATGTGATTTACACACACAAACGATGCTGTTTGTGACTTTATCTGCAGGGACAACAACATATTTGTCATGGAGGTAGGACAAGTGTTTTGCAACATTTGGGTCTTTGAAGATTGATGAAGGATGGGTATTCATAGACCCATTCAGTTTTTTAAATTCTGATTTGTATCAAAGGCCTCACAGCCTTATCCATTCGGAAAGAGAATCTACGTCTTCATTCTCGCGTTTAACCCATTGCCAGGCATAATCCTCGACTGAATCCATCAGTATTTTGAAGTTGTATTTCTAATTGATGGATTTAGGCTCCTGATATTGCGGGCCTTTTGATAACACATTTCGTAGAGAAGTGTTATTTACAATGTTTAAATCACTAGTAATAAGGTGGCTAGTCTGATTACATATGAATGGGGCACTAGAATATAACGTTACTGTAACAGAGAAAAAGGACTATTTGATAATCAATAATTAGAACTGTATAATTTCGATCATGACAAAAAGTAGTTTTATCTAAAAAAAAAAACAAAAAAAAACTATCAAAATCCAAATATAGAAAGCGTAACGGTTTTCTTTAATTTATTCATCAGATGAAACCCTTATGTATGTGTAACAAACCGATCGGTATTGACTAAAAAATCGTCAATGTTGGACTCTTCGCGTGAAGAATTAATATATTTTTTGGTTATTTTCAACACTCATTGGCTCAAATTGATGAGGTAAAGTGTTTTTTATTTGCCAGTAATCGGAAAAACTGCTGTCAATACCGTCCATCTTGAAATTGGGCAAAACAGTGATGACATCGTCCAGTTTGAGACATTTTCTCAGCTTGAAACCTATGACGTAAGCACGATCACGTTACCTTATCTTATTAAAAATCATTGATTATGACAAGCGATGGATTTTTTTACCGACCAGCAAAATTGTACGAAACATGTTTTAAGACTAATATTTGATTTATTAAAAAACAAATATATATATTTTGCTTCGGGTTTATATGATCCGTTCATCCTAATTCTAATATTTCGACTCTTCAAAATTCAAGAGTCTATCCTAAATTGAGGTAAATTATATGGCCTTCCAAATACCGTTTCGATCCCTAACATCACTGAAAAGACATTAATTGTCGAAATCCGGATATGGTGTACTAATTTTTGCACCTTTTGTTTGCGGTATACCATCTTTTCCGCAAGTTTATTGTTTTCTGTTTGGTATTAAATTAATAATCTTAAAAGATCCATTTTGTAACATCTTGTGATCCGTTTATTTGGCAATCGCCAATGGCAGTCAGCAGGGTTTAAGAACATCTGTTGTTCGACCTGTTAGTCAAATGCGTTTTGTTAAAATATACTTTTTCACATTTTTGGTCTTTTGGAAAATGTTGTTTGTGCTGTATTTAGACCCCTCTATCAAGAAATTTGTTTTGCATGCACACGTATAAAAATTGCGGTTTTTATCCAACGAAATCATAGGTTTGAACGTTGTTTTCAATTTAGACTTTTTTAATTTTTTCGTTTGAGCTTGTATTATATTTTCCTTCGGGTTTATATGATCCGTTCATCCTAATTCTAATATTTCGACTCTTCAAAATTCAAGAGTCTATCCTAAATTGAGGTAAATTATATGGCCTTCAAATACCGTTTCGATCCCTAACATCACTGAAGAGACATTAATTGTCGAAATCCGGATATGGTATACTAATTTTTGCACCTTTTGTTTGCGGTATACCATCTTGTCCGCAAGTTTATTGTTTTCTGTTTGGTATTAAGTTAATAATTTTAAAAGATCCATTTTGTAACATCTTGTGATCCGTTTATTTGGCAATCGCCAATGGCAGTCAGCAGGGTTTAAGAACATCTGTTGTTCGACCTGTTAGTCAAATGCGTTTTGTTAAAATATACTTTTTTCACATTTTTGGTCTTTTGGAAAATGTTGTTTGTGCTGTATTTAGACCCCTCTATCAAGAAATTTGTTTTACATGCACACGTATAAAAATTGCGGTTTTTATCCAACGCAATCATAGGTTTGAACGTTGCTTTCAATTTAGACTTGTTTATATTTTTTCGTTTGAGCTTGTATTATATTTTGTTAAAATATACTTTTTCACATTTTTGGTCTTTTGGAAAATGTTGTTTGTGTTGTATTTAGAACCCTCTATCAAGAAATTTGTTTTGCATGCACACGTATAAAAATTGCGGTTTTTATCCAACGCAATCATTGGTTTGAACGTTGTTTTCAATTTAGACTTGTTTATATATATATATATATATATATATATTAAGTCGTGTCGCTCTTTTTTTCGCATTTAATCAAATAAGTGACTGCTTTATCTTAAATTGTTGCCCCTTTTTACTGAAGAAAAAAAAATGTTTTACGAAAAATAGCCTCCTAAAAGCTAGGTGATCGTGACGTAGGAATGTGATCGGATGTTTTATTTGTACATGTATTTTGGCCTCCTTTATGTTTCATAAAGTGGTTACATGACTTACACATCATAACAAATCTTAGTTCATAATAGATGAATTAACAGTTGATTTTTAACGTCCGTTGGCAACCATTTATTTTAGATATATATTTAATTATGACGAGAACATGTGAATGTGATTTATAATTCAGAAGTACCGATTTACCGTTTTTACTTCTAAAGGACATTGTCTGTCAGAACGAATGTGAAATTATGTAAATTGCTGAAAGACGAATTACGCTGTTGAATCAATGTAAAACGTTCTTAATTCAGTTTACATTTCTTGATTTAACTTCATTATGAATACAAATTTCGGCGGGTCAAGTATAACATTAATACTTTTTTAAGCAATGAAGCCAAAACGATCATTAGGTAAGGATATACACAAGAGCTGGAAGTCCATCTGTGATGTGTCGAACCAAATTCAAACGTATCGAATTGGCAACTCTCAGGTAAAAATGTATTTATACTAAACCCCTAACGGGAGAGATTGTGCTTGATTTTCAAATGATAAAGACATAATCTTTCAATCAGTTTAATTGAGGTCTGGAGCTGGCATATCAGTAACTGCTAGTAGTCCTTTGTTAATTTATGTATCATTGTCATTTTGCTTAATTTCTTCTGATACCTATTCTGACATCGGACTCGGACTTCTTTTAAACCGAGTTTTTCTGTGCGTATTGCTGTGTGTTTGTTTATTTTATATTGGCTAGAGGAATAGGGGAGGGTTGATATCTCACAAAACATGTTTAATCCCGCCGCATTATTGCGCCTGTCCCAAGTCAGGAGCCTCTGGCCTTTGTTAGTCTTGTATGTTTTTTTTTATAAATTTTAGTTCATTTATATGTTTCGGAGTTTAGTGTGACGTCCATTTTCATTGAACTAGTACACATTTTTGTTTAGGGGCCAGCTGAAGCCCGCCTCAGGGTGCGGGATTTTCTCGTTGTGTTGAAGACCCATTGGTGGCATTGGGCTGTTTTCTGCTCTTTGGTCGGGTTGTTGTCTCTTTGACACATTCCCCATTTCCATTCTCAATTTTATTTGAATAAATCAGTTATAAATAAAGTTTTCTCCATTGGTAGTTATGTTCCAGAATATTGTTTAACCGTTATCGTTCTAAATTGGCAATTAGCATTTAGCACTGTGCAGCATGCCGGCAATATTTAATGTTTGGTTCTGCTATATACAGTTTGCGTATTTCCAGACATTATATATCTTGATAAATTACTCTCAAAGACGTGAAAATATCGATCCACTCATGGAGAAACATTATTCTGAGTCCGAGTATCAACTCTTGCGCTTACTCGTAAATATCGTGTGCAGCAGGAACGGATAAAATGATAAAAAGAAATTACATGCAAATTTGGAGTCCTTTAACCGATTACTGGTTAGGATGCTACATCGACATTCAATTATATGATGATACATTCGAAACTTCAATGCCATGCTTTTTTAAATTTATCAAACTAGCAATAACGGAAGGTAAACAAACTCGTAGGGGATATAAAAATCTTCAAAGGGAAGAAAATATCCTTATTGGACAAACACTTCTTTTATGAGACAAAAAATACCGTATAGAACAGAAAACTTCCTATAGAGCATAACACATCCTAAGGTACAAACAATACGACATTGTTGATAATCTTATAGAATAAATAAAACCATATACATGTAGCAATGTATAGGAAAAATTATTTTGGAAATAATCCCTTAGGATTTTTAATTCTTAAGGATAAAGTTAATACCCTACAGGATACGAAAACAATCCATAGAATTTAAGATCCTATATGATCTTTTGGTACGTTTTACCTCTAGCGCCGAATCCAGGTGAGGCATGAACAAATTATTCTGGCCATGTATTACCTGTACCATGACAGAAACGTTTGCAGAATTTGGTTGACAAACCTTAAACATATATTGACCGGGATTTGCACTCATGAAAATTGCATGTTAATGTAAGAAGTCATTTATCAAAAATAAGTAAACCCACTTTAGGCGGTATTGGAAATAATGCGATAATTGAAAGGGTACAACTAAAATTTTGTAAATTATTATTAGGTCTGAAAACATCAACACCTTCTTACATGATTTATGGGGAGCTTGGAAGATATCCTATAGACTTGGACATAAAAACTAGATTGATCTCATTTTGGGGGAAATTAAATTCTGGTAAAGAGACAAAACTATCATATACTTTATATAAAATGTGTTATCACATTGTCTATTAATGACAATGTGCATTTGTCATGGTTAAACAGCGTAAAGACTATTTTAAATGAATGTGGTATCCCCAATGTGTGGGAAACGCAATCTTTTATGAATTGTAAATGGTTAGTTTCATTCATCAAGCTCAGACTTAAAGATCAGTTTGTACAAGTCTGGCATTCTTTGCTTGAAAACTCACCAAAAGCACTTAATTATAAACTTTATAAAGATTTTTTTGGAAAAGAAGGTTATTTTGAAATTCTTGGGAATAAACTGTCTATTGATTTTTGTAGATTTAGGACCACAAATCACAAGCTCCCTATTGAACAGGGTAGATGGAATAATATAGTTAGAGATAATAGACTGTGTCTTCTATGTAGTAAAAATGACATTGGTGATGAATTTCATTACATATTAGAATGAAAATACTTTGAAGAAAACAGGAAACATTATATGTCGCATTATTATTTTAAAAATGCAAATACTGTTAAATACAAGCAGATTATGTCTTCAAAACACAAATCAGAACTGATTAAACTTTGTAAATTTATAAAGATTATCAACACAGGTATATGTGCTCCTGGCTAAAATGTACTTCATATATTGTCTTAGCAATTGTTTTGTTTGTTCTGTCTTATTGTAAATATTGTACATAAATGTCCTCTCTATACCTATGTATATGGTTTATTGAGAATAAAGATATATACAAATCGTACCTTGGTGAAAATAATTAAATCTAGCGCAACATTCTGTAATTCACCGGCTTGGTAACGACAAATGACGACGTTCAGATTAACTGTTTTTGATCTTGGAATATCAAGGAATATCAGGTTCGAGAAAAAATTTAACGGCTGATTCAATTAAACGGTTACGATTAAGGCATGATTCGCATGCAACTGCATGTTATGGAGAAAGTCCAAACAACTGTCCATTCCAGGGAAATAATGGAGCGGAGGCCCGTAGGGCCGACGCCCATTATTTCCCAGGAATGGACAGTTATTTGGACTTTCGCTAACTTAAAATACACATTGAATATTAAGAACGAGTCTTCAGACTATAACATTTAAAAAAAAAATATTTCATTTTGTAATGGTTTTCTTTTCATTTCCCCGTGTTGTACCGAATACTCCACAGGCAAAATTTAAGATCAAGCTGACCATCTACTCTCTTAACGAAGTATTTAGTATATGTAAGAGAATGATAATCCCTTTCTTCATGATTAAGTACGAGCGTTAGCGAGTACTTATCACGATGAAAGGGATTATCATTCTCTTACAAACTTAGAATATTGTAAAGTGTTCAAGGCTCAAATGATCTCTTGATTGGTTTTATTCAAGAATTTGTTTCATTGTCAGTGCACTGTTTATAATTAATGGATGACTTCCCTTTTAGGCATTACATTTATGTATTGGTCTTAGTGATGTAAGGACTTACTTTTGATTTGGGAAATTTTAATAAATTGTGTTTTAGACATTAGATGCTACAACGTTACAATGAAATTGTAGAAATTGTATAAGTTTCATAATTGTGAGTATGAGTGTAATTTATGTAATATTTTAGTGAGAAATTATCTTTTTGTTTATTTACAGTTCAATTTTATAGATGCAAAATCAAGAGTTACAACTAAATTGTATTCCACAGCCAATTTTATTCCAGCTCTTTACATTAAATACTACTTAATTAACTAAAATTTAAATGTTGAAAGAAATTGCTTTTCATATGAAATTTCAAAAGTATGTACCGGTATTTCGAAAATGACTATTCTTACTAACTGCGAATACAGTAATCTAAGTTTTGAAAAGCGTAACACATGTAGCTAAAGATTTAGGTTATATTTAATTCTAATTTTTTGAAAGTTTTTGTTTTTTGTTTTTGTTTTTCTTCTTGATATTATGTTGTTTTTTTTGTAATTTGAATGTTCTAAATATTCACATAATAACACAAACGGTATCAATTGTACTGCAAAAGTAAACTTCAAACTTATTTTTATAATTTTTGTTTGTTTCAAAATTCAACTTTCAATCAATAATCCTTATAAATGTCCTTCAGGCAGTTGTAACTCATTTTATAGAAATTCTTTATTTTGAACTGTAAATAGGCCTAAACAAAAGGATAATCCCTTACTAAGAACATGATTTACATTCATTCTTGACAATTAAGGAACACCAAATTCTACACTTTCATTGGTCGAGAGCACTTTGCTATACTCTAATTAACAGTAGAATAATTACTATAAAAAGATCGTGAATTAAGTTCATCCAGATTTATGTTTTAAGTCATTGGATACGCACGTCTTTCTTGTAGTGTGATTGAAAGGATATTTATTTGTGTCTTTATAAAGTGGTATTTCGAGAGAGAGAGAGAGAGAGAGAGAGAGAGAGAGAGAGAGAGAGAGAGAGAGAGAAAACTAGTATTTATGCATATATGTTAATGGATTACAAGTTTTTTTTGTATGTGTGTTTTTCGTTTGATAAATCTTGGATGTAGAATCGTCTGATAAAAATGGAATACTAGAATAAATTTCCAGGTACAAATGTATGTAACACTCGAACCGTTACGGTGACATCCCATTAGTCCGACAACTATTATTCCGACATCCCATTATTCGGACAGCCCATTACTCCGACAGCTCATCATTCCGACAATGCATCTGTCATAAGTGTATGGGTAAATTTTCTCCAAAAGACCAACTCCGTTCTCGATAATATGTGTGGTTGTCCGTTTAGATTACGAGTCTTCTTCTCATGCGGGATATTTGTCTATTAATCTATAGGCCCTTCACCATTTTTGTGAAAGTTTCAAACAATATGCATGACTCGTATGTAGTTTCTATTTTCTCTGGTAATATAGGGACTGTAGATATAAAAAAGAAGATGTGGTATGATTGCCAATGAGACAACTCTCCACAAGAGACCAAATGACACAGAAATTAACAACTATAGGTCACCGTACGGCCTTCAACAATGAGCAAATCCCATACCGCACAGTCAGCTATAAAAGGCCCCGAAATGACAATGTAAAACAATTAAAACGAGAAAACTAACGGCCTAAGTTATGTACAAAAAATGAACGAAAAACAAATATGTAACACATAAACAAACAGATCTATTATAAAGAACCATAGCCCCTTTATTTTTTCTAAAATAGATTTTTTGCAGTGATCCCCTGATTATGAAAATTTAATGGCAGTGACCAAATCTTAGAAATGTTCTATGGAGGACTTCATGTGATTTCTAAAAAAAGAAGTCATCAATTGTACGTTGTACAGCATCTTAACCGAGATCACCCAATCAGCTTAAATCATTATAATCGTCCGAAATTCGTCTATCTCGTGACATTTCCTTCCAGTTATCCCGACTGTGAAAGATGGCATACGTAATTCGCGGAAGCTGAGGTGGACAAATTATCAACAATGGTTTTAAGTACCAGAAAAGCAAAACCAGACTTGATAAACTACATTGGAGATGCTGGCGTCCTGCATGTAAAGCCCCACTTAGAACATTTTTATAGTAAAATGGGAAACCGTTACAGTGTATATCATTCACTTATATGAGACATGCAGATGGCATAGTCCTATCAGTCTACACCAACGAAATATCCATTTATAGTATGTACAGATGTCATTGACGAACCAAAAAAAAAAACGGCCGTTTTCGTCATAACTACAATAAAGTTAAATGAGTCTTTTTTATGCCCCACCTAGGGACATTATGTTTTTCGGTCTGTCCGTCCGTTCGTCCGTCCGTCCGTCTGTCCGTCTGTTCCGCTTTAGGTTAAAGTTTTTGGTCAAGGTAGCTTTTGGTGAAGTTGAAGTCAAATCAACTTGAAACTTAGTACACATGTTCCCTATGATATGATCTTTCTAATTTTAATGCCAAATCAGAGTTTTGACCCAAATTTCACGGTCCACTGAACATAGAAAATGATAGTGCGAGTGGGGCATCCGTGAACTGTGGACACATTCTTGTTCTCAATATGTTTTATGACTCAGTTTGGAAATAATACAACTTTGACTGTGAGCATTTGGTACCAATTAGGCTCTTTTTGAGTTGTAAATTTCAATTAACCCGAAAATATACATACTTTAAGGCGCCGACCATTTATCTTTTGTGAAAGAGGCATGTTTTTTCTTAATTGTTTGATTTGAAAAAAAAAAAATATTTGATTCATAAATAAAGCCCCCAACAGTTTTTCAGTTTTTTTTTAATTTGAACGCTGTGCACCCGTTGATTAATAATGTTTCTAAAAAAATATTATTTTCTTGAAATAATCTGATAAAAAGTTTGCTTCTGCTAATTTTTATTTGAAAAAATAGACTCTAGAAAAACTATGCCCCCCCCCCTCCCTCTAAAAAAGAGATGGATGGTCGATGCCTTTGTATTCCCGTTTTTCTGTTGCAGAAAACGGAGATATAAGATATTCTAGATGCGGGTTATTTCGATCCAGGGACATCTCAGACCATAACAAACTTGGACCATTGCAAACTTGGACTATTTCTTTATTGACTTTGATTGGCTGTCATGCAAGGACCCAATCATGCCCCCAAACAGTTGTATCCAAAGCTTTCCGACAACATCAATATAGTTTTAAGCAGAAATTGTCCTAGAATCCGGAGCAAAATGTTAATTTTTTCATGAAAGACAAGAAAATAGGAGAAACAGGGTAATTTGTCGTAAACTCAACCTATATTCTTTTAATGAAAACATGTAAACGGAGCCTCCACAACCACTTAGGTCATTATTCTTAATGCATGGCTGTATGTATCACAGTGGGGTTCTTTTTCATTTTTATATTTTGGTGAAAAACTATCATAACAAAACAAAATCCAATGAAGGTCATTATATATACAAAATGTGCGTTGGTTTAACTAGTTTTAAGTGTCTATTGTTTGTTATTGTGTAATATAAAAATAAGGAGATGTGGTATGCTTGCCAATGAGACAAATATCCACTAAAGTTCAAATGAAGTGGATATAAGCAATTATAGGCAACCGTACGGCCTTCAACAATGAGAAAAACCCATACCGTATAGTCGGCTATAAAAGGTCCCGACATGAAAAATATAAAACAATTCAATTGAGGACACTAACGGCCTAATTTATAACAAAACAATTTACGAAAAACAAATATGACAGACATGAACCAACGACAACCACTGAACTACAGCTAGGCTCCTGACTTGGGACAGGAACATAAAGAATGTGGCGGGGTTAAACATGTTTAAAGGCGCCAACCCTCCCCAAACCTGGCACAGTGGCATAACAAAACAATAAAAATCAGTTGAAAAGGGATTAACTCATCAGATCGATAAAAAGCAGAAAAACATCGAACAAAAACTGTACATCCCTCAAATTAACAAAAACACAACGTACAGATCTGAGAGTACTCGCAGTTACTGACAGCTTGTTCAAAGCCAATAACAACTAATAAAAAAATCATGTATCTACATGTAAGACACCGTGAGTCTTTCTTGTCCCGCGTTTGTCTTTGTCAAATGATTTTCCTTCTCCTGGACTAATGCTTGGTATGTCTACCATTCATTGATTAAGTCAACCAAATTGTTGAGGCAAACTGACTGTGCATAATTAACACTAATTATAAAAACAAGTTGCTTTTTAAAAAAAAGAAGACAAAACGTGAACCTTAGAACTTTTTTATTCTAATTATTAATTCAACTGAATAAGAAATTATATATCAGTGTTTGCATGGTCATGTGTGTGGAAGATACTATTTTCTTTTTATTGTTAATCATTACAATTTTGGCATGTTGAGAGAAGTGTTAAATATAAAGCAATGAGGAAAAAAAATAGATTCCCAGACGTATAATTTCTTAAAGAATAATAATGATTCAAAACATTGGGGACACATGTACCAGTAGTCTCAATAGGCCAATTCTGCGGCACTTTCCATTTTTAAGGGGAAATCTAGCATAGGAACCCCAACCCCAAACATAAAATGCAAACGCAATACGTTTCAATTAGCCTAAGGGTAAAAAACAAGAATGTCTTTCAGTTTAGCACAAAACCCAAACACCTTAGAAGGATGTAATCCTAGGGTAAATACAAATATGTTTTTTACACAAAACCCAAACACCTTAGAAGGATGTAATCCTAGGGTAAATACAAATATGTCTTTTACACAAAACGTCAGAGATACCCCAGCCCCAAATACCTTAGAAGGAAGCATTCCCCAAATTGATATACATGAAGGGATGGCATCCAATAGTGTTGATATAAATATGGATCAGTTCAAAGAGAATGAAGAACTCAAAACTTGTGGTGCTCCACTAAAAAGAAAGAAGGGGCAGTTTTGTAAGAGTAAACCAGGGAAAGATGGGCTTTGCTGGAGACACAGTAAAGAACCACGCCAGCAGGAGGATACCCCAGTTGTAGGGAATATTGTGGTGAAAACCACCATGAAAGAACTTCGAAAAATCGCAAAGAAGGAGGGTCTTAAGGGATATAGTAGGAAACCCAAGGGGGATTGGTTAAGTTAATTGAGACCAATACTGCCCACAAATTTACTCGCGAAGAGGTTTTTACCAAAAAGGAACTGAAGACCATTGCCAAAAGACGGGGAATTACCAACTATTTCCGACTCGGGAGAGCTGACCTGACCGAACTGGTGAAAAAGAACATTGAAAATGCCCCCGTTGAAGAGGAAATCAAAATTGTTAACCGACGCGATGCATTGAAAGGTGTATTTGGCACAATCACCATTGAACCCTTGAAACAGCATGATATGCTAACGTTTTTTAATGTAAGTCAAAGCACTATCGCCAGCACAATTTCAGATGCACTCACCAAAAAGAAGGCCCTAAAAGTGCAATTAGTACTAGAGGTGGAGATGGTAAAAACAAACCCAGCGACCGGAAAAAATATCTACGTCATTCCCCACTTTAGATCAACCCTTATCACCATCACCGAATCCACAGACCTTGAGTTGGAAATAGCATTTATGGTCGAGAAGGTCAAAGAAAATATGGCTAAATACATGCGTGAAGGTAGTGGGTGGACATTTTGTAATATTGAAAAGCTAGACATCCACTTAAACAAGTTTAAATCTCTCAAGGGCAGTTCCTACATAGCATTGCCAAAACCGCTCGCTCAAAAGAAAGCTATCATCAATGTGCAGAATACTGATCAGGAATGCTTACGCTGGGCCATTCTTTCAGCCCTACATCATGAGGAAGTTGACAAAAACTGTACCAAACGGGTGGGTCAGTACAAAAAGTGGGCTGATGAGTTCAATTTTGATAGCATTGAGTTTCCAGTCTCGCTAAAGGCCATTGACAAATTCGAGAGGCAGAACACCGACCTAAACATTAACGTCTTTGGCTTTGACGGTGTAAAGAAGGGTGGCGATGAAGAAGAGGACCTCCGGAATATCTAAGAATACAGGTTCGAGACATGTGGATCTTCTGTTCCTGACCAATAAGAGCAAGCAGCACTATTGCTGGATTAAGAGCCTATCTCGACTTTTGAGCTGTCAAATCTCAGAGCATGGTCATGAACTGGTCTTTTGCCGCAGGTGTTTGGCTCACTTCTCAAGACAGGATATCCTGGATAAGCATATAGAGTATTGCAGTCAGAAGGATGCAGTAAGGATCGAGATGCCAGAGGAAGGAACCCACATAGCCTTCCATAACCACAAAAAGTTGATGAGGGTTCCATTCGTCATTTATGCGGATTTCGAGTGTTTTACGGAGAAAGTCGACACTTACCAGCCAGATCCATCACAGGCCTACACAAAGGCATATCAACAACATCGACCATCAGGTTTTTGCTATAGGGTGAAATATGCTCACGGTGATTACAAAGACTCAGTCATCTACTGTGGAGAGGATGCAGCTAAAAAGTTTGTACAGTGCATGGAGCAGGAAGTTAGGGAGATTGCTAAGCTTTACAAGGAAAACAAACCTATAGAGATGACCGACGCTGATAAGGAGATTTTTGAAGCAACCACAAACTGTTACATTTGCGGTGGTGAATTAGCTGGTGACAAGGTTCGCGACCACGATCACCTCACAGGTAAGTATTGCGGCGCAGCACACAACCAGTGCAACTTGGACTTCGAACTTCCAAGACATGTACCCATTGTTTTCCACAACTTGAGTGGATACGACGCCCATCTTTTGTGAGCGAATTAGGAGTTGGAGAAGGTAAGATAAACTGCATCCCTAACACCGATGAGAAATACATCAGCTTCTCGAAAGAAGTAGATGGAGCATTGGAGATGAGATTCATAGATTCATACAGGTTTCTACCGAACTCCCTGGAAACCTTGGCAGGGAATCTTACAAAGGAACAATTCGGGGCAATAAAGAAGTGCTTTGGCGATCGATATGAACTGATGATTAGGAAGGGAGTATATCCCTATGATTACATGGATGGACCTGCCAAGCTAGAGGAAACACAACTACCACCCAAGGAGGAATTCTTCAGCAAACTCTATGGCACACACATCAGCGACGAGGACTATGCACATGCTCAGCAGGTGTTTAAGGAATTTAGGTGTAAGACTTTGCGGGACTACCACAATCTATACCTGGAAAGTGATGTAGCCATATTGGAGGATATTTTTGAGGACTTCAGGAATATATGTATGGCTAACTATAACCTCGACCCTGCACACTATTTCACATCTCCAGGACTATCTTACGATGCAATGCTAAAATGTACAGGAGTGAGACTAAAACTCCTCTCGGACCCTGATATGCTGATGTTGTTTGAGAATGCAACCAGAGGAGGTGTCGCCATGATCTCTCATCGACATGGCAAGGCTAAATGAAGAATTTTGATAGCTCCCAGCCAACTAAGTATTTTACCTATCTTGACGCCAACAACCTCTACGGATGGGCGATGGTACAATCTCTGCCCACGGGAGACTTTGAGTGGGTAGAGCCAGAGGAGATTGAGGAGATCCTAGAGTACCCCGATGACCATGAATATGGTGCCATAGTGGAGTGTGATTTGGAGTACCCCGAAAAGCTTCATGATGCCCACAATGACTATCCACTAGCTCCAGAGAATGTGGAGATAAATAAGGTGCGAAAGCTAGTGCCTCACCTAGGTAAGCGCGAAAAGTATACTCTCCACTACGGAAATCTCAAAATGTACCTGACGATGGGCATGAAACTCACCAAAACACGTCGGATTATCAGGTTTAGACAATCCCCATGGCTCAAACACATCGATCTTAACACCGCTCTCCGCACCAAAGCTAAGACCGATTCTGAGAAAGACTTTTTCAAACTTATGAATGTCTCATTTTTCGGAAAGACCATGGAGAACATCCGCAAGAGGGTGGACGTCAAACTGGTTAATAGTGAAAAGCAGGCACTTAAGCTTGTGGCCAAACCCAACTTCGATCGTCGGGTCGTCTTTACCAACAACTTAGCAGCCATCCACATGAAAAAGACCAAGCTTAAGTTTGATAAGCCTGTGTATTTGGGAGCCTGCATTCTGGACATCTCAAAGACCCTGATGTATGACTTTCACTACGGTTTCATCAGGAAGATGTACGGTGACAACGCCCAGCTACTCTTTACCGACACTGACAGCTTGGCCTATGAGATTAAGACCGAGGACTTTTACAAGGACATTACACCACACGTCCAAGAAAAATTCGATACCTCCAGCTACCCTACCGAACATCCTTCAGGCATTCCCACCGGTGTAAACAAAAAGGTGGTTGGAATGTTTAAGGACGAGTGTGGTGGTAAAGTGATGACAGAGTTTGTAGGTCTCTGGGCAAAGTTATACTCCTACAAGATGAACGACCACACTACCACCAAGAGAGCAAAAGGAGTAACAAAGTCTGTCATCAAACAAAACATCACCTTTGCTGAGTACAAACAATGCCTAGACACTCAGCTGGAAATATGTAAGCCGATGAACATCATCCGCAGCCGCCTTCACCAGATCTACACCGAGGAAATCAACAAAATAGCACTCTCGGCCAAGGATGACAAGCGACATATTCTGGAGGATGGGATCAGTACTCTTGCCCATGGACATTACAAAATCGAAAAGGATATCTAAAGGTCACTTTTGATTCATATAAATAAAGTAATGGGTAAAAGTAAACGCAACAATTATACAAAATTCACCAGGTATGCTGGTTCGGGTCAAGAATGTATTAATGAATATCACCAGAAGATGGAACTCTATGAAAAACAAGATAAACTCAGAGACCGTTTGGAGATTCAGAAGAGAAAGGCTGAAGAGATTAAAGAACAAGAAGCTGAAAAGATCTTAGCGATGATGGAATTTACTAAAAATTATTACAGGATTTTACAACACCTCAGCAAGCTAGGATTAAATAAATGAGCAGCATACGTGTGCACAACATAACCCTTCCCAATAAACCTCTTTCGAATGTAGACCTTGTGAAAGCCACCAAGGACCTAGGAATCCCATGTTTCAGAGGGGTGTTCATGCGAGATACCCTACCACAAAGCCCGCGCCGCATCGAATGTGGAATCTTGAATCACGATAGCTGGGAAGGTCTTGGAACGCATTGGACCTGCTGGTATAAACGTGGGCCGGCAAAGTATTACTTTGACTCCTATGGATTGCCACCGCCTGATGAGATGGTAAACTACTTACAGCCTGAAATTCGATATAGCACGGATGAATTACAGCAGCGAGGCTCGGTGGTGTGTGGTCACTTTTGTCTGTACGTGTTGAATATGCTGTCGGCGGGAAAGTCGCTAGAGGACGCGGTCTTCTCACTCTATAAATAAATGGATAAGTTTGGATCTCATGCAAGAAAGCGCGCATCCCTTTGGCGAATGCTGCAGGATTTGGATATGAACGACAATCGCATTACTAGCCTAGGACATCCTAAGGACAGCTCGGATGCTGTGACAAAACGGTGGGTAACCCAAGAGTTGAAAGATGGTATGAAAGATATTGATAAATTAAATTCTGAGTGTAAACAGATGCAGAGGACCATCAAGGGAATGCAAAAGGAGTATGACTCATCAATCGGAGAACTCACAAAAAAGGTGATGACTCTAAAAGATAGTAAAGTCGATAAGTCAAAATGTGCCTTAACCAACGGTGGTAAGATAAACGCTGAGCTGGATATGCAAAAGTTTCACGTGCTGAATCTCCCACTCCCAGAAACTGACAATTAACCCGTCACCAAAGCCCTTTACGATCGTCTACAGTCGGATTTAGATGCATTGAGGGTTTTTGTCGAATTGAAGCATGCTTAGTTTTCCAAATCTTTCCAGTCTCAAGGTTGAGACCGGAAAGGTTGTTGAGGATTATTGTAGATCTGATTGTGGGACCCACGAGTTAAAATTCTTAGGATAACCCATCCACTTCACAAACACCTCATTAATCCCGTTCTTGGTTCGCCTGCGGAGGATCTTCTCTATGCGGTAGACGTCCTGATCAGTCTTTTGAAGTTCGGGCTCATAGAAGGATCCCTGAATTTCCTCGCCGCTGAAATCCTTGAGGCGATAGGTGGGCGGCTGAGTGTTCAACACTAAGGAAATGATGATTACTTCCTCGGTCCAGCGGGGTGTGTATCCCTTCTCGAATGTACCTTTCTTCTTGGTGATTCGGACTTTGTCGCCAGCATGAAATCGCGGTGGCTTCATGGGAGGTATGCTGCCGTAAAGGTTCCAATACACCTTGTTTTCATGCTCCTTGTGACTTGCGGCGACAGGGGTCATTTTGATGGATCGGTGCTTGGTGGTATTGTACTGGCGAACAAGATTATCCAAAACATTGATGTAGGTGCGTGTAGAGTGGGCCGAGAAATATTTGAACATTTTCTCTTTCATGGTGCGATTCCAGCGCTCAACCACACTCGACTTCTCCTCATTTTCGGTGGAGTAGAGCTCAATATCATGCTTTTGAAGCAGCTGATTTACATCCTTGTTGTAAAACTCAGTGCCTTTGTCTGTCCAAAGCTTCTTGGGCATACGCTCCTTGAACACCGCTTGAAAGGCATCCCGCACCGTCACCCCCTTCTTGTTTTTGAGTGGTATCAACCAGCCATATTTGGAGAAGACATCGATGATGCTCAGGATGAACTTATTTCCCTTGTTGTCCCTGGAAAAGGCACTCATATCAACAAGGTCGGCCGCCCAGGTCTCATCCACACCACCCACTACCACACGGCGTTTCTGAAACTTACGTCGAACTGGTTTGTGCAACTCCTCAGCTAAATCATCGGTCCAGCGAACTTTTTTTTAATACCCAGACCGAATCGAGCTTTGGTACCGATGATGGGTCCGACGATGCTGCGGTCCATGCGTTCGCGTGTGGTAGGGTTGGGAATGGTGTTAAGCAAGGCTAGCATAGCTTTGTCACAGATGGAGTTGCGTGAAGCGGTATCCTTATGCTGGGCATAACAGAGATCGTGGTGATAGGCAGCCTGGTCAATTCGATTAATGGGTTTTGACCAAGCCTTCGGGGTGCCATCGGGGAGTAGTCGCTTGCTAAGTTTAGTCCCTGGCCCGGTAAAGTTGTGTCCGGGCAGATGCATTTCCATGGGTAATCCGTTGATTAGTTTGTTCATGAACCCTGCATCGGTTGTAGCAACAAACTGAGACTTCTTGGCACCGCACACCTTGCAGTTGCCAAACTTCCTCCGTCGTCCGTTGCTGGTAATTGTTTCACCAGGGTTAACTGTGTCCGTCTTCCTACGACATTTCACGCAGAAGATCATCGCTATTTTATTTAAAATAAATGAACGTCGAAGACATTTCCTACAGTGCCAACGCCCCCAAGAGGAGCAATCACTACCTCCTACCGCAGCGGTCGATCAGAGGGTTGATCATTGGGAAGTCGGACTGTGGTAAAACAACGCTGTTGAACAACCTACTCCTGCGCGATGGATGGCTCGACTACGATCGATTATACGTCTTCGGAAAATCGCTTCACCAGCCCATCTACCAGCTGTTGCAGCAAGAGCTGGGAAAAGGCTTCCCTAAGGAAGACCTCTTACAGTGTAGGGGTAAGTCACCCTACTCGTTGATCGATGTGGTCAACGCCTTACCATCACCACGACACCCGAGTGGTATCGACACTTTTTTCTTCGAGCAAGGGAGCGATGTACCAGACCCCCGAGAACTCGACCCCAGTCGCAAGAACCTCATGGTGTTCGACGATTTGATGCTGAGCAAACAGAACACGTGTGAAGACTACTACGTGCGCGGTCGCCACAACAACGTCGATTGTTTCTACCTATGTCAGAACTACTTCAAACTACCCCGACAATCGATCCGAGAAAATGCAAACTTTATCTGCCTCTTCCAGCAAGATGCAAAGAATCTCGACCACATCCGACGCGATCACTGCAACGATCTCACCAAGGAACAGTTCGACGCTCTGTGTAAGCATTGCTGGTCCCAATCCTATGGATTTGTAACCATCGATCTCACAAGCCCCAAGTCAGCAGGGAAATACCGATGCAAATTAGATGAGTTCTATGAGGTATAAGATAAAGAATGGATACGTTCGAAAAATTCTTCCTGGAATTGGAGAATGAAGAATATCTGAACACAGAGGAACCCCAGCCCTGGCCCTGTAATGCAAGTTCGTGTGGAATCCGGTCGATATGAGAAGTATATGTTGGAAGTGTGGTCGCGTGATCCTCCATCCAATATATCACGGTGGAGGTGATTTCGACGCATGGAACTCCGGTCGTCAGTATGGGTCTGTACAGCGTCCCCCACAACCCCAATGCCCCGTCAAGACAATCCGTGGCCACCAGTGCACAAAACCATGCCAACTGCGTAAAGACCTATGCCTCAGACACTTGAATCTTTCGAAGAAAAGGGACCCGTTTCAGTTGTGTGATACTTTCATGAGTAAACAATCGCCATTTAGCGTTCAGACCAACGCTTAGGAGCGATCGATTCAACGCTATTAAACGTTCAACGACGTTCACACCAACGCTATTGAACGTTCGAACCAACGCTTAGGGGCGTTCACACCAACGCTTAGGGGCCTTCACACCAACGCTTAGGGGCGTTCAACAGCGTTCGATCCTATAAATAAATGACGTTTATCAAGATTACCGACCCTAAGCAGCGTGAGGCACTTGCAAAGGAGTTGCATGAAACTAAGCGGAGCATTCAAGCCAGCAACATGCAACACCGCCTTGACAATATTGGACTCAGCCGAGACCTTTCCAAGGTGTTCAAGCCTGTGGTTGAGGCTCAGCGGGAAGCAGCTTCAAAAATCACCAAAACAATCGAAGATTTACCTCCAGCAGTGTCAGCCCTCCCTCCTCCACCGCCCGAGTTTGCCGACCCACTACCCATCGCACCACCTACAGACACCGTCCTCGGACCTCGAGCACAGCAGTATTTGCAACTCAGTATGACTCCTTCCGCCGACCACACCTTTGGATTGCGATCTGAAAACGATGGTATCTTCATCGGAAGCTCGCCAGTTACTTTTGACGATGATGATATTTTCGTAGATGGTGTGAGGTACAAAGGAACCCTTGGCCTCTGGGAACTCATGGTGAAAAAAGAAACCAGAATCGTTTGAGCCCGACGACCTTCACGACTATGCAGAGATCCTGAAAAGTTCCGGTGCCATGTATCAAGGCAATTCCACCCCCTCGAGAACCCCGAAGGCGAATAAGAGTTACAAGTGGAAGGAAATCGTATCCCACATCTACAAGAAGGATAAGTTTGGCAGTGGGCTGCAAACCGTGTTTCTTCCTTCCAATTTCAAGCAGCTTCTCGATCGCTTGGAACTGTGTGCTGCAGCATACCGAGCAGGAAACAATGGTGTGTGCAACGAAATTGTGTCGATTATCGATGCTATGAAAAGGGGAAGACATATCAGCATCGAGGAATATAAGGCGCTTCATCGTAGTATCCTATAAATAAATGTTGCAAATCAAGAAAGGTTATGCTCGAAAGTACGCCTACGGTGGTAAAGGACTGTTTGACACAATCGCCAGTTTGGCTGGACGCATGTTTACTTCCTCTGCCGCCCAAACCCTAGGAAGTAAGGCCGTGAGTGCTGCCACCAATGCGGCCTTGAAAGGTGTTGAAAAAGGGGCTTCCAAAGCCGTCGACCATGTGGTTGATAAAGTGACCCGCCCCAGGAAACGTATTAAAACCCATCAACAGCCTAGTGTTCAACGCAAGAAGCCAGAGCAAGTTCGGTTAAACAATCTAATCTCCGGCTCTGGTATCAAAACCATCCACGACTTCGTCCAACGCTATAAATAAATACATTATGTCTGACATCCTTACAATCACCGAAGGGTTGACCTTCGACGAAAGTCTCCAGGAATATCAGGTTCGAGAATACGAACCACAAGCCGGTGCCCAGCTGAACAATCCCGGTGCTGAAATCGAATCAACATCGAAACCCAGGATTTGTTCCTACACCCTGCCGAAAGTTATCTCGTGGTGGAAGGTCGACTTCTCAAGAATGATGACACAGCATATGCCGATGGCGATCTTGTGTCGCTCACCCATAATGGTATCATGTATCTCTTCAAGAGCATCAGTTACAGGCTTTCCGGTCAGCAGATCGAACATATAAACGACCCCGGCATCGCCACCACTATGCTGGGAATGTTAACCTACCCCGACGACTTTTCCAAATCGCAGGGTCTCAACCAACTGTGGTATAAGGATTCTTCCGCCGATGCTGAGGCTGAGAACACTGGATTTGCAGCCCGCCATGGATACATTATCACCAAGCCCACCAACAAAGGATCGTTTTTGTTTGCCATCCCCCTAAAACATATCTTTGGATTCGCAGATGATTACAACAAAATAGTGTACGGGTTCAGACACGAACTCTCACTCGTTCGCGATTCAAATGCTAATGCCATTCTGAGAGCAGCTGCCGTCAACGATCCGACAAAGATTGTCCTGAGTAAACTATCGTGGTTCGTCCCTCACATCACACCCTCAGACGAAAATAAGATGCAACTGTACAAAACCATCCAAAGTAAATCCAAAATCCACTGTGGATTTCGCATGAGACAGTGTGATTCCATAGCCGTTCCCCAAGCCTCACAGTTTAACTGGCGTCTAGCTGCCAAAAGTGGTCGCGAAAAACCTAGATATATCATTGTTGCCTTCCAAACCAACAAAAGTGGTGACCAAACCCATAATGCTGCCGTGTTCGATCACTGTCGATTGCGAAATATCCATGTCACCCTCAACGCTGAACGTTATCCAGCAGTCGACTATAATGCAGCTTTCAACGAAAATAGGATCGCCAGAGTGTTCAAAGAGGCCTCTGACTTCAGAAAGAAATTCCACAACATGGACAGTCTCCTCAGTAATGGTGGTATTAATCCCTCCGATTACATCGACTTGTACCCCTTGTTTGTGATTGATGTGAGTCATCAGTCTGAGCGTCTCAAAGAATCTACGGTGGATATTCAGATCCGAGCAGAATTCGCCCGCAATGTTCCAGCCAACACCGAGGCGTTTGCACTTGTCATTTCCGACAGAATCCTACAGTTTGAATCCGATGGTCAAAAGATGAACGTTGTGTACTAAAAGTAAATGGATAAAATTCACCTACAACTCCTCTTTGCCAGTCACCCCGCCGAAGTCTATGCGATCGTAGTGAAGGCTAGTAAACAACTCAAGGAGCAGTATGACGGTATCGAAGAGTGGAAGCAAAAATATGTGACAATGGTTTACCATAAATAAATGGACAACACACTGTTGCAGCAAATTGTCGATAATACCGACCCAAAGCATGGGTTTTCCTTCATCGTCTCTGGAAACGATAGCCAAATCCTTACCCGATTCAACCCCCCACTACAACTCAAGGAATCCAAGGCCTACGAGATGGCATTGGTAAACCTGGAAACCTATAACTCCATCCCCAACATTCACGCAGGTAACAATTCCTTCCGCTACTCCCCCGACGATGGTGCAAACTGGTTTCCCGTCGCACTGAGCACAGGTTCCTATGACATCGAAGACATCAACAATGAGATCCAGCGGCGGCTACGGCTCAACAAACACAAAACGGAGATCATCATCGATGCCAACCGGGCAACCCTAAGAGCAACGCTGACCCTCGCCAGACACTATCAAGTAGACTTCAACGTTGTCAATAGCATCAACACCGTCTTGGGATTCGAGCGGCAGATTTACACGTTCGATATGATCACAAACGGCTATACGGAAGGGGAACACATTGTAAATATCATCAGCATCAACAGCATTCTGGTGAATAGTGATATCATCCATGGAAGTTATGTGAATGGTACACAGCAGTCTACCATCTACAGCTTCTTTCCCGCAGACGGTCCTGGTATGAAGATCATTCAAACCCCAAAGAATCTAGTATACTTGCCGGTGACCTTGCGAACCATCAATCGCATGCAAACGTATCTCACCGATCAAGATGGTAGGCCCATCGATTTCAGGGGTGAACATCTCACCATCCGCTTTCATCTTCGTGAGGTATAAATAAATGACTTATCACGAACATGGTTTGAGTTTGACAAAAGGTCAAGCTGATAAACTACAACGGGCGGCTAAGAAAGGTTGTCCGGTCTCCATTCGTTTGTCCCACGCAAACCTGCAAGGCGAACACAAGATGTGGCTCACCACCCGCCAGGTTCAAAAGATCGCCAAGCTCCTACAAAAGGGTACTGGTGGTATGGTCCTAGAGTTGAGTGCGACCCAATTGAAGGAAAACATGCAGAAGGTGGGTGGCTTCCTACCCATGTTGGCGGGGCTGGCAATGAGGGCACTTCCCATGTTAGCAAAAACCATTCTACCCGCCTTAGGTGTTGGAGCCTTGAGTGGTCTGGGTGGTGTAGCCGTCAACAAAGCCTTAGGGTCTGGATTGTACCTAAAACGTGGTGGATGCGTTTGCGCAGTAAAACCTAGTGGCAACGGTCTCTACCTCAAACCCTCAAACGCCCGGATCATCTATGGTGATGGACTCTACTTGAAGCGTGGTCAGCAATTCCACGACGGAGCTGGTCTGATCTTAGGTGCTAACAGCCCCTTCAAAAATATTCCCCTCCTCGGTATGCTCCTATAAATAAATGGATGATTTAGATTCTGGATACCGACAGACCAGAGTCGAATGTATGGAAGATCAACTCAACGCGGATATACATAAGTATCAACATACCTTGAAGATCTACAAACGTCTGGACAAAGTTGTATCTGTAGCACTGAGTGTTTGTTCTGTGGGCAGTTTGGTGTTAACCAGCTGCACCATGGGTTCAGCTTTGACCGGTATAGGTATTATAGCCTCCCTTCCCCTAGGATCCCTTGCTTGCTTGAGTGCCACTGGCGTGATGGTACTCACACTGATCTCAAGGCAAGAAAAAACACCGCGACACCTTGCAATTGGCACAGTCCACAAAATTTTTAGTTGAACAATGTATTAGTACTGCTTTGGCTGGTGATGAACAAATTGATGATGCTGAGTTTAGGAAAATCACCACCTGCCTCAAAAACTACTACGATGAAAAAGATAAGCTCCGACAACCTTCCAAAACTTTTAGTGAGGACCTTAATGCGCATGCGCCGTAAAAAACGTCACACATCATTCCGTTACACTTCACTCCACACATCGTTTCACGATGTGCTCCATTCCGCTTCACTTCATGATGTGCTCCGTTTCAAGCATAAAAAAAACAAACTTTTCCAATCCGGCAGAAATGTCGGATCGGAAAAATTTTTGTACCCCACCCGGCCCATTATTTTTTTTTTTTTTTTTTTTGACTTACTTTCTCACAAGGTTGCAAGAAAAGTACTCCTGTTTGGTCTTTTTGCTGACTTCTAAGCCTGTACTTCTCACAAAGGCTCCTTCCAAGGGTTCATTCTCTCTGTTCAGTATACTGCAAGCCCACACCCTTATCGTTTCTCCTTCTCTGTTTTTCAAGGTGAGAATCTTACTCCTCCCAAACTTCCCATCTACTTCTACCACTTCCAGGATTTTATAAATCACTCCGATTGGGAGTTCCTTCTATTTCAGGGTTTCCAGGCTCTGGTCCTTTGCCTTTTCCTCGAAAACATTATCGTTGATAAAATCGTTGTCTTTGATTTTTGGACTTCTGAGTTCCGCCATCTTTTGTACGAAAGCCATATTTTCGTATCTACCCTGGGATTACATCCCCTTTAAGGTGTCTCTACCATTGTTTACAAAAAGCCATATTCTTGTTTCTACCCTAAAACTAATTGGGATGCTGGTCCGTTTTCATTGTAAAAATCTAGAGTTGGATTTGTGCTAGATTTCCCCTTAAAAATGGAAAGTGCCGCAGAATCGGCCTATTGAGACTACTTGTACCTTCTTCCAAAAATTCATAAAATTAATCTAGAAATAAGTAATGAGGCATTACGAACTGGTCAGCTAGCAGGACACTTTAATGTTCGTTACCGACCAATCATCAATAAATACAACTCTCCCGCGAGAGATACTTACTTGATCTAATTATAAAACCATTATTGAAGAGGCATAACTTTTACATTCAAGATATAAAGATTCCATTAATAAAATAGAGTCACACGAGGTCAAAAAAGAATGCATTTGAATTGCCTATGATGTACGTCAAGGTACAGAAATATGATCATTGGTAATTAGAAGAGAAACTGTTATCAATGCATTAGAATTAATTGACACACAGGAGAATATATTCTTTTTTTTTTATATAGATTAGGCCGTTGGTTTTCCCGTTTGAATGGTTTTACACCAGTAATTTTTGGGGCCCTTTATAGCTTGCTGTTCGGTGTGAGCCAAGGCTCCGTGTTGAAGATCGTACTTTGACCTATAATGGTTTACTTTTATAAATTTTGACTTGGATGAATAGTTGTCTCATTGCCACTCATACCACATCTTCTTATATCTATTTAAAGATTCTCAACAAAATAGATTTAACTGCATTTGTTAAATTAATTCTTAGAAACAATGAATTTGAGTTTAATGGACTGTTATACAAACACATTATAGGAGCGCCCATGGGTGGTATATTTTCACCAACATGCACAGATCTGCCCTATTCATTAAAATCTTAGATAAGTTCCAATGGAGAGAAAACATCAAATTACACTGTCAATAGGATTCCAATATGGATGACGGTATTATGGTCTTCACAGGCAAATTAGAGCAAGTTGAAGATTTCTTTAACCTAGCAAACGAAATTGACCATCTACTTTAGTTCTAATATGCGGTGTCGACATCTAGTGCTATTTAAAGGGTGGTAAAGGGTTATTTCCGTGCAACGTTTTCGGTTTTTATTTCACGTGATTTGGTGTTTCGACGTTTTATTTCTCGTTTTCTCGTGTTTTGTTCGACGTGCGTGCTTCGTGTTTTCCCTTAATTATTTTCCGTGTTTCGTGTCGGTACTCTTATTTTCTCGTGCTTGTCCCGCATTTGATTAAAAATTAAACCGGGACTAATTCAAAGTCAGCCCAGATATTGTTTTAAATTATAAACTAATTAACTGGTCCCAAGATATTTATTAATAGCCTATTGTATTACTATAATAATCGTATGCAACTAGAGGACGCTAAAAAGTGACCACATGCAGGGTCGCCATGTCAATTTATAATGACTGCATGATCTCCAAGAACGGCTGAGTAATAACTTTTGGTACTTTTTTCCTAAATATTACGATTTTATTTCTTGGCTTCGTTTTTCCAGAGTGTTTTTTCCGTGCAACGTATTTGCGATTTGTTATTTCACGTGTTTCCGTGTTCAGACCCCCCCCCCCCCCCCCCCCCCCTTTTTTTTTACCACCCTCTAATCAGATACCGAAATCTACAAAGGTGATCGATTCCATAATAATGGAATTCTTGATGTTAAATCACGTATATTAAAAACACAGAAACGTATCAATATTTACCAATCACTAGTGCACATCCAAAACACACATAAATTTTAGAGTATTAATTTACAGTGTGTGAATAATGTAAGAAATAATAGTGACATCAATGAATTAAATAAACATTTAATTAGCTTACAAGATAACTTAAATGATAGAGAATACTGTAAAAAGGAAACAGTAAAAGTTGTTAAAAATGTATATTAACGAATAGTCTTTTAATATTTTACTTGTTTTATTTTCATTTGAAACAGATTTTTTTATCTGATTTGTCAAAATGACAAGTATGCATAATGATTTTATTGTTACAAATCAAATCCCAAAGCCCACTATAACTCATTATGTAGAAGCCACAGCGCTATTTTAAAATATATCTCTTTGAATATCTAGACACAGATGTTTGATACCATATGCATTGGTCGTTATAAATAAATCTTGACTATTTATCTTTCACTTTTTTATCAAAGGGTACAACTGTCAACTTTGCTCAAGTCAGTAAAGTTTTGTTAACCCTTGCAATGCATAAAATGTAGCTTTACAATAAATATACATGTTTAAAAAGGATCTATAGATTGTTTATTATCATATATCAGATAAGTGAATTAGCGATCTGTGAAAATTCTTTATTGTCATGTTTTAAATATTTTAGATACCCCGTATGGAGGTGCTCTTAATTGCAGGAAGCTAATACAGATAAGATGAATAGGTGTTCCGAATGAACAATAATATAGCTTCCGAATATTCCTCCATAGACTATATTTCTAACTAATTTATATGCGTGAATCCTCAGGGGTTCACGCAATAAGAAGATGTTGTATGATTGCCAATGAGACAACTCTCCACAAGAGACCAAATGACACAGAAATTAACAACTATTTTTTTTTTTAATTTTTGAGCAAACTAGCGTCAATGTCTCTTAAAAAAGCGTGTGATGCTGAAGGTAAATTTCAAAATGCGAATATTGAGGAAAAATGATAATATTATTATTAACAATATCTTGTAAAATGTACAGTGTATGTTAATGCATCCCAATACGGGGCCTCAGTAGAATACCCCCTTAGGTCGTGTTAAATAAATGCATCAGTATACCTCACTTTTAAGCAATTTAAGATTTATTTTTTTTAAGTCGTAGGTTGTTTTAAATAAGACACAGAGTCGCCCACTTAATCCCTAAAGTGGCGGGTCGGATTTGGCAATATTGGAGCCACACAATATCCAATATACAGAATAGATTCTGTATTAAATAAAGCAAATCATATTCTGACCCCGCATAATTTGTTGAAAATAGTTTGATGAGAGAATCTGTATAAATAATTCCATGTATTATTAACGTAATTCGAATTCTGCATATATATACGCAATTAGAATTCTGTACAGTCTGTACTTGCGTATGCAAAGAATTGTTACGTCATAATTCCGTATATACGGAATTCGAAGTCTATCCATACGGAAATACTTCTGTATATCCGTTTTTGAAATCTGTAAATACATATAAACGATTTCTGTAAATACGAAAAAGCACAAAAATACATAATTGAATGATATACCTCTATACACAAATTTTAATAACGTAAATACAGATTTCGAATTATATAAAAGTTATTCGAGCTACCTATATATACGGAATTATTTCTGTACATATGTAATAACATATACGTTATAATACAGACAGACATATTTTGTTTTACCCTGATACCGCGCAACAATTATTTTCTAAGTGTCGGATAATTGGGCTGTCGGAGCAATGGGTTGTCGGATTATTGGGCTGTCGGAGCAATGGGTTGTCGGATTATTGGGCTGTCGGATTATTGGGCTGTCGGACTAATGGGTTGTCGGACAAATGGGCTGTCGGAACAATGTGCCGTCGGACTAATGAGCTGTCGGAATAATGGCGTGTAACACTGTAGTATATATTATTTAACTAATGAGGGTGTGCTCGATTATAAGTCATATTTGAAACAAAATATGATCGATATTTCAAACCATTCTATTAGATCAAATAAGATTAAACAAGAAAACAGTGTTTCATGTTTCATGCATTACCCAACATTTTTTTCTTTCCCTTTGCTCATAACAACGAAAAAGTGTTATGTTAAGTCTTAAATTGCAATACAAGCAAACTGAAAATATTTTTCATTCTTCCCTATCATCAGAAAGGAGGGAAACAGTTTTAGAATAAAACCCGCGTGATTAAAAACATTTCTAGATTACGTTTTGTAAGTCTTAACTTTAAGTTGGAAAACTACTTTTTGATTTCGTTAAAACATTTCAAGATTAACGCCGTCATTTCCACTGCCGATATAACTGTTATATTTGCCACTGGACATATACCAACAGTAAAGGAATTCGATTATGTTACGCGTTTCTGTTGAAAAATTAAATAAAAATCCCACCCAATATTTAACTCAAGCCTTATTTAAATGTTATCCATACCCCTGCAAATTCTATTTATTAGTACTATATTCAAATTATAACAACGAACAATCAAATAATATACCGAAAACGCCATTTTGACCATTTCAGTTTCTTGGACTATTTATTCTATTTAACCACAATATTATCGTAGAAATTATCCTAGTAATATTTATTATAAAATGGAACAAACGATTTTTGCTGTACAAAATCAAAATACAACACTTTAAATTTCAAGCAAATGATATCTTAAACGATAAAATTAAAATAAAATCTGTAAGTGATATAAAAATAAGAAAATGTGGTATGAATGACACAGAAATTAACAACGATAGGTCACCGTACGGCCTTCAACAATGAGCAAAGCCCATACCGCATAGTCAGCTATAAAAGACCCCCGAAATATTAAATGTAAAACAATTCAAACGAGAAAACTAACAGCCTGATTTATGTACAAAATAATGAACGAAAACAGATATGATATACGGCAACAAACGACAACCACTGAATTACAGACTTCTGACTTGAGACAGGCACATACAGAATGTGGCAGGGTTAAACATGTTAGCGGGCGCCCAACTCTCCCCCTAACTTTGGACAGTGGTGTAACAGTACAACATATGAACAAACTATAAAAATCAGTTGAAAAGGGCTTAACTCATCAGATAGATACTAAGCACAAAAACAAGTATAACAAAAACACAGAGTGGACGTTGCAGGGTACTTATACATCCCCACAACAAAAAGACATTAAGTACAGATCTGAGAGTACTCGCAGTAACTGACAGCTAGTTCAAAGCCAATAACAACTAATAAAAAAAATCATGCATCTAAGACTAATTTTCCTTAATGAATAATGTTTATGTGTACAAAAGAATTCAACTGAGTTAACACATTTGATATTTTGTAGATGCACAGAAGAGGAATGGCACTCTACCGACTTGGAAACTATCCGTGACAAAAGTTCAGCCACGATGTGCATCGGAAAACAAAATATGGATAATGTTGCGGAATTTTAGTGAAAACGATACTATATGTTATACAATGGAATTACGACTCGCAAATAAAAGCTGTTTATTAATAATGAGATATTTGGTGTTCATTGTATTACTACGATCCCTATTTAAAAAAAAACTCAAGTATCAGTCGTTTTAGTAAGTTTTCATTTTCATTCAATATCGCGTTTCGTCCTTTAGGAATATTTCCCTGGGTGAACACTTTTTAAGATAGTGCCCATGGAAATATCCAAAGGGCAAAACGTCCGGATGAATGAAGATGAACAAAAGAAAATAACTCTCCATTCCTGAAAAATAATGGAGAGTTTGAACAAAAGATTTACGTCACAGGTGTATTTTGATAATTATTCCAGTACGACTCCCTCTAGCAGCGTTACACTTCTCGACCCGAAATAAGGAGTTTTAATTAAATTATCGAACATTTAAATTTTGACATGATCATGTTTCGATATCTCTATCAAGCAAATGTTTTAAAAAATTCATAATTTGAAAAGAAAAGAAATAACAGTTTTTTGTTGCGTTTCCTTTAATTTTGGGAGATAATAGTTTATTGATTGATGGTTTATACTGAAGTCATTTTGTTAAGTGCATATAATTTTTAGTCCTTTTAAAATAACATTGATGAAAAATGCTACCTTAGATGATCTATCCATGGGATCCATTCCTTTTTGTTCTATCAGCCATTTTGTTAACTCAATGTTTCCACTCCAAGCTGCCGAATGTAATGCTGTTTTCCCGTCCTGTAATGATGATTAAAGTATTATGTCTTGGTGTTTGATGCTAGTTAATTAAATCAGTGTTTAGTTACAGTGTATGATTAACACTGTCGTGTAATGATAATTAATTATTATGTTGTAGTGTTTGATAGTAGTTAGATAATTCAGTGTTTGCGTCAGTGTTATGTGATTACTTCATGTCCTTTCTGTAGTATTCATTACTTCTGTAAAAAAACATATACAAACATTCTAACCACGTGTATACAGCAACCCAATGACACACATACTACAATACATGTACAGGTCTTCACTTATTCCTTCTGGGGTTTTATTTCTTATTAGGTGAATGAGAAAAAAAAAGAAAAAAACACATGAAGCTTGAAGACAGGTTCATGTTGCAGAAAAAGGTTCAACCATATCGAGTGCACCGCAGTCGACTTTATTTCAAATACCAGCACACTATAAAATATGATGAATGAGCACAAATGAAGAGATCACAAGCGTGCAATCAATTCAAATTCTGTTGTTGTTCATCTGTGTTTCATTATCTTATATTATTTCAATGAATTTTAAAAGAATTAACTATGATCCAAATGTTATATATTTTATTTGTGAAAATGAATTAATATAGTTATAATATCTAAATTCATCGCCATGAAATGTCTGGAGATCAAGAAATCGATCAGACCTATTCACCTACTATACACGAAAAAAAATATTCACAATTTTTCCGTGTGACGCAGGCCCCCTCTTTCCTTCTTCGTTCTCCAAAATTGACCTTAACTCGGCGGTTGTTTTGCAAGAGACGGTTATCGTTTACCCAAACCGTACCACCTGCATACCCTTCCCTTTTCTGGTTTTTTTTCTGCAAGGTTCGTGTCGCTCTTTTTATTTTAAGTTTACTCGCGTGTTGCTGTTCTTTGAAGTTTTTTTTTTTTCATGTTACCGAAATATAATTTTGTCCCTCGATTTCCCTTTGCAAATAACGCTTTCTTTTTTCTTTCAAAACAAAGCATAGTCAGTGTACGTATCTGTGTTTCTTTGCTTAATGTATTATTACATTCAATCAATTTTACCTTTGAGATCTAAACAATAGTGGAGTATTTGAAACTGTTTAAATACATTGGAAAGAAACAAATGTAATTCGTATTTTGATGTTATATAAAGTATAATACTTTTATTAATATCCCACCCCTTTCCTTTTTCAATGAATTCAATGAAGGAAAGGGTTTCATGTTCTTAATAAAACATAACTACAAACTGTCTAAAACTTATTTAACAAACATATGATTAAATCTAGCACCTACGTTTATTTAATTTCAAGAGAGTACATCGGTTTCTTAAAAAACGATCACTACGAACAAAGTGCGAATCGGAAAATCGATTGTGTCCCATATTCATCATGGTTGATAAGCGAAGTTTTGCATTACATATAAACCCGGGGGTACCGATTTACCGTTTTTACTTCCAAAGGACATTGTCATTGAATGTGAAATTATGTAAATTGCTGAAAGACGAATTACGCTGTTGAATCAATGTAAAACGTTCTTAATTCAGTTTACATTTCTTGATTTAAGTTCATTATGAAGATCGAGCAGATACAAATTACGGCGGCTCAAGTATAACATTAATACTTTTTTTAAGCAATGAAGCCAAAACGATGATTAGGGAAGGATATACACAAGAGCTGGAAGTCCTGTGATGTGTCGAACCAAATTCAAACGTATCGAAGTGGCAACTCTCAGGTAAAAATGTATTTATACTAAACCCCTAACGAGAGAAAATGTGATTGATTTTCATATGATAAAGACATAATCTTTCAATCAGTTTAATTGAGGTCTGGAGCTGGCATATCAGTAACTGCTAGTAGTCCTTTGTTAATTTATGTATCATTGTCATTTTGCTTAGTTTCTTCTGTTACCTATTCTGATATCGGACTCTGACTTCTTTTAAACCGAGTTTTACTGTGCGTATTGCTGTGTGTTTGTTTATTCTATATTGACTAGAGGTATAGGGGAGGGTTGAGATCTCACGAAACATGTTTAACCCCGCCGCATTTTTGCGCCTGTCCCAAGTCAGGAGCCTCTGGCCTTTGTTAGTCTTGTATGTTGTTTTTTTTTTATTTTAGTTCATTTATATGTTTCGGAGCTTAGTGTCACGTCCATTTTCATTGAACTAGTACACATTTTTGTTTAGGGGCCAGCTGAAGCCCGCCTCAGGGTGCGGGATTTTTCTCGCTGTGTTGAAGACCCATTGGTGGCCTAAGGCTGTTTTCTGCTCTTTGGTCGGGTTGTTGTCTCTTTGACACATTCCCCATTTCCATTCTCAATTTTATTTGAATTTAATTTTTGTTTCTGCTATATACAGTTTGCGTATTTCCAGACATTATATATCTTGATAGATTACTCTCAAGGACATGAAAATATCGATCCACTCACGGAGAAACATTATTCTGAGTCCGAGTGTATCAACTCTTGCGCTTACTCTAAAACATCGTGTGCAGCAGGAACGGATCAAATGATAAAACGAAATTAAATGCAAATGTGGAGTCTTTGAACCGATAAAATATTAGTATGCTACATTGACATTCAATTATATGATGATAAATTCGAAACTTCAATGCCATGCTTTTTTTAAATTAATCAAACTAGCAATTTTTTTTGGAGTGGAAAGGTCGTATTATTTTTTTTATATTTATAAATTTGCGGCCGTATAATGGTATGGCGATGTCATCGTCGTCCGAAGACATTTGGTTTCCAGACAATACTTAAGTATAAGTGTATGGATCTCTATCAAACTGTACCACAAGGTTCCATACTACAAAAGGAAGTTTGGGATTGATTTTTGGGGTTATTCATGTTATTGGCTTAACTGTTTAGGAATTAGGGACCAACAAGGGGCCAAAAACAAGCATGTTTCTTGTTTCAGGACAATCACTTGTGTATGAGTGTATGGATCTCCATGAAATTGTACCACAAGGTTCCATACCCAAAAAAAAAGGAAGTTTTTGATTAATTTTGGGGGTTATGGCCTTAACCGTTTAGGAATTAGGGACCACAAACAATACTTATCTAATACTGTATAAATTGCTTATTTCTTGACCAAGTTCAATGGGGTTTAATTCAAAGTCTTAATTCTTGGGGTTCTTTAAAATGCTGAATCTAAACCGTGTTATTAGATTTTTGAAGTTGAGCCCCGTTTTTAAATTGGTCAGAAATTGAGGCCCAAAGGGTCAAAAATTAATCTTTGTTTGATTTCATCAAAAATTGAATTATATGGGTTCTTTGATATGCCGAATCTAATCGTGTATTTGTATTTCTCCGCTCGCCCCGATTGTTAAGACCTGTGTGTGTGTGTGTGGTGGTGGGGGGTATCTATGTCTATTGTTTCCTCCCACGTCCCAACTCCCAATGAATGAAAATGACCCTACAGTAGTTGATTTTTAATTTTAGTCATGTTTAATTATTTTGTAAATCTGTTCTTGTCTGTACCATTAGGAAGGAAAGGTTTCTTTATAAATAAGTTATCAAGATAATACTAGGCAATAAAACAACAAAACTCATAAGAGCCCAACTTGCCAAATGAGACCTTTACTATCCAAATTAATTTTATAATTTATTAAATATGTTTTTTTTTTTCTTCAGTTGGTTGATTGGGATTTGCACGGAAGCGTATTAGGGACAAAGTAAAAAAAAAAACATATATAATTGAACTTTTTTCAAGACAAAATTTTGAAAATTGAAATGTTAAAATTTCGACCTGAAGTTGTTGAAATTTTGAGAATTCAAATCTCGAAATTTTAACTTAAATTTGAAGTTTTGACTGTTGAAAAGCTTAAAATTTCGCCCTATTTTGGAACTCGATTTTTTTTTTTTTTTTCGTTACTAAAAATTTCCACTTATTTTAAACTCAAAATTTCGACTCCAATACGAAATTTCGAGCTTTTGAAATCTTAAAACTTTGACGTTTTCAAAATTTCGACCTATTTGGCACTCGAAATTTCGACTTTTCAAAATTCAAAATGTCTTCTTTTTCAAACTCAAAAATACAACTTCAATACAAAATTTCGAGTTTTAAAAATCTTAAAATTTCGACATTTTAGGAACTCAAAATTTCTACATTTTAAGAACTAAAAATTTCGACATTTTTTGAACTCAAAAATTCGACATTTTAAGAACTCAAAATTTCGACAAATGCAATTTCCTCGATAAAAAATTAATTAAATTATGCTTTATGCTTTATGAACATAATTCAGGTAAATTTCTTATTCATATATGTAGCTTCTGGTCTTCACAAATTTCCTAAATTTAACAAAGCGGCATCAGTTTGCTACCAAAATAGAACATTAAAGGGATTCAAATATTTTCTCCGGGGACCTGATCTGACCTCATCTCTTCCTTTTAGAACAAATTTAGTAAAACAATGGTGGATCATAGTGCATTTATTTCACCCATATTAATGGATAAAACCGGAGGAGCTCGAAAATCTTACCCCCTTCCCAAGAAAAAATCAAGAGTGTGATAAGTGCTCATCTTTATTACTAAATGTTAAGCTTATGTCAAAGATGATCTATTTTCTTTCATCATTTAGATATAGTGACATTAAGGTTTAAAATAAATAAAGTTAAGGGTTTTCCTTTAAAGAATTTTGATGGCCCGACGTGTTTTAACCGATCGAGACGAAATGGTATTCATTTTTTGGAATATGGCAGAAAATTAAACTTTTAAACAAATAAATTTTAGTCATGTCCCTAGTACGCTTCCGTAGATTTCCTTAACATCTAGTGGTAAATATTTCCTTAATACTCAGTTTACAAATTAGAATAAAGCTAATAGATAGTATATGCAATGTCGAGCGACATATATGACGGACCGAGATTTTGGACTGATACTCGAAAACCAATAGATAAAGGATAGAAACAATCGTTCGCCTCGCAATTTGTCTACAGCAGACATAACTGATTTTTATAGTTTGTTCTTATGTTGTACTGCTACACCACTGTTCCAGGTTAGGAGACGGTTCAAGCAAACTAGTTTAACCCCGCCACAATATGTATATGCCTCTCCCAAGTCAGGAGCCTGTAGTTCAGTTTATGTCGTTGGTTCATGTCCGTCATATTTGTTTTTCGCAAATTGTTTTGTTATAAATTAGGTCATTAGTTTTCTCCATCGAATTATTTCATATTTTTCATTTCCGGGCCTTTTATAGCCGACTATACGGTAAGGATTTTTTCATTGTTGAAGGCCGTACGGTTGCCTATAATTGTTTACATCAACTTCATTTGAACATTGGTGGATAGTTGTCTCATTGGCAATCATACCACATTTCCTTATTTTTATCTATAAAAGAGGTATATTTGTTTTTCGCAAATTGCTTAGTTATAAATAGGCCATTAGTTTTCTCTATCGAATTATTTCATATTTTTCATTTCGGGGCCTTTTATAGCCGACTTTACTGTATGGGTTTTTCTCATTGTTGAAGAATGGATAATGATATATAGTACTGTATTTTTTTTTTACTGTAATCCAAAGTCCCCTTTTTCAATAACACACCGGAAGATTTCTTTTTTTAAACTCAACGTTGCACTTTTTTTTCTATTTTTTTAAGTTACAGATGAGTTGCTTTAATCCATTTACAAGAATGCATAACCGTGTTCATTTATTTCTTGTAAATGGATTAAAGCAACTCAAATGCACCGTGTGATCTTAAACTATGAGCAAACGCCATACCATCCTGTTAGCTTTAAAAGGCCCCGACAATACAAAATATTAAAGAAGAAAACCAAGAGACGGATTTATGCTAAACAATAAACGAAAACATAAATATGTGGCAGACAGCAAATAACGAATTACAAGCTCCTGACTTGAAAAATTCTCTGGCACTGTAGAGCAGATTTGTACGCGCTACCAGCCTCAATACCCACCCCCCCCCCCCCCCCCCTTTTTAAGAAACAAACCCAACAAAAACATATCGAAAAAACGCAGTTGTATAACAGCACTTGTTCGTGTTGCTCAACAATCTTTAGTTTTCTATGTTGTGTTATGTAAACTATTGCTTGTCTGTTTTTCGGTTTTTTTTGCCATGACATTGTTAGTTTGTTTTCGACTTATGAGTTTGAATTTCTCTCTTTTTTTTCTAAAGAACAAAGTTGTTTTTTTCTTATGTAATCATATAAAAGGTTTGTCAGAATGATATTTCTTTCTTCTGTGTAAATGGTATAAGAAAGGACTAAAGAGAAGGTCACACTCCAAACAAATATGAAAATTCAGACAAAAGTCATGCAATAAATACAACCTCGGAATTATAGAATCCTAGTGGAGCTGTCATTGATTGATTTACAGATTGACTAATTGATTGATTTACAGATTGACTAATTGATTGATTTACAGATTGACTAATTGATTGATTATAATGAGAGGTTAAATATGTAATACTAATAGTTTTCATAAATATGTTACCACCAACGAAAGTCGAATGAAAATTTATCATTCCCGAATTTTCGTTTGTATTAGACGTGTTTAAATACTACGCTGATGTTAAATAACAATATCGATACAAGATTTAAGTGTGGATTTTCTCAGAATTCAGGTGCATTGAAAGGTATCAAGGCGTAGCATAGTATAATTTTATGGCAAATTACTAAGCAGGACTTGCAAAAGGTGCAAATAAATATGCCGTTTTCATAATATCCTCCTGGCCCAAAGATAACAAAATAAACTTCTACTGATGAAACTTAACGCCACTTTCAACAATATTTAAGTAATATCGGGGTCTAGTTTTATTGGTGGAGGAAACTGTGATACCATGAAAAAAACCAGCAATCCCTCACCGAAGCGTAAATTTAACACTTTGCCAGAATAGTGCCCGAATGTGGTAATCCTTTAAAACTTAATTTCGATAATAACAGACTTCCCGGTGTCCAAGCACTCCTTTTGTGTTGGGATGGGATTGTCTTTGTGAATAATACTGTTGTAAATATGTTAGTGAGACATTTCTGTCAATTCAGATAGGGAGTGTATACGGATTCCACTGTAACCTCGCAGTTCTCGTAGGATGCTCAGAATAACGGAATACGGAATAATGTACCAGTATATACGTACATACATACAGCCAGCCAGCCAGACAGACAGACAGATTATTTATGTTCCTGTCCAAGTCAGGAGCCTGTAGTTCAGTGGTTATCGTTGGTTTGTGTCTGTCATATTTGTTTTTCGTAAATTATTTTGTTAAAAATTAGGCCGTTAGTTTTCTAAATTAAATTGTTTCATATTTCTCATGTCGGGGCCTTTTACAGCCGACCATACGGTATGGGTTTTTCTCATTGATAAAGGCCGTACGGTTGCCTATAATTGCTTACATCCACTTCATTTGAACTTTGGTGGATAGTTGTCTCATTGGCAATTATACAACATCTCCTTATTTTTACATAATCACACACACACACACACACACACACACACACACACACAAACACACACATACATACATACATACACACATACATACCATACATACATACATACACACACACACACATACACACACACACACACACACAAATACATACACACATACATACATACATACATACATACATACATACATACATACATACATACATACATACATACATACATACATACATACATACATACACACACACATACATGCAAACACACCAGACAGACAGACAGACAGACAGACAGACAGACAGACAGACAGACAGACAGACAGACATACAACATACATACATACATACATACATACATACATACATACATACATACATTCGCATTGGGGAACATACAGTGAGCTATATGGTATATATTTTGTCTGCTGTGTTAAATGAATGTTTACTGTCTTCGTATCATTGCCAATCTCCGTTCTGTTTTTTTCTCTCACATAAATAGTGTGATGACGTGATTATTCTATGACTGAACATGCTTAGGTCCATGCTATTAGTATAATATGTGACATTTCACGTTCAACCACAAAACGCATTACACGTATGTGCTTGTTCGTGTATGTAAACTGACATTCTCGGTATCAACTTTGAGATGGTGAACAGAATATTATATTAATTGTTCAAACAGTATAGGATTTAATTGGGATACCATTACAACGCATTTAACTTTACATGTATACGATCTATTTAATGACTGTTTTCCAAAATTTGAGCGAAAAATAAAATAGATTCTAGTAAACATAGCAGCCTTTAGAATTGGGATTTTTTTTCTATAAATGTCAATATAACAAGCCACTGAAATATAGGAAAATATTCCTAGGAGCTTGTTTCGCCTTCATTTTGCTATTGATAATTTCTATCTATCTATCATAGCTTTCGAGATAATAATCAAACAATAGTAAGATATCTTCATGTTTAATTTGGTCAATAACCTCTAGATCTATTAGGTGTAATCAAATGATTTCCGTCATTTTTGCTTTCCAGAGTTTCTTACTGTCTACTATAGTTTTCAAGACAATCGGCAGAGCGCATTTGAATTCTATAATGGGTCAATTGACAATTTCTGCCATTTTCAATTATTTGCAGATCTAATTGATCTGGTCATTTTAACCTTTACTAAAACTTAATGTTTCTTTCTGTCTATACAATACAACATTTTACAAGATAATAACCAACAATTGCAATTTCAGGGGCAATTATCTGCTTATTCTGAATATTCCATCTGATATAGAACTTGACCTACTAACATCTAGGTTTAATTGTATCCTACTCAGTTTTGCTCTAACTGCTTCAGTTTTAGACATATAAGATAAAAAGAACTTAATTGTACCCCTATGTTCTATTTTTAGCATCTTGTTTGTTGATGAATCAAATACCCGGATAAAAAATTCGAGCAAAATTACTTAAGGAACAGTCATGTTAAATTTAGTAAAATTTGGTCATGTACTTTCAGAGAAAATTTTTTAAAAGTTTTTGATGACGGACGGACAGAGACGACAAACACCGGCTGGTAGAAATATATCATATGGGTGCTTAGGCCAAGTGAGCTAAAGAGACAATATGAAAATTAGGAGATATGTTTTTTTGCCAATTAGACACTATCCACCAAAGACCAAAGGAAGTGGATGAAAACAGTTTTGGGTCACCATACGGTCCACACCAATAAGCAAAACCCAAACTGTATTGTAAGCGTCACGATATGACAAAAAATTAAAAATATCCAAAGACATAACCAACTGCATTATTCAAAATAAAACTATAATTTAAGCACCGTTACTAAGCAAACATATACCCAATATATTTATATTCAAATAATATAATTATTTATTAATCACTGATTATTGACATTGTTGTATGGTTGATTTTGTGTGTTACACATTTATACATTCAAGTTTTGAACTTGAAGATTGGCGCCGTAGAAAATCGATTTAATCCTGCTGTTTATGTTTGTCTATGAGCAGAAAGTGGGTTGCGGATCGGAGATTGGAACATTCACAGACGGAGCAATACGTCATTGGAAATTGCAATACACATTCCGAGGTCACAAAAGTTCATACAACACTCGTCAACAGCAATACACAAAAATAGTCCGACAGTGGGCGGAGCTTTATAGCCATTTCATATCTGTATAGTATACAAATACAGGCTAGCAATATCTGTTGGGCTGTTAATGTATGATAAGACACCCAATTGCAGGATAAAGATAACATATCAGTTAATACACACCGACCTAGCGTACTTAAAATGGTTGTCAAAATAATGCTAAAGAAAAGAGTGCAATTATTTTTCGTACAGTGTCACTAAATAATATTTGTTCAGCAAATATTTCTGGAAAAAATCTCAACAAATAATGTATATAATTAAATCGAAAATATATATACCCTTATTATACGAATTCATTTTTAAGTCGTTATTGTGAAACGTTACACGTGAGTTCGTTTTCTTTCATTCTTATTAGACATTTTCGGAAACTATAGTTCACAATAACTTTTAAGTTGACGATGATAATTACAGGTAAACTTACCTGTGGGTCATCTCAAAATACACTATGTCATGAAAGATGTTGCTACATGCCCAACAAGCGAATATAATAAGATAAAAGATTTTTATTCCGATTGAAATCAGCAACTTCTTAGCCGTATTTGATTATAGAATAACTAATTGAAGAATTCAAATACAGAATTTGAAATATTCAACTAGTGACAAAGCAACTCATAAATTTACGAAGGCGCGTGAGCTAATCATCAGTGTTGTTCGGTCACAAGTTGAATATATTTTCGATATTTGAATTCTTTGATTTCTTATTCTTTTTTTTGCATTGAAAACGTTTTTTTTTTATTTAAATTAAAGAAAAAAGATTAAGGATCAATATCTTTTTCTACGCATTCACAATTTATTTTGATGCGGCGTCATCAACAACTTGTTGCAATACCTATTGTTACATATGACGTAAGAGGAGTGAAATAAGAAATTTATTTCACATGTGAAATTTTCGGGTTTTATTTAACTGGGAAAACACTGAAATTAATTGCACTATAAGTCATAATCTGTTTTAATCGTTTGATTCTGATGAAATGACTCTCAAGCCTTTAATATTTTAGAAATTTTCTTAGTCATGAATTTCTCATATATCAACAGTTTTCTTTTAACAAGCTGCATCAATGATATGCTATTCTGGGTCAGCTTTTTTGTCGTTTGAGCACTAGGTTCGGGCTTTGCTCGTCAGATAGTTCCAGATACCCGCCCTTTTGTTACAATACCGGACGTCTTTGTCGTAATATTTTTTCATCCCCGGATAACAGTTCCAACAAGGGATTATCTCCCTGAACCATTACTTGAACTTAGATATAGAATTGTAGACGATGCTGTAGAACTATGTTCTCAAATGTTTTCAAGTCACAGATACTCCTTTCATCAAACAACTGGAGAAACAGCCAAAACCTTTTTAGACATATTGAAAATAATTGGAAATGATACGTTCGTGCGTATCACTGATAGGCCACACAAACTTATCCTAGAAATAATGTTGTTCATGCTTTGGTCAGATCATATCGTTTACTTTCATAAGGCCTTTAATAATGAGCAAAATCCTTGCCATAGAAACTAGCTGTGACATGCTCCGGGAAAAAAAAACTACGATTTGTAATAAAATAAACTAACCTGATAAATCACGCTACAATAACATTAAGGTGTCAATTCTACTGCACCAGATGTGCATTTCGACCGGTGATTTCTTATGATAAATGTAATTTTTGACGTAAGGGGAATGACATTAATAAGCGAATATCCTAGTTTTTACCAACATTTTCATAATCTGGTACAGTGACCATCTCTAAATGAATTAAGAGCATCAGTGTGAAAAAACTGCTAATGGCAGTGGATGCTATTGACTAAAACTCAACGGCTTTAATTTTCAGGACATTGCGATGATATGGTCAACTGGTGAGCTTGACTCTCTTGAAAGGATTGTTTATGATTAAATATTTCCTAATGGATATCCTCTTGCGGGATCCTATAAACAACAACCAATACTGTGAAAACCGGAAAATTTAAAGAGAGGTGTCGAAAACTTATAATTTCATCAAAGAATACAGAGTTACTGTTGAGAAAAAAATTGAAGAATTACAGAGTTATGGATAGAGTTTGCAAACATTCCACCAGGAAGTTCTAACAAATTATAAATATGTGTGCTGCTTTTGTATGCAGGCGTCGCGACTTATTTTGTTGATTTGATTTAAAATAAATCTTATGAATGCGGTATTCGCTTTTCAATTCATCAACATTGTCCACTTTGAGATGACCCCTATATAATAATCTGTAAATGTCATCATCAATGTAAACATAAAAGTTTTAAACAGTTTTCGAAAATTTCTATTTGTCGGTTGTTAGTTGTGAGACACAGTCATGGGCGCCCTTTAAATTAATAAAAAAACAATTTGAAAAATGATAAGCGAACACGACTTTAAATGAAATTAATTCAAATCCCGTCATGCCCCAGGGTGGAAAAACGTCACAACTTACTGGTAAAATCCAATGAATGAAATTAATAATATGTAATATTCGTCTTTATTAGTGGTCATAGATCGGTAAAACTTTGCGAAAATGCATTTTATGTTATAATGATCATATGAAGATGATAAGACAAAATTTGCGAATTCTGCATGAACAGTTTTAAATTAGTATTTTCAAAGTTTGATAAGTTATCTAAACTATTAAATTTCAAAACAAATTTTAGATTTTAAATTATTTGTTGAAATTTTGAAAATTAAAAAAAAAAATGGAAAATTTGGAATGTTGATAATTTAAATCTTTGATAGAAAATGTAAAAAAAACTAAAATTAAAAAAAAAGTTAAAAAATGAACTGTTAAGTGTTACACGGACCTACCCTACTACATCTGCTGCGTGTGTAATATCCTTTTCCTTCAGGTGAATAAACTGTTTTATTCAAAATACAATTCACATAGAAAAACGTACTAAAAATAATACCAATAGAAAATATTTCTTTGTATTAATTTGTTTTCTTGCTTTTTAATGGTTATTTTTGTCTTGTATTTGTTGTGACTTTATTGTTGAAATTAAGACCAAACAAATTATTCTATTCAAATAAAAACAACAGCGGGAAGAATTGTCAGATTCTCTAACCTATAGCCACTTTACTACCTTGTGGCGATCGTATCATCACATTATGTTATATATATTCATTTATTAATTGCTACATTCAGCGATATCTTTTTTTAGAAATGAAGTTCAAGTGAGCGTACAAATGAAAAGAGATGTGGGGTATATATGTCCGTCGCAACATCTGCAACAGGGTACAGGACAGCAACATAACGACATTCAATTATCAAAAGACATCATTTTAATATTTAGTATCGATATGTTATCAAGCGCAACACAACGAGCGTTCAAAACGGGTAAATAACGAAATGTCAGGATATATTTAAAAGGGAGACTTATCTAATTGAAATTTTGTGATGAATTCTGATACTAATAAGCATCACGCAAAGTTGGGAATTATTGCAAACAAATACGCTATTGAGTAGGGTCGATAAAAAAAGATTAATATAGATAAAAGAATTTGTAAATTTTTCAAATTCAAATGAAGATAAAACTAGTTTCCTTTGGGATGTCATGCATTCCACCAACAACGACAAGTTATATTAGATTCTGCTTTAATTATATGACTGTTATAATTTCAAAATCTTGATACAGAAAACATAATTTATTCCGCTTCTTTCATAGTATGAATATGAAGAAATTTGCATCACTGTGCCTTTGCTTTATTATAAACATTTTACAATAAGACAAATTCTAAAGGCAAATCAAGGTCGTTAACTTTCCATACTTCCTATAGTCGTTGCCCTTTTGTCGTTGGTGGATAGCTGTCTCATTGGAAATCATCTTTTTTTTTAGCGGGAAAGTGAAATTGTAAGTTTGCAAAATATGCGGAAACGTAATACGCCCATAATGTCAAGTATTAGTTCCAGTTATAAAAGAGGACACATATTTTAAAACAATTATTTTGCACTCTACCAAACGTATGATTGACACAAACAACATCCAATGATTTAATATACTGGTCCGGCGTGAATATACCATTGCCAATAACAACATACACGATTTAGTCCTGAGGGATATTAAGTCGTCACGAAAACTTTCTCCTCTAGACTTTCCGCATGTTATGTTCTTAAAATGAGTACTATATCAAGAGTCAAGTGTACTGAAGTCTTATATTCGTCATTTGAATTCTGTTGGATAGTTGTCTCATTGGCAATCACACCACCTCTCCTGATTTCTATAATTATTGTTATTTATCATTCGTGTATGCACCTTTAATCAGTCCATTGTTTAAAATTAAAAGAAGGTGTTACAGTTATAAAAAAATAGTATAACCATGTCTACTTCTCTGTCTCAAATTGGGAAACTAATATGCTGTTTATGGGAAATAGGCAAGTGTTGCCAGACCGTTGAAAGTAACTGTTAAGGCATTCATAACTTTTCTAGACGCAGGCAATTTATAGAGCTTAACACATTGTAAGGCTATTTTTATTTAGAAAAGCGCGTCGAAAACTAATTCAATAAAATATTTTGTTTTTTTTTAAAGACTGCATGCTGATCTCCAGATGTGTAATTGTTTTGTTTGTGTTATTGGGTATCCTTCTAATTAACATATATCAAACATCTCCTTATGTTCGCGGAAAGAATACAAATATGTGTTGGTTGTTAAAAATGATTTTAAAAAAGAATAAACATTAATCGTATTTCAACATCGCAAGAAAGCATTCGAGAACATGGTGAAGAAGGCAAAACATGCACAGTATGGCGCGGATTGTGTGTCACAATTCAATTTATATGCAATTACATAAATATATTTACGCGTATGCGTTATTAATTCTGCATCTGCACAATTGTATTTATGCAATCGAGTAATTAATTCTGCACATGCGTAATTGTATTTATGCAATCGGGTTATTAATTATGCATATGCGTAATTCTAATTATGCAATCGAGTAATTCTATTTATGCAATTGAATAATTCTATTTATGTAATCGCGTTATTGATTATGCATATGCGTTATTGTATAAATTGTATATGTTGTATGAGTGCTGTACACATAATCGGTTATACGATTTCGTTTGAAAACGAACAAATTTTCGATAATGCAGAATTATTTTTTTATTTTCTTCCAAGCTTGTTCTAGCGTTTTATATATTAATTTTCAGTTTTATTTCATAAATGTTGCTTCTGTGTTGATGACCTTTTCAAAAGATTCGGACATATCATGAAAGAAAAATAAACACATAACGATTGCACCTGTAAATATTTAGAAAGAAAAGCAGAAAAACAAATGTGACAATGAAACACTTAGTCTATATGGTCAGTTCGTCTAAACACGTTCGCCGGCTTACAATATTTATAATTTAGTATGTAGGGGTTCCTTCGTATATGCATAAAACTATAAATAAGAGCTCTTGGTCATTTGTAATTTGTGCCACAAGCGTATGAAAATCAAATTCGGACATCTTCTGTGCCAAAACTAATGTATTTAGGTGCTCTTATTAATCGTTTCACTATTTAATGCCAATTTCGCTTTTTTAAATGATCTTCATTAATCATAAGTAGACCTTAAACATTCCTTGTAGTTCAAGCTTATTTTTTTGTGTCAAACTTGTCTAGTTTATGGTTATGCTGACACGACGGATATTGCATTTTTTGTACCGTAAATTGTTTACAATGATTCCTTAAGTCGAGAACAGACTCTTTAAGGCAACATGGTACGATTGTTATTCCTCCAACGCCAGGGGGGATATAGCAAAGACTCCGTTCTTCTGTCTTGTTTATACTGTAACTTGAGCAAAAATAGTGAATCATTTTAAAAATATTTTTGCAAGTAGTACCATTCTGCAGACTTTGGTTTAAATTTTTGAATTTCACTGTTTAAAGCACTGTTGTCGATAGACCAATCAGTGTGACGGGTAGAAAACCTTTCACGATCAAAACGATGGAAGAAGAATTTACAAAACCCTTTTTTTAAAATATTATATATCAGTTCGTACTTATTAAGTAGGTTTCTGACCAACTTCTCAATGTAATCATGAAAATTTAATCGTTTTGTAAAAGGTTGGGATTTTCCCAAAAGGGCGATTCTTCATACCAACGACACTACATGTCAACAACTCATCATTACTGTTTAACCAAAATTAACCAAACATTAAAAATAATTAAGTCCCAAATCACCCAAAAGAGTGTATTAGAACTTTCAACCAAAAATTACCAAAACTATAACGAAAAATAGTCCATGTACAAATTTAAAAGACGTAAAATAATTTAAAATGCTAACGAGTCTTTTTAGATTGTATAGAAACTCAATTTATGCATAGGAATTCTGGTGCAGTTTAAAGGGTATATTTCAGGGGAGACAATGTTTAAATTTCATGCAAACTATCGCCAAATATACCTTTGTTTGTTTTAAACTTCCACCCAATTTTACAACATTAGCCAGACACAGCATTAAACCATAAGTTCAAAAGAACTTAGCACATGCTTTTGTCTCTTTATGTGTTTTCATATGTTAGTGAAATATATCCGAACTAATATTAATTAGATATACATGTAGAACCGACTTCAAAATTTAACGTTTAATTTTACAAAAACAGCATATTAAAATAACTCTTCAACTAAGTGGCAAATTTTTGTTAAAGGCATTTTGACGAATTGTTAATAAGAAAATAAACAGGAAGTGCCCACAATAAAAAATCCCACACCGAAAGGAACTAACATTTTTTCAAAGTCTACAAGAACGAGACATCATATATGCCAATTATGATAGAAAGATGTCCCGACTTCGTACAGTAACTCTGATGAAAAACGGATTGGTGGAGTTAAACTAGTTTTATGGGTACTCAAACCTCTCCAAGTCATATCCAGACTATGTACATATATTCAGAAAGTTAACCAGGTATGACGCCACTCAAACTTCCCAATTGCTCTCCAGACCTACTACCAGCACTCTGTTCAGGTGCGGAAAATTTACATACGTCGTATACTTATTTGCACTTATGAATGTATTATTCCGATGCGTTCACATGAGTTTTATCATCCGTGTGCAATCAGCATGTCTTAATTTATTTGTACTATTATTTATACGTTGACACGAGCGTTATTATTCGTATCTAATCATCTAGTTTTTTATTATTATTTTTTCTTATGGACTATACTGCAGGCAAGTAATATACTGAGCTGGTTCTTTTAGAGTACTACACCTGGCGAACTGCCTCTAGTTAGACAGATACTCCACTCGCACAAATTATTCTGACTCCGAGTCAAACAGTCATAATTGCGCTAACACATAATTGCTACGTGCTTAGCGGATAAGCAGCTAGTAACCATTTTAAAAGTCGATCTCCTAATCCGAAAGAGAGCACGGTAACCATTACGGAGTGGTGCAGGTGCAGAATGAAGAACCGCAGTCAAAACGCTGATTCAATACTGTATATGTTTAGACCTCGAATTTTTTGCCTCTTATCGTAAAAGTTTCATGTTACTTTTATTATAATAAAAGATATCCCCATAACATGTAATGTTAATTATTGACAGATTTTCTCTTAAATCCATACGGCATTCATGAACAGCATTTTTCTTTCATATCTGGCCATTTAATATGACTCTAGTCTTGGTTGACCTCGACCTCTGCGTGTCCTTAGGAATTCTGCTCTAACTATGCATAAATTAATCACGGTAGACGTTCATAAATTATAACAGTAACATTAAAAGACCTGCGATTTTTTTTCATTTTTCATTTTTAACATTTGGAAGAGGCAACACACAGAGTTATACCACTGAAAACACACCCGCGGGTCCTTGACTGAATTAAAATACCTACGCCTTATTTTTAGCCTGGAATTTTAGTATTCGTATTGTCTTTTGATAAAGTCATGCTGATTATAAAGTGCACATTTTTCTCTGTTTTCAAAATCTTTCTGTTTGAACCCGCCCTGGCTTTCTCACTACAATATAGTAGTAGTATTCCAGATAGTGGAGGGAAGAATAAAGAAGAAGAACTACAACCGGAAACTACATGTACATGTGACATATACTATTGGTATCGGTACATGTATCGGATTCGACCCGGAACTTGTTAAGTATTGGTAATATTAATTATGTGGAAAACAAAAGGGTCTGGGATTGTGTAATTTTTAATCAACACCACTGTCCTTTATTAGTTATATATAAAGTTGAATTCTTTGATTCGGCGTTTTTACGTCATGCCGGCTAACAAATTGGACCTCGTTATTTTAGTGGTATAGATGCATATCAATGTCAACAATATTTTGTGATAAGCTCACATGGTTATAAAAAGTTACAAATGTTGCTACTTACATTTTCTAAGTCCAGAATACAGTGCTTGGTACTCAAGGTCAAATTTGATTAAAACATACTTGAAAATATTGAAATGTGCTGATTAAGGTAGATAGGGTGTCTTCCTCCATCTTGGATTTTGAAATATCAGAAAACAATCGGTCTAGATCTTTAATAAAATGTGCAAATTTTGAGAGTGGTCGGTAATTCATGTGTAAGAATTTTCATTTCAATATAGAAAATGACATGTTTTATCATATTTATAGTTGTATTTTACAAAAAACAGAATACTTTTGTTTGATTGAATTTTTTCCAACTTTGTCACATAAGGGGAGGCAACTCAAATGTAAGGGCAGATAATTCAGATAAAGTTACTTTTACAATAGACTGTGTTAGGAATTTACCTATTTTATTATGTAGCAAGAAAACGGGTACCGTGACCCCATTTTTTCTTTTTCTTATTTGAAAGCATAATGTTAGAGCTATCGTCTCATATTTTATCTCAAAATTCTATGGTGTAGTATTCGTTTTATGGCAGAAAATTGGGTTTTGCATGCATAATCTATACAAAAATCTGTCAATTTTGCACAACCTGTAGCGTGAAAATAAGCCCCGTGACCCATTCTTTTTATATTTTTTTTTAAAAAAGCATGAAATAAACTACATTTTGGCAAATTATTAAAAAATTCTATGGATTATAATTTAGACACCCCATCTACCTTAAACTATTGAGTTTAATCTTCCCAAATAACACACGGCTAGAACTTATCTTGTATAAAACATACATATGTTCACTTTATTTTTTCCCTGTCGTAATGAATTTGTATGGTCACAGTTTCCTTAAAAAAAAATTTTTTCCGAATAGACTATTTTTGTTTTTTTTCTTCCCATCCACCTATTTCAAAATGTTTATTTGAACTTACATGCCTACATTTTCTTCAAGATAATCTGATTTTTTTGGGATGACCATAATTCATAATTGTTAGTTAAGATGTTTATTGGCATCTGACCTATAACATTATACAATTTCAAGTTGTTTACATATATCGCGTTTTTTCGTAAAAATATAGACATACACTTATTTGCTTGGGACACAGTCTGCACATTATTCAAGTCTATAGACAGTTTGGATATTTTCACTTTTTACAGATATAACTGGTGGAGAGAGGTCTCTTTGGCATTCATAGCACATCTCCTTATTTTCATACAAAAAAATATCATGACATTGACGTTTTAACTCTTTGTTTTTATTTTGCTTTATCCCTGGAAATTTCAGATGATCTGTGGTATCAAACAGTAAATATTACTTTCGCCAAGTACATAAGACGCGACGAACTTGAACATAAGGTTTGTACTTATGTGTACCCCTAATAAGTTAATGCGTGTCTCTAGCACATGAAATTGCATGAAAAGACTTCTCACTGATAATGTAACATGACGGCCATGTAACAAAGTTGTTAAACAGATGACAGATTGACAAATAGTGCAATTGATGAATATTTTCAATTTGCACGAAAGCTAGTCGTTATGTTGTATGATCAAAAGGTAAACAAAACAACGTGTACAGTTGTCCTAAATATATTGCGGATAAAACTTGCTCCTTACTAAGACACGTCTCTGGACAATCCACTCCCTGATGAGTTCACGTTAAACACAATTAACCTCACGTATCCACCCAAAATGATTGATTCGAATCTATGTCAACCACCTCCGTGATCTTCGCTAAAATTTGGACGAAATGTTCAAATGTTGTTTTTTTTTTTAATTTTTTACAAGTACTTTACCAAATCTCAATCAAATGTCCATGCTTTGCTTTGCTTGAAAGTGAAGCGTATACAACTAATCTGCATTTTAATCAGATTAATAAAGCCTGTAGTTAGTACAAAATTACAAGTTAGGTACTTTAGAGACAAATAATGTAGGGGTCGTTTTGCTCAGTATTTAGTTTCCCAAGTTGTATTTTGCGCACTGGTGTTTGTCTTATGGTCGTTTTTTTGTTTTTTTGCCATGGCAATTTTAGTTCGGTATCTTTAGTCTCTCTTGTGAAAGTTAATATACCGTTTCCTACGAAATCTTTTATAAGACAGTGTTTCTCATCCAGTATTCTATTGAAATAAGGTAAATAGAACTGAAAAATTGAAAAATTACATATTCAAACTCGGAAAAGTTCTGACATCTTTTATCAAGGAAAACAGGGACGATTCATTCAAAATAGGTTTTTTTCGTCGATGGTTTGCTGATTTTGAATACGTTCAGGTACTCATAAATACTGACCGTTTCAATTTGTCGCTACTTAAACTTCATAAACGTGTTAGAAATTATGTTTCTCTCTTTTTCCCATGAGTGCTAGTAGCAAACAAACATTGTTGGCAACCTTAGCTTTCTTTCCATATTAATTCGCACGTTCTGAACAAAATACTTTTCAAATTAAAGGTTGTTTTATTTCTTTGTTTCAAGTTAGTGGTCATAATGTTGGTAGCGGGACTATTTAGTTTTCCGTTCAATTGCATGTTTTACTGTTACCATATATGATCTAAAAAGGCAAAGTTGGAGGTTTGTGCAACCCCGCCACCCCAAACCACTATCACCAACACCAACACCAAAACCAAACACACACATATGATGTACCTGTACTAGGTCAGACTATTGCCCCCTAGTTTATCACTGAAGTTTGAATTTAATTTTTTTTCCTGAGGAGTAGGGAGTTCGTGGTTGGTGTTGTATTTCCTAATTCTCAATACTGTTAAATTGGTACTTATTATTATCGTTTTAATGTATTATTGTTGTACTCAAAAGGGTTCATCTGCTTTGAGCAAAATCCGTCATGCGCAGACTTTTGTGCATGCCGTGTAAGTGAAATATGTTGTAACATGAATACACGCCTTGTTATGAATGACGGAAATGACAATGATGGAGTGCAGACCTAGGAACTTTTGCAAATCTGTAGTACGCTACAAAAAGATAGGATAAGGTTGTGGATTGGGGTTGACAGAATAAAAAATAATGGGCACAAAATATAGAGAATAGAGAAAAATGGACCAAGAAAATAAAGAATAGAGAATAATGAGGTGCTAAAATATAAAGAATAGAGAATAACATGAATAATGGGCAAAAAGTATTAAGAGTAGAAAAAAATGCCATATAAAATTAAAGAATACAGAAATAGAGGACCCCCCCCCCCCACCTTTCCAATCAAGACCCTCAGGGATAGGGCTCATATAAAATCAATGTAAGTAAATATAACTACCTAAAAGACATTTAATTTATTTAACTACCCATTTGGAAATAGTTTAATCGATAAAGCCAAACAAATTCATGTTGTAAACAAATACGGCAAAAACGGTATCATGTCATATTAAACCTAGCTGCTTTTGAACTGATACATCGTATCAGTATTGGCTGACAAATAACTTTGTAGTTTTGTCTTTCACGACAAATGATTTTTTTTCGTAAAATTGACATTATTTGTGAGGTCAAGGTCATTTTGATTTTATATGGTTGAAAACTTCATATTTTGAGTTTTGCAATTAAAAATGTCGTGTTGAGAAATTGTTTGTGAACAACTATCTAGAATTTAGTCCTTAGACGAAAATCTACTATTAATGAAGCCGAGTTTGTTTAAGTTTGTTATTTGACAGAAAACACATGTATAAGTGGAAAACAAATCAAAGTTGAAATCCTTTTTTAAAAATTGTGAAGTTGACCTTTAGCTTTAGTTTTAAATTAAATTGGACACTTATCTGATCCTTACGACAGGCATATTCTTATAGTACATTTTTTCCCTTTCAAATGATATATAATTTAGCTGTGTGTTCTTCTGTTGGGAGAGTAAATCTAAATAATTCTGTCCTTGGTCACCGTTCTATTAGGGGTCATTGTAAACTATAAGAACAGAAAACGCAACACAACGCAACGAAATATGTAAACTGAGAAACGAAAAACTAAGAAACCAAACAAAATCTGTAAAATGAAAAACATCGTTATTTTCATCAGAGTCGTTTCTGGTTTGATTGAATTATACAGAAACGAGTTTACCGGCTGTATGCCAGCCATCGTTCCCTGAACTAATAGTCGACTTGAAAATCATGATTAAAACATGCATTTCTATATGAATAACGAATCCAAACAAAAACCAAAGTTGTGAAACAAGCAATAATAATAGGTTGTATCATTTAGAATCATTATGCAAAATTTGCAATCGTTTTGCATACAATCAATAAAACAGTTTAAAATACAATGTTTAAATTGCATGATGATACAATGTCCTGTAAATTTACGCACCATGCAAATTTGCGTAATGTGTAAATGCATGTATCTGTGTATGTATTTTTCCATACATATGTAAATTTGCGCTTGAGAACAGGTCTTTTGAAAATGTACCACAAAAAGAAGACGACACAATACAGATGAGGTTTTGAAGGTTGGAATTTCCACCACCCAACATACACACAAACTGTTCCACAGAAATGAAAAAAAAACGTAAGGAAACATGCGAGAATTGTCCAATTTCCCCCAGAATCTCCTTTATGAAAAACCCGTGATGCGTCTCTGATATATTATTAAACCAAAGCCGGGTCAAATTGTCATAAAAAAGAACAATTACCAATAATAACATCACAAAAAGTTTCTTTAAATTCAGTTAAAATATACAGTAATGTATTCGCGAGAGAGATCAGTATTTATAAAGAATGTTCGGTGTACACAGCGAACGTTTGAAACGCTACCTCAAATTGGGAACATATTAAGATCAAATAATCTCTACTTTTATGTGGTAAGGATGTTTACAATAATTACAGATTTATGAGAGAATGGAATACGATGGCGATAATTTGAGACACCCTTTTGTAGCTCCTGCTGTGTTGATTAAGATAACGTTAAAATTTCTTGTGTAGTTATAGAGATGTCAGAGCTAAATTCATTCGATTGAACTGACCAAGATTTTGCCATTAATTGCATTATAAACAATTACATAATGATTGCATAACAAAAATATTGCATTCATTTAAAAGATTAATCTTTTATCTATCTATATATACCTCTTTTATTAATTTGTATGCAGTCATTAGAAAGTAACATCATTTTAAATGTTGGAGATTGGAAGTAAAAAAATCTTTGTATTGTGCTACCTTAAATAGAAATAAAACAATAAAACAAAGGACTTATGGATTGGGAAATTGAAATCGTGTAAAGATACAATTGTCGGGATTAAGTGGGGAGATAAACCTATTAAAGCTCTAGGGGTGTTTTTCGGACATGATAAAGTGGAATGCCAAAAATTAAATTGGGATTGTAAAATAGAAAACATGAATAAATTATTTATGTTATGGAAAAAACGAAATCTATTAATTTTAGGGAAAATCCTAATTATAAAGACTTTATTATTGCCTTTATTTACATTCCTAGTAAACGTCTGTTGAATTTTAGAAAATTATCTAAAAGAAATAGAAAACAGAAGATTTAAATATATTTGGGATGGGAAACCAGACAAAGTTAAAAGAAGCCTGATGATAGGTCCATATGAAAAGAAGGGTTTAAAAATAGTTGACTTTAAAAGTTATTATGTGGCTTTAAAAGCATCATGGGTAAATAGATTGGTAAATGGTAAACTTGCGACTTGGAAGCTTATACCATAGAAATATTTAAATGTTTCAAACAGAATTCTGTCAATATTTAGCATGAATTTGAACGATACTAAATCTCTAAAATATTCTTAAAATGTTCCTAGGTTTTATCAAAAAGTAATCTCCATTCTAAACAAGTTCAAAATAAACTGGATCGCTGAATTTCATTAATTAAAAAATTCTATCCCAGAAGAATGGATCCAAGTCGTTCAAAAAGAAAATTCGGTTAAAAATACAGTTAATATTCAGAGAAATAAGATTATCTGGAAAAAATCATTATACTGAGACTCAATTATTAACAAATGAAATATTATATAACTCTTTAATAAGTATAATAATAGAGCCATCAATAGGAATAAACAGATGGCTTAGAATCCTAGAAATACAAGAAACCTTAAATATGAATTCGTTGTACCAATTTATTTTTGAATATCTGACTGAAAATATTTAGATGGAAATTATTACAGTATATTGTTCCAACGAAAAAAACATTTATTGCAATGGAAAATAACTAAGACAGATAAGTGTAATTTTTGTAACCAAGAAAAAGATTACATTACATTTTTTTTCAAATAACGGAGTGGTGAAGGTTTAACTAGGTTTGTGGGATCTCAAACCTCCCTTTAATCATATCTTATTTCTATCAAAGTTATAAAGACATACTAGAAAATACTTGCACAAAACAAATGTGTCAAATGACCGCTTTACTATTTATCATCAACTGAAACCAGAAGCTCGTATGTGCCTGTTATTGCTCACCTGCCAAAGTCTGTCAAATTGAACCTGATATTTGATTTTTAAAGGACCTTCTATATATGCTTCCTGTAAATTGTGGTTACATTTGGCAATGAAAAAAGTAAAATAACAAAAATACCAAACCCCAAGTAAAATTCTAATCGAAAAGTCCATTACAAATCAAAAGCTCAAACACATCAAACGAATGGAAAACAACTGTCATATGTCAAATGGAGTTTCAGAGGACAAGATTGTAAAAAATATCAGCCAATCAGAAACAAAAATTGCCCATGGCAGCCATATTTGCTATCTGATCAGGACAAAATAAGAAACTTTCGTAAGGGACCTCCAATAAATGCTTCATGTCAAGTTTAGTTTAAATTTGGCCAACCAATTTGAGAGTAAAACTAAAATATTTAATCAGCCAATCAGAAACACGAATTGACCATGGAGGTCATGTTGTCTTACGATCAGAACAAAATGAGAAAATTTGTGAAGGACCAACCATAGATCTTTCCTGTAAAGTTTGGTTCCATTTGGCCAAGAGGTTTCAGAGGAGAAGGTTTGGCGGTTTCAGAGGAGGTTTTTTTAATATCACCCATGGCAGCCATGTTTGTTGTCCGATCGGAACAAAATGAGCAAATTTTATAGAGGACCTCTCAAAGATGCTTTACATGTATGTCAAGTTTTATTTATTTGATCAAGCGATTTAAGAGAAGAATATTTTTGAGATATTTCTCTCTTGCTCTCAAATTATATATAGCAACCTGCATATCATTTAATTTTGTTCGCTGAACAGATCCAAGCCTGGGCACTTCTGAATACAATTTATGGAAAAAAATAATTAAATTTGTATGAAGTTTTCGTACATGGGAAATCATGAATAGTATGTAATGCCGTTTTCTATCTACCTTATATACTCTTTTCATTTATGGAACTGATATCATAACTATTATAAATATAATAATTCTTTATGCGTGAACCCCCTATGTATTGGCGACTTTTGGAAGCTTCTATGAGCCATTCAGATATCCTCGGAAACAAGATTCTCGGAACGTCTCGAGAATCTTCGATCAATTATACAGGTAGTTATCTGTCTTTGATACGGCCTCTCTATGGATAGGCTACCACGTGACTGTGTATATTTCAACGAACCAAATTCATTTGTAGATCGGAAAGTATATAAGTAAAGAAAGTAAGTGACAGAACATATGCGTTTTGATGTGAATGTTTATTAAATATCAAGTATAAGGATAACGCAATTAAATAAATAATTAAATCGTGTTTTGATATGGTCCCTGTTCGCGTAGTGTGTGCAGTATTTAATACAACGTGCTATTGTGTTTTGTAATAATAAACTTGTGAATAGTATACTGACAATAAATTATGTCCAATAATCTGATTATTTCTGAACGTTTACCACTTAATTCCATCATACCCTGAGCAAAAGTCCGAAAAACAGTGGTTTGAAAAACAGAAAGATAATTAAACAAAACTTTATTCTGTCAAAAATAGTTAATTTCATTAACAGATACAATCAGACCAATGGAAATTCAATGTTCATTAAATCATTTAGTTTAACATACATGTGACAGAGTTGTCAAGTCACAACTGGAGAGTTTGGGCCACAAAACTGGAGATTTTTTATCGACATATTTATCGACGTTTTCCGTGTTCATTTTGATAATAAAGCTACATATTTCCCCCTTTTTTAAGATAACAGTATTACTATTAATGAATTATCTCTGTATTGTTACCATGTGAAATATTTTCCAACACTAAGCTGTACTAAAAATTTGTATGTGATTTTTTTTTCTTTACTCATCTTTGTCACCTATCTTAGTGTGTTCCTCAGTTCCAACATCCAATCATATTTTATGTGTTTTAAAGTGTTATTCAATTTTCCAAGCTTATTGTTGTTTCGGCCAGATTTAGCATAAACACTTAAAAATCATTAAATTACCATCCTTAAATGATTCTTCATTTGTTTTTCATTTATATTCTTTTATCAATTTACGTTATGCTAAGGAGGGTGACTTAAAACTTGATAAAACAAGGGAAGTAACCCGAAATTTCATTTAAGTGTTTTCAAATACACAAAGCTTTTATTACATAACGGCGGTTAGCCCGAGGTAAATATCGTTAATTAATAGTATATTTGACACCCAAGGTGTCAAATGAAGCCATATAATTATACAAGTTCTGTGATTTACAGGTAAAAATTACCTTCATCAGTGACACAAAAAAGTAATTATTGTGGACATCAATGGTAATAAAAAATAGAAACTGACAATTTTTTTGGGGTTCAAATTTTGAAAAAAACAGAAGATTTGAATAATTAACGGGAGGGACAGAAGAGGGCTTAAAATTCGGAAGATTTGGACTCCCGCTGGACGAACCACATGTCTGGACTTTCAGCGTTCCACTTCTAGACCCGAAACAAGGAGTTTTATTTCAATTATAGGACATTTAAATTTTGACATTATCATGTTTCGATGTCTCTTTCATGCAAATGTTTTAAGAAAATTCATATTTTGAAAGCAAGTTGGTTGTTGCGTTTCCTTTTATTTTGGGAGAGAATAGTTTATTGATTGATGGTTTGTTTTATATAATGAAGTAATTTTGTTTAGTGCACATCAATTTTAGTCCTTTTAAATTTGAAATACATTTATGAAAAATTCTATAAAAACAATGAGAATGAGGTAATCTGAAACTATGCACAAACATAATGCAAAATGTTACCTTAGATGATTTAACCATGGGATCCATTTCTTTTTGTTCTATCAGCCATTTTGTTAACTCAATGTTTCCACTGTAAGCTGCCAAATGTAATATTGTTTTCCCATCCTGTAATGATGATTAAAGTATTATGTTTTGGTGTTTAATGCTAGCTAAATAAATCAATAAATAAATAAATTACAGTGTATGATTAACGTCTGTCGTATACTAATAATTAAGTATTGTGTTGTAGTGTTTTATAGTAGTTAAATAATTCAGTGTTTGTGTCAGTTTAAGGTAGCACTACAGTCTAACAATGATTTTTTGAAGATATTTTTTTTATCACATAATTTTGAAGTAAGTTTCATTCTGCACAGTTTGTAAAAATCCCAAAGTCATTATCATATCACAACAGGGAGTAAATTGATAATGAACTTATGTAAATAAAGGCACATGGTAATTAATCTAAATATATGATCATTTGGGAGGAGCTATTATGTCAATCATCTGTTGATACCAATGTCCAGCTGTTAATCCTTGACCACAAGATAAATATTGTGGTCTTATCTCATTGTAACTGTAATTTATATAACATGGAAGTAAATAGAGAAAAGGAAAAATATATGAAAAGGAAAAAACTAAAAGGAGAAAATCTTCCAAAATGAAAAAAACTATGGATAAGAGTGTGAAATTATCTTTGAAAGCCTCTGACAAAGGTTCTTACTACAAACAAGAAGAATATGTCTCTGAATCTGACACTACCAACAGTGACAGCAGTCTTCATTCCAAAGAGAAAAATAATCTAAATAGTAGTGTTTCTTTTCTGAAACTTTCATCACCTTTTGAACAGTCATTTGAAGTTGAAGACAATGCTGCTGCTGCTGCCACTAATGATGTTGATGATGATGATGATGATGATGATGATGATGATGATGATGATGATGATGATGATGATGATGATGATGATGATGATGATGATGATGATGATGATGATGATGATGATGATGATGATGATGATGAGAGTGACAAAGAAATGAACATATCATGGGAAGTGAATTCCAACATTGAAAACATTTCAGACTCTGATATTTCTAGTGACGAACAAGAGGATGCAAGTGTAACTGGCCGTGCATTTATACAACTGGAGATTTTGCAGAAAAAAATTAACCAGGCTGCTGTATGTAGTACTTGCAAAACTGGAGAATTAAATGTCATTGATACAAGTGAAAACAACAAAAGTGGACTATGCTTGAAATTAGCATTGACATGTAATGAGTGTAATTCAAATACAGTGTTTGATACTGACGGAAAGGGAAACTTTGAATATAGTAAAATACACAATGTGAACCGTCTTTCAGTTTTAACCATGCGCATGATGGGAAAATCTAGAAATGCACTTCTAAAATTCTGTTCCATACTTGATCTACCAAGTCCAGTAAATTATGGACCCTACAAAAAGCATACGCAGACGTGGAAAGAAATTGCCACTGAAATAATTGAGGAAAATCTGTCTGAAGCAGCTGAGGAAATTCAGCAATTGAAAAGAAAGTCCGGTTGGGATGGAAATGGAGATTGTAAATGTTCCGTTTCTGTAGATGGATCATGGGCACATGTAGGATATAGTTCTAGATTTGGCTTTATAAGCGTTATTTCTGTTGACACAGGAAAGGTGTTAGATTATGTGACATTATCAAATGAATGCAGGTCATGTAAGAAATGGGAAAGAGAAGGAAAAACTCACACTGGGGATTTTTTGCAATGGTTTGTTGAACACGAGAAAGATTGCACATTGAATCATGATGGATCAGCTAAGACAATGGAGGCACACGGTGCTGTAATACTTTTCCGGCGCTCAGTAGAAAAGCACAGTCTTCAATATACAACATATGTCGGTGATGGTGACAGTTCAGCCTATGGAAATGTAGTAGATTCTAGACCGTATGGCCCTAACATAATCATTGCAAAAGAGGACTGTGTTGGACATATACAAGGGCGAATGGGCAAACATCTTAGGCGGCTAGCTGATCAGTATAAAGGTACCGTACAGTACATTGTATTACCCTCCCCCTTTTTTTTAAATCATCAAAATCTAAAGTTGCCAGTGCAAATATATGATGTCTGTTTTGACAAATAATATAGAGATAAACCATATTGTATACATGTATCACAGTGGGGAACTGTATGTACATCTATGCTAATGAAGCCCTTATCATCATGGACAAACAAAACATAACTGACCAGATAATTTATAACTGATATCAGCATGATCAGAATCATGTTGAAAAATGAAAGTTTTATATTGTCAACCTATTTTTTTTTTGGTTTAAGGTTTACTTATTGTTATATTTTGCAAAGGAAAAGTTCCACTTATATAATGTTGTAGCCACCATGGTGCACATTGTATTTGTGCATTTTGCATATTTTGATAGATACATAAATTGCTCTTTGTTCTGAATAGAAATAATTCACTAAAGTTTTGAATATTATATTCATTCAGTTTTTAGTCAATTCATAGCATTTAGGATTAAATTTAATTATGTACTTTACATTTCAATTGCTAATATGCAACATTTTTAGATCAAGAAGTTACAGACTCATACATTTCCCTAAAGATATTTATTTAGTAATGAAAATTTAATCAAATTTTAATGTTTCAGGAAGAAAACTTGAAGATGGAAAGCAACTTACAGGCAAAGGTGGACTTACAAACAGATTGATGAACAGTTTCCAAACCTTTTACGGGATTGCAATAAGAAACAACAAGGGTAATGTAAATGCAATGAGACAAAATGTAATGGCTATATTATTTCATTATGCCAGCACAGGAGAAAATCCTATGCATCACTTTTGTCCTGAAGGGAATACTTCTTGATGTAAATGGCTCGTTGACAAAGACCGTGGATCATCAACCTACCGACCACTCAAAAATCCATTATCTGAAGTTGTAGTCCAAATACTAAAACCAGTTTTCGAAAAACTGTCTGATGAAAAACTGCTCTCCGGCGCTGAGAAATGTTTGACTCAAAATCAAAATGAATCACTTCATCATGTTATTTGGAGCTATTTGCCAAAGGAGAATATCATAGTGCAGGGGAAATTCAGCTTGGTACAGCACTAGCCGTGGGACATTTCAACAGTGGTATGGAAAATTTTAATACTAAACTTTTTGAAAAGGCAAATATTAGTGTAGGGGACAATAATAAGCGGTTGTGGATTAACATTGATTCTACCAGAATTCGTCATTCTTTGTACAACGCAAGTGAGAAGGGAAAGAAACGGAGAAAACAATTGAAAGCTATGGAAGCACAACACCAAGATACACTCCAATATGATGACAGTTATGCTAAAGACAAGTATTATAAATCTAGTACAGTGACTTCCGACAATCCAAGTGAAAAGGGGAAGAGACAGCCTAAATGCAAAACATGTGGAAAACCCATGAAAGGCCACAAAAAACAAACTTGTCAAAGAAATCAAATTCAATGATATAAAGATAAACATTTTCAATTATAATAAGTGCATGGACCTATTTCTTTCTCTTTTCAAATGTAAATAAGTAACAATTGTTTTATTGTGTATATCAATTTATTTTTGTCACTGCATATTTGTTCTCAGCCACTATACTACAGAAGATTTCCATTGTCACAGGAAATGCATCCTACAAAAAAAGAGAAAAAACAATTACTTTTTGACAAAAATAAATTTGTTCTTTCATTTCTTAACCTTTTTTTTAACCTCTAAAAATTGAACTTATGTATAAAAAATGTGAGTGAACTCATCAAAATGATCATAATAGATTTGAAAAGGGGGGTTTCATTTTGAAATTATAAACACAAATAATAGGGTATTTTAACATGTCCTGCTGCCCAACCAATAATATTTTGATAATATGTAGAGAGAATTGTATCCATTGATCTACATTTCTATCACTAATCAGTTTATCATCTCACCTTTTTTATCTCTCCTTTGATGTCTAGTGGTGCTAGAGAACGAAGATAGTTTAGCACCACCTTTGGCCATGCATACTGGGCATCGTCTGGTCCAATTTCAGAATCCTGTTGTATAATAAAAATATTATATAAATTAATCAAAATATTACATTAGATCGAAGAAACACAAACTAGTATTCAAATACACATTAGAAGGAATAACAAAAAATTGCAAAACCAACCACAAAAATATTTAATTCACTTAGTCCAAGACAAACCTACAAACAACATGAACCCCCCCCCCCCCCCCCCTTCCTTTTCCAATAATGATTTTTTTTTAATTTAACTGCTCTTGGCATTACAATTCTATGAATGCTGAATAGCCAAAGAAAGACTTCAGGTAGACAGATAAGACAATCTACTCATACTGTAAATTACTTGATAATTTTTTTTAAAAGTAACAGTGTCTTACCTTCAAAGCATAAGCCCAGTGACAGTATGTCACCCATCTTAATTTTCTGTCTCCCCTGTTTCTTCTCCTCTGTGAGTTTACTTCCTCTTGCAGCAATGTGGCAAACATTTCCCCATCATATCTGAGAAAAAATTTTATATAGTTACTTTTTTATTTAATATTATAATTAATTTAAATAAATCAATGAATGAAAATTACTATAAGTTACTAGCATCATTAAAAGTTTTGCTCAGATGTCTTGCATGTAGTTTAAACTGTTTTACTTATTATTATTTTTTAACAGAAAATAAATAAATAGTTAAAGTAACTTACCCAACATTTCTTACAGCCTGTATAAATTCGTCTCTTTGATCTTCTAAATTTAAATGATGAGCATGTCTTCTGTTAGGAGCTTTAGGCATTTTAATCAAATATTAAGTTTTAATATGTGAAATTTTTCACTTCCATAAAACCCAAAAATCAGTCTATTTTCAGGAAGCCAGAATAATAATGGCAAATATTGATTATATGCAGCTGGTCAATCCTGTTATTCCCTTATCTAAGACTGTCTGGACAGAGGCGGAGATTTGTCTATATTTAATAACTACATCACAGATGTTGGTCAAATCTGTGACGTCAAACTCCCGCCAAATGCCAAGTTAGTGTTGGTCAGTGCACTTATAATTCAAAATTTACAGTATTAGAGCATCAAAGACACAAACTGTGTGGTTCTATTGATGTAATAATGGTGTCAGAACACTCCTGGGGTGTTCCCAGTGGCATTTTTGTATTTATGTTGCATTTATAGGGGTTCTAAGGGGGAAATTCAGTTTTTAGGTGATTTCTGAACAATTTTTCATGAGAATTGTTGGCAAAAAATGAAAGTAGAAACTTTATGGGTACCCCCTTTGGCTTGACTTTGATATATGTGATTAAAGGGAATATTTTCTACAATACCGTGTCCCAGTTTTTGGATAATTTGTTTCTAAATGAATTTATAGGTCTCTAAAGATGAAAGGTGAAATAAGGTTTGGCACCCAGCAGTTAAATCAATATATCTTCTTACTGGAGGCATATATCAAAAATCTGAGACACGGATTTGCAGATTGTGTATGGTTGATTAAAGGGATGAAAACAAATGTTTACTACTATTTGACCTGAATGTGCCATTTTAATCCAAGTTGGAAGAGCACTTTTTGGCAATTAATGAGCTATATTTTGAGATTAATCATACCAAAAATAAATTTAGCTATAGATTAAGAAAGAGTAATATTTCAGCTTTAAAATGAGTTAAAGATTTTAAAAATCCATTGAGTAGTTTTGGAGAAAATAATCTTTAAAGACTGTTAGTTGGAGTCAGAAAATTCTGACTGTAGTGCTACCTTAATATGATTACTTCATATCCTTTCCGTAGTATTCATAACTTCTGCAAAAAAACTCAACATAAACAAACATTCTAACCACCACGAAGAAGCAAAGTAGTGCTGAAAGTGGCGCTAAACACCAATAAGTCAATCAATCAATCAATCAACAAACATTCTAAATAATACAGTTTCTTGAACTAAGTACTTATCTAAATACAAAACCATGTGTGTCTGTGTTGGTCAACAAGATATTTGCGACATTGTATGTCATGGTACAGGTATATATGACCAAAAAAAAATGTTCATATAGCATCCTTTACGGTTCCAAAAAATCCTAAAGGATATTTTTTCTCCTAGAGTTTTATATCTCTTAAGATAAAGAAAAATGAATAGGATATTTTTTCTCCATCGGGTCTTTCCATTGTAGAATTACTCTTATAGGATTACAATTATTCATATAGAAATAATAACAAATCCTAACAGAAAACATCCAAAAAAAGAAAAAAAATTAACATTGGGTTAACTTATGTCCTATTGGACTAAAAATAATCCGACGGGAAAATTTGTATCATATAATATAAACAAAAAAATCACAGATGATAGTATATATCAGTGAATGAGAGTACGGAAAGACAATGATTCTATAGCAGTACATGTATGAAGATTTTGATAATTAAACGGATTTTCTTTAATAAGAAAGTTCACATACACTTGTTTTATAGTAAAACTAAGCCATTCAAGTATATAAAACATATTTAATTTTGTTTTTAATTCGAAGTTTCATATGACTTTAGTGTCACTGAATGAATATCAATTCAGGAAAGAACACTATCTTTTTTTTCTAAGATTCAAATAGTCACTTTCTGTTGATTTATTGTTGACATATTGCAAGGTAACTTCGAATATTTCTGTAAATTAAAATGATATGAATATGTTTTGTAAATCTTTTATGAACATTAAAGTTATATTTATAAATAACAAGGTTGCACTAGTTGTTTGTTAACATTTTTTGTCCTGAGAGTAAACAAATATAGAGAAAAACGGCCCAAACTATTCACAGTACACAGAAAGTAAATAACAAAATCAACATGAATTTTATATAATTGTGGTAATAACAGTGATTTGTTTTGTTAACCTCGATAACAATACTGATAAAAGTTCATTTCAAAGCATAATCATATTTCAAAAACAATATCTATTTGAACGTTGTACTTGGAAATTCAATTTGTCTTATCATGTATAGAGAATATGACAAAATAAGTAGACATGTATGTTGGAATATAGAATCTTCAAACATTATACAATTTTGTACAGTTACGGAGTTTTGGCGTGTTCCAGTGATATAAACAACTATTACAAACAAAAATAATAGGATTTGAAACGTTAAAACAATGTTCGCATTGCTACATTTAAAAAAAAAAAGTCAAAGCTGATTTTCAGTTAAGCAGCAGCTTTTACGTCATGAGGCAAACCCTAATGGCTCGGGGTCAGAATTAGTCCGGAATAAGAGACTAAAGATTTTCCGGCAAATTTAAATGAAAATAAAAATTGAGATAGACATACATACCAGTTTTGTTTAAAACAATAAAATACCAAAAGATTTTGTTAAAACATTTGGAATATCTTAATTACATAAGTATGCACTAAATTTGTGCAACATTTCTCTTTGAAAATGATTAATTTTACGTCACGTAAAATAACATTTTACGTTAGCTACGTCAGTATCTCCCCTGTAACTGTATCGTATGCCCTTTAGCAAATTAAAATAAAATGTCAAGTTATGTTCTTTCATTGGTTACTGTAAATATATGATGTATGCCAACCATGTATCACTTGTATATCTTAATTAGCCAGAACTGACACATCCACTTACATTGTTTCAGCTATTACTCTGAATTATAAAGCCTTATTTTATATTCAACATGTTCAAGACAACTCATGCATTTGTTAGTTATGATTCCGGTTAAATCAAAACCAAAGACTTCACCAGTGCAAATACCAGCAAAGATTATTATTCATATGTATAATCATCATTAAGTATGCTCAAGACACATGCTAATTAATATGCTTAGTCTCGGTACGATTTAAGACTTGACTCAGAGATACCTGCAAATTTGTGAATTCATGTACATTTATTTTGGTTATGTGTGTCGTTGGATTGCTGTATACATGCTAAAGTCTACTCAACATCAACTTTAACTATATATGTTTGTGAACTCGCATGGTAATGATACATGCACAACTTCATAGTATAGGACAACTGCAACGTACAAAGCATGCGATTTTGTCTTGGACTAATACATTTATCCATTGTTCCAAGGTTGTTTGTATGGATTTTTTTTTCTATTTTTCGTCGTCAAAAATCACAAAGTCCGTCTTGATATACACCATGAGATAATCTATTATTTTGTTTATGGTCATCTAAAACGTTACTTAAACGCAGCTTTCTCAATTTAAATATTGAAGATAGCTAAATGGCGACAGATTGACGCATTGTTTATGTTTTTATTGATAAAAACTGTGTTCGTTAGTTTATGATAGCTTTCAGTTCTTCAGTTTGGTAAGAATCCCCCATTTGAAGGTTTTAAGGGTTGACAACTATATAATCAGCACGTGTCATACTAACCTGGTTATAGACATTGGTAAAACTCAATAAAAAAAATATATATGGTTTGGTTTTTAATAAGAACCAATACGGTAAAGGTAACAGACAAAGTATTTGTTTGCGATATCAACTAAAACAAAATGTACTTCCTTGAGTTTTATTAAATTATTTAGATATTGGTGATTAAGCCATACTTTGTTCGATAAACTATTTCAAATGTCTCGTCGGGTTGCTGTCTCATTGACGCATGCCCCACGTGTTGCTTTATAAATGATACACTCAATTTAGCATTTTCTTGATAAATGTCTGCCTTGTTCAACTGTACTTGTGAACTATTTACATATTTAACGGAATTCGTTCAAATGCTCGTTCAACCCAACATTATCTACATGTACTTTATCTACATATGATGTACATGTAACAGTAGACAGAATACTGAGGAATTGATTGAAAGAAGAATACAGAACATGAATTCCAAAAACAATTCTGCATTCCTATTGATATAAAGCAAGTCACATAAAAAATATGAAGCTGAGAAGTTTACTGGTCTTATATTGGAATATACAGAGTAAAATATATAAAGATTTGGTCACATAATTTTGAAAGAAACTGTTTGAATGATATCTCATACAATGAATAAACAATCTTTGGAATATATAAAAAGAAAAAGATGTAGTATGATTGCCAATGGGACAACTCTCCACAAAAGACCAAATGACAAAGAAACTAACAACTATTGGTCACCGTGCGGCCTTGTCTTCTTTTTTTTTTCTCTGCTTGGTTTGAATTATGTTTTGTACATCTATACTGCAATGGCTTTAGAAAAGGATATTGGAATTGTTTAATTTCGGAATGTTGGTACCAGCTATGGTAATTGTATGAGCATGTCCCTCATTGTTTAACAAAACCATAGGACCTAGCGTCAACATTTGTTATTTAGACGAGACATCTGTTTGATACCGAAGGTCTAAGGTCAAACTCGGGTCAAATCGTGTCATTATGGTACCGTGTGAAACATTTTGAATAAGTGAATACATCAATCGTCCTCATAAACTGCATAGGAAAATAAATACTCAACAGTTCAAAACACCTTGAATCTAGGAATGATTAAGATCCATAGATAGATGGCTTTTTTTTTAGATTTGATTAATTGGCAAAGACAGAAATCAGTCAAAAGTTCAATTGTTTGAGCATTCTTTAGACCTTTCAGACACCTATTTCTTGTTAACAAAGCAAAACAAAACTAAAGATTTAAAAATTTGAATTTGGTTATTTTCTGACAATGTCTTTAGGAGTAAGATCGAATACGTTTTGGCTAGGAGTCAGAATAAAGTGTATATATTTGCCACTGGACAAACAACAATAAGAATCATTAACATATAGAAGTCCTGAATATGCATGTTATACTTGTCGTTGGCTTTTCCTATATAGATAAATGTAGTATGACTGCAAGAGATATTGGACAAATGCGAATAATTTATGATAAACTGTATTCCATAAAAAGGTAGGAGTTTATCAGTAAATAGATATTAGTAAGTGTGTCATCTGATGAGTGTGTGATTTTTTTAAAATTTACTTAGTATTACATATAATAGTAATTTCTGTTTTAATATAACTGATAAATTACAGTCATAAAACATTAGATTGTAGATAACTGGTGATGAAACTCTGCTGGCCTAAGAGTGCTGAAGACCACTATTAATAGCAATACCGTTAAGAAACCCTTTTGTTCTAAAATGCTGCCGAGAAACCGCTGACAGCGAAATAGAATGGGGACATTTATTTGGAAAATAGATCTGATATTGTTTTGGAAGATTGTTAAAGATTAAGAGCCAGCACTGTGAACGTTTTAGCGCAGCCTACACAAGAAAACAACATCAGCATGAGGAGAAAGTTAACACACGCTTGAAAATATGGGATGTCGACACTAAGTGCACTTCGCTAAGACGAAACAAAATTAAATCAGTAGAATGTAATATTCAATAAATAGTAATTTACGAAGTCCGACAGAGCAAATGAAAATAAAATAATTATAATAAAAACTCATATCCTGTCACATGATTATTTTTTTCAATTCAATTCTGAAATAAAATTGTGTTCACTAAATTTACAAATTCAAACATACCATTTTAAGAAAACCCATGGCCCACAATAAAAGAAAGGTCAGTGTTTCGAAGAAGATAAATCCAGAAAAGCGCTTGGAACGTAAACAAATAATAAACAGATATTTTCAATAACCTTTATTATTCACACGGCAGTAGAAACTGAAAAAAAAACGAGATCTTAAAACCATTTTTACTTTCGATACATTATAGTTTACAGTTGGATATTCGAGGAAGGTTGTGTCTTAGTTGGTCATGATTCACAAGTACAGATGATGAAAACAAATGTTTTCAAAGGGGAGACAAAACGATTAACAAACGTGCATTTTGGGGGAAGGGGTATATTGCTCACATCGGTATTGGAAAAGGCCCTAGGGGTATTGAAGGTCTTATAAGGCTTTTTTTAACAAATATACAAGTATGTAAACAAAATCAAATTGTTGCTTAATTTCTTTGTTTGAATAAAGGGAGATGTGAGATATGTAATAAGGCAGCAACTGGCTTATTAACGAAACACAAAACCAAAGACGTCTAGAAAATACGTGACTAAAGGAAGATGAACGAGTATTTTGTTTGCTGCTAATTTGTAGCTTAAGTCAAGATTCGTTGGTCCCTTGAATTGGAAATACAAAAACAAAGGATATGGGGTATACAACTATGACACAAAATCAGTTCATGCACAGCAAAAACACACAAATAGCAAAGGAACAGTAAGGTCTTAAACACGGGCCAGAAAAAACCTCACTGCAAGTTTAAGACGGCCCCTAGCACCGGTAGAGCGGAATTCTTTGCAAAATGATTCGGATAGACTTTATAAGATGTATCACCACCACATCGGGCCTGGTAAAAAAAGAACCCACTGGAAAGTAATACATATTTAAAACAAATTAGTACCTACGCATAGGTGTAAATATAAAACTATGTAGAATACCTTTTAGTTATTAGGGTATCAAATGAATAGTGAAGGACTGTTGATCCTTGTAGAACACAATCATATTGACTGATAATTTTGAATAATACATAAATGTATGAATTAATTCTAAAGTTGAAGGCATATATTGCCTGTTTTTCAGATATGAAGTTTGATATATCCAAATTTCCGGTAATCAGTCTGTTGTAGAAATAAAGGTATATTGATCCCGCCTCCATAAAAAGTTTGGAAGTGAAAAATTTAATGTGGATAGGAATGAGGGCCAGGAATAGGAGGTGTTCGTCTGTTTCAAATTTTAGTACACAAACTCCCCTGAAATTGAGAGAATGATGTGGCACACATGTGAGAAGTTATCTCAAGAATAAATACCCCATAACTTTATTTCTAAGATACAAAAGAGCATACAAACCAAGCACGGGAAATTTTCTACGGCCTCTATACAGCACGAGAGACAAAGTCCGTTAATATAACAAAAAAGCAAACTGAGGGATATTGGGTATCTATCCATGACACGATAAAACAAAGGAATAGCACTTTTATTGCTGTTCCTCATCTCAAAGTCACAGTGAGGTCTTATTGAATATATTGAAAAATACATCACATGTTCATAACAATAGTCAGATTTTAATAGTAACACATTTCAGTCTCCTGCATGTAGTACATATTCGTTTAAGACTTTAAACTTCTTGCCTTTCAGGAGAAAAAGTCCATGAATTATGAAATAAGGAGATGTGGTTATGCTAAATATTTATTTTCCTTCCGCGACAATATGACTGGGGAACATTGATTTACCGTTGTCCGTCCGTGCGACCGTCCGTCCCGCACAGGGTATGTGGTTTATACGCGTCAGATAATTCCTTATGACTACAGTTTTCAAGCTAGTACCGTTATAGTATGTTACTGGTGTTATTTCATGTACTAAAGATTTGCATTTTGTCAGGATTTTAGTTTTTCTATAAATTATCAACAAATGGCACGTTGTTATACTATTGAACTGTTGATAATATAAGGCATGCAAGGGTACATGGTTTGTACGGCTTACTCTTCCTACAGTTTTTCAAGCTTCAACTTTTATATTGCACTGAGTGTTTAACAAATAAAGTTTTGTCCGACTAAATACTCATGCAAATAACACGTGTACATTATACAGGGTATACTATATTAAGAACGTATATTATAATAGGATATTAAGTTTCTTTAAATTTTCCTCGAATCAAATTTTTAACCGTTTTAAAGGAGTGCATCAAATGTTTCTTTTAAACACAATCATTTTACATTTTACTTCAACGTCACTATTTACTAAATCCAATTGTGTATAAGCACTTTATTCATGCATGCAACAGTGGTATCACCTTTCTCTAGCTCGGGTAGGGTTAAGTTGAAAATTAGACAGAAATCCAACAATATATAAATGTCAGCATAGAGTTTTCTTAAAAAAAAAACTTAAGTCAATACTCTAAGTCGAGCTTTATATATCCCCGGGCTCTAAAATCATTCTATTTTGATTTATATGGACTATCAAATATCTAAATTTAATTGATGAAGTAAAACCTGCCGTTGTTGTTTCCGATATTGAGACTACTTGATTTGAAAAGTTTAGAATATAAAAGCAGCCCAGATATTCCGACACCCCATTTTTGGTCCAACATTTCGTCGGTCTGATACCCCATTGGTGCGACTCCTTAATATACTGACACCTTATTAGTCTGACATCGGAATATTTCTTAAAAAAAGTATAATTGTTTGTTTTTGCTGTTTTGTTGTTTATTTGGTTTTAAATTTCACTACATAAACATAAATGTTCACATGATAGTGATTAGTCTTTAGCATAGACACGTAAACTAAAAGTGGTGTTTCGAAAAGAATGCGTTGTACGACTATTTCGATGAAAATTTCGATTTAGTTAATACGTGTTTTATGTTTTGAACAAAAATTCCTTTTTATACAATGAAGATTTTTGTTTTTTATATATATAATTTTGTGAACAGCAATGTAAAAGTAAACATTTTAAGAATATTGATTACAAATTAAGACAGTATCAACAATGTCTTAGACTTTGTTTTACGCCGAATTACTTGTAACATGGGACCTTGTTAAAAATATGCTTACGTTGTATCGAAAAAAGGTGTATGCATTTTCAATCCTTTTCAGACCAATTGTACCAGATCTTTTAATTTTAAATGTCCCCACAGGCAATATACAAATACACTTTTTGAATGTAATTCTTCAAAATATGTGGATGTGCGTGTTCAAAATCGCAAATTCAGCATGTTTTCGTATGAATTTTGTAGCAAAGAAAATGTAATTAAGTTTAAGTATATTTCAAAAACAAGGCAGAGCTTTCGTTTGGATACAATTTAAATTTTGGTTTCGAATGTCCTCCCTTTTTATTTTGACGATAACTACTTTAAATTGACGGAAATCTAACATAATTTCCGTTTTAGGTCATCTGAAGAATATCATTAAAAATTAGATTTTTTTAAATAACCCTAGCGTGAAATAAGTTTCTGCAAACCTGCGACAACCTTTTTTCTTTATATAAATTCTTTTGAAATTATTTTTGTTGATAAACATTCCCCCTTTATTCTTCATTCCGACAAAAACTGAACAATGACACGTCTATGTTTTATACACAAATAGCGCACCTGGTGCATGAAAATGTCGATGTGCCTTTTTTATACAAACTTTCTAACTCATCAAATCAGAACAAAATGGTTCAATAACAAAATGCAGTGTTATAAGACTATATGATTACCTCTATAGATGTACTTAAAGATATCTAGCAGTTGGTATGCTTGGATATTGGAAATTGTACTGAGTATTTTGTGTAAGGCGCTTGCATTTCTACACGCATTTGATAATAGATATCGGATAAACGCCAACCCACCGACGCAGTCATGTTATATGTACTTTTTTATATAAATCTTTCAGAGATCCTTGTAAGAAAAATTGCTGCAACGTTTGGTCAGGTTCAGAGTTTTCAATCTGATAATCAATTCATGAAAGTTAACACATGATGGACTTCAGGGGATTGCATTCGCCCATCCTGGCTTTTGGCAAGGTCCGTGTAATTATTGAAAGTATTGCTCTGGCAATACAGTTGTAAGAAATTAGAAATGTGGTAAAATTCTCAGTTTCCCAGGGCAATATCATTCACAAATTTAATTCCATCAGCAAGAAACTCAAACTTGATCTGCAACTTATAATTATAAGCTTACATACCAAAAATAGAATCATTTGGTAAAAGCATTTCCAAACTGAAACTGAAGTGTGACGGAGAGAAATATGGACGGACAGACCAAGTGAAAACATATAATTAAAAGTCGGTGGGGACACATATCTTATAATTTCATGATTCCGGCAACTTTAGATTTTTGTTTAGGGGGAGGAGGGGATTTAGCTGAAGCACAAATTTCAATCCCTCTGAAATTTTCACTGACCTATTTGCGTATTGAAAAACAAATGTACACAGCAAGATTTTTAAATCAGATATAATCCAGTGATGCCCCCGCTCCTCCTCTTCTCTTTTGATCGTAATAAAGTATCATTTTGTGTAGGTTAAATGTCAAAAAGTATCGTATCGCTTTGCTCAACGGTATTTGTACCTTTTCGTGAATTATGCCCCCTCTTTCCTCGGACCCTGGATCCGCTTCTGTAACTTTTCTAAAAAGATTTTTGGGTCCCTGTAATGTGAGAAACGAAACATAGCGAACCGAAACGAAACGAAATATGTATAATGAGAAACGAAACAGAACGAAACGAAGTAAAATCTTTATTTTAAGGAAAGATTCATAGAAAAAAGTTTCTGACGAGAAATATCTGTTTGACTAAAATGTTAAAAATGAATAGTCAATTAGGCATAGTTAATACCTATTAACACATCATAAACAACTCCCGTCGTTCTAGTGATTTGACAAAAATACTGCTACAGTCAACGGCCAAGTTTGAATATCGTCTTTTCTGAAACTAAAATAAACGCACCAAAATATACCGTCAATCTTTAAAAATTAATATAGGCGATGTGGAGTACATGTCAATGAGACAGCAGCCCAAAGACACGAAATACCAAAAGACATCTGGAGGTAAACATATAGTCTTCAACAGCGAAAAAAAGGCAGGCGTTTATTCATTATGTCAAGCTCCAAATCGTCCTGAGTCAAAAACCAATATGAAATAACCGTTTCCTAGTATAATGGTGATACAACAGTATATAACATTAAGACACCATTGATACATGTTGACATTTAACCTTAAGAAAAATTACATTTCCGTCATTCATCTTTTTCTTATTCTAAAGGGCGATTCTAAATCAAACATGAAATACTACATCTAGTATTCATCCATCATTTATTACAATTCCATCTGGTTTCATGTCAAATACAGGGTGTCCGTTGGTAAATCTAGAATACTACACATGTAATTGCTAAGCCAGACCTACTGTCACATGTTAGGGAAGGGTTGAGCGCTCACAAACATATTTAACCCCGCCATATTCTGTATGTGCCTGCACCAAATCAGGAGCATGTGACTAAGTGGTTGTCGTTGGTTGATGTCTGTCATATTTGTATATTTTTTCGTAAATTGTATTGTTATAAATAAGGCTGTTAGTTTTTTTCGTTTGAATTGTTTCACATTTTATCATATTAAGGCCTTTTATAGCTGACTATACGGTATAGGTCTTTCTCAATGTTGAAGGCCATACGACATGGCTTTGTATTTATACATGCCGCACAATCAAACAGACTCTACACTTTGGCTAGGGTTTTCTGCCAGTCGGGAGAACACCAAAAGTGACCATAATTCTATTCCCAAGTCACCCTCGGGGTGTAAAAATGAAGGAACATTGCAATCAGAATAGCTGTAACTGTGGCTCGTCTGAATATCAGTTCCAAACAGAATTGGCCATTCTTTCCTTTGTGACTAGGATTTTCATGCCCCGGCTACGGTAGTTTTCTGGTCTGCGCCTCTGTCCGTTAGTCCGTCAGTTCGTCCAATACCAGGTTTAAGCTTTTTGTTAAGGTAGTTTACAATGGAGTTGTGGTCACATCAACTTGAAACTAAGTACACATGTTCATTATGGTGTGTAATTTTAAAAAATATATAACAACGTGTGGTTTACTGAACATAGAAATGTGATCCTGTAAATTAAAGTTGATACCAAATTACGATTTTAACCTGGATTTAACGAATATGGACATATTTCAGATTGTTCGAGTGGAACAAGGTGTTTTATGGACACATATTCTTGTTTTTTTGGTAAGATGTTGAATTTATAAGTAGATGTCGCAGGTTTATGGTGAATAACTTGAAATTGACCATTACTATGTTATTTGCTGTTAAGTTAGTATTCAAACAACTTGCATGTCTGATTAGGTAACCTGGCAGTTTGGTTTTGGTCATTTTGATTCGCTTACGATTATTTGAGGCATTGTGATTTCAGTCTATGCGCTCATCAATTTGTCCTCAACTGTCCATCCCGTATTAGAATTAACTTTGATTTTTTCATAAAATACAAAATATTGTTTTTTATTCGTTTCTTTTTGTTTCACAGTTTTTTTTTTTTTTTTTTTTCATTGATATGGCAGTCCATTACATTCTTGTTTTTGATTTTGTTGCAAAGCAAACAAGACATAATCTCGGTTAACAGCTCTATTCAGACATGTATTAACCTTTGAAAACTACTTACAACACATACCACATACTTCAACTTTATGGAAATTTCTGTCAAGGTAAATGGCGAATAACAAATATAATGATATATTTGCTTTTGTCGGGTTAGTTTAAAAATAAAGTAGAACATGACGAGTCGAACATATTATATGGTATGAATCAAAGGAAAAAGGGAGGGCTCCAGTAGGGGTCACATGGTCACTTTTTGAAACCTCATTTAACCAGATCACTTTAGGCAAACTATACAGTTCTAAACTGATCTGGTTCTCGGTTTTGAACATTTTTAAAGTCACAGGTATGTTGCAAATTGGCCCACCAAACGCCTAAGGTCGCAGGTCGGATTTGACTATGTTGGTGTCATATAAAGAGTGAACATCAAGGAGGCAACATTGCTACAAACACTGCATCCAGCTAAGACATTCGGATCTTACTATCTTAAGTGGTGGCAAAGTGTACATTCCATTTACACGTTTTAGATATGGTTATTTCACTTGGGACACTAAAGTGTTGTATTCATGAACGATTACAACTTGATGGGACTATTACAAAGTAAAACAAGTAATCCTGTGTTAGGATGCTAACACAAAAGTCGCCAAAACGGCTCCCAACCATTGTTCTGCTGTTTCCATGGTAACGGCAGCCATTTTGAAATTTCAAAGTCGGATAGCACATCTACACGTGACAGGTCACATTACTTACAAGTTTCATAAAAAATGGACCAATTTTCAAATTTAGGCATTCGTGTTTATATGGTTACGGTGGCCATTTTGGAAATTCCAAAGTCAAATGCCAAATCTACATAAGACAGTCAACATTTGTGTAAAGTTTCATTAAGATAGAAGCATTTTGAATTTTTTGCAATTTTTGCAGTTTCCATGGTAACGGCAGCCATTTTGAAAATTTCAAAGTCGGATGGCACATCTACACATGACAGGTCACATTACTGTCAAGTTTCATAAAGATTGGACCAAATCTAGATTTTTCGCATTTTTGTTGTTTCCATGGCAACGGCGGCCATTTTGGAAATTCCAAAGTCAAATTCCAAATCTATATACACTCGTTAACATCTCTGTAAAATTTCATTAAATTTGAAGCATTTTAAAAAAAATTCACATTTTTGCAGTTTCCATGGTAACGGCGGCCATTTTAAAAATTCCAAAGTCGAATTACAGCTACATATGGTGCTACCTGTAATAATCTATCATTATATAACATAAAAAGTACATAGGAATAATTCAACACTATCACATGACTAATCACATGACTATTGTTCTAGAATGTTCCATGAAAATTGACCCCCTAAAATAATGCTAAGATGACCCCGGGCTGAAATAAAAAATGTGGAATGGACACCTGGACATCGGTCTCTTGTATTACACAAAACTTAAAGGTTCTACCAGTAGCGAATCAATAGTCGAAAAATGACCCCACCCATGTTCCGGCCCCAAAATAGTGCAAAGTTGACCCCCATTTGAAATAAAAATAGTGAATGCACCCCTAACGATACTACCCCATCATCATACCAAATATAAAGTTTCCATCATTTAAGGCTTGGAAGAAAATGGTCGGACAAATTAAGGTTAAGAATAATAATAATAACAAGTAATCCTGTGTTAGGATGCTAACACAAAAGTCGCCAAAACGGCCCCCAACCATTGCTCTACTGTTTCCATGGTAACGGCAGCCATTTTAAAATTTCAAAGTCGGATATCACTACAAGTGACAGGTCACATTACTTACAAGTTTCATAAAAATTGGACCAATTTTCAAATTTAGGCATTCGTGTTTCCATGGTTACGGTGGCCATTTTAGAAATTCCAAAGTCAAATGCCACATCTACATAAGACAGTCAACATTTGTGCAAAGTTTCATTAAGTTTAAAGCATTTTGAATTTTTGACATTTTTGCAGTTACCATGGTAACGGCAGCCATTTTGAAAATTCCAAAGTCGGATGGCACATCTACACATGACAGGTCACATTACTGTCAAGTTTCATAAAGATTGGACCAAATCTAGATTTTTCGCATTTTTGTTGTTTCCATGGCAACGGCGGCCATTTTGGAAATTCCAAAGTCAAATTACCTGTAATAATCTATCATTATATAGCATAAAAAGTACATAGGAATAATTCAACACTATCACATGACTAATCACATGACTATTGTTCTAAAATGTTCCATGAACATTGACCCCCTAAAATAATGCCAAGATGACCCCGGGCTGAAATAAAAAATGTGGAATGGACACCTGGACATCGGTCTCTTGTATTACACAAAACTTAAAGGTTCTACCAGTAGCGAATCAATAGTCGAAAAATGACCCCACCCATGTTCCGGCCCCCAAATAGTGCCAAGTTGACCCCCATTTGAAATAAAAAATAGTGAATGCACCCCTAGGGATACTACCCCATCATCATACCAAATATAAAGTTTCCATCATTTAAGGCTTGGAAGAAAATGGTCGGACAAATTAGGGTTAAGAATAATAATAATAATAATAATAATAATAAGAAGAAGAAACGGGACAAAAACATAAAGTCCCCAAAACTCCGTTTTGGCGACTTAATAATAATAAGAAACGGGATAAAAACATAAAGTCCCCAAAACTCCGTTTTGGCGACTTAATAAGACTGGTATGTACTGCGTTCTTTCTAGTGTTGCAATCAGTGAAATAAAACCCAGTATATATTTGTCTTCGAATTAACCGTTAGTCGTGTATCTATGCACACATTTTCAGCTTAGTGGTTTGATTCCAAATCTTGGGATTAAATCAAAATCTTTTGGAAAGGTTACAGAGGTGGATCCAGGGTCCGAGAAAAGAGGGGGCATAATTCACGAAAAGGTAAAAATACCGTTGAACGTAGCGATGCGATTTTTTTTTACGATTTAACCTACAAAAAATGATACATTTTTACGATCAAAAGGGTGGAGGAGGGGTGGATACAACACTGGATTATATCTGATTTATGGATCTTGCCTTGTACATTTTTCTTTCACTACGAAAACAACAGGTCAGTGAAAACTTCAGAGGGATTAGATTTGTGCTTCAGCTAAACCCCCTCATTCCCCCTCAAACAAAATCTAAAGCTGCCGGAATCATGAAATTATAAGATATATGTAGTACGGTGTATTAATAGGAATAATGCATAATTAATACAATTTAATTATTTGATATAATTTTGCCGGTAATAGCATTATTACTTTTCCCGGGATAATTGCAATTCAAACTTAGCAGATTTATCTCTTCATCTATTTGGAGATCCGGAATTCCCATTGCGGAATAGTAGTACAGCACACGAGTTGTTCATGATACATGTTTGTTAATAGATATCAACAGAAGAACATTACTGGACTTCTGATATCAACCATGCCCAATTGACTATTCATTTTATTTTAGTCCCCTCCGACTTTTTAGGTTTTCACTTGGTCTGTCCGTCCATCTTTCTGTCCGTTACTCTTCAGTTTCAATTTGGAAATGCTTCGACCAAACGATTTTATTTTTGGTATGTAAGCTTATAATTATAAGTTACAGATCAAGTTTGAGTATTTGCTGATGGAATTAAATTTGTGTAATAGTTATTGCTCTAGGACATTGAGAATTTTGCCAAAATTTCTTAATTTCTGGCAACTGGTAAAGGACAATATTTATCTGTACCTTGCCAAAAGCCAGGATGGGCTATTGCAATCCATCATCTGTTAACCTTTCACAAATTGATTATCAGATTGAGAACTCTGAACAAAATCTGACCAAGCGTTGCAGCAATTTTCCGGACAAGGATCTATAAAATATTTAAAAAAAAATAACCCCCTCCCCCCCACGGATGTTGTTATGAATAATGTTTGTTCCCATGGTAAGTATTGTATTCAGCAACACTTAACGATAGTAATTTAGAGTTAGAGTATGATTTTATGTATTTTCTTAACGGTTTGGAAACACTTTAGGACATTAAAGTTCTTATACTGCACACTTCTGCAAATAATAACTCCGTTTCCAAGGAAAAAATAGGTTGCTTTGGGGATAAAATTAAAGAGAGTCCCACGCATTTTTCTATTTAATTTAATAAAGTAGTACTCAAACTTAATTACTACAATGCTAACTATACAGTTCACATTTGCACTTTTCAGAAAGACACACGAGAAAATTTGATAATTTCACAAAATTCCATGATTCAGAAAAATTGAAAATATGCATTTTTTAGGATATTTAAAAAAAAAGATCTACATTTGGTTGAACTGCAATTCTAACTAAAGTGAAGCTTTAACCAAATTATATTAATGTCATCAAATGAAAATGTCTGAAAAAATTTGATTCTATTCATAATCAGGCTCTGAATTGTACATGGCAACCACTCTTATTTTCCCACGCATATTTAATTTTTTAGCAGTATTCAATTTTTGCTTCTACCAGGAAATTTATAGAAACAAATTGAAACTCTCATAAACCATGTATATCGCACTCTGGCTGGTTCTTATAAAGAGCTGTACTTAAAAACAGGTTAGTTTATACAAGTATGAAGCTAAGGAAATTATCTATATATTATAATTTGAGAGACCCATTTTCTTGTCGATTTCCACATTCGGTTTTGTTTCTTTACCGTCTCTTTTTCGTGTGGTTTTTCTTGGATTGCTGTATAGTTGACGTATATCCTTCATTTCCTGTTATTCATTTAAAAAGGGAGACCTATTACATCAACTCGTCTGTCTAAACCTTCATTTAAAAAGGGAAACCCAATACATCAACGCGTCTGCCTAAACCTTGATTTAAAAGGGAGATCCATCACATCAACACGTCTGCCTAAACCTTCATTAAAAAAGGGAGTCCCATTACATCAACAAGTCTGCCTCAACCTTCATTTAAAAAGGTAGACCCATTACATCAACACGTCTGTCTCAACCTTCATTTAAAAAAGGAAACCCATTACATCAACACGTCTGTCTAAACCTTCATTTAAAAAGGGAGACCCTTTACATCAACACGTCTGTCTAAACCTTCATTTAAAAAGGGAGACCCATTACATCAATACGTTTGCCTAAACGTTCATTAAAAAAGGGAGACCATTTACAACAACACGTCTGCCTTAACCTTCATTAAAAAAGGGAGACCCATTACATCAACACGTCTGTCTAAACATTCATTTAAAAAGGGAGACTCATTACATCAACACGTCTGCCTAAACCTTCATTTAGAAAAGCAAACCCATCACACCAACTCGTCTGTCTTAACCTGCATTTAGAAAGGGAGACTAATTACATCAACATGTGTGTCTAAACCGTCAGTTAAAAAAGGGAGACCCATTACATCAAATTCTGCCTAAACCTTCAGTTAAAAAGGGAGACCCATTACATCAACACGTATGTCTAAACCTTCATTTAAAAAGGGAGACCCTTTATATCAACACGTCTGTCTAAAACTTCATTTAAAAAGGGAGACCATTTACATCAACACGTCTACCTAAACCTTCATCTAAAAAGGGAGACCCATTACACCAACACGTCTGTCTAAACCTTTATTTAAAAAGGGAGATTCATAACATATACACGTCTGACAAAACCTTTATTTAAAAAGAGAGAACCATTACGACAACACGTCTGTCTAATAGATATAAGAAGATGTGGTATGAGTGCCAATGAGACAACTCTCCATACACGTCTGTTTAAACCTTCATTTAAAAATGTAGACCCATTACATCAACACGTCTGCCTAAACGTTCATTAAAAATGGGAGACCATTTACAACAACACGTCTGCCTTAACCTTCATTAAAAAAGAGAGACCCATTACATCAACACGTCCGTCTAAACCTTCATTTAAAAAGGGAGACCCATTACATGAACACGTCTGCCTAAACCTTCATTCAGAAAAGCAAACCCATCACACCAACTCGTCTGTCTTAACCTGCATTTAAAAAGGGAGACCAATTACATCAACATGTCTGTCTAAACCTTCAGTTAAAAAAGGGGGACCCATTACATCAACACGTCTGCCAAAACCTTCAGTTAAAAATGGAGACCCATTACATCAACACGTCTGTCTAAACCTTCATTTAAAAAGGGAGACTCGTTATATGACCACGTCTGTCTTAACCTTCATTTACAAAGGGAGACCCTTTACATCAACACGTCTGTCTTAACCTTCATTTTAAAAGGGAGACCCTTTATATGAACACGTCTGTCTAAACCTTCATTTACAAAGGGAGACCCTTTACATCAACACGTCTGCCTAAACCTTCATCTAAAAATGGAGACCCATTACATCAACACGTCTGTCGAAACCTTTATTTCAAAAGGGAGATTCATTACATCAACACGACTGTCTAAACCTCTATTTAGAAAGGGAGACCCATTACATCAACACGTCTGTCTAAACCGTCTTTTAAAAGGGAGACCCATTACATCAACACGTCTGTCTAAACCTTCATTTAAAAAGGGAGACCCATTACATCAACACGTCTGTCTAAACCTTCATTTTAAAAGGGAAACCCATTACATCAACACGTCTGTCTAAACCTTCATTTAAAAGGGAGACCCATTACATCAACACGTCTACCTAAACCTTCATTTAAAAATGGAGACCAATTACATCAACACGTCTGTCTAAACCTTCATTTAAGGTGAGACCCATTACATCAACACGTCTGTCTAAACCTTCATTTAAAAAGGGAGACCCTTTACATCAACACGTCTGTCTTAACCTTCATTTAAAAGGGAGACCAATTACATCAATACGTCTGCCTAAACCTGCATGTAAAAAGAGAGACTTTTTACACCAACACGTCTGCCTTAACCTTCATTAAAAAAGGGAGACCCATTACATCAACACGTCTATCTAAACCTTCATTTAAAAAGGGAGACCCATAACATCAACACGACTGTCTATACCTCTATATAGAAAGGGAGAACCATTACATCAACACGTCTGTCTTAACCTGCATTTAGAAAGAGATACCCCTAACATCAACACGTCTGTCTAAACCTTCATTAAAAAAGGGAGACCCATTACTTCAAAACGTCTGCCTAAACCTTCATTTAAAAAGGCAGACCCATCACATCAACACGTCTGTCTAAACCTTCATTTAAACAGGCAGACTTTTTAATCCAACACGTCTGCCTTAACCTTCATTCAAAAAGGGAGACGCATTCATCAACACGTCTGTCTAAACCTTCATTTACAAAGGGAAACCCTTTACATCAACACGTCTGTCTAAGCCTTCATTTAAAATAGGAGACCCATTATATCAACACGTCTGCATAAACCTTCATTTAAAAAGGGAGACCCATTACATCAACACGTCTGTCTAAACCTTCATCTAAAAAGGGAGACCCATTACATCAACACGTCTGTCTAAACCTTCATTTAAAAAAGGGAGACCCATTACATCAACATTACTGACTAAACCTCCATTTAGAAAGGGAGACCCATTACACCAACACGTCTGTCTTAACCTGCATTTAGAAGGTGAGACCCATTACATCAACACGTCTGTCTAAACTTTCCTTTAAAAAGGGAGACCCATTACATCAACACGTCTGTCTAAAATGTAAAATCACAAAAATACTGAACTCCGAGGAAAATTCAAAAAGGAACGTCCCTCATCAAATGGCAAAATCAAAAGCTCAAACACAGCAAACGAATGGATAACAACTGTCATATTCCTGACTTGGTACAGGCATTTTCTTATGTAGAACATGGTGGATTGAACCTGGTTTTATAGCTAGCTAACCCCTCACTTGTATGACAGTCGCATCAAATTCCATTATATTGACAACAATGCGTGAACAAAACAAACAGACACAATAGGTAAAAATGTCAAAAATAGAGGTACAGCAGTCAACATTGTGTTATCATCATAATCACTATAAAAACAAACAAATGTAACAAAGAAGCACAAAAAGGCATACTTCAAATTTAACAACCTCATTTTGCTTTTTTATTATACGATTTTATTTATATATGTAAAATCCACCCATAAAGGATTGAAAGATTTTAAGTACTGGGACCGAATCCTTACTACAAATATTAAACCTCCTCTATGGTATTAGTGTGTTTTCGTTTCTGTAACTTTCTTTTTCTTTCTATATTTTCATTGTAAATGTCTTCTGCATGTGCAAATTTTTATGTTTTACCAACTATTTAATTTTTAGTTATGTTGTTCCTCGATAACGAAAACAAACAAAACATTTTCCTAATTTAGGAACATGTCAATAATCTGCAGACAATTTAATTTTCTACGAAAGCCGAAAAGGATCATTAAAAATAAAAAAAAATTAAAATTAAAGATTAAAAATTAAAAATTAAAAATTCAGAACTAGCAAACCAAGAAAGATAATCCTGTTTTATTGCAGTTGTAATCCAAACACTACAAATATTATCATAATCTTATCACTTGATCTTATACTTACCGTAGATTAATAATATAATTGTGCACAGACAGACAATGAAAAGTTTGATAGGACATGTGTCGACATTATGCCAGGTAAGTGAAAATTTTCTTGTTGTCACTTATACTCCGGGAGAAAGGGATATCGGATGTCACTTCAATCCTTTTCGAATAAGTCATGTTTTTCCTCAGGTCATAACTTGAAAATCATTCATAATGTTTACATTTCCCCTGTAGAATACACTTAGTCACTTAGAGATGTATCAATGAATAATTGGACTATTCAGGAGCGATAAGATTGTAACTTGAAAGGCACAATCAAACTACAAGTATACAATTATTATTATTTTGTCAATTTTCACAAAAAATACTATATGAAAACCTACACATAATGCACGACACCTTAGTAAAATGTCATCTAAATTTTTGTAGTTGACTGACGGACACACACGGCGGACAAATGGAGAAAAAAAATATCCTCGATGCGTGACCCTCATTATGATATTTGTTCAGCTTTGATCTTCTTCCGACTAGCAGTAAAACCCTTAAAAAAGTAGGGTTTCCGTTTGGTTGTGCTGGATGTACAAGTACGCAGCCACGTCCGGTCAGAATGGGGAGTTAAATATGACGCCACTCCCTCTGCACGTTAGAAATCCTTGCAACAACTCTTTGATGGGTTCGTAGGTTTCCTGTTACAAGGCAAAATGTCTGTCCGTATCCAAGATACCCAATTTTTACCTATTATGTCTGTTTGTTTTGTTTACACATTGTTGTCAATATAATGGAATTTTTTGCGACTGTTATACAAGTGAGAGGTTTAGCTAGCTATAAAACCAGGTTTAATTCACCCTTTTCTACATAAGGAAATGCCTGTACCAAGTCAGGAATATGACAGTTGTTTTCCATTCGATTGATGTGTTTGAGCTTTTGATTTTGCCATTTGACACGGGACTTTCCGATTTGAATTTTCCTTGGAGTTAGATATTTTTGTTATTCTACATTTTAGATATATGTATGTTGATACATAGAAAAAATCATCTATAATTAGCTGAGCAGAGAATTTAACAAGCTGTGAAAAGAAGACGTTTCCCAGTAAAAATAACACTTTAGTGAACTGCTTGCTACTTATTATTAAATTATTAACAATTATTACTATACTGTTCAAAAAGAAAAAAAGAAAAGCATAGCTCGGATGATTTTTTCAAAATGATAAATACATATTTTACAAGGTAAAATGAAACGGTCAATTGCATCTTCGAATTTTTAAGTTTTAAACTTTAAATGCCCGTTCTTTTGATTTGGCTCTCTGCCACATGAAATTTGCGACTCGCTAAAAGTGCATAATTATGACCTTTTTCGCCGCGAAATTGTGCTATCGTTGTTCACGAGAATTTTGTGGTCAACTCATCTGTTACACTTTTGCGCATACTTGTATAAGGACCAAGTTTGAAGATTAAATTCATCACAACGTTAAAATGCAGCCATGGAAAGGTTGGATTCTGCTATTCGAAATACATGTATCGTCATCAGCCGTCTCCAGGCCGGAGTGTCCCAATATGAAGTAGCGAGAACTGAAAATGTTAACCACTGCACAATTTCGCGACTTCGTATTGATGAGTCCCGTTTTAAGCTGCAGAATCGTGATAGAAGAACTCGTGTCTACCGGCGCATGAATGCACATTTTGCTTCTTCGTGTGTCCAAGAAGTGGAGGAAGTGTCATGATGTGGGCGGCTATCTCTAATGGCCGTAAAACGGAATTGGTACATGTTCCGGGTAATAAAACGACTTAAAGGTACATAAACGAAGTTCTCCAACCCCACCTTATGCATGTTATTGACCGACTGAGAGAGTTATTCCAGCAGGATAATGCTAGGCCTCACACAGCGCGTTTTATAATGGACTACCTTAAACTTAAACAATCCGTCTGAAGTATACACGTCATTTTGTAACTTAAAATGTGATTTGCTTAATTTCTACAAAACTAAGTTTTCTGAGTCAGATTATTAAAGAAACAGTCTGTAGAAATACAGGTCACCTAACCTGGACAAATTTAAGTTAACCAGAGTTTGCACTACACCTTTAATCTTGCATAGGATAGAAGCAGCAAATATAATGTTTCAAGTCTTGTTTTACTAGACCGGGATAAAAACAACACATTGATAAACAAAACAAAACAAAATCCAAACATAGGTAATGGAAAACAAAAACAATTGTATTAGACTTGTGTTTAAAAGACTGCAGTACTATACACACATTTTACCGTGAATATGTGGTTTTACTCAAAATGCAATTGCTATAAAAGAAATCTACTAAAATAATACCAATATGTAGAAACTCCTTTTTTATTTATTTCCTGTCTTTTTAATGCATATGTTTTGTCTTGCAACAGTATATGTTGTCAACCAAATTATTCTATTCAAATAAAAACAATCATCGGTTAAATAGTTCAGAAGTTATGTTGTTTCGGTAAAATCTCTGACAAATTATTTCAGGAACTATTTAGTTTAAAACCTAAATAGACCAAGAATAATAAAGGTCCAAGTGTAAAACCTTGTGGAACTCCAAAGTAACAGATATATAACCAGATTCAATGGTTCTTTTAAATTTTTTGCATTATCCGAACGAGATAAGATGAATCATTTTACAGAATAAAAGTAAAATAGCAGTGAGATTTCCATGGTCCAGTACCTTGTACGACTTCATCATTTGAAAAAGGTTTTAGTGGAAATTAAACATTATGATAATTGTTCTTTTTAAATTTTACGTAGTTCTGGAATTTCTCAGATTAAACTTGTGTGTGAGGATTCTGGTTTAGCATCTTTTAACAGTTTTCTATATCATATTCGTTTGTAAGGACTCGATACGGCATCGAATTTTACAGATTTTTAATATCATATTCATGGCACCCCTAAAATAGTTTGCTTTTGATGAAAAATATTATGTTTTCCTAAGATATGTTGAACCATCTTTTATGCATTCATTAGTGATCATTCAAATATGGGTGTCATTGACTAAGGATAAAGAACAGAGTTTGTATTCATAACATTGTTTTGAACAAACAACCGGTCACAGCCTAAATAATGATTAATTTATCTACCTAATATTTATTATAATATAATTCTGCATATGTTTAAATTTTGCTGTTCGTGTTGTAACTATTGCAAGGAATTGATTTTTTTTTGTGGTCAGTTTTCAAGATGAAAACCTACTACTGGGCTGATATAGATTTTGAATAGTACATTTAAACGTGCATTTAAAAGAGAAAAAAAAAATAAGCAACAAGCCTGTGGCTGCAACATTTAACTGCGAAGATGACATGCATCATATAGTCATAGAGATTTTTTTGTTTAATATAATTCATATTTACGGATGAGTTGTTTGTGATTATTAACTATTATCAAATCTTGCATTCATTTGGTAATTTGTTTCATGTTTTCATTATAAGTATATTTGCATTTCGGTGAGATAGCGACAATCTCGGTTTCAAAATGTATATATCAAGAATAATGAAGCTTATTCACTCAAGATTTGAACAGTTTGATTTTTATTAATGTACGAGTACAAATAAGACGATACGAGTCAAAAAAAACCACGAGGCATGCACGTTTACCAAAAAAAAAAAACGTAAACTCTGACCTTTTGTCACGTGACCAATGTCTTGACCTTAGAAGCCATTAAATCGTTTGCCGTCCAACTGAAGAATTATATAAATGTTCGTAATTTTTGTTGACAAGCAAAACACATCAGTATTGATGAGCTAATTGCATTAGAAGCTTGTGAAACTGAAGTCTAAAAAATTTTAATCTTTGCTGTATATCGATCCTGCACATTTAAAATCTAAAGATCTTTCAGGTCCCCCATTTTTGAAGTGTTCCACAAAGTCATAAGCACATTACAATTTGCCAAAATGTACTTTATGTTACATCTTAGTTTTTGAGTACACCAGTCTGTTCTTCTCACGTGAGCATTTGATAAAGACATTGTTTTTTCGTGAATAGCTTGTCTGTCCAGGTAAAAAAAAAACAAACAAAAAAACAAAAAGCTAAATATTTTGAAAAGGTAGGCATCTTCTTTAAAATTTGTATACCATTTCAAAAAAGGTCGTCTTGATTTTTTTACATGTATTTGCGGTCTTTTCGATCGATGAACATTCAATGTCTACATCACGATAAAGTCCGTTTGAATTTGCTTAGTAACTTACTTCCAAAGTATTAATCTTTGCTGCATATCAATCATTTCCTTAAGAAGTTCCCCCCTGAACTTTTCTGATCAAGCTGCATAGATATCCGGGTGATTAGCATATTACAGAGAGGTATGCAGCCAGTAGAAAATAGATTGAAGTTTGTGTTCCGGGAATTTATTTGCATAGCAGCACTTTAAACCAATTTTATATGAAGCTCATATAGCTTGCCGCACTTGTCGTTTGCTATTTACAGAAGGAAATAACATTAAATGGAAGTTTGTTTTTAATTGGTAGCGTCCTGGCTAAACGGGACAAACATTGAAAGCGATCTAGTTTTCAGTGTTTACAGGGGAGATCACATTTTGTCACTAGGTTTCTAACTTGAAATATTAAATATTAAAATATATATATACAAATTCATATTTATATTGTGTTACAAAATTCTAAGTTTAATTTTTAGCAATTATGTCTGTTTAGCTGAGACAGTCAGTAAGAAAAAGCAAACTACACCAATAACTGTCAGTAGCAGCTTCTGCAAGAAAGTCAACGAAATACTACCAGCTATATTTGTAAAACAGTTAAACGGCAACTACATATGTTACAATTCGGGGGTGCATAGTATTGCCATTTACCACATTAGCATTCTTCAACCGAATGTTAAATACAACTGCAGAGGTATAGTCCACTACCTATTTTAACACTGGAACCAATCGATCTGGGATAATAAGAACTTAATACATTTTGCTTTTAAGATGATAGCATAATTAAAAAGATTGAACACAACAAATTTGCATACCGGTTTATGTACCATGATGTTATGGGATATTTAGTCTTTAATAAACTAGGAATTTTGCGTTAACACTAGCGCCACTCAATTTCATCAGCTGTGTGCGAGTAAAGTTATTGCTTATTCCTTTGATACATATCAGTGAAGTAGGAGTAGATTGAGCAACATGAGGGGGGGGGGGGGGACTTCTTAAAGTGATGAGCAAAAAAACGACCTTTTATCTATATTTTCTATCATAATAGTGTAATAGTCCAGAAATAAGTTTGAAAATGTCCTCTTTTGAATCCACTTTATATTTTAATAACGAAATAAATTGCCAAAGAGAGGGGAGGGTATTATAGTTTTGCCCCTTACCTTTGCAATTGGTCCCCTTTCCCGGCTCTTACACCCCTGCGTTTATATATACCCCTCCACACCAAGAAAAAAAGCATACATACGCACAAACAAACAAAGCAAAACAAAGAATTATATATGTTTTGCCTCCTCCATCCCCCATTTTTAAAAGGGGGAATTACCCACTTTCCCCGGCTAATACCCCCCCTCCCCCCCAAAAAAAGAAAGAAAATAAACAACAAATATATAAACAGCAGATTTATGACTTTTAAAAATTCAACGACGTATGCAAATGAATTAAGAAAGAGTAATCAGACAAACATGTATACATATTGTCAAAATCAATAGAATAAAGAACAAAATAAAGAAATATAGAAAAAAGGTGTTTCTCTGTTTTATGGGGAATAACATTCAATCAAAAATAACTTATTTTGTCTCGTTTTAAATTTTTTGATCCACTGATTTTGGAAATCAATTTTTTGTTTGTTTAATTTCATGCTCATTACAGTAATGTGATATTCGAGTAGACCCAAGTATTATTGATCACGTGACACAATATTTTTTTTCATTTTCCATCCCTATATCCAAAATGGGTGGCCGTTTATTGACGTTGAGACTGGTGTTGCGCTATCACAATTCGGCTTAAGCAAATTTCATGAACATGAAGAGAAGAGGAGAAATCCTCCGTATAGTTCGATTAAGAAGATTTAAAAGATTTCAGCTTAACTGCTAATCAAACCCACGAGAGGTTTGTACATGGAAACATGTTATGGTTGCAGTTTTTTTTGCAGTCAGTAACTTCGTAAATACTTTTTTTTCATTTCAGCATTTTAATACATAGTTAGCTTTTTCAAGTTATAATTATAATTTTTATAAACACTTTTCAAATAAATTATATTTATAAAACAAGGTAATTAGGTCACAAGATGAACGATAAAGTGCCTATGAACTCACAAAATGCACGAGTGACTCTCTTTCTAAAAAGTGTCCGTGTAACACTCGTTATTGTACTGTTTTTATAGCTCTGCTAGGGGCAAAGTCGTACAAGTATTTCTCAAGTGCAACACAAAGAGCAAGTGCTACAGTGAAAACGGGTAAATTATGAAAGTAAATTTGAAATTTCATGATATTTTTAAAAGGGAGACTTGTCTAATTAAAATATCGTGAAGAATTGTGACACTAGTAAGCATCACGCAAAGTTGGAAATGATTGCTTATAAAATACCCATTGAGCAGGGTCGATATAAACAGATTGAGAAAGATAGAAAAATTTGTAAATTTTGTAAATTCAATTGAAGATGAAACTCAATTTCTATGGAATGTCATGCATTCGACCAACAACGACAAGTTATGTTAGATTCTGCTTTAATTATATGACTGTTATAATTTCAAAAATCTAGATACAGAAAAACATAATTTATTCCCGACCGCTTCTTTCATAGTATGAATATGAAGAAATTTGCATCACTGTGCCTTTGATTTGTTATAAACATTTTACAATAAGACAACTTCTAAAGGCAAATCAAGGTCGCTAACTTTCCATACTTCCTAAAGTCGTTGCCCTTTTGTCGTTGGTGGATAGTTGTCTCATTGGAAATCATCTTTTTTTTTAGAGGGAAAGTGAAATTGCAAGTTTGCAAAATATTCGGAAACGTAATACGCCCATAATTTCAAGTATTAGTTCCAGTTATGAAAGAGGATACATATTTTTAAAACAATTATTTTGCACTCTACCAAACGTATGATTGACACAAACAACATCCAATGATTTAATATATTGGTCCGGCGTGGATATACCATTGCCAATAACAACGTGCACGTTTTAGTCCTGAGGGATATTTAGTCGTCACGAAAACTTTCTCCTCTAGACTTTCCGCATGTTATGTTCTTAAAATGAATACTATATCAAGAGTCACGTGTACTTATATTCGTCATTTGAATTCTGTTGGATAGTTGTCTCATTGGCAAGCACACCACATCTCCTGATTTCTATAATTATTGTTATTTATCATTCGTGTATGCACCTTTAATTAGTCCATTGTTTCAAATTAAAAGAAGATGTAACAGTTATAACAAAAAAGAATAACCATGTCTTCTTCAAATTGGGAAACTCATGTGCTGTTTATGGGATATAGGGAAGTGTTGCCTGATCGTTGAAAATCACTGTTAAGGCATTCATAACTTTTGTAGACGCGGGCAATTTGTAGAGCTTAACACATTGGAAGGCTATTTGTATTGAGAAAAGCGCGTCGGAAACACCAAATTAATTTAATAAACTATTTTGTTTTTTCTTTTAAAGACTGCATGCTGATCTCTAGTTGTGTTATTGTTTTGTTTGTGTTGTTGGGTTTCCTTCTAATTAACATATATCAAACATCTCCTTATATTCGCAGAAAGCGGTAAATAAAGAATACAAATATGTGTTGGTTGTTAACAATGATTTAAAAAAAAGATTCATCGTATTTCAATATCGCAAGAAAGCATTCGAGAAGAAGGCCAAACATGCACAGTATGGCGCGGATTGTGTGTCACAATTTAGTCTATATGCAATTACATAAATATATTTACGCGTATGCGTTATTAATTCTGCATCTGCACAATTGTATTTATGCAATCGAGTAATTAGTTCTGCATATGCGTAATTGAATTTATGCTATCGGGTTATTAATTATGCATATGCATAATTCTATTTATGCAATCGAGTAATTCTATTTATGCTATCGAGTAATTCTATCTATGTAATTGCGTTATTAATCATGCATATGCGTTATTGTATAATGCAATTGCGTAAATAATTCTCCATATGCGAAATTAATAAAGATTAACCAAGCACGTTGCTTCTTTCATTCATAGAAATGTAACAAGTACACATAATCGGTTATACGATTTTGGTTGGAAACGAACACATTTTCGATAATGCAGAGTTATTTTTTATTTTCTTCCAAGCTTGTTCTAGCGTTTTATATATTAATTTTCAGTTTTATTTCATAAATGTTGCTTCTGTGTTGATGCCCCTTTCAAAAGATGAGGACATATCATGAATGAAAAATAAACACAAAACAATTGCACCTGTAAATATTTAGGACGAAAAGCAGAAAAACAAATGAGACAATGAAACACTATATGGTCTGTTCGTCTAAACACGTTCGCCGGCTTAATACAGTATTTATAATTTAGTATTTTGGGGTTCCTTCGTCTATGCATACAATTATAAAAACAGCTCTTGGTCATTTTTAATTTGTGCCACAAGCATATGAAAATGAAACTCGGACATCTTCTGTGCCAAAACTAATGTTTTAAGTTGCTCTTATTAATCGTTTCAATATTAAATGCCAATTTCGCTTTTTTAAATGGTCTTCATTAATCATAAGTAGACCTTAAACATTCCTTGTAGTTCAAGCTTATTTTTTTTGTGTGTCAAACTTGTCTAGTTTATGGTTATTCTGACACGACGGATATTGCATTTTCTGTACCGTAAATTGGTTCAAATGATTCCTTAAGCCGAGAACAGACTCTTTAAGGCAACATGGTACGATTGTTATCCCTCCAACGCCAGGCGAGATATAGCAAAGACTCCGTTCTTCTGTCTTGTTTATACCGTAACTTGAGCAAAAATAGTGTTTGATTTTAAAAATATTTTTGCAAGTAGTACCATTCTGCAAACTTTGGTTTAAATTTTTGAATTTCACTGTTTAAAGCACACGTAATTGTTGATAGATCAATCAGTGTGACGGGTAGAAAACCTTTCACGATCAAAACGATGGGAGAAGAATTTTCAAAACCTTTTATTTAACATATTATATATCAGTTCGTACATATTAAGTAGGTTTCTGGCCAATTTCTCAATGTAATCATGAAAATGTAATCGTTTGTGAAAGGTTGGGATTTTTCCAAAAGGGCGATTCTTCATACCAAAGACACTATACATGTCAACAACTCATCATTACTGTTAAACCGAAATTAACCAAATATTAAAAAAGTGTTTTAGAACTTTCAACCAAAAATTACCAAAACTATAACCAAAAATTGTCCATGTACACATTTCTAAAGATTAAGGTATGGTATTTAAGTAAATTTCATGCCAACAAAGACGCACTGACCAATGGACTTGTTATACCCTCGGCAACTAATAGTCAACCCTCAGTGGTATCGACCCAGTGGTAGTAATGAAACATGCATTAAAATACACCATTTATCAAATGCAACATAAAAGACGTAAAATATTCTTAAATGCTAACGAAACTTTTTAAATTGTATAGAAACTCAATTTATGCATGAGGATTCTGGTGCAGTTTAAACGGTATATTTCAGGGGAGACAATGTTTTAATATTTATATACGTCGTTTGCTTTTTTGCGCTTATGAATGTACATTGCCGATGCGTTCACATGAGTATATCATCCGTCTGCAATCGGCATATCTTGATTTATTTGTATTATTATTATTTATACGTTGACACGAGCGTTATTATTCGTATCTAATCATCTAGTTTTTTTTTTATTATTATTATTTCTTATGGACTATACAGGCAAGTAATATACTGAGCAGTTAGACAGATACTCCACTCGGACAAATTATTCTGACTCCGAGTCAACCAGCCATTGCTCTAACACATAATATAGCATTTTTCTCTCATATCTGGCCATTTAATATGAATCTAGTCTTGGTTGACCTCGACCTCTGGGTGTCCTTAGGAATTCTGCTATAATTACAAATAAAATTTAATCACGGTAGACCGTGGGAATTTTTTTCATTTTTCATTTTTAACATTTGGAAGAGGCAAAAAATAGAGTTATACTAGAACACACCCGCGACATCACGGGTCCGTGTCTGAATTAAAGTAACTACGCCTTATTTTTAGCCTGGATTTTTAGTATTCGTATTGTCATTTGATAAAGTCATGCTGATTATAAGGTGCACATTTTCCTCTGCTTTCAAAATCTTTCTGTTTGAATCCGCCCTGGCTTTCTCACTACAATATAGTAGTGGTACTCCAGATAGTGGAGGGAAGAATAAAGAAGAAGAACTACAACCGGAAACTACATGTACATGTGCCATATAATATTGGTACTGGTATCGGATTCGACCCGGAACTTGTTAATAATTGGTAATATTAATTATGTGGACAACAAAAAGGCCTGGGATTGTGTAATTTTTTATCAACAGTATTGTCGTATATTAGTTATACATAAAGTTGAATTCTTTGATTCGGCGTTTTTATGTTATTCCGGCTAACAAATTGGACCTCGTTATTTTAGTGGTATAGATGCATATCAATGTCAACAATATTTTGTGATAAGCTCACTGGGTTATAAAAAGTTACAAATTTTGCTACTTACATTTTTTAAGTCCAGAATACAGTGCTTCGTATTCAAGGTCAAATTTGATTAAAAAATACTTGAAAATATTGAAATGTGCTAATTAAACTATTGAGTTTAATCTTCCCAAATAACACACGGCTAAAACTTATCTTGTATAAAACATACATATGTCAACTTTATTTTTCCCTGTCGTAAGAAATTTGTATGGTCACAGTTTCCTAAAAAAATAAATTTTCCGAATAGACTATTTTTGTAATTTTTTCATCCACCTATTTCAAAATGTTTATTTGAACTTATATGCCTACATTTTCTTCAAGATAATTTTATTTTTTCGGATGACCATAATTCATAATTGTTAGTTAAGTTGTTTATTGGAATCTGACCTATAACATTATACAATTTCAAGTTGTTTACATATATCGCATTTTTTCGTAAAAATATAGACATACACTTATTTGCTTGGGACACAGTCTGCACATTATTCAAGTCGATAGACAGTTTGGATATTTTCACTTTAGAACTGGTGAAGAGAGGTCTCTTTCGTTTCTAGCGTTTTATATATTAATTTTCAGTTTTATTTCATAAATGTTGCTTCTGTGTTGATGCCCCTTTCAAAAGATGCGGACATATCATGAATGAAAAATAAACACATAACAATTGCACCTGTAAATATTTAGGAAGAAAAGCAGAAAAACAAACGAGACAATGAAACACTATATGGTCTGTTCGTCTAAACACGTTCGCCGGCTTAATACAGTATTTATACTTGAGTATATTGGGGTTCCTTCGTCTATGCATACAACTATAAATAAAAGCTCTTAGTCATTTTTTAACTTGTGCCACAAGCATATGAACATCAAACTCGGACATCTTCTGTGCCAAAACTAATGTATTAAGTTGCTCTTATCAATCGTTTCATTATAAATGGCAATTTCGCTTTTTTGAATGGTCTTCATTAATCATAAGTAGACCTTAAACATTCCTTGTAGTTCAAGCTTATTTTATTTTTGTGTCAAACTTGTCTAGTTTATGGTTATTCTGACACGACATATATTGCATTTTCTGTACCGTAAATTGGTTCAAATGATTCCTTAAGCCGAGAACAGACTCTTTAAGGCAACATGGTACGATTGTTATCCCTCCAACGCCAGGCGAGATATAGCAAAGACTCCGTTCTTCTGTCTTGTTTATACCGTAACTTGAGCAAAAAAAGTGTTTGATTTTAAAAATATTTTTGCAAGTAGTACCATTCTGCAAACTTTGGTTTAAATTTTTGAATTTCACTGTTTAAAGCACACGTAATTGTTGATAGATCAATCAGTATGACGGGTAGAAAACCTTTCACGATCAAAACGATGGGAGAAGAATTTTCAAAACCCTTTATTTAACATATTATATATAAGTTCGTACATATTAAGTAGGTTTCTGGCCAATTTCTCAATGTAATCATGAAAATGTAATCGTTTGTGAAAGGTTGGGATTTTTCCAAAAGGGCGATTCTTCATACCAATGACACTATACATGTCAACAACTCATCATTACTGTTTAACCAAAATTAACCAAAGATTAAAAAAGTGTTTTAGAACTTTCAACCAAAAATTACCAAAACTATAACCAAAAATTGTCCATGTACACATTTCTAAAGATTAAGGTATGGTATTTAAGTAAATTTCATGCCAACACAGAAGCACTGACCAATGGACTTGTTATACCCTCGGCAACTAATAGTCAACCCTCAGTGGTATCGACCCAGTGGTAGTAATGAAACATGCATTAAAATACGTAAAATATCCTAAAATGCTAACGAAACTTTTTAGATTGTATAGAAACTCAATTTATGCATGAGGATTCTGGTGCATTTTAAACGGTATATTTCAGGGGAGACAATGTTTAAATATTTATATACGTCGTTTGCTTTTTTGCGCTTATGAATGTACATTTCCGATGCGTTCACATGAGTTTTATCATCCGTCTGCAATCGGCATATCTTAATTTATTTGTATTATTATAATTTATACGTTGACACGAGCGTTATTATTCGTATCTAATCATCTATTTTTTTTTTATTATTATTATTATTTCTTATGGACTATACAGGCAAGTAATATACTGAGCAGTTAGACAGATACTCCACTCGGACAAATTATTCTGACTCCGAGTCAACCAGCCATTGCTCTAACACATAATATAGCATTTTTTCTTTCATATCTGGCCATTTAATATGAATCTAGTCTTGGTTGACCTCGACCTCTGGGTGTCCTTAGGAATTCTGCTATAATTAAAAATAAATTTAATCACGATAGACCGTGGGAATTTTTTCATTTTTCATTTTGTTACATTTGGAAGAGGCAAAAAATAGAGTTATACTAGAACACACCCGCGACATCACGGGTCCGTGTCTGAATTAAAGTAACTACGCCTTATTTTTAGCCTGGATTTTTAGTATTCGTATTGTCATTTGATAAAGTCATGCTGATTATAAGGTGCACATTTTCCTCTGCTTTCAAAATCTTTCTGTTTGAATCCGCCCTGGCTTTCTCACTACAATATAGTAGTGGTACTCCAGATAGTGGAGGGAAGAATAAAGAAGAAGAACTACAACCGGAAACTACATGTACATGTGCCATATAATATTGGTACTGGTATCGGATTCGACCCGGAACTTGTTAATAATTGGTAATATTAATTATGTGGACAACAAAAAGGCCTGGGATTGTGTAATTTTTTATCAACAGTATTGTCCTATATTAGTTATACATAAAGTTGAATTCTTTGATTCGGCGTTTTTATGTTATTCCGGCTAACAAATTGGACCTCGTTATTTTAGTGGTATAGATGCATATCAATGTCAACAATATTTTGTGATAAGCTCACTGGGTTATAAAAAGTTACAAATTTTGCTAATTACATTTATTAAGTCCAGAATACAGTGCTTGGTACTAAAGGTCAAATTTGATTAAAAAATACTTGAAAATATTGAAATGTGCTAATTAAACTATTGAGTTTAATCTTCCCAAATAACACACGGCTAAAACTTATCTTGTATAAAACATACATATGTTTACTTTATTTTTCCCTGTCTTAAGAAATTTGTATGGTCACAGTTTCCTAAAAAAATAAATTTTCCGAATAGACTATTTTTGTAATTTTTTCATCCACCTATTTCAAAATGTTTATTTGAACTTATATGCCTACATTTTCTTCAAGATAATTTTATTTTTTCGGATGACCATAATTCATAATTGTTAGTTAAGTTGTTTATTGGCATCTGACCTATAACATTATACAATTTCAAGTTGTTTACATATATCGCATTTTTTCGTAAAAATATAGACATACACTTATTTGCTTGGGACACAGTCTGCACATTATTCAAGTCCATAGACAGTTTGGATATTTTCACTTTAGAACTGGTGGAGAGAGGTCTCTTTGGTAAAAAAACATCATGACATTGACGTTTTAACTCTTTGGTTTTATTTTGCTTTATCCCTGAAAAATGCAGATGATCTGTGGTATTTTAAAAACAGTAAATATTACTTTCGCCAAGTACACAAGACGCGACGAACTTGAACATAAGGTTTGTACTTATATGTAACCCTAATAAGTTAATGCTTTTCTCTAGCACATGTAGTTGCATGATATGACTTCTCACTGATAATGTAACATGACGGCCATGTAACAAAGTTGTTAAACAGATGACAAATTGACAAACAGTGAAATTGATGAATATCTGGACAATCCACTCCCTGATGAGTTCACGTTAAACACAATTAACCTCACGTATCCACCCAAAATGATTGATTCAAATCTATGTCAACCACCTCCGTGATCTTCGCTAAAATTTGAACGGATTCAAGCAATTATTACTAGAAGTTCTAATGTTGGTTTTTTTTAATTTCTTACAAGTACTTTACCAAATCTCAATCAAATGTCCATGCTTTGCTTTGCTTGAAAGTGAAGCGTATACAACTAATCTGCATTTTAATCAGATTAATAATGTCTGTAGTTAGTACAAAATTACAAGTTAGGTACTTTAGAATAGAGACAAATTATGTAGGGGTCGTTTTGCTCAGTCTTTAGTTTTCCAAGTTGTATTTTGCGCACTGGTGTTTGTCTTTTGGTCGTTTTTTGTTTTTTTGCTATTGCAATTTCAGTTCGGTATCTTTAGTCTCTCTTGTGAATGTTAATATACCGTTTCCTACGAAATATTTAATAAGACAGTGTTTCTCATCCAATATTCTATTGACATATCGTAAATAGAACTGAAAAATTGAAAAATCACATATTCAAACTCGGAAAAATTCTGACATCTTTTATCAAGGAAAACAGGGTTGATTCAGTCAAAATAGGTTTTTTCGTCGATGGTTTGCTGATTGTGAATACGTTCAGGTACTCATAAATACTGACCGTTTCAATGTGTCGCTACTTAAACTTCATTAACGTGCTAGAAATTATGTTTCTCTCTTTTTCCAATGAGTGCTAGTAGCAAACAAACATTGTTGGCAACCTTAGCTTTCTTTCCATAGTAATTCGCACGTTGTGAACAAAATACTTTTCAAATTAAAGGTTGTTTTATTTATTTGTTTCAAGTTAGTGGTCATCATGTTGGTAGCGGGACTATTTAGTTTTCCGTTCAATTGCAGGTTTTACTGTTACCATATATGATATAAAAAGGCAAAGTTGGAGGTTTGTGCACCCCCTCCATCCCAAACCACCATCACCAACACCAACATCACAACCACACACACACATATGATGTACCTGTACTAGGTCAGACTTTTGCCCCCTAGTTTATCACTGAAGTTTGATTTTTTTTTCCTGAGGAGTAGGGAGTTCGTGGTTGGCGTTGTATCTCCTAATTCTCAATACTGTTAAATTGGTACTGATTATTATCGTTTTAATGTATTATTGTTATACTCAAAAGAGCTCGTCTGCTTTGAGCAAAATCCGTCATGCGCAGACTTTTGTGCATGCCACGTAAGTGAAATATGTTGTAACATGAATACACGCATTGTTATGAATGACGGAAATGACAATGATGGAGTGCAGACCTGGGAACCTTTGAAAATCTGTAGTACGCTGCAAAAAGAAGGGATGAAGTTGTGGATGGGGGTTTACAGAATAGAAAATAATAGGCAAAAAATATAGAGAATAGAGAAAAATGGATAAAGAAAATAAATAATAGAGAATAATAAGGTGCTAAAATATAAAGTATAAAGACTAGAGAATAATGGGCAAAAAGTATAAAGAATAGAAAACAATCCCCTATAAAATTAAAGAATACAAAAATATAGGACCCCCCCAATCAAAACCCTCAGGGAAGGGGCTCCTATCAAATCAATGTAAGTAAATATAACTACCTAAAAGACATTTAATTTATTTAACTACCCATTTGGAAATAGTTTAATCGATAAAGCCAAACAAATTCATGTTGTAAACAAATATGACAAAAAAACAGTATAATGTCATATATTAAACCTAGCTGCTTTTGAACTGATACATCGTATCAGTATTGGCTGAAAAATGACTTTGAAGTTTTGTCTTTCACGACAAATGATTGTTTTGTGTAAAATTGACATTATTTGTGAGGTCAAGGTCATTTTGACTTTATATGGTTGAAAACTTCATATTTTGAGTTTTGTAATTAAAAACGTCGTGTTGAGAAATTGTTTGTGAACAACTATCTAGCATTTAGTCCTTCTATTAAAATCTATTATTAATGAAGCCGGATTTTGTTATTTGACAGAAAATACAAGTGGAAACAAATCAAAGTTGAAATCCTTTTTTTAAAAATTGTGAAGTTGACCTTTAGCTTTAGTTTTAAATTAAATTGGACCATTATCTGATCCTTACGACAGGCATATTCTTATAGTACAATTTTCCCCTTTCAAATGATATATAATTTGTAAACTATAAGAACAGAAAACGCAACACAACGCAACGAAATATGTAAATTGAGAAACGAAAAACTAAGAAACCAAACAAAATCTGTAAAATGAAAAACATCGTTATTTTCATCAGAGTCGTTTCTGGTTTGATTGAATTATACAGAAAAGAGTGTACCGGCTGTATGCCAGCCATCGTTCCCTGAAATGATAGTCGACTTGAAAATCATGAATAAAACATGCATTTCTATATGAATAACGAATCCAAACAAAAACCAAAGTTTATATTTTCGGTTTTCCTTCACATGCACGAAATACATAGCGTGTACTTTTACAGATATGCAACTAACTTTTGCATGATGATACAATGTCCTGTAAATTTACGCACCATGCAAATTTGCGTAATGTGTAAATGCATGTACCTGTGTATGTATTTTTCCATACATATGTAAATTTGCGCGTGAGAACAGGTCTTTTGAAAAAGTACCACAAAAAGAAGACGACAGATGAGGTTTTTAAGGTTGGAATTTCCACCACCCAACATACACACAAACTGTTGCACAGAAATTTAAAAAAACGTAAGGAAACATGCGAGAATTGTCCAATCTCCCCCAGAATCTCCTTTATGAAAAACCCGTGATGCGTCTCTGATATATTATTAAACCAAAGCCGGGTCAAATTGTCATAAAAAAGAACCATTACCAATAATAACATCACAAAAGGTTTCTTTAAATTCAGTTAAAATATACAGTAATGTATTCACGAGAGATCATTATTTATAAAGAATGTTCGGTGTACACAGCGAACGTTTGAAACGCTACCTCAAATTGGGAACATATTAAGAACATCCCAGCGTGTCCGTACTGTCAAATTCCACGCCCCGAAAGACGTAATATTATTCATGTTGAGTACTGGGTTCTTACATTTCAGTATTGAAAGAAGTCGATTCCAAGCAGCCTGTACCAGTCAGTGATCGATTATAATTATATGTATAAAAGACACTTACATGAGCAAGATCACACATCGAAAGGGACTGACATTCTCCCGAAATGAGCCAATTATTTAAATCAGTATGTATCAGCATGTATTAAAGGGTACAAATTATACCCGTGGTTTAGTAGTGTAACAATAATTATGTGGAGGTCACACCAGGTGATAAATACTGGTAAATATTGTAGTTATTTATGTTATAGAACATTGTGTTATAAATATGATTTGAGTAAAATGATGTATACTTGTACTTATTTCAATCTTTTAGCAAATATGAGGTGTATAATTAATATATTATGGACACGTGTTGATATTTAAATACAATATTAATTTGTAACTATTACAATGACTTTAGCACATACAATTAATCTATGTAGTCTCAATGTAAACGGGATCAGTTCTAGGGAAAAAAGAAATAGAGTTATGGAATGGATAAAAGCACAAAAAAGCCAAATTACCTAATTAAAAAAGACACATTTTAATGAAAATATTGAAAGAGAATTTATAATATTAAAACGGAATATGAAACCTTTTATAGTCACGGTTCAACTTCTAGTAGGGGCGTTGCTATTGAAATAAAGCGAAGTTCACAAGAGAGCGAAGGCGTAGTTTAGTAAAGGACCTGGAACATAAAATGGAGCTTATAGATGAGAGACACGCTTATGAAAATTATAATCTGGAAAAAGAAATTAATGATATAGAAAAAGAATTAAGTAAGATTTATGATGAAAACGCAAAAGGGACACAAATTAGATCTAGAGAAAAATGGGTTAAAAGATTAAAAAAAGTACTTTAAAAAATTATCAATGAAGATCAAACCGGTTACGTTAAAAATAGAACATTGGGTTTAATCTGAGACAAATTCAAGATGTTATAGATTATGCAGACACATACAATATAGAGGGGGCAATAGTTTTTGTAGATTTTGATTTGTTGGAATGGGATTTTATGTTTGGAACTTTGAAGCATTTCGGTTTTAACGAATCATTTATTAACTGGGTTAAAACAATGTACACAGATATACAAACATGTGTTATTAACAATGGATGAGTATCAGAAACTTTCAAAAATTTAAGTAGAATAAGACAAGGATGCGCTTTGTCGGCTCTAGTGTTTGTGTTGGCTGTTGAAATTATGGCCCAAAGATTCAGAAATAATAAAAATGTAAAAGGTATAAATGTAAAACTAGATGGGAAAAGTCATAGTATTAAGATTTCACAATTACCTGACGACACAACACTTTTTTTGTAAAGATAAAAACGATGTAGTAACTGCAATGAACGAATTAGAAACTGTTGGTTCTTTTTCAGGTTTTTTTTATTAAATAGAAATAACACAATAAAACAGAGGGCTTATGGATTGGGAAATTGAAATCGTGTAAAGATACAATTGTCGGGATTAAGTGGGGAGATAAACATATTAAAGCTCTAGGGGTGTTTTTCAGACATGATAAAGTGGAATGCCAAAAATTAAATAGGGATTGTAAATAGAAAACATGAATAAATTATTTATGATATAGAAAAAACGAAATCTATCAATTTTAGGGAAAATCCTAATTATAAAGATTTTATTATTGCCTTTATTTACATTCCTAGGAAACGTCTGTTTAATTTTAGAAAATTATCTAAAAGAAATAGAAAACAAAAGCTTTAAATATATTTGGGATGGGAAGCCAGACAAAGTTTAAAGAAGCCTGATGATAGGTCCATATGAAAAGGGAGGTTTAAAAATGGTCGACTTTAAAAGTTATTATGTGGCTTTAAAAGCATCATGGGTAAATAGATTGGTAAATGGTAAACTTGCGACTTGGAAGCTTATACCATAGAAATATTTAAATGTTTCAAACAGAATTCTGTCAATATTTAGCATGAATTTGAACGATACTAAATCTCTGAAATATTCTTAAAATTTTCCTGCGTTTTATCAAGAAGTAATAAAGTCCTTGAATTTGAGTGGCGGGGGGCAAACAAAACAACCAAATACATTTATTGATATCAGAAAACAAACAATATGGGGAAATAAATTTATAAAATTTGGAAATAAATCATTTATATTGGATTAAGATTGATCTGATTTACATAAATGATATCTTAGATGATACAATGTCATTATCAGAAATCTACCATATAAACAAATTAAAGTTCAAAATAAACTGGATCGCTGAATTTCATTAATTAAAAAATTCTATCCCAGAAGAATGGATCCATGTTGTTCAAAAAGAAAATTCGGTTAAAAGTACAGTTGATATTCAGAGAAATAAGATTATCTGGAAAAATCATTATACTGAGACTCACTTATTAACAAATGAAATATTATATAACTCTTTAATAAGTATAAAAATAGAGCCATCAATAGGAATAAACAGATGGCTTAGAATCCTAGAAATACAAGAAACTATAAATATGAATTCATTGTACCAATTTATTTTTGAATATCTGACTGAAAATAAGTTAAAAATATTTAGATGGAAATTATTACAGTATATTGTTCTAACGAAAAAAACATTTATTGCAATGGAAAATAACTAAGACAGATAAGTGTAATTTTTGTAACCAAGAAGAAGATTATGCACATTATTTTCTATATTGTTCATATTTGATTAAATTTTGGAAAAAAGTTGATCACCTCTTTAAAAAAAGTAAAAATAGAATTTGTTATTAATTTACAACATCTTATATTTGGATATAAAATCACAAATAGAAAATATTACTTTTTGAATTATCTAAAAACGATACTTAGTTTTTCTATCTACAAGTCATATTATGTATCCGAACAGAGAACAAAAATTGTTGATGTCTATAGTATTTTTGAGATGAATTTAATAAGAGAGAAGACACAGATATATATAATTCAATATGTCCAATGTTATTGTCAATTAAAAATGATTTTAGCAATAGTTAGTCTTTATATAGGACACTTGTACATCTTAATAAGTTACTAAGTTTAATCAGCTGTTTATTTTCCTGGATAATCAGTTGAGTGTAACAGAACAAATCAAGAGAAGCATGGACACGTGGTGAGATTTGTAGCAAGCAAGATTTGATGAATAAATATTATTATGTTTTTAAAAAGAAAAAAAAACATTCTCCCGAAACCCTATGACATAAACATATAAGGACGAGACTTTTAATCGAAATCTGATAGAAAGATGAGATGTCCTGACTTGCTACATACATTTTTTTCAAATAACGGAGTGGTGGGGGTTTAACTAGGTTTGTGGGATCTCAAACCTCCCCTTAATCATATCTTATTTCTATCAAAGTTATAAAGACATACTAAAAAATACTTGCACAAAACAAATGTGTCAAATGACCGCTTAACTATTTATTATCAAATGAAACCAGAAGCTCGTATGAGCCTGTTATGGCTCACCTGCCAAAGTCTGTCAAATTGAACCTGATATTTGTTTTTTAAAGGATCTTCTATATATGCTTCCTGTAAAGTGTGGTTACATTTGGCAATGAAAAAAGTAAAATAACAAAAATACCAAACTCCAAGGAAAATTCAAATCGGAAAGTCCATTACAAAATGGCAAAATCAAAAGCTCAAACACATCAAACGAATGGAAAACAACTGTCATATGTCAAATGAAGTTTCAGAGGACAAGATTGTAAACAATATCAGCCAATCAGAAACAAAAAGTGCCCATGGCAGCCATATTTGCTATCTGATCAGGACAAAATAAGACACTTTCGTAAGGGACCTCCAATAAATGCTTCATGTCAAGTTTAGTTTAAATTTGGCCAACCAATTTGAGAGTATAACTAAAATATTTAATCAGCCAATCAGAAACACAAATTGACCATGGAGGTCATGTTTGTCTTACGATCGGAACAAAATTTGTGAAGGACCAACCATAGATCTTTCCTGTAAAGTTTGGTTCCATTTGGCCAAGAGGTTTCAGAGGAGAAGGTTTGGCGGTTTCAGAGGAGGTTTTTTTTAAATATCCCCCATGGCAGCCACGTTTGTTGTCCGATCGGACCAAAATGAGCAAATTTAATAGAGGACTTCCCAAAGATGCTTTACATGTATGTCAAGTTTCATTTTATTTGATCAAGCGGTTTAAGAGAAGAATATTTTTGAGATATTTCTCTCTTGCTCTCAAATGATATATAGCAACCTGCATATCATTTAATTTTTTTCGCTGAACAGATCCAAGCCTGGGCACTTCTGAATACAATTTATGGATAAAAATAATTAAATTTGTATGAAGTTTTCGTACATGGGAAATCATGAATAGTATGTAATGCCGTTTTCTATCCACCTTATATACTCTTTTCATTTATGGAACTGACATTATAACTGTTATAAATATAATCATTCTTTATGCGTGAACCCCCTATGTATTGGCGACTTTTGGAAGCTTCTATGAGCCATTCAGATATCCTCGGAAACAAGATTCTCGGAACGTCTCGAAAATCTTCGATCAATTATACAGGTAGTTATCTATGTCTTTGATACGGCCCCTCTATGGATAGGCTACCACGTGACTGTGTATATTTCAACGAACCAAGTTCATTTGTAGATCGGAAAGTATATAAGTAAAGAAAGTAAGTGACAGAACATATGCGTTTTGATTTGAATGTTTATTAAATATCAAGTAAAAGGATAACGCAATTAGATAAATAATTAAATCGTGTTTTGATACGGTCCCTGTACGCGTAGTGTGTGCAGTATTTAATACAACGTGCTATTGTGTTTTGTAATAATAAACTTGGGAATAGTATACTGACAATAAATTATGTCCAATAATCTGATTATTTCTGAACGTTTACCACTTAATTCCATCATAGCCTGAGCAAGTGTCGGAAAGCAAGAAGAAAATGAAAAAAAAAACGATATTTCTGTCAGAAGTCCGAAACACAGTGGTTTGAAAACAGAAAGATAATTAAACAAAACGTTATTCTGTCAAAAATAGTTAATTTCATTAATAGATACTATCAGACCAATGGAAATTCAATGTTCATTAAAATCATTTAGTTTAACATACATGTGACAGAGTTGTCAAGTCACAACCGGAGATTTGAAAATTTTCAGTAGGAGTTTGGGCCTCAAAACTGAAGATTTTTTATCGACATATTTATCGATGTTTTCTGTGTTCATTTTGATAATAAAGCTACATATTTCCCCCTTTTTTAAGATAACAGTATTACTATTAATGAATTATCTCTGTATTGTTACAATGTGAAATATTTTCCAACACTAAGCTATACGAAAAATTTGTATGTGATTTTTTTCCTTTACTCATCTTTGTCACCTATCTTAGTGTGTTCCTCAGTTCCAACATCCAATCATAATTTATGTGTTTTAAAGTGTTATTCCATTTTCCAAGCTTATTGTTCATTCGGCCAGATTTAGCATAAACACTTAAAAATCATTAAATTACCATCCTTAAATGATTCTTCGTTCAATTTGTATTTCATTTATATTCTTTTATCAATTTACGTTATGTTAAGGAGGGTAACTTAAAACATGATAAAACAAGGGAAGTAACCCGAAATTTCATTTAAGTGTTTTCAAATACACAAAGCTTTTATTACATAACGGCAGTTAGCCTGAGGTAAAAATCGTTAATTAATAGTATATTTGACACCCAAGGTGTCAAGTGAAGCCATATAATTATACAAGTTCTTTGATTTACAGGTAAAAATTACCTTCATCAGTGAAACAACAATGTAATTAATGTGGACATCGATGGTAAAAAAAAATAGAGACTGACAATTTTTTTGGGGTTGAAATTTAAAAAAAACCGGAAGATTTGAATAATTAACGAGAGGGACAGAAGAGGGCTTAAAATTCGGAAGATTTTGACTCCCGCCGGAAGAACCACATGTCTCGACTTTCAGCGTTCTACTTCTAGACCCGAAACCAGGAGTTTTATTTCAAGTATAGGACATTTAAATTTTGACATGATCATGTTTCAATGTCTCTTTCAAGCAAATGTTTGAAAAAAATCATATTTTGAAAACATGTTGGTTGTTGCGTTTCCTTTTATTTTGGGAGAGAATAGTTTATTGATTGATGGTTTGTTTTATATAATGAAGTAATTTTGTTTAGTGCATATCATTTTTAGTCCTTTCAAATTTGAAATACATTTATGAAAAATTCTATAAAAAAACATGAGAATGAAATAATCTGAATCTATGCACAAACATAATGCAAAATGTTACCTTAGATGATTTAACCATGGGATCCATTTCTTTTTGTTCTATCAGCCATTTTGTTAACTCAATGTTTCCACTGTAAGCTGCCAAATGTAATGCTGTTTCTCCGTTCTGTAATGATGATTAAAGTATTATGTTTTGGTGTTTGATGCTAGTTAAATAAATCAGTGTTTAGTTACAGTGTATGATTAACGTCTGTCGTATACTGATAATTAAGTATTATGCTGTAGTGTTTTATAGTAGTTAAATAATTCAGTGTTTTTGTCTGTGTAATATGATTACTTCATATCCTTTCCGTAGTATTCATAACTTCTGCCAAAAAACCAACATAAACAAACATTCTAACCACCACGAAATAGCAAAGTAATGCTGTTAGTGGCGTTAAACACTAATAAGTCAATCAATCAATCAATCAACAAACATTCTAAATAATACAGTTTTTTTAACTAAGCACTTATCTAAGTACACAACCATGTGTGTCTGTGTTGGTCAACAAGATGTTTGCGACATTGTATCTCATGGTACAGGTATACATGACAAAAAAAAATAATGTTCATATAAAATCCTTTACGGTTCTAAAAATCCTAAAGGATATTTTTTCTCCTAGAGTTTTATATCTCTTAAGATAGAAAAAAATGAATAGGATATTTTTTTCTCCATCGGGTCTTTCCATTGTAGAATTACTCTTATAGGATTACAATTATTCATATAGAAATAATAACAAATCATAACGGAAAACATGCAAAAAAAGGAGAAAACAAATCAAATTGGGTTAATTTATGTCCTATAGGACCATTAATAATCCAACGGGAAAAATTGTAGCATATAGGATATAAACAAACAAATCACAGATGATAGGAAAATATATCGGATAGTGAGAGTATTGGAAGACAATGATTCTATAGCAGTACATTTATGAAGATTTTGATAATAAAACGGATTTTCGTTTACAAGAAAGTTCACAAACATTTGTTTTATAGTAAAACTAAGCCATTCAAGTATATAAAACATATTTATTTTTTTTTAATTCGAAGTTTCATATGACTTTAGTGTCACTCAGTGAATATCAGGAAAGAACATTATCTTTTTGCTAAGATTCAAATAGTCACTTCCTGTTGATTTATTGTTGACATATTGCAAGGTAACTTCGAATATTTCCGTAAATTGAAATGATATGACAATGTTTTGTAAACCTTTCATGAACATTAAAGTTGTAATTATAAATAACAAGGTTGCACTAGTTGTATGTTAACACCTTTTGTCCTAAGAGTAAACGAATACAGAGAAAAACGGCCCAAACTATTCACAGTACACAGAAAGTAGATAACAAAAGCAACATGAATTTTATATAATTGTGGTAATAACGGTAATTTTTTGTTTGTTAACCTCGATAACAATACTGAAATCAAATCATAATCATATTTCAAAAACAATATCTATTTGAACGTTGTACTTGGAAATTCAATTTGTCTTATCATGTATGGAGAATATGACAAAATAAGTGGACATGTAGGTTGGAATATAGAATCTTCAAAAATTATACAATTTTGTACAGTTACGGAGTTTTGGCGTGTTCCAGTGATATAAACAACTATTAGAAAAAAAAATAATAGGATTTGGAACGTTAAAAAAATGTTCGCATTGCAATATTATTTCATTTAAAAAAAAAGGTCTTAGCTGATTTTCAGTTAGGCAGCAACTTTTACGTCATTAGGCAAACCCTAATGGCTCGGGGTCAGAATAATGTGTCCGGATAGGAGATAAAGATTCTCCAGCAAAATTAAATCAAAATAAAAATTGAGATAGACATACCTAAAAGTTTTGTTTAAAACAATAAAATACCAAAAGATTTTTGTAAAAACATTTGGAATATCTTATTTACATAAGTATGCGCTAAATTTGTGCAACATTTCTCTTTGAAAATGATTAATTTTACGTCACGTAAAATAACATTTAACGTTAGCTACGTCAGTATCTCCCCTGTAACTGTATCGTATGCCCTTTAGCAAATTAAAATAAAATGTCAAGTTATGTTCTTTCATTGGATACTGTAAATATATGATATATGCCAACCATTTATCACTTGTATATCTTAATTAGCCAGAGCTGACACATCCACTTACATTGTTTCAGCTATAACTCTGAATTATAAAGCCTTATTTTATATTCAAGACAACTCATGCATTTGTTAGTTATGATTCCGGTTAAATCAAAACCAAAGACTTTACCAGTGCAAATACCAGCAGAGATTATTATTCATAGGTATAATCATCATTAAGTATGCTCAAGACACATGCTAATTAATATGCTTAGTCTCGGTACGATTTAAGGCTTGACATAGAGATACCTGCAAATTCGTGAAGACATGTACATTTATTTTGGTTATGTGTGTCGTTGGATTGCTGTATACATGCTAACGTCTACTCAACATCAACTTTAACTATATATGTTTGTGAACTCGCATGGAAATGATACATGCACAACATCATAGTAAACATGCGGTTTTGTCTTAGACTAATACATTTATCTATTGTTCCAAGGTTGTTTGTATGGATTTTTTTCTATTTTTCGTCGTCAAAAATCACAAAGTCCGTCTTGATATACACCATGAGATAATCTATTATTTTTTTTATGGTTATCTTAAACGTTACTAAAACGCAGCTTTCTCAATTTAGACATTGAAGATAGCTAGATAGCTAAATTACGACAGATTGACGCATTGTTTATGTTTTTATTGATAAAAACTGTGTTCTTTAGTTTACGATAGCTTTCAGTTCTTCAGTTTGGTAAGAATCCCCAAAAACATTTTTGTTGGTGATATCTCCCCATTTGAAGGTTTTAAGGGTTGACAACTACATGTATATAATCAAAACGTGTCATACTAACCTGGTTATAGACATTGGTAAAACCGAGTTTTGTATTTGGTCATACTCAATAAAAAAAAATTATATAGTTTGGTTTTTAAGAACGAATACTGTAAAGGTGACAGACACAGTATTTGTTTGCAACATCACCTCAAACAAAATGTACTTCCTTGAGTTTTGTTAAATTATTTAGATATTGGTAATTAAGCCATACTTTGTTCGATAAACGATTTCAATTGTCTCGTCGGGTTGCTGTCTCATTGACGCATGCCCCACGCTTTGCTTTATTAATGATACACTCAATTTAGCATGTTCTTGATAAATGTCTGCCTTGTTCAACTGTACTTGTGAACTATTTACATATTTAACGGAATTAGTTCAAATGCTAGTTCACTCCAACATTACCTACATGTACTTTATCTACAAATGATGTACATGTACCAGTATACAGAATACTGAGGAATTGATTGAAAGAAGAATACAGAACATGAATTCCCAAAACATTTCTGCATGCCTATAGATATACAGCAAGTAATATAAAAAAATATGAAGCTGAGAAGTTAACTGGTCTTATATTGTAATATACAAAGTAAATTATATAAAGATTTTGGTCACATAATTTTGAAAGAAACTGTTTGTATGATATCTTATACAATGAATGAACAATCTTTGGAATATATAAAAACAAAAAGGTGTAGTATGATTGCCAATGAGACAACTCTCCACAAAAGACCAAATGCCGCAGAAATTAACAACTATTGGTCACCGTGCGGCCTTGTCTTCTTTTTTTTTTCTCTGCTGGGTTTGAATTATGTTTTGTACATATATACTGCAATGGCTTTAGAAAAGGATATTGGAATTGTTTAATTTCGGAATGTTGGTACCAGCTATGGTAATTGTATGAGCATGTCCCTCATTGTTTAACAGAACCATAGGACCTATCGTCAACATTTGTCATTTATGGTTATTTTAAACGTATTTTGAATGAAAGGAGATGTGGGGAAAAATTCAGAAGCAGTCAAACAACTCAAACAGCCAGAACACATCTAAATAACTGATTCATTAAGGGCAAGAGATGGTTTGAATAAATGTTAACTAAAAATTGTGTCTCGCTGATTAACAACCTCATTGAAAAACCATATTGATACTAATAACTCAAATTAGATGACAGATAATGGGTGATTAAAACCAAACTTTCTTGAAATGATACATCTACATTTGGAATGATTTTGATGAACCTATAATATATACCGAATATTTTGATTACGAAATTGAAAATCAATTGTATATATGGTATAGAGCTATGTGAATAAAAGGAGATGAGATAATACTTAAAACAGGAATATTCATTGGGGAGACAGCAACCCAACAACACAAGTATGTACAAATTACCATACATGCATTTAGACAGACAAGGTCACAGCAATAACGGTCCGTGTATATTTGCGTCCATTCGTTTTTCATTTTGAAATATCAAAAACAAAAAACAAAAAACGAGAGTGTTTTCATTTTTCGTTTTTGATTTCTCAAAAACCAAAACGAAAAACAAAAGTGTTTTCATTTTTCGTTTTTGATTTCTCTAAAACCAAAAACGGAAAACGAAAGTGTTTTCATTTTTTGTTTTTGATTTCTCTAAAACCAAAATGAAAATCTAAAGTGTTTCCGTTTTTCGTTTTTGATTTCACTAAACAAGAATTCTGTATTTAATTTAAATTATTTCTCGTTTTATAATGTACAATGTTTTCCTTACTTGTTTCACAGTCATTGATAGTAAATAATGCCAATGTAAACACCTCGGTGTTCTTTCAACATAATGTAGACAAAATAGACCGCCTGACTTATGAATTGAACTAAGGTGATAAATGAATCAAAGCCTTTCAAATTACCTTGTTTATATCTTTAATGAAAAATAAATTATTATATTTGAATATTAAACGAATCATAAATTTAAATTGTACAATATAATATTATATAAAGATGGTACAAATAAATAGATTGATTACAACATCACATTAACAAGGGAGGTTACTACTTTTAAAAACTTATAAGAAAACTACCCCGGTCGTTAAAGTATACATGCACAGTCACTGTGGTTATCAGATCTTTAATCGAAGATAATGTCGACGGATGCAAAAGACTTTATCAATATGATCTTTACTTTTAAATTTAGAAAGGTTGATCTCAGATGATTAGAATTCATGACCAAGGTCCATTATACGAACATTTAGGACGGTAATGTGTTTTGCTTGATTAATTGATTGAAAAACAAATTTCCGCAATTTCACAATTCAAACCGGGATAAGAATTCAATCATTTTGCCATTCGGAGCCTACTCGGTATTAGTTTTGCTTATTTTTGAAAGCTATATGGTGACCTTAACTAGAGCCTGGGTGTGGATGGGGGTTTACGGAATAGACAATTGTGGGCAAAAAATATGAATAATAGAGACAATGGACCAAGAAATAAAAAAAAAAAATAGAATAATGAGGTGTTAAAATATAAAGAGAACAGAATAATTGGCAAAAAGTATAAAGAAATAAAGAATAGAGAAAAATGGCCTGAAACACTGATTAAAGAATAGAAAAAATCGGCATAGAATATCAAAGAATACAGAAATAAAGAAACCCCGTATCCAGACCATCATCCTAGTTGCCTAAACCAACGTTATTTTGTCTCCGGTAGATTGTTATTGGTTATCATACGTTTTCTTTTTATTTCTATGCCTATCAATTAAGACGTGAGCTTTCATAATTTGCCAGCTTATTACATTATAAAAAAAGACTAAGCCGAACACCACTCTGGATTTTTTCTCAAGTGGACCTCAGCTACTTACCCTACCACACCATTACCGAAAAGTTAAAAAAAAATCTACGGCAAATTAATACTAGGTGCAAAGGGAAGTTGGGTAGCTGAGGTCTACTGGAGAAAACAATCCAGGGTGTTATTCGTCTTAGTTTTTTTTTTTAAGTAGGTCCAAAGTTGGGGTCCGAGGACACCCAACCCCACCCTTACCAAAAATTTAATAAAAAAAGATTCTAAGGCAATACTTTTCTCCGCACTAAGACAAAGGGAAGCTTAGTAGCTGAGAAAAAACACAGGGTATTTTTCGGCTTAGTTTTTTTTTTCTAAAGTAGGTCCAAAGTCGAGGTAAGATACCCTACCCAACCCTTACCGAAAAGTTAACAAAAAAAAATTCTATGGCAATACTTTTTCCCGCACTAGGTGCAAACGTAAGCTAGAGACCTAGCGCCTACTTGATCAAAATCCCCAGTTTGGGTATAGCACGGATTATTTTTTAAAGCTAATAAATAATTTCCTTGCCCACCATACTTTGAGTACAAAAAATAAACCTTTCGTCCAATCATAAGTAAGCGAAATCCACTGTTTCAGAAGTAGAATGTTTTGTCAAAACAGTTCTGTGTGGCAAAAAAAAAGTTAAAGCACGAGTGCAACTTTTTTTCTTCTAATCGTAACAATTGTTACTTTTCATGAACTATTTGACAGGATGCCGAGAATATGGAAAGCTATTTCACACAATAGTGCAATTTTGCCAACAATTAAATAATTTCATAATTATTTACGATTCTATATACACTCAAAAGTGTTGACTATTTGAAATGTAAAGCGTGCAGCACGCTGTGTGATGTATTGAAAGCGATTTCTATTGTATTTATATAATTAATGAACAAGAAATGAAATTTTGAAATTCATTGAATAGTGTCTTTGACTGCTTAATTATATATTAAAAACTGATAATACAGTGGTTATATATTAATAAAAACATTTGAAGTACGTTTGAATCTTATGCAACATTTGGGTTTATATAAACATCTGAAAACTGGCTGCTAGCGAAGTGGCTGCTAGCGAGTGGCTGCTTGCTTGAACCTGGTCTCACAAACTCCGCATTTTCATTCACGTCTTCACATTACAGGTTTCAATAAACGTTTAGTAAATTATGTCAATGTGAAGAAAATGACCCGTATTATGCCAACAACTGGTTTTAGAATTAATTAGTTTATTTCCGATGCAAAGACCTTATAAGTGAATCAATATTAATACAAAAATATGTCATCTTTAATGATTCCTCATGGGTTTTTTGATTATGTAATTACTTGGCCGTTTTTTTAGTGATTATTTGATTACTAGACCAAATATTTCATGATTATTTGATTATCTAGGACTGTATTTTAGATTAATTGATTACCAAGTTTAAACAATACATTTGTGTGTATAGCATACATATAAAATTTGGCTTGAAAGACGTTATTTTTTTTCGACTCGCTCCGCTCGGTAAAATTGTTAAGAATTAAGTCCGAAGATTGAACGCGTTTGTCCAGTAATCTTATTAAAATTCATACAAAAAAGTTATATAAGTATTATGAAATCAGAGATATATCTTTTAATTAGATTGGTTCGTCTAATTTAGTATTTTTATCTGAAGTAAATTTACTAACTTCTTTAATAAAGGATTTGAACAAGAATGTGTCCATAGTACATGAATGCCCCACTCGCACTATCATTTTTTATGTCCAGTGGACCGTAAATTGCGGTCAGAACTCTAATTTGGCATTAAAATTAGAAAGATCATATCATATGGAACATGTGTACTGAGTTTCAAGTTGATTGGACTTCAACTTCATCAAAAACTACTTTGACCAAAAACATTAACCTGAAGCGGAACAGACGGATGAACGGAAGAACAAACGGACGCACAGACCGAAAAACATAATGCCTATAAATGGGACATACATTCACAAAATGTGCTGAAATTGAATGAAGGTCTTGTAAATCTCAATTAGACCATAACAGGCATATCCAAATAAAGTTCCCTGAAGTCAAAAACAACTTCCCTCACTTGTAGATCTATTTCCACTACTTCTGCAATATTGTATTTATCAATAATAATATAAATACAAAGTGTATGCATGTAAATTAAAAACGATCAGGGTAAACTTAACAATCCTTTAAACAAACTTATTTTAAAAGGTTACCAATTGAACACTGTAAATAGATCTTGAATATTGTTTGTATTGGTATAAATATTAATTTTGTTATCAGTAACTTAAAATTATACTACATATTATTGTTATACACATCAAGGTACTACAATCTGTTGATACCTATGATTTGGCATTGCACAAGGTCATGTCTTTCTCTGACTGTTAATGACGTCTTTACACTAAATCCATTGGATGTTGGATGTGTACTGATTGATATTTTAGTCTTAGATACATGATTTTTGTATTAGTTGTTATTGGCTTTAAACTAGCTGTCAGTACTACGATTACTCTTAGATCTGTACTTTGTGTCCTTATTTGTTTGTTAAGGATGTTTAAATACCCTGCCACGTCCGGTCTGTGCTTTTGTTAGATTTTTTTTCTGTTTTGTATCGATCTGATATGTTAAGCCCCTTTCAACTGATTTTTATAGTTTGTTCTTATGTTGTTCTGTAACAAAACTCGTCCCAGGTTAACGGGAGGGTTGAGCGCTCACTTGCATGTTTAACCCCGCCACATACTGTATGTGCCTGTCCCAAGTTAGGAGCCTGTAGTTCAATGGTTGTCGTTTGTTGATGTCTGTCATATTTGTTTTTCGTTTTATTGTGTTATAAATTAGGCCGTTTTTTCTCAACTGAACCGTTTCATATTTTTCATGTCAGAGCCTTTCATAGCCGACTATACCCTACTGGTTTTTTTCTCATTGTTGAAGGTGGAACGGTTGCCTATATATAATTGCTTACATCCACTTCATTTGAACTTTGGGGATAGTTGTCACATTGGCTTTGTATCCTTTCTATCAAAGATGACAAATGATGGCCAAAGCTCTCCTGGCCTTTTGTATAGTCAGGCGAGAAACAAGATATAAACGGACTTGGCTTGGTATAAACATGTATATTTAGTAAATTCGTATAATTTCAAGTCAAATTAATATTTCAAAACAACATAAAAATATAAAAGTGTAAAAAAAAATTTTTTTTAATAAATCTTGAAAATATTATTGTTTTTGTGTGTGGCCATGGATAAAGGCATGTTTTTCAGTCTGGGTTAAAAAAAAATTATTGACTTCGGGTACAAATCCCTGCCCCACCCCAGAGAATCAAATGGTTGCTTCTTTGGGAACAACAGAGATTGAAAATGTTGAGAATGAAGATCAGGTAATAATTTTATGTTCTGCGGCGACGTTAAAGGAACACCAATCAGTCAATCGATCTTTATGACTATGGCTTCAGTTGTGTTATATTCCTTGTTGTAAAAGTTCCTTTTCTGCTTTGTGTAGACTTATTAAGACTTGGAATAGATCTACGATGACTAATGAACGGTCGTGTATGGTTTGGCAATTTTACATGCCTACCGATAATAAAATTGATAATGGAAATGGGGAATATGTCAAAGAGACAACAACCCGACCAAAGAGTAGACAACAGCCGATGTCCAGATATGATACGATGCTACCGGAAATAGAAAAAAATGGCCTATTTTCATGGAAAATTAAACTGTTACAGCATATTTAAGAATACAAAACTAGCTCTCTTTTCTGTAAATACACTTAAAAAGCTGACATGGGTGAGATTAAAGCTAGAAATCCCAATCTCCCAATTCACTTAAAAAGACAATATATAGATATAAGAAGATGTGTTATGAGTGCCAATGAGACATTTCTCCATCCAAGTCACAATTTGTAAAAGAAAAACCATTATAGGTCAAAGTACGATCTTCAACACGGAGCCTTGGCTCACACCGAACAGCAAGTTACAAAGGGCTACTGAACATCAGGTTCCTGACTTAGAACAGGTGCAAACAAATGCAGCGGGTTTAAACGTTTTAATAGGTACCAAATTCACTCTTATCCGAAACCATAATGTAACATATGACCTTTAATATTGAAGGGCTAAACTTGTATTGAGCCGTGTTGAGGCCCTAAAATAGAAAATAAAGAGATGTGCATGGGACAAAATCGCACACAATACATAGAAAAAATACAAATTATCAATGAACAGGGCTTTTATTCCTGTTCTTCATCTTGAAAGTAGCTAGAGGGTCTTCAACGAGGAAAAGAACCATTCATACCCTGAAAACAACAGCCACACACTTGGCTATGTGGATTACAATGTTTTGCTTTATCCTACACCCTGGATTTTTTCTCCAGAAGACCTCAGGTACCCAGCTTCCCTTTGCACCTAGTGCGGACAAAAGTATTGCCGTAGATTTTTATTAACTCTTCGGTAATGGTGTGGTAGGGTGGGTAGCTGAGGTCTACTTGAGAAAAAATCCAGAGTGATGTTCGGCTTAGTCTTTTTTTATAATGTAATAAGCTGGCAAATTATGAAAGCTCATGTCTTAATTGATAGGCATAGAAATAAAAAGAAAACGTATGAAAACCAATAACATTCTACCGGAGACAAAATATCGTTGGTTTAGGCAACTAGTATGATGGTCTGGATGCGTATTTTTTCATTTCTGTATTCTTTGATATTCTATTCCATTTTTTTCTATTCTTTAATCAGTGTATCATGTTTATTTCTTTTTACTTTTTGCCAATTATTCTATTTTTTTTATATTTTAACACCTCATTATTCTATATTTTTTTATTTCTTGGTCCATTGTCTCTATTATTTATATTTTTTGCCCACTATTCTCTATTCCGTAAACCCCCATCCACACCCAGGTTCTAGTTAAGGTCACCATATAGCTTTCAAAAATAAGCAAAACTAATACCGAGTAGGCTCCGAATGGCAAAATGATTGAATGCTAATCCCGGTTTGAATTGTGAAATTGCGGAAATTTGTTTTTCAATCAATTGATCAGGCAAAACACATTATCGTCCTGAATGTTCGTATAATTGACCTTGGTCATGAATTCTAATCATCTGAGATCAACCTTTCTAAATTTAAAAGTAAAGATCACGCACCCTTATTGTTCAGATTGATAAAGTCTTTTGCATCCGTCGACATTATCTTCGATTAAAGATCTGATAACCACAGTGACTGTGCATGTATACTTTAACGACCGGGGTAGTTTATTTATAAGTTTTTAAAAGTAGTAACCTCCCTTGTTAATGTGATGTTGTAATCAATCTATTTATTTTTACCATCTTTATATAATATTATATTGTACAATTTAAATTTATGATTCGTTTAATATTTAAATATAATAATTTATTTTTTATTAAAGATATAAACAAGGTAATTTGAAAGGCTTTGATTCATTTATCACCTTAGTTCAATTCATAAGTCAGGCGGTCTATTTTGTCTACATTATGTTGAAAGAACACCGGGGTGTTAACATTGACATTATTTACTATCAATGACTGTGAAACAAGAAAGGAAAACATTGTACATTATAAAACGAGAAATAATTAAAATTAAATACAAAATTCTTGTTTAGTGAAATCAAAAACGAAAAACGGAAACACTTTTGATTTTCATTTTGGTTTAAGAGAAATCAAAAACAAAAAATGAAAACACTTTCGTTTTCCGTTTTGGTTTTAGAGAAATCAAAAACGAAAAATGAAAAAAAACTTTTGTTTTTCGTTTTGGTTTTTGAGAAATCAAAAACGAAAAATGAAAACACTCTCGTTTTTTGTTTTTTGATTTTGATATTTCAAAATGAAAAACGAATGGACGCAAATATACACTGACCAATAACACTGAAATATCTAGAGACTTCTTATTTGTATTTTAGTCATTAGTTAACGCTTGGATCATGAGTACAAATATTTTTAAGAATAAACAAATAACGAAGGAATAAACAAATAACGATTTGTCATATAAATCCATGTTGTTAAACGGATTTCCCCAGAATCAGTTATCAGGACTGAAAGACATAGCAATGTGTTTGGATACTTACAAAACTCATTATCAATCTCGGTACATTGGGAAACAGACGAGACATCTGTTTGATACCGAAGGTCTAAGGTCAAACTCGGGTCAAATCGTGTCACTATGGTACAGTGGGAATCATTTTGAATAAGTGAATACATCTATCGTCCTCAGCTTTTTACTCATAAACTGTATAGGAAAATAATTACTCAACAGTTCAAAACACCTTGAATCTAGGATTGGGGAAATTACAAAAGGAAAATATTAAGATCCATAGATAGATGGCTTTTTTATAAATTTGATTAATTGGCAAAGACAGAAATCAGTCAAAAGTTCAATTGTTTGAGCATTCTTTAGACCTTTTAGACACCTATTTCTTTTTAACAAAGCAGGATCAAAACTAAAGATTTAAAAATTTGTATTTGGTTATTTTCTGACAATTTCTTTAGGATTAAGATCGAATACGTGTTGGCTAGGAGTCAGAATAAAGTGTATATATTTGCCACTGGACAAACAACAATAAGAATCATTAACATACAGTCGTCCTGAATATGCTTGTTATATTTGTCGTTGGACTTTATGCAGGTTGGCTTTTCCTATTTAGATAAATGTAGTATGACTGCAAGAGATATTGGAAAAATCCGAATAATTTATGATAAACTGTATTCCAGAAAAAGGTAGGAGTTTATAAGTAAATAGATATTAGTAAGTGTGTCATCTAATGAGTTTGTGATTTTTTTTTCAAAATGTACTTAGTATCACATATATAATTAATTTCTGTTTTAATATAACTGATAAATTACAGTCATAAAACATTAGATTGTAGATTACTGGTGATGAAATCGCTACTGGCCTAAGAGTGCTGAAGACCACTATTAATAGCAATACCGCTAAGAAACCCTTTTGTTCTAAAATGGCTGCCGAGAAACCGCTGACAGCGAAATAGAAAGGAGACATTTATTTGGAAAAAAAATCCGATATTGTTTTTGGAAGATTGTTAAAAATTAAGAGCCAGCACTGTAATCGTTTAAGCGCAGTCTACACAAGAAAACAACATCAGCATGAGGAGAAAGTTAACACACGCTTGAAAATATGGGATGTCAACACTAAGTGCACTTCGTTAAGACGAAACAAAATTAAATCAGTAGAATGTAATATTCAATAAATAGTAATTTACGAACTCCGACAGGGCAAAGAAAAATAAAATAATAATAAAAACTCAGATCCCGTCACATGATTATTTTTTTCAATTCAATTCCGAAATAAATTGTGTTCACGAAATTTACAAATTCAAACATACCATTTTAAGAAAACCCATGGCCCACAATAAAAGAAAGGTCAGTGTTTCGAAGAAGATAAATCCAGAAATTAAAGCGCTTGGAACGTAAACAAATAATAAACAGATATGTTTAATAACCTTTATTATTCACACGGCAGTAGAAACTGAAAAAAAAACGAGATCTTAAAACCATTTTTAATTTCGATACATTATAGTTTACAGTTGGATATTCGAGGAAGGGTGTGTCTTAGTTGGTCATGATTTACAAGTACAAATGATGAAAAAAAAATATTTTCAAACGGGAGACAAAACGATTAACAAACGTACATTTCGGTGAAGGGATATATTGCTCACATCGGCATCGGAAAAGGCCCTAGGGGTAGTTAAGGTCTTATAAGGCGTGTTTTTCAACAAGTACATGTATACAAGTATGTAAACAAAATCAAATTGTTGCTTAATTTCTTTGTTTGAATAAAGGGAGATGTGAGATATACAATAAGGCAGCAACTGGCTTATTAACGACATGCAAAACAAAAGACGTCTAGAAAACACGTGACTAAAGGAAGATGAACGAGTATTTTGTGTACTGCTAATTTGTAGCTTAAGTCAAGATTCGTTGGTCCCTTGAATTGGAAATAGTAAAACAAAGGATATGGGGTATACAACTATGACACAAAATCAGTTCATGCACAGCAAAAACACACAAATAGCAAAGGAACAGTGAGGTCTTAAACACGGGGCAAAAAAAAAAGTTTTAGATGGCCCCTAGCAACGGTAGAGCGGAATTCTTTGCAAAATGATTCGGATAGACTTTATAAGATGTATCACCACCACATCGGGCCTGGTAAAAAAGAACCCACTGGAAAGTAGTACATATTTAAAACAAATTAGTACCTACGCATAAGTGTAAATATAAAACTATGTAGAATACCTTTTAGTTATTAGGGTATCAAATGAATAGTGAAGGACTGTTGATCCTTGTAGAACACAATCATATTGACTGATAATTTTGAATAATACATAAATGTATGAATTAATTCTAAAATTGAAGGCATATATTGCCTGTTTCTCAGATATAAAGTTTGATATATCCAAATTTCCGGTAACCAGTCTGTTGTAGAAATAACGGTAATCCCGCCTCCATAAAAAGTTTGGAAGTGAAAATTTTAATGTGGATAGGAATGAGGGCCAGGAATAGGTGGTGTTCGTCTGTTTCAAATTTTAGTACACAAAACCGCCTAAAATTGAGAGAATGATGTGGCACACATACGAGAAGATATCTCAAGAATAAATACCCCATAACTTTAATTCTAAGGTACAAAAGAGCATACAAACCAAGCACGGGAAACTTTCTACGGCATCTATACAGCACGAGAGACAAAGTCCGTTAATATAACAAAAAAGTAAAGGATATTGGGTATCCATCCATGACACGATAAAACAAAGGAACAGCACTTTTATTGCTGTTCTTCATCTCAAAGTCACAGTGAGGTCTTATTGAATATATAGAAAAATACATCACATGTTCATAACAATAGTCAGATTTTAATAGTAACACATTTCAGTCTCCTGCATGTAGTACATATTCGTTTAAGACTTTAAACTTCTTGCCTTTCAGGAGAAAAAGTCCATGAATTATGAAATAAGGAGATGTGGTATGATTGCCAATGAGACAACTTTACATCAAAGACTTAATAAAGCAGATGTTAGCTTGCTTACATAGCTACATTTGCGATCTCTCTTAACATTCAAATATAAGCTGGAATTAAAAAATATATTTTGCCACCAAATGCCTAAACCATCACCATTTACAGGATTTACGTTAAATATTTATTTTCCTTCCGCGACAATATGACTGCGGAACATTGATTTACCGTTGTCCGTCCGTCCGACCTTCCGTCCCGCATAGGGTATGTGGTTTATACGCGTCAGATAATTCCTTATGACTACAGTTTTCAAGCTAGAACCGTTATAGTATGTAACTGGTGTTATTTTATGTACTAAAGACTTGCATTTTGTCAGGATTTTTGTTTTTCTATAAATTATCAATAAATGGCACGTTGTTATACTATTGAACTGTTGATAATATAAGGCATGCAAGGGTACATGGTTTGTACGGCTTACTCTTCCTACAGTTTTTCAAGCTTCAACTTTTATATTGAACTGAGTGTTTTACAAATAAAGTTTTGTCCGACTAAATACTCATACAAATAACACGTGTACATTATACAGGGTATACTACATGTATATTTAGAACGTATATTATAATAGGATATTAAGTTTCTTTAAATTTTCCTCGAATCAAATTTTTAACCGTTTTAAAGGGGTGCATCAAATGTTTCTTTTAAACACTATGGTATGATATTGGTTGCAAAAAATTGATATTTTTCATTTAAATGCAATATTTCTTATTTAATTGGTATATTTCTTCTTTTAAATGCAATATTTTTTTATTTGAATGGTATATTTTTTCATTTAAATGCAATATTTTTCATTCAGATGGTATAATTTTTCATTCAAATGGTATAATTTTTCATTCAAATGGTAAAATTTTCGTTCAAATGCAATATTTTTTATTCAATTGGTATAAAATGTCATTTGAATGCAATATTTTTTATTCAATTGGTATAGTAGTTTTTATTTATATGCAATAATTGCATTATGGGAAATTCTTTGACGTCATAAGGTCAAATTTGCAACAACGTTTGTGATTGGTCGGAAATTGTTTGGATTTCTCCCCTTTCTTTCTAAATTTGAGTGACCAAGAATTAAAAAACGCGTCAGAATATCGCCCCTCTAACTAAATTTGGCGTTCGTGCGAGTTCGTGCACTGGCTGTTAATGCCAATAATGACCAGGACGAGCAAAAAAATGCGAGTGACAAGTAATAATAATGTTCATGGATAGAAACAGATGCCTGCGTGCATGGCAAAAACACCTCAAATGAAAACCTTTTCTGAAGAAACTCTCCTACATTCTACACATTGAAATAAAAAAAAAATACATAGCTAGCCCCCCTCCCCCTTCTAAGTCCAGATACATGTAATCAAGACGTTCTTTAGTGCTATATCATTTTTTACTTTTCTTGATCCTCAGAGACGTTGCAGGAAGGCACACATGAAAAAAGAATAAAAAGCATCCAGGACGTTACAATTATTTGGACTAAGCCCCCTCTTTTTTACTACATGTAGAAAAAAAATCACCTAATTACGACAGCAGAACCAGAAACACACAAGTAGAGACATAAGCTGTTATACTCCGGATCTACGTCTATAATAAAGACAATTCAGGATAAATTGGAACCAGTTACTAACCCATGTTACAACAATAGTCCTATGACATAGGACTTCACTATATGAGGCGTGAACTACACATTTAATACTATCTATAATATGTTCTCTCATGTCTTATGCTGCAAATCATTTTACATTAAGAATTCGTTGCTGAGTTATTTTTTTTACTGTTCTTGTCTCCGAATCCCTTAAATAGATTTTTTTTCAAGCCCCACAGTAGTTCAATAATTACTATTTGTCTTTGCATAAATAAGTATGCAGGGCATATTTCAAAACATATTTCATCTTCAGGACTTTTAAATGATTTACTTTTCAATACTGTATTGGGAAGTGGAGTATACAAGTTTATTTTGTGACACATTATAAAATATAATTAGGTATCCAACAAATTATATGATTGTACGTTTAGCTATTATCTAGACCCGCACACAATGTATATAATTAGACACTTTTAACAGGGGCGGATCCAAAACCTCGGTGTCTAGAGGGGGGGATGGGTAGGTTCAAATTTAGATATTTGTACAGAGATGTATAAATGCGAGTATTGGCAGTAATGGTTATGGTGTGTGTGTGAGGGTAGGGGTTTCAGATCAAAGATCGTTTCTATAATTCTATATCTTTGAGTTTTTACCATTTCACTCTATTCTTTATCCTTTGATCTCTATTATATTTGTCCTAAACATGCGTGACATATTTGCCACTGGACATAAGGCAACCAAAAGTCAATCAACGTATTCTGTATATTTCATCATTTCTTTATTATGTTATCTATAGGTTTGGTCCCGCCCCTTATCTATTTTTTTGCACATTAGGGACGACATCAAAAGTTCAATGTAGGATAAAAAAACTTAATTCATATAGTTTTTTTAACTGACCCCCTACCCCCCCCCCCCCCCCCCCCCCCCCCCCCCCCCTCCTTAACTTAATTCGGGAAAAATTGATTGACCAATAAGGATATATATAAAATCGATGTTAATTAAACAAAACTTGCAGCAATTTTTCTGTCCCCCACCCCAACAAATAAATAAATATCAAATGGTTTTCCTCTTATTTAACACAAGTTTAAATTGATTGATTGTTTGTTGCTAATTTTAACGCCCAGTGAAAATTATTTCATGCTTGTTCAGGAAAACACGAGTTTAGAAGTCACGTATATAATATAAAAATGAAGAGATGGAATATGATTGCTAATAAGGCAACTATCCACCGGAGTTCAAATATGAAGTGGATGTAAGCAATTATAGATAAGATAAGATAAGATAAGATAAGATAAGAAAAATTTATTTTAAGTCGGGTTACATGAAATACTACAAACATAAGCTCTGTAGAGCTTTTTGCCGTCATGTAGACATATGCTTTTTGTAGACAATCGTAAGGCCTTCAACAATGACAAAAACCTGATAGTGTAAAGTCGACTATAAAAGGCCCGACATGAAAAGTGTGAACAATTCAAACGAAAAAACTAACAGCCTAATTATACATAACAAAACAATTTACAAAATATCAAATATGAGTCGAGACAGGAACCAACGACAACCACTAAACTACATGCTCCATCCCTGGGACAGGCAAATAAAGAATATTGCAGGGTGGATATAAAAACGAAGATGTGGTATGATTGCAAATGAGACAACTCTCCACAAGAGATCAAATGACACAGAAATCAACAGCTATATGTCACCTTACGGCCTTCGACAATAAGCAAAGCCTACACCGCATAGTCAGTTATAAAAGGCCCCGAAATCAAAAATGTAAAACAATTCAATCGAGAAAACTAACGGCCGAATTAATGTACAAAAAAATGAACGAAGCACAAATATGTATAACAAAGCAACAAACGGCAACCACTGAATTACAGGCTCCTTACTTGGGACAAGCACATACATACAGAATGTGGCGGGGTTAAACATTTTAGTGGGATCCCAATCCTCCCCCTAATCTGGGACAGCGGTGTAACAGTACAACAACATGATTGTGAGCAACCCATCCCGAAGCTGGGACAGTGGTGTAACAGTACAATAAAATAACAACCTGCACAAATCAGCAAATTAACTCAAAAGATCGGTACGAGACACACAAAAAAACTAACATTCAGACAATAGACACAAAGCAACGACATAAGAGTATTTGCAATTACTGGAAGTTTGCTCAAACCTTATTACATTTGTACAACTGGTACTGAAATAAATCTTGTTCTCCCAGACTGAGTTATCAATCAGCACACAACGCGCGGCAGAGGATTTATTTTAAAAAAGAAAACAGTCTGAGAAACGTCTGGTTTACGTTGTATATAGATATAAGAAGATGTGGTATGAGTGCCGATGAGACAACTCTCCATCCAAGTCATAATTTGTAAATGTAAACCATTAAAGGTCAACGTACGGTCTTCAACACGGAGCCTTGGCTCAAACCGAACAGCAAGCTATAAAGGGCCCCCAAAACATTAGTAGTGTAAAACCATTCAAACGGGAAAACCAACGGTGTCTAATCTATTTAAAAAAAACCGATATACTTGCATACAAATCCATATACAATGAAACGGTTTTTGAAAAGTGGACGGAACGTTTTGACTATCGAAATTTTGCAATAGAAATACTAGTTATGACCACAAGATTTTAACAGCCAGTGCAGGACTCGCACGAACGTTAGATTTAGTTAGAGGGGCGATATTCTAACGCGTTTTTTAATTCTTGGTCACCCATGATTAGAAAGAAAGGGGAGAAATCCAAACAATTTCCGACCAATCACAAACGTTGTTGCAAATTTGACCTTATGACGTCAAAGAATTTCCCATAATGCAATTATTGCATATAAATAAAAAAACTACTATACCAATTGAATAAAAAATATTGCATTCAAATGACATTTTATACCAATTGAATAAAAAATATTGCATTTGAATGAAAATTATACCATTTGAATAAAAATTATACCATTTGAATGAAAAAGTAAACCATTTGAATAAAAAATATTGCATTTTATAAATGAAAAAAATTACCATTCAAATAAAAATATATTGCATTTAAATGAAGAAATATACCAATTAAATACGAAATATTGCATTTAAATGAAAAATATCAAATTTTTGCAACCAATACGGCCATGCCATAATACACAACCATTTTACATTGTACTTCCACGTCACTATTTACTAAATCCAATTGTGTAAGCACTTTTCCCATGCATGCAACGGTGGTATCACCTTTCTCTAGCTCGGGTAGGGTTAAGTTGAAAATTAGACAGACAACAATATATAAATGTCAGCTTAGGGTTTTCTTAAAAAAAAACATAAGTCAATACTCTATGTCGAGCTTTATATATCCCCGGACTCTAAAATCATTCTATGTTGATTTATATGGACTATCAAATATCTAAATTTAATTGATGAAGTGAAACCTGCCGTTGTTGTTTTCGATATTGAGACTGCTGGATTTGGAAAGTTTAGAATATAGGAGCAGCCCAGATATTCCGACACCCCATTTTTGGTCCAACATTTCGTCGGTCTGACACCCCATTGGTGCGACTCCTTAATATACTGACACCTTATTAGACTGACATCGGAATATTTCTTAAAAAAAGTATAATTGTTTGTTTTTGCTGTTTTGTTGTTTGTTTGTTTTAAATTGCACTACATGAACATTAATGTACACATGATGTTCATTAGTCTTTAGCACAGACACGTAAACTAAAAGTGGTGTTTCGAAAACAATACGTTGTACATTTATTTCGATGAAAATTTCGATTTAGTTAATATGTTTTTTATGTTTTGAACAAAAATTCCTTTTTGTACAATGAAGATTTTTATTTTTTATATATATAATTTTGTGAACAGCAATGAAAAGTAAACATTTTAAGAATATTGATTACAAATAAAGACAGTATCAACAATGTCTTAGACTTTGTTTTACGCCGAATTACTTGTAACATGGGACCTTGTTAAAAATATGCTTACGTTGTATCGGAAAAAGGTGTATGCATTTTCAATCCTTTTCAGACCAATTGTACCAGAACTTTTAATTTCAAATGTCCCCATTGGCAATATACAAATACACTATTTGAATGCAATTCTTCAAAATATGTTGATGTGTGTGTTCAAAATCGCAAATTCAGCATGTTTTCGTATGAATTTTGTAGCAAAGAAAATATAATTAAGTTTAAGTATATTTCAAAGACAAGACAGAGCTTTCGTTTGGATACAATTTAAATTTTGGTTTCGAATGTCCTCCCTTTTTATTTTGACCATTACTACTTTAAATTGACGGAAATTTAACATAATTTCCGTTTTAGGTCATCTGAAGAATATCATTAAAAATTAGATTTTTTTAAATAACCCTAGCGTGAAATAATTTTCTGCAACCTTTCTTTCATATAAATTCTTTAGAAATTATTTTTTTGATAAACATTCCCCCTTTATTCTTCATTCCGACAAAAACTGAACAATGACACGTCTATGTTTTATACACAAATAGCGCACCTGGTGCATGAAAATGTCGATGTGCCATTTTTGTACATGTACAAACTTTCTAACTCATCAAATCAGACTGACAAAATGGTTCAATAACATAATGCGGTGTTATAAGACTATATGATTACCTCTATAGATGTACTTAAAGATATCTAGCAGTTGGTATGCTTGAATATAGAAAATTGTACTGAAGTATTTTGTGTAAGGCGCTTGCATTTCTACACGCATATGATAATAGATATCGGATAAACGCCAACACACCGACGCAGTCATGTTATATGCACTTTTTTATATACATTTGTAAATCTTTCAGAGATCCTTGTAAGAAAAATTGCTGCAACGTTTGGTCAGGTTCAGAGTTTTCAATCTGATAATCAATTCATGAAAGTTAACACATGATGGACTTCAGGGGATTGCACTCGCCCATCCTGGCTTTTGGCAAGTTTCGTGTAGTTATCGAAAGTATTGCTCTGGCAATACAGTTGTAAGAAATTAGAAATTTGGTAAAATTCTCAGTTTCCCAGGGCAATATCATTCACAAATTTAATTCCATCAGCAAGAAACTCAAACTTGATCTGCAACTTATAATTATAAGCTTACATACCAAAAATTGAATCATTTGGAAAAAGCATTTCCAAACTGAAACTGAAGTGTGACGGACAGAAATATGGACGGACAGACCAAGTGAAAACATATAATTCAAAGTCGGTAGGGACTAAAAAAATAAAAACAAAATGAATAGTCAATTGAGCATGGTTAATATCAGAAATCCAGTAATGTTGTTCTGTTGATATCTATTAACATACATGTATCATGAACAACTCGTTTGTTGTACTACTATTCCGCAATTGGAATTTCGGAACTCCGAGATAGACGAAGAGATAAATCTGCTAAGTTGGAATTGCGCTTGTCCCGGAAAATTAAGTACGCTATTACTGGCAAAATTATCTAAAACAAATAAATTGTATTAATTATGCACTATTCTTAACTATGCACCGTACTACACATATCTTATAATTTTATGATTCCGGCAACTTTAGATTTTTGTTTAGGGGGAGGAGGGGATTTAGCTGAAGCACAAATTTCAATCCCTCTGAAATTTTCACTGACCTATTTGCGTAGTGAAAGACAAATTTACACAGCAAGATTTTTAAATCAGATATAATCCAGTGATGCCCCCGCCCCTCCTCCACTCTTTTGATCGTAAACAAGTATCATTTGTTGTAGGTTAAATGTAAAAAAATTATCGTATCGCTTTGCTCAACGGTATTTTTACCTTTTCGTGAATTATGCCCCCTCTTCCCTCGGACCCTCGATCCGCTTCTGTAACTTTTCTAAAAGTTTTTCTGGTCCCTGTAATGTGTGAAACGAAACATAGCGAAACGAAACGAAACGAAATATGTATAATGAGAAACGAAACAGAACGAAACGAAGTAAAATCTTTTTTTTAACTTTTCTAAAAGTTTTTCTGGTCCCTGTAATGTGTGAAACGAAACATAGCGAAACGAAACGAAACGAAATATGTATAATGAGAAACGAAACAGAACGAAACGAAGTAAAATCTTTATTTTAAGGAACGATTCATAGAAAAAAGTTTCTGACGAGAAATATCTGTTTGACTAAAATGTTAAAAATGAATAGTCAATTAGGCATAGTCAATACCTATTTAAACATCATAAACAACTCCCGTCGTTCTAGTGAATGGACAAAAGTACTGTTATAGTCAACGGTCAAGTTTGAATATCGTCTTCTCTGAAACTAAAATAAACGCACCAAAATATAACGTCAATCTTTAAAAATTAATATAGGCGATGTGGAGTGCATGTCAATGAGATAGCAGCCCAAAGACACAAACAACAAAAAGACATCTGGAGGTAAACATATAGTCTTCAACAGCGAAAAATAAGCAGGCGTTTATTCATTATGACAAACTCCAAATCGTCCTGAGTCGAAAAGCAATATGAAATAACCGTTTCCTAGTATAATGATGATACAACAGTATATAACATTAAGACACCAATGATACATGTTGACATTTAACCTTAAGAAAAATTACATTTCCGTCATTCATCTTTTTCTTATTTTAAAGGGCGATTCTAAATCAAACATGAAATACTACATCTAGTATTCATCCATCATTTATTACAATTCCATCTGGTTTCATGTCAGAAACAGAGTGTTCGTTGGTAAATCTAGAATACTATACATTCAATTGCTAAGCCAGACCTACTGTCCCATGTTAGGGGAGGATTGAGCGCTCACAAACATGTTTAACCCCGCCATATTCTGTATGTGCCTGCACCAAATCAGGAGCATGTGACTAAGTGGTTGTCGTTGGTTGATGTCTGTCATATTTGTATATTTTTTCGTAAATTGTATTGTTATAAATAAGGCTGTTAGTTTTTTTCGTTTGAATTGTTTCACATTTTATCATATTAAGGCCTTTTATAGCTGACTATACGGTATAGGTCTTTCTCAATGTTGAAGGCCATACGACATGGCTTTGTATTTATACATGCCGCACAATCAAACAGACTCTACACTTTGGCTAGGGTTTTCTGCCAGTCGGAAGAACACCAAAAGTGACCATAATTCTATTCCCAAGTCACCCTCGGGGTGTAAAAATGAAGGAACATTGCAATCAGAATAGCTGTAACTGTGGCTCGTCTGAATATCAGTTCCAAACAGAATTGGCCATTCTTTCCTTTGTGACTAGGATTTTCATGCCCCGGCTACGGTAGTTTTCTGGTCTGCGCCTCTGTCCGTTAGTCCGTCAGTTCGTCCAATACCAGGTTTAAGCTTTTTGTTAAGGTAGTTTACAATGGAGTTGTGGTCACATCAACTTGAAACTAAGTACACATGTTCATTATGGTGTGTAATTTTAAAAAATATATAACAACGTGTGGTTTACTGAACATAGAAATGTGATCCTGTAAATTAAAGTTGATACCAAATTACGATTTTAACCTGGATTTAACGAATATGGACATATTTCAGATTGTTCGAGTGGAACAAGGTGTTTTATGGACACATATTCTTGTTTTTTTGGTAAGATGTTGAATTTATAAGTAGATGTCGCAGGTTTATGGTGAATAACTTGAAATTGACCATTACTATGTTATTTGCTGTTAAGTTAGTATTCAAACAACTTGCATGTCTGATTAGGTAACCTGGCAGTTTGGTTTTGGTCATTTTGATTCGCTTACGATTATTTGAGGCATTGTGATTTCAGTCTATGCGCTCATCAATTTGTCCTCAACTGTCCATCCCGTATTAGAATTAACTTTGATTTTTTCATAAAATACAAAATATTGTTTTTTATTCGTTTCTTTTTGTTTCACAGTTTTTTTTGGTTTTTTTTTCATTGATATGGCAGTCCATTACATTCTTGTTTTTGATTTTGTTGCAAAGCAAACAAGACATAATCTCGGTTAACAGCTCTATTCAGACATGTATTAACCTTTGAAAACTACTTACAACACATACCACATACTTCAAGTTTATGGAAATTTCTGTCAAGGTAAATGGCGAATAACAAATATAATGATATATTTGCTTTTGTCGGGTTAGTTTAAAAATAAAGTAGAACATGACGAGTCGAACATATTATATGGTATGAATCAAAGGAAAAAGGGAGGGCTCCAGTAGGGGTCACATGGTCACTTTTTGAAACCTCATTTAACCAGATCACTTTAGGCAAACTATACAGTTCTAAACTGATCTGGTTCTCGGTTTTGAACATTTTTAAAGTCACAGGTATGTTGCAAATTGGCCCACCAAACGCCTAAGGTCGCAGATCGGATTTGACTATGTTGGTGTCATATAAAGAGTGAACATCAAGGAGGCAACATTGCTACAAACACTGCATCCAGCTAAGACATTCGGATCTTACTATCTTAAGTGGTGGCAAAGTGTACATTCCATTTACACGTTTTAGATATGGTTATTTCACTTGGGACACTAAAGTGTTGTATTCATGAACGATTACAACTTGATGGGACTATTACAAAGTAAAACAAGTAATCCTGTGTTAGGATGCTAACACAAAAGTCGCCAAAACGGCCCCCAACCATTGTTCTGCTGTTTCCATGGTAACGGCAGCCATTTTGAAATTTCAAAGTCGGATAGCACATCTACACGTGACAGGTCACATTACTTACAAGTTTCATAAAAAATGGACCAATTTTCAAATTTAGGCATTCGTGTTTATATGGTTACGGTGGCCATTTTGGAAATTCCAAAGTCAAATGCCAAATCTACATAAGACAGTCAACATTTGTGTAAAGTTTCATTAAGATAGAAGCATTTTGAATTTTTTGCAATTTTTGCAGTTTCCATGGTAACGGCAGCCATTTTGAAAATTTCAAAGTCGGATGGCACATCTACACATGACAGGTCACATTACTGTCAAGTTTCATAAAGATTGGACCAAATCTAGATTTTTCGCATTTTTGTTGTTTCCATGGCAACGGCGGCCATTTTGGAAATTCCAAAGTCAAATTCCAAATCTATATACACTCGTTAACATCTCTGTAAAATTTCATTAAATTTGAAGCATTTTAAAAAAATTTCACATTTTTGCAGTTTCCATGGTAACGGCGGCCATTTTAAAAATTCCAAAGTCGAATTACAGCTACATATGGTGCTACCTGTAATAATCTATCATTATATAACATAAAAAAGTACATAGGAATAATTCAACACTATCACATGACTAATCACATGACTATTGTTCTAGAATGTTCCATGAAAATTGACCCCCTAAAATAATGCTAAGATGACCCCGGGCTGAAATAAAAAATGTGGAATGGACACCTGGACATCGGTCTCTTGTATTACACTAAACTTAAAGGTTCTACCAGTAGCGAATCAATAGTCGAAAAATGACCCCACCCATGTTCCGGCCCCAAAATAGTGCAAAGTTGACCCCCATTTGAAATAAAAATAGTGAATGCACCCCTAGGGATACTACCCCATCATCATACCAAATATAAAGTTTCCATCATTTAAGGCTTGGAAGAAAATGGTCGGACAAATTAAGGTTAAGAATAATAATAATAACAAGTAATCCTGTGTTAGGATGCTAACACAAAAGTCGCCAAAACGGCCCCCAACCATTGCTCTACTGTTTCCATGGTAACGGCAGCCATTTTAAAATTTCAAAGTCGGATATCACTACAAGTGACAGGTCACATTACTTACAAGTTTCATAAAAATTGGACCAATTTTCAAATTTAGGCATTCGTGTTTCCATGGTTACGGTGGCCATTTGAGAAATTCCAAAGTCAAATGCCACATCTACATAAGACAGTCAACATTTGTGCAAAGTTTCATTAAGTTTAAAGCATTTTGAATTTTTGACATTTTTGCAGTTACCATGGTAACGGCAGCCATTTTGAAAATTCCAAAGTCGGATGGCACATCTACACATGACAGGTCACATTACTGTCAAGTTTCATAAAGATTGGACCAAATCTAGATTTTTCGCATTTTTGTTGTTTCCATGGCAACGGCGGCCATTTTGGAAATTCCAAAGTCAAATTACCTGTAATAATCTATCATTATATAGCATAAAAAGTACATAGGAATAATTCAACACTATCACATGACTAATCACATGACTATTGTTCTAAAATGTTCCATGAAAATTGACCCCCTAAAATAATGCCAAGATGACCCCGGGCTGAAATAAAAAATGTGGAATGGACACCTGGACATCGGTCTCTTGTATTACACAAAACTTAAAGGTTCTACCAGTAGCGAATCAATAGTCGAAAAATGACCCCACCCATGTTCCGGCCCCCAAATAGTGCCAAGTTGACCCCCATTTGAAATAAAAAATAGTGAATGCACCCCTAGGGATACTACCCCATCATCATACCAAATATAAAGTTTCCATCATTTAAGGCTTGGAAGAAAATGGTCGGACAAATTAGGGTTAAGAATAATAATAATAATAATAATAATAATAATAATAAGAAGAAACGGGACAAAAACATAAAGTCCCCAAAACTCCGTTTTGGCGACTTAATAATAATAAGAAACGGGATAAAAACATAAAGTCCCCAAAACTCCGTTTTGGCGACTTAATAAGACTGGTATGTACTGCGTTCTTTCTAGTGTTGCAATCAGTGAAATAAAACCCAGTATATATTTGTCTTCGAATTAACCGTTAGTCGTGTATCTATGCACACATTTTCAGCTTAGTGGTTTGATTCCAAATCTTGGGATTAAATCAAAATCTTTTGGAAAGGTTACAGAGGTGGATCCAGGGTCCGAGAAAAGAGGGGGCATAATTCACGAAAAGGTAAAAATACCGTTGAACGTAGCGATGCGATTTTTTTTTACGATTTAACCTACAAAAAATGATACATTTTTACGATCAAAAGGGTGGAGGAGGGGTGGATACAACACTGGATTATATCTGATTTATGGATCTTGCCTTGTACATTTTTCTTTCACTACGAAAACAACAGGTCAGTGAAAACTTCAGAGGGATTAGATTTGTGCTTCAGCTAAACCCCCTCATTCCCCCTCAAACAAAATCTAAAGCTGCCGGAATCATGAAATTATAAGATATATGTAGTACGGTGTATTAATAGGAATAATGCATAATTAATACAATTTAATTATTTGATATAATTTTGCCGGTAATAGCATTATTACTTTTCCCGGGATAATTGCAATTCAAACTTAGCAGATTTATCTCTTCATCTATTTGGAGATCCGGAATTCCCATTGCGGAATAGTAGTACAGCACACGAGTTGTTCATGATACATGTTTGTTAATAGATATCAACAGAAGAACATTACTGGACTTCTGATATCAACCATGCCCAATTGACTATTCATTTTATTTTAGTCCCCTCCGACTTTTTAGGTTTTCACTTGGTCTGTCCGTCCATCTTTCTGTCCGTTACTCTTCAGTTTCAATTTGGAAATGCTTCGACCAAACGATTTTATTTTTGGTATGTAAGCTTATAATTATAAGTTACAGATCAAGTTTGAGTATTTGCTGATGGAATTAAATTTGTGTAATAGTTATTGCTCTAGGACATTGAGAATTTTGCCAAAATTTCTTAATTTCTGGCAACTGGTAAAGGACAATATTTATCTGTACCTTGCCAAAAGCCAGGATGGGCTATTGCAATCCATCATCTGTTAACCTTTCACAAATTGATTATCAGATTGAGAACTCTGAACAAAATCTGACCAAGCGTTGCAGCAATTTTCCGGACAAGGATCTATAAAATATTTAAAAAAAAAATAACCTACGCCCCCCCCCCCCCCCCCCCCGGATGTTGTTATGAATAATGTTTGTTCCCATGGTAAGTATTGTATTCAGCAACACTTAACGATAGTAATTTAGAGTTAGAGTATGATTTTATGTATTTTCTTAACGGTTTGGAAACACTTTAGGACATTAAAGTTCTTATACTGCACACTTCTGCAAATAATAACTCCGTTTCCAAGGAAAAAATAGGTTGCTTTGGGGATAAAATTAAAGAGAGTCCAACGCATTTTTCTATTTAATTTAATAAAGTAGTACTCAAACTTAATTACTACAATGCTAACTATACAGTTCACATTTGCACTTTTCAGAAAGACACACGAGAAAATTTGATAATTTCACAAAATTCCATGATTCAGAAAAATTGAAAATATGCATTTTTTAGGATATTTAAAAAAAAAGATCTACATTTGGTTGAACTGCAATTCTAACTAAAGTGAAGCATTAACCAAATTATATTAATGTCATCAAATGAAAATGTCTGAAAAAATTTGATTCTATTCATAATCAGGCTCTGAATTGTACATGGCAACCACTCATATTTTCCCACGCATATTTAATTTTTTAGCAGTATTCAATTTTTGCTTCTACCAGGAAATTTATAGAAACAAATTGAAACTCTCATAAACCATGTATATCGCACTCTGGCTGGTTCTTATAAAGAGCTGTACTTAAAAACAGGTTAGTTTATACAAGTATGAAGCTAAGGAAATTATCTATATATTATAATTTGAGTGACCCATTTTCTTGTCGATTTCCACATTCGGTTTTGTTTCTTTACCGTCTCTTTTTCGTGTGGTTTTTCTTGGATTGCTGTATAGTTGACGTATATCCTTCATTTCCTGTTATTCATTTAAAAAGGGAGACCTATTACATCAACTCGTCTGTCTAAACCTTCATTTAAAAAGGGAAACCCAATACATCAACGCGTCTGCCTAAACCTTGATTTAAAAGGGAGATCCATCACATCAACACGTCTGCCTAAACCTTCATTTAAAAAGGGAGACCCATTACATCAACAAGTCTGCCTCAACCTTCATTTAAAAAGGTAGACCCATTACATCAACACGTCTGTCTCAACCTTCATTTAAAAAAGGAAACCCATTACATCAACACGTCTGTCTAAACCTTCATTTAAAAAGGGAGACCCTTTACATCAACACGTCTGTCTAAACCTTCATTTAAAAAGGGAGACCCATTACATCAATACGTTTGCCTAAACGTTCATTAAAAAAGGGAGACCATTTACAACAACACGTCTGCCTTAACCTTCATTAAAAAAGGGAGACCCATTACATCAACACGTCTGTCTAAACATTCATTTAAAAAGGGAGACTCATTACATCAACACGTCTGCCTAAACCTTCATTTAGAAAAGCAAACCCATCACACCAACTCGTCTGTCTTAACCTGCATTTAGAAAGGGAGACTAATTACATCAACATGTGTGTCTAAACCGTCAGTTAAAAAAGGGAGACCCATTACATCAAATTCTGCCTAAACCTTCAGTTAAAAAGGGAGACCCATTACATCAACACGTCTGTCTAAACCTTCATTTAAAAAGGGAGACCCTTTATATCAACACGTCTGTCTAAACCTTCATTTACAAAGGGAGACCTTTACATCAACACGTCTGTATAAACCTTCATTTAAAAAGGGAGACCATTTACATCAACACGTCTACCTAAACCTTCATCTAAAAAGGGAGACCCATTACATCAACACGTCTGTCTAAACCTTTATTTAAAAAGGGAGATTCATAACATATACACGTCAGACAAAACCTTTATTTAAAAAGAGAGAACCATTACGACAACACGTCTGTCTAATAGATATAAGAAGATGTGGTATGAGTGCCAATGAGACAACTCTCCATACACGTCTGTTTAAACCTTCATTTAAAAATGTAGACCCATTACATCAACACGTCTGCCTAAACGTTCATTAAAAATGGGAGACCATTTACAACAACACGTCTGCCTTAACCTTCATTAAAAAAGAGAGACCCATTACATCAACACGTCCGTCTAAACCTTCATTTAAAAAGGGAGACCCATTACATGAACACGTCTGCCTAAACCTTCATTCAGAAAAGCAAACCCATCACACCAACTCGTCTGTCTTAACCTGCATTTAAAAAGGGAGACCAATTACATCAACATGTCTGTCTAAACCTTCAGTTAAAAAAGGGGGACCCATTACATCAACACGTCTGCCAAAACCTTCAGTTAAAAATGGAGACCCATTACATCAACACGTCTGTCTAAACCTTCATTTAAAAAGGGAGACTCGTTATATGAACACGTCTGTCTTAACCTTCATTTACAAAGGGAGACCCTTTACATCAACACGTCTGTCTTAACCTTCATTTTAAAAGGGAGACCCTTTATATGAACACGTCTGTCTAAACCTATATTTACAAAGGGAGACCCTTTACATCAACACGTCTGCCTAAACCTTCATCTAAAAAGGGAGACCCATTACATCAACACGTCTGTCGAAACCTTTATTTCAAAAGGGAGATTCATTACATCAACACGACTGTCTAAACCTCTATTTAGAAAGGGAGACCCATTACATCAACACGTCTGTCTAAACCGTCTTTTAAAAGGGAGACCCATTACATCAACACGTCTGTCTAAACCTTCATTTAAAAAGGGAGACCCATTACATCAACACGTCTGTCTAAACCTTCATTTTAAAAGGGAAACCCATTACATCAACACGTCTGTCTAAACCTTCATTTAAAAGGGAGACCCATTACATCAACACGTCTACCTAAACCTTCATTTAAAAATGGAGACCAATTACATCAACACGTCTGTCTAAACCTTCATTTAAGGTGAGACCCATTACATCAACACGTCTGTCTAAACCTTCATTTAAAAAGGGAGACCCTTTACATCAACACGTCTGTCTTAACCTTCATTTAAAAGGGAGACCAATTACATCAATACGTCTGCCTAAACCTGCATGTAAAAAGAGAGACTTTTTACACCAACACGTCTGCCTTAACCTTCATTAAAAAAGGGAGACCCATTACATCAACACGTCTATCTAAACCTTCATTTAAAAAGGGAGACCCATAACATCAACACGACTGTCTATACCTCTATATAGAAAGGGAGACCCATTACATCAACACGTCTGTCTTAACCTGCATTTAGAAAGAGATACCCCTTACATCAACACGTCTGTCTAAACCTTCATTAAAAAAAGGGAGACCCATTACTTCAAAACGTCTGCCTAAACCTTCATTTAAAAAGGCAGACCCATCACATCAACACGTCTGTCTAAACCTTCATTTAAACAGGCAGACTTTTTAATCCAACACGTCTGCCTTAACCTTCATTCAAAAAGGGAGACGCATTCATCAACACGTCTGTCTAAACCTTCATTTACAAAGGGAAACCCTTTACATCAACACGTCTGTCTAAGCCTTCATTTAAAATAGGAGACCCATTATATCAACACGTCTGCATAAACCTTCATTTAAAAAGGGAGACCCATTACATCAACACGTCTGTCTAAACCTTCATTTAAAAAGGGAGACCCATTACATCAACACGTCTGTCTAAACCTTCATTTAAAAAAGGGAGACCCATTACATCAACATTACTGACTAAACCTCCATTTAGAAAGGGAGACCCATTACACCAACACGTCTGTCTTAACCTGCATTTAGAAGGTGAGACCCATTACATCAACACGTCTGTCTAAACTTTCCTTTAAAAAGGGAGACCCATTACATCAACACGTCTGTCTAAAATGTAAAATCACAAAAATACTGAACTCCGAGGAAAATTCAAAAAGGAACGTCCCTCATCAAATGGCAAAATCAAAAGCTCAAACACAGCAAACGAATGGATAACAACTGTCATATTCCTGACTTGGTACAGGCATTTTCTTATGTAGAACATGGTGGATTGAACCTGGTTTTATAGCTAGCTAACCCCTCACTTGTATGACAGTCGCATCAAATTCCATTATATTGACAACAATGCGTGAACAAAACAAACAGACACAATAGGTAAAAATGTCAAAAATAGAGGTACAGCAGTCAACATTGTGTTATCATCATAATCACTATAAAAACAAACAAATGTAACAAGGAAGCACAAAAAGGCATACTTCAAATTTAACAACCTCATTTTGCTTTTTTATTATACGATTTTATTTATATATGTAAAATCCACCCATAAAGGATTGAAAGATTTTAAGTACTGGGACCGAATCCTTACTACAAATATTAAACCTCCTCTATGGTATTAGTGTGTTTTCGTTTCTGTAACTTTCTTTTTCTTTCTATATTTTCATTGTAAATGTCTTCTGCATGTGCAAATTTTTATGTTTTACCAACTATTTAATTTTTAGTTATGTTGTTCCTCGATAACGAAAACAAACAAAACATTTTCCTAATTTAGGAACATGTCAATAATCTGCAGACAATTTAATTTTCTACGAAAGCCGAGAAGGATCATTAAAAATAAAAAAAAATTAAAATTAAAGATTAAAAATTAAAAATTAAAAATTCAGAACTAGCAAACCAAGAAAGATAATCCTGTTTTATTGCAGTTGTAATCCAAACACTACAAATATTATCATAATCTTATCACTTGATCTTATACTTACCGTAGATTAATAATATAATTGTGCACAGACAGACAATGAAAAGTTTGATAGGACATGTGTCGACATTATGCCAGGTAAGTGAAAAATTTCTTGTTGTCACTTATACTCCGGGAGAAAGGGATATCGGATGTCACTTCAATCCTTTTCGAATAAGTCATGTTTTTCCTCAGGTCATAACTTGAAAATCATTCATAATGTTTACATTTCCCCTGTAGAATACACTTAGTCACTTAGAGATGTATCAATGAATAATTGGACTATTCAGGAGCGATAAGATTGTAACTTGAAAGGCACAATCAAACTACAAGTATACAATTATTATTATTTTGTCAATTTTCACAAAAAATACTATATGAAAACCTACACATAATGCACGACACCTTAGTAAAATGTCATCTAAATTTTTGTAGTTGACTGACGGACACACACGGCGGACAAATGGAGAAAAAAAATATCCTCGATGCGTGACCCTCATTATGATATTTGTTCAGCTTTGATCTTCTTCCGACTAGCAGTAAAACCCTTAAAAAAGTAGGGTTTCCGTTTGGTTGTGCTGGATGTACAAGTACGCAGCCACGTCCGGTCAGAATGGGGAGTTAAATATGACGCCACTCCCTCTGCACGTTAGAAATCCTTGCAACAACTCTTTGATGGGTTCGTAGGTTTCCTGTTACAAGGCAAAATGTCTGTCCGTATCCAAGATACCCAATTTTTACCTATTATGTCTGTTTGTTTTGTTTACACATTGTTGTCAATATAATGGAATTTTTTGCGACTGTTATACAAGTGAGAGGTTTAGCTAGCTATAAAACCAGGTTTAATTCACCCTTTTCTACATAAGGAAATGCCTGTACCAAGTCAGGAATATGACAGTTGTTTTCCATTCGATTGATGTGTTTGAGCTTTTGATTTTGCCATTTGACACGGGACTTTCCGATTTGAATTTTCCTTGGAGTTAGATATTTTTGTTATTCTACATTTTAGATATATGTATGTTGATACATAGAAAAAATCATCTATAATTAGCTGAGCAGAGAATTTAACAAGCTGTGAAAAGAAGACGTTTCCCAGTAAAAATAACACTTTAGTGAACTGCTTGCTACTTATTATTAAATTATTAACAATTATTACTATACTGTTCAAAAAGAAAAAAAGAAAAGCATAGCTCGGATGATTTTTTCAAAATGATAAATACATATTTTACAAGGTAAAATGAAACGGTCAATTGCATCTTCGAATTTTTAAGTTTTAAACTTTAAATGCCCGTTCTTTTGATTTGGCTCTCTGCCACATGAAATTTGCGACTCGCTAAAAGTGCATAATTATGACCTTTTTCGCCGCGAAATTGTGCTATCGTTGTTCACGAGAATTTTGTGGTCAACTCATCTGTTACACTTTTGCGCATACTTGTATAAGGACCAAGTTTGAAGATTTAATTCATCACAACGTTAAAATGCAGCCATGGAAAGGTTGGATTCTGCTATTCGAAATACATGTATCGTCATCAGCCGTCTCCAGGCCGGAGTGTCCCAAAGTGAAGTAGCGAGAACTGAAAATGTTAACCACTGCACAATTTCGCGACTTCGTATTGATGAGTCCCGTTTTAAGCTGCAAAATCGTGATAGAAGAACTCGTGTCTACCGGCGCATGAATGCACATTTTGCTTCTTCGTGTGTCCAAGAAGTGGAGGAAGTGTCATGATGTGGGCGGCTATCTCTAATGGCCGTAAAACGGAATTGGTACATGTTCCGGGTAATAAAACGACTTAAAGGTACATAAACGAAGTTCTCCAACCCCACCTTATGCATGTTATTGACCGACTGAGAGAGTTATTCCAGCAGGACAATGCTAGGCCTCACACAGCGCGTTTTATAATGGACTACCTTAAACTAAAACAATCCGTTTGAAGTATACACGTCATTTTGTAACTTAAAATGTGATTTGCTTAATTTCTACAAAACTAAGTTTTCTGAGTCAGATTATTAAAGAAACAGTCTGTAGAAATACAGGTCACCTAACCTGGACAAATTTAAGTTAACCAGAGTTTGCACTACACCTTTAATCTTGCATAGGATAGAAGCAGCAAATATAATGTTTCAAGTCTTGTTTTACTAGACCGGGATAAAAACAACACATTGATAAACAAAACAAAACAAAATCCAAACATAGGTAATGGAAAACAAAAACAATTGTATTAGACTTGTGTTTAAAAGACTGCAGTACTATACACACATTTTACCGTGAATATGTGGTTTTACTCAAAATGCAATTGCTATAAAAGAAATCTACTAAAATAATACCAATATGTAGAAACTCCTTTTTTATTTATTTCCTGTCTTTTTAATGCATATGTTTTGTCTTGCAACAGTATTTGTTGTCAACCAAATTATTCTATTCAAATAAAAACAATCATCGGTTAAATAGTTCAGAAGTTATGTTGTTTCGGTAAAATCTCTGACAAATTATTTCAGGAACTATTTAGTTTAAAACCTAAATAGACCAAGAATAATAAAGGTCCAAGTGTAAAACCTTGTGGAACTCCAAAGTAACAGATATATAACCAGATTCAATGGTTCTTTTAAATTTTTTGCATTATCCGAACGAGATAAGATGAATCATTTTACAGAATAAAAGTAAAATAGCAGTGAGATTTCCATGGTCCAGTACCTTGTACGACTTCATCATTTGAAAAAGGTTTTAGTGGAAATTAAACATTATGATCATTGTTCTTTTTAAATTTTACGTAGTTCTGGAATTTCTCAGATTAAACTTGTGTGTGAGGATTCTGGTTTAGCATCTTTTAACAGTTTTCTATATCATATTCGTTTGTAAGGACTCGATACGGCATCGAATTTTACAGATTTTTAATATCATATTCATGGCACCCCTAAAATAGTTTGCTTTTGATGAAAAATATTATGTTTTCCTAAGATATGTTGAACCATCTTTTATGCATTCATTAGTGATCATTCAAATATGGGTGTCATTGACTAAGGATAAAGAACAGAGTTTGTATTCATAACATTGTTTTGAACAAACAACCGGTCACAGCCTAAATAATGATTAATTTATCTACCTAATATTTATTATAATATAATTCTGCATATGTTTAAATTTTGCTGTTCGTGTTGTAACTATTGCAAGGAATTGATTTTTTTTGTGGTCAGTTTTCAAGATGAAAACCTACTACTGGGCTGATATAGATTTTGAATAGTACATTTAAACGTGCATTTAAAAGAGAAAAAAAAAAAATAAGCAACAAGCCTGTGGCTGCAACATTTAACTGCGAAGATGACATGCATCATATAGTCATAGAGATTTTTTTGTTTAATATAATTCATATTTACGGATGAGTTGTTTGTGATTATTAACTATTATCAAATCTTGCATTCATTTGGTAATTTGTTTCATGTTTTCATTATAAGTATATTTGCATTTCGGTGAGATAGCGACAATCTCGGTTTCAAAATGTATATATCAAGAATAATGAAGCTTATTCACTCAAGATTTGAACAGTTTGATTTTTATTAATGTACGAGTACAAATAAGACGATACGAGTAAAAAAAAACCACGAGGCATGCACGTTTACCAAAAAAAAAACGTAAACTCTGACCTTTTGTCACGTGACCAATGTCTTGACCTTAGAAGCCATTAAATCGTTTGCCGTCCAACTGAAGAATTATATAAATGTTCGTAATTTTTGTTGACAAGCAAAACACATCAGTATTGATGAGCTAATTGCATTAGAAGCTTGTGAAACTGAAGTCTAAAAAATTTTAATCTTTGCTGTATATCGATCCTGCACATTTAAAATCTAAAGATCTTTCAGGTCCCCCATTTTCGAAGTGTTCCACAAAGTCATAAGCACATTACAATTTGCCAAAATGTACTTTATGTTACATCTTAGTTTTTGAGTACACCAGTCTGTTCTTCTCACGTGAGCATTTGATAAAGACATTGTTTTTTCGTGAATAGCTTGTCTGTCCAGGTAAAAAAAAAACAAACAAAAAAACAAAAAGCTAAATATTTTGAAAAGGTAGGCATCTTCTTTAAAATTTGTATACCATTTCAAAAAAGGTCGTCTTGATTTTTTTACATGTATTTGCGGTCTTTTCGATCGATGAACATTCAATGTCTACATCACGATAAAGTCCGTTTTGAATTTGCTTAGTAACTTACTTCCAAAGTATTAATCTTTGCTGCATATCAATCATTTCCTTAAGAAGTTCCCCCCTGAACTTTTCTGATCAAGCTGCATAGATATCCGGGTGATTAGCATATTACAGAGAGGTATGCAGCCAGTAGAAAATAGATTGAAGTTTGTGTTCCGGGAATTTATTTGCATAGCAGCACTTTAAACCAATTTTATATGAAGCTCATATAGCTTGCCGCACTTGTCGTTTGCTATTTACAGAAGGAAATAACATTAAATGGAAGTTTGTTTTTAATTGGTAGCGTCCTGGCTAAACGGGACAAACATTGAAAGCGATCTAGTTTTCAGTGTTTACAGGGGAGATCACATTTTGTCACTAGGTTTCTAACTTGAAATATTAAATATTAAAATATATATATACAAATTCATATTTATATTGTGTTACAAAATTCTAAGTTTAATTTTTAGCAATTATGTCTGTTTAGCTGAGACAGTCAGTAAGAAAAAGCAAACTACACCAATAACTGTCAGTAGCAGCTTCTGCAAGAAAGTCAACGAAATACTACCAACTATATTTGTAAAACAGTTAAACGGCAACTACATATGTTACAATTCGGGGGTGCATAGTATTGCCATTTACCACATTAGCATTCTTCAACCGAATGTTAAATACAACTGCAGAGGTATAGTCCACTACCTATTTTAACACTGGAACCAATCGATCTGGGATAATAAGAACTTAATACATTTTGCTTTTAAGATGATAGCATAATTAAAAAGATTGAACACAACAAATTTGCATACCGGTTTATGTACCATGATGTTATGGGATATTTAGTCTTTAATAAACTAGGAATTTTGCGTTAACACTAGCGCCACTCAATTTCATCAGCTGTGTGCGAGTAAAGTTATTGCTTATTCCTTTGATACATATCAGTGAAGTAGGAGTAGATTGAGCAACATGAGGGGGGGGGGACTTCTTAAAGTGATGAGCAAAAAAACGACCTTTTATCTATATTTTCTATCATAATAGTGTAATAGTCCAGAAATAAGTTTGAAAATGTCCTCTTTTGAATCCACTTTATATTTTAATAACGAAATAAATTGCCAAAGAGAGGGGAGGGTATTATAGTTTTGCCCCTTACCTTTGCAATTGGTCCCCTTTCCCGGCTCTTACACCCCTGCGTTTATATATACCCCTCCACACCAAGAAAAAAAGCATACATACGCACAAACAAACAAAGCAAAACAAAGAATTATATATGTTTTGCCTCCTCCATCCCCCATTTTTAAAAGGGGGAATTACCCACTTTCCCCGGCTAATACCCCCCCTCCCCCCAAAAAAAAGAAAGAAAATAAACAACAAATATATAAACAGCAGATTTATGACTTTTAAAAATTCAACGAGGTATGCAAATGAATTAAGAAAGAGTAATCAGACAAACATGTATACATATTGTCAAAATCAATAGAATAAAGAACAAAATAAAGAAATATAGAAAAAAGGTGTTTCTCTGTTTTATGGGGAATAACATTCAATCAAAAATAACTTATTTTGTCTCGTTTTAAATTTTTTGATCCACTGATTTTGGAAATCAATTTTTTGTTTGTTTAATTTCATGCTCATTACAGTAATGTGATATTCGAGTAGACCCAAGTATTATTGATCACGTGACACAATATTTTTTTTCATTTTCCATCCCTATATCCAAAATGGGTGGCCGTTTATTGACGTTGAGACTGGTGTTGCGCTATCACAATTCGGCTTAAGCAAATTTCATGAACATGAAGAGAAGAGGAGAAATCCTCCGTATAGTTCGATTAAGAAGATTTAAAAGATTTCAGCTTAACTGCTAATCAAACCCACGAGAGGTTTGTACATGGAAACATGTTATGGTTGCAGTTTTTTTTTGCAGTCAGTAACTTCGTAAATACTGTTTTTTAATTTCAGCATTTTAATACATAGTTAGCTTTTTCAAGTTATAATTATAATTTTTATAAACACTTTTCAAATAAATTATATTTATAAAACAAGGTAATTAGGTCACAAGATGAACGATAAAGTGCCTATGAACTCACAAAATGCACGAGTGACTCTCTTTCTAAAAAGTGTCCGTGTAACACTCGTTATTGTACTGTTTTTATAGCTCTGCTAGGGGCAAAGTCGTACAAGTATTTCTCAAGTGCAACACAAAGAGCAAGTGCTACAGTGAAAACGGGTAAATTATGAAAGTAAATTTGACATTTCATGATATTTTTAAAAGGGAGACTTGTCTAATTAAAATATCGTGAAGAATTGTGACACTAGTAAGCATCACGCAAAGTTGGAAATGATTGCTTATAAAATACCCATTGAGCAGGGTCGATATAAACAGATTGAGAAAGATAGAAAAATTTGTAAATTTTGTAAATTCAATTGAAGATGAAACTCAATTTCTATGGAATGTCATGCATTCGACCAACAACGACAAGTTATGTTAGATTCTGCTTTAATTATATGACTGTTATAATTTCAAAAATCTAGATACAGAAAAACATAATTTATTCCCGACCGCTTCTTTCATAGTATGAATATGAAGAAATTTGCATCACTGTGCCTTTGATTTGTTATAAACATTTTACAATAAGACAACTTCTAAAGGCAAATCAAGGTCGCTAACTTTCCATACTTCCTAAAGTCGTTGCCCTTTTGTCGTTGGTGGATAGTTGTCTCATTGGAAATCATCTTTTTTTTAGAGGGAAAGTGAAATTGCAAGTTTGCAAAATATTCGGAAACGTAATACGCCCATAATTTCAAGTATTAGTTCCAGTTATGAAAGAGGATACATATTTTTAAAACAATTATTTTGCACTCTACCAAACGTTTGATTGACACAAACAACATCCAATGATTTAATATATTGGTCCGGCGTGGATATACCATTGCCAATAACAACGTGCACGTTTTAGTCCTGAGGGATATTTAGTCGTCACGAAAACTTTCTCCTCTAGACTTTCCGCATGTTATGTTCTTAAAATGAATACTATATCAAGAGTCACGTGTACTTATATTCGTCATTTGAATTCTGTTGGATAGTTGTCTCATTGGCAAGCACACCACATCTCCTGATTTCTATAATTATTGTTATTTATCATTCGTGTATGCACCTTTAATTAGTCCATTGTTTCAAATTAAAAGAAGATGTAACAGTTATAACAAAAAAGAATAACCATGTCTACTTCAAATTGGGAAACTCATGTGCTGTTTATGGGATATAGGGAAGTGTTGCCTGATCGTTGAAAATCACTGTTAAGGCATTCATAACTTTTGTAGACGCGGGCAATTTGTAGAGCTTAACACATTGGAAGGCTATTTGTATTGAGAAAAGCGCGTCGGAAACACCAAATTAATTTAATAAACTATTTTGTTTTTTCTTTTAAAGACTGCATGCTGATCTCTAGTTGTGTTATTGTTTTGTTTGTGTTGTTGGGTTTCCTTCTAATTAACATATATCAAACATCTCCTTATATTCGCAGAAAGCGGTAAATAAAGAATACAAATATGTGTTGGTTGTTAACAATGATTTTAAAAAAAGATTCATCGTATTTCAATATCGCAAGAAAGCATTCGAGAAGAAGGCCAAACATGCACAGTATGGCGCGGATTGTGTGTCACAATTTAGTCTATATGCAATTACATAAATATATTTACGCGTATGCGTTATTAATTCTGCATCTGCACAATTGTATTTATGCAATCGAGTAATTAGTTCTGCATATGCGTAATTGTATTTATGCTATCGGGTTATTAATTATGCATATGCATAATTCTATTTATGCAATCGAGTAATTCTATTTATGCTATCGAGTAATTCTATCTATGTAATTGCGTTATTAATCATGCATATGCGTTATTGTATAATGCAATTGCGTAAATAATTCTGCATATGCGAAATTAATAAAGATTAACCAAGCACGTTGCTTCTTTCATTCATAGAAATGTAACAAGTACACATAATCGGTTATACGATTTTGGTTGGAAACGAACAAATTTTCGATAATGCAGAGTTATTTTTTATTTTCTTCCAAGCTTGTTCTAGCGTTTTATATATTAATTTTCAGTTTTATTTCATAAAGTTTCATAAATGTTGCTTCTGTGTTGATGCCCCTTTCAAAAGATGCGGACATATCATGAATGAAAAATAAACACATAACAATTGCACCTGTAAATATTTAGGAAGAAAAGCAGAAAAACAAACGAGACAATGAAACACTATATGGTCTGTTCGTCTAAACACGTTCGCCGGCTTAATACAGTATTTATACTTTAGTATATTGGGGTTCCTTCGTCTATGCATACAACTATAAATAAAAGCTCTTGGTCATTTTTTAACTTGTGCCACAAGCATATGAACATCAAACTCGGACATCTTCTGTGCCAAAACTAATGTATTAAGTTGCTCTTATCAATCGTTTCATTATAAATGGCAATTTCGCTTTTTTGAATGGTCTTCATTAATCATAAGTAGACCTTAATTATTCCTTGTAGTTCAAGCTTATTTTATTTTTGTGTCAAACTTGTCTAGTTTATGGTTATTCTGACACGACATATATTGCATTTTCTGTACCGTAAATTGGTTCAAATGATTCCTTAAGCCGAGAACAGACTCTTTAAGGCAACATGGTACGATTGTTATCCCTCCAACGCCAGGCGAGATATAGCAAAGACTCCGTTCTTCTGTCTTGTTTATACCGTAACTTGAGCAAAAAAAGTGTTTGATTTTAAAAATATTTTTGCAAGTAGTACCATTCTGCAAACTTTGGTTTAAATTTTTGAATTTCACTGTTTAAAGCACACGTAATTGTTGATAGATCAATCAGTATGACGGGTAGAAAACCTTTCACGATCAAAACGATGGGAGAAGAATTTTCAAAACCCTTTATTTAACATATTATATATAAGTTCGTACATATTAAGTAGGTTTCTGGCCAATTTCTCAATGTAATCATGAAAATGTAATCGTTTGTGAAAGGTTGGGATTTTTCCAAAAGGGCGATTCTTCATACCAATGACACTATACATGTCAACAACTCATCATTACTGTTTAACCAAAATTAACCAAAGATTAAAAAAGTGTTTTAGAACTTTCAACCAAAAATTACCAAAACTATAACCAAAAATTGTCCATGTACACATTTCTAAAGATTAAGGTATGGTATTTAAGTAAATTTCATGCCAACACAGAAGCACTGACCAATGGACTTGTTATACCCTCGGCAACTAATAGTCAACCCTCAGTGGTATCGACCCAGTGGTAGTAATGAAACATGCATTAAAATACGTAAAATATCCTAAAATGCTAACGAAACTTTTTAGATTGTATAGAAACTCAATTTATGCATGAGGATTCTGGTGCATTTTAAACGGTATATTTCAGGGGAGACAATGTTTAAATATTTATATACGTCGTTTGCTTATTTGCGCTTATGAATGTACATTTCCGATGCGTTCACATGAGTTTTATCATCCGTCTGCAATCGGCATATCTTAATTTATTTGTATTATTATTATTTATACGTTGACACGAGCGTTATTATTCGTATCTAATCATCTTTTTTTTTTTTTATTATTATTATTATTTCTTATGGACTATACAGGCAAGTAATATACTGAGCAGTTAGACAGATACTCCACTCGGACAAATTATTCTGACTCCGAGTCAACCAGCCATTGCTCTAACACATAATATAGCATTTTTCTTTCATATCTGGCCATTTAATATGAATCTAGTCTTGGTTGACCTCGACCTCTGGGTGTCCTTAGGAATTCTGCTATAATTAAAAATAAATTTAATCACGATAGACCGTGGGAATTTTTTCATTTTTCATTTTGTTACATTTGGAAGAGGCAAAAAATAGAGTTATACTAGAACACACCCGCGACATCACGGGTCCGTGTCTGAATTAAAGTAACTACGCCTTATTTTTAGCCTGGATTTTTAGTATTCGTATTGTCATTTGATAAAGTCATGCTGATTATAAGGTGCACATTTTCCTCTGCTTTCAAAATCTTTCTGTTTGAATCCGCCCTGGCTTTCTCACTACAATATAGTAGTGGTACTCCAGATAGTGGAGGGAAGAATAAAGAAGAAGAACTACAACCGGAAACTACATGTACATGTGCCATATAATATTGGTACTGGTATCGGATTCGACCCGGAACTTGTTAATAATTGGTAATATTAATTATGTGGACAACAAAAAGGCCTGGGATTGTGTAATTTTGTATCAACAGTATTGTCCTATATTAGTTATACATAAAGTTGAATTCTTTGATTCGGCGTTTTTATGTTATTCCGGCTAACAAATTGGACCTCGTTATTTTAGTGGTATAGATGCATATCAATGTCAACAATATTTTGTGATAAGCTAACTGGGTTATTAAAAGTTACAAATTTTGCTAATTACATTTATTAAGTCCAGAATACAGTGCTTGGTACTAAAGGTCAAATTTGATTAAAAAATACTTGAAAATATTGAAATGTGCTAATTAAACTATTGAGTTTAATCTTCCCAAATAACACACGGCTAAAACTTATCTTGTATAAAACATACATATGTTTACTTTATTTTTCCCTGTCTTAAGACATTTGTATGGTCACAGTTTCCTAAAAAAATTAATTTTCCGAATAGACTATTTTTGTAATTTTTTCATCCACCTATTTCAAAATGTTTATTTGAACTTATATGCCTACATTTTCTTCAAGATAATTTTATTTTTTCGGATGACCATAATTCATAATTGTTAGTTAAGTTGTTTATTGGCATCTGAACTATAACATTATACAATTTCAAGTTGTTTACATATATCGCATTTTTTCGTAAAAATATAGACATACACTTATTTGCTTGGGACACAGTCTGCACATTATTCAAGTCCATAGACAGTTTGGATATTTTCACTTTAGAACTGGTGGAGAGAGGTCTCTTTGGTAAAAAAACATCATGACATTGACGTTTTAACTCTTTGGTTTTATTTTGCTTTATCCCTGAAAAATGCAGATGATCTGTGGTATTTTAAAAACAGTAAATATTACTTTCGCCAAGTACACAAGACGCGACGAACTTGAACATAAGGTTTGTACTTATATGTAACCCTAATAAGTTAATGCTTTTCTCTAGCACATGTAATTGCATGATATGACTTCTCACTGATAATGTAACATGACGGCCATGTAACAAAGTTGTTAAACAGATGACAAATTGACAAACAGTGAAATTGATGAATATCTGGACAATCCACTCCCTGATGAGTTCACGTTAAACACAATTAACCTCACGTATCCACCCAAAATGATTGATTCAAATCTATGTCAACCACCTCCGTGATCTTCGCTAAAATTTGAACGGATTCAAGCAATTATTACTAGAAGTTCTAATGTTGGTTTTTTTAATTTCTTACAAGTACTTTACCAAATCTCAATCAAATGTCCATGCTTTGCTTTGCTTGAAAGTGAAGCGTATACAACTAATCTGCATTTTAATCAGATTAATAATGTCTGTAGTTAGTACAAAATTACAAGTTAGGTACTTTAGAATAGAGACAAATTATGTAGGGGTCGTTTTGCTCAGTCTTTAGTTTTCCAAGTTGTATTTTGCGCACTGGTGTTTGTCTTTTGGTCGTTTTTTGTTTTTTTGCTATTGCAATTTCAGTTCGGTATCTTTAGTCTCTCTTGTGAATGTTAATATACCGTTTCCTACGAAATATTTAATAAGACAGTGTTTCTCATCCAATATTCTATTGACATATCGTAAATAGAACTGAAAAATTGAAAAATCACATATTCAAACTCGGCAAAATTCTGACATCTTTTATCAAGGAAAACAGGGTTGATTCAGTCAAAATAGGTTTTTTCGTCGATGGTTTGCTGATTGTGAATACGTTCAGGTACTCATAAATACTGACCGTTTCAATGTGTCGCTACTTAAACTTCATTAACGTGTTAGAAATTATGTTTCTCTCTTTTTCCAATGAGTGCTAGTAGCAAACAAACATTGTTGGCAACCTTAGCTTTCTTTCCATAGTAATTCGCACGTTGTGAACAAAATACTTTTCAAATTAAAGGTTGTTTTATTTATTTGTTTCAAGTTAGTGGTCATCATGTTGGTAGCGGGACTATTTAGTTTTCCGTTCAATTGCATGTTTTACTGTTACCATATATGATATAAAAAGGCAAAGTTGGAGGTTTGTGCACCCCCTCCATCCCAAACCACCATCACCAACACCAACATCACAACCACACACACACATATGATGTACCTGTACTAGGTCAGACTTTTGCCCCCTAGTTTATCACTGAAGTTTGATTTTTTTTTTCCTGAGGAGTAGGGAGTTCGTGGTTGGCGTTGTATCTCCTAATTCTCAATACTGTTAAATTGGTACTGATTATTATCGTTTTAATGTATTATTGTTATACTCAAAAGAGCTCGTCTGCTTTGAGCAAAATCCGTCATGCGCAGACTTTTGTTCATGCCACGTAAGTGAAATATGTTGTAACATGAATACACGCATTGTTATGAATGACGGAAATGACAATGATGGAGTGCAGACCTGGGAACCTTTGAAAATCTGTAGTACGCTGCAAAAAGAAGGGATGAAGTTGTGGATGGGGGTTTACAGAATAGAAAATAATAGGCAAAAAATATAGAGAATAGAGAAAAATGGATAAAGAAAATAAATAATAGAGAATAATAAGGTGCTAAAATATAAAGTATAAAGACTAGAGAATAATGGACAAAAAGTATAAAGAATAGAAAACAATCCCCTATAAAATTAAAGAATACAAAAATATAGGACCCCCCCAATCAAAACCCTCAGGGAAGGGGCTCCTATCAAATCAATGTAAGTAAATATAACTACCTAAAAGACATTTAATTTATTTAACTACCCATTTGGAAATAGTTTAATCGATAAAGCCAAACAAATTCATGTTGTAAACAAATATGACAAAAAAACAGTATAATGTCATATATTAAACCTAGCTGCTTTTGAACTGATACATCGTATCAGTATTGGCTGAAAAATGACTTTGAAGTTTTGTCTTTCACGACAAATGATTGTTTTGTGTAAAATTGACATTATTTGTGAGGTCAAGGTCATTTTGACTTTATATGGTTGAAAACTTCATATTTTGAGTTTTGTAATTAAAAACGTCGTGTTGAGAAATTGTTTGTGAACAACTATCTAGCATTTAGTCCTTCTATTAAAATCTATTATTAATGAAGCCGGATTTTGTTATTTGACAGAAAATACAAGTGGAAACAAATCAAAGTTGAAATCCTTTTTTTAAAAATTGTGAAGTTGACCTTTAGCTTTAGTTTTAAATTAAATTGGACCATTATCTGATCCTTACGACAGGCATATTCTTATAGTACAATTTTCCCCTTTCAAATGATATATAATTTGTAAACTATAAGAACAGAAAACGCAACACAACGCAACGAAATATGTAAATTGAGAAACGAAAAACTAAGAAACCAAACAAAATCTGTAAAATGAAAAACATCGTTATTTTCATCAGAGTCGTTTCTGGTTTGATTGAATTATACAGAAAAGAGTGTACCGGCTGTATGCCAGCCATCGTTCCCTGAAATGATAGTCGACTTGAAAATCATGAATAAAACATGCATTTCTATATGAATAACGAATCCAAACAAAAACCAAAGTTTATATTTTCGGTTTTCCTTCACATGCACGAAATACATAGCGTGTACTTTTACAGATATGCAACTAACTTTTGCATGATGATACAATGTCCTGTAAATTTACGCACCATGCAAATTTGCGTAATGTGTAAATGCATGTACCTGTGTATGTATTTTTCCATACATATGTAAATTTGCGCTTGAGAACAGGTCTTTTGAAAAAGTACCACAAAAAGAAGACGACAGATGAGGTTTTTAAGGTTGGAATTTCCACCACCCAACATACACACAAACTGTTGCACAGAAATTTAAAAAAAACGTAAGGAAACATGCGAGAATTGTCCAATCTCCCCCAGAATCTCCTTTATGAAAAACCCGTGATGCGTCTCTGATATATTATTAAACCAAAGCCGGGTCAAATTGTCATAAAAAAGAACCATTACCAATAATAACATCACAAAAGGTTTCTTTAAATTCAGTTAAAATATACAGTAATGTATTCACGAGAGATCATTATTTATAAAGAATGTTCGGTGTACACAGCGAACGTTTGAAACGCTACCTCAAATTGGGAACATATTAAGAACATCCCAGCGTGTCCGTACTGTCAAATTCCACGCCCCGAAAGACGTAATATTATTCATGTTGAGTACTGGGTTCTTACATTTCAGTATTGAAAGAAGTCGATTCCAAGCAGCCTGTACCAGTCAGTGATCGATTATAATAATATGTATAAAAGACACTTACATGAGCAAGATCACACATCGAAAGGGACTGACATTCTCCCGAAATGAGCCAATTATTTAAATCAGTATGTATCAGCATGTATTAAAGGGTACAAATTATACCCGTGGTTTAGTAGTGTAACAATAATTATGTGGAGGTCACACCAGGTGATAAATACTGGTAAATATTGTAGTTATTTATGTTATAGAACATTGTGTTATAAATATGATTTGAGTAAAATGATGTATACTTGTACTTATTTCAATCTTTTAGCAAATATGAGGTGTATAATTAATATATTATGGACACGTGTTGATATTTAAATACAATATTAATTTGTAACTATTACAATGACTTTAGCACATACAATTAATCTATGTAGTCTCAATGTAAACGGGATCAGTTCTAGGGAAAAAAGAAATAGAGTTATGGAATGGATAAAAGCACAAAAAAGCCAAATTACCTAATTAAAAAAGACACATTTTAATGAAAATATTGAAAGAGAATTTATAATATTAAAACGGAATATGAAACCTTTTATAGTCACGGTTCAACTTCTAGTAGGGGCGTTGCTATTGAAATAAAGCGAAGTTCACAAGAGAGCGAAGGCGTAGTTTAGTAAAGGACCTGGAACATAAAATGGAGCTTATAGATGAGAGACACGCTTATGAAAATTATAATCTGGAAAAAGAAATTAATGATATAGAAAAAGAATTAAGTAAGATTTATGATGAAAACGCAAAAGGGACACAAATTAGATCTAGAGAAAAATGGGTTAAAAGATTAAAAAAAAGTACTTTAAAAAATTATCAATGAAGATCAAACCGGTTACGTTAAAAATAGATTTATTGGGTTTAATCTGAGACAAATTCAAGATGTTATAGATTATGCAGACACATACAATATAGAGGGGGCAATAGTTTTTGTAGATTTTGATTTGTTGGAATGGGATTTTATGTTTGGAACTTTGAAGCATTTCGGTTTTAACGAATCATTTATTAACTGGGTTAAAACAATGTACACAGATATACAAACATGTGTTATTAACAATGGATGAGTATCAGAAACTTTCAAAAATTTAAGTGGAATAAGACAAGGATGCGCTTTGTCGGCTCTAGTGTTTGTGTTGGCTGTTGAAATTATGGCCCAAAGATTCAGAAATAATAAAAATGTAAAAGGTATAAATGTAAAACTAGATGGGAAAAGTCATAGTATTAAGATTTCACAATTAGCTGACGACACAACACTTTTTTTGTAAAGATAAAAACGATGTAGTAACTGCAATGAACGAATTAGAAACTGTTGGTTCTTTTTCAGGTTTTTTTTATTAAATAGAAATAACACAATAAAACAGAGGGCTTATGGATTGGGAAATTGAAATCGTGTAAAGATACAATTGTCGGGATTAAGTGGGGAGATAAACATATTAAAGCTCTAGGGGTGTTTTTCAGACATGATAAAGTGGAATGCCAAAAATTAAATAGGGATTGTAAATAGAAAACATGAATAAATTATTTATGATATAGAAAAAACGAAATCTATCAATTTTAGGGAAAATCCTAATTATAAAGATTTTATTATTGCCTTTATTTACATTCCTAGGAAACGTCTGTTTAATTTTTGAAAATTATCTAAAAGAAATAGAAAACAAAAGCTTTAAATATATTTGGGATGGGAAGCCAGACAAAGTTTAAAGAAGCCTGATGATAGGTCCATATGAAAAGGGAGGTTTAAAAATGGTCGACTTTAAAAGTTATTATGTGGCTTTAAAAGCATCATGGGTGAATAGATTGGTAAATGGTAAACTTGCGACTTGGAAGCTTATACCATAGAAATATTTAAATGTTTCAAACAGAATTCTGTCAATATTTAGCATGAATTTGAACGATACTAAATCTCTGAAATATTCTTAAAAGTTTCCTGCGTTTTATCAAGAAGTAATAAAGTCCTTGAATTTGAGTGGCGGGGGGCAAACAAAACAACCAAATACATTTATTGATATCAGAAAACAAACAATATGGGGAAATAAATTTATAAAATTTGGAAATAAATCATTTATATTGGATTAAGATTGATCTGATTTACATAAATGATATCTTAGATGATACAATGTCATTATCAGAAATCTACCATATAAACAAATTAAAGTTCAAAATAAACTGGATCGCTGAATTTCATTAATTAAAAAATTCTATCCCAGAAGAATGGATCCATGTTGTTCAAAAAGAAAATTCGGTTAAAAGTACAGTTGATATTCAGAGAAATAAGATTATCTGGAAAAATCATTATACTGAGACTCACTTATTAACAAATGAAATATTATATAACTCTTTAATAAGTATAAAAATAGAGCCATCAATAGGAATAAACAGATGGCTTAGAATCCTAGAAATACAAGAAACTATAAATATGAATTCATTGTACCAATTTATTTTTGAATATCTGACTGAAAATAAGTTAAAAATATTTAGATGGAAATTATTACAGTATATTGTTCTAACGAAAAAAACATTTATTGCAATGGAAAATAACTAAGACAGATAAGTGTAATTTTTGTAACCAAGAAGAAGATTATGCACATTATTTTCTATATTGTTCATATTTGATTAAATTTTGGAAAAAAGTTGATGACCTCTTTAAAAAAAGTAAAAATAGAATTTGTTATTAATTTACAACATCTTATATTTGGATATAAAATCACAAATAGAAAATATTACTTTTTGAATTATCTAAAAACGATACTTAGTTTTTCTATCTACAAGTCATATTATGTATCCGAACAGAGAACAAAAATTGTTGATGTCTATAGTATTTTTGAGATGAATTTAATAAGAGAGAAGACACAGATATATATAATTCAATATGTCCAATGTTATTGTCAATTAAAAATGATTTTAGCAATAGTTAGTCTTTATATAGGACACTTGTACATCTTAATAAGTTACTAAGTTTAATCAGCTGTTTATTTTCCTGGATAATCAGTTGAGTGTAACAGAACAAATCAAGAGAAGCATGGACACGTGGTGAGATTTGTAGCAAGCAAGATTTGATGAATAAATATTATTATGTTTTTAAAAAGAAAAAAAAAACATTCTCCCGAAACCCTATGACATAAACATATAAGGACGAGACTTTTAATCGAAATCTGATAGAAAGATGAGATGTCCTGACTTGCTACATACATTTTTTTCAAATAACGGAGTGGTGGGGGTTTAACTAGGTTTGTGGGATCTCAAACCTCCCCTTAATCATATCTTATTTCTATCAAAGTTATAAAGACATACTAAAAAATACTTGCACAAAACAAATGTGTCAAATGACCGCTTAACTATTTATCATCAAATGAAACCAGAAGCTCGTATGAGCCTGTTATGGCTCACCTGCCAAAGTCTGTCAAATTGAACCTGATATTTGTTTTTTAAAGGATCTTCTATATATGCTTCCTGTAAAGTGTGGTTACATTTGGCAATGAAAAAAGTAAAATAACAAAAATACCAAACTCCAAGGAAAATTCAAATCGGAAAGTCCATTACAAAATGGCAAAATCAAAAGCTCAAACACATCAAACGAATGGAAAACAACTGTCATATGTCAAATGAAGTTTCAGAGGACAAGATTGTAAACAATATCAGCCAATCAGAAACAAAAAGTGCCCATGGCAGCCATATTTGCTATCTGATCAGGACAAAATAAGACACTTTCGTAAGGGACCTCCAATAAATGCTTCATGTCAAGTTTAGTTTAAATTTGGCCAACCAATTTGAGAGTATAACTAAAATATTTAATCAGCCAATCAGAAACACAAATTGACCATGGAGGTCATGTTTGTCTTACGATCGGAACAACATTTGTGAAGGACCAACCATAGATCTTTCCTGTAAAGTTTGGTTCCATTTGGCCAAGAGGTTTCAGAGGAGAAGGTTTGGCGGTTTCAGAGGAGGTTTTTTTTAAATATCCCCCATGGCAGCCACGTTTGTTGTCCGATCGGACCAAAATGAGCAAATTTAATAGAGGACTTCCCAAAGATGCTTTACATGTATGTCAAGTTTCATTTTATTTGATCAAGCGGTTTAAGAGAAGAATATTTTTGAGATATTTCTCTCTTGCTCTCAAATGATATATAGCAACCTGCATATCATTTAATTTTTTTCGCTGAACAGATCCAAGCCTGGGCACTTCTGAATACAATTTATGGATAAAAATAATTAAATTTGTATGAAGGTTTCGTACATGGGAAATCATGAATAGTATGTAATGCCGTTTTCTATCCACCTTATATACTCTTTTCATTTATGGAACTGACATTATAACTGTTATAAATATAATCATTCTTTATGCGTGAACCCCCTATGTATTGGCGACTTTTGGAAGCTTCTATGAGCCATTCAGATATCCTCGGAAACAAGATTCTCGGAACGTCTCGAAAATCTTCGATCAATTATACAGGTAGTTATCTATGTCTTTGATACGGCCCCTCTATGGATAGGCTACCACGTGACTGTGTATATTTCAACGAACCAAGTTCATTTGTAGATCGGAAAGTATATAAGTAAAGAAAGTAAGTGACAGAACATATGCGTTTTGATTTGAATGTTTATTAAATATCAAGTAAAAGGATAACGCAATTAGATAAATAATTAAATCGTGTTTTGATACGGTCCCTGTACGCGTAGTGTGTGCAGTATTTAATACAACGTGCTATTGTGTTTTGTAATAATAAACTTGGGAATAGTATACTGACAATAAATTATGTCCAATAATCTGATTATTTCTGAACGTTTACCACTTAATTCCATCATAGCCTGAGCAAGTGTCTGAAAGCAAGAAGAAAATGAAAAAAAAAACGATATTTCTGTCAGAAGTCCGAAACACAGTGGTTTGAAAACAGAAAGATAATTAAACAAAACGTTATTCTGTCAAAAATAGTTAATTTCATTAATAGATACTATCAGACCAATGGAAATTCAATGTTCATTAAAATCATTTAGTTTAACATACATGTGACAGAGTTGTCAAGTCACAACCGGAGATTTGAAAATTTTCAGTAGGAGTTTGGGCCTCAAAACTGAAGATTTTTTATCGACATATTTATCGATGTTTTCTGTGTTCATTTTGATAATAAAGCTACATATTTCCCCCTTTTTTAAGATAACAGTATTACTATTAATGAATTATCTCTGTATTGTTACAATGTGAAATATTTTCCAACACTAAGCTATACGAAAAATTTGTATGTGATTTTTTTCCTTTACTCATCTTTGTCACCTATCTTAGTGTGTTCCTCAGTTCCAACATCCAATCATAATTTATGTGTTTTAAAGTGTTATTCTATTTTCCAAGCTTATTGTTCATTCGGCCAGATTTAGCATAAACACTTAAAAATCATTAAATTACCATCCTTAAATGATTCTTCGTTCAATTTGTATTTCATTTATATTCTTTTATCAATTTACGTTATGTTAAGGAGGGTAACTTAAAACATGATAAAACAAGGGAAGTAACCCGAAATTTCATTTAAGTGTTTTCAAATACACAAAGCTTTTATTACATAACGGCAGTTAGCCTGAGGTAAAAATCGTTAATTAATAGTATATTTGACACCCAAGGTGTCAAGTGAAGCCATATAATTATACAAGTTCTTTGATTTACAGGTAAAAATTACCTTCATCAGTGAAACAACAATGTAATTAATGTGGACATCGATGGTAAAAAAAAATAGAGACTGACAATTTTTTTGGGGTTGAAATTTAAAAAAAACCGGAAGATTTGAATAATTAACGGGAGGGACAGAAGAGGGCTTAAAATTCGGAAGATTTTGACTCCCGCCGGAAGAACCACATGTCTCGACTTTCAGCGTTCTACTTCTAGACCCGAAACCAGGAGTTTTATTTCAAGTATAGGACATTTAAATTTTGACATGATCATGTTGCAATGTCTCTTTCAAGCAAATGTTTGAAAAAAATCATATTTTGAAAACATGTTGGTTGTTGCGTTTCCTTTTATTTTGGGAGAGAATAGTTTATTGATTGATGATTTGTTTTATATAATGAAGTAATTTTGTTTAGTGCATATCATTTTTAGTCCTTTCAAATTTGAAATACATTTATGAAAAATTCTATAAAAAAACATGAGAATAAAATAATCTGAATCTATGCACAAACATAATGCAAAATGTTACCTTAGATGATTTAACCATGGGATCCATTTCTTTTTGTTCTATCAGCCATTTTGTTAACTCAATGTTTCCACTGTAAGCTGCCAAATGTAATGCTGTTTCTCCGTTCTGTAATGATGATTAAAGTATTATGTTTTGGTGTTTGATGCTAGTTAAATAAATCAGTGTTTAGTTACAGTGTATGATTAACGTCTGTCGTATACTGATAATTAAGTATTATGCTGTAGTGTTTTATAGTAGTTAAATAATTCAGTGTTTTTGTCTGTGTAATATGATTACTTCATATCCTTTCCGTAGTATTCATAACTTCTGCCAAAAAACCAACATAAACAAACATTCTAACCACCACGAAATAGCAAAGTAATGCTGTTAGTGGCGTTAAACACTAATAAGTCAATCAATCAATCAATCAACAAACATTCTAAATAATACAGTTTTTTTAACTAAGCACTTATCTAAGTACACAACCATGTGTGTCTGTGTTGGTCAACAAGATGTTTGCGACATTGTATCTCATGGTACAGGTATACATGACAAAAAAAATAATGTTCATATAAAATCCTTTACGGTTCTAAAAATCCTAAAGGATATTTTTTCTCCTAGAGTTTTATATCTCTTAAGATAGAAAAAAATGAATAGGATATTTTTTTCTCCATCGGGTCTTTCCATTGTAGAATTACTCTTATAGGATTACAATTATTCATATAGAAATAATAACAAATCATAACGGAAAACATGCAAAAAAAGGAGAAAACAAATCAAATTGGGTTAATTTATGTCCTATAGGACCATTAATAATCCAACGGGAAAAATTGTAGCATATAGGATATAAACAAACAAATCACAGATGATAGGAAAATATATCGGATAGTGAGAGTATTGGAAGACAATGATTCTATAGCAGTACATTTATGAAGATTTTGATAATAAAACGGATTTTCGTTTACAAGAAAGTTCACAAACATTTGTTTTATAGTAAAACTAAGCCATTCAAGTATATAAAACATATTTATTTTTTTTTTAATTCGAAGTTTCATATGACTTTAGTGTCACTCAGTGAATATCAGGAAAGAACATTATCTTTTTGCTAAGATTCAAATAGTCACTTCCTGTTGATTTATTGTTGACATATTGCAAGGTAACTTCGAATATTTCCGTAAATTGAAATGATATGACAATGTTTTGTAAACCTTTTATGAACATTAAAGTTGTAATTATAAATAACAAAGTTGCACTAGTTGTATGTTAACACCTTTTGTCCTAAGAGTAAACGAATACAGAGAAAAACGGCCCAAACTATTCACAGTACACAGAAAGTAGATAACAAAAGCAACATGAATTTTATATAACTGTGGTAATAACGGTAATTTTTTGTTTGTTAACCTCGATAACAATACTGATAAAAGTTCATTTCAAATCATAATCCTATTTCAAAAACAATATCTATTTGAACGTTGTACTTGGAAATTCAATTTGTCTTATCATGTATAGAGAATATGACAAAATAAGTGGACATGTAGGTTGGAATATAGAATCTTCAAACAATATACAATTTTATACAGTTACGGAGTTTTGGCGTGTTCCAGTGATATAAACAACTATTAGAAAAAAAAAATAATAGGATTTGGAACGTTAAAAAAATGTTCGCATTGCAATATTATTTCATTTAAAAAAAAAGGTCTTAGCTGATTTTCAGTTAGGCAGCAACTTTTACGTCATTAGGCAAACCCTAATGGCTCGGGGTCAAAATAATGTGTCCGGATAGGAGATAAAGATTCTCCAGCAAATTTAAATGAAAATAAAAATTGAGATAGACATACCTAAAAGTTTTGTTTAAAACAATAAAATACCAAAAGATTTTTGTAAACACATTTGGAATATCTTATTTACATAAGTATGCGCTAAATTTGTGCAACATTTCTCTTTGAAAATGATTAATTTTACGTCACGTAAAATAACATTTTACGTTAGCTACGTCAGTATCTCCCCTGTAACTGTATCGTATGCCCTTTAGCAAATTAAAATAAAATGTCAAGTTATGTTCTTTCATTGGTTACTGTAAATATATGATATATGCCAACCATTTATCACTTGTATATCTTAATTAGCCAGAGCTGACACATCCACTTACATTGTTTCAGCTATAACTCTGAATTATAAAGCCTTATTTTATATTCAAGACAACTCATGCATTTGTTATGATTCCGGTTAAATCAAAACCAAAGACTTTACCAGTGCAAATACCAGCAGAGATTATTATTCATAGGTATAATCATCATTAAGTATGCTCAAGACACATGCTAATTAATATGCTTAGTCTCGGTACGATTTAAGGCTTGACATAGAGATACCTGCAAATTTGTGAAGACATGTACATTTATTTTGGTTATGTGTGTCGTTGGATTGCTGTATACATGCTAACGTCTACTCAACATCAACTTAACTATATATGTTTGTGAACTCGCATGGTAATGATACATGCACAACATCATAGTAAACATGCGGTTTTGTCTTAGACTAATACATTTATCTATTGTTCCAAGGTTGTTTGTATGGATTTTTTTCTATTTTTCGTCGTCAAAAATCACAAAGTCCGTCTTGATATACACCATGAGATAATCTATTATTTTTTTTTATGGTTATCTTAAACGTTACTAAAACGCAGCTTTCTCAATTTAAACATTGAAGATAGCTAGATAGCTAAATTACGACAGATTGACGCATTGTTTATGTTTTTATTGATAAAAACTGTGTTCTTTAGTTTACGATAGCTTTCAGTTCTTCAGTTTGGTAAGAATCCCCAAAAACATTTTTGTTGGGGATATCTCCCCATTTGAAGGTTTTAAGGGTTGACAACTACATGTATATAATCAAAACGTGTCATACTAACCTGGTTATAGACATTGGTAAAACCGAGTTTTGTATTTGGTCATACTCAATAAAAAAAAATTATATAGTTTGGTTTTTAAGAACGAATACTGTAAAGGTGACAAAGTATTTGTTTGCAACATCACCTCAAACAAAATGTACTTCCTTGAGTTTTGTTAAATTATTTAGATATTGGTAATTAAGCCATACTTTGTTCGACACACGATTTCAATTGTCTCGTCGGGTTGCTGTCTCATTGACGCATGCCCCACGCTTTGCTTTATTAATGATACACTCAATTTAGCATGTTCTTGATAAATGTCTGCCTTGTTCAACTGTACTTGTGAACTATTTACATATTTAACGGAATTCGTTCAAATGCTAGTTCACTCCAACATTACCTACATGTACTTTATCTACAAATGATGTACATGTACCAGTATACAGAATACTGAGGAATTGATTGAAAGAAGAATACAGAACATGAATTCCCAAAACATTTCTGCATTCCTATAGATATACAGCTAGTAATATAAAAAAATATGAAGCTGTGTAGTTAACTGGTCTTATATTTTAATATACAAAGTAAATTATATAAAGATTTTGGTCACATAATTTTGAAAGAAACTGTTTGTATGATATCTTATACAATGAATGAACAATCTTTGGAATATATAAAAACAAAAAGGTGTAGTATGATTGCCAATGAGACAACTCTCCACAAAAGACCAAATGACACAGAAATTAACAACTATTGGTCACCGTGCGGCCTTGTCTTCTTTTTTTTCTCTCTGCTTGGTTTGAATTATGTTTTGTACATATATACTGCAATGGCTTTAGAAAAGGATATTGGAATTGTTTAATTTCGGAATGTTGGTACCAGCTATGGTAATTGTATGAGCATGTCCCTCATTGTTTAACAGAACCATAGGACCTATCGTCAACATTTGTCATTTATGGTTATTTTAAACGTATTTTGAATGAAAGGAGGTGAGGGGAAAAATTCAGAAGCAGTCAAACAACTCAAACAGCCATAACACATCTTAATAACTGAGTCATTAAGGGCAAGAGATGGTTTGAATAAATGTTAACTAAAAATTGTGTTTCGCTGATTAACAACCTCATTGAAAAACCATATTGATACTAATAACTCAAATTAGATGACAGATAATGGGTGATTAAAACCAAACTTTCTTGAAATGATACATCTACATTTGGAATGATTTTGATGAACCTATAATATATACCGAATATTTTGATTACGAAATTGAAAATCAATTGTGTATATGGTATAGAGCTATGTGAATAAAAGGAGATGAGATAATACTTAAAACGGGAATATTCATTGGGGAGACAGCAACCCAACAACACAAGTATGTACAAATTACCATACATGCATTTAGACAGCTAAGGTCACAGCAATAACACTGAAATATCTAGAGACTTCTTATTTGTATTTAAGTCATTAGTTAACGCTTGGATCATGAGTACAAATATTTTTAAGAATAAACAAATAACGAAGAAATAAACAAATAACGATTTGTCATATAAATCCATGTTGTTAAACGGATTTCCCCAGAATCAGTTATCAGGACTGAAAGACATAGCAATGTGTTTGGATACTAACAAAACTCATTATCAATCTCGGTACATTGGGAAACAGACGAGACATCTGTTTGATACCAAAGGTCTAAGGTCAAACTCGGGTCAAATCGTGTCACTATGGTACAGTGTGAAACATTTTGAATAAGTGAATACATCTATCGTCCTCAGTTTTTTACTCATAAACTGTATAGGAAAAAAATTACTCAACAGTTCAAAACACCTTGAATCTAGGATTGGTGAAATTACAAAAGGAAAATATTAAGATCCATAGATAGATGGCTTTTTTTTTAAAATTTGATTAATTGGCAAAGACAGAAATCAGTCAAAAGTTCAATTGTTTGAGCATTCTTTAGACCTTTTAGACACATATTTCTTTTTAACAAAGCAGGATCAAAACTAAAGATTTAAAAATTTGTATTTGGTTATTTTCTGACAATGTCTTTAGGAGTAAGATCGAATACGTGTTGGCTAGGAGTCAGAATAAAGTGTATATATTTGCCACTGGACAAACAACAATAAGAATCATTAACATACAGTCGTCCTGAATATGCATGTTATATTTGTCGTTGGACTTTATGCAGGTTGGCTTTTCCTATTTAGATAAATGTAGTATGACTGCAAGATATATTGGACAAATGCGAATAATTTATGATAAACTGTATTCCAGAAAAAGGCAGGAGTTTATCAGTAAATAGATATTAGTAAGTGTGTCATCTAATGAGTGTGTGATTTTTTTTTCAAAATTTACTTAGTATTACATATAATATTAATTTCTGTTTTAATATAACTGATAAATTACAGTCATAAAACATTAGATTGTAGATTACTGGTGATGAAATCGCTACTGGCCTAAGAGTGCTGAAGACCACTATTAATAGCAATACCGCTAAGAAATCCTTTTGTTTTAAAATGGCTGCCGAGAAACCGCTGACAGCGAAATCGAAAGGGGACATTTATTTGGAAAAAAAATCTGATATTGTTTTTTGGAAGATTGTTAAAAATTAAGAGCCAGCACTGTAATCGTTTAAGCGCAGTCTTCACAAGAAAACAACATCAGCATGAGGAGAAAGTTAACACACGCTTGAAAATATGGGATGTCAACACTAAGTGCACTTCGCTAAGACGAAACAAAATTAAATCAGTAGAATGTAATATTCAATAAATAGTAATTTACGAACTCCGACAGGGCAAATAAAAATAAAATAATAATAAAAACTCAGATCCCGTCACATGATTATTTTTTTCAATTCAATTCCGAAATAAATTGTGTTCACGAAATTTACAAATTCAAACATACCATTTTAAGAAAACCCATGGCCCACAATAAAAGAAAGGTCAGTGTTTCGAAGAAGATAAATCCAGAAATTAAAGCGCTTGGAACGTAAACAAATAATAAACAGATATGTGTAATAACCTTTATTATTCACACGGCAGTAGAAACTGAAAAAAAAAGAGATCTTAAAACCATTTCTACTTTCGATACATTATAGTTTACAGTTGGATATTCGAGGAAGGGTGTGCCTTAGTTGGTCATGATTTACAAGTACAAATGATGAAAAAAAAATATCTTCAAACGGGAGACAAAACGATTAACAAACGTACATTTCGGTGAAGGGATATATTGCTCACATCGGCATCGGAAAAGGCCCTAGGGGTATTTAAGGTCTTATAAGGCGTTTTTCAACAAGTATACAAGTATGTAAACAAAAACAAATTGTTGCTTAATTTCTTTGTTTGTATAAAGAGAGATGTGAGATGTACAATAACGCAGCAACTGGCTTATTAACGACATGCAACACCAAAGACGTCTAGAAAACACGTGACTAAAGGAAGATGAACGAGTATTTTGTGTACTGCTAATTTGTAGCTTAAGTCAAGATTCGTTGGTCCCTTGAATTGGAAATAGAAAAACAAAGGATATGGGGTATACAACTATGACACAAAATCAGTTCATGCACAGCAAAAACACACAAAGGACTGTTGATACTTGTAGAACACAATCATATTGAATAATAATTTTGAATAATACATAAATGTATGAATTAATTCTAAAATTGAAGGCATATATTGCCTGTTTCTCAGATATGAAGTTTGATATATCCAAATTTTCGGTAACCAGTCTATTGTAGAAGTAACGGTATATTGATCCCGCCTCCATAAAAAGTTTGGAAGTTAAAAATTTAATGTGGATAGGAATGAGGGCCAGGAATAGGTGGTGTTCGTCTGTTTCAAATTTTAGTACACAAACTCGCCTAAAATTGAGAGAATGATGTGGCACACATAAGAGAAGTTATCTCAAGAATAAATACCCCATAACTTTAATTCTAAGATACAAAAGAGCATACAAACCAAGCACGGGAAACTTTCTACGGCCTCTATACAGCACGAGAGACAATGTCCGTTAATATAACAAAAAAGCAAAGGATATTGGGTATCCATCCATGACACGATGAAACAAAGGAACAGCACTTTTATTGCTGTACTTCATCTCAGTCACAGTGAGGTCTTATTGAATATATAGAAAAATACATCACATGTTCATAACAATAGTCAGATTTTAATATTAACACATTTCAATCTCCTGCATGTAGTACATATTCGTTTAAGACTTTAAACTTCTTGCCTTTCAGGAGAAAAAGTCCATGAATTATGAAATAAGGAGATGTGGTATGATTGCCAATGAGACAACTTTACATCAAAGACTTAATAAAGCAGATGTTAGCTTGCTTACATAGCTACATTTGAGATCTCTCTTAACATTCTAATATAAGCTAGAATTCAAAAATATATTTTGCCACCAAATGCCTAAAACATCACCATTTACAGGATTTACGCAAAATATTTATTTTCCTTCCGCGACAATATGACTGGGGAACATTGATTTACCGTTGTCCGTCCGTCCGACCGTCTGGCCCGCTCAGGGTATGTGGTTTATACGCGTCAGATAATTCCTTATGACTACAGTTTTCAATCTAGAACCGTTATAGTATGTAACTGGTGTTATTTCATGTACTAAAGATTTGCATTTTGTCAGGATTTTAGTTTTTCTATAAATTATCAACAAATGGCACGTTGTTATACTATTGAACTGTTGATAATATAAGGCATGCAAGGGTACATGGTTTGTACGGTTTACTCTTTCTACAGCTTTTCAAGCTTCAACTTTTATATTGCACTGAGTGTTTTACAAATAAAGTTTTGTCCGACTAAATACTCATACAAATAACACGTGTACATTATACAGGATATACTATATTAAGAACGTATATTATAATAGGATATTAAGTTTCTTTGAATTTTCCTCGAATTAAATTTTTAACCTTATTAAAGGGGTGCATCAAATGTTTCTTTTAAAAAACCATTTTACATTGTACTTCAACGTCACTATTTACTAAATCCAATTGTGTAAGCACTTTATTCATGCATGCAACAGTGGTATCACCTTTCTCTAGCTCGGGTAGGGTTAAGTTGAATATTAGATAGAAATCCAACAATTTATAAATGTCAGCATAGGGTTTTCTTTAAAAAAAAAAACTTAAGTCAATACTCTATGTCGAGCTTTATATATCCCCGGACTTTAAAATCATTCTATATTGATTTATATGGACTATCAAATATCTATATTTAATTGATGAAGTAAAACCTGCCGTTGTTGTTTACGATATTGAGACTACTGGATTTGAAAAGTGTAGAATATAGGAGCAGCCCAGATATTCCGACACTCCATTTTTGGTCCAACATTTCGTCGGTCTGACACCCCATTGGTGCGACTCCTTAATATACTGACACCTTATTAGTCTGACATCGGAATATTTCTTTAAAAAAGTATAATTGTTTGTTTTTGCTGTTTTGTTGTTTATTTGTTTTAAATTAAACTACATGAACATTAATGTACACATGATGGTGATTAGTCTTTAGCATAGACACGTAAACTAAAAGTAGTGTTTCGAAAACAATGCGTTGTACGATTATTTCGATGAAAATTTCGATTTAGCTAATACGTTTTTTATGTTTTGAACAGAAATTCCGTTTTATACAATGACGATTTTATGTTTTTTATATATATAATGTTGTGAACAGCAATGAAAAAGTAAACATTTTAAGAATATTGATTACAAATAAAGACAGTATCAACAATGTCTTAGACTTTGTTTTACGCCGAATTACTTGTAACATGGGACCTTGTTAAAAATATGCTTACGTTGTATCGAAAAAAGGTGTATGCATTTTCAATCCTTTTCAGACCAATTGTACCAGATCTTTTAATTTCAAATGTCCCCACTGGCAATATACAAATACACTATTTGAATGCAATTCTTCAAAATATGTTGATGTGTGTGTTCAAAATCGCAAATTCAGCATGTTTTCGTATGAATTTTGTAGCAAAGAAAATATAATTAAGTTTAAGTATATTTCAAAGACAAGACAGAGCTTTCGTTTGGATACAATTTAAATTTTGGTTTCGAATGTCCTCCCTTTTTAGTTTGACCATTACTACTTTAAATTGACGGAAATTTAACATAATTTCCGTTTTAGGTCATCTGAAGAATATCATTAAAAATTAGATTTTTTTAAATAACCCTAGCGTGAAATAATTTTCTGCAACCTTTCTTTCATATAAATTCTTTAGAAATTATTTTTTTGATAAACATTCCCCCTTTATTCTTCATTCCGACAAAAACTGAACAATGACACGTCTATGTTTTATACACAAATAGCGCACCTGGTGCATGAAAATGTCGATGTGCCATTTTTGTACATGTACAAACTTTCTAACTCATCAAATCAGACTGACAAAATGGTTCAATAACATAATGCGGTGTTATAAGACTATATGATTACCTCTATAGATGTACTTAAAGATATCTAGCAGTTGGTATGCTTGAATATTGAAAATTGTACTGAAGTATTTTGTGTAAGGCGCTTGCATTTCTACACGCATATGATAATAGATATCGGATAAACGCCAACACACCGACGCAGTCATGTTATATGCACTTTTTTATATACATTTGTAAATCTTTCAGAGATCCTTGTAAGAAAAATTGCTGCAACGTTTGGTCAGGTTCAGAGTTTTCAATCTGATAATCAATTCATGAAAGTTAACACATGATGGACTTCAGGGGATTGCACTCGCCCATCCTGGCTTTTGGCAAGTTTCGTGTAGTTATCGAAAGTATTGCTCTGGCAATACAGTTGTAAGAAATTAGAAATTTGGTAAAATTCTCAGTTTCCCAGGGCAATATCATTCACAAATTTAATTCCATCAGCAAGAAACTCAAACTTGATCTGCAACTTATAATTATAAGCTTACATACCAAAAATTGAATCATTTGGAAAAAGCATTTCCAAACTGAAACTGAAGTGTGACGGACAGAAATATGGACGGACAGACCAAGTGAAAACATATAATTCAAAGTCGGTAGGGACTAAAAAAATAAAAACAAAATGAATAGTCAATTGAGCATGGTTAATATCAGAAATCCAGTAATGTTGTTCTGTTGATATCTATTAACATACATGTATCATGAACAACTCGTGTGTTGTACTACTATTCCGCAATTGGAATTTCGGAACTCCGAGATAGACGAAGAGATAAATCTGCTAAGTTGGAATTGCGCTTGTCCCGGAAAATTAAGTACGCTATTACTGGCAAAATTATCTAAAACAAATAAATTGTATTAATTATGCACTATTCTTAACTATGCACCGTACTACAGATATCTTATAATTTTATGATTCCGGCAACTTTAGATTTTTGTGTAGGGGGAGGAGGGGATTTAGCTGAAGCACAAATTTCAATCCCTCTGAAATTTTCACTGACCTATTTGCGTAGTGAAAGACAAATTTACACAGCAAGATTTTTAAATCAGATATAATCCAGTGATGCCCCCGCCCCTCCTCCACTCTTTTGATCGTAAACAAGTATCATTTGTTGTAGGTTAAATGTCAAAAAATTATCGTATCGCTTTGCTCAACGGTATTTTTACCTTTTCGTGAATTATGCCCCCTCTTCCCTCTGACCCTCGATCCGCTTCTGTAACTTTTCTAAAAGTTTTTCTGGTCCCTGTAATGTGTGAAACGAAACATAGCGAAACGAAACGAAACGAAATATGTATAATGAGAAACGAAACAGAACGAAACGAAGTAAAATCTTTATTTTAAGGAACGATTCATAGAAAAAAGTTTCTGACGAGAAATATCTGTTTGACTAAAATGTTAAAAATGAATAGTCAATTAGGCATAGTCAATACCTATTTAAACATCATAAACAACTCCCGTCGTTCTAGTGAATGGACAAAAGTACTGTTATAGTCAACGGTCAAGTTTGAATATCGTCTTCTCTGAAACTAAAATAAACGCACCAAAATATAACGTCAATCTTTAAAAATTAATATAGGCGATGTGGAGTGCATGTCAATGAGATAGCAGCCCAAAGACACAAACAACAAAAAGACATCTGGAGGTAAACATATAGTCTTCAACAGCGAAAAATAAGCAGGCGTTTATTCATTATGACAAACTCCAAATCGTCCTGAGTCAAAAACCAATATGAAATAACCGTTTCCTAGTATAATGATGATACAACAGTATATAACATTAAGACACCAATGATACATGTTGACATTTAACCTGAAGAAAAATTACATTTCCGTCATTCATCTTTTTCTTATTCTAAAGGGCGATTCTAAATCAAACATGAAATACTACATCTAGTATTCATCCATCATTTATTACAATTCCATCTGGTTTCATGTCAGAAACAGAGTGTTCGTTGGTAAATCGAGAATACTATACATTTAATTGCTAAGCCAGACCTACTGTCCCATGTTAGGGGAGGATTGAGCGCTCACAAACATATTTAACCCCGCCATATTCTGTATGTGCCTGCACCAAATCAGGAGCATGTGACTAAGTGGTTGTCGTTGGTTGATGTCTGTCATATTTGTATATTTTTTCGTAAATTGTATTGTTATAAATAAGGCTGTTAGTTTTTTTCGTTTGAATTGTTTCACATTTTATCATATTAAGGCCTTTTATAGCTGACTATACGGTATAGGTCTTTCTCAATGTTGAAGGCCATACGACATGGCTTTGTATTTATACATGCCGCACAATCAAACAGACTCTACACTTTGGCTAGGGTTTTCTGCCAGTCGGGAGAACACCAAAAGTGACCATAATTCTATTCCCAAGTCACCCTCGGGGTGTAAAAATGAAGGAACATTGCAATCAGAATAGCTGTAACTGTGGCTCGTCTGAATATCAGTTCCAAACAGAATTGGCCATTCTTTCCTTTGTGACTAGGATTTTCATGCCCCGGCTACGGTAGTTTTCTGGTCTGCGCCTCTGTCCGTTAGTCCGTCAGTTCGTCCAATACCAGGTTTAAGCTTTTTGTTAAGGTAGTTTACAATGGAGTTGTGGTCACATCAACTTGAAACTAAGTACACATGTTCATTATGGTGTGTAATTTTAAAAAATATATAACAACGTGTGGTTTACTGAACATAGAAATGTGATCCTGTAAATTAAAGTTGATACCAAATTACGATTGTAACCTGGATTTAACGAATATGGACATATTTCAGATTGTTCGAGTGGAACAAGGTGTTTTATGGACACATATTCTTGTTTTTTTGGTAAGATGTTGAATTTATAAGTAGATGTCGCAGGTTTATGGTGAATAACTTGAAATTGACCATTACTATGTTATTTGCTGTTAAGTTAGTATTCAAACAACTTGCATGTCTGATTAGGTAACCTGGCAGTTTGGTTTTGGTCATTTTGATTCGCTTACGATTATTTGAGGCATTGTGATTTCAGTCTATGCGCTCATCAATTTGTCCTCAACTGTCCATCCCGTATTAGAATTAACTTTGATTTTTTCATAAAATACAAAATATTGTTTTTTATTCGTTTCTTTTTGTTTCACAGTTTTTTTTTTTTTCATTGATATGGCAGTCCATTACATTCTTGTTTTTGATTTTGTTGCAAAGCAAACAAGACATAATCTCGGTTAACAGCTCTATTCAGACATGTATTAACCTTTGAAAACTACTTACAACACATACCACATACTTTATGGAAATTTCTGTCAAGGTAAATGGCGAATAACAAATATAATGATATATTTGCTTTTGTCGGGTTAGTTTAAAAATAAAGTAGAACATAACGAGTCGAACATATTATATGGTATGAATCAAAGGAAAAAGGGAGGGCTCCAGTAGGGGTCACATGGTCACTTTTTGAAACCTCATTTAACCAGATCACTTTAGGCAAACTATACAGTTCTAAACTGATCTGGTTCTCGGTTTTGAACATTTTTAAAGTCACAGGTATGTTGCAAATTGGCCCACCAAACGCCTAAGGTCGCAGGTCGGATTTGACTATGTTGGTGTCATATAAAGAGTGAATATCAAGGAGGCAACATTGCTACAAACACTGCATCCAGCTAAGACATTCGGATCTTACTATCTTAAGTGGTGGCAAAGTGTACATTCCATTTACACGTTTTAGATATGGTTATTTCACTTGGGACACTAAAGTGTTGTATTCATGAACGATTACAACTTGATGGGACTATTACAAAGTAAAACAAGTAATCCTGTGTTAGGATGCTAACACAAAAGTCGCCAAAACGGCCCCCAACCATTGTTCTGCTGTTTCCATGGTAACGGCAGCCATTTTGAAATTTCAAAGTCGGATAGCACATCTACACGTGACAGGTCACATTACTTACAAGTTTCATAAAAAATGGACCAATTTTCAAATTTAGGAATTCGTGTTTATATGGTTACGGTGGCCATTTTGGAAATTCCAAAGTCAAATGCCAAATCTACATAAGACAGTCAACATTTGTGTAAAGTTTCATTAAGATAGAAGCATTTTGAATTTTTTGCAATTTTTGCAGTTTCCATGGTAACGGCAGCCATTTTGAAAATTTCAAAGTCGGATGGCACATCTACACATGACAGGTCACATTACTGTCAAGTTTCATAAAGATTGGACCAAATCTAGATTTTTCGCATTTTTGTTGTTTCCATGGCAACGGCGGCCATTTTGGAAATTCCAAAGTCAAATTCCAAATCTATATACACTCGTTAACATCTCTGTAAAATTTCATTAAATTTGAAGCATTTTAAAAAAATTTCACATTTTTGCAGTTTCCATGGTAACGGCGGCCATTTTAAAAATTCCAAAGTCGAATTACAGCTACATATGGTGCTACCTGTAATAATCTATCATTATATAACATAAAAAGTACATAGGAATAATTCAACACTATCACATGACTAATCACATGACTATTGTTCTAGAATGTTCCATGAAAATTGACCCCCTAAAATAATGCTAAGATGACCCCGGGCTGAAATAAAAAATGTGGAATGGACACCTGGACATCGGTCTCTTGTATTACACAAAAATTAAAGGTTCTACCAGTAGCGAATCAATAGTCGAAAAATGACCCCACCCATGTTCCGGCCCCAAAATAGTGCAAAGTTGACCCCCATTTGAAATAAAAATAGTGAATGCACCCCTAGGGATACTACCCCATCATCATACCAAATATAAAGTTTCCATCATTTAAGGCTTGGAAGAAAATGGTCGGACAAATTAAGGTTAAGAATAATAATAATAACAAGTAATCCTGTGTTAGGATGCTAACACAAAAGTCGCCAAAACGGCCCCCAACCATTGCTCTACTGTTTCCATGGTAACGGCAGCCATTTTAAAATTTCAAAGTCGGATATCACTACAAGTGACAGGTCACATTACTTACAAGTTTCATAAAAATTGGACCAATTTTCAAATTTAGGCATTCGTGTTTCCATGGTTACGGTGGCCATTTTAGAAATTCCAAAGTCAAATGCCACATCTACATAAGACAGTCAACATTTGTGCAAAGTTTCATTAAGTTTAAAGCATTTTGAATTTTTGACATTTTTGCAGTTACCATGGTAACGGCAGCCATTTTGAAAATTCCAAAGTCGGATGGCACATCTACACATGACAGGTCACATTACTGTCAAGTTTCATAAAGATTGGACCAAATCTAGATTTTTCGCATTTTTGTTGTTTCCATGGCAACGGCGGCCATTTTGGAAATTCCAAAGTCAAATTACCTGTAATAATCTATCATTATATAGCATAAAAAGTACATAGGAATAATTCAACACTATCACATTACTAATCACATGACTATTGTTCTAAAATGTTCCATGAAAATTGACCCCCTAAAATAATGCCAAGATGACCCCGGGCTGAAATAAAAAATGTAGAATGGACACCTGGACATCGGTCTCTTGTATTACACAAAACTTAAAGGTTCTACCAGTAGCGAATCAATAGTCGAAAAATGACCCCACCCATGTTCCGGCCCCCAAATAGTGCCAAGTTGACCCCCATTTGAAATAAAAAATAGTGAATGCACCCCTAGGGATACTACCCCATCATCATACCAAATATAAAGTTTCCATCATTTAAGGCTTGGAAGAAAATGGTCGGACAAATTAGGGTTAAGAATAATAATAATAATAATAATAAGAAGAAGAAGAAGAAACGGGACAAAAACATAAAGTCCCCAAAACTCCGTTTTGGCGACTTAATAATAATAAGAAACGGGATAAAAACATAAAGTCCCCAAAAACTCCGTTTTGGCGACTTAATAAGACTGGTATGTACTGCGTTCTTTCTAGTGTTGCAATCAGTGAAATAAAACCCAGTATATATTTGTCTTCGAATTAACCGTTAGTCGTGTATCTATGCACACATTTTCAGCTTAGTGGTTTGATTCCAAATCTTGGGATTAAATCAAAATCTTTTGGAAAGGTTACAGAGGTGGATCCAGGGTCCGAGAAAAGAGGGAGCATAATTCACGAAAAGGTAAAAATACCGTTGAACGTAGCGATGCGATTTTTTTTTACGATTTAACCTACAAAAAATGATACATTTTTACGATCAAAAGGGTGGAGGAGGGGTGGATACAACACTGGATTATATCTGATTTATGGATCTTGCCTTGTACATTTTTCTTTCACTACGAAAACAACAGGTCAGTGAAAACTTCAGAGGGATTAGATTTGTGCTTCAGCTAAACCCCCTCATTCCCCCTCAAACAAAATCTAAAGCTGCCGGAATCATGAAATTATAAGATATATGTAGTACGGTGTATTAATAGGAATAATGCATAATTAATACAATTTAATTATTTGATATAATTTTGCCGGTAATAGCATTATTACTTTTCCCGGGATAATTGCAATTCAAACTTAGCAGATTTATCTCTTCATCTATTTGGAGATCCGGAATCCCATTGCGGAATAGTAGTACAGCACACGAGTTGTTCATGATACATGTTTGTTAATAGATATCAACAGAAGAACATTACTGGACTTCTGATATCAACCATGCCCAATTGACTATTCATTTTATTTTAGTCCCCTCCGACTTTTTAGGTTTTCACTTGGTCTGTCCGTCCATCTTTCTGTCCGTTACTCTTCAGTTTCAATTTGGAAATGCTTCGACCAAACGATTTTATTTTTGGTATGTAAGCTTATAATTATAAGTTACAGATCAAGTTTGAGTATTTGCTGATGGAATTAAATTTGTGTAATAGTTATTGCTCTAGGACATTGAGAATTTTGCCAAAATTTCTTAATTTCTGGCAACTGGTAAAGGACAATATTTATCTGTACCTTGCCAAAAGCCAGGATGGGCTATTGCAATCCATCATCTGTTAACCTTTCACAAATTGATTATCAGATTGAGAACTCTGAACAAAATCTGACCAAGCGTTGCAGCAATTTTCCGGACAAGGATCTATAAAATATTTAAAAAAAAAATAACCTACGCCCCCCCCCCCCCCCCCCCCCCCCGGATGTTGTTATGAATAATGTTTGTTCCCATGGTAAGTATTGTATTCAGCAACACTTAACGATAGTAATTTAGAGTTAGAGTATGATTTTATGTATTTTCTTAACGGTTTGGAAACACTTTAGGATATTAAAGTTCTTATACTGCACACTTCTGCAAATAATAACTCCGTTTCCAAGGAAAAAATAGGTTGCTTTGGGGATAAAATTAAAGAGAGTCCCACGCATTTTTCTATTTAATTTAATAAAGTAGTACTCAAACTTAATTACTACAATGCTAACTATACAGTTCACATTTGCACTTTTCAGAAAGACACACGAGAAAATTTGATAATTTCACAAAATTCCATGATTCAGAAAAATTGAAAATATGCATTTTTTAGGATATTTAAAAAAAAAGATCTACATTTGGTTGAACTGCAATTCTAACTAAAGTGAAGCTTTAACCAAATTATATTAATGTCATCAAATGAAAATGTCTGAAAAAATTTGATTCTATTCATAATCAGGCTCTGAATTGTACATGGCAACCACTCATTTTTCCCACGCATATTTAATTTTTTAGCAGTATTCAATTTTTGCTTCTACCAGGAAATTTATAGAAACAAATTGAAACTCTCATAAACCATGTATATCGCACTCTGGCTGGTTCTTATAAAGAGCTGTACTTAAAAACAGGTTAGTTTATACAAGTATGAAGCTAAGGAAATTATCTATATATTATAATTTGAGTGACCCATTTTCTTGTCGATTTCCACATTCGGTTTTGTTTCTTTACCGTCTCTTTTTCGTGTGGTTTTTCTTGGATTGCTGTATAGTTGACGTATATCCTTCATTTCCTGTTATTCATTTAAAAAGGGAGACCTATTACATCAACTCGTCTGTCTAAACCTTCATTTAAAAAGGGAAACCCAATACATCAACGCGTCTGCCTAAACCTTGATTTAAAAGGGAGATCCATCACATTAACACGTCTGCCTAAACCTTCATTTAAAAAGGGAGACCCATTACATCAACAAGTCTGCCTCAACCTTCATTTAAAAAGGTAGACCCATTACATCAACACGTCTGTCTCAACCTTCATTTAAAAAAGGAAACCCATTACATCAACACGTCTGTCTAAACCTTCATTTAAAAAGGGAGACCCTTTACATCAACACGTCTGTCTAAACCTTCATTTAAAAAGGGAGACCCATTACATCAATACGTTTGCCTAAACGTTCATTAAAAAAGGGAGACCATTTACAACAACACGTCTGCCTTAACCTTCATTAAAAAAGGGAGACCCATTACATCAACACGTCTGTCTAAACATTCATTTAAAAAGGGAGACTCATTACATCAACACGTCTGCCTAAACCTTCATTTAGAAAAGCAAACCCATCACACCAACTCGTTTGTCTTAACCTGCATTTAGAAAGGGAGACTAATTACATCAACATGTGTGTCTAAACCGTCAGTTAAAAAAGGGAGACCCATTACATCAAATTCTGCCTAAACCTTCAGTTAAAAAGGGAGACCCATTACATCAACACGTCTGTCTAAACCTTCATTTAAAAAGGGAGACCCTTTATATCAACACGTCTGTCTAAACCTTCATTTACAAAGGGAGACCCTTTACATCAACACGTCTGTATAAACCTTCATTTAAAAAGGGAGACCATTTACATCAACACGTCTACCTAAACCTTCATCTAAAAAGGGAGACCCATTACATCAACACGTCTGTCTAAACCTTTATTTAAAAAGGGAGATTCATAACATATACACGTCTGACAAAACCTTTATTTAAAAAGAGAGAACCATTACGACAACACGTCTGTCTAATAGATATAAGAAGATGTGGTATGAGTGCCAATGAGACAACTCTCCATACACGTCTGTTTAAACCTTCATTTAAAAATGTAGACCCATTACATCAACACGTCTGCCTAAACGTTCATTAAAAATGGGAGACCATTTACAACAACACGTCTGCCTTAACCTTCATTAAAAAAGAGAGACCCATTACATCAACACGTCCGTCTAAACCTTCATTTAAAAAGGGAGACCCATTACATGAACACGTCTGCCTAAACCTTCATTCAGAAAAGCAAACCCATCACACCAACTCGTCTGTCTTAACCTGCATTTAAAAAGGGAGACCAATTACATCAACATGTCTGTCTAAACCTTCAGTTAAAAAAGGGGGACCCATTACATCAACACGTCTGCCAAAACCTTCAGTTAAAAATGGAGACCCATTACATCAACACGTCTGTCTAAACCTTCATTTAAAAAGGGAGACTCGTTATATGAACACGTCTGTCTTAACCTTCATTTACAAAGGGAGACCCTTTACATCAACACGTCTGTCTTAACCTTCATTTTAAAAGGGAGACCCTTTATATGAACACGTCTGTCTAAACCTTCATTTACAAAGGGAGACCCTTTACATCAACACGTCTGCCTAAACCTTCATCTAAAAAGGGAGACCCATTACATCAACACGTCTGTCGAAACCTTTATTTCAAAAGGGAGATTCATTACATCAACACGACTGTCTAAACCTCTATTTAGAAAGGCAGACCCATTACATCAACACGTCTGTCTAAACCGTCTATTAAAAGGGAGACCCATTACATCAACACGTCTGTCTAAACCTTCATTTAAAAAGGGAGACCCATTACATCAACACGTCTGTCTAAACCTTCATTTTAAAAGGGAAACCCATGACATCAACACGTCTGTCTAAACCTTCATTTAAAAGGGAGACCCATTACATCAACACGTCTACCTAAACCTTCATTTAAAAATGGAGACCAATTACATCAACACGTCTGTCTAAACCTTCATTTAAGGTGAGACCCATTACATCAACACGTCTGTCTAAACCTTCATTTAAAAAGGGAGACCCTTTACATCAACACGTCTGTCTTAACCTTCATTTAAAAGGGAGACCAATTACATCAATACGTCTGCCTAAACCTGCATGTAAAAAGAGAGACTTTTTACACCAACACGTCTGCCTTAACCTTCATTAAAAAAGGGAGACCCATTACATCAACACGTCTATCTAAACCTTCATTTAAAAAGGGAGACCCATAACATCAACACGACTGTCTATACCTCTATATAGAAAGGGAGACCCATTACATCAACACGTCTGTCTTAACCTGCATTTAGAAAGAGATACCCCTTACATCAACACGTCTGTCTAAACCTTCATTAAAAAAGGGAGACCCATTACTTCAAAACGTCTGCCTAAACCTTCATTTAAAAAGGCAGACCCATCACATCAACACGTCTGTCTAAACCTTCATTTAAACAGGCAGACTTTTTAATCCAACACGTCTGCCTTAACCTTCATTCAAAAAGGGAGACGCATTCATCAACACGTCTGTCTAAACCTTCATTTACAAAGGGAAACCCTTTACATCAACACGTCTGTCTAAGCCTTCATTTAAAATAGGAGACCCATTATATCAACACGTCTGCATAAACCTTCATTTAAAAAGGGAGACCCATTACATCAACACGTCTGTCTAAACCTTCATTTAAAAAGGGAGACCCATTACATCAACACGTCTGTCTAAACCTTCATTTAAAAAAGGGAGACCCATTACATCAACATTACTGACTAAACCTCCATTTAGAAAGGGAGACCCATTACACCAACACGTCTGTCTTAACCTGCATTTAGAAGGTGAGACCCATTACATCAACACGTCTGTCTAAACTTTCCTTTAAAAAGGGAGACCCATTACATCAACACGTCTGTCTAAAATGTAAAATCACAAAAATACTGAACTCCGAGGAAAATTCAAAAAGGAACGTCCCTCATCAAATGGCAAAATCAAAAGCTCAAACACAGCAAACGAATGGATAACAACTGTCATATTCCTGACTTGGTACAGGCATTTTCTTATGTAGAACATGGTGGATTGAACCTGGTTTTATAGCTAGCTAACCCCTCACTTGTATGACAGTCGCATCAAATTCCATTATATTGACAACAATGCGTGAACAAAACAAACAGACACAATAGGTAAAAATGTCAAAAATAGAGGTACAGCAGTCAACATTGTGTTATCATCATAATCACTATAAAAACAAACAAATGTAACAAAGAAGCACAAAAAGGCATACTTCAAATTTAACAACCTCATTTTGCTTTTTTATTATACGATTTTATTTATATATGTAAAATCCACCCATAAAGGATTGAAAGATTGTAAGTACTGGGACCGAATCCTTACTACAAATATTAAACCTCCTCTATGGTATTAGTGTGTTTTCGTTTCTGTAACTTTCTTTTTCTTTCTATTTTTTCATTATAAATGTCTTCTGCATGTGCAAATTTTTATGTTTTACCAACTATTTAATTTTTAGTTATGTTGTTCCTCGATAACGAAAACAAACAAAACATTTTCCTAATTTAGGAACATGTCAATAATCTGCAGACAATTTAATTTTCTACGAAAGCCGAGAAGGATCATTAAAAATAAAAAAAAACTAAAATTAAAGATTAAAAATTAAAAATTAAAAATTCAGAACTAGCAAACCAAGAAAGATAATCCTGTTTTATTGCAGTTGTAATCCAAACACTACAAATATTATCATAATCTTATCACTTGATCTTATACTTACCGTAGATTAATAATATAATTGTGCACAGACAGACAATGAAAAACTTGATAGGACATGTGTCGACATTATGCCAGGTAAGTGAAAAATTTCTTGTTGTCACTTATACTCCGGGAGAAAGGGATATCGGATGTCACTTCAATCCTTTTCGAATAAGTCATGTTTTTCCTCAGGTCATAACTTGAAAATCATTCATAATGTTTACATTTCCCCTGTAGAATACACTTAGTCACTTAGAGATGTATCAATGAATAATTGGACTATTCAGGAGCGATAAGATTGTAACTTGAAAGGCACATTCAAACTACAAGTATACAATTATTATTATTTTGTCAATTTTCACAAAAAATACTATATGAAAACCTACACATAATGCACGACACCTTAGTAAAATGTCATCTAAATTTTTGTAGTTGACTGACGGACACACACGGCGGACAAATGGAGAAAAAAAATATCCTCGATGCGTGACCCTCATTATGATATTTGTTCAGCTTTGATCTTCTTCCGACTAGCAGTAAAACCCTTAAAAAAGTAGGGTTTCCGTTTGGTTGTGCTGGATGTACAAGTACGCAGCCACGTCCGGTCAGAATGGGGAGTTAAATATGACGCCACTCCCTCTGCACGTTAGAAATCCTTGCAACAACTCTTTGATGGGTTCGTAGGTTTCCTGTTACAAGGCAAAATGTCTGTCCGTATCCAAGATACCCAATTTTTACCTATTATGTCTGTTTGTTTTGTTTACACATTGTTGTCAATATAATGGAATTTTTTGCGACTGTTATACAAGTGAGAGGTTTAGCTAGCTATAAAACCAGGTTTAATTCACCCTTTTCTACATAAGGAAATGCCTGTACCAAGTCAGGAATATGACAGTTGTTTTCCATTCGATTGATGTGTTTGAGCTTTTGATTTTGCCATTTGACACGGGACTTTCCGATTTGAATTTTCCTTGGAGTTAGATATTTTTGTTATTCTACATTTTAGATATATGTATGTTGATACATAGAAAAAATCATCTATAATTAGCTGAGCAGAGAATTTAACAAGCTGTGAAAGGAAGACGTTTCCCAGTAAAAATAACACTTTAGTGAACTGCTTGCTACTTATTATTAAATTATTAACAATTATTACTATACTGTTCAAAAAGAAAAAAAGAAAAGCATAGCTCGGATGATTTTTTCAAAATGATAAATACATATTTTACAAGGTAAAATGAAACGGTCAATTGCATCTTCGAATTTTTAAGTTTTAAACTTTAAATGCCCGTTCTTTTGATTTGGCTCTCTGCCACATGAAATTTGCGACTCGCTAAAAGTGCATAATTATGACCTTTTTCGCCGCGAAATTGTGCTATCGTTGTTCACGAGAATTTTGTGGTCAACTCATCTGTTACACTTTTGCGCATACTTGTATAAGGACCAAGTTTGAAGATTTAATTCATCACAACGTTAAAATGCAGCCATGGAAAGGTTGGATTCTGCTATTCGAAATACATGTATCGTCATCAGCCGTCTCCAGGCCGGAGTGTCCCAAAGTGAAGTAGCGAGAACTGAAAATGTTAACCACTGCACAATTTCGCGACTTCGTATTGATGAGTCCCGTTTTAAGCTGCAGAATCGTGATAGAAGAACTCGTGTCTACCGGCGCATGAATGCACATTTTGCTTCTTCGTGTGTCCAAGAAGTGGAGGAAGTGTCATGATGTGGGCGGCTATCTCTAATGGCCGTAAAACGGAATTGGTACATGTTCCGGGTAATAAAACGACTTAAAGGTACATAAACGAAGTTCTCCAACCCCACCTTATGCATGTTATTGACCGACTGAGAGAGTTATTCCAGCAGGACAATGCTAGGCCTCACACAGCGCGTTTTATAATGGACTACCTTAAACTAAAACAATCCGTTTGAAGTATACACGTCATTTTGTAACTTAAAATGTGATTTGCTTAATTTCTACAAAACTAAGTTTTCTGAGTCAGATTATTAAAGAAACAGTCTGTAGAAATACAGGTCACCTAACCTGGACAAATTTAAGTTAACCAGAGTTTGCACTACACCTTTAATCTTGCATAGGATAGAAGCAGCAAATATAATGTTTCAAGTCTTGTTTTACTAGACCGGGATAAAAACAACACATTGATAAACAAAACAAAACAAAATCCAAACATAGGTAATGGAAAACAAAAACAATTGTATTAGACTTGTGTTTAAAAGACTGCAGTACTATACACACATTTTACCGTGAATATGTGGTTTTACTCAAAATGCAATTGCTATAAAAGAAATCTACTAAAATAATACCAATATGTAGAAACTCCTTTTTTATTTATTTCCTGTCTTTTTAATGCATATGTTTTGTCTTGCAACAGTATTTGTTGTCAACCAAATTATTCTATTCAAATAAAAACAATCATCGGTTAAATAGTTCAGAAGTTATGTTGTTTCGGTAAAATCTCTGACAAATTATTTCAGGAACTATTTAGTTTAAAACCTAAATAGACCAAGAATAATAAAGGTCCAAGTGTAAAACCTTGTGGAACTCCAAAGTAACAGATATATAACCAGATTCAATGGTTCTTTTAAATTTTTTGCATTATCCGAACGAGATAAGATGAATCATTTTACAGAATAAAAGTAAAATAGCAGTGAGATTTCCATGGTCCAGTACCTTGTACGACTTCATCATTTGAAAAAGGTTTTAGTGGAAATTAAACGTTATGATCATTGTTCTTTTTAAATTTTACGTAGTTCTGGAATTTCTCAGATTAAACTTGTGTGTGAGGATTCTGGTTTAGCATCTTTTAACAGTTTTCTATATCATATTCGTTTGTAAGGACTCGATACGGCATCGAATTTTACAGATTTTTAATATCATATTCATGGCACCCCTAAAATAGTTTGCTTTTGATGAAAAATATTATGTTTTCCTAAGATATGTTGAACCATCTTTTATGCATTCATTAGTGATCATTCAAATATGGGTGTCATTGACTAAGGATAAAGAACAGAGTTTGTATTCATAACATTGTTTTGATCAAACAACCGGTCACAGCCTAAATAATGATTAATTTATCTACCTAATATTTATTATAATATAATTCTGCATATGTTTAAATTTTGCTGTTCGTGTTGTAACTATTGCAAGGAATTGATTTTTTTTGTGGTCAGTTTTCAAGATGCACTACCGGCTGATCAACACAGGATTGAAAACCTACTACTGGGCTGATATAGATTTTGAATAGTACATTTAAACGTGCATTTAAAAGAGAAAAAAAAAATAAGCAACAAGCCTGTGGCTGCAACATTTAACTGCGAAGATGACATGCATCATATAGTCATAGAGATTTTTTTGTTTAATATAATTCATATTTACGGATGAGTTGTTTGTGATTATTAACTATTATCAAATCTTGCATTCATTTGGTAATTTGTTTCATGTTTTCATTATAAGTATATTTGCATTTCGGTGAGATAGCGACAATCTCGGTTTCAAAATGTATATATCAAGAATAATGAAGCTTATTCACTCAAGATTTGAACAGTTTGATTTTTATTAATGTACGAGTACAAATAAGACGATACGAGTCAAAAAAAACCACGAGGCATGCACGTTTACCAAAAAAAAAAACGTAAACTCTGACCTTTTGTCACGTGACCAATGTCTTGACCTTAGAAGCCATTAAATCGTTTGCCGTCCAACTGAAGAATTATATAAATGTTCGTAATTTTTGTTGACAAGCAAAACACATCAGTATTGATGAGCTAATTGCATTAGAAGCTTGTGAAACTGAAGTCTAAAAAATTTTAATCTTTGCTGTATATCGATCCTGCACATTTAAAATCTAAAGATCTTTCAGGTCCCCCATTTTCGAAGTGTTCCACAAAGTCATAAGCACATTACAATTTGCCAAAATGTACTTTATGTTACATCTTAGTTTTTGAGTACACCAGTCTGTTCTTCTCACGTGAGCATTTGATAAAGACATTGTTTTTTCGTGAATAGCTTGTCTGTCCAGGTAAAACAAAAAACAAACAAAAAAACAAAAAGCTAAATATTTTGAAAAGGTAGGCATCTTCTTTAAAATTTGTATACCATTTCAAAAAAGGTCGTCTTGATTTTTTTACATGTATTTGCGGTCTTTTCGATCGATGAACATTCAATGTCTACATCACGATAAAGTCCGTTTGAATTTGCTTAGTAACTTACTTCCAAAGTATTAATCTTTGCTGCATATCAATCATTTCCTTAAGAAGTTCCCCCCTGAACTTTTCTGATCAAGCTGCATAGATATCCGGGTGATTAGCATATTACAGAGAGGTATGCAGCCAGTAGAAAATAGATTGAAGTTTGTGTTCCGGGAATTTATTTGCATAGCAGCACTTTAAACCAATTTTATATGAAGCTCATATAGCTTGCCGCACTTGTCGTTTGCTATTTACAGAAGGAAATAACATTAAATGGAAGTTTGTTTTTAATTAGTAGCGTCCTGGCTAAACGGGACAAACATTGAAAGCGATCTAGTTTTCAGTGTTTACAGGAGAGATCACATTTTGTCACTAGGTTTCTAACTTGAAATATTAAATATTAAAATATATATATACAAATTCATATTTATATTGTGTTACAAAATTCTAAGTTTAATTTTTAGCAATTATGTCTGTTTAGCTGAGACAGTCAGTAAGAAAAAGCAAACTACACCAATAACTGTCAGTAGCAGCTTCTGCAAGAAAGTCAACGAAATACTACCAGCTATATTTGTAAAACAGTTAAACGGCAACTACATATGTTACAATTCGGGGGTGCATAGTATTGCCATTTACCACATTAGCATTCTTCAACCGAATGTTAAATACAACTGCAGAGGTATAGTCCACTACCTATTTTAACACTGGAACCAATCGATCTGGGATAATAAGAACTTAATACATTTTGCTTTTAAGATGATAGCATAATTAAAAAGATTGAACACAACAAATTTGCATACCGGTTTATGTACCATGATGTTATGGGACATTTAGTCTTTAATAAACTAGAAATTTTGCGTTAACACTAGCGCCACTCAATTTCATCAGCTGTGTGCGAGTAAAGTTATTGCTTATTCCTTTGATACATATCAGTGAAGTAGGAGTAGATTGAGCAACATGAGGGGGGGGGGGGGGGGGGGACTTCTTAAAGTGATAAGCAAAAAAACGACCTTTTATCTATATTTTCTATCATAATAGTGTAATAGTCCAGAAATAAGTTTGAAAATGTCCTCTTTTGAATCCACTTTATATTTTAATAACGAAATAAATTGCCAAAGAGAGGGGAGGGTATTATAGTTTTGCCCCTTACCTTTGCAATTGGTCCCCTTTCCCGGCTCTTACACCCCTGCGTTTATATATACCCCTCCACACCAAGAAAAAAAGCATACATACGCACAAACAAACAAAGCAAAACAAAGAATTATATATGTTTTGCCTCCTCCATCCCCCATTTTTAAAAGGGGGAATTACCCACTTTCCCCGGCTAATACCCCCCCTCCCCCCAAAAAAAAGAAAGAAAATAAACAACAAATATATAAACAGCAGATTTATGACTTTTAAAAATTCAACGACGTATGCAAATGAATTAAGAAAGAGTAATCAGACAAACATGTATACATATTGTCAAAATCAATAGAATAAAGAACAAAATAAAGAAATATAGAAAAAAGGTGTTTCTCTGTTTTATGGGGAATAACATTCAATCAAAAATAACTTATTTTGTCTCGTTTTAAATTTTTTGATCCACTGATTTTGGAAATCAATTTTTTGTTTGTTTAATTTCATGCTCATTACAGTAATGTGATATTCGAGTAGACCCAAGTATTATTGATCACGTGACACAATATTTTATTTCATTTTCCATCCCTATATCCAAAATGGGTGGCCGTTTATTGACGTTGAGACTGGTGTTGCGCTATCACAATTCGGCTTAAGCAAATTTCATGAACATGAAGAGAAGAGGAGAAATCCTCCGTATAGTTCGATTAAGAAGATTTAAAAGATTTCAGCTTAACTGCTAATCAAACCCACGAGAGGTTTGTACATGGAAACATGTTATGGTTGCAGTTTTTTTTGCAGTCAGTAACTTCGTAAATACTTTTTTTTAATTTCAGCATTTTAATACATAGTTAGCTTTTTCAAGTTATAATTATAATTTTTATAAACACTTTTCAAATAAATTATATTTATAAAACAAGGTAATTAGGTCACAAGATGAACGATAAAGTGCCTATGAACTCACAAAATGCACGAGTGACTCTCTTTCTAAAAAGTGTCCGTGTAACACTCGTTATTGTACTGTTTTTATAGCTCTGCTAGGGGCAAAGTCGTACAAGTATTTCTCAAGTGCAACACAAAGAGCAAGTGCTACAGTGAAAACGGGTAAATTATGAAAGTAAATTTGAAATTTCATGATATTTTTAAAAGGGAGACTTGTCTAATTAAAATATCGTGAAGAATTGTGACACTAGTAAGCATCACGCAAAGTTGGAAATGATTGCTTATAAAATACCCATTGAGCAGGGTCGATATAAACAGATTGAGAAAGATAGAAAAATTTGTAAATTTTGTAAATTCAATTGAAGATGAAACTCAATTTCTATGGAATGTCATGCATTCGACCAACAACGACAAGTTATGTTAGATTCTGCTTTAATTATATGACTGTTATAATTTCAAAAATCTAGATACAGAAAAACATAATTTATTCCCGACCGCTTCTTTCATAATATGAATATGAAGAAATTTGCATCACTGTGCCTTTGATTTGTTATAAACATTTTACAATAAGACAACTTCTAAAGGCAAATCAAGGTCGCTAACTTTCCATACTTCCTAAAGTCGTTGCCCTTTTGTCGTTGGTGGATAGTTGTCTCATTGGAAATCATCTTTTTTTTAGAGGGAAAGTGAAATTGCAAGTTTGCAAAATATTCGGAAACGTAATACGCCCATAATTTCAAGTATTAGTTCCAGTTATGAAAGAGGATACATATTTTTAAAACAATTATTTTGCACTCTACCAAACGTATGATTGACACAAACAACATCCAATGATTTAATATATTGGTCCGGCGTGGATATACCATTGCCAATAACAACGTGCACGTTTTAGTCCTGAGGGATATTTAGTCGTCACGAAAACTTTCTCCTCTAGACTTTCCGCATGTTATGTTCTTAAGATGAATACTATATCAAGAGTCACGTGTACTTATATTCGTCATTTGAATTCTGTTGGATAGTTGTCTCATTGGCAAGCACACCACATCTCCTGATTTCTATAATTATTGTTATTTATCATTCGTGTATGCACCTTTAATTAGTCCATTGTTTCAAATTAAAAGAAGATGTAACAGTTATAACAAAAAAGAATAACCATGTCTACTTCAAATTGGGAAACTCATGTGCTGTTTATGGGATATAGGGAAGTGTTGCCTGATCGTTGAAAATCACTGTTAAGGCATTCATAACTTTTGTAGACGCGGGCAATTTGTAGAGCTTAACACATTGGAAGGCTATTTGTATTGAGAAAAGCGCGTCGGAAACACCAAATTAATTCAATAAACTATTTTGTTTTTTCTTTTAAAGACTGCATGCTGATCTCTAGTTGTGTTATTGTTTTGTTTGTGTTGTTGGGTTTCCTTCTAATTAACATATATCAAACATCTCCTTATATTCGCAGAAAGCGGTAAATAAAGAATACAAATATGTGTTGGTTGTTAACAATGATTTTAAAAAAAGATTCATCGTATTTCAATATCGCAAGAAAGCATTCGAGAAGAAGGCCAAACATGCACAGTATGGCGCGGATTGTGTGTCACAATTTAGTCTATATGCAATTACATAAATATATTTACGCGTATGCGTTATTAATTCTGCATCTGCACAATTGTATTTATGCAATCGAGTAATTAGTTCTGCATATGCGTAATTGTATTTATGCTATCGGGTTATTAATTATGCATATGCATAATTCTATTTATGCAATCGAGTAATTCTATTTATGCTATCGAGTAATTATATCTATGTAATTGCGTTATTAATCATGCATATGCGTTATTGTATAATGCAATTGCGTAAATAATTCTGCATATGCGAAATTAATAAAGATTAACCAAGCACGTTGCTTCTTTCATTCATAGAAATGTAACAAGTACACATAATCGGTTATACGATTTTGGTTGGAAACGAACAAATTTTCGATAATGCAGAGTTATTTTTTATTTTCTTCCAAGCTTGTTCTAGCGTTTTATATATTAATTTTCAGTTTTATTTCATAAAGTTTCATAAATGTTGCTTCTGTGTTGATGCCCCTTTCAAAAGATGAGGACATATCATGAATGAAAAATAAACACAAAACAATTGCACCTGTAAATATTTAGGACGAAAAGCAGAAAAACAAACGAGACAATGAAACACTATATGGTCTGTTCGTCTAAACACGTTCGCCGGCTTAATACAGTATTTATAATTTAGTATTTTGGGGTTCCTTCGTCTATGCATACAATTATAAAAACAGCTCTTGGTCATTTTTAATTTGTGCCACAAGCATATGAAAATGAAACTCGGACATCTTCTGTGCCAAAACTTATGTTTTAAGTTGCTCTTATTAATCGTTTCAATATTAAATGCCAATTTCGCTTTTTTAAATGGTCTTCATTAATCATAAGTAGACCTTAAACATTCCTTGTAGTTCAAGCTTATTTTTTTTGTGTGTCAAACTTGTCTAGTTTATGGTTATTCTGACACGACGGATATTGCATTTTCTGTACCGTAAATTGGTTCAAATGATTCCTTAAGCCGAGAACAGACTCTTTAAGGCAACATGGTACGATTGTTATCCCTCCAACGCCAGGCGAGATATAGCAAAGACTCCGTTCTTCTGTCTTGTTTATACCGTAACTTGAGCAAAAATAGTGTTTGATTTTAAAAATATTTTTGCAAGTAGTACCATTCTGCAAACTTTGGTTTAAATTTTTGAATTTCACTGTTTAAAGCACACGTAATTGTTGATAGATCAATCAGTGTGACGGGTAGAAAACCTTTCACGATCAAAACGATGGGAGAAGAATTTTCAAAACCTTTTATTTAACATATTATATATCAGTTCGTACATATTAAGTAGGTTTCTGGCCAATTTCTCAATGTAATCATGAAAATGTAATCGTTTGTGAAAGGTTGGGATTTTTCCAAAAGGGCGATTCTTCATACCAAAGACACTATACATGTCAACAACTCATCATTACTGTTAAACCGAAATTAACCAAATATTAAAAAAGTGTTTTAGAACTTTCAACCAAAAATTACCAAAACTATAACCAAAAATTGTCCATGTACACATTTCTAAAGATTAAGGTATGGTATTTAAGTAAATTTCATGCCAACAAAGACGCACTGACCAATGGACTTGTTATACCCTCGGCAACTAATAGTCAACCCTCAGTGGTATCGACCCAGTGGTAGTAATGAAACATGCATTAAAATACACCATTTATCAGATGCAACATAAAAGACGTAAAATATCCTAAAATGCTAACGAAACTTTTTAGATTGTATAGAAACTCAATTTATGCATGAGGATTCTGGTGCAGTTTAAACGGTATATTTCAGGGGAGACAATGTTTAAATATTTATATACGTCGTTTGCTTTTTTGCGCTTATGAATGTACATTTCCGATGCGTTCACATGAGTATATCATCCGTCTGCAATCGGCATATCTTGATTTATTTGTATTATTATTATTTATACGTTGACACGAGCGTTATTATTCGTATCTAATCATCTAGTTTTTTTTTTATTATTATTATTTCTTATGGACTATACAGGCAAGTAATATACTGAGCAGTTAGACAGATACTCCACTCGGACAAATTATTCTGACTCCGAGTCAACCAGCCATTGCTCTAACACATAATATAGCATTTTTCTCTCATATCTGGCCATTTAATATGAATCTAGTCTTGGTTGACCTCGACCTCTGGGTGTCCTTAGGAATTCTGCTATAATTAAAAATAAATTTAATCACGGTAGACCGTGGGAATTTTTTTCATTTTTCATTTTTAACATTTGGAAGAGGCAAAAAATAGAGTTATACTAGAACACACCCGCGACATCACGGGTCCGTGTCTGAATTAAAGTAACTACGCCTTATTTTTAGCCTGGATTTTTAGTATTCGTATTGTCATTTGATAAAGTCATGCTGATTATAAGGTGCACATTTTCCTCTGCTTTCAAAATCTTTCTGTTTGAATCCGCCCTGGCTTTCTCACTACAATATAGTAGTGGTACTCCAGATAGTGGAGGGAAGAATAAAGAAGAAGAACTACAACCGGAAACTACATGTACATGTGCCATATAATATTGGTACTGGTATCGGATTCGACCCGGAACTTGTTAATAATTGGTAATATTAATTATGTGGACAACAAAAAGGCCTGGGATTGTGTAATTTTTTATCAACAGTATTGTCGTATATTAGTTATACATAAAGTTGAATTCTTTGATTCGGCGTTTTTATGTTATTCCGGCTAACAAATTGGACCTCGTTATTTTAGTGGTATAGATGCATATCAATGTCAACAATATTTTGTGATAAGCTCACTGGGTTATAAAAAGTTACAAATTTTGCTACTTACATTTTTTAAGTCCAGAATACAGTGCTTCGTATTCAAGGTCAAATTTGATTAAAAAATACTTGAAAATATTGAAATGTGCTAATTAAACTATTGAGTTTAATCTTCCCAAATAACACACGGCTAAAACTTATCTTGTATAAAACATACATATGTCAACTTTATTTTTCCCTGTCGTAAGAAATTTGTATGGTCACAGTTTCCTAAAAAAATAAATTTTCCGAATAGACTATTTTTGTAATTTTTTCATCCACCTATTTCAAAATGTTTATTTGAACTTATATGCCTACATTTTCTTCAAGATAATTTTATTTTTTCGGATGACCATAATTCATAATTGTTAGTTAAGTTGTTTATTGGAATCTGACCTATAACATTATACAATTTCAAGTTGTTTACATATATCGCATTTTTTCGTAAAAATATAGACATACACTTATTTGCTTGGGACACAGTCTGCACATTATTCAAGTCGATAGACAGTTTGGATATTTTCACTTTAGAACTGGTGAAGAGAGGTCTCTTTCGTTTCTAGCGTTTTATATATTAATTTTCAGTTTTATTTCATAAATGTTGCTTCTGTGTTGATGCCCCTTTCAAAAGATGCGGACATATCATGAATGAAAAATGAACACATAACAATTGCACCTGTAAATATTTAGGAAGAAAAGCAGAAAAACAAACGAGACAATGAAACACTATATGGTCTGTTCGTCTAAACACGTTCGCCGGCTTAATACAGTATTTATACTTTAGTATATTGGGGTTCCTTCGTCTATGCATACAACTATAAATAAAAGCTCTTGGTCATTTTTTAACTTGTGCCACAAGCATATGAACATCAAACTCGGACATCTTCTGTGCCAAAACTAATGTATTAAGTTGCTCTTATCAATCGTTTCATTATAAATGGCAATTTCGCTTTTTTGAATGGTCTTCATTAATCATAAGTAGACCTTAAACATTCCTTGTAGTTCAAGCTTATTTTATTTTTGTGTCAAACTTGTCTAGTTTATTGTTATTCTGACACGACATATATTGCATTTTCTGTACCGTAAATTGGTTCAAATGATTCCTTAAGCCGAGAACAGACTCTTTAAGGCAACATGGTACGATTGTTATCCCTCCAACGCCAGGCGAGATATAGCAAAGACAACGTTCTTCTGTCTTGTTTATACCGTAACTTGAGCAAAAAAAGTGTTTGATTTTAAAAATATTTTTGCAAGTAGTACCATTCTGCAAACTTTGGTTTAAATTTTTGAATTTCACTGTTTAAAGCACACGTAATTGTTGATAGATCAATCAGTATGACGGGTAGAAAACCTTTCACGATCAAAACGATGGGAGAAGAATTTTCAAAACCCTTTATTTAACATATTATATATAAGTTCGTACATATTAAGTAGGTTTCTGGCCAATTTCTCAATGTAATCATGAAAATGTAATCGTTTGTGAAAGGTTGGGATTTTTCCAAAAGGGCGATTCTTCATACCAATGACACTATACATGTCAACAACTCATCATTACTGTTTAACCAAAATTAACCAAACATTAAAAAAGTGTTTTAGAACTTTCAACCAAAAATTACCAAAACTATAACCAAAAATTGTCCATGTACACATTTCTAAAGATTAAGGTATGGTATTTAAGTAAATTTCATGCCAACACAGAAGCACTGACCAATGGACTTGTTATACCCTCGGCAACTAATAGTCAACCCTCAGTGGTATCGACCCAGTGGTAGTAATGAAACATGCATTAAAATACGTAAAATATCCTAAAATGCTAACGAAACTTTTTAGATTGTATAGAAACTCAATTTATGCATGAGGATTCTGGTGCATTTTAAACGGTATATTTCAGGGGAGACAATGTTTAAATATTTATATACGTCGTTTGCTTATTTGCGCTTATGAATGTACATTTCCGATGCGTTCACATGAGTTTTATCATCCGTCTGCAATCGGCATATCTTAATTTATTTGTATTATTATTATTTATACGTTGACACGAGCGTTATTATTCGTATCTAATCATCTATTTTTTTTTTTATTATTATTAATATTTCTTATGGACTATACAGGCAAGTAATATACTGAGCAGTTAGACAGATACTCCACTCGGACAAATTATTCTGACTCCGAGTCAACCAGCCATTGCTCTAACACATAATATAGCATTTTTCTTTCATATCTGGCCATTTAATATGAATCTAGTCTTGGTTGACCTCGACCTCTGGGTGTCCTTAGGAATTCTGCTATAATTAAAAATAAATTTAATCACGATAGACCGTGGGAATTTTTTCATTTTTCATTTTGTTACATTTGGAAGAGGCAAAAAATAGAGTTATACTAGAACACACCCGCGACATCACGGGTCCGTGTCTGAATTAAAGTAACTACGCCTTATTTTTAGCCTGGATTTTTAGTATTCGTATTGTCATTTGATAAAGTCATGCTGATTATAAGGTGCACATTTTCCTCTGCTTTCAAAATCTTTCTGTTTGAATCCGCCCTGGCTTTCTCACTACAATATAGTAGTGGTACTCCAGATAGTGGAGGGAAGAATAAAGAAGAAGAACTACAACCGGAAACTACATGTACATGTGCCATATAATATTGGTACTGGTATCGGATTCGACCCGGAACTTGTTAATAATTGGTAATATTAATTATGTGGACAACAAAAAGGCCTGGGATTGTGTAATTTTGTATCAACAGTATTGTCCTATATTAGTTATACATAAAGTTGAATTCTTTGATTCGGCGTTTTTATGTTATTCCGGCTAACAAATTGGACCTCGTTATTTTAGTGGTATAGATGCATATCAATGTCAACAATATTTTGTGATAAGCTCACTGGGTTATAAAAAGTTACAAATTTTGCTAATTACATTTATTAAGTCCAGAATACAGTGCTTGGTACTAAAGGTCAAATTTGATTAAAAAATACTTGAAAATATTGAAATGTGCTAATTAAACTATTGAGTTTAATCTTCCCAAATAACACACGGCTAAAACTTATCTTGTATAAAACATACATATGTTTACTTTATTTTTCCCTGTCGTAAGAAATTTGTATGGTCACAGTTTCCTAAAAAAATAAATTTTCCGAATAGACTATTTTTGTAATTTTTTCATCCACCTATTTCAAAATGTTTATTTGAACTTATATGCCTACATTTTCTTCAAGATAATTTTATTTTTTCGGATGACCATAATTCATAATTGTTAGTTAAGTTGTTTATTGGTATCTGACCTATAACATTATACAATTTCAAGTTGTTTACATATATCGCATTTTTTCGTAAAAATATAGACATACACTTATTTGCTTGGGACACAGTCTGCACATTATTCAAGTCCATAGACAGTTTGGATATTTTCACTTTAGAACTGGTGGAGAGAGGTCTCTTTGGTAAAAAAACATCATGACATTGACGTTTTAACTCTTTGGTTTTATTTTGCTTTATCCCTGAAAAATGCAGATGATCTGTGGTATTTTAAAAACAGTAAATATTACTTTCGCCAAGTACACAAGACGCGACGAACTTGAACATAAGGTTTGTACTTATATGTAACCCTAATAAGTTAATGCTTTTCTCTAGCACATGTAATTGCATGATATGACTTCTCACTGATAATGTAACATGACGGCCATGTAACAAAGTTGTTAAACAGATGACAAATTGACAAACAGTGAAATTGATGAATATCTGGACAATCCACTCCCTGATGAGTTCACGTTAAACACAATTAACCTCACGTATCCACCCAAAATGATTGATTCAAATCTATGTCAACCACCTCCGTGATCTTCGCTAAAATTTGAACGGATTCAAGCAATTATTACTAGAAGTTCTAATGTTGGTTTTTTTTTAATTTCTTACAAGTACTTTACCAAATCTCAATCAAATGTCCATGCTTTGCTTTGCTTGAAAGTGAAGCGTATACAACTAATCTGCATTTTAATCAGATAAATAATGTCTGTAGTTAGTACAAAATTACAAGTTAGGTACTTTAGAATAGAGACAAATTATGTAGGGGTCGTTTTGCTCAGTCTTTAGTTTTCCAAGTTGTATTTTGCGCACTGGTGTTTGTCTTTTGGTCGTTTTTTGTTTTTTTGCTATTGCAATTTCAGTTCGGTATCTTTAGTCTCTCTTGTGAATGTTAATATACCGTTTCCTACGAAATATTTAATAAGACAGTGTTTCTCATCCAATATTCTATTGACATATCGTAAATAGAACTGAAAAATTGAAAAATCACATTTTCAAACTCGGAAAAATTCTGACATCTTTTATCAAGGAAAACAGGGTTGATTCAGTCAAAATAGGTTTTTTCGTCGATGGTTTGCTGATTTTGAATACGTTCAGGTACTCATAAATACTGACCGTTTTAATGTGTCGCTACTTAAACTTCATTAACGTGTTAGAAATTATGTTTCTCTCTTTTTCCAATGAGTGCTAGTAGCAAACAAACATTGTTGGCAACCTTAGCTTTCTTTCCATAGTAATTCGCACGTTGTGAACAAAATACTTTTCAAATTAAAGGTTGTTTTATTTATTTGTTTCAAGTTAGTGGTCATCATGTTGGTAGCGGGACTATTTAGTTTTCCGTTCAATTGCATGTTTTACTGTTACCATATATGATATAAAAAGGCAAAGTTGGAGGTTTGTGCACCCCCTCCATCCCAAACCACCATGACCAACACCAACATCACAACCACACACACACATATGATGTACCTGTACTAGGTCAGACTTTTGCCCCCTAGTTTATCACTGAAGTTTGATTTTTTTTTTCCTGAGGAGTAGGGAGTTCGTGGTTGGCGTTGTATCTCCTAATTCTCAATACTGTTAAATTGGTACTGATTATTATCGTTTTAATGTATTATTGTTATACTCAAAAGAGCTCGTCTGCTTTGAGCAAAATCCGTCATGCGCAGACTTTTGTGCATGCCACGTAAGTGAAATATGTTGTAACATGGATACACGCATTGTTATGAATGACGGAAATGACAATGATGGAGTGCAGACCTGGGAACCTTTGAAAATCTGTAGTACGCTGCAAAAAGAAGGGATGAAGTTGTGGATGGGGGTTTACAGAATAGAAAATAATAGGCAAAAAATATAGAGAATAGAGAAAAATGGATAAAGAAAATAAATAATAGAGAATAATAAGGTGCTAAAATATAAAGTATAAAGACTAGAGAATAATGGGCAAAAAGTATAAAGAATAGAAAACAATCCCCTATAAAATTAAAGAATACAAAAATATAGGACCCCCCAATCAAAACCCTCAGGGAAGGGGCTCCTATCAAATCAATGTAAGTAAATATAACTACCTAAAAGACATTTAATTTATTTAACTACCCATTTGGAAATAGTTTAATCGATAAAGCCAAACAAATTCATGTTGTAAACAAATATGACAAAAAAACAGTATAATGTCATATATTAAACCTAGCTGCTTTTGAACTGATACATCGTATCAGTATTGGCTGAAAAATGACTTTGAAGTTTTGTCTTTCACGACAAATGATTGTTTTGTGTAAAATTGACATTATTTGTGAGGTCAAGGTCATTTTGACTTTATATGGTTGAAAACTTCATATTTTGAGTTTTGTAATTAAAAACGTCGTGTTGAGAAATTGTTTGTGAACAACTATCTAGCATTTAGTCCTTCTATTAAAATCTATTATTAATGAAGCCGGATTTTGTTATTTGACAGAAAAAACAAGTGGAAACAAATCAAAGTTGAAATCCTTTTTTTAAAAATTGTGAAGTTGACCATTAGCTTTAGTTTTAAATTAAATTGGACCATTATCTGATCCTTACGACAGGCATATTCTTATAGTACAATTTTCCCCTTTCAAATGATATATAATTTAGCTGTGTGTTCTTCTGTTGGGAGATTAAATCTAAAAAATTCTGTCCTTGGTCACCGCACTATTAGGGGTCATTGTAAACTATAAGAACAGAAAACGCAACACAACGCAACGAAATATGTAAATTGAGAAACGAAAAACTAAGAAACCAAACAAAATCTGTAAAATGAAAAACATCGTTATTTTCATCAGAGTCGTTTCTGGTTTAATTGAATTATACAGAAAAGAGTGTACCGGCTGTATGCCAGCCATCGTTCCCTGAAATGATAGTCGACTTGAAAATCATGATTAAAACATGCATTTCTATATGAATAACGAATCCAAACAAAAACCAAAGTTTATATTTTCGGTTTTCCTTCACATGCACGAAATACATAGCGTGTACTTTTACAGATATGCAACTAACTTTTGCATGATGATACAATGTCCTGTAAATTTACGCACCATGCAAATTTGCGTAATGTGTAAATGCATGTACCTGTGTATGTATTTTTCCATACATATGTAAATTTGCGCTTGAGAACAGGTCTTTTGAAAAAGTACCACAAAAAGAAGACGACAGATGAGGTTTTTAAGGTTGGAATTTCCACCACCCAACATACACACAAACTGTTGCACAGAAATTTAAAAAAAACGTAAGGAAATATGCGAGAATTGTCCAATCTCCCCCAGAATCTCCTTTATGAAAAACCCGTGATGCGTCTCTGATATATTATTAAACCAAAGCCGGGTCAAATTGTCATAAAAAAGAACCATTACCAATAATAACATCACAAAAGGTTTCTTTAAATTCAGTTAAAATATACAGTAATGTATTCACGAGAGATCATTATTTATAAAGAATGTTCGGTGTACACAGCGAACGTTTGAAACGCTACCTCAAATTGGGAACATATTAAGAACATCCCAGCGTGTCCGTACTGTCAAATTCCACGCCCCGAAAGACGTAATATTATTCATGTTGAGTACTGGGTTCTTACATTTCAGTATTGAAAGAAGTCGATTCCAAGCAGCCTGTACCAGTCAGTGATCGATTATAATTATATGTATAAAAGACACTTACATGAGCAAGATCACACATCGAAAGGGACTGACATTCTCCCGAAATGAGCCAATTATTTAAATCAGTATGTATCAGCATGTATTAAAGGGTACAAATTATACCCGTGGTTTAGTAGTGTAACAATAATTATGTGGAGGTCACACCAGGTGATAAATACTGGTAAATATTGTAGTTATTTATGTTATAGAACATTGTGTTATAAATATGATTTGAGTAAAATGATGTATACTTGTACTTATTTCAATCTTTTAGCAAATATGAGGTGTATAATTAATATATTATGGACACGTGTTGATATTTAAATACAATATTAATTTGTAACTATTACAATGACTTTAGCACATACAATTAATCTATGTAGTCTCAATGTAAACGGGATCAGTTCTAGGGAAAAAAGAAATAGAGTTATGGAATGGATAAAAGCACAAAAAAGCCAAATTACCTAATTAAAAAAGACACATTTTAATGAAAATATTGAAAGAGAATTTATAAAATTAAAACGGAATATGAAACCTTTTATAGTCACGGTTCAACTTCTAGTAGGGGCGTTGCTATTGAAATAAAGCGAAGTTCACAAGAGAGCGAAGGCGTAGTTTAGTAAAGGACCTGGAACATAAAATGGAGCTTATAGATGAGAGACACGCTTATGAAAATTATAATCTGGAAAAAGAAATTAATGATATAGAAAAAGAATTAAGTAAGATTTATGATGAAAACGCAAAAGGGACACAAATTAGATCTAGAGAAAAATGGGTTAAAAGATTAAAAAAAGTACTTTAAAAAATTATCAATGAAGATCAAACCGGTTACGTTAAAAATAGATTTATTGGGTTTAATCTGAGACAAATTCAAGATGTTATAGATTATGCAGACACATACAATATAGAGGGGGCAATAGTTTTTGTAGATTTTGATTTGTTGGAATGGGATTTTATGTTTGGAACTTTGAAGCATTTCGGTTTTAACGAATCATTTATTAACTGGGTTAAAACAATGTACACAGATATACAAACATGTGTTATTAACAATGGATGAGTATCAGAAACTTTCAAAAATTTAAGTGGAATAAGACAAGGATGCACTTTGTCGGCTCTAGTGTTTGTGTTGGCTGTTGAAATTATGGCCCAAAGATTCAGAAATAATAAAAATGTAAAAGGTATAAATGTAAAACTAGATGGGAAAAGTCATAGTATTAAGATTTCACAATTACCTGACGACACAACACTTTTTTTGTAAAGATAAAAACGATGTAGTAACTGCAATGAACGAATTAGAAACTGTTGGTTCTTTTTCAGGTTTTTTTTATTAAATAGAAATAACACAATAAAACAGAGGGCTTATGGATTGGGAAATTGAAATCGTGTAAAGATACAATTGTCGGGATTAAGTGGGGAGATAAACATATTAAAGCTCTAGGGGTGTTTTTCAGACATGATAAAGTGGAATGCCAAAAATTAAATAGGGATTGTAAATAGAAAACATGAATAAATTATTTATGATATAGAAAAAACGAAATCTATCAATTTTAGGGAAAATCCTAATTATAAAGATTTTATTATTGCCTTTATTTACATTCCTAGGAAACGTCTGTTTAATTTTAGAATATTATCTAAAAGAAATAGAAAACAAAAGCTTTAAATATATTTGGGATGGGAAGCCAGACAAAGTTAAAAGAAGCCTGATGATAGGTCCATATGAAAAGGGAGGTTTAAAAATGGTCGACTTTAAAAGTTATTATGTGGCTTTAAAAGCATCATGGGTAAATAGATTGGTAAATGGTAAACTTGCGACTTGGAAGCTTATACCATAGAAATATTTAAATGTTTTAAACAGAATTCTGTCAATATTTAGCATGAATTTGAACGATACTAAATCTCTGAAATATTCTTAAAATTTTCCTGCGTTTTATCAAGAAGTAATAAAGTCCTTGAATTTGAGTGGCGTGGGGCAAACAAAACAACCAAATACATTTATTGATATCAGAAAACAAACAATATGGGGAAATAAATTTATAAAATTTGGAAATAAATCATTTATATTGGATTAAGATTGATCTGATTTACATAAATGATATCTTAGATGATACAATGTCATTATCAGAAATCTACCATATAAACAAATTAAAGTTCAAAATAAACTGGATCGCTGAATTTCATTAATTAAAAAATTCTATCCCAGAAGAATGGATCCATGTTGTTCAAAAAGAAAATTCGGTTAAAAGTACAGTTGATATTCAGAGAAATAAGATTATCTGGAAAAATCATTATACTGAGACTCACTTATTAACAAATGAAATATTATATAACTCTTTAATAAGTATAAAAATAGAGCCATCAATAGGAATAAACAGATGGCTTAGAATCCTAGAAATACAAGAAACTATAAATATGAATTCATTGTACCAATTTATTTTTGAATATCTGACTGAAAATAAGTTAAAAATATTTAGATGGAAATTATTACAGTATATTGTTCTAACGAAAAAAACATTTATTGCAATGGAAAATAACTAAGACAGATAAGTGTAATTTTTGTAACCAAGAAGAAGATTATGCACATTATTTTCTATATTGTTCATATTTGATTAAATTTTGGAAAAAAGTTGATGACCTCTTTAAAAAAAGTAAAAATAGAATTTGTTATTAATTTACAACATCTTATATTTGGATATAAAATCACAAATAGAAAATATTACTTTTTGAATTATCTAAAAACGATACTTAGTTTTTCTATCTACAAGTCATATTATGTATCCGAACAGAGAACAAAAATTGTTGATGTCTATAGTATTTTTGAGATGAATTTAATAAGAGAGAAGACACAGATATATATAATTCAATATGTCCAATGTTATTGTCAATTAAAAATGATTTTAGCAATAGTTAGTCTTCATATAGGACACTTGTACATCTTAATAAGTTACTAAGTTTAATCAGCTGTTTATTTTCCTGGATAATCAGTTGAGTGTAACAGAACAAATCAAGAGAAGCATGGACACGTGGTGAGATTTGTAGCAAGCAAGATTTGATGAATAAATATTATTATGTTTTTAAAAAGAAAAAAAAAACATTCTCCCGAAACCCTATGACATAAACATATAAGGACGAGACTTTTAATCGAAATCTGATAGAAAGATGAGATGTCCTGACTTGCTACATACATTTTTTTCAAATAACGGAGTGGTGGGGGTTTAACTAGGTTTGTGGGATCTCAAACCTCCCCTTAATCATATCTTATTTCTATCAAAGTTATAAAGACATACTAAAAAATACTTGCACAAAACAAATGTGTCAAATGACCGCTTAACTATTTATCATCAAATGAAACCAGAAGCTCGTATGAGCCTGTTATGGCTCACCTGCCAAAGTCTGTCAAATTGAACCTGATATTTGTTTTTTAAAGGATCTTCTATATATGCTTCCTGTAAAGTGTGGTTACATTTGGCAATGAAAAAAGTAAAATAACAAAAATACCAAACTCCAAGGAAAATTCAAATCGGAAAGTCCATTACAAAATGGCAAAATCAAAAGCTCAAACACATCAAACGAATGGAAAACAACTGTCATATGTCAAATGAAGTTTCAGAGGACAAGATTGTAAACAATATCAGCCAATCAGAAACAGAAAGTGCCCATGGCAGCCATATTTGCTATCTGATCAGGACAAAATAAGACACTTTCGTAAGGGACCTCCAATAAATGCTTCATGTCAAGTTTAGTTTAAATTTGGCCAACCAATTTGAGAGTATAACTAAAATATTTAATCAGCCAATCAGAAACACAAATTGACCATGGAGGTCATGTTTGTCTTACGATCGGAACAAAATTTGTGAAGGACCAACCATAGATCTTTCCTGTAAAGTTTGGTTCCATTTGGCCAAGAGGTTTCAGAGGAGAAGGTTTGGCGGTTTCAGAGGAGGTTTTTTTTAAATATCCCCCATAGCAGCCACGTTTGTTGTCCGATCGGACCAAAATGAGCAAATTTAATAGAGGACTTCCCAAAGATGCTTTACATGTATGTCAAGTTTCATTTTATTTGATCAAGCGGTTTAAGAGAAGAATATTTTTGAGATATTTCTCTCTTGCTCTCAAATGATATATAGCAACCTGCATATCATTTAATTTTTTTCGCTGAACAGATCCAAGCCTGGGCACTTCTGAATACAATTTATGGATAAAAATAATTAAATTTGTATGAAGTTTTCGTACATGGGAAATCATGAATAGTATGTAATGCCGTTTTCTATCCACCTTATATACTCTTTTCATTTATGGAACTGACATTATAACTGTTATAAATATAATCATTCTTTATGCGTGAACCCCCTATGTATTGGCGACTTTTGGAAGCTTCTATGAGCCATTCAGATATCCTCGGAAACAAGATTCTCGGAACGTCTCGAAAATCTTCGATCAATTATACAGGTAGTTATCTATGTCTTTGATACGGCCCCTCTATGGATAGGCTACCACGTGACTGTGTATATTTCAACGAACCAAGTTCATTTGTAGATCGGAAAGTATATAAGTAAAGAAAGTAAGTGACAGAACATATGCGTTTTGATTTGAATGTTTATTAAATATCAAGTAAAAGGATAACGCAATTAGATAAATAATTAAATCGTGTTTTGATACGGTCCCTGTACGCGTAGTGTGTGCAGTATTTAATACAACGTGCTATTGTGTTTTGTAATAATAAACTTGGGAATAGTATACTGACAATAAATTATGTCCAATAATCTGATTATTTCTGAACGTTTACCACTTAATTCCATCATAGCCTGAGCAAGTGTCGGAAAGCAAGAAGAAAATGAAAAAAAAAACGATATTTCTGTCAGAAGTCCGAAACACAGTGGTTTGAAAACAGAAAGATAATTAAACAAAACGTTATTCTGTCAAAAATAGTTAATTTCATTAATAGATACTATCAGACCAATGGAAATTCAATGTTCATTAAAATCATTTAGTTTAACATACATGTGACAGAGTTGTCAAGTCACAACCGGAGATTTGAAAATTTTCAGTAGGAGTTTGGGCCTCAAAACTGAAGATTTTTTATCGACATATTTATCGATGTTTTCTGTGTTCATTTTGATAATAAAGCTACATATTTCCCCCTTTTTTAAGATAACAGTATTACTATTAATGAATTATCTCTGTATTGTTACAATGTGAAATATTTTCCAACACTAAGCTATACGAAAAATTTGTATGTGATTTTTTTCCTTTACTCATCTTTGTCACCTATCTTAGTGTGTTCCTCAGTTCCAACATCCAATCATAATTTATGTGTTTTAAAGTGTTATTCCATTTTCCAAGCTTATTGTTCATTCGGCCAGATTTAGCATAAACACTTAAAAATCATTAAATTACCATCCTTAAATGATTCTTCGTTCAATTTGTATTTCATTTATATTCTTTTATCAATTTACGTTATGTTAAGGAGGGTAACTTAAAACATGATAAAACAAGGGAAGTAACCCGAAATTTCATTTAAGTGTTTTCAAATACACAAAGCTTTTATTACATAACGGCAGTTAGCCTGAGGTAAAAATCGTTAATTAATAGTATATTTGACACCCAAGGTGTCAAGTGAAGCCATATAATTATACAAGTTCTTTGATTTACAGGTAAAAATTACCTTCATCAGTGAAACAACAATGTAATTAATGTGGACATCGATGGTAAAAAAAAATAGAGACTGACAATTTTTTTGGGGTTGAAATTTAAAAAAAACCGGAAGATTTGAATAATTAACGGGAGGGACAGAAGAGGGCTTAAAATTCGGAAGATTTTGACTCCCGCCGGAAGAACCACATGTCTCGACTTTCAGCGTTCTACTTCTAGACCCGAAACCAGGAGTTTTATTTCAAGTATAGGACATTTAAATTTTGACATGATCATGTTTCAATGTCTCGTTCAAGCAAATGTTTGAAAAAAATCATATTTTGAAAACATGTTGGTTGTTGCGTTTCCTTTTATTTTGGGAGAGAATAGTTGATTGATGGTTTGTTTCATATAATGAAGTAATTTTGTTTAGTGCATATCATTTTTAGTCCTTTCAAATTTGAAATACATTTATGAAAAATTCTATAAAAAAACATGAGAATGAAATAATCTGAATCTATGCACAAACATAATGCAAAATGTTACCTTAGATGATTTAACCATGAGATCCATTTCTTTTTGTTCTATCAGCCATTTTGTTAACTCAATGTTTCCACTGTAAGCTGCCAAATGTAATGCTGTTTCTCCGTTCTGTAATGATGATTAAAGTATTATGTTTTGGTGTTTGATGCTAGTTAAATAAATCAGTGTTTAGTTACAGTGTATGATTAACGTCTGTCGTATAATGATAATTAAGTATTATGCTGTAGTGTTTTATAGTAGTTAAATAATTCAGTGTTTTTGTCTGTGTAATATGATTACTTCATATCCTTTCCGTAGTATTCATAACTTCTGCCAAAAAACCAACATAAACAAACATTCTAACCACCACGAAATAGCAAAGTAATGCTGTTAGTGGCGTTAAACACTAATAAGTCAATCAATCAATCAATCAACAAACATTCTAAATAATACAGTTTTTTTAACTAAGCACTTATCTAAGTACACAACCATGTGTGTCTGTGTTGGTCAACAAGATGTTTGCGACATTGTATCTCATGGTACAGGTATACATGACAAAAAAAATAATGTTCATATAAAATCCTTTACGGTTCTAAAAATCCTAAAGGATATTTTTTCTCCTAGAGTTTTATATCTCTTAAGATAGAAAAAAATGAATAGGATATTTTTTTCTCCATCGGGTCTTTCCATTGTAGAATTACTCTTATATGATTACAATTATTCATATAGAAATAATAACAAATCCTAACAGAAAACATCCAAAAAAAGGGAAAAAAATAAATCATATTGGGTTAACTTATGTCCTGTTGGACCAAAAATAATCCGACGGGAAAATTTGAATCATATAATATAAACAAAAAATTCACAGATGATAGGATATATCAGTGAATGAGAGTACCAAAAGACACTGATTCTATAGCAGTACATGTATGAAGATTTTGATAATTAAACGAAATTTACTTTTATAAGAAAGTTTACATACAATTGTTTTATAGTAAAACTAAGCCATTTAAGTATATAAAACATATTTTTTTTTTAATTCGAAGTTTCATATGACTTTAGTGTCACTCAATGAATATCAATTCAGGAAAGAACACTATATTTTTTTCTACGATTCAAATAGTCACTTTCTGTTGATTTATTGTTGACATATTGCAAGGTAACTTCGAATATTTCCGTAAATTAAAATGATATGAAAATGTTTTGTAAATCTTTTATGAACATTAAAGTTGTATTTATAAATAACAAAGTTGCACTAGTTGTTTGTTAACACCTTTTTTCCTGAGAGTAAACGAATATAGAGAAAAACGACCCAAACTATTCACAGTACATAGAAAGTCGATAACAAAAGCAACATGAATTGTATATAATTGTGGTAATAACGGTGATTTTTTTTGTTAACCTCGATAACAATACTGATAAAAATTCATTTCAAATCATAATCATATTTGAACGTTGTACTTGGAAATTCAATTTGTCTCATCATGTATCGAGAATATGACAAAATAAGTAGACATGTATGTTGGAATATAGAATTTTCAAATATTATACAATTTTGTACAGTTACGGAGTTTTGGTGTGTTCCTATGATATAAACAACCATTAGAAAGAAAAAAAACTGAAAGGATTTGTATTGTTAAAAAATTGTTCGCATTGCAATATTATTACATTTAAAAAAAAGGTCTTAGCTGATTTTCAGTTAAGCAGCAATTTTTACGTCATGAGGCAAACCCTAATGGCTCGGGGTCAAAATTAGTCCGGATTAGAGACTAAAGATTTTCCAGCAAATTTAAATGAAAATAAAAATTGAGATAGTCATACCGAACAGTTTTGTTTAAAACAATAAAATACCAAAAGATTTTGTTAAAACATTTGGAATATATTATTTACGTATTATTAAGTATGCGCTAAATTTGTGCAACATTTCTTTGAAAATAATTCATTTTACGTCGCGAAAAATAACATTTTACATTAGAAACGACAGTATCTCCCCTGTTACTGTATCGTATGCCCTTGAGGAAACTAAAATAAAATGTCAAGTTATGTTCTTTCATTGGTTACTGTAAATGCATGATGTATGCCAACCATGTATCACTTGTATATCTTAATTAGCCAGAGCTGACACATCCACTTACATTGTTTCAGCTATTATTCTGAATTATAAAGCTTTATTCTATATTCAAGACAACTCATGACTTGTAAGTAATGATTCCGGTTAAATCTAAACCAAAGACTTTACCAGTGCAATACCAGCAGAGATTATTATTCATATGTATAATCAACATTAAGTATGCTCAAGACACATATGGCTTGACATGGAGATACCTGTCAATTTGTGAAGACATGTACATTTATTTTGGTTATGTGTGTCGTTGGATTGCTGTATACATGTTAACGTTTACTCAACATCAACTTTAACTATATATGTTTGTGAACTCGCATGGTAATGATACATGGACACCTTAATAATATAGGACAACTGCAACGTACAAAACATGTGGTTTTGTCTTGGACTAATACATTTATCTATTGTTCCAAGGTTGTTTGTATGGATTTTTTTCTATTTTTCTTTGTCAAAAATCAAAAAGTCCGTCTTAATATACACCATGCGATAATCTTTTAATTTTTTTATGGTTATCTAAAACGTTACTAAAACGCAGCTTTCTCAATTTAAATATTGAAGATAGCTAAATGACGACAGATTGACGCATTGTTTATGTTTTTATTGATGAAAACTGTGTTCTTTAGTTTATGATAGTTTTCAGTTCTTCAGTTTGGTAAGAATCCCCCATTTGAAGGTTTTAAGGGTTGACAACTATATAATCAGCACGTGTCATACTAACCTGGTTATAGACATTGGTAAAACCGAGTTTTGTATTTGGTCATACTCAATAAAAAATATATATATGGTTTGGTTTTTAATAAGAACCAATACGGTAAAGGTAACAGACAAAGTATTTGTTTGCGACATCAACTAAAACAAAATGTACTTCCTTGAGTTTTATTAAATTATTTAGATATTGGTGATTAAGCCATACTTTGTTCGATAAACTATTTCAAATGTCTCGTCGGGTTGCTGTCTCATTGACGCATGCCCCACGTGTTGCTTTATAAATGATACACTCAATTTAGCATTTTCTTGATAAATGTCTGCCTTGTTCACTGTACTTGTGAACTATTTACATATTTAACGGAATTCGTTCAAATGCTCGTTCAACCCAACATTATCTACATGTACTTTATCTACATATGATGTACATGTAACAGTAGACAGAATACTGAGGAATTGATTGAAAGAAGAATACAGAACATGAATTCCAAAAACAATTCTGCATTCCTATTGATATAAAGCAAGTCATATAAAAAATATGAAGCTGAGAAGTTTACTGGTCTTATATTGGAATATACAGAGTAAAATATATAAAGATTTGGTCACATAATTTTGAAAGAAACTGTTTGAATGATATCTCATACAATGAATAAACAATTTTTGGAATATATAAAAATAAAAAGATGTAGTATGATTGCCAATGGGACAACTCTCCACAAAAGACCAAATGACAAAGAAACTAACAACTATATATTGGTCACCGTGCGGCCTTGTCTTCTTTTTTTTTTCTCTGCTTGGTTTGAATTATGTTTTGTACATCTATACTGCAATGGCTTTATAAAAGGATATTGGAATTGTTTAATTTCGGAATGTTGGTACCAGCTATGGTAATTGTATGAGCATGTCCCTCATTGTTTAACAAAACCATAGGACCTAGCGTCAACATTTGTTATTTATGGTTATTTTAAAAGTATTTTGAATGAAAGGAGATGTGGGGGAAAATTCATAAGTCATTGCAACAGCAGTCAAACAACTCAAACAGCCAGAACACATCTAAACAACTGAGTCATTAAGGGCAAGAGATGGTTTGAATAAATGTTAACTAAAAATTGTGTCTCGCTGTTTAACAACCTCATTGAAAACCATATTGATACTAATAACTCAAATTAGATGACAGATAATGGGTGATTAAAACCAAACTTTCTTGAAATGATACATGTACATTTGGAATGATTTTGATGAACCTATAATATATACCGAATATTTTGATTACGAAATTGAAAATCAATTGTATATATGGTATAGAGCTATGTGAATTAAAGGAGATGAGATAATACTTAAAACGGGAATATTCATTGGGGAGACAACAACCCAACAACACAAGTATGTATAAATTACCATACATGCATTTAGACAGCTAAGGTCACAGCAATAACACTGAAATATCTAGAGACTTCTTATTTGTATTTTAGTCATTAGTTAACGCTTGGATCATGAGTACTTTAATATTTTTAAGAATAAACAAATAACGAACAAATAAAAAAATAATGATTAGTCATATAAACCCATGTTGTTAAACGGATTTCCCCAGAATCAGTTATCAGGACTGAAAGACATAGCAATGTGTTTGGATACTAACAAAACTCATTATCAATCTCGGTACATTGGGAAACAGACGAGACATCTGTTTGATACCGAAGGTCTAAGGTCAAACTCGGGTCAAATCGTGTCATTATGGTACCGTGTGAAACATTTTGAATAAGTGAATACATCTATCGTCCTCAAAAACTGCATAGGAAAATAAATACTCAACAGTTCAAAACACCTTGAATCTAGGAATGATTAAGATCCATAGATAGATGGCTTTTTTTTAAATTTGATTAATTGGCAAAGACAGAAATCAGTCAAAAGTTCAATTGTTTGAGCATTCTTTAGACCTTTCAGACACCTATTTCTTGTTAACAAAGCAGGATCAAAACTAAAGATTTAAAAAATTGTATTTGGTTATTTTCTGACAATGTCTTTAGGAGTAAGATCGAATACGTGTTGGCTAGGAGTCAGAATAAAGTGTATATATTTGCCACTGGACAAACAACAATAAGAATCATTAACATACAGAAGTCCTGAATATGCATGTTATACTTGTCGTTGGACGTTATGCAGGTTGGCTTTTCCTATATAGATAAATGTAGTATGACTGCAAGAGATATTTGACAAATGCGAATAATTTATGATAAACTGTATTCCAGAAAAAGGTAGGAGTTTATCAGTAAATAGATATTAGTAAGTGTGTCATCTGATGAGTGTGTGATTTTTTTAAAATTTACTTAGTATTACATATAATAATAATTTCTGTTTTAATATAACTGATAAATTACAGTCATAAAACATTAGATTGTAGATTACTGGTGATGAAACTCTGCTGTCCTAAGAGTGCTGAAGACCACTATTAATAGCAATACCGTTAAGAAACCCTTTTGTTCTAAAATGGCTGCCGAGAAACCGCTGACAGCGAAATAGAATGGGGACATTTATTTGGAAAATAAATCTGATATTGTTTTGGAAGATTGTTAAAAATTAAGAGCCAGCACTGTGAACGTTTTAGCGCAGCCTACACAAGAAAACAACATCAGCATGAGGAGAAAGTTAACACACGCTTGAAAATATGGGATTTCAACACTAAGTGCACTTCACTAAGACGAAACAAAATTAGATCAGCAGAATGTAATATTCAATAAATAGTTATTTACGAACTCCGACAGGGCAAATGAAAATAAAATAATTATAATAAAAACTCATATCCTGTCACATGATTATTTTTTTCATTTCAATTCTGAAATAAAATTGTGTTCACGAAATTTACAAATTCAAACATACCATTTTAAGAAAACCTATGGCCCACAATAAAAGAAAGGTCAGTGTTTCGAAGAAGATAAATCCAGAAAAGCGCTTGGAACGTAAACAAATAATAAACAGATATTTTCAATAACCTTTATTATTCACACGGCAGAATAAACTGAAAAAAAACGAGATCTTAAAACCATTTTTACTTTCGATACATTATAGTTTACAGTTGGATATTCGAGGAAGGTTGTGTCTTAGTTGGTCATGATTCACAAGTACAGATGATGAAAACAAATATTTTCAAAGGGGAGACAAAACGATTAACAAACATGCATTTTGGGGGAAGGGGTATATTGCTCACATCGGCATTGGAAAAGGCCCTAGGGGTATTGAAGGTCTTATAAGGCTTTTTTTTAACAAATATACAAGTATGTAAACAAAATCAAATTGTTGCTTAATTTCTTTGTTTGAATAAAGGGAGATGTGAGATATACAATAAGGCACCAACTGGCTTATTAACGACATGCAACACCAAAGACGTCTAGAAAACACGTGACTAAAGGAAGATGAACGAGTATTTTGTTTACTACTAATTTGTAGCTTAAGTCAAGATTTGTTGGTCCCTTGAATTAGAAATAGAAAAACAAAGGATATGGGTATACAACTATGACACAAAATCAGTTCATGCACAGCAAAAACATACAAATAGAAAAGGAACAGTAAGGTCTTAAACACGGGGCAAAAAAAAACCTCACTGCAAGTTTAAGACGGCCCCTAGCACCGGTAGAGCGGAATTCTTTGCAAAATGATTCGGATAGCCTTTTTAACATGTATCACCACCACATCGGGCCTGGTAAAAAAGAACCCACTGGAAAGTAGTACATATTTAAAACAAAATAGTTCCTATAGGTGTAAATATAAAACTATGTAGAATACCTTTTAGTTATTATGGTATCAAATGAATAGTGAAGGACTGTTGATCCTTGTAGAACACAATCATATTGACTGATAATTTTGAATAATACATAAATGTATGAATTAATTCTAAAATTGAAGGCATATATTGCCTGTTTCTCATATATGAAGTTTGATATATCCAAATTTCCGGTAACCAGTCTGTTGTAGAAATAACGGTATATTGATCCCGCCTCCATAAAAAGTTTGGAAGTGAAAAATTTAATGTGGATAGGAATGAGGGCCAGGAATAGGTGGTGTTCGTCTGTTTCAAATTTTAGTACACACACTCGCCTAAAATTGAGAGAATGATGTGACACACATAGGAGAAGTTATCTCAAGAATAAATACCCCATAACTTTAATTCTAAGATGCAAAAGAGCATACAAACCAAGCACGGGAAACTTTTTACGGCCTCTATACAGCACGAGAGACAAAGTCCGTTAATATAACAAAAAAGCAAAGGATATTGGGTATCCATCCATGACACGATAAAACAAAAGAAACAGCACTTTTATTGCTGTTCTTCATCTCAAAGTCACAGTGAGGTCTTATTGAATATATATAGAAAAATATATCACATGTTCATAACAATAGTCAGATTTTAATAGTAACACATTTCAGTCTCCTGCATGTAGTACATATTCGTTTAAGACTTTAAACTTCTTGCCTTTCAGGAGAAAAAGTCCATGAATTATGAAATGAGGAGATGTGGTATGATTGCCAATGAGACAACTTTACATCAAAGACTTAATAAAGCAGATGTTAGCTTGCTTACATAGCTACATTGGAGATCTCTCTTAACATTCAAATATAAGCTGGAATTCAAAAATATATGTTGCCACCAAATGCCTAAAACATCACCATTTACAGGATTTACGCAAAATATTTATTTTCCTTCCGCGACAATATGACTGGGGAACATTGATTTACCGTTGTCCGTCCGTCCGACCGTCCGTCCCGCACAGGGTATATGGTTTATACGCGTCAGATAATTCCTTATGACTACAGTTTTCAAGCTAGAACCGTTATAGTATGTAACTGGTGTTATTTTATGTACTAAAGACTTGCATTTTGTCAGGATTTTTGTTTTTCTATAAATTATCAATAAATGGCACGTTGTTATACTATTGAACTGTTAATAATATAAGGCATGCAAGGGTACACGGTTTGTACGGCTTACTCTTCCTACAGTTTTTCAAGCTTCAACTTTTATATTGCACTGAGTGTTTTACAAATAAAGTTTTGTCCGACTAAATACTCATACAAATAACACGTGTACATTATACAGGGTATACTATATTAAGAACGTATATTATAATAGGATATTAAGTTTCTTTAAATTTTCCTCGAATCAAACTTTTAACCGTTTTAAAGGGGTGCATCAAATGTTTCTTTTAAACACAACCATTTTACATTGTACTTCAACGACACTATTTACTAAATCCAATTGTGTAAGCACTCTAAAATCATTCTATGTTGATTTATATGGACTATCAAATATCTAAATTTAATTAATGAAGTAAAACCTGGCGTTGTTGTTTCCGATATTGAGACTACTGGATTTGAAAGTTTAGAATATAGGAGCAGCCCAGATATTCCGACACCCCATTTTTGGTCCAACATTTCGTCGGTCTGACACCCCATTGGTGCGACTCCTTAATATACTGACACCTTATTAGTCTGACATCGGAATATTTCTTAAAAACAGTATAATTGTTTGTTTTTGCTGTTTTGTTGTTTGTTTGTTTCAAATTACACTACATGAACATTAATGTACACATGATGGTGATTAGTCTTTAGCATAGACAGGTAAACTAAAAGTGGTGTTTAGAAAACAATGCGTTGTACGATTATTTCGATGAAAATTTCTATTTAGTTAATATGTTTTTTTATGTTTTGAACAAAAATTCCTATTATACAATGAAGATTTTTGTTTTTTATATATATGATTTTGTGAACAGCGATGTAAAAGTAAACATTTTAAGAATATTGATTACAAATTAAGACAGTATCAACAATGTCTTAGACTTTGTTTCACGCCGAATTACTTGTAACATGGGACCTTGTTAAAAATATGCTTACGTCGTATTGAAAAAAGGTGTATGCATTTTCAATCCTTTTCAGACCAATTGTACCAGATCTTTTAATTTTAAATGTACCCACTGGCAATATACAAATACACTATTGTGAATGTAATTCTTCAAACTATGTTGATGTGTGTGTTCAAAATCGCAAATTCAGCATGTTTTCGTATGAATTTTGTAGCAAAGAAAATATAATTAAGTTTAAGTATATTTCAAAGACAAGACTGAGCTTTCGTTTGGATACAATTTAAATTTTGGTTTCGAATGTCCTCCCTTTTAATTTTGACGATAACTACTTTAAATTAACCGAAATCTAACATAATTTACCGAAATCTGACATAATTAACCGAAATCTAACATAATTTCTGTTTAAGATCATCTGTAGAATATCATTAAAAATTAGATTTTTTTAAATAACCCTAGCGTGAAATAAGTATCTGCGAACCTGCGACAACCTTTTTTTCTTTCATATAAATTCTTTTGAAATTATTTTTTTTGATAAACATTCCCCCTTTATTCTTCATTCCGACAAAAACTGAACAATGACACGTCTATGTTTTATACACAAATAGCGCACCTGGTGCATGAAAATGTCGATGTGCCTTTTTTATACAAACTTTCTAACTCATCAAATCAGAACAAAATGGTTCAATGACAAAATGCAGTGTTATAAGACTATATAATTACCTCTATAGATGTACTTAAAGATATCTAGCAGTTGGTATGACTGGATATTGAAAATTGTACTGAAGTATTTTGTGTAAAGCGCTTGCATTTCTACACGCATATGATATAGATATCGGATAAACGCCAACCCACCGACGCAGTCATGTTATATGTACTTTTTTATATTAATCTTTCAGAGATCCTTGTAAGGAAAATTGCTGCAACGTTTGGTCAGGTTCAGAGTTTTCAATCTGATAATCAATTCATGAAAGTTAACACATGATGGACTTCAGGGGATTGCATTCGCCCATCCTGGCTTTTGGCAAGGTCCGTGTAATTATTGAAAGTATTGCTCTGGCAATACAGTTGTAAGAAATTAGAAATGTGGTAAAATTCTCAGTTTCCCAGGGCAATATCATTCACAAATTCAATTCCATCAGCAAGAAACTCAAACTTGATCTGCAACTTATAATTATAAGCTTACATACCAAAAATAGAATCATTTGGTAAAAGCATTTCCAAACTGAAACTGAAGTGTGACGGACAGAAATATGGACGGACAGACCAAGTGAAAACATATAATTAAAAGTCGGTGGGGACACATATCTTATAATTTCATGATTCCGGCAACTTTAGATTTTTGTTTAGGGGGAGGAGGGGGTTTAGCTGAAGCACACATTTCAATCCCTCTGAAATTTTCACTGACCTATTTGCGTATTGAAAGACAAATGTACACAGCAAGATTTTCAAATCAGATATAATCCAGTGATGCCCCCGCCCCTCCTCGTCTCTTTTGATCGTAAAAAAGTATCATTTTGTGTAGGTTAAATGTCAAAAAGTATCGTATCGCTTTGCTCAACGGTATTTGTACCTTTTCGTGAATTATGTCCCCTCTTTCCTCGCACCCTGGATCCGCTTCTGTAACTTTTCTATAAGATTTTTGGGTCCCTGTAATGTGAGAAACGAAACATAGCGAACCGAAACGAAACGAAATATGTATAATGAGAAACGAAACAGAACGAAACGAAGTAAAACCTTTATTTTAAGGAATAATTCATAGAAAAAAGTTTCTGACGAGAAATATCTGTTTGACTAAAATGTTAAAAATGAATAGTCAATTAGGCATAGTTAATACCTATTAACACATCATAAACAACTCCCGTCGTTCTAGTGATTTGACAAAAATACTGCTACAGTCAACGGCCAAGTTTGAATATCGTCTTCTCTGAAACTAAAATAAACGCACCAAAATATACCGTCAATCTTTAAAAATTAATATAGGCGATGTGGAGTACATGTCATTGAGACAGCAGCCAAAAGACACGAAATACCAAAAGACATCTGGAGGTAAACATATAGTCTTCAACAGCGAAAAAAAGGCAGACGTTTATTCATTATGTCAAGCTCCAAATCGTCCTGAGTCAAAAACCAATATGAAATAACCGTTTCCTAGTATAATGATGATACAACATTATATAACATTAAGACACCAATGATACATGTTGACATTTAACCTTAAGAAAAATTACATTTCCGTCATTCATCTTTTTCTTATTCTAAAGGGCGATTCTAAATCAAACATGAAATACTACATCTAGTATTCATCCATCATTTATTACAATTCCATCTGGTTTCATGTCAGAAACAGAGTGTTCGTTGGTAAATCTAGAATACTATACATTCAATTGCTAAGCCAGACCTACTGTCCCATGTTAGGGGAGGATTGAGCGCTCACAAACATATTTAACCCCGCCATATTCTGTATGTGCCTGCACCAAATCAGGAGCATGTGACTAAGTGGTTGTCGTTGGTTCATGTCTGTCATATTTGTATATTTTTTCGTAAATTGTATTGTTATAAATAAGGCTGTTAGTTATTTTCGTTTTAATTGTTTCACATTTTATCATATTAAGGCCTTTTATAGCTGACTATACGGTATGGGTTTTTCTCAATGTTGAAGGCCATACGACATGGCTGTGTATTTATATATCCCGCACAATCAAACAGACTCCACACTTTGGCTAGGGTTTTCTGTCAGTCGGAAGAACACCAAAAGTGACCATAATTCTATTCCTAAGTCACCCTTGGGGTGTAAAAATGAAGGAACATTGCAATCAGAATAGCTGTAACTGTGGCTCGTCTAAATATCAGTTCCAAACAGAATTGGCCATTCTTTCCTTTGTGACTAGGATTTTCATGCCCCGGCTACGGTAGTTTTCTGGTCTGCGCCTCTGTCCGTTAGTCCGTCAGTCCGTCCAATACCCGGTTTAAGCTTTTTGTTAAGGTAGTTTACAATGGAGTTGTGGTCACATCAACTTGAAACTAAGTACACATGTTCATTATGGTGTGTACTTTTAAAAAATATATAACAAATTGTGGTTCACTGAACATAAAAATGTGATCCTGTAAATTAAAGTTGATGCCAAATTACGATTTTAACCTCGATTTAACGAATATGGACATATGTCAGATTGTTCGAGTGGAACAAGGTGTTTTATGGACACATATTGTTGTTTCTTTGGTAAGATGTTGAATTTATAAGTAGATGTCGCAGGTTTATGATGAATCACTTGAAATTGACCATTACTATGTTATTTGCTGTTGCGTTAGTATTCAAACAACTTGCATGTCTGATTAGGTAACCTGGCAGTTTAGTTTTGGTCATTTTGATTCGCTAACGATTATTTGGGGCAATGTGGTTTCAGTCTATGCGTTCGTCAATTTGTCCTTCCAACTGTCCAAACCGTATTAGAATTAACTTTGATTCTTTCATGAAATACAAAAATATTGTTTTTTATGCGTTTCTTTTTTTTTCAGAGTTTTTTTATTTTTTATTATTATGACAGTCCATCACATTCTTGTTTTTGGTTTTGTTGCAAAGCAAGGAAGACATAATCTCGGTTAACAGTTCAATGCATGTATAAATACACATCCACGTTCATTTTCTATATAGAGATTACTCTATCCATATATAACATTTTACATATTTATTAAAAGGTTAACTCCTAACTATCCTACTGCCTGTCGATACTTTTAATTTTGCCATTGCACGAGTCATGTCTTCTTTGACTGTCCATGACGTTAAACACTAAATCCCTGGGATGTGTTTTAGTCTCTGATGCATGATTTTTTTTTATTAATTGTTTTTGGCTTTTAACTAGCTTTCAGTAACTGCGAGTACTCTCAAATCGTACTTTCGTGTTAATTTGACCTGTTGATACAATTTGTAATGCATTTTTGTTATTTAATGTTTACTTATTTAGTGTTATATCTCGTCTCACTATTTTTAATGTATACCACCTTTGATAAGTGTTTGGTATGACGATACATTTTCACTTCTGTTCTTGTACTATGAACAACAAAATTATTTATTTTGTAAACAATATTTCCGTACTCCATGTATACCTCACAACAAATTTATTGTATTTACATGTGTACGGTATTTTATTTGGCGTCATTTTGTCCAATGTTATGGTTGTCTTTTTGATATTGTTTTACTTCTAGCCCCCTTGTTTTATTAATTTTATATTTACATTGTGTCATAGATCAAATTTATTCGTTCAGTGTAATACCTATGTTCACTTGTTTTTGTTAATATGTATTTTGATTGAGTTACGCCATTTCAATTGGTATTTTAGAGTGTGTCTTTCTATGTTGTGATGTTACACTATTGTTTAAGGTAGGGTGAAGGTTGGCGCCTATTGAAACGTTTTAACCCGCTGCATTTGTTTGCACCTGTCCTAAGTCAGGAACCTGATGTTCAGTGGTTGTCGTTTGTTGATGTGGTTCATAAGTGATTCTCGTTTCTCGTTTTTATATATAGATTAGACCGTTGGTTTCCCTGTTTGAATGGTTTTACACTTAGTCTAGTCATTTTTGGGGCCCTTTATAGCTTGCTGTTCGGTGTGAGCCAAGGCTCCGTGTTGAAGGCCGTACTTTGACCTATAATGGTTTACTTTTACAATTTGTGACATGGATGGAGAGTTGTCTCATTGGCACTCATATCACATCTTCTTATATCTATGTATTAACCTTTTAAAACTACTTACAACACATACCACATACTTCAACTTTATGGAAATTTCTGTACTGGTACCAGTCAGTGATCGATTATAATTACATATATATAAGACTCTTCCATAAAATTGAGAATGGACATGAGGAATGTGTCAAAGAGACAACAATCCGACCAAAGAGCATGAAACATCCCAAGGCCACCAATGGGTCTTCAACACAGCGAGAAAATCCCCCACCCGGAAACGGGCTTCAGCTGGCCCCTAAACAACAATGTGTACTAGTTCAGTGAAAATGGACGTCACACTTAACTCCGAAACATATAAATGAACTAAAATTAAAAAAAACATACAAGACTAACAAAGGCCAGAGGCTCCTGACTTGGGACAGGCGCAAAAATGCGGCGGGTTAAACATGTTTTGTGAGATCTAAACCCTCCCCTATACCTCTAGCCAATGTAGAATAAACAAACACACAACAACAGTAAAACTCAGTTTAAAAGAAGTCCGAGTCCGATGTCAGAATAGGTAACAGAAGAAACTAAACAAAATGACAATGATACATAAATTAACAAAGGACTACTGACATGCCAGCTCCAGACCTCAATTAAACTGATTGAAAGATTAAATCTTCATCATATGAAAATAAGCAAAATCAAACATCGAATGGGACTTACATTCTCCCAAAAACCTATGACATAAACATATATAAGGACGAGACATTCAATCAAAATATGATAGAAAGACGAGATGACTTGCTACAGGCATTTTGTCAAATAACGGAGTGGTGGGGGTTTAACTAGGTTTGTGGGATCTCAAACCTCCCCTTAATCATATCTTATTTCTATCAAAGTTATAAAGACATAGTAGAAAATACCTGCACAAAACAAATGTGTCAAATTAAACCTGATATTTGTTTTTTAAAGGATCTTCCATATATGCTTCCTGTAAAGTGTCGCTACATTTGGCAATGAAGTTTCAGAGGACAAGCTTTAAAAAAATCAGCCAATCAGAAACAAAAATTTCCCATGGCAGCCATGTTTGCTATCTGATCAGGACAAAATAAAAAACGTTCATAAGGAACCTCAAATAAATGCTTCCTGTCAAGTTTAGTTTTATTTGGCCAACCAATTTGAGAGTAAAAAAAAAAATAATCAGCCAATCAGAAACACAAATTGACCATGTACGATCAGAACCAAATTAGAAAATTTTGTGAAGGACCAACCATAGATATTTCCTGTCAAGTTTTGTCTCACTTGGCCAAGCGGTTTCAGAGGAGAAGATTTGGCGGTTTCTGAGGAGAAGTTTGTTTTAATGTCAGCCATGGCAGTCAAGTTTGTTGTACGATCGAAACAAAATGAGCAAATTTTATAGAGGACCTCCTCCCAAAGATGTTTTACGTGTATGTCAAGTTTGGTTTCATTTGATCCAGCGGTTTAAGAGAAGAAGATTTGTTTTTTAATCAGCCAATTAGAAACAAGAACTTCCCATGGAGGCCATGTTTTTTGGTCAATCGGGACGAAATGAACAAAATATATAACAGAACTTACATAGATTCTCCCTGTCAAGTTTGGTTCAATTTGGCCAAGCGATTTCAGAGGAGAAGATTTTTTTATATCAGCAAATCAGAAACAAGAATTGCCCATGGCGGCCATATTTGTAGTCCAATCAGGACGAAATGAGGAAACTTTATAAAGGACCTTCATATATGCGTCCTGTCAAGTGTTGTTCCATTTGGCCAAGCAGTTTCAGAGGAGAAGATTTTTGAAAACTCAGCCAATCAGAAACAACAATTGCTCATTATGGCCATGTTTGTTTTCCGATATGAACAAATGAGCAAACTTTACAAAGGACCTTACATAGATGCTTCCTGTCAAAGGAGTACGTCCAGTAAGACCCCTTTTAGGCCCAGAAATATAGCATTTTTACAATTTGGTTAAAAACGTAAACTTATAGTTTTTTTTTTGGAATTCAAAGAAGAATACTTTTGCCACAAAAATATGGGCTGTTTTTTGACAATACAATGCACATGCATCCGATACTACATGTAGCATCATTAATTCATGCAAAATTATTAAAATCTTCACAATTTCAGCATTTGTGTTAATTTTTAGACGGTTTTTGTCTAAAATGGAAGTGGCCGCACTTGTGTTCAGTCTTAATATTTAAATATATGTTGTATTTGATAATAATACACACTATATAAAACGGATGAGACTGAACACAAATGCGGTCACTTACATTTAGACAAAAATCATCTGAAAAGTGACCTTTTATGACATATTTGATAGATGTTTCATTTCGTCTTTAATGACCAAATAAGTTCAAATTTTTTACATAAACTAATTGAATAGACTGAAGTCGACACTTAAGTGTTTAAAAAATGTCAAAAATCTTTCATCAGATTAATTTAAATTTTAGGCCAAAATTATCCCTTACCGGTTCTTCTCCTTTCGTTCCAGTTGTTTCAGAGGAGAAGATTGAAATGTGAAAAGTAAACGGACGGACGACGGACGCAAAGTGATGGCAAAAGCTCACCCTAACTTTAAGCCAGGTGGGCTAAAAATGAATACGATTAACACGTTCTTATGGAATGCATTAGATCAAAGATTCGTACTATATATATGAAAAAGTCAAACGTAGTCATCGATATCTTCCAAGAGTACTATTAATAAATTTATTCTTCTTATGCAAAATCAACGTCGCAAAAAAGTCTGCACACGTTTAATGCTAGAATAAATTTCGTTTTTACTGCAAATGTTTATAGTTTTACTTCAGCATTAGTTGACACGCGGCGACTCTGGACGAATTACAAATGAACAATTAGTTGTTAAACTTAATCTAATTGATTTGCTGCAACATTTTAATGAATGGAGAGGCGAGTCTTCTTTTGAATTGAGCACGTGCAACTTACGAGTAAAAAGTTAGCGTTAAACGTTTCGTTGACAATATTATCATTTTCCAAACAAATTATAATAATTTAAATTGTATCGAGTTTATTATAACCAATGTATCAGTCAAACGCGGGTTCTGTTTTTGTGGATGTGAACGGGAAAATGGCTATTTAAAGTTTCAAATAATAAGACTAAGTAATCATTCACAGAGACGGATCAAGACTTTGAAAAAGAAGTGTCCGGAAACTGGCCAAAATCTAAAAAAAAATAATCCACAATATTTTTACAACGGCTTATATTTTGCCAAAATAAGGCGGTACTGGCTCCCTCCCCAATCCGCCTCTGTTATACAATTATTTAAACAGTGTGATGATATGAAATAACTTACTGTTATTATATATAAGTTAGTTAGGCCTTATTTAATGAAATGTTCATACAAAGAAATCTGCCGAAAGTCACTACTTACGACAAAACCTTTCATTTAGATCAACTGGATGCCATTAAAGGAACCTTCATTATTAAAGGTACGGGTGACTGCAAGTTAAAGAACAACAATCTATGTACTTTGTTCGCAACATTAATATCTAGTGACTGAATTTATATCGTGATATTCATTAATACGTTTTATTTATATATGTCCGCCTGTAAATGTGTTCAATACGATTGGAACAATTTTAATGTTGGTTTAATGGCGGTATAAAATGAAAAAAAAATCATTCTAAAAAATCCACAACATGTCCAGCACATATTTTGTTTTAAGATTTCGCCAACTTTTTTTTCGTCACAAACGAGATAATTTTCCCGTTTGAAGCACTTGAGTTTTACTACATATCAGTGCACTAACTTGGCTACAATACCGGAAAAAAAAGAAATACTTACTAGACATTTGACCGAATTCACGGTACATTTAACCCGCCAATTTATTGGAAGCTGCCTCGCCCTTTCTCCCGAATCAAAATAAAAAAATTAGAAAATACAGAATCTATTAAATGTGGAGCAGGATCTGCTTACCCTTCCGGAGCACCTGAGATCACCCCCAGTTTTTGGTGGGGTTCGTGTTGCTTAGTTTTTAGTTTTCTATGTTGTGTCATCTGTACTATTATTTGTCTGTTTGTCTTTTTATTTTTGGCCATGGCGTTGTCAGTTTGTTTTCGATCTATGAGTTTGACTGTCCCTCTGGTATCTTTCGTCCCTCTTTTAAACTAAACCTGTATTCTAATGTCAAATCATATTCTTTTACACATCGACACATTCTGTTGCCATAAAGAATAAAGGATCGTACATTGTCTCCCGACTTTTGCCCTCGTTTCCATACAAGCGTCTGTCAGATTTTTTTCTCTCCTGGCGTGGCCAGGTTTCGTCTGCTACCTTCCACCCATTTTGCCTTTTCCCCCTCATTATGAAATAAGTTCATGAAATATATTTTTAATGACACACTCCAAATGTTTCCTTTCAAAAGTTGACCACCAACGTAACATTTAGTTTAACATAGATTTATGTTGGAAAAATATGTAAAAACCCTTCCTCAAAAACTATCCAGCTAATTAGACTGAAACTAAGCAGATGGTTCTATAGTTGTATATGTATAGACGAAGGAACCCTAACATACTAATACAGTATCGAGCCGGCGAACGTGTTAAGGCGAACTGACCATATAGTGTTTCATTGTCACATTTTTTTTCTGCTTTTCTTTTTTTTTATAGTTACTGTTACATAATTATTTACAGGTGCTTTGTTATGTGTCTCTTTTTCATTTATTATATGTCCGATTCTTTTAAAAGTTGCTCCAATACATAAACAACATTTATGAAATAAAACAAAATTAATATATAAAGCGCTAGAACAAGCTAGGAAGAAAATAAAAAATCATTCTGGTTTGTTGGAATTTTGTTCGTTTCCAAATGAAATCATATAACCGATTTCTTGTTACATTTCTATAAACCAAAGAAGCAACGTGATTGGTTAATCTTTATTAATTACGCATATGCAGAGTTAATTACGCGATTGTATGGATACAATTATGCATATGCAGAATTAATAACGGGTCGCATTCGCGTAAATATATTTATGTAATATCATAAATATTGAATTGTGACACACATTCCGCGCCATAATATGACACGGTGTCTTATTTATGTTGTCTTGTTGTCCATGAACTTTTCCTCCTATAACCTTATGATCTATCTCATAAAAAGTCCGACTCAGAAAGTCGTGCTTTAATAAAATCACGGTTCAAGTTACATATACATCTTCTTATCCTGATTTTTATGTTATATTTGCCCTTGGAATTTAAACACCAACCAATTATCAATCCTATTCAAATCATTTCCCCGCATGCATAATTTCATGGTAATGTTAAAAGTACATAGATTTGTAGTTATGTTTAAATTCTAATACTGTGTTTGATTTTTTAATTGAATTAGGAAGAACATTCCATACTTTTGGTCCATTGTACGAGAAACTAGACTTATACAACTCTGTATTTGGTTTTGGAATTTTAAAATTATCTGAGGACGAAAATCTCGTATTGTATTTTTGGTTTGCAGAAGCTGATAAAATAAGACTGGACATATATTCTGGAGCTAAGCCATGTTTTGCCTTATACATTAGTAATTAATGATTTATGATAATGTATTCTTTGTGTAATCGGCACAATGTTACATTGAATTTCGTGAAATAATTCGCTTGAAGGTTTGGTGTAATCATGTTCGTCTAAAATTATTCTTGCTGCCCTCTTTTACAGTTTTAGTAAACTATCTAATAGAAAGTTATTACAGTTTCCCCATATTGAACAACAATAATCTAAGTGAGGTAAAACGCAATTTAACGAGAACCTTTTGATGATATTGAATAATCCAAAATTTTGACAGATAAACACTGAAACTTCTAAAAATAGAGATCAAATAAAACAAGAATATACAGGTTGTTATGTTAAGCATACTGCCTCTTATAATTCAAAATATCAGAAAGCACGAAGAAGATGTCTGACAAATCCAAAAAGCGCAGACATTCTAAAACTTATCACTGTATATCTGCTGACTAAACGTGAAGTCATCATGTTGAGTAGTATTGGAGAATTGTGTGACGAAACAATTTCAGTTCATTCAACATATTGAAAAGTTCAAAGTATCGGCAAACAAATATTAGGTACCTTGCAGATCCGAGAAAAAATGCTCGCAAGTTACAACTGTCCAGCTGCTTACCATTTATGAAGTCATTCTGTTTAGCAGTTCTGAGAAAAGTGTGACGAACATATGTGTTGGACAAACGTACGATCGGACGGACAATATGATTGCAGAATAGCTGTTTTATATTAGACATTTATTCAACGTGAAAACATATGATAACATGAAATAGACCGGTTTAGAAAATAATTTAAATTTCTGAATGGCACTAGTCTTCAAACGAAACAAAAAAAAGATGTTAAGCAGGTACACTCTAGCGGACCTTTACATGTCATGTATGCACATACATCTTGCTATTAAAAAAATCTCTTCAGTTATCTCTAATTACAAAATTTTAGATTTTCATCCTCACTCTTTGAAATAAAAAAAAACGGTTAAATTGAAATGCGTTTTTTACTTATATAAAATAAGGAGATATGGTATGATTTTCAATGAGACAACTATCCACCAAAGTGTCACCCTCACCTGCTAAAAAGAAGCGGGAAAGGGATCAGTTCCTCGAGTTGTTACATGGGACCATGTCTCTAGGAATAATCAAAAAAGAAATTGAGACCCTGGACGCCTTATTAAATACTGATACCGAGTCTCTAGGAAAAAGCGAAAAAGAAAGATGTGAGGGGGTTGGGGGTTGAAGGGGGTGCGGAGTCTCCTTTTCTGATCCGAACCAACAAGGTTAATTTCATTTCAAATAATGCTATTTTTATGAACATGCAAAGATTGAAACACCAATCCACAATTATTTTTTTTCAGAATGTAAACATAGTTCAACAGATGTGACTGTGCCAAAAACTGCACGTGTATTTATAGCGCTAACATGACTTTATTTTTACAATTTTTTAGTGGGAAATCTAGTGAAAAAGAACAAAATAAAATTACCTCTTCTTATGATAGAGTCGAGAAAATCAATAATAAAACAATGCCGGTGACGACACTGATCAAAAGTTACTTCTAAATAACAATTGTACATTTTAAAGAAATTATTTGTTAAACTGTGTTTTTAGAAATATATATGCAAATACACGATTTTTTATGTTCAGTATTTATCGAGATAATTGCATTAGAAGCTTGTGAAACTGAAATCTAAGAAATGATAATCTTTGCTGCATATTGATAAAAAAAATTGGAAAAAATTCTTGTACATACAAAATCTAAAGATCTTTCAGGTCACCAATTTTTGGAGTGTTCCACAAAGTCCTTAGCATGTTACAATTTCCCAAAATATACTTATTTTTCACATTCTAATTTTTCTAGTACAAAGGTCTGCTCTTGTGACATGAAAATTCAATATAGAAATATTGTCTTTTCGTGAATATAACAATATAAAAGTCTGTCTGTGCAGGTTAAAAAATTAAAGATAAATATTTTTATAAAGTAGGTATCTTTTAACTATTTTTTATACAATCTTAAGAAAATGTCGTCTCGATTTTTGTACATGTGTTTGTGGTCTTGATCTCACATTCAATGTTACTTACATCGGATAAGGTCCGTTTGAATTTGCTTAGTAACTTAATTACAACAGTGCTAATCTTTGCTGCATATTAATCGATTCCTTTGGATTTTTTACCCTGACTTTCTCTTATCTAGCTGCTTATATATACGGATAATTAGTTTGTTCCAGAAAGGTATACTGAATAAAAATAATAAATTGAAGTTGGTACTCTAGGAATTTATTCGTATAGCAACATTTTAAACCAATTTTACACCAAGCTCCTTTAGCCTGCTGTACTCGTCGTTTTCTATTTAAGGAGGGAAACGATAACATTAAATGGAAATTTTGCTTTTATTTCAATTTATTTCTATTTTTACCATTTACCAGAACGTTTTCCCGTGAATTTATAATTGATAGCGTCCTTGCTAACATGGGACAAACATTGAAAAGATCAAGTTTTCAGTGTTTACAGGGGAGATAATATTTTGTCACTAGATTTCCCACTGTAATCGCTGACCACGAGTCTTCATTCAGTATGCCAAAAAATGCTATACTTGTTATAGTAAGGAGTAGGGCTACAATGTATACTGGTGTAACAATTTCGCTATAGGACTAATGATAATTATCTCCCTTCAATGTGCATGGATTAAATTTAGTTATTTTTTTAAATTTTGTTTAAGTAAATTTAAGTTATAATTAATGATCTTTATAAATTATCAATAATTGTAATTAACTTTAATTTATCTTGGAAAACTTTTTTAGTATATCTAAAATGTTTTGAAGAAAGAAAAGTTATATATAACTTTTGTACAGGAAATAATTAATTTATATATAAAGTCTAAGTTCACAACACAACCGTGTTCAACAGTCACGTCTCAGTCATTACAACTGAACGGACGTGCTGGGTCAGCTCTCTTTTACCCGCTATCTTCGATGAGGGTTTACAGTTAGATGGATCAACGACTTACTACTTTCGATGACAGAAACCAATCCAACGCTGTACAGACTACGTTAGGCTATAATCCGCGTAGGGACAAATTCCCGCGTCAACATACACTCCAAAACCCATTATGGATGGGGGAGTGGTATGCCGAGTGACGTCCGAGGGCTGTATCCTAGGTGTTAGATGATGGACCACCATTTCACTGTCTGACGATTTTGGTCCTGATAATGCTTCCTGTCATCGTTAATACTACGTCCGAGACTCATCTACCAGTACTCCATCATCGAGGTTAGCGGGCTGCCAAGCTGACCAATCTGGCCCTGAAAGCAGCCGTTGTGAAGACATCACATCAAAATAGTCAACAAAAGAAAAACCAAAACAACTCACAAAACCAAGATGGCGGCCTACCAAAATGGCGTCCTCCACCTGTTCCTGACCGATGGCACAAAATTATTTAAACGCTCACCAAACGCCTTCGGGCACCGAGCCGACCGTGCGAGGGATGTATATCCAGTCAAGGTCGTTAAAAACTTCCATTTGTTGTTGTACAACCGTGCAAGGGCTGTATAGCCAGTCAAGGTCGTTAAAAACTTCCATTTGTACAATTTGTCAACAGACCAGACGCTAACAAATAGCTCAAATACAAAAGCAGATTTTACTAATAGATAGAAATAACATTCCATAGTATAATAGACAAAAATGTACTAAAGTAAACTATAACGTTGAAAACCACTCCTCAGATATTTATTTTGCTATTGTTAAACTTATAAACTGTTGAATTTAATTTACCTTTTTGACAAGTTTACATTTGTTGATATTGTATATTGTTATTGTTGCTTTACATCATGTTTATTTAATACAAGTAGATACATCTTTATTATCTTTTTAATCCGGTTACACGCCATTATTCCGACAGCCCATTAGTCCGACAGCTCATTAGTCCGACGGCCCATTATTATGACAGCCCATTGGTCCGACAACCGATTAATCCGACAACCCAATAATCAGACAGCCCAATAATCCGACAACCCATTGCTCCGACAGCCTACTTATCCGACAACCCATTAGTCCGACACTTAGAAATAATTATTGCGCGGTATCAGGGTAAACAAAATATGTCTGTCTGTATTATAACGTATATGTTAACCGGTTATATGTTATTACATTTGTACAGAAATAATTACGATATATCATATAGGTAGTTCGAATACTTTTTATACGCCCGTTTACGGGACGTATTATGGCATCCCGTTGTCCGTCCGTCTGTCCGTCGTCAACATGTCGGACAATAACTCAAAAACGCTTTAACCAATTTGCATGAAACTTTGGTGATTTGTTTATATCTATTGACGTAAGCTCCCTTTCGATTTTTATAAATTTTAGATTTCACGTTTCCGAGCTATGGGATTTTATTCATAAAAAAAGGGGTGATTTTCCAATTTTCGGACAATAACTCAAAAGTGCTTAAGTAGTTTTTATGAAACTTTGGTGACTGGTTTATATCTATTAAAATAGCCTCCCTTTAGTTTTTTTTATATGACATTGAGGAGTTATGGAACTTTATTCTTTGAAAAAGCGACGGGCGTATCATGCGCTCATGGCGCAACTCTTTATTATATTCTCAATTCGAAATCTGTATATACGTATTTAAAATTTGTGTATAGAGGTATATTATTCAATTATGTATATTCGAGCCTTTACAGAAATCGTTTATGTATTTACGGAATTCAAAAAAACGGATATATGACGTAACAATTCTTTGCATTACGCAAATACAGATAATTAAGTATATATATGCAGAATTCGAATTACGTTATACAGGGTATTATTCATACAGATTCTCATCAACTGTTTTCAACAAATTAGGCGGGGTCAGAATATGATATGATTTGCTTTATAAAATACAGAATCTATTCTGTATATTGGATATTGTGTGGCTCCAATATGACCAAATCCGACCCGCCACGTAAGGGATTAGGTGGGCTACTCTGCGTCTCATTTAAAACAACCCACCACTCAAAAAAAAATCTTAAATTTGCTTAAAAGTGAGGCAAACTGATGCATTTTTCTAACACGACCAAAGGGAGGTATTCTACTGCGGCCCCGTATTGTGATGCATTAACATACACTGTACATTTTATAAGATATTGTCAATAGTAGAAGTATCTGATTTATTCAATATTCGCATTTTCAATTAGTATCAATGATACATGTTATCTTTTTTTACTCCATGATAAGTGCAGATTACGAGATCGACAAATTTAAGAGGGAGGTGGAAGATACCAAAGGGATAGTCAAACATATAAATCGAAAACAAATTATTTTAGTCTTAGATACATGATTTTTTTTTATTAGTTGTTATTGGCTTTGAACTAGCTGTCAGTAACTGCGAGTACTCTCAGATCTGTACTTTGTGTTTTTGTTGTTGTGAGGGATGTATAAATTCACTGCCACGTCCGGTCTGTGTTTTTGCTAGATGTTTTTCTGCTTTATATCGATTTGATGAGTTAAGCCCTTTTCAATTGATTTTTAAAGTGTGTCCTTATGTTGTACCGTTACACCACTGCCCCAGGTTTGGGGAGGGTTGGCGCCTTCAAACATGTTTAACTCCGCCACATTCTTTGTGTGCCTGTACCAAGTCGGGAGCCTGTAGTTCAGTGGTTGTCGTTGGTTCATGTCTGTCATATTTGTTCTTCGTAAATTGTTTTGTTATAAATTATGCCGTTAGTTTTCTCAATTGAATTGTTTCATATTTTTCATGTCGGTCCCTGGTTGTGGAGGCTCCGTTTACATATGCATGTTTTTTATAAAAGAATATACGCTGAGTTTACGACAAATTATCCTGTTTCTGCTATTTTCTTGTCTTTCATGAAAAATATAACATTTTCGCGACAAAATTAAATGAAACTTAATTGAGTGATACGAGGGGTTGAAAGTGTTACGACCGAAGAGGGCGGGTAGGGTTATCCAACTCTGATATATGTATTTATGCAGTTAATGGTGGTGAAACCTCACTCCCTTGATACGAAAGGAGGGAAACTGAAGATCTAGTAAAATAAAAGTAAACCAAGAGACAAAAAACAAAACCGGGGACTAGAACAGTACAGAATGACAATGGACACACAAACGCCTAAATATAAAGACAACTGAAATACTCGGACCGTAAAACGAAAAGAGGGGGACGAGGAAAAGGACCCAGCAGTTGCAATATGTATATGTATCAACTCCAAGGAACTGAGACAAATATCCCGCATGAGAAGAATAATCGGAATCTAAACGGACAACCACAAATATTATCGAGAACGGAGTTGGTCTTTTGGAGAAAATTAACCCATACAGACTCATGACAGATGCAATGTCGGAATAATGGGCTGTCGGAATAATGGGATGTCGGAATAATGGTTGTCGGACTAACGGGATGTCACCTTTAATCCCACTGCCATAGCTCAGTTCCCTGAGAAAAACGTTAAGAACTGAGATAGTCTCATTATCTCACTTGACATCCATCGTCAATACTCAATTTAGATAGTTGGTGAATAGAGGTTCGTCTCAGTTAAATAACACGACAATATAAAAATAACAAGAGGGGACGGAAGAATCCAAGCTCGACCCTACTGTTACACTGGCATAGAATGGCCCCAGATTTACAAAATAATAAAAATTTAAACCAAGCAGATTATTCTCCATTAATTATTAGAATATGAGTCAATGATTTAAATAACACTATTTGTATCTCACAAAAAATATTTAATGACGTCACAATGGTAGGTGTAAATGACGTGATAATCGGGAAAATAAGCAAAAATACAGAACGTGGGATGGTTTTCCTACATTTTGACCACCGTACCATGCTTGCACCAATTTGAAATTTTTAACATTTGGACAAGTTCATACAGATCAAACTTCAGATAAAAAATCTTTTTGGTGCAAGGTTGGTGCGATAGCTTCTTTCATATTTTTTCATTGCCAAGCAGAGCAATAAAAGGATGACATTTGCCATAAAAAATGCGATCTATTCTTCTGACAAAGTTTAATTTATACATTCTTATGCCTATATGAATTTTACTTTTTCGCTTAGGAATCTGTAACATGTATTTCTACTATTTTTTTCGTAGGTATACCTACAATGTAGATAACAATAAAAGGATTTAAAAGATTTTATGCTTAAGTTTACATAGTTGGCGAGAAACATGAGATTTATTTTGTTGGTGATCAAAATAGGGAGGGGGGAATGCGTTTACACTAGCCCCTTTGATTGGCCACTTGGTAATCATCATTTTCAGCATGTTTGGTTAATGATGTGAGATCTGAATTTGTTATAGTACCTAACGATGAGAGGTAAACACAAAAATGGGTTTTAAACCAAATGTGTAAAGTTTCAAATTATACATATATGTTTAAGGAGACATAGAAATGGTGCAATATTTTTTTATATGTCAATCTATATTAACCAAGTTGCAAGATAGTAGGTCAAACGTAACTTATAATGTCATGAATGCTTTCTTCATCCAGAAGTTTAAATTTCTGTTTAATAACTTTTTGAGCTATAAACAATAATATATCATCATGTGACATGAATAGTCAACGGACTCGATAGATACAAAATTAGAGAAAAACAGTACCCAACACAAATAAACTGTTGACACCGAGATATGTGTCGCCTTTTTGTAATTTTTATAATGTAATGCAATGGAAATATTTAAATATATAAAATATCCAAAAACATTCAAAGTAAATGAACCATGACTTAAGATGAAGGACCAAAGAAACTCCGTGGAAATGAGAAATCCCAATGCTTATAAAACTGCATACCAAATACCATTGACTTATCATAAGTGGTTCCCTTATCACTAACCTAAACATAAACTTTAACCTGTAAGCAATGTAAAAGTTTAAAAGTCAATGAACCGTAGGGCAAAATAATCTCCATGGAAAAAAGACTTGCAAATGCTAATATTATCATTTACTTAACATTAGTGGTTCCTCTTAAACCAATCTAATCACAAGCTTCAACATGTAAACTATGCAAAACATTCAAAGTCAATAGACCATGACTGAGGGGGTGAGCCCAAATAATCTGAAAGGACTTGAAATTTGCCAATTTTAATACAACTGCATACCAAATATCATTGACTCACCACTAGTGGTTCCCCTTTAACTGACCTAATGCAAACTAAAACATGTTAAGTAAGCAAAAGTTTCAATGTCAATAGACCATGACGGAGGGTGACGGGCCAAAATAATCTCCATGGACATGAGATGTGCCAATGCTAATACAGTTGCATAACAAATATCACTGAATTACCACTATTGGTTCCCCATAAACTGACCTAATCACAAACTAACACATTGTTGATGTCGTCGAAAACAGCATAACTAAGTCTCGCGTTTTGACTCCGTCAAGGCGAGACAAAATCTGTTTCTCCTACCAATATTTCCATTAAGATTCGATTGGATAGTGGTTTGCATAAACATGTTGATAACCAAATAAGTTAAAAGAGAGTAAGTTATCTTATGGGAGTTATGCCAAAACTGTCTATGGGACACAGATACCCCCGCTTGAAAATATGCAAGAGTCAATGTACTTACTCACACATATTGACGTTTTGTTTTGTTTTTAACTTAATGACATTTGTTTCTTTATGTTGTCATTATAGATTACTCGGGGGTTTGAGTGCTCTCATTGTTCAATAATAAACAGTAATGGGTTTTACTCAAGAACGGTGAGAAAAAAATCCCACCTTAATGCAACCTTGATATGTGTTTGGTGTTAATAAGTATTGTGTATAAGTTTCATAACATTTGGTTGAGGCAAAGTACTATAGTTAGAAAACAGAAACCGCAAATTTGCTGATTTTTCCATTTATAAAGGGACATTACTTCAGAACAGTGAAAGTGACGCCATCCAAATTCTAACTTGATTTGTGTTTGGTGGTAATAAGGATTGTGTATCAGTTCCAGAACATTCGGATGTGGCAAAGTAAAGTTAGAGAACAGAAACCAATTTCGAAACGTACGGATGGACAAGGGTAAACCATATCACCCCTCCGCCACGGCGAGGGCATTAAAAACTTTAAAGGACTACACTCAGCACTAGAGACAACAAATGTTAATATCAATGATACCTGGTATAATTAAAAGAATATAATATATGGTGTACGCGTATTAATTCATGAAAAAATGTAATAACCAGCAATTTCACCATAAAGAAAATGGTACATTTTTTTACTCAACAGGTGGACTCTAGAAATGCATTTTGTTACCACATTCTCTTGAAAAATTACAGTTGTTTGTCTGTATTTTTGTTTTTGATATTTCAGCATTGATTTTTATTCTTGGCATTTTCCTTGGAGTTTGTTACTTTTTTCAATGTGGATTTTGAATTATCTTTGTGTTGCAACATATTTAAAAGTTGAATCTTGTAAAATAGAAAACAAATTACCGTTGCTATGGACAACGTTGTTAGGGAGAAATTACTATGATTTTGCCAATAAATATGCATTACATTGTGTTACATTTAAACAGTGTATAAAATTTAATGTATAATTTAACAGTAAATGTCAAAGATTCTAACATGACCTTGACTTGTGACCTGTGGAATTGACCTATTTTTTTTTTTGGTGGACTAGGGGCCTCAAATTCAAAGACTCTAGGTCTCGATAATTTAAATTTATGAGTTAAATCAACATACAATTTATATCGAACACAAACAGGGAAATAACTTTTATAACATGTTAACGGATTGACTCCGTTCAAACTGATAGGATCATGCTCAAACTGATAGGATCATGCTGAGGAACTTGGTAACGAACATTTTAGATAAAAACTTTAAGCGACATCTTTTACAGTTACTGAGGACTTGTGATAAAAAAAAGCAGTATACAAGAAGATAACTCTCATGTCGAAGAGTTTTGATTAAAAAGAATGCAATGACTGTTCGATATCATATATCAACTATCCAATCAAAATGTTGCGGAACAAAAGCGACACTTTTGAAAGAAAAGTGGAGGAAGGATAAAAAAAAGTTACAATCAGAATAAAATCAATTAGTTTTTCCAAGGAAAGATAAAACGACCTATTTATTGCCTGTCACGCCCAATGTTCAAGAGAAAGATGAGATGCAAGGGGTGTTTTAATAATAGCCTAAATATAAATTTACTTTTACATTAATATTCTTTTAATACCCCTAAATATTTGAAATTAAGAATTATCCATCATTATAATACAAGGATAAATTTAAGAAGTAAAGACGCAATTTTTCATGTCGTATTAGAGATTTACGGAAAGTCTCGTTACCGACTGTTGACACCGACTTTTACAGATAAAATGAAAGGGGTCGTCTCAAATGAGATTCATAAGTTATTTTCGTGCAAATAAAATGGACGAAGCATATTATCTCTCTACAGACAATAAGCAACAAAATTTGACAAAAATTACTTAAAAATCTGTGCACACCAATAAGAGTCTGTGGGGGCCATTCAGACAATCTTCATGGGCCATCGAACACAATTTGGAAGAACGGCAACCCAAGTGAAATTTCTATCAAGTTTGGTTCGAATGGACCAATTAGTGTTTGACAAAAATATGTCAACCAATCACAGACCATGACGACCACGTTTTAAAATTTGTCGGAATAATCAGTGGCAGTTTTGGTGGAGGATAATCCCAGGATAATTTCTACCATCTTATTTCGAACCTACATTTAGTAGTTTTTGACGAGGAAATCGACCGCTCAAAGGCTGCGGTTGTTATTTTGAAAATTTGATAGGACTGTCAGACATAGTTTTTATAGTGGACAAAGAGCATTTCTACATACCAAGTTGGGTTCAAATACTTTTCAACTCAGAGAATTTACGTGTTATCTTATATTTGATATTCAATGCATTCTTCAATCTCAATCTGTCCACCAAAAAAATTTACAAATTTAGAGGAATTCCACTATTTTTTTTATATAAATTGAGAAAATGACGGTAGCAAAAAATATTTAATAAACACAGACATTTTTTTTTTATATTGCAACCGGCGAAACCCCTGAAACATGCCAGATATTCTGCAGATGGTCAAGGACTCATTTTCACAAGAAACTAGGAGACCCTACAAATTATCTCAGAAAAATCAGGTTATTTTGTATATAATGTGGCTTCAGTTGTATTCATTATACCATGTTCTCTCGTTGATTTTTCGACGTCAGTGTTGCCACAATTTAAGCAGAAATTAATACATGTATTCCAATATTTCAAAGAGCTTTGGAGTCGTTTGTGCAGTGGCCTGCTCGGAACAAATTGAGAGGAAAACACGATATTTGGACTTATATACCTGCTGCTGTCAGTGGAATAGAATATCATAGGCCACAAGTTGAGCCACGAGAACTGTATTTGTCCAATCATCGTCACTACCACGCCATGCATACGTCTTTTGAGTTAACCGAATTGCAACTGATATTTTCAGTTTATTCTTATGTTGTGCTGTTACACCACAGTCCAAGGTTAGGGGAGGGTTGGGCGCTCACAAACATGTTCACTTTATGTGGCCTGTCCAAAGTGAAGAGCTTGTAGTACAGTGGTTGTCTTTGGATCGTGTCTGTCATATTTATTTTTCGTAAATTGTTTTGTTATAAATTAGGTTGTTAGTTTTCTCGTTTGAACTGTTTCACTTTTTTTCCGATCCCCTTCATTTTACCTGTCAAAGTTGGTGTAAACAGTCAGTACCTAGACTTTCCGTCAATCTCTATTATTACCTATGTCAAAAGGAGATGATATAAAGCAGATATCTTTTAAGTTAAACAGATTATCAGTTTAAGTTCGCACCAGGTATTTTGACTTTTGACTTTTCTATACTTGAAGATTTTTACAAACACTTTTAAATATAAGTTAACGTTTGCATTTGTTTTTTTTTTTCTTTTATTACAATTAATCTTAGAACTCTTCAAAGCAGTTGTTTATCAAAAAATATAAGATTAGTATGTTTCATAATTTGATATGCCTGTAAACAAGGATTTTAAATGAAATTCTACTATTCATTATTCACTGGTGTTAAACTCATCGTGGTAACTTGAGTTACCACGATCCCAATAAATAGGTAACATCGTTTTCTGCTAATTTCTCCGTGTAAACGTGTTGTTTTCAAGAATTACTCAGCCGCCAGGTTGATCTGTTTGGTTTTGTTGTGTGTGTGTGTGTGTGTTCTTAATATCATATATGGCCTCATTACAAAAAAAAAAGCCATCGAAAATTCAAGGAAGATAATAGTAACTCCAAGAAATTTGTTTGATATGATAATCGTAACTGGAGTATCAGATAGTCGTAATTTGGACATGATAATAGTTACTTATCAGTGATAATCGTAAATTTATCTGTTGATAGAGACGGCGACTATATATAAATCTTGCTTAAAAGTTTGATAGTGTGACAAGAATTAGTGAATAATTGGTTATCTTAAACTAATTTACTTCACGGTGGTTTGTAGATACATTCTATTTATTTCACAAGTTAAAATTTACGGTAAATATTGATTGGTACATTTGTATATTGTATACTTAAAAAAGAAGAAGATATATTCCTTGATTTTAATGACTTTTCAAGTTTTATAACAGAAAATTTCAATCAATCAATAACTGTTTTTGCGTGCCAGTACCAAAGTACTGGCAACTGGGCTGGTGATACTCTCTGGGACTTACAGTTCACTAACAGAGATGTCGACCCGGTAGTAGTTATAAGATTAACGGTACCAATGTTCCTGTACTGCAACAGATGTGTATTTCGACAACTCATATTGTGTCTCTTCAGTGATGCCCGAGGCCAAACCCTAACACAAACGTTGCAGAGCTGATAAAACCATAAAAAACATTAAGTATACCCGAACCAGAACAAGGAATCGGAGCTTTGCATGACGGAGTTAATTTCTTTATTCAAATAATTTTTCAAATTTTATATTAGCAATGAAAAAAATATCCGTTACTGTGCCAGTGATATCAGTGTTCACCTCAGAAATGTCTTATATCATCCTGGTAAAATTTCAAATAGCATTACATTCTAGCAATATAGCATCACATTACCATGATGCTAACAGGCCCTGGGGAGAACACTGTGGTGTACCTGGTGACTGATAGTCCACGAACAAAGGTATCGGCCCAGCGGCCCAGTGGTAGTTATAATATTAACGGTACCAATTGTTCTGCTCCAGATGCGCTTTTGACTATTAATGCTGATCATGAAAAAATGGATGCCTTTTATGACAGCAGATATAAGATTGATTGATTGATTATTGGTTGCTTATAAACCAATGGAAAATATTTCATACGTGTTCAGGACGAGAAAAAATTAGCAATAAATATGTCCTGTAATAGGGGCCGTCCGGGATGAAGGTCGGGAAGTTTGGACTGCCACTGTAAAATGAGGATAAGTTGGGAAGAGACTATTTTTCCTTGCAAAAGGTCACCTTTGGACCCCTTAAAGAGTTGTTGTAAGGGTTCTTCACGTGCAGAGAACGTGACATACTCTCTACATCAGGCATCGGATTTAACGTCCCTATTCTGACCGGACGTGGCTGCATATTTATACATCCCGCAAAGCCAAAACGGACGCCCAAGTTTGGCAAGGAGGGTTTTACTGCAGGTCGGAAGAAGAAAAAGGGTGCCCATATTTCTATTTCTTAGTCACCCTTGTGATGTTTGGGAAGGGGGGAAGGGGGGGGGGGGGGGGGGGGTGGGGGTAGATATTAAAAGGTTAATCAAAAGGTAGAATGGAGCATATAAAAAAGAATACAAAATCTGAGAATAAAAAAGAAGGAGGAGAGCGCTCACAAGCATGCTTAACCCTGCTACATTCTGTATGCGCTAGTCCCAAGTCAGGAGCCTGTAATTTAGTGGTTGTCGTTAGCTTTCTCTATGAGATTTGCACATTGTTGAAGGCCGTACAATGACCCGTAGTTGCTTACATCTACATATTTTGGTCTCTGGTGGATAGTTATCTCATTGGCAAGAAATACCACATCAACTTATTCTTATTTTGAAAGTTAAACATCTATAAGTTTCTGGTTCATTTTTATGCATATATTTGTAAACAATCTAAATTCAGGCTAATAAAGTAATCAAATCTGTGTTGGAAAGATTGGAAAAGTGGTGTGCATAATAGTTTCATATCATATTTTAGGCGTCCATTGAGGTATGGTGGTGAACAAAGAAATGATGTAGCACTATCGTGTTCTTTGTTATTATGACCCAATCTTTTTATTAAAATCAATTACTGTTGTCATTGAAATATTCTGCAGTAACGATTATTTGTCCACAAGTTACGATTATCCTTTTTTGGAGTTACGATTATCTTCCTAAGATTTTTGATGGCTATTATTTTAGTAACGAGGCCATACATGATAGTTATAACACACACACACTCAACAACAAAACCGTACAGATCAACCTGGCGACTGAGTAATTTTTGAAAACAACACGTATACATGGAGAAATAAGCAGAAAACGATTTTACATATTTCTACCTCCGCCATATTGGGATCGTGATAACTGCAGTTACCACGATCAGTTTAACTCCAGTGATTATTTAAATCCTCGCAAAATTGTTTGAGACTGCACTGCCGTGTAACGTAGAAACTGTAGAAACTGAAATTTATTTTTAAAAAATGTTGAAGGAACATACTTTGCAGTCCTGTGTATTAATAAAAAAAATGTATGGAAACGCTGTTAATGAGACAGCAACCCAATGAAGAAAAAAATAATCAAAACACAATTGGAAAGTAACATCTCTTTTTTTTTGACGGCATCATGCAATCTTTAAAATCAGACAAGTGTCTATACAATTTGTCAAACCTTTAATCTTCCAAAGTGTATAAATGCTGTGAACAAAAAACAAGTTTAATAATTGACTATGTGTCTGTAATGGTTGACGGTTGATGTCTTTAATGATTCCTTATTAAACATATTGCAGTATAAAACATTCAATATTACCTTTGATGACTTATCCAAGGGATTCATTCTTCCTTCTTCAATTAGCCATTGTACGACATGCAGATGTCCCATATCAGCAGCTACGTGTAATACTGTTTCTCCATACTACAATAAAACAGCACTCATGTAAGTCTATGAATGTTATAAGATCATAATCTAGGCAAGTTCTGTAATATTAAAAAAACATATATATATAATATTTTCTCTAATTTACAGCATATCGTGTGTGATAAACTGAAATTTGTTTTGTTATAAATATAAAATAAATATCTATCACATGAATATCTGTTCAACACTGAATCAAATGCACTTTCACACATTTGTGTCATAAACTGGACAATGGTGTGCTAAAACAAAATAGATATCATAATAATCAGTGATCAAAACTGAATAAAATCACGGCTGTCATTCGGTATACCGACAAAAAAGATCGTGAAAGAATAAGCAATGGTGGTCAAGCATCACAATCAGATAGTGAAAGATTTAACTTCGGATTGTGAATGTAATTTATAACAATTCAACTACCAAATCTGTGAAAATAACAAGTTGCATTAAGTAAAACGTTGATAAAAAGAAAATTTACATAATTATAGATTATAGTGTATATATAAAAAAAAGAAAAGAAGAGGTGGTATGATTGCCTATGATACAAATATCCACGAGAGACCAAAAAGTAAAATCACAAAAATACTGAACTCCGAGGAAAATTCAATCGGAAAGTCCCTAATCACATGGCAAAATCAAATGACAAAACACATCAAACGAATGGACAACAACTGTCATATTCCTGACTTAGTACAGAGAATTTTTAAGCTATAGGTCACCGATCCGCTTTCGACAATGAGCAAAACATACACGGCATAGTAAGCTATGAAAGGCCCTGAAATGACAAACGTAAAACAATTCAAACGAGAAAACTGACGACCTGGTTTACACGAGAATATGGTGTATATTTTTGTTTCGTTGCACATTTTAAGCCGCCTCGATGGTTTCGTGTTCATCTCGAATGCAAGTGGTCGTTAGCTCGAACCCCGGCAGGTTCAAAACATAGACTTGAAATAAGTTCATTTGTCGCTTCTCCGCTAAACACATGGCATTAAAGAGCGAGAACAAAGGCTGGTTGGCTCGGAGTCAGAATGACATGTCCAGGTAGGGTGACATGTCTTATGTGGACTAACTTTGTGCACTAGCACGTTAATCCGACTCAGCTTGTCGGTCTTGTACAAAGCAGTGTAAATTTTCATACTATTTTCATACTACATTAACGTGTTTCCGTCCTGAATATGCATTTAAATTGCCGCTGGGCATTAAACAGTCATCCATCATTGTAGCACGATTGTCCTTCATTGCGTCAGTTGTTTTTCATTTTAAAAAGAGCAAGACGTACGTTTTAGGAATCTAGACTTTCGAGATATATCAAAGAGCTTTAAAATAACGTGTACTTATTACCGTAAGCAGTTTATAATATTTACATTTCAAAAAAATGAAATATATGCAATTAAAGTAAATTAAAGGTACTTGTATCATACTGTTACATGATAGAAATACATTGATTGTTTTATCAATCATAGATTGATCGGTTACTATTTAATGGCCAGCGGCAAATATTACACATCGATGACCACTTAGATATTCGACGGTTTCAATAGAAAATTAAAGTTAGATTAAGTTAAAATGCACTTCATTACAACAATTGTAACCTCTATATTAAACCTTTTAACATTTGTATTAAGGAAGGTAAAAAGTGACATTAATTTACATTGCTTTGTTCTGCTAAAATGACAGGGTGAGCGTATGTCGGCACTAGGTAATGTCGATCAGAATACATTGTTACGAATCGGAGCCGAGTTAACCATTGTTATAACTTTACTCATAAATACTGTATGTTTGTGGAAAAAAGTAAATATCAGTGATGTTCATAAATTAAAACATGCATGCTGCTATTTCCAAAACATGATTTGAATGTCGAGTTTAAGGAATGCTCTGATTTCACGAATTACATCTCTGTCTCTTGCTTTTGATTGATACACTCCTGCTGATCATGTAATAGTGTTCGCTGAACAGCCAAAGATCAGCTCCAAGCCTGTGCACTTCGGGACATATTATGGATAAAAATAAATAATTATTGATGAATTTCTGTATATGGGAAATGTAGAATAGTATGTCATGTCGTTATGTACCTATAATCCTTTAATTTATGAAATTGACATTTTAATTATTATGAAAATAATTATTCTTTTTCATTTACGCAACTCTATATGCTTGTTTTTGCCACTTTATTTGTGAACTTATTCATTTTGCTTTTTTTTTTTCATTCTATCAAATTTCCACATTCAATTCGCTGCTTGTCTACAAAAATAAATATGTCTTTTTTTCATTTTTGCAAACACCTTTGAAATTCTTGTAAGATTTGTCTTTATCAGCTCTCGGGTACATATAAAAAATGAATCCATTGTTGTGCATGTGTATCTGTGAAATAAGGAGTACCTACTTTATGAAAACTCTAGATGGTAGTAAACATTTGTGTTTTATCCTTAGTCTGTTTTTTTTTATAATTTACAGGTTTTTTTCTACACTGGTGAACATTTTGGTATCTAACTTTTCTTTCAGAGCTATTCCAGGTCTTTAAGCTTGACGTTCCCGGGATTTAAATGTCGATGTATAAAACTACCTTTTAAATCGCGAAAAACTGCAGTTCGCTCATATTTTGTATTTCTCATTTTAGATAGTGTGTATAAAATGAGGGGATGGGTGTACACGACACTTCTTTACAACTTAATGTTAACATTTTTATCACACAATAATAACGTTAGATTTTGTTTTTTAAATATCGAATACGCAAATAAATCTCTGTTATTTTTTCATCACTGAAGTATTTTTGTATTGACCGGTTTCTGGAGACATTTGATTGGCCATCAGTTAAAAGTAGGTGTGTCAATATGTCACTTTATCCAATCAGCATTGGACAAAGCTTGATGAATGCCATGATGCTTGGGCACTAATTATAAGATAGTAATACTATGTGAAATATTACAGTCTCAACAATTGATCGGAGGAGGGACAACATTATGCACACGACACGCATATTTGTCTTAGGCTATCTATGATCGATGTGTCATTAATTACGAGCAATTCGTGGTTTGAAAATCGAAATGTACTGCATGAGGTTATAAAAATAGCAATAATATAAGGTAGTCATATTTATATAATCTAAATATGCAAAGTCATGTAAACATAATTAACGAATTTGGTCATTGGGTATATTTACTGAGAATATACATAATTTTCTCTAATTTTTACACGATTTATCCTTTTCCTGACCTGTTAATTATTATTGTTTAATCAACGTGTGGTTCGTTTGATCTCAATTATTCACTGGTCAAAATTCGATTTTAAAAGACGTCAAATTTTCTTGCTTTCTTTTGAATTTCCTATTGTGACGTCATGAAAAAAGGCGACAATGCCTGATGACGTCACATAGAAAGAACACCTCTTTTTGCAGATCATTCGAAAGGAATGATTGAATTTGTCTACATATCGTTTAAAAAACATTAGAGAAACAGATTCCACCATCAAATCTTGTGCAATATGATATTTATCCACTCTCGACAGTTAAATTTTAAATATTTAAAACTTAACTGTCGAGAGTGGATAGATATCGTATCACACTCGATATGTACAATGGTGAATCTACATGTATATATCCCCAATGCGGATTGAATTGATTTTTCCCTAAGACTAACATTATGAAGTATTATGAATTGATATTTATTGAATTAGATACATATAATACACTTAATTATTTATCTCTGAATAAATAATTATTTATTGATTTTAATTAATTGTTTTTAGTAAGTACTGGTAAAAAAGATATTAAAGAAAAATCAGCGAAACTAAACATTTTCGTCATTTATCATTGCACCAGAGAGAAACATAGGCTGTCCAATACACAAATAATTTGCACAATACAAAGTTTTGCATAAAAAGCATTTTAAGTAGTAGCTTTTTAGATTGCACCATTTTCATCTTATCTTAAATATAACTGAAATACACAAAACAAGGGGTTGATGCTACTTACTAATAACGTGTATGACTAATAGACAAAGGAAATGTCTTTTAAAATTGTTCGTTTTCAGCGACTCATTATGCAGCAATGGATTGAGACCGAAGGAGACCTTTCAGATTTTATAATGCATGCAGACTATTCTTTTAATGATGTTAATTTCAATGTTTGTCACTGACGATCTTTCGTAAGATTTACAAAGTTATGTTGGCCTTGTACAATGTATTATTAAAGAGATCGAATAAAAGTTCCTGCCGTTACAGAACAGCTTTTTATTATATTACAATTTCCCCATAACATTTGATGTGAAAGTCATAATCGATTGTCAGTACATATTTTATATGAAAACTTGCTAGTACATTCGATTTATAATAAAATAATCAAGAATGCAAAACCCTTGAAAACATTACTTATGAGGTAGATCTAAAAAAAAATAAAACCAAATGCTCCATTATCAATATATATAGACCCCAAAAATTGAGTGATCAGACAGTCAGTGAGATTATTACTACAACTCTCGATGAATGTATTACATACACATTATAAAGTTATTTAGTAGTCGGTGACATTAACTACGATATCTTTTGTCAATCCAACGGAAACAACTTACAGGATATTATAGAATTGAGAATGGAAATATAAATAGATATAAGAAGATGTGGTATGAGTGCCAATGAGACCACTCTCCACCCAATTCACAATTTGTAAAAGTAAACCATTATAGGTCAAAGTACGGCCTTCAACACGGAGCCTTGGGTCACACCGAACAGCAAGCTGGATTCGTAATATTTGGGGTTTTTTTTCCGCTGCGAGTGAATTGTAACGCACAATCCTGTTCGCATTTATTTTGATGAGACAAGAAGATTTCATTAGCTCTGTGAATGCTTTGAATACAAGTACCCAATCAGCAAGCATTTTATCGATTAAACTTCTAAGTCATTCCAATTATCATCCCTGTCAAGTTAGCTCGCAACTGTTGTCTGATTTTAGAAGTGTACAAAAATATGAGACTCTAAAGAGCCTGTTTCGTTCACCTTGGTCTATGTTCATATTCAACAAAGTACACTCTCCAAAATTGTAGACGAGAATAGAATGCATGACAAAAATCTCTGTTTTATTGTTCTTGGATTGCTGATCATTTAATCTGTTAAGTTTCTCACTATCTTCTTTAGTTTTTATTCAAAACACAAAAGAGGGTAAACAAATCCTCATTTAATGGCAATCACTCCTATAAAGAGTGACAGTCTACTAACTTTATCTGCAAAATTTGACTTGTTAGTAGAGCTTGACTTTCTGATCATTTTTGTGATTTAAAGTGTCTCATTATCTTTTATAATTGTTGTCATATAAGGCAAAACGCAAATAAAATGGTAAAAATCGTCATCAAAGGGCAATGACTCTAATAAGGAGTCGACTAATGATTTCGACCATTGGATTTATTTGTAGAACTTGTCTTGCTGATAATTTTTGCAATTTAAAGGTTCTCGCTATCTATCATAATTTTCAAGATAATAGAAAAAAAGTGAAATTTGTCATTTAAGGGCAATAACTCCTATAAGAAGTCGTTTGACAGTTATGACGTATATAGACAATAGGTAGACCTCAACATTCTGAACATTTCTACATCTGCGTTTTACCCCTATGTTCTATTTTTAGCCATGTCGGCCATACTTGTCATCTGACACAATTTTAAATCTAAACACCCTAATAATGATTGTGGCCAAGTTTGGTTAAATTTGGCCTAGTAGTTTCAGAGGAGACGATTTTTGTAAATGTTAACAGACGACGACGCCAAGTGGGCCAGGTGAGCTAATAAGTCTGACAGAGAACCGTACTAGCCCTTTTAAATTTTCTATTGACAAATCGTACATTGAAATGAAATAGAAAGAGAACAAAGAATCAAAACGAAAGGTATATGGAGGTAGATGTGACTTTAGGGGGAAATTAATCCGTTTGATAACATACATGTATAGCCGTAAACAAAATGTTATTTTAGTTTTGGAACTGACATTAAGTTGTTTGTAGGAATGTTTGACTTTTGGCAGCTCGTTCCTCCGCAGACACACTAAACACAAACGCACGATGTACAATACAACAACCAGTCTGTAAAGGATTAAGGGATTAGATTAAATGAATATGATTTATTTGTTAAGAAATTTATTTATTTTTACTTTTTGATAAATATTATAAATAAATTATATTTTCTGTAATTCTGTTGTACTTATATGTACAACGACATCCTTTAACCAAAACAATTTAATCAATTTAAGTTCAGATGAATCTAAATCAACACCAAGGAAACGGAAACAAATGCGGACCTGTTTTGTAATTACATAACAGTTATTGAAAAACCGGTCATTATCGTGATATATGGACTGCCTAAAGGACAGTGGTATTGACTAAGACAGAGATAATGACTGAGCCGTAGGCGAGGTCATTATTGCTGTCGCAGTCAATACCACTGTCCTACGGGCAGTCCATGTATTACGATAATGACCAGTTCTTCAATAACTATTATGTTTATTTCATTGATGAAACCATGTTTTTAAAAATTCTCATAAATTCAAATTGTTAAAAAAAAACTCGAGTTATTGTACGATTTCTATAGGAAAGAGTGAAGACCAGTCATAGTGATAACTATAAGTCACTACCATTCATTAAAATAAAAATTTTCAGTATATGAAAACAAAATAAAGTTTTCTATAATTTTAAAATTAACAAAAACATATGGTAAACAATTCAACAACTTCAATATAAAATTAAAATCAGGAAAATGTTTTATTAAAGGGACATCTCTCTAAACAGAGAAACCACGCCCCACCGGTCATTAACATGCAAAAGTCTGTTAACGACCGGTTTTCCGGTCCGTTTTATTTTCTGTTAAAGACCGGTAGAAATTATCACTGAAGAATAAAGAATGCCATGTGGCCCCTTGTTATCCAATAAGAGAAGCTAATTCTTAACCGATATGAAATAATAACTTTTTCAAAGGTTTTTGCGAACCAATTGCATTTAGGTTCTTTTCTTCTTTTTTTCGTGGAGTTTTCTTTTCTTGCAACTTCAAGGACAGACGAAAATATTTATTTTCCATTAAATACGTATATACTTGGTGATAAAATATATTCAAACCGCTATTCTGTTCCGTACAACAGACAGCAGATAACCAGAAAGTCGGAACACCTAAAGAGAAAGTGTCTGAAGTTCAATAGACTCATTACAGAATACCGAGTCTCCGTTGATCATGTTATTGGCGAATTAAAATGAATTAATGTCATGGGAACTCTTCTGAGGCATTCTCGTCACAAACATAATGCCATAGTTGAAGTTTATGGTAGATTTTTCAATCGCAGAAAAGCTCTTTTCAATTAAGACTATACTGATTAAAGTACAATGTTTACAATAGTTTTACTATTTTGAGATCGCCTGGTCATTACACCTGCCTTATTCCGAATTAGGTCGGAGTCGTACACTTATGGTAAATTTCTAATAATACTGTTCCAGATCCCAAAAAGCAAAAAAAAAAAAAAATCAGTTAAAGAATTTTATAAAATTTTAGATTAGATATAGAAGCTCTAAATGGTGTCTTAACATCTATACATTCGTCAAAAAGACGAAATGAATATGAATGATTGTTATCAAAAATTTGAAAATGAGTTATTAAATATGTTTGATAAAAATGTACCAACAAAAAAATATGTATAGGGAAAAAAATCAAATTAAGTATTTGAACAGAGAACTGAAAAAAGCATAAGTATTTTCAAGAAAGATGCACTGGTGGTTGCAAGCAAAAGACATTTGGCAATACAATCAAGCTTTATTTTTTCAAAAACGGCTACACATACACAGTCAAAAATAGTGTTGCAAGAACATGTGCAATTATTATAGCTAAAAAAAGGAGATTACGCAGAGGTTTTTAATCAATTGTTTGTGAATGTGACCAAAGATGTTGGTAAAGATCATATTTTTGACAAAAACAATCATCCAAATTTACTTAAAGATAGAATTCTTTTTTAGAAAAAAAAACTTTTTATTTTTAACCAACCAATGAGGAGAAAATAGCCAAAATTATATATACATTTGATGTATAAAAAAAAGGCTACAGATGAAACAAAATATCTGTTAAACTAACAAAATGCTGTAAACCAGCAACTATTAAAACTATCACCGACGTGATTAATGTATCTATTGAAAAATATTCTTTCCCAGACTAAAAAAGGCACAGGTGACACCAGTTTTGAAAAAGAGAGATCTTTCTTTAAAAAAACCTACAGACCTGTGAGCATTCTCCAGATCCCCTCTAAAAAAATGATAAGCGCTAAGCAATAAGCAATAAGCAATTGTATGCAAGCAAATCCTGATAAAGTCCAGGCTATTGCTGTTGGTAACACAAGTCAGATGATTAAATCTCCTTTTTAAATTAAAAATACTTATATATCTTGTGAAGAAACAGTCAAGTTGTAGGTATATATAGATTTTAAGTTAATTTTTGATAACCATATTAAAACCATAGGTAGAAATCTGTTCAGCAACTTAATATTTTGAAAATAATTGGCATGATGGTAAACAATTTTTTTGGTATTCTGCTCCAGTGCTCTGGAATGAACATCATAAACTCTCGAAGAATTCAGACGGTGCTCAAATTTTAAGCAATTTGAGTCCATGATCTCTTGCTAGACTACTGAAGCATCATTCTGTGTTGCCTGCAGATATTGAGCACACTTGCATTTATACATGTACATGTATACTGCAGCAACGTACCTAAAAAAAACATTTCCTTTGTTTGTTTGTAATTTTCAAATGTATTCTACTTCCCTAGTTTTGCTTATTTGAAGTGGTAATAGCTTTAGTTGCTACATTACATGTATGTGCTTGATTAACTTATTTCTATATGCGTTTATGATAGACTATTCCTTTTTAGGTGACAACTGTGTATGCGTTAACTATGAATAACAAGAATATGTCCATAGTACACAGAAACCCCACTCGCAATATAATTTTCTATGTTCAGTGGACCGTGTAATTGGGGAAAAATTAGAAAGATCATATCATAGGGAACATGTGTACTAAGTTTCAAGTCGATTGGACTTCAACGTTATCAAAAACTACCAATATACAACAGTAGATGTTTTTTCAAAAGATGATTCACTCAGTGCCATTGAAGGAAAGCTAAAATATATGTACAATTTAGAAAAAATAATGGCAGTCAAAAATAAGAGACAAGAACACTTTGACCATGTGGATTGCATTTAAAGAATTATTTTTATATTTCAATTTGTCATTTATCTTTTACAGATACTTAATGTCAAAACTTACAAAATATATCATTGTATCTAATAGCACAATTTATTATGTACTGAAAATCTTACAGGATATTTTAACCTCTTCCTTTTTCATAAAATACTTTACCCTTCTCATGTGCCACACAGTGGTACATAAACATTTAACTCAAATTATCTTTTCTTCCGTATTTATGTTCTCTTTTCATATAAATATAAAAATGAATTTTCAACAATGTTTATTGTCATAAATAAATATATAATTATTCAAATGTATTGCTAATATTACTGTATGTATGTTTGATGTGTTGTATTTGTTGTAATTCTTGAAAATAATAAAAATTAAAAAAAATAAAAAACTACCTTGACCAAAAACTTTTACCTGAAGCGGGCACTATTATTTTCTATGTTCAGTGAACCGTGAAATTGGGGTCAAAACTCTAATTTGGCATTAAAATTAGAAAGATTATATCATAGGGAACATGTGTACTAAGTTTCAAGTTTATTGGACTTCAACTTTATCAAAAACTACCTTGACCAAAAACTTTAACCAAAAAGTTTAACCTTAAGCGGGACAGATGGACGGACGAACGAACGGACGCACAGACCGAAAAACATAATGCCCCTAGGTGGGGCATACAAACAAGGTTTAATCCACCATTTCCACATAAGGAAATGCCTGTACCAAGTCAAGAATATGATAGAGTTTTCTATTCGTTTGATGTGTTTGAGATTTTTATTTTGCCATATGATAAGGGACTTTCCGTTTTGAATTTTCCTTGTAGTACGGTATTTTTGTTATTTTACTTTTTGTATTTTTGTATGTCTTGTGCTGTCTTTAATTGTCTGCACTCACAGTACTTTATATGCATGTCTGTAATTTTATTGTATGTATGTCGGATCAAAAGGCTCGCTCACATCTTAGTTTGTTTTGTTACTTAACTTGCCGACTTAAAACAAAACTTATATGATTTGATTGGACCAACACATTTGTGTTTTTCCATATTTAAAATTGATGTGAAGGGACGCTAAAATTGTACCATGTGATCTATAAAGTTTTGCATACAGCACGTAAGCTGTAATTCCTCCTCTGGCCATCGACCACGTATATAAGAATACATAAACGTCTTAATAAATACAGTTTTATTAGAATTGGTATATACATGTACTCTGATTTTGTTCGCTGAAATATATTTTCAAATTATTTAAAAATAAAAAAAATCCAAGCGGTCACCAAAAACTGATCGTCAGGTGCACCCTTTGTAGAAATGAACTGACATAACTCTCAGCTGATACTAGATTTAATGTGCAAAATATGAAATGCTGTGATATGAGGGGTTGGACCTGGGAGGGGGGTCTGATCCTCACATCCATACCCTCCAACTCCCAATTCCCTTTTATCTTCCCCAGCCCCCCCCCCCCCCCCCCCTCTGATTTCTGCTTCCTGACACCCTGACTCCCACTTCACGAATTCCCATGTTCCTTTACCCCTGTCCATCTCTCTGATATCTGTTTTATATTTATTTTAAGAAACAAATAAATAAATGCGTTATGCATGTACATTTGTATGTTTCACATTAAAAAGTATACAAATTTTTAAAAAATCGTATCCTTTGTCCGGCTTCTTGTCCTGTTTATTTCTTGGTTATAAAATGTAAAAAGAAAAGACATTTATTTTTTCTTCACCATTCGTTCTTAATTTTCTGAGCAATATCGGTCTCTAAAAAACACCGTATAGTCCTCATTTGTGTACAAATGAGCACTATTGTGTACAAATAAGCACTATTGTGTTGAAAGGACCACACAGGAGTTCCATAAGTGCACAACGGACCTTAAACTGTATATTTAATGGGAAAAAAACGTCATTTTATCACTGGCATAATCCTTGTGAAGTGCCACATGAGATGGTATTGATATGCGTCCTATAATGTACCATAGTCCCACGTGAGATGGTAATGATATGCGTCCTACATTGTACCAGTTTGATCTTATCATCGTACCAGGATTAATGTACTTAAATATATTTTTATTATTTTTTTTGTATATTCAATATCTTTGTTATTTTGAATATTTCATGATTTAAGAGGTTTCGAATTGCTACGTATCGGGTACGGTTGGTACGTAACTCAACCGTTAGTGTTGTTTTGGAGATATCATTTATACAAATGTCCCGAATGTTATTGTACAGCACGATAAGGTAAGAGAGTTCATAATAACAGTATAAAGTATAAATAAATTGTAAACCTGCTCGAGTTTATTTACACTTTATACTGTTATCATGAACTTTCGTACCTTATCGTGCTGTACAATAACATTCGGGACATTTGTATTAGGGAACCGGATTTGGCGCGTATTAGAGTTGTCGCTCATACAATACTTCCGTCATTTAAGAATCAAAATACGACGACACGACGAGCAAAATTGACTCGATCCGTTCTGCCGACAGACGTCGAATTTCATTAAAAGTGCTTACTGCTTAATTAAAAAGAGGAATTATAGCGGAAACGATTCATGCCCACTGACCCAAAGGAAATTAAATATTTTATGAAGTAGACTTGGGATTCCTCCTAAAATTCGCGTAGGAAAATAGGTGATAAGGTACGAAGTGAGATACCTGCTGTCTATATAATATATCAGTAACCGCTGTGGATAGTAAATTTGGAATTAATAGTCAATAGCATATACAAGTTATTTGTAGTATATTTATGTTCATATAATGCAGAAAAACGCGAAAATAATTGAAATTAATAAGAGAACAAAAAAATAACGGATTTTGGAAAAAAGGGGAGGGCTAAAAAAAATTGTCCTGTCCCCAAGTACCTATGGTTCTATATGAGATTATTTAGTTAGAGCACAAGTGCGTGAATCAAACAGACCTTACACACACTGAGTTAACACGGCCTTCAGATTCTATAGATTTCCGTTTATGTTTGTTGTAGGTATTGTTTTTGTTTTATTTAAATATATATAGAATAAAAATTAGTTTTTTTATGTATAAATAGAATTTGGAATAATTAAAATATTATCTATGAACGACTTTCTTAAACACGTGTTACTGTTGTTGGTTGTATACGTTATCATGTTAAAATTGTGTTAATTTCTCATTAGTTCTTGCATGATTTTGAAATTAGTTATTATCATTCAAGCAATCCATTTTGGATCATTATATCAGAATATTTTTTCTTAAGAGGATGTGAAAGCTGGGACTTAATATTGCGTGAGACAAGGATACTCTTCTCATTTTTTCACTTATCATCAACTGAAGATTTTTGTTTCTAAAAATGCATTCTGAAAAAGTAAACTGAAAAAATTTGGAAAAAGAAATATTCACTATTGTGTTGCCGATGAAAAAAACACCGATGTCTAGAATCATTGAATTACAAATAAAACAAAAAAAAATTTCATATAATTATAGCTAATTGCACTGACAGTCGTTTTCTTTAAATTGTTTATTAGCGTATCTTATAATTTGATCCTCTCGTCGTACTTTTATTGTTGGTAAAAATTCTCGTACATGTGTAAGTTTGATTGATTGTTTATTGTTTTACGTTCAGCGGCAAATATTTCATGCATGTTCAGAACAAATTGACAATAAATACAATAGGTATGTAATGTAAAAGATGCCGTCCGGGAGGAAGGTCGTGGAAATTTGTCTGTTACTAGAAAATGAGGTAATATTGGATAGGGACAAACATTTTGCCTAACAACAGGCCACCTACGGATCCCTCAAAGAGTTCATGCAAGGATTTTTAACGTGCAGAGAACATGGCACTCTTTTTACACAAGGCATCGGATTTAACGTCACAATTCTGACCGGACGTGTCTACGGACTTGTACATCCCACACAGCCACATTGACGCCCTACTATGGCAAGGGTTTTACTACCGGTCGGAAGAAGACCAAATGTGACCATATTTCTATTCCCCAGTCACCCTTGGGGTACATGTGTTGGACGATTCTTGTGAAAATGCAGAAAACTATAAGATGGTAAAGATAATAAATATTTGAAAAATGTTAACTTAGTAATTAAATAAGTGACAATATTTAATAGTATCAAAGTATGCATATAACTTATATTGATTATTGCATTTTTTAAAATGTAGATCACCTATATGGTAAATAGTTTACATGTATTTCTGATTACTCTTTAGAGACTTCCTCAATTGGGTTTGATGTTTTTCTGCTTTGTATCGATCTGACAAATTAAGCCTTTTTTAACTTATTTTTTATAGTTTGTTTCTTATGTTGTGCTGTTACACCACTGTCCCAGGTTAGGGGGAGGGTTGAGCGCTAACAAACATGTTTGACCTTGCAACATTCTTTATGTACCTGTCCCAAGACAGGAGCCTGCAGTTCGGTGATTGTCGTTGGTTTATATCTGTCATATTTGTTTTTCGTTAATTGTTTTGTTATAAATTAGGGCGTTAGTTTTCTCAATTGAATTGTTTCATATTTTTTATAGCGGGTCTTTTATAGCCAACTATACCGTATGGGTTTTTCTCATTGTTGAAGGCCGTACGGTTGCCTATAATTGCTTACATTCATTTCGTTTGAACTTTGGTGGATAGTTGTCTCATTGGCAATCATATCGCATCTCCTGATTTTTATATTGTATAATTGGTAAATTATTTACATATATATTTTGTAATTTTATATTATTTTTCTTTATTTAAACATTCAACATTTATTTTTAACTTGCCTTGCCCGGTTGGTATTATAATTTGGATAAATGTTTTTTTGTTTTTTTTATTTATTTCATTATAAATGCAGTCAATTTTGTATGTTTAAATAGCTCTTATTTGTTCATATTTGATAAAAGCCTAGTGCCTAAAATATTTCAACCTATTCATTCTTTACTGTTATAAATATACAACAATCAAACATCAGATAAAATATAAATGGGCTTTATATTTTGAATTCTATTTGCCTTTGCAATTTCATTGAAAATAAATCTGAATTAGAAATCGTTCGTGCAACTGTTATTGTTTGTTAAAATGTTGTACTAACATACCCAATGTGGGGGCTTAAGTGAAATAAAATGTCTTGTGTCTTATTATGTCTTATGTCTTATGTTACTTGCAACGGTTGCCTGAAAGCATAATCGAGTACACACAATACTGTTTGGTGTAAATACGAATAATATGGAAATGAAATTAACACCTAGTTGCAGCTTAAAATCCTCCAAATACCTTTGATTACGATTCATAAAACAAATGTTGATATTGAATGTATATATCAATTATTTTCAAAAGTTCAATGACGGCTCCCAGTTCGTACTATGGTTGGTACGGTAGCAAATCGGTAAACCTCTATTATAACGGTTAGCAAAAACGTAACAATTACCACTTTTTAAAGTTGAAGTGTATTAGATTTTAACTTTTTTAGTGTCTTATATTTAATCCAGGTTTCGTCCCACCTCTATGGGAAATCATTTTAATCTTATTTTAATGGAGGGTGGATTTAAAACCGGGATTATATATAGATAAGTGTCTTATACCGTATAATGTCGGTTTCGTCCCACCTCTACGGAAAACCATCATGACCATACTGATATAACTTAGAGCTTGGACGAAACAGGGATTATATATATATATATATATATATATATACTGCTGGTGATCCGATGGATAAAATCTATTGTAGAGTCGTCACTGGTTCAGACGTACTTATAATATAATTATTTCTGTGACTGCATCGTACATTAATTTGTAGGATCCTTTACAATAATGCTCTTTTCTAATTTTAATTGAAAAATGTTGATTCTAATCAGAAATGTGTAATATGGAACAGGGAAAAATATGAAATTATTTTGAACAAAATCAAGATTGAAAGAACATCCTTTGGATTATTGACATATGCAAAGGAATGTGCATTTATGTCGTCAAGCTATAATGTTGTTTTACAGTTTTCATAACAAACATTAGTAAATAAAAAAATAAAGGCTCCTAGGAGCCTGAATCGTTCACCTGGCAAAATATGCAAAATAAAAATCTGATGCATTCAAGGAATATTTTTTGGAAAGGTCAAGTCAAATTAGGACAATATCATATATAATGAGTTAGTTGACGACTTCTGTAAGATCTTGTACATCTTTTGTCCCGCAAAAAAAACGTTCTGAATATGCATGAAAATTTTTTATTCTTATTATTGTTTTTGCTCCTTCTTTTTTATTCTTATTATTATTTTTAAGTCCCCTATCGGGAAAAATCTGGACAATTGTGTAACAGTCGTTGTCATCCAAACATTGCATGTAGTAATTCATAATTGTCAACTTCAGTGTTTGTGTTAAATAAACTTTAAATGTTAAACATTGCATGCTATTCAATAATAAAATAAAGTGTTCTGTTTGATATTTCCAGTCGTTCTATTTTTGTGTACATTTCATTCTGTTTTAAAATTTCAGGCATTTTGTGAAATGCCTTACAATTTTTTTTAGGCATTTTATATATTGCCTGAAAAAAATAGTCAATTTATAAAATGCCTAAATCGCACAGGCATTTTAGAAAATGCCTTAAAATTTCAGTCATTTTACAAAATGCCTAAATTTAGAAAATGCCTGTAACATATATATATATATAATTCCAGTTTTGTCCCACCCTCTTTGTTAATTGTAACACATTGTCTTATATATAATCCGGGTTTTGTCCCTACCTCTTTGTTGAATGTAATACAATGTATTATATATTATGCTATATATAATCCCGATTTTGTCCCACCATCTTTGTTGAATGTAATACATTGTCTTATATATCATTCCGGTTGTGTCCCACCCTCTATGTTGAATGTAATACATTGTCGTATATACAATTCCGGTTTTGTCCCACCCTCTATGTTGAATGTAATACAATGTCTTCTATATCATTTCGGTTGTGTCCCACCCTCTTTGTTGAATGTAATACAATGTCTTTTATATCATTTCGGTTGTGTCCCACCCTCTTTGTTGAATGTAATACAATGTCTTATATATAATCCCGGTTTCGTCTCACCCTTTATGTTGAATGTAACACATTGTCTTATATATCATTCCGGTTTTGTCCCGCCCTCTTTTTTGAATATTATGCAATGTCTTATATATAATTCCGGTTTTGTCCCACCCTCTAAGTTGAATGTAACAATGTCTTATATATAATCCGAGTTTTGTCCCATCCTCTATGTTAAATGTAACATACTTTAATAAAGATGGGGCGACACCGCAATTATATATAACACACGTATCTATATATAATCCCAGTTTCGTCCCACCCTCTATGTCAAATGTAACACAATTCCATAGGGGTAGGATGACACCGGGATTATATATAAGACACGTATCTATATATAATCCCAGTTTCGTCCCACCCTCTATGTCAAATATAACACAATTCCATAAGGGTGGGACGAATCATTACCCATCCTTTTATAAATTTAAAAAAAATATTAATTTTCATTTTTATGATATGTACAAATGTATCTATTTTCCTTTCAGGAATCAACAACAAACATGACATCAGAAGAAAATTACGCTGAACATTTCGATAATATAAAAATATTTCACATTGATATTAGATGTTTTATCTTGAAAAAAGTTTCGTCTCGATTGGGACCAAACCATGATCAAGCTAAATTATTTTTTTATATACTTGTGCAAAATTGAAAAATTGAAGATTTACAAACCCGTTTTTCGAAATCAGCACTGATCTTTGAAAACCTTAATATTTAGAAATAGTGTGAAGCATGAACACAGAAATGAAGGCTGAACATTAAAAAGAGAATAAACATTGTTGGTCAAAATTGTAATTCCACAAATAATGATTAATACAGATTTGATTGAGCTTTGCATTAATTACTAGACCTTCCTCACAATTACATGTAATTATCAGTGTTAACAAGTAGGTAGTCATTAAGTTATAGAGAAAGTCCAAATAACTGTCCATTCCTGGGAAATAGTGGAGCGGAGGCCCGTAGGGCCGACGCCCATTATTTCCCAGGAATGGACAGTTATTTGGACTTTCGCTAACTTAAAATACACCTTAATATTAAAAACAAATCTTCAGATTATAACATTTTAAAGAATTTTATTTAATTTTGTAATGGTTTTCTTTTCATTTTCCCCGTGGTGTTGTACTCAAGAATCCGCAGGCAAAATTTAAGATCAAGCTGACCATCTACTCAATTAACGAAGTAATTATGAACAGTAGAATAATTACTATAAAAAGATCTTGAATAAAGTTCATTCAGATTTATGTTTAAAGTCATTGGATACGCACATTTTTCTTGTAGTGGGATTGAAAGGATATTTATTTGTGTCTTTAAGTGGTATTTCGGGAGAGTAAACAAACCTTGTAGTTATGCATATATGTTAATGGATTATGTGTGTTTTTCGTTTGATAAATATTGGATGTAGAAGAGTCTGTGAAAAGTAAAAGGGTACAAGTAATAGTTATACACCGAGGGATAGGTGTGTCTGGATAAGAAACCCCGTCGGCCGGAGGCCGGAGGGGTTTCTTATCCAGACACGCCGTATCCCGAGGTGTATAACTAACTTACACCCCATTCTTAACCCTATATTTGTTAACATTAATTATCAAATGAAAAAAAAACCAAACCAATAGCATATTTATTGACAATATCAAATCATGATTTATAAGATTATTTTTTTTATTACATAAAACCCCACTAGTAACCTTTCTTTGGCTATCTTGAATTCGTTCAAATTTTGACAAGTGAGTATATTTTACAAATGTCAAAGTTGTTTTGCATATTCCCGTTAAATCCATGTGCTAATATGGATCAGCAGGTCAAGGTTGACTGTTTCGTGTATATTTATATTACAAACAAAAAATACATCATGCTCCTTGTATACAGTTGTCAATATGGACGGGTATAAAACGGACGACATTTTGTGGCAAAGGTTGAATTTGGTAGAACAGACTAAAGATAAAGGCACTATTATAACCCAAAGTACTAACCTGTATCAGTTAAATAAAGGTAATCATAACTGTATTTTATATCTTACGATTTTATAATAAAAAAAGCCCTCCCCCTCTCTTCTCGAGAATAAACAAACATTCATATTCGGACATACTAAGGAATGGGTGTGTCTGCATTAGAAACCCGACTACCAGACACGCTCAACATACAAATATACAGATATTAATATTTAGCATTTTAGCAAGCAACTCCCTTTTGGGGGCAATCAGGCGCTGAAACAGCCGGGGGTTCCCAACTCAAGAGAAAAAAGGGAGGAGGGTCAAAGCCATTCAAATGCATTGATCTTTTTAATAAAAGTCGGGACCAAACCCGCGGACCCCAACCCGGATCGGCCACTGGGTAATCCGGGGGTGGGGGGTCCGGGAGTTAGAATCCCCGTTTTTTTTAAAGATCAATGCATTAGAATAGAGACATATGACTGGGATAAAAAAAAATACCTTCAAGCAAAGGAGTATTTCAAGGATTATTTTTGTATTCAAAATAGATGCTTAATTTTTTTTCGCCATAGGAATTTCCTAAAATGTGTTTTTTAATATCTTGAAACAATTTGTAGTGAACACTAGTAGTAATTTCATGCTATTTAAAAAATAATCAATTTCTATTGTTACGAATAACAATGGACTTTGTTTGCGGGATGTAAGAAGCAGGGGTTTCCAGAAACCCCGCTCGTCACACCCTGTGGTCAAAATCCATTGTTATTCGTAACAATAGATCTATTCAATTTACACTTGTTTCAGAGACAGAAACTATGAAGCATAACAATAGAACTGGGGTGTAACTAGAATGAATTTCCAGGTATGCAACACTCTGGTATAGGTTGCCTGTTGTTTGTTTTTGTTGTCCCCAGTTTTTTTCTTTCTCTTAATTTCCTTTCCACATGCTTGACGCTTCGTTTTTCGATCTTTTCCTCTGGTCTGTTTGACACGATTAAGCCATCCTGATCCCTTACGGGAGAGTTCAAAAAGTTAAAGAAACCGTATTCTGTCATTTTCATTTGCCTATAACTTCTTGACAAGATTCCAAATTATTTTTTTTATAAATGAACCACGACGTTTTGTATGCTAGCTGGTAAACAACAAGCATAGGATTTAAATTTCAAATCGATAATCAATGTTTCGACACAGTCCCCGCATTTAAAGTATAATTTGTCAACCTTAGCGTCGAGTATACACCTTTTCGTAACATGTCTGTTAGACCTTTTCAACAATTATCTACACCCACAGTTGACAACGACTACGACAGGTGAGATGTAAGTGGTCGTCTCAAAGTAGGAATGGTTGTATATGATTGTTATCAGTAACATAACTGAAAGGATTTTTTTGTTGCCTTTAAGTGTTTATTACCACAACGATATTTTTCTTGTTTTGGTTGTAAACCATTTACTGATTTAAATTCTTTTATTTTAGTTTTGAATTAGATTTGAATGAGGGTCTGGATGGGATTTACAGAATAGACATACGGTGACCTATAGTTGTTAATTTCTGTGTCATTTGGTCTCTTGTGGAGAGTTGTCTCGTTGACAATCATACCACATCTTCTTTTTGTATATAAATGGACAAATACTACTGTAGTTTGACAAAATCATGGACAAAAAAAATATAGAATAGAGAAAAATAGGCAAAAAAAATAAGAAGAGAATAATGGGGTGCTAAATTATAAATAATAGAGAATAACGGGCAAACGAAATAAAGAATAGAGAAAAAATGGTTTAAAAAGTAAGAGAATTAATGGACCCCCATCCAGACCCTCATTCATGAATAAAAGGGAGATCTTTAATATTCTATTCAATATTTTTAGAAGATGAGATTCAAGCTCCTTTAAACTAGCAAAATGAAAAAAAAATAAGTAGTACATATTTAAACAGACAATTGTTTTGTGTCTATTGACAATGGCGGCACATGTCTATACAAAGTCCGTTATTTTTGGCCTCAGATTCCTTCGTAATGTACTTTATACTTAGTAGGTTTTTGTTTTTGTTTTGATTCACTTCATGCTATGTTCAATTTAAATCTGTATTCAGTGACAATTTGTACAGAACATTTAGATAAAGCGAAAGTCCTATTTCATACTTTGGTTATATTTTAATTTTAATTCCAATAGCACAAACCAGACTTTGACAATACTGAGAAAAGGCAGGCACGGGCAATGGACTAGACAAGAATAAAGCATAAAATCACAAAATGCAACACATAAAAAAAAACATTCAGAGTTACCGCGTGGTCTTCAATACTGACGGGTAATCATTACCAGCAGCAAGATCTGATCTACCCCGAAAAAAAAGTTCAAATCCAATGCCACAGCACAGAAATGCAAAATAACAATTCTTCCGAGAAAAGAATATGCCATTGACCAACATATTCCGGGGTTGGAACAGGCGCATAACATATGCGGCGGGGGTTTTACTTATTTAATTGGATCCAAAACCTCCCCCTATGTTTGGTCAGAGGTAAAATAAAAAAGAACATTGGGACGCATAGTAAAACTAGATAAGAGTAGAAAACCGAAGCGTAGATCAACAAAAGGGAAAATCAAGAAACAAAAACAAATTTGGGGACAAGAGAAAAAGGGCAATTTTCTCATAGAAAACCAAAGTTATATGAGGAAAAACTGACTCTGTTAAACTGGGATCAACACAAATGCTCCGACAGGGTAAGCAGTCCTAGCTTCGGACGAGACACTAGACGTGTTTCTCGTAAAGGTTATGCCCAGGAACGGAGATAATGTACCAATAACAAAGGGACAACTTATAACAGTCAATTATATTCAATATGTACAACAGGTATAGTGAAGATCTGTTGAAAAACGCAACCTCTACGATGTCCACAATTGTGTTTTGGACGCGTTAAGACGGACAGATAGTCCGGTTACAATGTCCTTCCGTAACTTTATTACTATGGGGATGATAAAATGTAGTCATAAAATAACATTCCAAAAACGAGTTAATGGCTATTGGCAAGCGGTGCGGTCTTCCATGGAAAACTCGTACAACTAAATATTAATAATCATATTACCGAAGAAGCAATGGATTCAGATGTGAAGAGATTGCCGATTTTTTTTTTTTTTTTTCGATTTATAGAATTGAAAGATAAATGGTTTATAAATGAATGTTTACATATAATAAGTATTATATGAAAGAAAGGGGAAAAAAAAACACTGAAAATCCACAATAGCTATATTTACTCAATATCCGTTGTTTTTCAAAATCATACCGTTCAAATATGTACGTATATGTAACATGCATGTTATACCTGAATGATTTTTATCTTTGATACGACCCCTCTTTTTTTTCTGTAAACTGTAGATGTCAATAGTCGATGTCGAGAGTTGTTGAAAAGGTCTAATCGTAGGTGTATGACAGTTTCCACAAATGTCTAGTAGTAGGCTCCCTTTTTAAATGCGTTATGGTAATTAAATATATAATTTTTTTACAACCGTCATTTTGGACATATTTTGATGAATAATTTGACCTCTGAATCTATACAATACTTTAAATCAACCATGTAAGTCTTATGATGGGTGGAAATAAGATAATTGAAAGTTTTTGTTTTGTATATCACCGTGTCTTAGTTCATAAGTTTTTATCGTTTGGAGCTGTAAAACATTTTATTTTCCGTTTATATTTATTGTATAAGAATTGTTATGTGTGACTTTTTGTTGCTAGCTAAGCGATATAAAATGTGATCACTGGTGAAGGCCGCACGTTGACCTATATATGCCAACATCTACAAATGAAGTTCATTTTGTCTCTGGTGGATTGTTTTCTCATTGGAAATCATACCACATGTACCACATCTTCTTATTTGTATATACCCAAAATCTGCTATACTCATATTTTTGGAATTTCTACGTTGAAGGACTTGTTTTTATCTAACCGTTTTATAATTTTGAAAATACATTTAAACAGTTTGACTGCTCGTCCAAGTTCATGGAGTCTGCACACTCGACATTTTATTGTTAATTTAAACTTATAAATCAGTTACCTTAAAATAATGATTGCATGCATAGTCAGTACGAGAAATATTAAAGCAATATTTAAATTCTGTAAAGTTGATGAACCGGATAGAAGAAAGACAGAAATTAACAAGACTGAAATAAACAAGACTGAAAAAATGTAGACCAATAATCAACTTGTAATGAAACATCCAAATACAATGACGTAATAATAGTTCGTTCACCGCGAAAAATGGGCATTTACCAACTTTTATCTTTTTAGATAGTAGTAAAGGGTACATGTACCACTTGTTCTGCACCAGGTACCAATTAATGCGTCTTCAGTGATGCTCGAAGCCAACGTATTTGGAAATTACAAAACCTTATTTCAATCTAATTTCTATTTTTGACTACAGCCTCCATATGCACAGGATGTTAGATACTGGACCCCTTTTATAATCAATCAATTTAAAGGACGAAATGGTATGCGTTTAAAAGATTAATATTCATATTAAAAACCTAAATGTTATTTTACGATTAATTTTCTTTAATTATACTATATACACATATATTATAATGATTGTCAAAGAGACAATTGTCATGCATGAACTTAAACTTTATTTTTTTATGTCATCTGGTGTTTTAGTTCTTTTAAATATTTTTTGTAATAATAAAAACACCTTGTATATTGTTTTTATCACATGATATATTTCTATGACAACTGTGAACTTCATAAGTTTACCCGTGCGTTCGAATTCTTGTCGCTTAAGTCGTAAATGACAATTGAATAAACACACCTGAGTTATCGCTTTGACTATATCGTCATCGGTCCATAGAATTACCCGAGAAGACGACAGAATTACCAAATATGTCCTTAAACTTTCAAGTGGAAGAACAGAACAGTGAATAAATTTTAGTTGATAGACTTATATCAACAAGGTTTTTCTCCTGGTTGAAGGCCGTACGGTTGCCTATAATTGCTTACATCCACTTTATTTGACATTTGGTGGATAGTTGTCTCATTGGCAATCATACCTCATCTCCTTACTCGTGTTACTTTTATATTATACATATATACTATATTTTTTTTACTGGAAAAGGTACTTATTTTATTTAAGGGGTGTTCGGCAACATTCTTGCGTCTTTCTATATGATTCGATCCATGTCCTGGTTCGTTAATAAAAATCAAATCAAAGTTATGATGATTTGTATTTAGTATTGATAAACAAATGATGTGAGATTTTCTAGGTACAGACATTGAAATGTGATACAGGAGATTTAAGTAAATACAGATCGATAATTCTTGAAATTGGCCCTGGCTTAAAATTAATTAAGGGGAAATTGGTCATACTTCATTGTTAAGAAAATAAAATATTTCCCGTACAAATATAAAAAAACCAGAAACGGAAAAAAACCCATTTAAACCGTCGCTATCCCATTTTGTAGTATCATTAAAAAAGTTATTCAATAAAACAAATATTTGTAAATATGAGTTTATTTTTCATACAGACGTGAATTTCAAAGATTTGTATAAACCTTCAATTAGTACATGTATGTGTAGCTATAATTCATTTTTGTCATTTGCCGGAATCGCGGTAAAAACTTAAAATAAGAGTATATACTCTCTACACAAAGAATTTAGCGCATTTTTTTCGTGTTTTATAAGTGCAGAGTCAATATGTTTCTACAAATAAGTCTTCGATACCTCACGCCCGTCACGCGTAGCCGGTATAATTACTTGTGCGTTACAATTGCGCCAATTTGCCGTTTCAGAATTTAGTTCATTCGGGGTAATATTTTGAAAAACGTACACCAAAATTTTGCGATTTGTTTAAAACATCATAAACAATGGAAATTCAACCAATGATGTAACATTAATTTCATTTTGGGTTACGAACAGTGCAATAACATATAGTCCTTTATATTTCATTTTGGGGGTAGGAACAGTGCAATAATCCATAGTCCTTTATATTTCTTTTTGGGAGTACGTACAGTCCAATAATCCATAGTCCTTTATATTTCATTTGGATACGAACAGTGCAATAATCCATAGTCCTTTATATTTCATTTTGGTGGTGCGAACAGTGCAATAACCCATAGTCCCTTATATTACATTTTGGGGGTACGAACAGTGCAATCACCCATAGTCCTTTGTTTTTCATTTTGGGATACGAATAGTGCAATAATCCATGATAGTCCTTTATATTTCATTTTGGGGGTACGAACAGTGCAATAACTGATAGTCCTTTATATTTCATTTTGGAGGTGCGGACAGTGCAATAACCTATAGTCCTTTATATTGCATTTTGGGGGTACGAACAGAGCAATAACCCATAGTCCTTTATTTTCATTTTGGGGCTACAAACAGTGCAATAACCCATAGTCCTTTATATTTCATTTTGAGGTACATGTACGAACAGTGCAATAACCCATAGTCCTTTATATTTCAATTTAAGGGGTACGAACAGTGCGATACTTTTATATTTCATTTGCGTTAAAACAAAGCTTTCAATTGCGCCACAAGCCATACTTCATTTGTGATATGGTAAAATATTTCATTTGCGCCAATAATACAGCCATGTTACATGTATCAGTAAATTAAAAACATACGAAATAGTATTGCACATATGCACATATGCACATTCACGGTACAACAAATTGTCGAGACCTATATTTTGGCATTGCACATGGTCATGTTTTTCTCTGACTGTTAATGACTCTTTACACTAATTCCATCGGTTTGTTGGATATGTACCGCTTGGTATTTTAGTCTCAGATACATGATTTTTTATTAATTGTTATTGGTTTTGAACTTGCTGTCAGTAAATGCGAGTACTCTCAGATATTTACTGAGTGTCTTTTTTGTTGTGGGGTGTGTAGATATGCTGCCACGTCCGGTCTGTGATTTCGTTAGATGTTTTCTGCTGCTTTATATCGATTTGATGAGTTTAGCCCTTTTCGACTGGTTTTTATAGTTTGTTTATATGTTGTACAGTTACACCACTGTCCCAGATTAGGGGGAGGGCTTGGCGCCATCAAACTAGTTTAACTCCACCACATTTTATATGAACCTGTTTCAAGTCAGGAGCCTGTAGTTCAGAGGTTGTCGTTGGCTTATGTCTGTCATATTTGTTTTTCGTAAATTGTTTTGTTATAAATTAGGCCGTTAGTTTTCTCAGTTGAATTGTTTCATATCTTTCAAGTCCCTTTATAGCCTACTATATGGTATGGGTTTGCTCATTGTTGAAGGCCGAATTGCTTACATCCACTTCTTTTGAACTTTGATGGATAGTTGTCTCATTGGAAATCATACACATCTCCTTATTTTAAATACAATAATTATAAGTGACATATGTTTACTATACAGTTTATACTATCAATCTCCGTTCTCTAGCATTACATGTTACCCCTTGTCAACACTGGAAGTGGAAGAAGGATATCGAGCAGGGTAAATTCCTAAATCATTAATAATAAAGTTAGAAAAAAATATCTACAGCTTCTGTTTACATCATAAAACTACACCTTACATTGAAACGTCAATCTTCATTTATGTCACCTGAAAATGGCGCAAAACAGTATTTCTTTTTTTTCGGAAATGAAATATAGCTTTGTGGCGCAAATAAATCTGCATTATTTTTAAAAATTTGGCGCAAAAGCAATGCACATGTGCACAGATGAAAGACTGGCCGACACCATCGGCATTATTACGCAACTGTAAAGTTCGTTTGAGTTTTATAAATTTTTCGATTCTTTTAACAGAAAATCATATTATATAAAAATTAGATCTGATATGATTGCCTATATGACAATTATTCACCAAAGTGCACATGAAGTGGATGTAAGCAATTATAGGCAACTGTACGGCCTTCAATAATGAGAAGAAAAAAATCATACCGTATAGTAGGCTATATATACCTATGTAACATTTTTTGTTGCTGTCCTAGCAAAGCAACGTGTTCCTGAATAATTAAATTTTTAAACAAAAAACAATTGTTTACCACAACTTTTTTTATAACATGGAGAACTAATTTAATTCTGGAAAAGTCTTATACCTTTTTGCAATTTCTGATTCCTATATATCATTTTTTGTGGCAATCCTAGCACAAACATGGTTTTATAAGTACATAGTGTGTTTGTTTCATATCTTCGTGTCATGCATAACAACTGTGCAAAATTTCATCGACTTTCAATCCCTAACTTGAAAGTTTTGCTTTAAAAAGTAGTATTTCTCGAAATGTGTGATGTTTTAACAACAAGTTAGTTTTTTTCAAAGAGACAAATATAGATCCTGCATCCTCGATACGTGATCCTGATTAGGATATTCGTACAGCCTTAATACATTTTGTTTTATTTGATTATTTTTAGAATTTTGATATGGACAAAACGAATTAAAACATGCCCCTAAAGGTGACTGGGAAATAGAAATATATGTGCTTTGGTCTTCTTCCGACCGGCATTAAAACCCTTTCCAAAGTATGCGTGCGTTTTGCTGTGCTTGATGTACAAGTACGCAGCCATGTCCAGTCAGTTTAATCCGACGATAGTGTAAAAAAGGTACCAAGTCTATGCACGCTAAGAGCCCTTACAACAACTCGGCGAGGGTCCATAGGTAGCCTGTTGCAAGGCAACTTTTCGGTCCTTATCTAATATGCCCCCATTTTCCAGTGACCGTCCAAATTTCTCAACCTTCAGCCTGAGCGGCCTTTTAAGTATCTACATATTGTAAATAAGAATTGAATGCTTCTTTTTATCATCTTATAGAGTTATGAAGCGTTCGTCAAAGCACATTTTGTATGAAGCGCAAAAGCGCTTCTCATTTAAAATGTGCGTACGACCAACATTTTACAACCCTATAAAATTATAAAAAAAAGCATTCAATTTTTATAATTTCATTTTAATGCTACAACCATGAATTAAAGAGTTATATCAAGCTTTTCGTTTGTTTTTCAATGCAATATTTTAACATTGTCACAGATAGTATGTGCAGTCATAACTGTCGTATTTTATACTTTGGTATGCAGTTATATTAGTATTGGCACACCTCATTTTCATGGAGATTATTTAGGCCTGTCCCTCAGTAATGGTCTACTGACTTTCAAACTTTTGCTGAGTTTACATGTATCAGTTTGTGATTAGGTTAGTTTATGAGGAACCACTAGTGGTAGGTCAATGCTATTTGGTATGCAGTTGTATAAGCATTGGCATATCTCAGTTCCATGAAGGTTATATGGCCATGTACCTTCAGTCATGGTTCATTGATAATACTTTGCATAACTCACATGTTTAAGTATTGTTATTTTAATTTCAACTTTTGCATTTTACCATCAAAATAAGAAAAGGCGAGACATATCTCTGTGTTAACAGTTTTTTTTTTTTTATTTATTTTAACTTCAAATAAAATTTTCCTTTGTACTAGACCAAGTGTTCTGAGTCAGAAAAGAAACAGTCTGAAGAAATACAGGTTCCCTAACATAGACAAATTTGTATCGAATTAACCAGGCTTTGATCCACACGTTAAGCTTGCTGATATATTTTCAATGGAGGCGGTATAAGAGCCATGATTTGGCCCCTGAAATTGCAAAAATAATAAACTATCTCAAGCTTAAGTTGTTTTTATTGATAATAAAACAAGCTGAGCAGGTTAATATAATCTGGACAATTTAGTGATGAAAAGTCACTTGTGGTGTCACTGTGATGTCGTAAGCATGTCGAAATTAACGTATTTGACCTAAAATGGCCATTTTATGCATATTTTTGTCAAAATATATATGAGTAACAGCTTTACTCCAAAATTTATTTTACAAATATTAAACATCTTTGTAAAAAAAATTTGGTAGCAACATATTTTTTTTTTAATTTATATTTAAGTATTCATAACAAATTCTCGCACATACGAATATTTTGACAGTTTTTTCTGCTTTGCACTAAACGTAAGACACCATTAAAAAAATATAAATATTGATATCCGACAAACCAAATCAAACCAATGCCTTTTATGGCGAAGTATACGTAATTGCACGCCTCTAGCGGTATTTGGGATAAAAAACGTGCGTCGTTAGTTACGCGAGTATTTTCCCAACTCCAACAAAGGAAAAATGGACACATGAAAGAGAAATGACTTCGTGCGGTCTATCACAAATCCAGACAAGTATTCCTGTGCTATCTCAAAACTTCAAAGAAATTATATACGTATACCAATATGGCAATAAAAACAATACTCAAAGATCTAATTACAGTGTTGAATTGATAACATTTTAGAACATTTACTATTAAGTTTATATAAAGGATTGAAAAGTTTACCCGGATCGTATATAAATTTCCGGGCTCGGTAAACAAAATCTCGGCACGATTTAAGGCTTGACATAGAGATACCTGTCAATTTATGAAGACGTGTAAATGTATTTTGGTTATTTGTGTCGTTTAGTTGCTTTATACACGATGACGTTTACTCAACATCAACTTTTACTATATTTGTTTGTGAACTAGCATGTTAATGATACATGAACAACTTCAAAAATATAGAGCAACTGCAACGTACAAAATATGCGGTATTGTCTTGGACTGGTCCAAGGTTGGGTGTTTTGATTTTTTGATTTTTTGTTGTCAAAAATTCACAAAGCCAGTCTTGATATACACTACATGTATGAGATAATCTATTAATTTGGCGGTTTCCTAAAAACTTTATTAAAACGCAGTTTTCTCAATTTAAACATTTAAGATAGCTAAATGACGATAGATTATCACATTGTTTATATTTATATTGATAAAAACTGTGTGTTATTCAGTTATGATAGGTTTTGGTTCTCCAGTTTGGGAAGAATCCCCAAAAAATTATTAGATATCTCCCCATTTGAATGTTTTAAAATTTGTCACGTATTCCATCGGCATGTGTCATACTAACTTTGTTATAGACATCGGTAATAACTATTTTTGTTTTTGGTAATACTGAATAAAAAAGTATATATAGTTTGGGTTTTAATCAGAACGCATACTATAATGGCAACAGACAAAGAATATGTTTGCTATATCACCTAATATGTCTCATCGGATTGCTGTCTCATTGACGCGTGTCTCACGCTCTGTTTTGATAATGATCCATTCAATTAAGCATTTTTTGGATAAATTTCTGGCTTGTTCAACTGTAAGTCTTGTGAACTATTTACATATTTAATTGAATTCATTATATGGTCGTTCAAACCACAAATACTTACATGTACTTTATCTACAAATGATGTACATGTACCAGTATACCGAATATTGAGGAATTGATTGAAAGAAGAATACAGAACACAAATTCAAAAACAATTCTGCATTCCTATAGATATACAGCAAATAATAAAAAAAGATATGAAGCTGAGAAGTTAACTGGTCTGATATTGTAATATACAAGGTAAATTATATAAAGATTTTTTGTCACACAATTTTGAAAAGAACTGTTTGCATGATATCTTATACAATGAATGAACAATCTTTGGAATATATAAAAATAAAAAGATGTGGTATGATTGCCAATGAGACAACTCTTCACAAAAGACCAAATGACACAGACATTAACAACTATAGGTCACCGTGCAGCCTTGTTTTCTTTTTCTTTTCTCTGCTTGGTTTGAATTATGTTTTGTACATGTATACTGCAGTTACTTTAGAAAAGGATATTGGAATTGTTTAATTTGGGAATGTTGGTACCATATATGGTAATTGTATGAGCATGTCCCTCATTGTTTAATAGACCCATAGGACCTATTGTCAACATTTGTCATTTATTGTTTTTTTAAAAGTATGTTGAATGAAAGGAGATGTGTGGTCAAATTCATAAGTCATTGTGACAGCCAGAACACATATAAACAACTGAGTCATTAAGGGCAAGATATGGGTTGAATAAATGTTAACTACACATTGTGTCTCGCTGTTTAAAAACCTCACTGAAAACCATCTTGATACTAATAACTCAAATTAGATGACAGATAATGGGTGATTAAAACCAAACTGATACATGTACATTTGGAATTATTTTGATGAGCCTATAATATATATATCGAATATTTGATTACGAAATTGAAAATCAATTGTATATATGGTATAAAGCTATGTGAATAAAAGGAGATGAGATAATACTTAAAACGGGAATATTCATTAGGGAGACAGCAACCCAACAACACAAATATGTACAAATTACCATACATGCATTTAGACAGCTATGGTCACAGCAATAACACTGAAATATCTAGAGACTTCTTATTTGTATTTTAGTCATTAGTTAACGCTTGGATCATGAGCACTTTTAATACTTTTAAGAATAAACAAATAACGAACAAATAAACAAATAATGATTTATCAATTTTTACTCATAAACTGCTTAGGAAAATAAATACTCAATAGTTGAAAAACTCTCGAACACCTTGAATCAAGGATTGGGAAAAGTACAAAAGGAAATTATTAAGATCCATAGATAGATGGCTTTATTTAAAAATTTGATTAGTTGGCAAAGACCGAAATCAGTCAAAAGTTCAAATGTTTGAACATTTTTTAGACCTTTCAGACACCCTTTTCCTGTTAACACAGCCGGATCAAAACTACATATTAAAAGATTTGTATTTAGTTATTTTCTGACAATGTCTTTAGGAGTAAGATCGAATACGTGTTTGGCTAGGAGTCAGAATAAAGTGTATATATTTGCCACTGGACATACAACAATAAGAATCATTAACATATAGTCGTCCTGAATATGCATGTTATACTTGTCGTTGGACATTATGCAGCCATGCAATTAGGTACTTAGGTTGGCTTTTCCTATTTAGATAAATGTAATATGACTGCAAGAATTACTTTTGTCAAATGCGAATAATTTATGATAAATTGCATTCCAGAAAAAGGTCGGAGTTTATAAGTAAAAAGATATTAATAAGTGTGTTTCATCTGATGAGTGTGTGATTTTTTTTTCAAAATATACTTAGTATAACATATAATATTAATTTCTGTTTTAATATAACTGATAAATTACTGTCATAAAACATTAGATTGTATATTACTGGTGATGAAATTGCTGCTGACCTAAGAGTGCTGAAGACCACTATTAATAGCAATGGCGTTAAAAAACCCATTCGTTCTAAAATGGTTGCCGAGAAATTGCTGACAGCAAAATAGAAAGGGGACATTTATTTGGAAAAAAATCCGATATTGTTTTTGGAAGCTTGTTAAAAATTAAGAGCCAGCACTATGATCGTTTTAGCGCAGTTTACACAAGAAAGCAACATCAGAATATGGAGAAAGTTTACAAACGCTTGAAAATAAGGGATGTCAACACTAAGTGCACTTCGCTAAGACGAAACAAAATCCAGTCAGTAGAATGTCATAATTATTTCTCGTTTATCGTTTTTTATATAGATTAGACCGTTGGTTTTCCCGTTTGAATGGTTTTACACTAGTATTTTTTGGGGTCCTTTATAGCTTACTGTTCAAGGCTTCGTGTTGAAGACCGTACTTTGACCTATGATGGTTTACTTTTTTAAATTTTGACTTGGATGGAAAGTTGTCTAATTGGCACTCATACCACATCTTCTTATATCTATTAGGAAATTTACAAACTCTGACAGGGCAAAAAAAAAAAAGAGAATGATAAAAAACATTCAGATTCCGTCCATTCTGACATAAACTATGTTCACGAAATTTACAAATTCAAACAAACCATTTTAAGAAAACCCATGGCTCTACAATAAAAGAAAGGTCAGTGCTTCGATGACGATAAATCAAGAAACGGGCTTCAAACGTAAACAAATTATAAACATAACCTGTATTATTCACACGGCAGTAGAAACTGGAAAAAAACGAGATCTTAAAACCATTTTTACTTTCGATACATTATTGTTTACGGTTGAATATTCGAGGAAGGGTGTGTGTTAGTGCTTTCAGTTGGACATGATTTACAAGTACAGATGACGAAAAAAAAAATTCCAAAGGGGAGACAAAAACGACTGACAGACAATTAACATTTAGGGGAAGGGGTATACTACTCACATAGGCGTCGGACAAGGACCGGGGGTATTTGCATTGGTATAAGGCTTTATTATAACAAGTATATAAGTATATAAACAAAATCAAATTGTTGCTTAATTTCTTTGTTTGAATAAAGGGAGATGTGGGATATGCAATAAGGCAGCTACTGGCTAGTTCACGACACACAAAACCAAAGACGCCTAGAAAACACGTGACTAATGGAAGATTGACGATCATTTTTTAACCGCTAATTTGTATCTTAAGTTAAGATTTGTAAGTCACTTGAATTAGAAATAAAAAACAAAGGATACGGGGTATCCTACCATGACACAAAATCAGTACATGCACAGCAAAAAAAAAAAAAGAAAAAAAAGAAGAGGAACAGCGCTTTTATTGCTATTCTTCATCTCAAAGTCAAAGTGAGGCCTTAAACACGGAACAAAACAAACTCTCACCTCACTGCAAGTTTACGACGGCCCCTAGCACCGGTTTGAGCGGAATCCTTTGCAAAATGATTCGGATATGAGACTCTGTAAGATGTACCACCATCAAATCGGGCCCGGTCAAAAAAGTATGAATTCATTCTAAAACTGAGGGCATATTTTGCATGTTTCTCAGATATGAAGTACTTTGATGTATGGAAAGTTCCGGTTACCAGTACGGTCTGTTGTATAAATAACGGTATATTGATCCTGCCACCATCCCCCCCCCCCCTAAAATGTTAGGAAGTGAAAACTTTAACACGGATAGGAATGGGGGCCAAGAATATAGGTTGTGTGCGTCTTATTAAAACTCTAGTACAAAAAATTGAGAAAATGATGTGGCACACAGATCAAGAGAAGCCAGCTCAAGAATATATACACCACAACTTTAAATTAAAAATACAGAAGACCATACATATCAAGTACGGGGAGAATTGCTACGGCCTCCACACAGCATGAGAGACAAATTCCGTTAAAATAATAGAAAAACAAAGGATATTGGGTATTCATCCATGACACAAAATCTGTACATGCACAGCTAAAAACACACAAAAAGCAAAGGAACAGCGAGGCCTTCAACACGGAGCAACTAAAATAACTCTCATCTCACTGTAAGTATTAAATATATAAAAAAAAACATACATCACATGTTCAAAACAATAGTCAGATTTTAATAGTAACACATTTCAATTTTCTACATGTAGTACATATTCGTTTTAAGCCTTTACACTTCTTGCATTTCAGTAGAAAAAGTCCAAGCATTATGAAATAAGGAGATGTGGTATAATTGTCAATGCGACAACTTTACATAGATACGTTTGAGATCTTCCCATTAACATTCAAATATTAGCTGTTATTCAGAAAAATATTGGCCACCAAATGCCTAATTAAATAAAACATCACCATATACGCTAAATATGTGTTCTCCTCCCGAGACAATATGACGGGGGAACATTGATTTGCCATTGTTCGTCCGTCCGATCGTCCGTCCCGCACAGGATATGTGGTTTATACAGATAATTCCTTATGACTATAGTTTTCAAGCTAGAACTCCTATAGTATGTACATAGTGTTATTACATATACTAAAGATGTGCATATTGTCAGTATTGTTGTCTTTCAAACACAACCATTTTACATTCAACATCAACATTTACTAAATCCAATTGTGTAAGCCCATATTCATGCATACAGCGGTCCACCTTTGTCTAGTTTGGTTAGGATTAGGTTGAAATTAGACAGGAATCCAACAATATATAATGTCAAAATCTACCGTTTCCCTTTAAAAAAAAAAACATGAGTCGATACACTACATGTATGTCGAGCATTGAATATCAACTCGAGTTTTAAAACCATTCTATGTTGATTTCTCGGGACTATAAAATATTGAATTTATAAAATATAATTGACGAAGTAAAACCTGCCGTTGTTGTTTTCGATATTGAGACTTTCGGATTTGGTAAGTTAGAATATAGGAGCAGCCCAGATATTTCGACACCCCATTTTTAGTCCAACACCTCATTGGTTTGACACCACGATAGACTGACACCACATTAGTCTGACATAGGAATATTTCTTAATAAAGTAATGTTTGTTATATGTTTTAAAACAGTACAAACAGATATTTGCTATTTTTTCTCTTCAGAAAATGTAATTAAAATTTGCAATGAAACTAGTTTAAACTGCGTCACAATGGAAGCTTGTAATTATAGTTTCTTTTAAGTTTGACAGTTTAATCGGATGCATGTCTCTACCACACACATCACGCGAAGCGTAATATTTTTTAGAAATAGTTTAGAAAATGACGTCACATATACATGTATGCATCTGATACTTTGCATTTATCATAATTGTACAGTTTTAATGATTCGAACTATGAAAACTCTATCAAGCAGATAATTTTAATTGTTAAATATACTGAAAACTTGTTCACTGTTTATGCACGAAAAATTATTTCCAATTTAAACAAAAACGTATAACTTCTTCAGCTGTTGTGTAAACACCAGCAAAAAAATTAACCAAAGAGAAATGTTACACCTTTTTTTACAAAGACTTTGAAACGACTATTATACACCAATCAATCAAATCTAGAATTAATTGTAGGAAATATCTGGAAAAAGTTTTAAATGTTGAAAGGTTTTGATTTACTTTCAATTCTTATATTATGTTTTACCAGGCTTCAACTTAAGAAGAAATTGCATTTCAAATCTACTATGCAAAACATATCTTACGACTTCTATGATATCTATGATAATTGTCTAATGTTGTTTCTGTTCTTTTTGTTTACTTGTATAGAGATATTTAAGGATTTTTAATTCTAATAAACATCACAGATCTTCACGTCTATATGAAAATAAGAAGATGTGGTATAATTGCCAATAAGACAACTCTCCAACAGACACCAATTGACGTTGAAGTTAACAACAATATGTCCCCTTACGGCCTTCAACAATTAGCAAAACCCGCGTAATAAGCTACTTTATACTTTATATTAACTGACTGGACCTAACCGAGACAAAGATATCTTCCTCTTTAAATAAACATACAATGTACTAATCAAAAGAGGGACGCTGTCTTTTGTGGGAACAGGTGATACATTTTCTCATGATAGGTTGTTGTATTAATGCTAAAGCAGCAGAATTCCATCACCAACGTATAACTGAACCTACAACACACGGTGTTAAGTTTCATCGAATTTCGTACATAAATTACTTCTTGGATACAGGTCAAAGGGGATGCACCCTTAGAAAATACTTTTGAGAAGTTTCATGCCGACAATTTTATCTTTTCGATTTTAGGAGGACGTCGGGTACGCTTCCATATGAATCCGTCTGAAACTTTGCTGCCTTTACAATTATAAATATGAATATATTGTCAGTGCACAAGACGGGTACGTTATTCGGGTATTCCTCAATCGATAAGATGTATAAAATTGATATAGATTATATTATATCACTGTATCAAGTGTGATACGATATATATTCACTCGAAACAGTTAAATTTTCATATGTAAAACGCGAGGCTCGCCGAGCGTTTTAAATATTCAAAATTTAACTACCGAGAGTGGATAAATATCGTATTGCACAAGATTTGGTGTCGGAATCTGTTTCTCTAATAAATTTTTGAACAACAAGCTGACAAACTGAATCCTTCTTTTCGAATGATTTGCAACAAGATGTGTTCTTTCTATATGACGTCATCATGAATGCTCAGCATTGTTTCATGACGTCACAATCAGAAATTCAGAGGAAAGCAAGAAAATTTAACGTCATAATCAAATTTTGGCCAATGAAGAAATGAGATCAAACGAACCACACGTCAATCATTTGTCGATAAGATGAAAATAATCAACAGGTAAGGAAAAGGATAAATCGTGTAAAATATAGAGAAATGGTTAACTAGAACACATGTAGCTATCCTCTTCTACTTTGATTCACTTTTTTAAAGGGGAGATAAAATATAATATAAATGACATCATTTGAAGAACACCAGTTTAGTTTGTCTATATGCGCACCAATTATTAAAAATAGAGTTACATTAGCGTAAAACAGTTGTCTTGATGTGTTCTGTCTTAATTTTGCTCTTTTTTAAACAGTGGGTCAATTGGTTCAATGATTATTTTCTGTAAAGTAATACTCTTCTGTGGTTATCCCGTTCACCGTGAGGAATCTATTGACTATTATAGTTTACCAAAAAATAGTTCTGGAAAATAGTGATAAGGGAAAAAATATCTAAACAGAAGGGTTAAATCATACTTTTCCTCTAATTGACAAACAATGTGATCATAAGGTTATAGGAGTAATGTATAAATCCGTAGGTTTGTTTTGTTTGTTTTTTTGTTTTTGCTACTGAAAACACTGATTTATGAAGCTAGAACAGAGCAGTTAAAGAAAGAACCAATAAGACAATCAAATAATATTAAGCAGACACTGACAGCTTTTCTTGCAAAAGACATTAATAATTTTACAGAATGAACCGGACAGTCTTACTTGCACAAAAGTATAAGACGTCGCGTACGGTGTTGGTGTTATTTTTGTTAACATTAATTTGACGTATTTTTCAACGTCGTAGTTCATTCATTTCGTGTAGATAAAATAATGTTTAAAGTATTGTGACATTGTGGTTTTTAAGTATTGTGCCATTGTGGTTTTTAAGTATTGTGCCATTGTGGTTTTTAAATATTGTGCCATTGTTGTTTTCAGTATTGTGCCATTGTGGTTTTAAGTATTGTGTCATTGTGGTTTTTAAGTATTGTGCCATTGTGGTTTTTAAGTATTGTGCCATTGTGATTTTTAAGTATTGTGCGATTGCGGTTGTTTTAATTGCTGAGCAACTTTTCAAAACTATCTGTTTAAGTTAACGGATAAAGTAATTAACTTTAATTAGATTCGATAAAACTCTTTTGAGTAATTGTTTCCAAAACAAAACTAGTATTTTTTGTGCTATAATTTCAATTTTTTCCCTCCAAAACTGTTTTATGATTTATCATACTTTTAACTAAAAAGTAAAAAACGAGGTTCTGTGATATTTTGACTAGACACAAACAAACAGATCGTGTTTATTTTCTTTTTAATATTTTCCTTCGAAACTTCTACATATTTTTTTACATATACTTAAAAAGACATCTTTTCACGTTAAAATAAATTTTCAGATCGTAAAAATGACCTCAAATGCCTATTGATATTCATTAGACACTTAACAAATACGCCGAAAACGTCAAAAACGGCAAGTGTGACAGTTCAACGGAATTGATAAAATGAACAATATAGGACATAATCTAAACAACATGTACTAATGGAAGACATAGAAATTTTTATATGTATTGTATAATTTTGACACAAAAGGAGGATAACCTTAAAGTAGAAGTTAGTGATCTGATGGTAAATTTAATTTTAAATTGAAATTTTTGAACATGCATTTAAACGAAGAATTATCAGCAATGAACGTTCAACTTATTTAGTAAAATTATACATTTCAGGGATTTATTTGAACCCATTTTTGACTATATGTCGAAAATATTAACGACATAGTCAGCGAATATTTTTGTCTAGTCATAATGTCACACCATTATCCGTTTATCTGTTCATATATTAAATATCAAACATGGACTAAAATATTCATGAATATGTCTCTTGGAGATATTATATATCTGACAAAATAATATATATATTTCTTTCTTGGCCTAAAATTAATAGTTTTAAAAAGTTGCTCAGCAATTAAAACAACCACAATGACACAATATTTTGAACATTATTTTATCTACACGAATTGAAAGAATGCGACATTGAAAAATAACGTCAAATTAACGGTTACCAAAGCTAACACACACACCGTACTCGATGTCTTATGATTTTCCAGGATTTCAAAGTTGAAAACTATACATTGGCAATAGTGACAAGCCACAAATTGCCTCATAGTGATATACCGACACGCAAAAAAAACTACGTCAGACTCTACAACGAACGATTAAAAAAAGATTGAAAATAGAAACAGAACAAGAATTTAGTGTAAAACAATATCGTTGTCCTTTGTTTTAATATACAACCGCGTTGGTGGTGTCGTTTTCTCGTGCTCGTCTCGCGTATTACAGAAGGACGTGAGGTCGATCCCAGGTCAGTTCAAACAAACGACGTTGATATTTACTACTTCTCCATCTGATTGAAATACAGATCATGTGTCCACACTTAGCTTACAAGGATCTGACAATACTCTGTTCTAGGTTCTGTTTTAACATCTTTCGTGATCCTTTGGTTTTGTGGTAATCTTACACGTCTTAACCAGTTCGGAGGCAGACAGTTCATATGGAGATGTAATAAATGCCTAACAGAAAGTTTAACGGAGAGTTGTCAGATCCTTCTAAGCGAAGCTACTCCTATGCTAATTCAGAAAACATTTGTAAGGAAGAGAAAAGACTTGTGGACTGAGAGTGGCAATAGTTAGACTAGTGTCAAGCTATCCAGCAATATATATCCTGCAATTCTCTTTATAAAAAGCTATCCTGTAATTCGTCATCTTTCAGAGTTTGGAAAACTAATTCAGGGACAATTTTTTTTTTTTAAATGATTGTTTTTGAATTTGTTGGAAAAAAATACTAAAAAAAAAAATCAAAGATTTTTATATCCTGATAACAGAATTTATAATTTGTGTTTGCAGACTTCTAACTCACGTTGACGGTTTTGTAACTAGCATTTACAATATACATATTGATATATATTAAGTCCATGATGTGATTCGTATTACAATGTATTACATTAAAAAAAGGAGATGTAGTATGATTGCCAATGAGACAACTATCCACCAAAGTTCAAATGCAGAGGATATAAGCAATTATAGGCAACCGTACGGCCTTCAACAATGAGAAAACCCCATACCATATAGTCGGCTATAAAAGGCCCCGATATGAAAAATATGAACAATTCAACTGAGAAGACTAACGGCCTATTTTATAACAAAACAATTTACGAAAAACAAATATGATCTACATGAACCAACGACAACCACTGAACTACATGCTCCTGACTTGGGGGAGGCACCTACAGAATGTGGCGGGGTTACAGATATTTGAGAGTGCTCATTCTTCTCCCTAACCTTGGACAGTGGTGTTACAGCACAACATTAAAAGAAACTATAACAATCAGTTGATAAAGGGCTTAACTACAACTCAGCAGATAGATACAAAGCAGAAAAACAACTTACAAAAACAAAGACCGGACGTGGCAGGGTATGTATACATCCCTTACAACAAAAAAGACAAAGTACAGATCTGAGAGTACTGGCAGTTACTGACAGCTAGTTCAAAGCCAATCAAAACTAATAAAAAATCATGTATGTAAGACTAACATATCAATCAGTACACATCCAACATCCAATGGATTAACTGTAAAGACGTCATTAACAATGTCATAATATAGATATCGACATATTGTACCTTGAAAGTGCATATGTGTATAACAATAATATTTAGTATGGTTTTAATTTACTGATAACAAAATCAATATGTATACCAATAACACAATACCCAAAGATCTAATTTCAGTGTTGAATTGGTTACCTTTTAAATTAAGTTTATCTAAAGGACTGTCATTTTGCATAGTTTCTTTTGTTACCTATTCTGACATCGGACTCTGACTTCTTTTAAACTGAGTTTTACTGTGCGTATTGCTATGTGTTTCTTTATTCTACATTGGCTAGAGGTATAGGGGGAGGGTTGAGATCTCACAAAACATGTTTAACTCCGCCGCATTTTTGCGCCTGTCCCAAGTCAGGAGCCTCTGGCCTTTGTTAGTCTTGAATGAATTTTTAATTTTAGTTCCTTTATATGTTTTGGAGTTTAGTGTGACGTCCATTTTCACTGAACCAGTACACAATTTTATTTAGGGACCAGCTAAGGACCACCTCCGGGTGCGGGATTTTCTCGCTGCGTTGAAGACCCTGGTTGAAATAAGTTTTCTATAGGTGCAGCCAAACTTGCAAACTCAATTTTTGTATCTATGGAAGAATTTCGTAACGGTTTTAAGTAATTTGTTGTAATGAAATCGCTGACTTAATGATTTACCAGTAATACATATATTACGGTTATCGTACTCTCCGCAGGCATGTGCCAAAAATTCTTTTAACTGGAGTGCATGTTTTATTCCTTGGCGGTGTCTATGCGTTCATGAAACTTTCTCATCTAGACTTTTTGTGTGTTATGTTCTTAAAATGAATCAATACTATAAATATGGAGAGTCAAGTGTACTTATATTCGTCATTTGAACTTTGGTGGATATTTGTCTCATTGGCAATCATACCACGTCTCCTTATTTTGATAAATATTGTTATTTATCATTCGTTTATGCACCTTTAATTTTTACATTGATCAAAATTAAAAGAAGATGAAAAAGTAATGAACAAAATAGTATAACCATGTCTATTTCTCTCTCCCAATTGGAAACCCAAGTGCTAATCATGCGATAGGGAATTGTTGCCAGATCCTTGAAAGTCACTGTTTAATGCATTCACAACGTTCCTAGACGTAGACCTTTAGAGGTTGAAAAATCTATTGTCATTTTATCGTTGAAGGTTAATCCAGAAAAGCGCATCGGAACCACCAATTCAATAAAATGTTGTTTCTTTTTATTTTAAAGACTGCGTGTTGATCTCTAGATGTGTTATTGTTTTGTGTGTGTTGCTGGGTTGCTTTTTAATTATCATATACCAAACATCTCCTTATATTCGCAGAAAGAAGTAAACAGAGAATACAAATAAGTGGTGTTTGTTAATTAAAAATAAAGAACATTAATCGTATTTCAGTATCATAAGAAGCATTCGAGAAGAAAGTAAAACATGCAAAATCCCATGTTTACATGTATGTTGTCTTTGTAAATTGAACTTTTCTTCCTACAGCCTTATGATCTAGGGTAGAAAAAGTTCGACTCAGCATCGTGCTTTTACAAAACACGGTTCAAGTTACTTCAATATGAATGTTATCGTTCTGGTTTGTATGTAATATTTGCCACTGCAATTTAAACACCAACCAATGTATTCATTCTATTCAAACCATTTCTTTGCATGCACATCGCTCATTCTTGACACAGAGAAATCCTATGTTCAAAGGAGATGATCTAAAGCAGACATCTTTTAAGTTTAACAGGTTATGAATTTAAGTTTGCACCAGCTATTTTGACTTCTCTTTTTTTTAAGATTTTTACAAAGTTAAAAGTTTCAACTTTTGCATTTTTTTTTTAATTTACTTTTATTACAATAAATCTTAAAACTCTCCAAAGCACTTGTATATCCAAAAAAATAGACTATAATAAAATTGAGAATGGAAATGGGGAATGTGTCAAAGAGACAACAACCCGACCATAGAACAGACAACAGCAGAAGGTCACTAACAGGTCTTCAATGCAGCGAGAAATTCACGCACCCGGAGGCGTCTTTCAGCTGGCCCCTAAACAAATATATATACTAGTTCAGTGATAATGAACGCCATACTAAACTCCAAATTGTACACAAGGAACTAAAATTAAAAATAATACAAGACTAACAAAGGCTAGAGGCTCCTGACTTGGAACAGGCGCAAAAATGCGGCGGGGTTAAACATGTTTATGAGATCTCAACCCTCCCCCTATACCTCTAGCCAATGTAGAAAAGTAAACGCATAACAATACGCACATTAAAATTCTGTTCAAGAGAAGTCCGAGTCTGATGTCAGAAGATGTAACCAAAGAAAATAAACAAAATGACAATAATACATAAATAACAACAGACTACTAGCAGTTAACTAACATGCCAGCTCCAGACTTCAATTAAACTGATTTAAAGATTATGTCTTCATCATATGAATATCAGGCACAATCCTTCCCGTTAGGAAATAAATGTGTTTAGTGCCGATGCCAAGACCCTATAAGTACAAGGATTTTAAATGAATTTCTACTATTCATTATTTAAATCCTCGCCAGAATGTTTGAGACTGCACTTCAATGTAACGTAGAAACTGAAATGTATTTAAAAATATAAATAAAAATTTTATGGAAAAACTATTAATGAGACTCAATGCAACTCAATGAAAAGAAAATTAATCAAAACACAATTGGAAAGTAACATCTCTCTATTTTTAGAGGGCATCATGCAATCTTTAAAATCAGACAAGTGTCTATACAATTTGTCAAACCTTTAATTTTCCGAATTCTGTAAATGATGTGAAGAAAACCAAATTCTGTTTGATTGTTGGCTACATGTCTGTAATGGTTGACGGTTGATTGTTGTGTTTGGTGTTTTTAATGATTCACTATTAAACATATAAAACATCCAATATTACCTGTGTTGTCTTATCCAAGGGATCCATTCCACCTTCTGCAATTAGCCATTGTACGACCTTGAGATGTCCTCCAATAGCAGCCGCGTGTAATGCTGTGCATCCACTCTACAATAAAACAACACTCATATAAGTCTATGAATTATATAAGATCATAATCCAAGCAAGATCTGTAATATTAAAAAAATATGTATACTATTTTCTCTACTTTACTTCAAATCTTGTGTGATAAACTGGAACTTTTTTAGTAATAAATATAAATTGAATATCTATCACATAAATCACTGGTTCAAACTAAATCAAATGAACTTTCACACTTGTGTTTTTATTCCACATAAACAATAATATATAGTTCGAACAAGTGTTTGTTGTCCATCTAACCTGTCTGATTAGCAAATTGATTTTGTGTATACAGAGGATATACAATCACACTGAGGAGATAATAATTATGTAAGGGATATAAGCCTATAACAGAATGGACTGTCAGAGGCTTATATATTACTTAAAACATTGTTTAACTTGTCAAAGAAGGTGAAAAAGCATACAAAAAAAAAGTGTTTGTTAGATTTTTTTTTCATCAAGTGTGTAAATAGTTTTGGATAAACTTGATTAATATTATCCAACATGTTGGCCCCTTTAAACAGTAGCTCAACATAAAACAAAAGAAATAAAGTAAAGTACAGTTGAAGGTAAACTACATGTATAGGTACATGAAGACACAGTGCATGTGTATCATGCTTTTTGCGTACTCTAGGATTACATAATATATATTTTCCGTGAATACCTTCATATGCATTTGGTGTTTATAAATAGATAAAGACGACGATGAAAGTATTTTCTTGACGCAAACTACTTTTCGACAAGAAGATAGCAATGTTGAAGACAGTGATGATGTTGTTTCCAACTTTGAATTAAAATCAAATCTATATTCAGATATATCCAGTGCGGACAACGAGGATGTTTAGTAACGGCAGCTTATAATGGCAAGTTTAAAATATATCTTAAAATGTAGTCCACCTATTATTCTGATTCCTCCTATGTTTTTATTTCTTATTAGGCGAATGGGGAAAAATGAAAAACACACGAAGCTTGTAGACAGGTTCAAGGTGAAGAAAAAGGTTCAACAATATTGAATGCACCGCAGTCAATTTTATTTCAAATACAACACTATACAAAATCTAATGAAAAGCACAAATGAAGAGATAATAAGCGTGCAAGCAATTTAATTTTTTTCCTTGTTCTTCGGAATTTTCCCCTTTAATATTATTATATCAGTCAAGTTAAAAATTTAGGACCCCTTCTGTAGGACTGTGTATTACGAAATTTTCAAAGTGCAATAACATCATAACAGCAAAAATACTGAATAAAAGAGACGTGAAATTTTGTACATATACTAAAGGGAAATGTCTTTCACAGCAATAATATTTCATTGCATTTAATAGAATATGTGGATTTCGTGGCAACTGAAGCCAATATTTTTGCAGAGAATCCGCAGCTTTTATTACAGAGAATTTCGTTATAACATTTTAACTTGTTTGTCCATGTTGTGTGAGCGTTTATTGTTTACAAAAACACCCCGTATAACCCCGATACAAATGAATTCGAACGTTGACGCGTTCGAAGCGATAATCAGGACAACATTTGGGATGACAACAATTTCGAATGCCTTTCTAGAACTTGTTTAAATATATATCAATGTGTACATGAACATGGTAGCTTATCTAATCAATTATAAAGTTGTTGCAAGTTTCAGACTAATAACTACACGTTAAATTACTTCGTGCCTTCAAATGTTCCCTAGAACTCAGAATAAACACGATATCATACTAAATAAGTTTTCTCTTACTGTACCGTTCGTTTCACTAAATCTGTCGAGTTCGTTGCTCCCTTACAAATAATCACTGTACAATTCGTTGACAAAAACCGCCACAAATACATTTCTTTTTTAGGTATTCGAGATGGCATCAGCGACCCTTTTTCTGTGTTTTATTGTAAATTTATATCTGTAAACTTTGTCGAAATAGTAGACCATACAATTATCAGTCATCCAAAGCCAAACTTGAAATGTTTTAACCAGCGCACATCCGTCAACAACTTTTCTATTGAAGACTAGAAAGCTCAACGTTATTCCCAGCGCACATCCGTCAACAACTTTTCTATTGAAGACTAGAAAGCTCAACGTTATTCCAGATGAAATAAAGTTTTAAAAAATATATTACAGACAATAAAACTTCAATGCCTCTTACTTTTCACAATTTGAATCTCTTTCAAATGCAGATGTTGGTCCATCGCCTAAACGAAAGCGGCCAGGGAAGCTCGTTGAACATTGTTTGCCGAATGCATTAGATGACAGTCCAACTGTTTTTTTTTTGTTTTTGTTTTTTTTTTTTTTTTGTATAAAAATATGTAGATGTGGTATGATGGCCAATGAGACAACTATCCACCGGAGTAAAAATGAAGTGGTAATAAGCAATTACAGTCCATCGTACGGCATCAACAATGAGAAAAACCCATACCGTATAGTCGGCTATAAAAGGCCCCGATATAAAAAATGTGAAACAACTAAAACGAGAAAACTAACGGCCTAATTTATAACTAAACAATTAACGAAAAACAATTATGACAGACATAACCATTGTACTACAGGCTCTATACTTTGGACAGACACATAAAGAATGCGGCAGGGTTATACATGTGGGCCTTCAATCGTCTCCCTAACTTGGGACACTTGTGTAACAGCACAACATAAGAACAAACTGTACTCATCAGTTGCAATTGGCTTAACTCAAAATAACGGCACGAGACACACAAACATCTATCATAAAAACAATACACATAAAGTACCGAAATAAGAGTACTTGTAGTTACTGATAGGTATTCAAAGAAAATTACAACTAAAAGATAAGTCATGTTCTTCAAGAGTAGTGTATCAACCAATCAGTATATATCCAACGGATTTAGAGTAAAGACGTCATAGAAACGCATGAACTTGTGCAATGCCAAAATATAAGTAAACAGTATCGAGAGGTTGTACGATCTATTTAATTAGTTATGTTTTAATTTTTCAAAAACAAATTGAATGTTAGTACCGATAAAACAATATTTAAAGATTTTGCTACTGTTAAATTGATAACCTTTCCTTTTAGATTAGAATAAGTTTATCTTAAGGATCAAATAGTTTACATGGATCGTGTATAAACTTACGGGCTATTTAAACAACATCACAGTAAAAATTAGGATATGATATCTCGTTTTGAATAAGAATTCGACAGGTTAAGCCAAACTTTCTAACCAAATCTTTTTTTTTTATCTATGAAAGAATTTGGTAAATATAAAAATAAGAAGATGTGGTATGCTTGCCAATGAGACAACTCTGATAAAGTCTATTCTCATCTTGTGTTTTAACACCACTGTCTTAGTTTAAGTAGATTATTGACTTGCAAACATGTTTAACCTATACGCATTATGTACCAGTGACCCCACAGGGTGACTGGGGAATATAAATATGGTCATTTTGGTCTTCTTCTGACCGGCGGTAAAACCCTCGCCGAAGCGGGGCACCCGTTTAGCTGTGCGGGATGTACAAGTACGCAGCCACGTCTAGTCAGAATAGGGATGTTAGATCCGATGCTTCGTGTAGAGAAAGTGCCACGCTCTCTGCACTTTGAGAACCCTTGCAACAACTCTATGAGGAGTCCGTAGGTGGCCTGTTGCAAGGCAAAATTTTTGTCCCTATCTAATACTGTGGATTCATTATTTTCGTGAGTACCAATTTTCGTGGATTCAGGAAAACTTGCATGTTCATAGATATTTAATTTGGTGGTTTTGCCGACGTTTGCATTCAAGCCTATAGAAAATTTGTCATTCGTTGAACATTTAATTTCGTGGTTCACCTGTACCCACGAAATCAACGAAAATTGGTATCCAACTAATAATAATGAATCCACAGTATACCTTCAATTTATCCAGCGGCAGTCCAAACTTCCCCGCGTAATTCCGAACGGCCTCTATAACAGGACATACCTATTGTATGTCGTAATAATTCGTGCTTATCCTGAACATGCATGGAATATTTGCAAGTGGACGTTAAGCAACCAACACTCAACCATTACGTACCGGTGTCAGTGAAAAAGGGGGGTCCAGAAATTTTTCAGGGCAGTGTCACCAATACGAACTTTCAAAACGTTTCATTTGTTATTGGTAATTATAAAGACATGAAAGTAGCAACAAAGCAAATGAATAAGGTTAGGTAGATGATTGATGTTTTACCAAACCGTATTATGTACCGATGACCCAATGGTGACTGGGGAATATAAATATGGTCACTTTGGTCTTCTTTCGACCGGCAGTAAAACCCTTGCCGAAGTGGGGCGCCCCTTTTGGCTGTGTTGAGTGTCTAAGTTAGCAGCCACGTCCGGTCAGCTTTGGGACGTTCACTCCGATGCCTCGTGTAGAGAGTGTCATACCCTCTGCACGTAAAGAAGCATTGCAAATATTTCTTTGAGGGGCCCATAGGTGCCATTATGCATGGCTAAATTTTATTTTCAAATGCCAGTCTTAATTCCCCCCAACCATCATCACCACCACAACCAACACCATCTCATCCCGATCAACTCTTATCTGAGGACCTACATATTGTATCTATTGTTCACTAATAATGTACATGCATGAAAGATTTGCCATAGGCCATAGGACGCATTTAGTCAATTCTATCTTATTTTTTTGTTAAAAAAATATGCAGGAACCTGAGCTTTCTATTTTAACGCTAACATTCTTATCGTGCTGATAATTTTAAAAAGGCAAATGTTTGGATGTTTGGAAAGTCAAATTGTGTTTCTAAATGCTTGTAGTTGCTGACTTTGAAAATATTGAATTTGTATTTCACCACAAATACAATCACACTTTATTTTCGAATGATAGTTCACTCGGACTAAAGAATTCCGTCTAACAAAAATCATGAAATACTGAGTTTTTCAGGGTTCTAGATATCCGTCTCCTAAAGAACAAGGTCCATAACAATGCTAGGTCTATTAAGAGTCGTTAGTTCTTCAGATTGATGCTTATTTGTGGTTTTTCATAGGGTAAAACACATAAGAAGTCAACATTTGAATGAAATTCATATGGGTAGGTACAGATTTTACGATGCTTATAATAATCAGAACGAATGACAAATCAATTGGATTTTGGCATCACAGTAGCAAAACTGTAATGTTCGGGGCAATTAAGCATAACTTTATACCTTAAAGGTAAAAAAAACCCACTTAATTGAAGAAAGCAAACCAGTTAATATTGAGAATGATCTCTTCATTTTTACATCTCCACAACAAAGGAACCGAATTACTAATTAATGATGGCAATTAGTTACATGTTCATTGTATAAACATATCATTTAGCTTTAAGGTAAATCTATTGTATTTGTATTGCATGACCCCTTTGAATCCGCCTCTGAGATTCAGGCCAAGAGCCTATAATCCATTGGTTGTCTTTGATTGCTGTCTACCATGTTTTGCTTGTTTTCATTTCTTGCTGTGGTATCGATAAGTTCTCTTGTTTTATTTTTTTTAATTAGCTCACGTTTTTTCATCCTATATGGTCCTTTACGGTGTGGGATTTACTCATTGTTGAATGTCGTACAGTAAACGTTTTAAAAAATGCTATCAAATTGGCGGTCGGATGCGTCTATTGATCCGTATGATCAGCCCGTGATATTTGCATTTGTCGAGCAATTGTATTTCCCTACTAACTTAGACTTTCATATAGATAATGAAACTTCTTACATGTACAAAATATCTCCAAGAGTATTTCAATAATATAACGGATATTATATGTTGCTTTATATAAAAATAAGGAGATGTGGTATGATTACCAATGAGACAACTATCCACCAAAGTGGATGCATGTTATGCATGTTATGGTGGTAAATTGAATTTTTTAAACATGTATATTAGTTAAAAACATATGAGAGCATACTATAATACATGCAAAATAAATTTGACCAATGCAATATTGTCGCAACGAATCGTACAGTATAAGAAATTGTAATGATAAAGTACGGAAGCGTATAGGTATCTTTGTTTGTTGTAGTTGCTATTGACTTGTTGAGTTATATCATACTTATCGATATATTTTATGTCGACTTGTGTGGCGATACCGCAAAAAGTTATGAAAAATATTGCGAAATATTGTGTTATATCAAAACAATGCGATATAAAAAATATTGACTTGAAGTAGATGTCGATATATTAATGTCGATACAAATTATAATAGAATTTAATTATATCGATTAAAAGTGACAATCAATTTTGTAAATATATTTATCTCAATATTTCGAGAACAATACCGTAATATGTTTCTTATATTACGATGTATCGATATACTAGAAAAGGGTGAGATTCACTTGTTGTCGAGTATCGAGTTGCGAGTTACGAAAGTCGAGTTGCGAGTTAGGAAAGTCGAGTTGCGAGTTAGGAAAGTCGAGTTGCGAGTTACGAAAGTCGAGTTTCGAGTAACGAAAGTCGAGTTGCGAGTTACGAAGGCCGAGTTGCGACTTAGAAAAGTCGAGTTGCGAGTTAGGAAAGTCGAGTTACGAGTTAGGAAAGTCAAGTTGCGAGTTACAAAGGTCGAGTTGCGAGTTACAAAGGACGAGTTGCGAGTTACGAAGGTCGAGTTGCAAGTAACGAAAGTCGAGTTGCGTAAAAATGGGGAAACGAAACTATTTTAATTTTTTGGTGTATCTCTTTAACATTTTGGAATGATGACTGCTTATATAATTGTATACAGTAATGTTGATTATTTTTGTTGTTGTTCTGAGTCTCTTGTAAAAATAAAGTGGATTGCTTTCATAAGTGATACAAATCAGTATACTCTGGTTTATTGTAACAGTTATATATTATATTAATACTTGTATATTACAGTTGCATGTATATATAATTTTCATGCATTTATATATCATTCTATTCTATTATATTAATAATAGTGCAGTGCAAGTGCATGGTGGACACGTCACTCTTCTGTAATAATTCGATATTTCTAATAGAATGGATTTGAGTAGGCATTCGTATTTTCCCGCAAGAATGTTTAATCATCCATGCAGAGTTATCGTTCCTTAAGATTGCAAACGTTCTTGAGATATTCTTCCGCATGCGTGTGCATAGGTATTAAATTAAATGATTTTTCACTTATATGTAGATACATATAACAAAACATTTTAATATTATTAATGTATCTTCTTTAAAAAGTATTTGATGAGTATTCATTGAAGAAATGAATTTATAACAAGCGATAAGGAAGGTTAGTTTGCACTTAATGGATCGGTTAAAAACCCAAAACGAATATTACGTAATGGAAATCTAGGCGATAGCAATACACCGGAATGCCCTCACGGTCATTCGCTGTAAAAACTACAATTTTGCCATTTTACAGGTAAGATGAAGTTGGAAAGTTTAAAATGTTTATTGCTACATAGTGAATAAGAATTTGTTTTAAGTATCCCCCTGGGTATTTGGTAACTAATAAAACTGAGTCACCTAGGTTTAAAATTATATAGTTTTCACATGTTTGAGATTGTCTATTATGAGTTAGTAAAACTGTTTCCGTTAGTTTTCTAAGAATTGGATTGTTTCACATTTTTCATGTTGGGCCGTTTATAGCAGACTACAAGGAATGGGCTTTGAAGGCCGTACGGTTGTCTATGGTGGCTTTAATCCACTTCATTTGACCTTGATAGTGTCTCATTGCCAATCATACCACATCTCCCTATTTTTATATAGAGGAAATGATTCTGTAACTTTCTATGACCACACATATAGGTTATTCAGTGTAAATTAGTACATCCGACCCGTTGTTTTCAAGTTTTTGTGTTAGAACAAACTTTTGGTTTTACTATAGTGTATAGTGCTTTCTTTTAGTTTTTATGATCTTGTTGATTTATAACAGAACTGATCTTTAATTTCTAAAAATTTACGACAAAAGAGACGATTTTTCATTCCCTATTGTTAATTTTCCTTTTTTAGACGGCGATGTGCCTTTGGCTCCATCATACTGTGTTTATACATGTATATCCCAACTCGTTCGGTATGCCCGTGTGTGTAGTGATGTCATAGATTTTAACGAACGTAATCAATGCATCACTTATAAATTATTAAGTCAGGGATTTCGTTACCATAAATTACTTAAAACTTTTACTAAATTCTTTCATAGATACAAAGATTTGATTAGTAAATGTGGCTGTACATGTAGAAAACCTATTAAAAATGGTATTTCACATCCTAAATTTTACGGTAATATTGTACTTAAAGCGCGGAAACCACAATGTGATCCGTGTAAACTCATCGAACCTTTAAACAAACTTATTAGTAAGGGTTATCGTACCAATGTTGTAATTAGATCTCTGAATATAGTTTACATTGGCACTAATATCGATTTTGTCATTAGCAAATTAAAACATAACTAAATTTGTATTTTCTTTTCAAACGGGATGTATAGAGACACACACACGTTCATTTTTATCTATAAAGAAGTTACTCCTAACTACTTAGTATCCTACTACCTGTCGATACATTTATTTTTGGCATTGCACAAGTCATGTCTTCTTTGACTGTTCATGACGTTAAAATACTAAATCCCTGGGATGTGTTTGAGTTGATTTTAGTGTCTGATGCATGATTTTTTGTTATAAACTGTTTTGGCTTTTAACTAGCTGTCAGTAACTGCGAGAACTCTCAAATCGTACTTTCTTGTTAATTTGACCTGTTGATATTATTTGTAATGCTTTTTTGTTATTCAATGTTAACATTGATCTTGTCTAGATACCAGCTTTGATTATTTGGAATTACTACAAATTTTCACTTCTTCGTACTATGAACATCAAAATTATTTCATTTCTCCTTAAATACTGTTCTGGCACCTGTACAGGAAGTTTTATCTAGAACCAATTGTAAAGTTTTATTGTTGATATTCACCCCATATGTACCAAGTGTTAGATTAGTTTTATTGATATACAAGAAATGTCTTGGTATTCCTAAACGGAAGATTATACACACAAAAGAAGAAGTATACTTAACAACAAAATTATTTTCATTTACCTGTGTATAATATGACGCAGGTTTTTTCAAAAGTGATGATTTTCTAAAAATTGTTTAACATTTCACAACGGTATCATACTTTAACTTTGTTTTAACCTGTTTATTTACTTTTTACCTTAATTATTTATCCCTTATAATTTTTATTAACTATGTATTTGCATTCAGGCATCACATATCAAATTTATTCGTTCATTGTGTGTTAATTTGCGTTTTTTGATTGAGTTAAGCCTTCCAATTGATATTTTATAGTGTGTCTTTCTATGTTGTGATGTTATACTATTGTTTCAGAAAAGGGAGAAGGTTTGGTACCATTAAAACGTTTAATCCCGCTGCAAATGTTTGCACCTGTCCTAAGTCAGGAGTCTGATGTGCAGTGGTTGTCGTCTGTTTATGTAGTTCATACTTGTTTCTCGTTTCTTCTTTTTTTTTATAGATTAGACCGTTGGTTTTCCCGTTTGAATGGTTTTACACTAGTAATTTTTGGGGCCCTTTATAGCTTGCTGTTCGGTGTGAGCCTAGGCTCCGTGTTGAAGGCCGTACCTTAACCTATAATGGTTTCCTTTTATAAATTGTTACTTGGATGGAGAGTTGTCTCATTGGCACTCATACCACATCTTCCTATATCTATTTAACATTATCAGTGCATTATGGTTACGATGACTGATTCTGGAAATATGTTTTATTATGCAATCAAAACTGTGCTTTAAAGTTATATTATCAAAATTATCTTTTGAATAAAACTATTTTTTATACTATTTACCTGCACTTACCTGTATTATTGGCGTAAATGAAAATTTATTTTGGCGTAAATGAAAGATTTGTTTTGGCGCAAAAAAACAGACCAAAAAAGAAAACAATAGCATTGACCAATGAACCATGAAAATGAGGTCAAGGTTGGATGATTAATGCCAGACTGACATGCACACCTTACAACCATTCCATACACCCAAATACAATTGACTGAATACTTAAAGTATCTGCGAAATACAATAGTAAACTTTGACCACTGAACCATGAAAATGAGGTCAAGGTCAGATGACAACTGTCAGTTGGGAAGTGTACACCTTACAATCATTCCATATATCAAATATGGAAGACCTATTGCTTATAGTATCTGTGATATGGACTTAACCACAAAAACTTAACTTTGTTCACTGATTCATGAAAAGGTCAAGGTTAAGTGAAAACTGTGTGACAGGCATGAGGACCTTGCAGGATACGCACATACCAAATATAGTTATCATTTTACTTATAAAAAATAAAATCACAAAAATACTGAACTCCGAGGAAAATTCAAAACGGAAAGTCCCTAATCAAATGGCAAAATCAAATGATTAAACACATCAAACGAATGGACAACAATTGTCATATTCCTATAAGGGAGAAATTAACATAACAAAAAATCTTGTTTTCAAGTAGTCACTCAACCATGAAAAAGAGGCCAAGGCCATTGGACATATGACTGATGGAAAGCTCGTAAGATAAGGCATATATATACAAAGTATGAAGCACCCAGGTCTTCTACCTTCCGAAATACTAAGCTTTTATATAAAGTCAAGAGCTAACGTCGCCGCCACCGATCACTAACCCTAAGTCTCGTTTTCTGCGACAGAAGACGCAGGTGAGACAACTAGACTTATCAACATTTTACAAACCAAAAACCGAGCTAGAATTAAGGTGCCCCCGAAAGGCAAAACATAAACTACTCCACACGGGACACCTACCGTATGGATTATGAAAGAATGTATTCCGTGACGAGTTATCCCATGGTATCACATTGGGACATTGAGATTTAAGTTAAGGCAATTTAGTATTTGAAGACAGTTTTTTTTATCTTAAATTATGCCACTGGAAATCCTTTATAGTTCCAAATCTTTCATGTAGACAGCAACCCTTAATCCGGAGTTATATATTTTACCATAAAAGAAAGGCGGAACATACCTAAAAGAGGGTTTGAAACTGTCTGGTCAAAGACAAATTTACAAACCCATGCATGTCCAAATTAAACCACGAAAAAATACAAGACAAATCGCCATTCACAAATGCAACATCACAAACCCATCATTATCTGATTTTAATTGCTTTGGATGGATAAGTATATTTGGTTCACCATGTGGAACGAATCGTGTTGCTCATGATTTACAAATTGATAATGTCTCTTTTACTGTTCCATATTCGGGAAAAAAAGGATGATACTACTATGGTAATAACACTGTTATTTATGGCAAGCCGTTTAGCTATTTATTCGAGTTTTAAGATATCTCATATAACATATATAGAATAAGAATATTTATTATTCCAATCAAGGGCCCTTGAGGGGCAGCATCACATGTACACATAAAACAATACATCATGTTTTGTAACAGAAAACATTTATTTTATACGTTGAAACGAAATATTAAAAGTTCAGCCAGATGTTATTATCTTCATTCTAAATAAGTCACAAACATTTGATTACAGACAGGACCAGAACCATAAAATCATTACAATTAACATTGTTATTACATATATTAATTTACATTTCGTCTACCATCTAGACATGCAATAATATAGTTCCCTAAATATTTAAGTACAGACAAATGTTCATTAGTAAATAACCAAACAAATTTTGCCTCATTTGAGAGAAATGAAAAATAAGGACAAAATGAATACTGTAAAATATCTCTTAACAATTATTTGGATAATTGATGTTTATATAAAGGATTATCTCAGTTTTAGTGATAAGATAGGGTTTCCCCTTTTTGTACCTCTAGATCATGTTAGCCTCAAATTCAACTTAGTTTGGGATTTACGTCATCTATTTTGCTGCTTTCAGATCAATAGCAGTGCACTTTTGTCGTCAGATATTTTCATTACTTTTGATTGGATTTTCATATTTTAAATTTCCGCCACCATCCCCACCTCTCTCCTTTTGTTGCCAGTGCCTCTGGGGATTATATAGTATTCAATAATAATTGTTGTATATACATGTACTTGTAGCTGTAATTTTATGACTTTAGTTCTTTGTATTCATGTTTTTCTAAATATATTTTGATATTTTATACTACTCATGCTGACGTATGAGTTTCCTTTTACCTCCTCATGCTGACGTATGCAATCTTATTTTCTACTCATGCTGACATATGGGTTTCTTTTATACTACTCATGCTGACGTTTGAGTTTCTTTTATATCTTCTCATGCTTACGTATGAGCTCTTTTATTTCCTTCTCATGCTGACGTATGAGTTTCTTTATATCTTCTCATGCAGACGTATGAGGTCTTATTTTCTACTCATGCTGACGTATGGGTTTCTTTTATACTACTCATGCTTACGTATGAGTTTCTTTTACATCTTCTCATACTTACGTATGAGCTCTTTTATTCTCTACTCATGCTGACGTATGAGTTTCTTTATACCTCATCATGCTGACGTATGAAGTCTTATTTTCTACTCATGCTGACGTATGAGGTATTTTCTATACTCATGCTGACGTATGAGTTTCTTTTACATCTTCTCATGCTTACGTATGAGCTCTTTTATACTCTACTCATGCTGACGTATGAGCTTTAATCTTTTCATGCTGACGTATGACCTTTTTACTCTCTACTCATGCTGACGTATGGGTTGTTAATTTTATTTTTCATGCTGCATGTACTTACGAGCTCTTTAAAATTTGTCATGTTTAAGTTTGAGCTCTTCTACTCTGTACTCATGCTGACTTATGATTTTATGTTTATTTTATTTTCTTACTGAGGTATGAACTTGTTAAAATTTTGATCATGCTGGACTTGTCGATAAAATTGTATACTTTTATCAACAAATTTTATCTTATCCCCCAAGTTTTCTGTATATTAATTTTCATTTATATGTTAAAAGGGGGATAACTCTTAATGTTTTTTATGTGTATGCAGCTGTTAGTCCCTAGTTTTTCCAATGTAATATTTCTATTTTCATATCATATATTAGTTTTAATAAATAGTTTTATTAGCACAGGATCTTTATTTAGTCTGAGGATATAATTATTTCACATTGAAAAACAACACATAGATACTTGGTCACTTATCACAATACTGGATATCAAAGGAGATGCAAGGTATACATCAGTGAGATAGTTTTGTCTTGGAAACATAAGACATTATTAAGGTCAAATACAGTCTTCAACAATAAAGTTATTTCGCTCTCTGTCAACTTTAAGGATGAATATAAACTTGAAAAATATCTCTTTATATGCTGGACAGCTAGTAATGAAATGTTGTTCATCTTCAACTAGATTTAGAGAACATTTCTTACAAAGCCTTTAAAAATGGTCTCTTTCTATATATAAAGTTTTATATCTGTCTCTTTCTATTTTGAGATCATGGGCACTGATTCTGATTTTACAGATGGCACTTCAATTGAAAATTGTTTAAAGATGCATGTAGATACATTTCTTTAGGAAAACAAGTTTTTAATTTGAAATAAGTATCTAATTTACTACTCTTTGTATCTATAATTCTTTTTGTGTTCCAAAATTTTACCAAACTATTACAAAGTTTTTGCTTAACTGACTTGGTAAAAAAGTTAAGCTTTACTTCCAAATTATGAATATTCAGCTTTTTAAAAATGTAATGTATGGATGAATACCAGCATTCAATATTATTAGTAAACATGTTTTTGTTACACATATAGGTATCATACAGTAAACCATCTTTCATATTTTTTAAATTCTAAACCAATATTTCATCATTGATAATACAACTGAAAAATATAAAGGGAATCTACCAAGCTCTCCTGGCACATCTATAAAGTTAGAAGATTTTTTGTTTTAACCTAAAATATACTTCATATATCTTAAATTGGATTTATCTAAAAAATCATTCATATAAATGTGCTGTAATAAATATTCACTTTCTTGCTGGCATAAAGATCGATCTTTAGTCTAACGGGAAAGATCGATCTTCAATCGGTCTTAAAAAGTCCACTTCCAGAGGTGGTTTTAAAATGATCGATCTTATTTGAATCGATGTTTCTTCAAGTGTAAATGTTTAGATCGATCGATCGCGATCGATCTTTTTTCAGGTGAATGTTATATTTAGATATGAAAATAAATCTGCGCATGTTCGGCGTGTTTAAAAACGATGGATGGAATTAGAAAAGTAAACATAGATTCCGCTGTTTTTGGAATATCTTCTAAATCGATAAGTTCTATTTCTTTGCTGCAAATCCTCATCTTTGACCGTTCGTATTTAGCGATAGTCTACACACATGTCTTTGTTTAATGGCTTGTGATGTATGAACCAAAAATTAATTAATAAATCCATACGAAATTCCACTGAGCAAACTATTTTCTCCATGATTTTGCAGTGTGTTATAGTCCGCGCGAGATGCAGAATTTCCTTTACTTTTCTATTTTTAGGATTATTTGTTTACGAAATATAGGGTAATAAGATAATAAGGTCAGACCGGTTCTTTTTATGTTGTAGTGTAAACGCACTGGATTAAATAAGATCGATCTCGTCCTTTACGGAAATATTTTTTTTTTCAAATACTTCCAGAACTTATACTAGACTCTTATAAATAAGTATCACATATACCTCTTTCAAATGCTGCAATCACCGGGATAACTAAGTTCGGGTACATGCATGCTTAGTTGAATCAAACCTGAAAATTCGGTGTCAAAAATATTTTTGCAACTCGCAACTCGACATTCGTAACTCGCAACTCGACTTTCGTAACTCGCAACTCGACTTCCGTAACTCGCAACTCGACTTTCGTAACTCGCAACTCGACTTTCCTAACTCGCAACTCGACTTTCCTAACTCGCAACTCGACTTCCGTAACTCGCAACTCGACTTTCGTAACTCCCAACTCGACTTTCTTAACTCGCAACTTGCAACTCGACGATAAGAAACCCTCAATGAGAATTGATAACGAACCGTACACAATATGAAAATAAAGACACGTTAAAAACATGCGTTTCTTTGTATTTAGAAAACACATAAACCTACGATCTTAATTAGTTTGTTTATTTTTAAAAATGATATTTTCAAAAATGTATGTTGTTAAAAATATGAGGCACAAGAAACTTAAAAGTTTGATTAATTAAAAATAGCAAGCATGCTTTTATCAGTGGCTTGACCGTGCGTTTTAGAATGTTTGCCTATAAAATTTCACATAACTTTATTTGAAAAACCTTGCAGTACGTAATGAGTAGTACGACAAAGAATATATTGGAGCAAACTATCCGAAGAATAAATATTGGACTTTCTTTAAAAGTGTAAATTATCCAGTCTGAACTCAGTGGTACACGGTGTGTTCGATTCGAACGCGTCATCGTTTAGGTTCATTAAATTTTGTATCGGGGTTATACACGGAGAAAAAGTCCTCAACAACCTTTACAATTGAAACAACCTGGTGCTAAGTCACTGAAGTCGAGTGCACCCTAGAAGGTGTACTTGAATATGTCCATATTTGTGCTTATTTTAACTAATATTTTTTTTTAAACTTATCATAGGAAAATCGGCGGTTGTCTTTGCAAGAGACGGCTATGGTTTATCCAAACCAGATCATCTGACCCCCACTCCCCAACTTACCTTTTTTCTACAAGGTTCGTGTCGCTCTTTTTTTCAGTTTATTTTGCGTATTGCTTTCTTTTGTGATTACCAAAATATTTTATCCCTCGATTTCGCTTTGCGAATGACACAAAAAAAAAAGTATTAAGTGTACATATCCTTGTTTGTGTTCGCAATGTATAATTATTGTATTCAATCAATTTTACTTTTGAGATACAAACTTAGTGAAGTGTTTGAAACTGTTCATAACAGCATTTGAAAGAAACAAACGTAAGTCGTATTTTGACGTTTTATAGTAAAATATCTTTATTAATACCCCCCCCCCCCCCCTTTTTCCTCATTTTTTCCAATCAATACAATGCAGAAACGGGTTTTATATTCGACTTTATATAACACAATTACAAACTGTCTAAAAACTGATTTAACAAACATATGATTGTATCTGGCTTTCGATTATTTTAATTTCAAGAGACTACATCTGCTTTTAAACGATCACTTGGAAAACACGATTGATTTCTTTAACCTGCAGTAACGTGTTCCTTTTTTCTGTTTCTTACACTCATCGTCGTTGATAAGCGAATTTTGTATCATATTCCTATACAGGCAATAATATCAGATTAACGAACAAAAAACTTGCAAATAAACGTCGACACCTGAAACATTATAGAAATAATTGTAACCCCTAGCTAGTTTATGAAGCAAGTTCTCGATTTGCATTTTGTACACAGTGAGAGGTGCACATCAACATTTGGTACATGTAAAACATCTATTTTAGATGAACGTTTTTCTCATAATTATAATAAAATTATTTTACTTTTGGTCCTCGTATTGCGGCATGGTCTATCAAGCGTTAGATGTATTTATTTCTTCATTTTCATTGTAGCTGAAAATGATGTTTACCAGAATGAGAGCAACACAAGAGGTCGATTTGTATATCCGAAGACGGACGAGAATATAAAATAACTTGTACAAAAAGAAATACCAAAAATCACCAAAAAACAAAACTGAGTGGGCTGTCAAACTCTTTGAAAATTGGCTGGAGGACAGAAATACAATTGCAAAAACGGATAGTAAAGTTTCTGTTATTGAGGGTAGTTTATTTTCAATGAGTAATTCTCAACTCAACACAGTTCTTGAATATTTTATAACTGAAGTGCGCAACAAAAAAGGAAATGACTACTATCCAAATACATTGTATATAGATATAAGAAGATGTGGTATGAGTGCCAATGAGACAACTCTCCATCCAAGTAAAAATTTATAAAAGTAAACCATTATAGGTCACAGTACGGTCTTCAACACGGAGCCTTGGCTCACCGAACAGTAAGCTATAAAGGGCCCCAAAAAATTACTAGTGTAAAACCATTCAGACGGGAAAACCAACGGTCTAATCTATGCATTGATAATTTGCATCCAGGGTTTCTTACGACAACATGACCGTTCTATTAGTATTTTAGACGAGAAAGATGTTAGTGCTTTGCGCAGTGTTTTGGATTCTAGAATGAAAGAATTTAGTAGAAACGGAATTGGTTTAAATACAAAAAAGGCAGATGTGATTAGCGTTGACCAGGAGTCTTACATGTGGAGTACTAACATTATAGGAACCGATACGCAAAAAAAAAACTCTGTGATGCATTACTGTACTGTATTGGATTAAACTTTGCCTTGCGTGCCGGACAAGAGCACAGGAATCTACGTGTTGGTGGTAACTCACAGATATCTGATAGAATATCTCCTGTAAATGAAAGAAAGTATTAAGAGTATGCAGAAGATGTTTCCAAAACGGGGGCATAGAGCATCGAAAAATTCAACCAAAGGTGGTGAGGGCATACCAGAATACTGACTGTCATGAAAGATGCATTATAAATATGTACCAAAGTACATATCACTGAGGTAATATTGATTACTGTATAATATTGATATAAATTATCAAATATCTCGACACACATTAAACGCCTTTTTAGTCATAACAATTTCCTTTTTTCTTCGTTGGTTTATCAGGTTCCCATTTTGGTTGACATGTGAATAGTATTAAACTAATATAAAATTAAGGAGATGTGGTATGATTGCCAATGAGACAACTATCCACCAAATTTCAAATGAAGTGGATGTAAGCAATTATAGGCAACCGTATGGCCTTCGACAATAAGAAAACCCATACCGTATAGTCGGCTATAAAAGGGCCCGACATTAAAAACGTCCAGTACAGTCTCATACCTATAATATTTAATGATCATGACCAGTACATTTAATAGTTACGTCGCATTTCTGTTTATGACTGATGAACCCCAATTTTGCAAATCATTGATAGTAAATAAGTAAACAACCTTTTTGAAACACTTGACTTGTTTCATTTCTTGGTTGGATGCCTTTTTGAAAAGTCTTTGGTTTATATTTCTCAATATTTACATATCACTACTTTGTTTATATGTATAAACAGCAGCAATGAACACATGTCACTTTGACCACAGAAGTTTTTATTTGACATATATTCGATGCAAAATACATTTGTTAAGTTTTCCTGCAATAAAATCTATAAACCAATCTAGCACTATAAATGATATTTGACAAAACGATTCATCTGCTATCTTATTTGATTTCCATATATGTATTTCATTTCAGAACAAATGACGGAAATGCCAGGCATTTCACTTGAGACCTAGAAAATATCCAACAAGTGATGAATGGTACGACGATTGTCCGATGGGGGTTCACCACCTACTAAAAACATTGTCGGAATTGTGCAAAGCTGCTGAAATCTCTGGCAACTTTACAAATCATTCTCTACGTGCGACGGCAGCGACAAAGTTATACGTGGCAGGTGTAGATGAGCAGCTAATTGCAGAAAAAAACTGGCCATCGTTCATCGGCATTGTGTGGGCACAAGAGGACATGCGAAGAGCAGCTAAACATAGTAGAAGGCGTTGTTAACGCAACAGTTGCTTATACAGTTCACTCCTCACTTACAACGAGCATTGTCAACAAAACTGATGATAAGGGAGACGACCCAAAACACGAGAACGGCCGTGAAATAAGCATTGACGCTGGAAGTGTGAAAATCAATTTGAAAATCTAAGATTTTTCATGAAACCGTCCCGATGATTGATGAAATAATTGTTTTTGGAAGGTTACCTTAATAAAAATATTTTTGTCTAATTGCCGTCATTTGTTCTTTCGTTGTAATTTTTTTTTCAGACAAGAGAAACAAATTGTGTCAATTGATGAATTATTTTCAGTCCTTGGACTGCCATTTACCTGTAAGAATCAATTATGCTACATGTACCTGTCAGCTGTCCAATATTTTTAAGAAAGAGGAGGTTAATCATTTAAATATTGGACAGCAGTTTTAAGGTAAATAATGGTTTCTTACAGGTAAATGATAGTCCGATCACTGAAATAAAGAACGGGTACAACAATAGAATGACGTCACAACAATGTTTTAACTAACCTTACAAGGGTTTTGGCTTCCTTGTCTTAGCCCTTTGTTATAAGATAACGTATGATCTCAATGTTTCCTTTACAGGCAGCAGACAATAATGGTGTTAATCCATTCTGTTATATCAAAATAAAATTTGGGCCATAATTTGGACAATGTTGTATAAACATTTTAAACAAAAATCAGTTGTCAAAGCTGAATAAATCCACGGCTGTCATTCGTTATACCGTAAAAAAGAGACCATGAAAGAATGAGCAATGATGGTCAAGCAAACGTGAAGAAGGTATACAACATTCTGTGTTTTGCAAGTTTACAAAACTCAGAATGTTGTATACCTTCTTCAGTGTCGATGTGGCATGCAGTATATTGGCGAGACAGAACAGCCATTCAACAAACGCATGAATGGTCATCGAAGTGACTACACCTGCAAGCCCGACCTCCCCGTAAGTCGTCATTTGAGATCACCTGGGCACGCCCAAGCTGATCTCAAAAACCTTACAATCACAATCATAGACCACAACGAGGGTTGGTCAAGGGCCGAAAGACGTGCTCGGGAAATGTTTTGGATAAGAAAGCTAATGACAGTTTCCCCAGTGGGCATAAATGAAAAAACATAGAATGAGTCACTCATTTTCCCTACCATCACTCATTTTCCTGACATCATTTGTTTCCAGTTACTCCGGCTTCCTTACTTGACTCTTACAGTTTTAAGGATTCTTTTGGAATGTTTTGAATTTTACTAGTTTAAGTACCAGGGTTCTTTTCATTTGGTAGGGATGTACAAGTACGCATCCACGTCCAATTTTTTAACCTTAGCCAAAATTTACTATTATTTTTTCTTTCCATTATAAAACTGCTATTTATTTGGGATGATAAATACGCAGCCTCTGTTTGACATATTTTACCAGCTTATATCGATCAGTGCTGTTTTTTTGGGAATGTATTTACACGCAGTTGTTGTAACATCTTAACTGACGTCATTTTGGAATTTTAGAGATGTGCCTGTTCATATCTCTAATTACTATTTTCATTTTAGGCATGTCTTTGAGTCGTTTTTGGGAAATTTTAAAAATTTATTAGCGTCTCTACATATGATGTTCGGGTGAAACTGTTTCACTTTTTTTATTGTATAGAATTCAAGATTGCTATATTTTAATAATCAGAATAGATTGATCTGATTCATTTTACATCGTGTTCATACTGATGAAGGATATCTGTTATCCGAAATATTTATAGTTACATTTGTTCGTTTATTGTCATTTTTTGGTGATGCTAGACTGGTTATATATTATATTTTGTAGTGTACTGTATCATATTTATATGATCCATCGTCCCGTAAGATTTATCGTTGGCTATTATTCAGTCATTTTATATATGGGCGTTTTTTCAATAAAAACGTGATTTCTTGTCCCAGCCACTTTAAAAAAAATGTGTTTGATCTACACAAGTAATTTTTTGTGCAGTTAATACATTGAATTAGATTTAACATTTGTAAGCAAAGAAACATACTATTTTTATAGGGATTAATAAGATATTGATTCCTGAATGGTTCAAAATAACCAAAATGGCATGTCCCTAGACCTCCTGTTCAACATTCATACTCTAAAATATTGTAAAAAAGGTAGAAATAAATTTTATTTTTACTTAATATAAGTTCTTTAATTATTCAAAAGTATGTTTAGAGCCAACATATTTCATTTAACAGTTTTTGACAAAGAATTTTTAATTTTAGAAGGTGTTTCCCTTGACATTCCTGACAAAATGTCCACTACGAAACGAAGTCATTAAATTTTGCTAATAAACAGTTTTATAAAATCAATGTTTGCAAGAGATATAAACATTAGGGTCTTACAAAAGAAGTGATGCTTTTATAACGGCAGTTAAATTGTTGGCAAAAAAAATTGAGCACATCAAATGGACCAGATTGATACCGTATTTTTGTTAATGTCCACTACGAAACGGGTCAAATCGCCTTCAGTATCTGGTTTTAAAATTATGAAAAAATATCAGTGTACAGCTTAGTACGTGCTTTGATGAATAGAATCATTCTTGTTACTATTGCAGTATAGGGATTGTGGGGAAAAATAAAACATGTGAATATGTCCACTGCGAAACGGTCCCCTACGAAACAAGTATGGGAGAAAAACGTTTCGTAGTGGACACTACCACTACCATACAGTCGTTTTTTACTCTTTTTTCAATTATATTCGTGCAAAACAATTAACAAGGGTAAGTTTCATGTAATTTTCAGTATGTTTTTATCAACATAGAATAGGGTTGATGTCAACTACGAAACTTTTTATCCACTACGAAACGGTTTTGTCAACTACGAAACTCATCAAAATGTCCACTACGTAACATGAGTTGTACCTTCATATGTGAAGTACTGTCTAATCTTTATCGATAAAAAATGGTTCTCCAATTCAGAAAAAATGAGATCGTTCTAGTATATAAAGTAAAACAAACTGGAATGTCTATAGGAGACATTAAAATGCAATAAGATGTGCGTTTAGAAGCAGTTTCGTAGTGGACAAGTGTCCCCTACATAACAGTACATAAATTATGAAAATAATATCATTTTAAAGAGTATTTAAGATTGCACTTTTTATTTACAAACAGGTCTATAATAGAGGTATTCAAAATAACTCTTGATATAAAATTTTAGACAAGCTGATTTTCCATTTTTTTTAGGTCTGAAATTCACACTTTTATTGAAAAGCGCCCATATATATATTCCTAACATCACTGAAGAGACATTAATTGTCGAAATCCGGATATGGTGTACAAAAATCTTTGCACCTTTGTTTGCGGTATACCATCTTTGCTGCAAGTTTATTGTTTTCTGTTTGGTATTAAATTTTTAATTAAGATCCATGTATTACACCTTGTGATCCATTTATTTGGCAATCGCCAATGGCAGTCAGCAGGGTTTAAGAACATTTGTTGTTCGACCTGTTAGTCAAATGCGTTTTGTTAAAATATACTTTTTCACTTTTTTGGTCTTTTGGAAAATGTTGTTTGTGCTGTATTTAGACCCCTCTAACAAGAAATTTGTTTTTGCATGCACACGTATAAAAATTGCGGTTTTTATCCAACGCAATCATAGGTTTGAACGTTGTTTTCAATTTAGACTTGTATATATATAAGTGCCTATAAATAGCAGCACATGACATACAAATCTATGGGAGTGTGGATTAATCAGTACAGAGATTAATTCAATTACACAAATACAATTATAGATTGCCTAACAATGTAATTTTAACACACTATTTAGTATGTAAATTTAAGAATGTTTAAAATATTTACAAAATGATGAAAATAAATGCAATATTTCGCTAGACTAACTAGCTTTATCAAGCGTGCATCTATCCAGGTGAAATCGGATGTAGGTGATAAGAAACTTTTGCAGCTCAATGTATATATAATTATGTAATATTTTCAAGGCAGCTAAATTCAAGTGCAACATATACATTGAGCTGCAAACGTTTCTTATCATCTACATCCGATTTCACCTGGATAGATGCACGCTTGATAAAGCTAGTTAGTCTAGCGAAATATTGCATTTATTTTCATCATTTTGTAAATATTTTAAACATTCTTATATTTACATACTAAATAGTGTGTTAAAATTACATTGTTAGGCAATCTATATATATATATAAGGAGAAGTGGTATAATTGAGAATGACACCAAATGACATAGAGTTTAATAATTATAGGTTACCGTAAGGCCTCCAACAATAAGCAAAACCACACCGCATAGTAAGCTATAAAAGGTCCCAAAATGACAAAATTAATTTAAAACAATTCAAACAAAAAAACTAACGGCCTGATTTATGTACAAAACATTACACGGAAATATACAATGATATAGTTTGTATTTCTGTTTCGTTGCACATTTTAAGCCGCCTAGATGGTCTCGTGTTCGCCTCGATTGCGGGAGGTCGTGATTTCGAATCCAAACAGGGTCAATCCAAAGACTTTATATTTGTTGCTTTCCGCTAAGCACTCGACATTAAGAAGCGATATCAAAGGCTTGTCTAGATGGTTAGGAGAATGTCATTTTCGGGTATTGGGCATATCTTCCCGTAGACTTACGTTATAGAGAAAGTCCAAATAACTGTCCATTCCTGGGAAATAAATGAGCGGAGGACTGTTGTGCCGACTCCCATTATTTCCCAGGAATTGACAGTTATTTGGACTTTCGCTAACTTAAAATACACCTTTTAAAATATTAAAAATTAATCTTCAGAGTATAAATTTTTAAAGAATTTTATTTCATTTTGTAATGGTTTTCTTTTCATTTACGCCATGTTGTACCCAATAATCCGCAGACAAAATTAAAGATCAAACTGACATTTACTCACTTAACGAAGTATTCGTGAAGAGTAGATTAATTAAAATAAGTAAAATAGAACGATTTGTAGAACTTTGCTATTGAAACGCGATGGCCAGGCATGCATACACAGGCACTTGTCTCTGAAAAAATTCCTATATACTGTGTTATAATAAGGTATATAGTAAGAAAAAACAAGTGCCTGTGCATGCATAGGATTTCTTTTTTTCTGGGTTGCATTTGGTTATGTTTACTGTCTTCGTGTCATTGGCCCATATCTGTTGTTATTTCACAAGCCTACGTTAGCTAATGATAGAGTCCCCTTTTCGCAAAAAAACACCATCATGACCATTGCCAATCTAGTAAATCTGTTTACTTGTTTTAGCTATAGGTTTCCATGAAATGAAGATAATAAAGAGTTTGATACGCAACAAAGACTTAAACTAGTGATCAAATATTGTGTTTTGTTATACATGTGTATCTCCAGATACGTTAACGTCAAACTATCTGATATGAGTGGATACGTTTTAAATTGACCGACATCTGATGGGATTGAATGGATATTTATTTGTGTTTGGTATGGAGAAAAGTTATTATTTATTTATATATGTTAATGGATTATGTGTGTTTTTCGTTTGATAAATACTACATTGGATGTAGAAACGTCTAAGAAAAATGAAATGGTACAACTAGAAAAAATTCCCAGGTATGTAACACTTTAGTCTAGGTTATCAACTACTAGAGATTTACGGAAACTCGGTACCGACTGTTTACACCTACTTTGACAAGTAAAATGAAGGGGATCTTCTGGCAATCGCCCACATATGTACAAATATATAAACGTCTTAATACATGCCACTTCGAGTTGAACTTGATCCATTAACTATCAATGAAGATATATTTTGATTATTTGAATTGGTATTTACCCTGATTTAATCGATGAAATGTATTTTCAAATTACTAAAAGAAAATATATAATTCGATCAGCCATCAGAAATGGATCATTAAGTGCACCATTTGTAGAAATAAACTGCCATGACTCTCAGCTGATACTATATCTAATGTGAAAAATATGACATGCCTTGATATGAGGGGTTAGATAGGGCGCCGGGGATATCGGACTCCCACATTTCTACCCTCCAACTCCCAAATCCATTCCACTACTCCCAATTCCTTCCCCCTACTCCCAATTCCCTTTTACCTTCCCCCTTTACTTCCAAACTCAAATCGGTGAAAACATTTTTTCTAGAATACTAGTAATCCTATGTTTCTCCCTATCCACCCCTCTGATATCTGGTATATATATATAGTTCAGGAAAACATAAATGATAACGTCATGCATGTACATTTATATTTTGCACATTAAAAAGTATATACATTTTACATTTTTGCAAAAATCGTATATTTTGCCCAGCTTATTGTCCCGTTCATTTGATGGTTATAAAATGTGGAAAAAAAAACAACTACATGTATTTTTGCTTCACCATTCGTTCATAAATCTCTGAGCAATATAGGTCTCTAAATAACACCGCAATAGTCCTCATTTGTGGACAAATGAGTACTATCGTCCACAGAGGACCACAAAAGAGTCCATATTTAATGGGAAAACATCATTTCATCACTGGCATAATCCTAGTTTAGTCCCACGTGGGGTAGTGTTTATATGTGACCTATAATGTACCAGTTTTGTTTCATTATTCGTACCAGAATTAATGTACTTGAATACAGATTTATTTTGTATATTCAATATCTTTGTTATTTTGAATATTTTATGATTTGTTATAATGGTTAGTCAAAACGTAACAATTATTACTTTTTGAAGTTGAAGTGTCTTAGATTTTAACTTTTTAGTGTCTTACATTTTATCCCGGTTTCGTCCCATGGGAAATCATTCTTTTTTTCACGGTGGGTGGATTGAAACCGGGATTATATATAGATAAGATTCACTTTATTCACTTTATACAAATAGATAAGTGTCTTATATATATAATCCCGGAGTCGGTTTTTCCCTATGTAAAACCATACTAATTTAACAAAGGCGTGGAACAAAACCGGGATTATATATAGATAAGTGTCTTATATATAACGTCGGTATCGTCCCACCCCTATAGAAAAACGTACTGATTTAACATAGAGATGGGACGAAACCGGGATTATATATATATAAGTGTCTTATATAAATACCAGTTTTGTACCACCTCTATGGAAGAATCATTATTTTTTGCAAAAGGTAGGGACGCAACCTGGAATATATATATATATAGGCCTGCTAAAAGTTGTAATGCAAGTAATAACCATTTAAACTGTATTGAAAGTCGTACCTTAAAGGAAGTCTGTTATGTGAAATAAACCTGCTATATATTCAATAATCTAAACAAGGGCATTGAAAAGGGTTTTGTTTTAGGGGTAACTGTCTTAAAAATGGGCTTGAAATAGTTTCTTTGGGAAAAAATATTCTGAAACTGATAAAATGGTGGGACAAAACTAGTATCTATGGGTAACACTTTTAATTTCTGAATATAATTATAGATTTAAGCAAATTTGAAGAGCGGGACTGAACTAGTACCTTATAGGCATCACTTTCGATCCCTTAGTTATGCTTGTCTTAGAACAGATTATAAAAGAGGTAAAAACGGTGACACAAAAATTGTATACAATGAGTAACAGTTACTTTTTCAGTAATACATCTTGTACTTTAAGATTTCAGAAAAGTAGTTGGATAAAACTTGTATATTAAAGTACAATTATCTTTTCCAGGGTTACGTTTGACCAATATAGAACAGCAGAAAATGAAAAGGAGAAAATGGTACCTTATAGCCAAATTGTTTTATATCAGAGTGCATATGTTACAAATCGGAAATAAGTGGGACAAAACTGATACCATATAAGAGACATTCCAACCTTTATATTCGATGAAAGAAAAAAATATTTCCACAGATGTATAACTAACAACATGAATGGTAACTTTTCAATATCTGATAATTTAAAGTCTTATAGAAAAGGTCAGACAAAACTGGTATCATAAAAGTGATATATCTAACTCCAATATCGCAACTCATAAATCATTTAAAAGGAAATATTGTTATCAGTGATCTCAACGTTAACGAATTAATGGATAGTATCATACATGTACCACATCATTCTATACAGATTTAAAGGCGAAACCTTAGTAGAAACAAGTACACAAATTCCAAAATTTATGATAAAAGGGATGATTTTTCATTTCCTATTGTTAAATATCCATTTTTAGATGGTGACGTTTCTTGTCACCATCTTATGGTGTTTATATATCTCAACTTGTTCGATTCGCTCGTGTATGTAACAACGTATTTGATTTAACGAAAGACATCTCTGTGTTACTGAAAAATTATTACACCAGGGTTTTCGATATCACAAACTAGTCAAAACATTTACTAAATTTTATCATCAATACAAGGACATCATTCGTAAATATAAATCAACATGCAGACATCTTATACGTTCAGGTATTTCACATCCAATCTTTTATAGTAATATTCTTTACAAAGCACACAAATGTCGGCATTCACCTCAAAAGATAACCAAACCTTTAAACAAACTAATTCAGAAGGGATATAGTTACGATACTGTTGTCAAGTCATTAAGAATGGCATATTTTGGTACTAATATTGATTTACTGATAGGGTCTTTGCATCGGAAATAAACTTATTTATTTTAAAACCAGTAGTTGGCATGATACGGGTTATGTTCTTCTCATATATTTTATGATGGTATGATACTAAACCACTTACGGGAGGGATTGTGCTTGATTTTCATATGATGAAGACATAATCTTTCAATCAGTTTAATTGAGGTCTGTCAGTAACTGCTAGTAGTCCTTTGTTTATTTATGTATCATTGTCATTTTCCTTAGTTTCTTTTGTTACCTATTCTGACATCGGACTCGGACTTCTTTTAAACTGAGTTTTACTGTGCGTATTGCTGAGTGTTTCTTTATTCTACATTGGCTAGAGGTATAGGGGAGGGTTGAGATCTCACAAAACATGTTTAACCCCGCCGTTTTGCGCCTGTCCCTAGTCAGGAGCCTCTGGCCTCTGTTAGTCTTGTATGTTTATTAAATAGTTCATTTTTATGTTTTGGAGTTTAGCATGACGTCCATTTTCACTCAACTAGTACACATTTTTATTTAGGGGCCAGCAGAGGCCCACCTCCCGGTGCGGGATTTTCTCGCTCCATTAAAGACGCATTGGTGCCCTTCGGCTGTTATCTGCTCTTTGGTCGGGTTGTTGTCTCTTAGACATATTCCCCATTTTTCAATTTTATGTAATGAAGAATACATTTTTCTAATATTTGTAGATGTGCTTTATAATCTGATGCTGACTCGTTATCCGTTAACGAAAAACACAATTAACCATTAGCGTAATAAAATTCAATCTGATGTATTTCATTTTATTATATTCTTTATTCACTTTATACTCGAGATCTTCATCAGAGTATGCTAGATGTACGAAATTCTCTTTTGTACTTCTCCTTTTGCCTTTGTTTTTTTATTTATTGGTTGTGTAATTACCGACACTACGCATAAGACAGTATTTACAAAAGGGACACTCGATTCACAATCTCAGGATAAAAAAGGACCCTGTGTCAATCATGTCAATTATCATATAGTTTAACTGCAAATGAAATGATTAACCATACACATTTATAAAAGGCTATATTACAACAATTGTTTTGTTAGTAGACAAGACATCGACGAACAAAGGGATATCACGATATACTTTTGAGCAATTCTTTGTAATAGCCAACCATTTCATATAGGGTAGTCGGCACGCATAGTCACCGATTTTCCTGAAATTTAGTTTTAACATGTAATCAGGTAAAAAAGTAAGAAAAACGCCCACCAAAATGTTGCTAGGCCACGGGTGCCATGACAACCGAGTCCATGGGGAATTTAGCATTTAAAAAAAATAACTACTTTGCAGCCATTCGGAAGCAAATCCAGATTTTATTTAATTATAAGTGTTAATATTTTTCAGAAACATGATTCTTACCAAAAAAACAGCAATGTCATATATAAATATTTTTGATGAATATTGTCACAACCGCAGAAGCAGAGGTAATTTGTCATTATATTTTTGGAGGCAAATTATACACATTTTGCATGAACAAAATATACATCTTTTACATCCACCTCCATTTAAGCTGTGGTTGTACATAAAAAGTATCAATGTTTCTAGTCAATAAATTATAATAAAATGTTTGGGATTCAGGGTGCTAGGAAGGTTGCTATGGAATCCAAAATGTGTCATTTTTGCCTTGATACCTCTGTGTTGTCCAGTTGTTCTGAAAATTTTACTATATCAATACCTACTGACCATAACATTCCTGTATTGCTTTAACTGCTTTAGTTTTTGAACTCACAATGTTTGTATAACCTCAAAAGGCTCTTAGGGCTCACACGAGGAAAGATCTTTGAATCATGATCAGGAAGATTGTTTTGTACCTTTTATATTCGATGACACAAAAATTGATGGTTGTTAGTCATTTTCCACAATATGACAATGGCTACAAAAGAATTTTGTAACGAAATGGACCACCTTTATATATGCCTGGAAGATACAGCATTTGTATTTCAAGTCAGAACTGGAAGAAAGTGGCTCGTGATTAACTGAAATTCAAATGAGTAAAATCATGTCAGTGCATTGTTTCACTAGTAATCAGAATTTAGATTGATCGTCCAAATAGGTATTAATTATAAATAAAAAGATGTGATATGAGTGCCAATGAGACAACTATTAACCCTATTTAAAAACGATTTTGAAATATTGAATAAGATTGACAAAAATTAAAAACCGTTTCCTATGTTATTCAATCCATTTCAAACTATTTCAATGTAAGTCAAATAGATTCCCTTGCGGTCATTCAAGTTATTTTAAGATAAGGTTAGCCTCCGTCAAACTAATAAGCCACGCCCCCGTTAAACTAATTCAAACTGATGTTAATTCCTTTTAAACTTTAAAGTGTCCGCCTCCTTGTAAGGTAAATCACTCAAGCAGAAAAGCAACCCCGATAGATATATCGGCAGGAGTTCTTTTGCGCTAATTACTGTTTTTCAGGGGTATCATTTGCGCAAGTTTTTCTTCTTCAAATGTATCAATTGCGCCAAAATTTGGAACTCATTTGCGCCAATTTACCTGTACACATATTTATCATACATATTAATGATTAATATATATTTATTCTTATTTTTGGCTTATAAAGTACCATTCGTGAAATAGTTGTTACTCTTGGTGGTGAAAGGTGAGTATGAATAATAGGATTTACACTATACTAAAGGTATGTATATAAACCAACAGGTGAACACTAATTATTTAAAGTGTTCAGTGAAGAATATTAAAAAATCAGTTTGAGAGAAGTCTGCATGGACAACATGGATATAACTATAAAGAAATGAGAATCGAATCGAGGGAAGCCAGTTGTTATTTAAGATGGCCATAAATTCCGTCAGACTTTTATAAAAAAAAAGTGGAGAAATAAGATGGCGATGTACTACCATAAACTGCAGTGCTACAGCTTATACTGATGAGCAATGTATAGCTGTTTTGAGTGGAAATCTTGCACATATACATGAGACAGACCCACAAAAGTTAGAGCAGCAAATACTACGCATGGCATGCAAAAGAAAAGCTACAGAAATAATATCCGAGAGACCATCAAAGATCATATGTTCGGAGCTATTTCACCGTGAAGAGGAACATCTGGAGAGAAATGACTTAAAATGCATTAGACAGTCCATGTATAGAGAGAGAATAAAACTGTACCCTGCCCTACCAAAAAGTTCAGTAGAATTTCAAGAAATTTTAAGTGAAATTACTGATTATGTTTTAGCCACATATGTTGATGACAGGTGCTTTGTTCCCACCATCCTTATGGGCTGAAACCCCATCTACCGCCAGACGTACCAATAATGGAGCAGAGGCATTCCGCAAGAATTACGATGAACTGTTTTATGCATCCCATCCTTCAATGTTTGTGTTTTTGGACAATATAGTGAAGCTACAAGCTAAATTGCGAATTACCCATGCAGCAGCAGTAAGACGTAGACATGTTTCAGAAAAGGAAACGTTATCGATTTTCGTAAGATAATTTACCTCCAACAAATATTCACAATCGAAATGAATTAGTGACAAATACATAAGAAATTTAACTTAACGTTATTGATGCAAAATTTTTAAAAAGCAGCAAAAAAATCGAATCGATTTAAAATAATTTTTTAAGATAAATAATATAATTTTAATTTGTCCACATGCAGTAGCTCTATAGCTGAAAGGGTGTCGATAACTAATATGAACAAGAATTACTAAAAAATAAAACGAGAAACTAAATCAAAAGGTCTTAATTACATGCAGTCATTGTTACGATCCTAAGGATTGGGATGAATAGTAAAAAAAAACAAATAGAAATAAACTGAATAAAATAAATTTGTCTATCTTGTTACTCTTTTTGATGATAAAACTTTCATTTATATTTCTGTAATATTGTTTAATTTGTCATTTATTGTGCGTCAAATTTATGTATTCCCGTATATTTACTTTTTCTCCTTGTCTGTATTCCTATCGTGTATTCGTTATTAAATAAAATTCGTAAGGGGTTCCGCGGAACCCAGTGTCTCGCCTGCTACATGTATTGCTGCTGTCAGTGTAAAAGTTTACTATTGACTTTAAAAAGTGAGTCCATTAAACAGTAAAATACAGAAATTAAAAAAAACAAAAAACAAAAAACAATTTTCCTTAGATGCTGTTTGTTGTTATTGAAGATTAGCTTCAGTCCAAGTTTCATAACAATCGATGAAGGTTTACAAATTTATCATGTAAAAAAAATCCCAGACTGTCTGTAAATGTTAACTGTAAAAAAACTAAGTCTATCTATCAGAAAAAAACTGAAAATGAAAAAAAAGTATTTTCAAAAGTTTGCTTCAGACATTATCTCTTAATCATAAAAAAGCTTCTGCCAAAGTTTAATACAATTCTATGAAGCTTTGACAAAGTAATTGACTTGTAACAAACTTAAACCCCAGACTGTATCAACTTGGTAACTATAATAAAACTAAGTCAATTATTCAGTAGAATACGGGAAAATGAAAACAAATATTTTCAAAATTTTGTTCTGGATACTCTATTTTGGTCAATATCAAGCTTCTGTCCAAATTTCATAAAATTCCTTGATGGTTTGACAAAGTTATTGATGACCGAAAAACTTTAACCTCAGAATGAATCTGAATGTTTATTTGTAAAAAAAAAAATAAGTCCATTTATCAGTAAAATACGGAAAAATGAAAATAAATATTTTCAAAATTTTGCTCTGGATACTGTATTTTGGTCATAAACAAGCTTCTGTCCAAATTTCCCAAAATTCCATAAAGGTTTGACAAATTTATCAATGTCTAAAAAACTTTAACCACAGACTGAACCTAAATTTGACGCCGCCGACGACGGAATCTAGGATCGCTATGTCTCGCTTTCGCGACATAAATGTCACAGGCTTGACAATAATCAATAGAGGGCAAATGTATAAGGAACAGAAAATAATCATTGTTTACACAAATTAAATCGATACATGTATTTTTTAGGTTAAAAAAATCTTTTATAATTACCGACAATTAAAACAGTATTTATTAAAAAAAAGTCGTATTAAATAAAAACACTGATCGTGAAAATGTTGAAATTGCTGATTTTTTTCCGTAAACAGTTTAGTCTTGTTGAAAGTTATAAATAAATTAACAATTTAATTTACTTTCAACTCTGTGTTAAATTTGTAACATTTGTCACTGGTGCAAAAGAACGTTAACAGCGGAAAAGGCTGAAAATAGCAAAATGGAACTTAAAAAAAAGTTAAACGCGGTTATACGATTGTGTTTGGTAAATATCATGCAATTAAGTCCTCATAAAACCCTCAAACAAGGTACATCGCTGTATTCCACAAATAAGTCCATTTCCCGGAACCTGATATAACAGTAATTCGGGGACTATTACATTTTGCTTCAACAATAGAAAATGTGCCAAGCTCTAAATTGTCCGCCTCTAAAAAAAGTTGTGAATGCATTGAACAGTGGTTTTAAAGATTGGGCAACTTGGAACAGGGGCGTAGAAATGATTATACATGGGGAGGGGATTTTTACACCCTCTTTCAAGTGTGATTAATTGAATAGTTTGTTGTTTTTATTAATAAATCGTTTTATTCCAATTTTCTCTGATATACAGTATCCCTAAGTAGTCAAGGAAAGCAGACTTAGGGAGCCCTGTGTTATTACATTTTACATTTGTCATGGGTAACAAATGACATATTTTAAAGAGAACAATTTAAATACCCCGTACTACGCTTAACAACTCAAGCGTAAATTGCCACAGATCAGTATACTCGTGTATATATATATATGAGCCACACCGTTCAATGGATTTCGAGCACGTGCACGTCTATCATAGTAAAAAGTAATAGTGTTTGTTTATTCTTATCTTATTGATCTTTATAAAAATTGATTAGGTGCAAATATATAAGGATAGGAAGAGTGAGAATTCTATACTTCAGGATTGTAGATTTTAATTTGCTGCTAGTGGTGAGTATTCTTAGTAAATTATAGACATGCAGTCAAACTTAAGGTCACTTCTGTTAAGCAAAGACCTGTCTTGGCATGCCACGTGCACCTTCTGCTTTTCTCGCTGTAGTAATACTTATGCATTTTGAACCTCAAATCAAAGGTCATCTCTCTTGTAAGGTCAGTTTTACCTGGTCTTAATGATGACCTTTATATACAAGTTTGACTGTATATGTAATATCGTAAGTGCAGTTAGTAGTATATAGTATGTATACTTAACTACATTAAGATCAGGTTAGGATGTCCTGAACTAAATAATCAATCAGGGTTTAGCATTATATACCCTTTTGTCGTTTCAATGACATAAGAAAATGTTATAGAATTTCAACAGCCTTTCTTTGCCCTTTGTACTCTTATATTTGACAATTCGATACTTAATAGATATGGGAATACTACGTGCAATGCTAGCAATTTTAAGTACAAATATCGACTTATTCAAGCACACCTTCTAGTGACTCAGCACGTGTTTTTTTTGTTGTTTTTTTTGTTGGATTGTAAAGGTTGTTTAGGAGTTTTTGTAAATAATAAATGCTAGCACAACCACGTGAGTAATCAATGTTTAAAATGCTTTAACGAAAGTCTCTGTAATAAAGTCTGTGGATTTTCTGTAAAAATCTTGGGTTGATTTGCCACAACCCCCCCCCCCCCTTTCACTTAAATGCAACGAAACAATACATATTATTGCTGTGAGTGACGTTTCCATTTGGGATATGTACAAAATGGCACATATCTTGTATTCAATATTTTTGTTATTTTGGTATTATTGCACCTTGAAAATTTTATAATACACAAGGCCTACAGAAGGGGTCATAAACCTTAAGAGTCAAAATAATAAGTCATTACCAAGCAAATAAGAAATTATACATTGATTATATAAAGTAATACACGTATCTATACATACCAAATGAAAGAATAAATGAACTTAAACTTAAAAGTTGGCTAGATGCGTAAAATACTAGTTTTATATACTTGCTATTTGAAATATTTCGTACATTCTTTATTTTGTTTTGTCATGTTTTTTTTTTTTTTTATCTTTTGGTATTTAAGAATATTCCTTTCTTTCCAAATTAATAATTTCCGTTAACTAAACCGTATTTAAATATACTTTCACTTCTTATCATTCATTTACAATACCTAGAATAATAGATTTTCTTAAAATTTTGCTATAATTGTTTTTACAAAATGAATTTATCTTCTCAAAAATAACTACCCATACATCATTTGTAATTTATCCAATTCGCGAAAAGATGCACTTGTGTTTCTTATCCATTCTTACAAAAGTAACAAATGCCAATGTACCGTTGGAACTTTTTTTCTCTCTCTTCTTCAGTACAATGTATATACAATATTATGGAAAATTTTCCATTGTATTTGGTTAGCTTTTCTAGTTGCAACATTATTTTGTGAATTTTACTTATATCACACCAAATTATTTCTTTTTGATAATGTATAATCCATTTTAGTTCCCATGAGAGCCACGAATCGTTGTTTAATGTTGTCTGTATATCTTTTAATGCACAAACCATTCATTTTTTGTTGGCGGAGCATATTTTTTTTAGAAAAAAAACATTTTTTCAATTAGATAAAAAACAAACTATTTTCCCTAAAACAGTTTAGAATACTTGGGAATTTTCTTAGACATAAGTGTTCAGTTTATATATTTTAAAACTAATTTGCAAAAGAAGCATACAGTTCTTTTCATTTATCTTCCTAAACAAATCAACTGTTTTTCAATGATCGGTGCCTGACAGCATTTATAAATTCTGTTAATATTCGTACAAGAAAGAAAGCCACGAAAACAGAGAAAATATTTTCTTAGAAATACTTCCAGGCAACTTTTTCGAATAGTTTCTCTTGAAAAGCGGTTGAAAACAATAAGGTAACTCTTCCTGAATACTGTAGAATTAGGATTGATAACAAATCTATGGTCTCTTTTACTTTATTCACGTCTTAATTCGACTAAAGGGCCTTAATTAACATGACCTATTGACTGTCTGTAATGACAATTGTATATTGCTGACGAATGTAAAATATTGATCATTGATATTGATTTCTTTTTTATAGCTTTTGGGTTAATGTTAGATTGGCGCATACCCGTCATTTTATGGTGTTCAATTTTTGTTTAGGGGGTGCACCATTTTATTAAACAGATATTATCACGAAATGACCGTAAGGTCAAGTTACAGTAAATGAACGCCATCTAGCGGATTCCGCGAAATTTACGACGTTTTGTACGAGTTACGTCCCATTGACCAGATTTAGCAATGTTGCAACCGGCGAATTTCCGACGAGACAACGTTAAATTTGATGGAAAGTATGTTACTTCTAGGAGAATGAACTTGTTTGGTAAAATTGAAAGTGAAGAAATGCTACAGAATTTTGAAAATTAATATGAAAATAGTCATGAAGACTATCTTCAAAATGAAAATAGGGAACTTGACTTGCGTCAGGGAGGTAGGGTGGTAACGTTAGAGCTTGGATATCTCGCCGACCAGTTAAAACAGTGTAAAAACTGTAGCTCACCACTATTTCTACATAATTGTGATGAGGAAAAACAGTGTGGTCTCGGAAGTATTCTATATGTAGTATGTTAAAAAGTCCCTACAGAAACCCTATATTCACTGGGAAAATAAGAAGAAGGGGATACAAGTTGTGACATTAATACTAAACTTTTAGTCTTGGTAAGATGTCCCCTTTTTTGAAAATTACCTACTTTTAAGTCCGTACGATAGTCTGTAATTGTTTATATCCACCTTATGTGCACTTTGGTGGATAGTTGTTTCATTTGCAATCAGACCACATCACCTTTTTTTTATATTTATTAGTGTCAAATACAGTTGCTCTCTGATGCACATTAATTTATTGTCACATATAATAAGATTTAAAAGGGGTTTGCAGAATAAAAGATAATGGCGAATATAGAAATTGAATAGAAAAAAAGAGCCAAAAAAAAAAAAAAAAAAGGATAGAGAGGAATGGTATGCAAAAGTATAAAGAATAACAATGGAAAATAAAAAAATAAGTTAATACAAGTGTAGTGATTAAAGACATGAACCATGTACAGAATAAAGCAATCATGTAATATTAGAAGAATTTTACAACAAAATCATTTATAATAATTGAGGATTTTACAGAATAAGCGTTATATTCAAAATTAAAGAAATTTGCCATTAAAATTAAAGAATACAGAAGTTAAGGACACACTTCATATAGACCCTTAAATTAGTCGTTGTATTATCTCGGTGTTGTTGGTAATAAACAATAAACAAAAAAATCACTAGTCAAATTATGCAGAGGGTGTTGTATTTGATGCAATATATTCTTATCTTCCCGTTCCTAATGTATCTTCCATTTTTATTGAAGTTTACATTGATCAAAGCCTTAGTTTAATATAGTTTCATGTTAATACTATACCCCCCCCCCCCCCCCCCCCATTTTGTTGCATTTTATGTATCGTGTACTAGTTCTATATATACTTCGAGCATATACGTGCACATTTTTGAAGTAATCTTTAACGTTTTTATTTATACAACAAATATACAGAACGAAAATAAATTATCAAAGATGTCAGTTTGTATGCGTGTTTTACTTGTTAAGTTGCAGATGTATTAATAACCACACGACACTCTTTCGAGAATTTGTAGAATCATTGATATAATGTTTGTTGATAGATGTGATGTAAAATTCTATTAAACAATTGTATAATCTTTGTAAAAACAGACGACTGCACAGACATAATACAAATTGCAGCAGCATATGAGCAGAACACTTTCTGTCGTTATATAGTACCAAAACAAGCTATCAAATGTTCCGCTGGTAAAGTTACCGGTTTTTCAAAAAGTGGCCATTTCTTATATCGGAACGGAGAAATAATGCAAACAGATGATTTTATAAATTGGTTACCTGACACAATGCAAAGCTTTTTCATTCGAGAGTTTTAGTTTATTCCATGGAGAATAATTCTTTCTTTGATAGTTTTGAACAAAAATATAAGGGTTTTGTTGACTCGCTATCTTTGCTGAAAACTGTGCTACCAGAGAGGAAACAAACGGGTGAAGGTTATAACCAGGAGAGCCTAGTATTTGATATTCTTGGTGTCATATACGACGCACATAATGCCGTTTTAGATGTTCAAGCATTACAACAACTAGTAGAACATGTGTCGCTTCCCACTGAGAAAGTTGCACCACACTCATTCTCAGTGGAATATGTTTCACAGTCTTATGAACGTGAGGGGTCTGATGGTGTTGCCAATCTCCTATCGGAACTTTTTTTTTTGGAAAAACCAGAGTCACAAAAGATAAAATAATTATATTACATCTTTTTTTGAGTCAAGACATTGGGATGATTTCTATTTTTATGCTATTACTATTTTTGCGTTCATGTACTTACAAAGTATTTTCGTCTGAATTAGTAATTGTTTTAAACATGTTTATTGATAATGAACATGCCATATTTTTTTACAACTGTTATAATTTAATTTGAAATACGTGTCCATAAAAGAGGGTCTGACTGGGGTTTACGGAATACAGAATAAAAGGCAAAAAAAAAAAAGAAAGAAAAGAATAGAGAACGATGAGGTGCTTAAATATAAAGAATAAAAGAATACAATACTGGTAATACAAAATAAAAATTAATTAATGAAGGACCCTCTATCCAGACCCTTATGATAAAAAGAACCTATCAATACAAAACACATAATCATCATGCGTAATGAACACCAAGAACGTTGGAAATTCATACCATGATAACTTGACGTTATGTAATAAAAATGAAGACGTCACGATTTTTTGATGTTTTTTTTTCCCCAAAATGTTGAGGTTGCGTCGTTTCTAGAGGGAAAACGAAGTCGGTGACCATAATTTTTTTTCACATCATCTAATTTGTTAGACATAGAGGAAGAAATCATCATTTAAAAAAAAATTCTATGGAGTGAATCTCGTGATTTATACAGGAAACCGAAAAGTGTAGAAGAAAAATAAGGATTTTCCCTATATATTCAATGTAATTTAGTACCCTCTCGGACCATTTTAAAAATGCCTTTTTCTCGAAAACGAAGTCGGTGACATATACTTTTTTTTTAATTTTCTGATGTATATTTTCAATATCTAATTGAATTCTAAATTTTAAAGAAATCTATGGACTGGTCATTTACTGATTCTTGACCTTAAACGAATTGTTACTTTAAATAACTGAAATTATTTTTAGGAAATGTGAAACCTCTTCTTGCAATTCGCACTTGGAATAATTTTTTGTTCACTTTTGTCAAAGTATGTCTTTTAAATTCAACTTTGAAATACATATAAAAGGCTACAAAGTCAACATATTTTAGTGATAAAACGATGGTTTTATGCATTGTTTGGACATAAAAACACAAACAAATCTAAAAATAAAAAAAAATGTATTCTTGATGTCAGATAAAAATTTCTCCAACACCCCAGTCCAGAGATACAGTGTATATTCTACTGTATTTATCATATCGACAATTTTACATTCGTACTTATTACGTTATAACATCTGTGTCCAGGTAAAAAGTAACAGCAGGTGGTACTGTATATATATTTAAGTGTTTATCATCTTCCATTATACATCTGACGATGACATTTAGCTTTAGGGCAATTCATTGTCTATAGAGAAGAATGAATTTTAGAGTATATAACATTCCGTCAAAAAATATTTCAAAAAGTAAACATTATTAAGGTCGTCCGCAAAAGTGATGAAAATATCAACAGACTTATCAAATTTCATGCAATTCAATCTTAATACTTAAAAATTTTATAAATACGAGTGTAATGTCTAACAACGTAAATTATCGCGAATGGGTTTTGTCTGCAAATACATCAATCAAAAACTTGACACCTTCCGGATTTTTGCCGCATTTTGCGTAGATGCTGTACATTTATAGAATATTGCCACATATATATTTTCATTATATAATTATGTTTTATAAAAGTTCATCAAAATAAAAAAAAAAATCCGGATAGATAACAACGCCCTGCTCGCATTTTGGTCGCATTGCACGATATTCTCACACTAAAAAAAACATAAATCGGCTAACGTTTAAAGTGCATATGATTTAATTAATAATTGATTTTCTGATATTTGAAGAAAAAAATTGTCTCTCAGTTTAAGCATGTTTGTATAAAAAAATCTGTTTCATTAATTCGTTAGACTCGCTGTACTATTTCTGCAAATACCTCAAATATATGTTCACTTCAGAAATTAATTTCCTGCAATTTTTCCATTCCTAATTAAAAAACCAATGTCTAATGTCGGAAACAATACTTGTAAATTAATCGTCGAAGTATATGTTATACAATAGAATTCTTCCATGCTCTAATTTACTCCACATCCGGTTAATGGGGTCTTGAATTTTGTTTGACAGCTTCAGACATACAAATTTTGAATGGTGAAAAAAAAGCTAAAAAAAAAAAATCACGGAAGAAAAGTCATGGATAGAAAGTCACAGGAAATAAAGTCAGAATAAAAATAAAATTAAATTTAAAGTATATTAAAATTGCATTTCAATATATTTTATTAACATTGAAATACGTTATGTCTCTCTCAAGAATACTGCTAAACCGCAACATCTTTTGAAACATTTTTTTATTGAGGTATTGAGGGTGGGTAACAAAATGCATTTTACAAATCCTGTCAATACAGGGGTTGCACGAAGTAATTTAGCGTATCCTGGGTTTCAATGGTTTTTGTTCGCTGTTGTTTATTTTTTTTAAGATATATATAATTATTCATCCTGAAATTCTGTTTTTCTTAAAAATGAGGAATGACCAATTTACTCAAATTAATTTCAAGCTAGGGCCATTTCATAGAAGTTTTTGATCTTAAAATACTTAAATACACAGTATCACAGCTCCATGTGCAAGTAATCACACCACTCATTTATCATTTTTTATATAAAATAGTCATATATTTATTTTATTGTGTTAAAGAACCAGGACATGGATCAACACATAGAAAGATGAATTCATATTTCAGATCACCATTTAAATAAAAACTGTTTAGTATCTTGTCCTATGACAAATTAATGTTTTATGCCCCGCCGTAGGCAACGGGAACATTAAGTGTTATCCTTGGTCGTCCTTCCGTCCGTCCGCCCGCCCATCCTTCCATCCTTCCTATTTTCGTTTCCGAACTCTAACTTAAGTTTACCTCATGTGAATTTTATGAAACGCATACACAATGCTAAGAACTAAAACTACCTCATGTGAATTTTATGAAACGCAAACACAATGCTGAGAACTAAAAATCGCAGACAGAATTCGACTTTGGGTAGTGAGTCACTTGCAGTTCTAGAGGTATGACACTTTAAAATTTGGAAAAATACATTTGTTTTCTTTTCCGCACACTTTATCAAGTGTATCTCATCCAAATATCCTGAAACTCATACACAATGCTAAGACCCAAAACACGAAGACGCCGTTCGAATTTGGGTTGTTTTTCATTTACCGTTCTAGAGTTATGCCTTTTTAACTTTGAAAATGACAAAACTTGGGCGGAGGCAGACGTGTCTTCAGACACATTCATCTTTTATTGTGGGCCATTCTTTATCAATTTTTTTTTTGCTAATTCTTTGGACCGACAATGATTCAGGAATAGTGTAATCCGGTGAATTTACTCAATTGTAATTTACAAAGTAAAAGAAAAGAACGTACGGGTAAACATTGGAAGTTGTCAGATGTCACTTGACTAACACAATATGCAAGTTCAAAAAAAAATATCTGGATATTGCTTTAAAAGAAAGAAAACACAAAATAAAAAAAGTAAAAAGGTTCATACATGCCAGTTGTTTGTTTGACAATCATTATAACATATACTATAAGTATTTGTATATATATGTAGTATAAGTACAAAAATAATGTATCGTCAAATGACTTTTAGTGTTTTTTATAGGAATATTTATTTTAAACGCATTTCATTTTCTGACAGTAAGGACGGATCAAATTCCGATTTAAATAAAGAAACATGTCGATTTTAAAGTATCTTCACGAACCTACTCATGAATGAATAGCATCCATATGGCTAAACTGTTTTAATATTCAGTTATATTCGGATACAGGAATAATAAATCTCTATATTCTGTTTGTTCTTACTAATATTTGGTATGGGGTTTTCACATTGTTGCAGACCTATACTCACACTGGTGACACTTGTCTCATTTGCAATCATACCACATCTCTTTTTTTTTCATATTGAGTAAAATACTGTTTCAATCTATTTCACTTAAAAAAAATCTATGTCCGGCTCCCAATATTCAACTGTCATATATAACCTGAATGCGACTACAGTTTTAATCTTTGGTTTTTGTCTATAGACGATAAAGATTCAGCTATAAAAAGTTTATGAAATTAACTGCACCACAAGTAACAAGCTTCGATCAATCTATTTATCATACGAAAAGTTTTATAAGAACTTATTGTATCAAATTATAGGGTCATGATATTTATCTAGGCATTTGATTTTGTGTTCCTGAAATGAGATTCATATTTACGTTTTTGTTCTAACAGAACGTTTCAAAGTTCCAGTATAAATTTAGCACATATTTATCGAATACTGTTTTATTTTGTGTCACTCAGCAATATTTTTTTTTTCTGAATGAACTTTGTTTTTCTATTTTCGTTCATTATTAACATAAACCACGGGTTATTCAGTGTGCACCACATTTTTTATGTTATTTCTTCATAGACAGAAAAAATATTACAGTCATTCCTTAATTAATTAGTTTCATACGTTTAGAATATGTTAAAGGGAAAGTCCGCGATTTTTTACTTATCATCTAAATATGTTCATCTTAACATAAAAAAACACATTCACAAAGTTTTAAATTTATATTCTTTCTAATAACGGAGACAATCAAGTATTTGTAACTTTTTTGGTTGACCTACGTCACTGGGTTGTGACGTTTTAACCCGATTTGTTGAATCATGGGAAAAAATAAAATCTGTTAAAGTCTTAATTGCTTATCAGAATTTTACGTAATTAAAAGCGCACAGATGATCGTTGGTCGTAGTTAATAACCACAATATAAGAATGAAAGAAAATGAATATGCGTTAACCGTTTTGTATTGATTGGATAAAACTTCCTATGTGAAATTATCTAAATATAAATATTTTCGAATTAATTTCATAAATTTTTGTTGAGATTGTTTCATAAAATATCTATTGAACATTTTTACTAATATTGAACTGAAATATTTAACGTTTTATTTACCGTTATAACTTTAATAACCATTTCAATGCAAAATATATGTGAACAGAACGTGTATATTACTTTGTAAAGTCATTGTTTATTTCTCGATTTGAGGAGAATTCCTTTGAACTTTACCTTGCAGCAATTTAGCCTCAGGCGTACACAGGTATGAATTCAAGCGAACACAGATGTGTATGTTGTCAGTTTGAATGGATTAACAGAAAGAGTATAGCGTGTTTAATACACCAAGATGAAATATCCGATGACAATAGAGAAACAATAATTGAATTGTATAGATTAATTGAAAATAAACATTCAATTTTTTTTCAATTCCGGAAGTGTATACAATATTACAGTGGAACAAGTTTCGATTACGTTCTATGCAATTTGCATAAAATTAAAATATGAAGTTAAAAGAATAGTACTTTTAATCTTAAAAATTAAATGTGTCATTTCCCAATTAATAATAATTGCACATCTGTTTAATTTACTTTACCGGATTTCTTTAATTTGTATTTAAATCTGGCGATGTTAAAATGCTAACAATCGTAAAACTATCTTAATTTTTCAATTTTTAATTGAAAAAAAAACTACAACAGTACAACATGTGTGATTTTTTAAATTTTCTTTTTAACATTTCATTCTTCATAATTAAGTTAATCTGCCAATCACTTAAACGAATTATTTGTAAAAAAAAAATCGTTTATTTCATTAATGGATATACATACATTATAAATCTAAGCTAATACATTATTTTGCTTGAGGATTTTTTTTAACAAGTTTTTTTTATATTCTATGATAATTTTGTGCAATGCTGAACAGGATAGCCGTCATTAATCCAAATAAGAAATACAGTAGTTGTAATAAAAGGCATATCTTAGTAATGTATAACTGATATTGACGATTAATTTTAGAACAGTTCGTTCCAACCTCGTTGTTCTTGAAACAATCTTAACTAGTAGACTTGTAAGTTTTATGACGTATAAGCGCCAGAGGTTCTTTCTAACAGACAAAGCAGACTAGTAGCGTTTCGTTAGTTTGTTTTTTGGGGGCAGGAGAGGCCAACCACTGGTACAGATTAACAGAATCACCATACAAGCTTATGTTGTCAACACTATCAGAAAAGAGTTTCCATCGTCGGATGGGGTATATGAAGGCCAAGAATGTACTAGTGACATGTCTGACTCTGAACAGCTAGTAAACCGACTTAACAATGATCTATAGACATCGACCGCTTGTTCTTGATATTTGAAACTGCATGCATATATACGTTTATGAGAGTGATTATTTATCTTGTGTCTTACGAAAACTAAATGCCTGCATGGTTATATCTTGCCATTTTGTAATGGTTTGATGGGTGTTCACTCAAAATCGTTATTCAAAAATTGTGTTTGTGAGATGAAGATTCACTTTAATAACGAATTTCGTCTATATATTTCACAAGTGTATACCACGGAGAAGCTCTAAATGTATATTACTCCCATTTTGTTTGGGTGTGAACCATCGATGTTTACAGCAATATTTAATGAATAAGATGATGATGATAGAAAGAAATATGAGCGTCATGTGGCAAATATTACATGAATGTCGGATCATGAGTTATCCATCTGTTTGAAAAGATTTCCAATACAAACATATTGAGTAGGAATTTTTACATGCTATATTCGAGTCGTACTAGTATTGTCGTTTGAATCAGACTGACACATCTTTTACTTTAAGATGTATGAAAGGTTCTATATATATATTAAATGTAACAATAATAAAACGCCTACAGGCAATAACTAAACGGGAATGAAGTTTTTATACAGATCTATTTTTATTTACATAATCATTAACAAACTAAATAAATTGAACAAAGAAATTGAACAAAGAAACACAGTGACACTACGATATAACTAATGGGATACTTAAATATTTTTAACCATTCTATGCATCAAGTTATCGCACGTGAATACCAATTTGGAACACGATGTGTGATTTTGTATAACTAAAAATATCAAACGAGCAGTAACTTTGTCTAACAAACATTTTTTTTACTATGCCTCTCTTTATCTCTTTTCCTTTACAATTACTATTACGCTTTTCGTCGATCATTCTCTATATAGTATATTGTTCTCTATTCGGTTAATTTTTTTTCACAATGCCACTCTATCTCCGCTCCTTTACAATGACTATTTCCACTGTCGTTCTAATCCTTATAAAGATAGAGACATTAGACATAGAAGGTGCTCTCTTATCTTCAATAAATAAATATTGATACTGACTATAAGTGCACCATTACTTTACATCTGCATGTTTGCCAATCGTCAAAAGCTTGTATTTGCGTGAAGAATTTTTTTTTTCAAAAGAAGGGTACAGAATCATGACAAAACAGTATTTATTTCACAAAAAATAAGGTCATGTTTATAAAATTTTTAAACTTATTATCAGAAAACAATAGTTGATAATATTATTATCAGAACATCATTCATTAACAGGACTGGTGGAATTATAATTTCAAACACGCACAAGATAAGAAACGTCGAACACAAATATATGTGGTTCAATAAATGTTACCTGTGCACGCCGGGTACCTCTGTAAATAATCCATGCATGAACCTGTATTATATAATTGTGTAATACGAGTTTTTAGTCGACAGGATGTCACCGGAATACACAAGGACGTGTATCTAATATACGTCCTTGGGATAACTAACTGAATGTGTCGCTCTGACACGACATCTATCAATAATTCTGACATACCTATTATCAATTCGGGAGGAAGCCAATATATATATATATATATAAAATAAGATAACGTAAATAAAATTAAAAAAGACTTTTGATAAAAAATTGAGATGTCCAATTTTTCGATGTTAACATTTCTATAACCTGGGAATATTATACTATATCAACATATTTTGTCTTAGCTAAAACCTCTTCCTAACGTTGCTCCTTGTCAATAGCCGTTAAATATCATAATTAAAAAATGTTATTTATCGTATAACTTTATTAATTTGAAAAATTATCTTGTCTGAATACGGAACTATTCTTTATATAAATCAATGCACTTTATATAAAAGAAGCATACTACTGAATCTTTTGTAAATCAGTGATTGTTACAAGAATACTGCATTTTTCTTTCTTATAATTGAAACTTTTCTTCCTCATCAAATCTATATTTTTTTTAATCAACGAGATCTTATCATATACGGATTTGATAGCTATAGCTATCAGAACTGCTGGGTTATATTGTTATTTAAAAAAGTATAATTTCCACCAAATCTCCCTCGAAACAAGATTGTTCAAAATGGTCTTCACACATCAACTTGTGCTTGCTATAGATGCAACTATTTGCTGTTAGTTTAAGGTTGTACAAACATGTCTGATACAATTCTTTCTTTTTTTGTGGGTTTGGGAAAACTATTTAGACTTTTGTCATAACCTTGTCGGACAGAACAGCCGTAGGCTTGACAAGACATTTTCACACTGAGTGATCGTCTACGGTAATCCCCGATTGATGATGGGAGTTTTTAACGGACGGTCGGTCGGTAAATCCCTTATTCATTTTGATGATGGCGATATGTCGAGAACTGATAGTGAATTTCAAAAATCGATTTTGATCTCTTTTCATAGAGAATAAAAGTTTTTTATTTATGAACATGTGGTTTTTTATGCTTAAAGAACAAAATATCAATTTTTCATTTTTTTGCGGAGTTTCCCTATAAGATTTGAAAACACTAGTACAGTGCACGTGACAGATATGTTAGATTTCTATTACAACAAACTTGGTATAGTTAGAGCTTTTATTGGTGTGTAGAATAGGTAATCACTTTCTTCTTGTTTATGAAACGAAAATTGACAAATGCATTGTAAAGTTCGCCAGACAGCAAGTAAAAAGTGTAAAGACGGTACATTTTAGAGTTGATATGAAAAACAAGAACCTCGAAACCTGAACCATTGAAGAATGAACGTTATTACGTGCTGGTTGCATTGACTATGTATATAAATTCATTAATAAAGATAAAGAACACACGATGATCAATAAATGAATTAAAATTCAAGTTATCATATGACAGTTGTTTGTTTGAGAATCATCATATATATAAATAGGAAGATGTGGTATGAGTGCCAATGAGACAACTCTCCATCCAAGTCACAATGTATAAAAAGTAAACAATTATAGGTCAAAGTACGGCCTTCAACACGGAGCCTTGGCTCACACCGAACAGCAAGCTATAAAGGGCCCCAAAATGATTAGTGTAAAACAATTCAAACAGGAAAACCAATATATTTTGATATAGTTTAAGTAAGAAATTGTATCGTGTGATGACTTTCTAGATTGCTTTATATATTAATAAATTCGTACCATTACCTGTCAGTGTGTATTAGGAGATGTCATCTAAATACGTATTCACAATTGTCGGTCGGAGAACTGATACGTGTGGCGCGTTGACATGGAGATGTTTCTTGATGAACAAATTGAAACGATATGACTCGGCTTTACTGTTTTAAATAATCCTGCGAAATAAGCAGTTTGTATTTGGTAACATGAATACTAGTATTTAAGCTCTACAGCTTTTTTGGTTTTTTTTTCGGGTAAATTAAACAAAAAACAAAACGTATGTTTTAATATGAATTTTTAAAAGTTCGAAACTGACTAATTTTTAAATTGGTCCATTTCAATTATATGGGAGATCCAGTTTTGGTAAGGCACTTCTTTCAAATTGATAGATGTTAGTGTAACGTCCAGTGGCATATTCAGTTCGCCTAAAAATCAAGTCTAAGTAACATTTGATTCATAAGTCAATATAGTTAGGTTGATGGTTCGACCGAAATGAAAGGTTAAACATAAAACTGACACGTAAAAAGAGGTATGCGGACCTGTTTGGAAAATACTAAAAATAATCATTAACTATACGCTACTTAATTTACTTATACTGTATGTGGACAAATATAAATTATATTATTTATATCTTTAAATTATATTCAACAAATTCATGTTTTGTTGCATTTTAGAAATCTTGCATCAACAACTATAAGTTACTTAATTTACTGATATGTATTTGTCATTAATTCATTTTGATTGTGAATATTTGTTGGAGGTTTATTATCTTACGAAAATCGATAACGTTTGGAATGGATTGACGATAGATATATCTATCGGCCGGGTTGCTTTTCTGCTTGTGTGATTTACCTTACAAGGAGGCGGACACTTTAAAGTTTAAAAGAAATCAACATCAGTTTGAATTAGTTTAACGTGGGCGTGGCTTATTAGTTTGACGGAGGTTAACCTTATCTTAAAATAACTTGAATGACCGCAAGGGAATCTATATTTGACTGATATTGAAATAGTTTAAAATGGATTGAATAGCATAGAAAACGGTTTTTAATTTTTGTCAATCTTATTCAATATTCCATTAATCTTTTTTAAATAGGGTTAATACTTATTTGACCGATCAATCTAAATTTGGGTTACTAGTGATTTACGCCAAAAACACAATTTCTGTTCTCTAAAGGAATTCGAAATTCTAATTGGAAGAAAGAAATACAAGTTTAGTTTCAAAATTTCGGAGTTTTGACCCAAGGGACCAAAACATTGATGGTAGCTAGGGATTTTGTAACTATATGAGAATGGCTGCTGAAGTTTACGACGGGTGCCACATGTGGAGCAGGATCTGCTTACCCTTCCGGAGCACTTGAGATCACCCCCAGTTTTGGTGGGGTTCGTGTTGCTTAGTCTTTAGTTTTTTATGTTGTGTCTTCTGTACTATTATTTGTCTGTTTATCTTTTTATTTATGGCCATGGCGTTGTCAGTTTGTTTTCGATCTATGAGTTTAACTGTCCATCTGGTATCTTTCGTCCCTCTTTTATGGTGACAAAATAACGCCGTATCTTTCAATTAGGATCTATATCATAGTTCATATTAATCTGAACCTAAATATGTATGGTTGCTAGGTGCGTTTATATCAAGTAAGGGTCGTTGCTAAGAACTTTTAACATTACCTTAACTTCTGGCATTTTGCGTTACATGTAAAACCAAATAAAGCAATAATCATTTTGAACATTTTTTTAATTTACTGTATGGGTCTATTTGTTACAATTTTTGACAAAATCTAACAAAAAGACTCAAGGTCAAAGGTAAAGGTCTATTTTAATAACAAGGTCAAAATTCTTTACAAAATAACAAAAATGACACTGTTAGGTTCCCATAGCAACCACCCTAGCAACCTGAATTCCAAACCTTTAGTTATAAATTATTCCTAGGCAGCAGTGATAGTTTACGTTAATAATCCCAATATAATTGGGTGTGGATGCAAAAGTATGTAACTATGTCATGCGAAATGCCTTTAATTTAATTTGCCTTCTTGAATACAATGAAAACTCCCTTATTTCAATCGGTGCTGCCCCCTTCTCCACTTTTTATTAGAATTAATCTTTATCTTTTATCTTACTTATTAAGTGTTATATTTTAATAAACAAATGTCAAAATATTCATCAAAAATGAAATGTGTACATGATTACTGCTTAAAATTTGTCATTTTTCTACGTCACAATATGCATGTTTGAGTCAAAAATCCAAGTGGACCTGTTACCATGGCAACGGGAACATAAACAATTTTTGTCAACATATTTCTTGTATGTTTATCGATAGCTACCCACAAACAAATTTCAAGAAAATCTGAGACTATGCGTGCCGCAACTTGGTTGGTGATTATAGAGAATTGCTATTAATAATTCGAAGACAAAATATGATGATGACGGATGGCTGCTCAACGTCCAGCGGCAAATTAATATGCATATTCCGGACGAAAATATGTTTATGTAATATGAATATTAACCCTGCTTTGTACTAGACCAACACGCTGTGCCGGTTTTTTAGCGTGCTAGTTCACAAGGTATCCATTCGCAGGAAGACATATCACCTTATCCGGCACATTATTCTGACTCCGAGCCGACCAGTCTTTGCTCTTACTCCTTAATGCCGCGTGCTTAGTGGGAAAACATCAAATACCAATTTTAAAGTCTTTGGTTTGACCTGGCCGGGGTTCGAACCCACGACCTCCCGCACTCGAGGTGAACACGCTACCAGAAGACCGTCGAGGCGGTATTGAAGACAAAAGAAAATAATGCTGTCTTGTTATTGATACAAAATGGCATATATTTTAAGTATAATAATATTAGATACATTTTGTTTTAATATTAGTAGTTACGCTTTAAGCTCATTTTTGCTTTTTCCGATTCCCGTTTTCTGATATATATAACGCATTAGTTAAACAGTTATATACCAGTTTTATCCCACTCCTTTTTGATGTTTTTTTATCCTTTTTATGTACTGCATAAAGTACCAGTTCCATCCCACCACTTTGGTCTATTTCAAAAGTAAATTATTTTTTTCGGACGCCAGTATGATAAGGATTTGAGAACGTTGCCTGTAGGGTACCGGTTTTGTCCCACTATTTCATATATTTTAGAATTGTTTGGGGGAAAGAAAATGTTACCCTATAAGGTACCAGTTCCGTCCTACCTCTTTTATCTTTTTCAAATTTTCTTAAATTGTCTTAACGCCGGTATGATCAGGTTTTCAAAGCGCTACCTAGAGGGTACCAGTTTCGTCCCACCATTTTATCTTTTTTAGAATCTTTTCTGCACTCCCCTCCCCCAACCTATTTCGAGCCCCTTTTTTGCTGAAGACTATAATTCCTAAAAGAAAACCCTTTTCAAGGTATTATTTGGAATTGTTGAGTAGTTAATACTTCAAAGCATAAAGTTTTTACTTTCAATAAACCTTACATACACATTTCAAATTTACTTTACTGTGTTATATATAATCCCCGTTTCGTCCCATTCGCTAAGTTAAATTTATTTAATTTCTGTAGGGGTGGAACTAAACCAGGATTATATATAAGACACTTATCTGTATATAATTCCGGTTTTGTTCCACCCTCTATGTTAAATGTAACACATTGTCTTATATATAATCCCGGTTTCGTCCCACCCTGTATGTCAAATGTTACACAATTCAATAGGGGTGGGACGAATTCAGGATTATATATAAGCATGTATCTATATACAATCCCAGTTTCGTCCCACCCACTATGTCAAATATAACAAAACCAGGATTATTTATATAAGACAGGTATCTTTATACAATCCCAGTTTCGTCCCACCCTCTTTGTCAAATATAACACAATTCCATATGGGTGGGACGAATCCAGGATTATATGTGAGACACGTATCTATATATAATCCCAGTTTCGTCCCACCCTCTATGTCAAATGTAACACAATTCCATAGGGGTGGGACGAATCCAGGATTATATCATAAGACAATCATTACCCGTCCTTTTATAAATTTAAAAAAAATATTTATTTTCATTTTTATGATATGTATTTATTTCTTTTCAGGAATCAACAACAAACATGACATCAGAAGAAAATTATGGAGAACATTTCGATAAAATAAAATTAATATTTCACATTGATATAAGATGTTTTATCTTGAAAAAAGTTTCGTCTCGATTGGGACCAAACCATGATCAAGCTAAATTATTTTTTCATATACTTGTGCAAAATCGAAAAGTTGAAGATTTACAAACCCGTTTTTCGATCTTTGAAAATCTGAATATTTAGAAATAGTGTAAAGCATGAAAACAGAAATAAAGGCTGGACATTAAAAAGAGAATAAACATTGTTGGTCAAAATTGTAATTCCACAAATAATGATTAAAACAGATTTAACTGAGCTTTGCATGAATTACTAGACCTTCCTAACAATTAATTATCAGTGTGTTAACAAGCAGTCACTAAAAACATGAAAATTGGACAGAAAGTCATACGACAAAAATCCACAGGTTAGAGCATGTACACAAATGTAGAGTGTAAACAAAAATATAGGACAAAAAGATCACAAATGTTCAAATATATATTTGAAATAATTTTATTTAATAAGATATTATAGAAATTGTTCATCTTCATCGTAATATGATATTTATTAAGTTTTAATCATATAAATGAAAGTTGATATTCTAAATAAATATGTTTGTTCTAGTGCTAGCTAAGATGATGAAACAAAAACTTGCCCAACTTCGATGATAAAGGTAGTAACGTTTTGTAAGACATAACTGTAACTGAAGAAGAAGTTAAAGATATCAGTTCTACTTTAGATCCAAATAAAGCCGTTGGGCAACACAAAATCAGTAAAATGCTGATAACAGTAAAACATGAAACTGCACTTCCCCTATGCATTCTGTTTAACAAATCGCTCATTTAAAAAATATTTCCCAAAGTTTGGAAATTGGCATATGTTATTCCCTTATATTAAAACGAAGATAAGTCAAATTCGTCTAATTACAGGCCAGTTTCACTTTTTTCCTGCGTGAACAAGGTGCTAGAACAAATAATATATTTTAATGATGTTTAATCATTTAGTTTCTGATAAACGTTTGTATAAATTTCAGTGTGGTTTCATACCCGGCTGCTGTACTTTTCATCAACTGATTGAGATGTACCATTCTGTCTTGTATCTTGTATCCTTTAGACAATAACTGTTATACATGTCTAACATACTGATGTAAGCAAGGCATTCGATCGAGTCTGGATAAGGAGCCTACTTCTTAAGTTAGAATGATATGGTATCAAAGGAAAGCTGTTATTGGAGCTTGAAAGTTACTTAACTAATAGAACTCAAAGGGTAATATTAAAAGAGGCGACTTCAGAATTATAGGTAATCTTAAAGTTGGTGTTCCACAAGGCTCGGTAATGCGTCCCCTTTTATTTCTTATCTTCATTGATGGCGTTGCAGAAAATATGATTGGATTAACTTGAATGTTTGCAGACGATACATCTCTCGAACATACTGCTCCAGATGAAATTACCTTTCAATCCATGATAAATATCGATTTACAAAATATTTATTCCTGGACAAACGATTTGCCAGTTAAATGCAATCCAACTAAAACTAAGTTTTTTTATTCATTAAATTGTCTATATTTGTCACACAAAGTGTTTAACTTCATCTCCAAGTGTTAACATGGCAGGCAAAAATAGACTCGTAAGTTATATAGCAATGTTTACCCACCTTCCTGTTGAAATGGAAAAGAAAATACCAATTTTTATGTGATGATGCAGAAAAATTGGGAATACGTTCCATAGATATGAAGTTTGGGATAATTGTGAACAATTGAATTCTGAAATATTCGAAAAATTACAGCTAGAAGAATCAGCACGTATTGTCACCGAACCAACAAGCTACGCTGGCACTCAATCACTCTATTTATAAACGGAATTGGAAAAGTTAAAGAATTAACTCTTTTTTTCAAAATTATTAAGGGGGTTCATAACAGTACATAGAGATAACTCTGTAAAAATCAGCTGAACGTTTTAATCACGTTCTATTTTTAAGAAAATATTAAGCTTCTCAATGATCAAAATTAGTGTTTGTCAAACTGCTATATATCCAATGAAATTTTTCCGATAAAGTGTGTGGTTCATTTTTTTTTTTTTATTTTTAATTTTTTTGTCAAAGGGTCAAAGTAAATATTTTGTCATTATTTTATGAAAATTAAACGAGCAAAATTAATTTTAGTCAAGGTGTTTGGTACCACCTTAATAAGGATGTTCCAGAATACTTATTAGATTTAATATCTCCTACTGTGGCAGAAACACACAATTACAATCTACGAAGTAGTCAAAATATATTCCAAACTCCAAGCTGATTGTCCCTTTATCAAGAATTTTTTACTCCCCCTAATATTAAACTGTGGAATTCTCTCGATATAAAAATTAGAAATGAACTCTCTTTAAAAACTAAACAGAAATATTATAAAAGCAAATCCCCCCCCTACAAATTACACATTTGGCGGTATATATTTATAAATGTTTTCCACGCAAGATTAAGAAATAAAGGCATTGCCCTTATCATGGATTTGTATCATGCAAATATTAAACCCAACGCAATGTGTCGATGTGGATATGTAAAAGAAAATAATTTTCATTATTTCCTATCATGTAAAAATTATACAGCTCAAAGAAATACCTTATTTTTTTTAACTTAGAAAAGAAAATATACCTACTGATCTCACAACTCTGATTTATTGTAATAACATGTATAGTATAGACACATTTTTCAAGATCTGACCTAATTATCATGTGCGCTGCCATTAATCTATCACGTGGTGCCGCAGCCATAGCACTAATGATAGATAACGCACGTGCTTTAATCACAACAATATCGATCTTCTGTTTACATTTTGTTTTCCACTATTTTCCTTTTCGTTTTGTTATGGAGAGTGAAAATAAATACAACAAAACAGGTGGTGGGAACTCATGTTCAGTTCATGGTTGTTCCAATAATCGGAAAAAAATTACTTTATGGAAGAAATCAATGTGTGAATTACATGGTGAAATGCACGACCATTGTCCCTGTTTAATTCCTTACAGACTACATGTAATGCCATCCAAAGAATTGATACGACTTGAGTGGATAAAAGCGTTAAATCGGAAAGATCTTCCGAAAAACGTATATGTATGCTCTGAACATTTTATTGACGGAAAACCTACAGATCGGAATCCTTCTCCTAAGTTAAAGATGGGGTACGAAAACAAAACAACTCCGGGTAGAAGAAAAATTGTAAAACATCAATTGACAATGAAAAAAAGAAAACTAGAAACTGGTGATTCCGATTCCGATATGGAAATAACAGAATTGGACACTACTTTAGAAAGTGAACCAGGCACAAAATTAAGTACGCCGTATGAGAAACTACCGGAGGCTATTTGTAGTTTTAATGTTTTAGAAGCTTCATCTACTGTTAGTACACAATATCTTGAATCGGACTTCTTACCGCAGAAAGATCACACGTACGGGAAAGAATGGACCGATTTTCAGACTAAATTTTCTCAAACAAATATAGTTTTAACGGAAGAAAAGGGAGTTCAAAGTAAATGTGATGGAGCAACTATGTCTGCTGCACAAAATTTAATAACGGACAATGACGCTTTATTGTATACAGGGGTCACAAAAGAGGTCTTTTTCACGCTGGTGAAATGTTTTACTCCATTCAATACATTCAGTTTTCAATTAGAGGTAGCAGATCAATTACTCCATGAGACTAAAGTTAAATTTAATTTTTGACGATCTATGCAGAAGATTTGGTATATCAAGTGGTTTAGCTTGCAAAATATTTAATTCGTGGATTCCTGTGTTGGCAGATAAGTTAAAGTCCTTGATTGTTTGGCTCCCTAGAGAAGTAATAAGAGACTGTTGTCCCGAATCATTTAGGGAAAATTATCCCAGAACTACTTGTATTATTGACTGTGCTGAAACATTTATTCAGAGACCAACTAATTTAAGGAGTAGGGGTGAAACGTACAGCAATTACAAGTCCCATAATACAGCTAAATATTTAGTAGGAATATCCCCACATGGACAAATTATGTTCATATTCAAAGCTTTTGGTGGTCGTGCTAGTGACAAATTTATTGTAGAAAAAAGTGGATTCATGAATTACTTGCTTCCAGGCAACGAGATTATGGCAGATCGTGGCTTTACAATAGACGACTTATTGTTTCCATTGCGTGTCAAGCTGAACATTCCAGCGTTCACAAAAAACAAACCTCAGTTAAGTGCAGAGGATGTGACAACCACAAGAAGGATTGCCAGAGTACGGATACATGTTGAAAGGGTAATTCGACGATTGAAGGTCTTCTGTGCCTGTATCATCCTTAAAACTGTTTGATGACATTTTGCTTGTATGCTCTGCTTTGGTTAATTTACGGTCAGATCTGATCAGAGACACTAATGAAAGTAATGAGTGAAATTAGTTTGTTATTTTTTTCTCTTTGTTTGTTAAACAGGTTGGGTATACACTGTACATGTACATGTATATTTAAGTCGTTGAATACTGTAAATGCTATAGACGTACATTGCATTATGATTGTATTATATTATAGATCCATTGATTGTTGGTTGTTTAACGTCCAGTGGCAAATAGTTTATACATATTCAGGATGACATATACATGAATTGAATAGAATTCTGTTTGTTTCCCTCTAGACGTCTTTTGGTTATTTTATGAACTCTCCCTTTTTGAATTTACCTTGGTGTTTGTTTTGTTTAGGGTCAAATTTATTTTGTAATTGGGTGTCTGTCGCATTGATGTATAGCATTGTCCCACTCATCTCCTCTTATTCATAATTTATAATAAAACTTTCACCGCAATACATCAATCAAAGAGTAAAAACATCATTGGAGGTATTTAAATGAAAACATTAAACTTGGACACCTTTTTAGATCAATAAATGGTTTCATGATAAACCTTTAAAGATCTTTTACTCTTTAACTGATGTAATGGGATGAAATTGTTACAACCGACAAGCAGTTTAAATGTCCTTAAAAATAACACAGGGTTCTTTGTGATAAGCCAGACCACACAACTATGGGGAAAATCAGTGTTAGATAATTAAGACACACCATGGTATTAACTGTGTAAATATTACTTAACACAGTAGGGCAATTAATTGACATATTTCTGATTGAAGAATGTAAACAAACAAGTACAACTAAAGGCTCCCTGCTATCATTATCTGAACCAAACTAGACACATATGTGTAAATTTATCCTAAGACATGTAAGAGATGTAGAAAGACTGACCATACAATAATATAATCAAAATAAAAGTACATGTATCAAGAGCAACTTTGAAAAATCACAACAAAATGAAAGGTCTCCTAAAATGATCAATCCAAGTGTAAAGGCTTGAATGTTTAATTTACACAACAAGTGATGCTTTTTACATAATATACATGTACAAAATGTACATGTATATATACATAGTAATCACACAAGTGACAATCAAGTTGTTTGAAGAATACACACATTGGCAATCATACCACATCTCGCAAATAATATATATGTTTAGGTAAACCAACAAATAAAACAATAAAAGGAAATTTTTTTTAGTTTAAAATAAATAAAATAATTTTCAATTGAAAATAAGCACTTACATTGGTGTTCATTTATAAATTATACATTCCCTTCGAAATCTGACTGCTCAAATTAAGCAAATGTACATGTATTTATATATATTATTAAATATGCATAAACTTTACAAAAGCTTTGCTCATCATCAGACGGTCATCCTGCATCTCATTAACTAAACATGGAAGAAGTTTTTTTACATACAAGTTTTTTAATCTGGTGACTTGGTTATTAACGTAAGTCTCATTATACAAAATGTCAATATATTTATGTTCATCTACGCCCAGCCATACAAGCAACTCGCACTGTTTTAATCCCGTACAATACATAGTGAGCTGAACTTGTAGGTAAATTCCCCTGCTCCCTTTTTCCTTTACAACAAGATCTCCATTTTCATCTTTTCCGACATCATATTTTTCAGATTCAAATTGTTGATCTAATGTTGACCAACTAGAAGAAGGCACTGGACACTTTATTTCTAGTAGACTTTGTCCATCAAAAATTCCATCTGGACTTGCGGACAACCAATTTTCCTGTTGCGACACACAAATGCCTTTCTCTTGGACTTGATGTCCAGTAGAGTTCAGATACACTTTTGCATCTATTTCTCCCTGCTGGCCATGTTTAGTATATTTATTTCCAACAAATTTTGGGTGTAAATGTTCACGTATAAAGTTCGTGCTGTCTGTCGTTTCCTTAACTGGCACTTTGTGAGCACTGCTGGCAGTTATTCTTAACTTTCTACAGTCTTTCCATAATGTGCTTTTGGACTGAAGTGTTGTTTCAGTCTGTAATCTAACTAATTGGGAGTCCTTCAGGAACACATATTTAGAAAAAAACTGCACACATTTAGCACATGATGACAAATCATTATGTTCACCATGAACTTGTTCAATACTTTCTTTAGTACGAACTGACGGATTACTTTTAAAACTTTTGTTCATGATTGTTCCTTTGATTTCAAATAAAGGTAGCATTGGTGAGGCATTGATGGCTTCTTTAAATTCCTCTTTTGAAACATAAAATGGTGTATCTCGCAGTCCAGGGACACTTTCGTTACCCATCATATTTTCACTAAGTTTTGTTTTTTTCAGCTGAATACTGACAAGTGGCTTTGGTTCAATGTTCCTGGTAGTTCCTCGGTTCCACTTGGCAGTTTCGTCTGTGCAACTCACTCCAGTCATGCTATTTCTCACAGCATACTCGATCTTCCACAATAATGCTCCGACATGACTGCATGAAAGTCCTAAACCAGCCATGCACGTACACCAGGCTTGTTCCATGGCACCTTCTCTTGTGCACATAACATAAGCATCATTAAGTCTACTCACAGTCTGGGATGATCGTACACTCGCTTTCATAACTAGTTTGTTATCTGTTGCATTGAAATGCAATATTTTGTCTACATTTCCGCTTTGAAAATAATTGTAACTCTGTAAACTCTTAAGGTAGATCATAGGTATATATTTCTTGAGATAGAATTTTCTTATACTTTGCCAAAATGAAGATTTTACTATGCTTTTTTCAAAAATATAATAAAAAGTATGGGTCACCGTGCTATTTTCCAAGCTATGAGTCGATGAAAATTGCCTAAATTTGGTTAGATTATTCATAAAAAAACACATTTGTGTGCATTAAAAAAAATCTATGAGATAGAATTTTGAAATAAATTGTGAGAAGATAAGTTTTATAATATGTTTTCAGAAAATAAAAAGAAAAAATGGTGTCACCGAACTTGTTTTCTTGCTACAAGTAAAAATTAAAAATTTCCCTATCAGTCCAGTATATATTTTTTACTAAAAGAGTTATCTTCCCTGAAATGGCTTATTTGAAAAAAATGATTCTAAAAACACAAAATTTGATATTTGTTTAAATATTTTGAGTTATACAATAAATCACCAATTTTTATTTACATAAATAAACAGTCTAACCAATAAATTGTAAATCTGTCTCCGAATTTGCAGATTTAGGCAAATAACTAGACCGATTTTGTACTGGAATTGTACAATCCAAGATGGCGGTATACCATGAATCTACCTTAAAGTTTTTCATTTCTTCTCCATCAACTGCCTTTGATCTTATCAAGTAGTTATAAATGTCACCGTACATTAAATTTGGCCAACTCCTCATATCGTCATTCCTGTCCTTTATTTCTTTGAAAATTTCTGGCATTGAACTTTTAACTTCAGTAGACATGATGAACTTCACTTGTTTATATATTTCTCGTTACGATTGAATGCTTTGTTTACACTTTTATCATTACTGTAATGGCGGACGTAATTATATCGCGCCAAGCGGCGAAGATTATTACTACGGGTGATAATTGAAAAAACGTGTCTATACTAGACTTAAACACGCTGATGTTTATCAAAGTGCAGAATTATATACATTTCTTTTCGTTTGACTGTAGGGATTTCTCCTGCGTTAAATATAGTTAAATATATTCAAAACTTTTAACAATGTTGAGAAGTTGTAAAACGGGTTATTGTTATTTTGGATTAAGATATATTGGTTATAATATGCACGTGAAATCTTTTGGCGGTTTAAAGGTTGGAGTTCCGTTATACATTGTATTATATAAAGAAAATGTTGAGCTGTCAGTTCTTCGAAGGTGCTCACAGTAACTACAACGTACAGTTTACCGTTTATTGTCTGTGTACATAATGTCCAACGCAAATCCAGACCAAGGATTAGGCGTACTATAGAACCTGATAACGCTGAAGACGATTTTCACAGAGGGTGCAGTTTCTCTTTTATCAAGTGTCTTAAACAACGAAATAGACTAACAGAAGAATAGAATTATTCCCATTTTGTCAGTATCTTTTCGTGTTGATGTTACATAATTCACTTTCAAGCACGAACATAAAAAAGGGAGATGTGGTATGATTGGCAATAAGACAACCAAAGTTAAAATGAAGTGGATGTAAGCAACTATAGGCAACAGTACGGCCTTCAACAATGAAAAAAAATCATACCGTATAGTCGGCTATAAAAGGCCCCGATATAAAAAAAAAATTAAACAATTCAATTGAAAAAACTAACGGCCTAATTTATGAAAAACAAACATGACAGACATAAACCAACGACAACCACTGAACTACAAGCTCCTGACTTGGGACAGGCACAGGCGCGCTCAACCCTCCCCCTAATCTTGGACAGTGGTGTTACAGAACAACATAAGAACAAACTATAAAAATTAGTTGAAAAAGACTTAACTCATTAGATCGATACAAAGCAGAAAAACATAAAACAAAAATACTGATCGGACGTGGCATGGTATGTATCCATCCCTTATCTCTAACAACAACAACACAAAAGACACTAAGTATATATCTGAGAGTACTCGCAGGTACTGACAGCTAGTTCAAAGCCAATTAAAACTAATAAAAAAAATCATGTATCTAAGACTAAAATATCATCAGTACACATCCGACATCCAATGGATTTAGTATAAAGACGTCATTAACAATCAGAGAAAACATGACTCTGTACAATGCCAAATTATAGGTATCGACAGATTGAAGTACTGTGAAAGTACAAATTTATACCAATAATATTTAGTATGGTTTTTATTTACTGATAACAAAATCAATGTTTATACCAATAAAACAATATCGAAAGATTTAGTTACAGTGTTCAATTAGTAACCTTTAAGAATAAATTTATTTAAAGGATTGCTAAGTTTACCCGGATCGTATATACATTTCCGGGCTCGGTAAACAACATCACCGTAAACCGAAGGCAACCGTATTCAACATAGTTTTAATCTACAACGTTTCGAATAGCTGACCAAAATTGACAATGACACCAAGTTAACTTCGTTTGGAGACCGTCTCTACTTTGATTACAGAAGAGAAAGAAACATTTAACTGTATGGATGACCGGGATACAGTGCAGGAGTTCTTGGATAGTCCTAAGGCCGATAATACAGACGATGCTGTTAATTTACGTACTGTCATGACAAGGGCTTCCAGCAAAACAAATTTCTAGAGTCGAAGAACGACATTGGGTCCATAATTCAGTAATCATCAGTAAATGAAGTTAGGTATATTTTTGATTTCATATAGAATTAGGAAACAGAATTAGGAAAATAGAGAGAAATAAATCAGTTTTTAAATTTGTTTTTACGAAAACGAAGCATGAAATCATATTTGGAAGTTGCAGTATTATATTGTTTCCACATTATGTGTAAATAGTAATATGTAGAAGTAGAATAAATAACCAGGAATGATTATACATGTGCAGACGAGCTTACATTTACTTTATTCGAACTCTGGTGGATAGTTGTCTCATTGGCAATCATACCACATCTTCTTATTTTATATGAGTGAAATAATTGGTTTTGATGATCGAAAATTAAAATTAATAATAATGTTAATAAAAAATAAAATATGAAAGAGTTCATGTAATTGCATATATAATTGGTCAAACAATTTATAATGTTTATAACTCTTGTTGATATTATCAATCATATACAGATGTTTTAGACCAAAGTAATTTAATAGTACCAATAAGGAAGTTGGCTATGTATCTGTATATTATGCATAATTGTCCCCCGCGCAACGTGTTGCATTGGACAAAGAAATACCGGAAGTCCGTCCGTCTTTCCGTCTTGTCTTGTTAGAGCTCTCTCATGTACATTTATTTGCCAGATTTGTTTTTTTACTTATATCATAGGTTTATATGAGCAATGTCTCGGACAAGTTCGATAATAAGTGCTGATGAACTTTTTTTAAAAGAGTTATGCCCTTAGAAATATTAATTATATGGAAAATTGCAATGTTAGTGCTCTCATGTGTACAATTCTTGCCAGACTTTTATGAAACTTTTATCATAGGTTAGATCAGCAATGTCTCGGACAAGTTTGAAAATCAGTGCCGATCAATTATATTTAAAAGAGTTATGCCCCTAAGAAATATCAATTATCTGGAAATTTGCTATGTAAGAAATTGCTCTCAAGTCTTCAACCCTTTAAGATAATTTTTTTATTTATATAAAGAAACAACATTTTTTTAGTTATTGACTTTCCACAGATAAAATATGTGAGACGCGGGGGACATTGGAACTCTGTTGTTTTATTTAAATCTATATGATTTTAAATGGATCGGTTGTATTAAGGATGTTCGCTCCTCTTGTTTTTGAATTTTTGCCAGATATTCGAAATCCTCTGGTTTTATCCATGTAGTGCCATTAAACTAGAGGCTCTCAAGAGCCTGTGTCGCTCACCTGACTCTACTTTGGTTTTAGAAATCATGTAAAGATAGATAAAAATCATAACAGATACCCAAATAATGATTGAGGCCAAATTTTGATTAATATTGGTCCCGTTATTTAATAAAATATCCTGGTGGCCATCTTGAACAGTAAATGGGCAACAAAGTAGCAACACTTGGTCAGCACTTCATAAGGAACATTCATGCCATGTTTGGTTTCATTCCATTCAGTGGTACTCTAAAAGAGTATGTATTTCCCATAGGGTCCTATGTTAAACTAAGCCCCCCCCCCTCCCCCCCCTAGCGGCCATCTTGGATGATGGATCGACTGCAAAGTAACAACACTTGGTCAGCAACTCATAAGGAACATTCATGCCATGTTTGGTTCAATTCCATTCAGTGGTTCTCTAAAAGAAGACAATTGTATGTATTTCCCATAGGGTTCTATGTTAAACTAAGTCCCCCGCTGTCGGCCATCTTGGATGATGGATCGGCTACAAAGTAACAACACTTGGTCAGCATCTCAAAAGGAAGATTCATGCCATGTTTGGTTTCATTCCATTCAGTGGTTCTCTAAAAGATGACATTTGTATGTATTTCCCATAGGTCCTTTGTTAAACTAAGTCCCCTGCTGTCGGCCATCTTGGATGATGGACCGACTGCAAAGTAACAACACTTGGTCAGCACCTCATAAGGAACATTCATGCCATGTTTGGTTTCATTCCATTCAGTGGTTCGCTAAAAGAAGACATTTGTATGTATTTCCCGTAGGTCCTTTGTTAAACTAAGTCCCCTGCTGTCGGCCATCTTGGATGATGGACCGACTGCAAAGTAACAACACTTGGTCAGCACCTCATAAGGAACATTCATGCCATGTTTGGTTTCATTCCATTCAGTGGTTCTCTAAAAGAAGACATTTGTATGTATTTCCCATTGGGTCCTATGTTAAACTAAGTCCCCCGCTGGCGGCCATCTTGGATGATGGATCGGCTACAAAGTAACAACACTTGGTCAGAACCTCATAAGGGACATTCATGCCATGTTTGGTTTCATTCCATTCAGTGGTTCTCTAAAAGAAGACATTTGTATGTATTTCCCAATGGGTCCTATGTTAAACTAAGTCCCCTGCTGGCGGCCATCTTGGATGATGGACTGACTGCAAAGTAACAACACTTGGTCAGCATCTCATAAGGTACATTAATGCCATGTTTGGTTCCATTCCATTCAGTGGTTCTCTAAAAGAAGACTTTTTTATGTATTTCCCATAGGGTCCTATGTTAAACTAAGTCCCCCGCTGGCGGCCATCTTGGATGATGGATCGGCTACAAAGTAACAACACTTGGTCAGCATCTCATAAGGAACATTCATGCCATGTTTGGTTTCATTCCATTCAGTGGTTCTCTAAAAGAAGACATTTGTATGTATTTCCCATAGGGTCCTATGTTAAACTAAGTTCCCCGATGGAGGCCATCTTGGATGATGGATCAGCTACAAAGTAACAACACATGGTCAGCACCTCATAAGGAACATTCATGCCATGTTTGGTTTTATTCCATTCAGTGGTTCTCTAAAAGAAGTCATTTGTATGCATTTCCCATAGGGTCCTATGTTAAACTAAGTCCCCCACTGGCGGCCATCTTGGATGATGGATCGGCTACAAAGTAACAACACTTGGTGAGCACCTCATAAGGAACATTCATGCCATGTTTGGTTTCATTCCATTCAGTGGTTCTCTAAAAGAAGTCATTTGTATGCATTTCCCATAGGGTCCTATGTTAAACTAAGTCCCCCGCTAGCGGCCATCTTGGATGATGGATCGGCTACAAAGTAACAACACTTGGTGAGCACCTCATAAGGAACATCCATGCCATGTTTAGTTTCATTCCATTCAGTGGTTCTCTAGTAGAAGTTCAAAATGTAAAAAGTTAACGCCGACGACGGACGACGACGGACGACGACGGACGACGGACGACGGACACCAAGTGATGAGAAAAGCTCACTTGGCCCTTTGGGCCAGGTGAGCTAAAAATGTGCCCGCTAACCCCTACTTTTCTTTCCATAATTTGATTACCTATAGTTTAAAATGCCATCTTTGAAAATCTTATAAAATCCTTGTTATTTTTTCATAGTTTTTGAAAGAAAAAAAGGGGCCAATGTTAAATGTATGCAAAATCTAGAGAGAATAATTTCCCGCCAAATTTAAATGGCTTATATCTCGATAACAAGCACACGGACCCTTCATTTTTTTCTGCTTTTTTAATTCCTTTATTTATATACTATCAATTTATAACTTTACAGTCTTTGTAAAAGCTTGTTATTTTGAAACAGAGTAGCGAACATCCTTAAGCCAATTTTAGGGGCACAGGACGTTTGCACTTTTTTACCGGTAACACGATAGGACATTTGCTCTCCGAATACTATGGACATTTGCGCTTTAAATTTTAATACACCTGTATTAAATTGAACGGACATGTAGTCGTCTACCTGTAATTTAAATGAGTTGTAATCATTACGTAAATAAATTCAACTTATACTTGTAGTTAGTTAGTTCAAATTGACACAGACTTAAACATAGAGTTTAAAGTTATAGACTAGTAAACGGAAATGTAAATGTCACAATGGATTTTTATCATTGAAAAACAGTCGGTTAATTACATTAAAATTCGTTATATTGACCTCAGTCAAGAATTGAGAAAGAGAAATTAGAATATTTTTTTGAAATGTGGGCGAAATACGAGTCAGGACAGATTACAAAAGCCAAATTTGTTCTTCCTTGAGCTTCAGATATCAAGCGAAATCTGACCTGTGATGACTATACGCGTCTTTGTGTCTTTAGACTGTTTATGTTAGCTATACATAACTATATTGATGTGCTATGTAATGACTTTTAAACACGAATGTGCTATGAAATGACTATTACACATTTAACCATAATGAAAATGGTGTCTTTAACTCTGCCAGATCAAACCTACCGATCCTAAGCCCGGGTAAAATAGGAGGGAGGTCATAAAAAGCAAATATTGGAAAAGCTCAAATGTCCTATATAAAAACCACAAATGTCCTTTTTTAAAAAGCTCAAATGTCCCGCGTCGAATTTTAGATAACATAGGTTTAAGTTATGTATGGAACAATCAGTGAGTGCCCTTTGACAACTTTAGATTCAACGGAAAATCGCGAGATAGACACTTCTTTTTCAAGGTCAATCTTATTTCTAATTCTAAGAAAATTTGTTTTGAGAAAAATATTTGACATTTTCACAAAAGGAGAATATAATTTATATTACTAAACTACGATGTTTGACCATCAAATTTCCGAATAAAACTGGCAGATGGATAAACAAACTCATAGGGAAGAGAGATGGGGCACGTTATGTAATGACAATTACTTTCTCTGATTTCATAGAAAATAGTGTGTCCATTTTGAATTTTCTAGATATTCCGAGGGAAAGAAAAAACAAAGATATTCAGAAAAAAATGATATGTTTTTTTTTATTATTGTACTTTTGCAAGGGGGATAACTGCTTTATACTTAATGGGAGGATAAATGGTGACAAGGAAGGAAACTTGATTTGCAGGAATGCTAGTGTGGTAGATTATTGCATTATTAATGTGAATTTTATAAATAGATTTTGTACTTTGAAAGTAGTAGATTTTTCAAAATTATTTTCTGACGTACATTGTCAATTATCTATTAGTCTGTATGCAACAAATGTAGACGAATGTGAAGTACCTGAATATATAGAAGAACGTGTAGAAAGGATAAGAAAGTGGGACAGTGATAAATTGATAGAATTTCAACAAAATATAAACCAAGGTAAAATAATGCAAAAACTACATTTGGCATTTATTATAATAAAAACGGGAACCCACGTCAGAAATCGTTTATAGATAAACCCTGGTTTAACCGAGAATGTAAATTTGCGAGACAAAATTATCGTAAAATTAGACGAAAATTTAAAAAGGTCGAATTGCAGTCAATAGATCAAATTTGGCTGGATCAGAAAACATATATAAGAAAACTCTCGACAAAAATCATAGATTATACCGGCAAAATCTTTCAAAAAAAATTGAAAGAATTGAGAACAAAGAATTCCAGAGACGATTGGAAACTACTTAACCAGGGAAAGCGTAAAAAAAACCCCGGATATCCCAATAGAGAAATTATTTGATTTCTTTATAGGACCTAAACGCTGCTCCGACTGCTGATAATGGAGTTGATTTACCACCTCTCGATGAAAACCAGGTTAATTAACTAAATTATGATTTGAATTTGTATATAGAAAAAGAAGAAATTTTGAAATGTATAAAAAAATTGAAAAATGATAAGACTGGTGGCGAAGATGCTGTTATAAATGAATACATAAAAGCAACTTCAAACCAGCTTATCGATATTTATGAAAAAATATTCAAATTGGTATTTGATACCGGATGTGTACCAGAAAGTTCGCTAGTTGGTAAAATTATGCCAATACTCAAGAATAAAGGAGATCGAAATAATCCTAAAAAAAAATCGGCCAATAACCATTGTTAGCTGTTTGGGTAAACTGTTTACGGCTGTTTTCACCCAGCGTTTGAATAAATATTCTGACGATTTCCTGATTTTACATGAAACACAATGTGGCTTTAGGCAAGTTTATAGTACTATGGATAATTTATTTATATTTCATTCTCGGTTTGAACTTCTTCAGAAAAGTCTTCTTATCGACTTTGAAAACGCTTTTGACAAAATTTGGAGGGATGGGCTTTGGCATAAGTTACTGTTAAACAATATAAATGGGAAAATGTTAAATGTGATACAAAATATGTACAAAAATATAAAATCAAATATTATTTTTAACAACAGCAAGTCTGATTATTTTCCGTGTAAAAATGGGGTAAGGCAAGGGGAAATACGTCCCCTTTTTTGTTTGCAGTATTTTAAAGTTATTTGGAATGTTTTTTACCGACAAAAACTGTCAAGGCCTTTTCACAGTTACATAAGAAACAGAACATGAACTTGATGTATTTCTCAATATCATTTTTTTTATTATGCGCAGATGATACTGTTTTGATGTCCGAAACACCACAAGATCTTCGAAGACAGTTTGATATTTTTAATGAATACTGTAAAAACTGGAAATTAAAAGTTAATGTATCCAAAACCAAAATATTATGTTTTTTTTTGTGGAAGATTACCAGACAATTTACACTTTGTTATAGATAATCAAGAGATAGAAATCGTTCAAGAGTTTAGTTATTTGGGTATTTTATTGACAAAAACGGGAAATTATAAAAAGGCAATTAAATTACAAGTTGAAAAGGGAACAATAGCGATGTATGATAAACAGAAAAGGGAAAAAATTTCATAGCCTATCAGTTTCTTGTCAATTAGATCTTTTTGATAGAGAAGTCAAACCTGTTCAGTTATATGATCAGAAATATCGGGATTCAGTAAATGTGATATTATCGAAAAGGCTCATCTAAAATTTTGTACGTTGCTCCTGAATCTGAAATTTTCCACTCCCAACTGTATGATATACGGTTAGCTAGGACGTTTTCCACTTAATATTGATGTAAAATTAAGAATGATATTCTACTGGTCGAAATTGATTATTGGAAAACAGTCAAAGTATTCTTGTACAATATATAAAATACTGTACCACTTGTATTGTAACAAAAACATAGATTTTAAATGGTTAATATTTGTTAAACGTATATTTGATGAATGTGGATTTTCTTATATCTGGAACACACAGTTCTTTTTAAATGATAAAATTGAGAATGGAAATGGGGAATGTGTCAAAGAGACAACAACCCGACCATAGAGCAGACAACAGCCGAAGGCCACCAATTGGGTCTTCAATGCAGCGAGAAACTCCAGCACCCGGAGGCGTCCTTCAGCTGGCCCCTAAACAAATATGTATACTAGTTCAGTGATAATGGACGTCATACTAAACTCCAAATTATACACAAGAAACTTAAATTAAAAATGATACAAGACTAACAAAGGCCAGAGGCTCCTGACTTGGGACAGGCGCAAAAATGCGGCGGGGTTAAACATGTTTTTTGAGATCTCAACCCTCCCCCTATACCTCTAGCCAATGTAGAAAAAACAAACGTACAACAGTACGCACAGTAAAACTCAGTTTAAGGGAAGTCAGAGTCCGATGTCAGAATAGGAAACAAAAGAAAATAAACAAAATGATAATAATACATTAATAACAACAGACTACTAGCAGTTACTGACATGCCAGCTCCAGACCTCAATTAAACTGATTGAAAGATTATGTCTTCATCATATGAATATCAGGCACAATCCCTCCTGTTAGGGGTTTAGTATTATACCGTCATAAAATATATGAGAAGAACATAACCCGTGATATGCCAACAACTGGTTTTAGAATAAATATGTTTAATTCCGATGCAAAGACCCTATAAGTGAATCAATATTAAAGCCAGAATATGCAATCTTTAATGACCTGACAACAGTATCGTAACTATATCCCTTCTTAATAAGTCTGTTTAAAGGATTTGTTAGCTTTATACTGACATTTTTGTGCTTTGTAAAGAATATTACCATAAAAGATTGGATGTGAAATACCCGAACGTATAAGATGTCTGCATGTTGAGTTATATTTAGGAATGATGTCCTTATACCGATGATAAAATTTAGTAAATGTTTTTACTAGTTTATGATATCGAAAACCCTGGTGTAATAATTTTTCAGTAATACATAAATTTCTCTCGCAAAAATCTAATACGTAACGGTTGTTACATACACGAGCGAATCGTACAAGTTGAGATATATAAACACCATAAGATGGTGACAAGGGAACGTCACCATCTAAAAATGGATAATTAACGATAGGAAATGAAAAATGATGTATGGTTGAAATATAATATCAAAGCAAGCTTGTGTGATCAATTCAAACAAACATGGCACGAGACTATTCAAAACTGTCCGAAAGCCTTGAATTGCCGTATTTTTAAGAATTTATTTTGTTTTGAAGAATATTTTAATATTTTAGACGAAAAAGATTTTTTGACATTATGTACATTTAGAATATGTAACCATAAACTACCAGTCGAACTTGGAAGATGGTACAATATAGAAAGGGAAAAAAAGAAAGTGTAATGTATGCAATCTAGACATTGGAGATGAATTCCATTGCATTATAAATTGTTCGCATTTTATAGAAGAAATAAATAAATTTATCAATCAAAATTTTAATAGAAGGCCAAATATTTTACGATTTACTGAAATTATGTCTTCCACAAATAGGACAGATCTCATAAATTTATGTTAGATTTTACGAATTTTAAACAAGCGAGTGTGTCCTCCTGAATAAATTGAAATTGTTTTTGTTGTTGTTGTTGTATATATTGTATATTTATGTTTATGTATTTAATGTAATGTATTACATGTCTTCTCTGAACCTTTGAATTTGGTGATGAACATAAAGATATATATATATATACAGATCAGTTGGGAATGAATTTCACTAATTATATATTTGTCAACACAGATATCAAATTTTGAAAGAGAAATATATACCAAATTATTTTAGAGAGAGAGAGAGTCCTGAATAATTTGTCTATCTTTCTTAAGAAATTGCTAAATATCTGTGATATTATTTACATATTATATTCTTATGCACGGACTGCTCCAGTTTACACACGTGGTTATATCTAATTCGATACAATTTTAAGTCCGTTAAATGCCAGTCAAGGTCAGTTGTACTCTTAATTTGTTGTACATAACAAAAACAAAAGTATATATATATATGTATAATGCTACGCTCCATATCGTACACCATTGTAATATATGTATTATGATTCCTTGCTCTTGTTGCTGTTTATACTGTCTAAGAGTAATAAATAAATAATATAATTTTGAATCTCATGATCATATTTGGCATGGAATTGTTGATCGCTTTACAGATAATTATCAAAGTTTGTTAAAGGTGTTGGAGAATATATATTATATACATATATATAATTAAGTGACGATATTTGCAAAGTATGTGTTAGAACAGTTCAAAAAACAAACTTTATCTAATGTTATGAATTTAGTAATCTTCGCGCAGTGCGATGATTATTGTCACGTAGGGTGAATTGAGTTACAATTATTTTGAACTGGGGGTTTTAAGAAGAAACATTTCATTTAAATAAACCTTAGGCAGCAACCATTTATTTTTTTTGGGAGGGGGCTTAGATCAAATTTGAAATAAACAGGCAGGACCCGAATTTATGGTGAAACAAATTTTTGATGAGCATTTTCAAAATCAAAAGGCAGAATTAAAAAAAATTGGCCGCAAAATAAGATGATTCGGAATATAAAAGAAATCGTGTGGGCAAACGTGTTAGAAATAGAAAAACAATTATTATCCAAGCACCCCCTCCTCTAAAAGTCCCTTATCAAAAACATGGACATTCTTTCAACTGGACGAAAGTAAAATGTGAACAAGAATTAGAAAGTAACCCATTCATTTTATATAAAAAATTCTTTTACCGCAAACGTTTTCGGTACTTGAAAGTCAATATTGTTCATTCCTTTTTATGCTTTTTATTCGTCTTCTCGGGACGGAGGGAATTTAACGACCTTACAATACCAAAATACGAATAGGTCTGCAAGGTCGGCGTTCTATCGAACTGACGGAGGGGAGTTCAACTAACTGACAATACCTAAATAGGTTTGCATGATCAGCCCTTTGTCGTTCTTTGGTATATTGATATTTATATATACATGTATAATTATATATAATTAATATTTTTAAAAACGAAAAAGTTAAATAACCAAACATAAACAGGATTCACGTAGTTAAGGCTGTTTTGTGATTATGATAATTGTGTATAAGTTTCATAACATTTGGTTGAGGCAAACTAAAGTAAGAAAACGAAAACGACAGATTTAGCAATTTTTCCATTTATAAAGGGGCATAACCCAAGAACGGTAAAAGTGACGCCACCCAATTTCGAAATTAATCTGTGTTTTGTGGTAATAAGCATTGTGTATAAGTTTTATAACATTTGGTTGAGGCAAACTAAAGTAAGAGAACAGACACCAACTTTGGGGACAGACGGGACGGACGGACGGACGCAAGAACAAGGGGACAGACGGGACGGACGGACGGACGGACGAACAAGGGTAACACTTAATGACCCCTCCGCTACAGCGGGGGTATAAAAACACAAAATAAAAAAATACTGTAGGACGCAATGGCGCAATGGCAAAGGAGGACTGCCGTAACCCATGCTGGAAATTTGGAAATTAAGAATTTAATGCAAAAGTTTGAGAGGATGCCGCCGTTTTGGAAAGAAAATTTAAAGCCAAATGTCGATGTGCGGAAAGGATTTAGAAAGCAAAATATTAAAGCCAAAGTTTGAGTCCTCTGAATTATGCTATGTATAATTTAGAGAAACCAGAAAGGTGTATATAATTTTATAAGCCGAATGCGCGTTTATTGGTGGTGCAAGTGTAGTGCGTTTTATTGTTCGATATTTGAAGTGCCGAATGTGTATGCATTTTGGAGCCGAAATAGTTATAGCCCAAAAGGTGTTTGTAAAATTTAGTTGCCTTGTACCAGACCACCGTAGTTGTGGTACCTTAAGGTGCTGGCGCACCGGGCGTTGCAAGCAGATTAACAACACCCGCACAGGAATCTCCGTCCCTGCACGACGGGTTATATCGAACCAAGCAGGAGCATTTATATAAGGAGCTTACTCAACAGGTTGCCCACAATTATTATAAATTTGCATACCAGTAGTTACTTTGTAATCGTAGTATATTCTTGTATAAATTTCTATCTCAAATTGTTTTAAGACTAGATAAGTGTCCGCCTCAAAGGAGGTAATCTTATGCATGTTATATTCGTACTCTAAGTGCCTTCGTACTATATCAGTTAGGGACCGACCATATAACTTGAAGGATTGTTGAAGTTTTTTTGAAGTAAGATTGATGTTTTCGCGAATTTTTTTTAAAATTTTTAACTGAGACATCTTATTTCTTTTAACATTATTTTACATGGTACAATTCCGCTTTCAGATTTCTCTTTTACACCTTCCTGGTCAAATATATTTTTTTCTCAAAAAAAAACAGCGTCACATTATTTATTTAGGAAAAAAACATGACCCCCCCCCCCCCCCCCCCCCCCCCTTTTCCGGTTAAATTGACGTTCCCTTAATAGTTGTTAAATTGTTTGCCATGTGTTTAGTCGAGTTAATGTATTTTTTACACAGTCGTCGTTTCCATACTAACTCTATTTAGCATCATAGAATCCAGCATCACATGGAAGGAAGAAAAAGGGGGGGGGGGGTTAAATGTAAGGAGCGTATAGCCCTTTTGGTACGCGGTTTTCCGGATATTTTGAAAGAGTATTCGGTATCACCGTGTACAGGCAAATCTTACTGGGGGTATGGGGGCACAGAAAAATGGTTTTACAGAAAAATAGATTATCAGAGAAAGCTAACATATGGACCATAAAATTCAGCAAAACATACTCTCATACTCTTTCCTTTGGTAACACACACGTTGTGAAGGAGGCTATGTCGTTTACGCAAACACCTCAACAATTTATTTTTGGTATTCTTTCTATTCAAATTGTTGAAATGTTTGTGAAAACTAGAGCGTTTTGCAAATCGTGTTTATAACCAAAAGATAGAGTATTTATGCCGGATTCCGTCGGTCTATCGTTTTACTTTCTCCTATGCTTCATTTAGCCTTGAGACAGTTTTTTTCAATCATTGTGCTCCGCCATAAGATTTGTCTGTACACGGTGGGTATTCGCAGGCATGGTACGCGGTATTCCAAAATTGAGTATATAGTATTCAGTACGCAGAAATCACATTTTTGTTTTTAATTTTTAAGCAATTGGTTTACAAAAGAGGTTAGTGTGTGTTAAAAATACATTGGTTACCAAATAGTATTTGGTATCCAGGTAGTTTTTCACCGGTATTCGGTACGCACGGGGGAGGGGAGGGTATTCCCTCCGTCAGACCCATACCTGGATGATTTATTTGCAATATACTAATCATCTATCTAAAAAAGACTTGTTTTTGTTTTTGTTTTTAGTCTTCTTTTTTCTGTCGCTCCTTTTCTCTCTCGATTCCACCTTTCGTCCTTTTTCTCCTTTTAATTGTTCTCTTTTCTCTCACGTTTCAACTCCTTGTTCTACCACCCATCACTTTTCCCAGCACGTTTCCCCCTTTCTGTTACCCATTTTGATTTCTATCTCCTTTTACTCTGTCCCCCATTTATATATATTGTGCCCATCTCCACCCTGATAAGCACCGGTTTAATACTTCAACCTAGATAAACCAATTTTACGATAATTCTACCGATCTTTATTTACTTCAACCAGGTTAAACTTTACTCAGCTTACTCGGGTGGAGTTCACGACAATTGGCTAAGCCCGTTTCATAAAATGCAATCGAACTAAACCAATTGTACGTGAATTTTAATTTTACTTTACAATTAAATTACCAGTGGTAGAGCCCTAAGGAATATTGCGTTCAGGTTAGCGTAGCTTTGGATCTTTTCGAGTATAGCAATTGAAGAGGACGGATGTACCATGGTGGCAATAACTTGTATTATCCTTTGCTTAAGGAGAACATGGTAACATGTACATATGCATTTCACTTGACCTTATATCTGCGACAATTGTCGTTCAATCCAAACACCAAATATCATTTCTTTGTATTTTAATAACCAGATTAACTTTTGTACAATCTTATTTGATTTTTTATATTGTTTTCCATTCGACCGAAATACTCTCTTCTATAATCCAACTTTTTTTCTCTCCACTTTACATGTTGACCGTGTTAAACAAAATAATGAAAAGATTCAGTGGAATTTCAATAAACTTAATTGAAAAAAGTCATAAAACTATACAAATTTTCTCTGACGGCGAATCAACATTTTAGTCGCTATTGGTCGCCTTATAATTTTTTTTTTATAGAATTTAGGTTTTTGGGAAATATTAAATTAAGCCAGAAAAAATGGTTACACATGTTATTCTGTCCACTTGTCCGTACCCTTTTCATATCTCTATTTCGAAAATACTAAACCTGTCTTGAGTTTTCATTAATATTTTTACCACCAGAATGATTAAATTGATCATAGCTAAGCTTGAAAAGTCCAACGTCCAGTTATGATCCGCTTTTCTTCTGTTCATATTAGTAATTCTGTATGGCAGGAGCGGATCCATAATTTATTCAAAGGGAGTTTCATCGGGTCTAGCATTTCTATTTTTGGTAATTTTGTCCGAATTTATGCAAGAAAAACAAAATGGGGTTCTAACCTCCGGAAATCGCCCTTTGGATCCACCAATATATGGAACAATTTCATTTAAACGGATAATCAAACATATCTGTCATATTCATTCCGGATTTTAAGTCCATGATAATGATACTTTCGCGTATCAGCAGATGAAGCGTATAGGTCCTGGACTTCGTCGTGATTTTCTGTCGACGGTTTCATCCTTGCTGACAGTATCTATCCGAATACATGACCTCTCGTGACGCCTTACAAAGAAAATGAAATAGCCAGACAGCCTCGCAATGAAAAAAGAAGGAGACGTAAATTTAACAGATTGCACAAGAAGAGGAGGGTGTTTGTAGAGCATGCTATAACATGTATAAAAGTGAAATAAAACATTCCGGGTTATCGGAGAAATTTACCGCCACACAAGATGGGAACTCTCGTGGATAGTTGAGTTGTGTGCTGGACTTGCATAGGGAATGACTGGATTTATGATTAATCTTATTTAAGAACAAGATGTTCTTACGGTATCAGAATAAGGCCATGCACGATTGTTTTTTATTTCGTTCCAAGATAGTATATTGTTCCCTCAAGAAAGTGTTCTTGTACTCTCAAGATAACATCTGGTTCCCACAATACAGTATCTCGAACAAGATACTATCTTGTGGGAACGAGATGTTCTTCTATGGGTACAGGAACAAGAACCCTTTCTTGAGGGAACAAGATACTATCTCCACGTAACTATCTTGTGGGAACGAAACAAAAAAATCTTGCGTGGCCTGATTCTGCCACTGTATGTTCCTGTACTTTTTATAGATAATTATTGCAAAACTTCTGTTTTATCTGGGATTTATTTACCTAATAGTATACCTGTATTTCAATAAGTTTGTTGACGGTGGTTTATGGTGATAAAAGAGTGAATTTTACCACACTGCGTAAACGATGTACTCTGAAATGTTATTTCATGTTTGTACTTTTTTAAATGTTATTTCGTATTCGCAGTTACCAACTGTTACGTGAACTCGAAATAACATTTCACAGAGTACACCAATACAGAAAAGAAGAAAGAACATTTTCATTATAGAGTTCACCGGTTACACTGTGTTTACAAGTGATAGAAAATCGATAATTTCACGGTCTCGGATTAACACTAGTAACCAGTTCAGATGGATTCGGCCATATTTGTCTTAAAAAGACTTACAAATACTGAAAATAAAATTGTCAAGATTTTAAAACCTTTTCAGTCCATTTTTCAGATTACAGTCCTTGCGGTCAATTTAGATTGTTCAAGTGCTTTTAATTTTTTTTAGAACTAAGCTGTGTAGGTGAGTGATCTGAAAAGACTTAAACAGAGTTAACTGATCTAAATTACTACAAGGACAATTTTATTTTCGGTCATTTAAGGCTTTTTCAGTTCGACTTGGCCGTTTTAGTCTGATAATTGGTTACTAGTGGGAAGTTTTACGTCGTCACTACGAAAACATCTTGGTGCCTCAAGTTTAATTCAGAATAAACGAGTTACTAAATTAAACGATTGTCTCATCATTATATGACTTGAAACCCAATAAATATTAGATACATCGAGGACACAGGCTATACTGAACAATAATGATATATTATCTATAAAAAAAATTAAAATGTTTTGACACAGAAAAGAAAGTGAACTTAAAAATCAACTAAAAATGTCAAAGGTGAAGGTCATTCAGGGTCATCACTTATGGAATTCTGCACATCAACTTCAGTTGAATACATAAAAGTCGAATACGGTCGGTAATACTCGGAAGTTTGCCTGCAGACCATGCAAGCTTACCATGTATTACAGATAAAAAGTACTTTTAAGTAAAAAGAAAGTATGTCGTATATATTTTCAATTGAAAGCAAGTTTCTAAAAGTTATTTCAAATACTTTAAATTATGATATGTTGCTATTGATGTATATATTACTCATAATATTAAAACACCATGAACTGTTTTATTTTGATTGAAAGAAATATGCTTTTGTCAGAAACTGCTATTCAAGGTAATTTCTGAGGTAGTCTTTACTTTTGGACCTCCTTGGAGCATATACACGGATTTCCATCAAATTAAATACGCTGCTTCTTTAAGCTTTATGCCAAATTTGGCTCCAATATTTAATTTGTTTAAGGCAATGCAACAGGGAAAAAAATTAAGATGACCATTTTCCGAAAACCCTACTCGACCTCTTTCACCTGTTACCTGTTATGGTAATGTATTGGTTTGATTAACAGTTAAACTAGTACAACATTTCCATGTGACAATCAATTTCTAAAGTTAATACGCTGATCGTGGTCAAAAGGAAGATCCAATAACCTTAGAATCGAATCACACCTCGTTGACATACATGGTTAATATATTATTATTCGGGTTACCCATTCCATGTCATTTGATACTGTATCTCGCCTTGGATAATTTTCATGTCGCCTGGAAAACGTCGGCCTTTTCTCTTCCCGCGACAGCTTTCTTTTTTACAGAGTAATTATCTTTCCATAGCGATGCTTCGAAGGGTAATAGTAACACAATGCTACCTGCAATCCTTCTGGCTGTCCGACGGTCCGTCCGTTCGTAAGACCCTTGTTGACACGCTTGCATCTGCATCCTTTAAGGGATTTTATACATGACAAATTTATCACACCGCGAAATGATCTGTTTTCACTTGCCATTATGACCTTTCCTAGGTAATCGTTTTCAAAACTGCTTTTCTTGACAGATTATTTTTAATGCCACACACATGACACAGATTATTCACCTTAACAAAGAAATATTTGAAATATTAATTAAACCAAAAAGAGCGTTTGATAATCTTACAAAAAAGGTAATAAAATACACCCCCCCTCCCCACCAAACGATCTGTAAATCAAATAATCGAGGTATTTTGATATGCCTAGATAATGGAAAAACATTGCGATCTACAGGTATATATTTACCAAAATTACTGAGCTTGTGTCATTAAACTTTTATCAACTTTATCATTTTTAGAAAAAATACGTTCAGAAAACTCATATTCCCATATACTCCTAGAACACCATATCAACATATTAATTGAAAAGAAACTTTTTCTAAAAAGATAGGAAAAATTGTTAACTGTATATCATTTAAAATATACCTGTGTCCCCTGCTAACAACGTTTGCCTTTTCGTATGTTCAAATATTAGTGAAAACTCTCTCTATCGTGGAATACGCTATTTTAAAATAGATTTGAACTAAATGGAGAAAAGGAGACACAATTTTACAATGACCTAGTTTAGGTGTATTGGTGGCACGGTAGTATATACATTCCGGAATTTAGGTTGCTCTTTTGTGTATCCTACTGAAGTCAATGTATCTGAACACTATGATTGGACAAAAAATAAAGTCTACTGAACATACTTTCCAAAGGTGAGGGATGAATCAGGTGTAGAAAAATATGAAATAATTTTAAAAACAGGTGAAAATGAATTTTTAGAATTTATGAGAATTTTGTATTCACTGCATGATAAAAGACCTAAAAGCACTAGTTGCCCTTAGGTTTATAAAGATAGCAGAAAAAGTAAACGGTCATCATTTTTTTCTGAATTTTATCATGAAAGTACTTCAGTTTACTGTGTATGAAGGCATTTGGGCGGTGTTAGAAAGTGGTGAAAATTCTAAAAAGCCTATCAATATCCCTATGGGCCAGGGAATACTACTGTGCCACCTATTACGTACGTCAACATATAGATCTTTGTTTCATTTACAAGTTTAATGGCCAAAGGGAGGTAGCAATAAATGATAAGGCAAGTATATCAAAAACCTAAAATTCTCTAATGCGACATGAAATTTTGTTAATAGTTTGCTATATCTAGATATTATGTTTTATTTTCATTGAGTATACTTTTGATTTTATGAACTATGATTAAACATATCAAGTAGATAAAGAGAGAAATGAAATCTCTAAATATTATAAAATTATAATTATTACAACTGATGTTAATTAGAAAACTTGTTTATCGGTTAAATTTTATATATAAATGATAATTTGTAATAGAAGTAGAATGAATAACTAGGCCTGATTATAGATGTCCGGACGAATAAAGTAAAATATTTGATTTTGATGACTCGACTTTTTTCTGATGGGACCGTTTGCTAGCTCCTGATGTTTTTGCAGATCATAAAAGTCTATATGTACGTAAGAATAGAAAGTAATTGCAATAACGTATCTGGTACTTATAGAATTGCAAAAAAAAAAATTTAGTATTGGTTGTACATCCTGTTAATATTATTAATCAAATGCAGATGCTTTCGGCCAAGATACTGGAATAGTACCAACGTGGAAGTCGGCCATTTATATTTGAACTAGGGTTATAAGCTGTTTTACAGATAATTATCAAAGTTTTGTTAAAGATGTTGAAGAATATATAACAAAAAAAAAAAGATAAATAAAAGTGACCGATTCATAAACAGTATTGTGTTAGTATAGTTGTTAACTTATTTTGATGTTATAAAATGTTGCAATCCTCGCGCAGTGCGATGATTATTGTCACGCAGGGTGACTTGAGTTACATTTAGATTGAACTGTAGTTATGTATGTCACGCAGTGTGACTTAAGTTACAGTTAGTTTGAACTGTAGTTATGTATGTCACGCAGGGTGACTTGAGTCACAGCTAGTTTGAACTGTAGTTATGTATGTCATGCAGGTGACTTGAGTTACCACGCAGGGTGACTGGAATTGGTTAGTTTGAACTGGCATTTATGTACTACAAATAAAATTGAGAATGAAAATGGGAAATGTGTCAAAGAGACAACAACCCGACCAAAGTGCAGAAAACAGCCCACGGCCACTAATGGGTCTTCAACACAGCGAGAAAATTCTTTTCGTTTGACTGTAGAGATTTCCCCTGCGTTAGATATAGTTAAGTATATTCAAAACTTGTTAGATAAGTTGTAAATCGGGTTATTGTTATTTGGGATATAGATATATTGGTTATATATGCACGTGAAATACTTTCGCGATTTAAAGGGTGGGGTTCCGTTTTATTATATAAAGAAAAGCTTGAGCTGTCATTTCATCGAAGGTGCTCAAAGTAGCTACAACGTACAGTTTAACGTTTTTTGTCATATTGATGAATATGGATCATTTAGAGTTTAAGTTCATTTACATATGATAACTTGTTGGACAATTTTATTGTATGTAAATGTCAATTTGAATATTGTTATTAACTTATATTAGATTATTATGTTATTAAACATTGTTTGCAAGAGAAAAGAACAAGTTTTTGGGAGGAACCAAATCTATAAAAGAGTTTTTTCTCATTCATACGAAGGAATTTAGTAAAGAAATACTTTACAATCGGACGAGCAGGCGAGGGAGGATTTAAATCAAAGCGACCAACCGCTTTTAATAGTGTTTAGACGTAATTGATAATTATATAAACATTTATAGTTTATTTACTTGTTTTGTTGACTTCGAATGAAATTGTCCAATTTATTCAAAGATATGGATCATTCATTTGATTTTATATAGAATATCATATTATTTGATTACAATAATTTGTTTCTTTAAAAAATAATAACTTACCTTTAGAGTGAATTTTTATTCCCAGATTAAAACATCCTGCTTGGTTTTTGAAAAAAATAATTTACGGTCAACTTGACTCTTAGAAATCTATGATCCACGTCGTTTCAATTTATGTTAATTTCATATCTCCATATTACTATTGTATATGATGTTATTCATATCATTCTATTTTGTTCGGTTATTTATTATTTGTATGTAACATGTGTAATGGAGAAGACGTTCTAAGTTGACAAACTTGTGTCTGTTCGTGTTTGGACAATAAAATATGTTTAAACTAAACTAAACAAATGAAAGATTTATTGGCATCATAAAGCCAATAAATAAAATAAGAAACAGCATTGACAGATTGTTTTCTTGTCAATTCTTTTATCGACCTTGATTAAAATTTTGAAATAAAATGAACTATGCAAAGTAGTTTGATATTTAATGGCCAAAGAAAAATACAAACACTTTTGAAATCAAATGATTTCATAACCATATATATATTTGTACATGACTATGTGTCCGACATTTTGTTCTGTGACTATCTCCTTCATTTAATTTTTGTACATACAATTATTTGAATTTGATTATTATTGAAGAAAAAAAATTCAGACATAAGCAAAAGGTTTTCTAAATGTAGATCACACAAGCGGTGATCAAAGTCATCGTCTATTAAAAAAAAGAAGGGAGAAATAGAAATAATTTCGTAATTAAAAAAAACAAAGAAAGTGTACGAAAAAATACATCAATGAGACAGCAAGCCGACGACACAGAAATTAAAAGTAATCTATTAATTAATACATTGAATTTAACAAACAAGAACAAAAAAAATGTGCATTACCTAGTAAATAAGTATTATATACTACAAAGTTGATAATAACCAAATGAAATATGTCATTTCTAGGCTATATCTACTATTATATACTTCAAATTAATGTATAAATAAGCTGTTAGAAGTTTATAGGAAGCTGATTGAATACTTTATGAATAAATATATTCGATAAAATCGGCCATTTAATTCCATAGTTCCAAAAATACAAAGTGACTCGTGAAAGTCCTTTATTTTAAAGAATCTGTCAAAATTACTTGACTGGGTGTTTACTTACAGTTTGTACTTGATAAATATGAAATAAAACCATTTCAGTCTGAGTACCTGCATAAGCATTGAATTCTCTTGGCTAGTTACATATTTGCACGCCTTTTTATTAATAGATTTTTATATGCATGCAGGTGCATGATTTTATGATGTCATGATGTGCTTATGTCATGTCACGGCTATCATTCGGTATATCGAGAAAAATAGCCGTGACAGAATAAGTTACGGTGGCCAAGTATTGCGATAATATCGTGACAGTTCTAGTATGGGATCGAGAAGACACATGCAAGGTCAATGATTATCTAATTTATTGAATTGTAAGGATACACTTTAAAATAAATGTCTGCAAAATGGTTCAAAGTTATAATCAGTATCTGTTTTTACATAATTACAAAAGTCAGACTATTCTTCAATATTTCAATGACATAAACAATGTAAACACACATGATTGTTTCCCTTATACATGTATGAATGACTAAATAAATATTATCTGAACAATGTCGTTCTTTATTCATGGTTTAAATGGTTCTCACAATTATCAAAAAGTAGCTTAATCAAAAAGTGGGTAAACATTAAAATATTTATATAAATTTGATATTTAAGATTGTGGACGATCGGTGTTACTTTTTTTAAATCGTGAAAATGACCTAGAAAGAACCGCTTTCGTTTATTTTGTAATTATATGAAGATTTATTATGTAAATGGTATAGTTAAAGACTAGAATTCCTTGACTTTTCTGGTTGTGTTTTTTTTTGTTGTTGTTGCTAGGGAATAATCTGTTATGCTATGATGGTTTAATGCTATTTTGTCTTCTTTTTTACTAAGACCATGCCGAGAAGTCCGTGTTGTCCTAAAGCAAATATTGTATGTGTGTTCGTGCAGAAACTCATCTAATATCGATAATGTTTATGGACAGCAGTTATCAATGTTTATATCTATAAGAGGAGATCCTTGTCGATTTTTTATAAAAAGAAATGAGGGAGCAATTTTGTACAAAAGTCATATGTTAGTTTTTCTTAAAAAAAAATAACAGATTATGTTTTTGACCTGCATGTGCTAGGATTTAAACAATAATTTATATTTAGTTATATTTTGGTTTCAAGATTGATTCCCAGAGTCATATTTTCGATTAGAAATAGGTTTGAAGAAAAATAACAAATTTGAAAAACAAAATCTGTTCAAGGACTTTTTCGAAATGAAACTAAGTGTATTATGTTATTTTAAATTGATTATCTGTGTCAAAATTGCCGTCTTAACGACTTTTATTAAAAAAAAAAGAAAAAAAAAGGAAACACACACACAAAACAGTGAATATCATCCATAACAAGAACAGAACTTAGTATTGCCCCAAAGAACTGATTAATATGTATACCCACACAAAAATGATCATTGATCACAACATCATTGATTTTTAATGATACCTAGAACAGAAATACTCATTGATCACAACACCAGTGATTATTAATAATACCAAGAACAGAATAATCATGGATTCAAACAACAGTAATAATTTTTGATTCAAAGAAAAGTTATCCTCGATACCAACATCAGTAAGTATCATTGATGTCAGCAACTGTGATTATCCGGGATACAAACTGCAGTTAATACATGAAATAATCTACCTACAAGTAGTTTGTTTAAATGCATTAGATTATTTTATGTAAAATTCCAAGCAGATCTTTCATTTATTCTTGCATCAACCAACATTAATTATAATTGATTTAACCTTCAACAATTATTATTGATTCAAACAACAATTATTATCCTTGATTCAGACAACATTAATTAACCTTGATTCAAGCAAACAAAAATCAGACTGGAAGACATTATCATAACAGTGTATAAAAACTAAACATTTTGCAGTATCAGTCCAAACTTAAACTACATATGAACTCTGCCGTTTCTCAATAGATAATTGCTGCTGCACTAGTTGCACCCGTCATGGTGTTCTTGACAAGGTAAAACCTGGTGATACGTTAAATTAGGGATGATATACACTCTGAAATTAGGCAAGAGTTAAAACATTTAGTATTGAGGTACTCCTTGCTTATCAACATGCTGTTGTATTTAAATGTATTGTTTATCTTACCAAGCCTTCGCTTCTATATTCCTTGTTAGCTCCGTCAGTTATATATTGTTTTACATCTTCCAAATGACCATCATAAGCAGCCCTCCAAAGTTTCTGTAAGTAAAACAATGATTGATCAATATATTAAACAATGCATTTAATTTAATTTTAAATTTTACTCATACAAACAAGAGACAAATTTCTCTTATGACTCATTAGAAGAGTTTAAAAAAATGACATAACTAACACATTACTTAAATATCTCAAATACAAAAAATTTGTCATTACTTGTTGTAGTATTGTTTTTGTTTCCTTGGTTAACAGGAGAAAATCCAATTTGAATCATGTTCCACCACCTATTCTAAGTCGTTTTAAGTCCAATACTTTCTTTAAGTTTATATTATATAAGTTATTTGATCCATTTTTAGGCATTATATGTCCAATACTTTCGTTAAATGTAAATATATAAGTTATTTGACCCATTTCAATGCATTATATGTCTAATAGTTCCGTTAAGTTTAAATTATATGAGTTATTTGATCCATTTCAAGACATTACATGTCCAATACCTTCGTTCAGTTTAAATTATATATTAATTTATTTGGGCCATTTCAAGACATTATATGTCAATACTTTCGTTTAGTTAAAATTATATAACTTATTTGACCCATTACAAGACATTATATGTCTAATACTTTGGTTAAATTTAAATTATGTAAGTTATTTTACCCATTTCAAGACAAAATATTTCCAATACTTTCGTTAACTTTAAATTATTTAAGTTATTTGACCCATTTCAAGACATTATATGTCTAATACTTTCGTTAGCTTTACATTAAATACGTTATTTGACCCAGTACAAGACATTGTATGTCCAAAACTTTCGTTATATTTCAATTATATATGTTCGTTACTAAATAACAATAGATAATGCAATAGTACTAAATTATTCTAAAATATTTTTGTATGCATTTTCCATCATGTTCAACGATTGAATTTTCATCATTCATGCAAACAATTGTGCAATTACATGAATCATACTAATAGCATTACTGAGTAATGGCAATAGATTGAATCTTATATCCCTACAACAGATAATTGTGTTTTGCATTCTTTACTTATGAGAATTTTAAAATAAAAAAGACAATGTATACTGTAAATTTTCGAAGATTTGTCAAACTATGTATTACATTTAGAATTTTAAATTACGAGAGACAACTATTAAAACGTTTTATATGTATTTTTGTGTGTGTAAACTGTTACAATTATTTTTAAGTAATTGTATCAAACTGTAGAACTGTGATGTACAAATACTTTTAACGGAGCAACCTTTAAACTGTAGGAACTGAAAAGGAAAGTGTTGTATTTGGTCTTTAGTTGCGTGAGTTAGATATTTAATGTTTAGCAAAATACGATGAGCAGTCATCATGATCCATTTTGCCCACTGTATGTAACCAGTGTGTGTGCACTCCAAAATATGAAAACACATCCCTCATTCATTTACTAAAAAGCAAGACACTATAGATGTCTTTTACTCTGTGGAAAGTAGCAAAATATTGCAATGTGTAGTTCAAGATTTAAATGCAGCCATGTAGGAAAAGATTGTTACCTGTATTACCGTTTATATTTGATTTATTTTAAGTAAGTTTCTTTTGGGTAAATTACGGCAGTATAATTAGAAAATGCTTGATTATTTAACAAACAAATATCATCAAGATAACAATAAGTGTTGTTAAATTTATCAATTAAATGCAATTTAGATGGATCTTTGTTGAGTTTTGTCATAAACTGTGATTCATTACAGTACAAGAACAAGTCTGATATTAAAGGGGCGTAAAGTGTGCCCATGGGAATACCTACAACCTGCTAAAACGTACATAAATGTAATCAGGGACCTTCACTAATTTCATCAAAGCACCAGTAAGTATATCTAGCATATTTACCTTTCTCGTTGGCGAAGAAAGCTCCGTGTTGAAGGCCGTACTTTGACCTATAATTGTTAACTTTTTATACACTGTGACTTGGAAGGAGAGTTGTCTCATTGGCACTCATACCACATCTTCTTATTTATTTTTTAATGTGTTGCAGACCATATAATTTAATAGGAAAACTTGTTTGATAAGATCGTGTGGAAATGTGGTGTAAAGATTAAATGTCGAAACTGTCAGCAGAATCAAAAGGACCACCACAAGCACGTAATTTATCTAAACCATCCAAAGAATTTTTTACACTCCACAACTAGTTAATTCCACTATTTTCATATGTTTTATTACAATAGTTAATGAGGATTTCTTTAATAGTAGTTAAGGAACTAGTTAAAAGAACTGAAAGATTAGTTGTAGAACACTTACTAGAGGCCGAGATGAAACGATGTTTTACGAACTGTTTTTTTTTTGGTATGAAGTTAAGGTAATCAATACATAGTAGGGACCTTCAAATGTTCAGGAGAGGTCTTAAGCTGTGGTGTGGTTATGATATGACTGTTTACTATATGATTCTCAGTAGAGCGCACTGACCTGAATGTAGAAGAATTGATAATTTCATTCTTAAAAACTTCCTTGTAGTATTAACGTCATACCACCATCACATTGGTGTCAGTTGTGGCTTCCGGTACAAACACAAAACGTTTTGCAAGTACTTGAAGTTTGGTTCTTATTTTATATTAGTACTGTTTTATGCATTTCTAAGTTATTTTCAGAATTTAATATTCGAATATCCACAACATTCATACGTTTATTTAAATAAGAATCAAGAGATTCTTTATCAGATTTTTTCCGTTTACACCAATTTTTACAATACGACGAAAGAGTGTCTTACTTTATTTGGCCTTTTTAACTTGTTTTGATTCGAGCGTCACTGATGAGTCTTTTATAGACGAAACGCGCGTCTAACGCATATACAAAATTTCATTCCTGGTATCTATGATGAGTTTATTATGACATGACGACACTTTTGCCAATCTATGTTAAATGGAGGACGATATGTTGGTCCTTTTTTTCAAAAGAACCGTTAAAGAAGACACCTTTCAATTTGTAAAGACTGGTCATCAACCCCTGTCTTTTTGCTATTTAGTTGTTGGATTACTGTTTCATTAATCTATATTCCAAATCTCCTTTTAGTAATGTTCACAATATTTATTTATCTTTTAAAGAAATTGTTTTGCTTCAAACTTTGACATTCTGTCATGTTCAACATGTTTAAGGGTGAGATAATTTACATGATTCGATCGATAGTTCTTGAATTTGGTACATCAAAGGGTTTATAGAAAAGAGACATTCACAAATTTTCTCCTATCCGGGACCAACTTCCAGGTAAGGACCGAAGCTCATCAAGTCGGCAGTCAAATGTAGGACTTTGGGAAAGCTAACAGCCGACGACATTGTTTTCGAAGTTAATCGAGGACATGTTTTATTTCTAGTTTATAAAACCTTATCTTCATTATACGGCAAGCAATCAGAATCGATGTTTGTTGATTAATAATTTCAAGATCGCGTAAATATCGAATTAAACTAACGAAACTTTTAACTTTACACTGTGACACTATATATGTATAGCAAAGTAAAATAGTAACAGCAAAATTATTCATTCATCGAATATCGGATCAGATCTTGAATACCCATACTCTAAATTTTCCGTATTTGATATCTCTCCTGTCCCAGAAATGTTCCCAATTCTATATATATTATTTTAGCAAACAGAATCTTCCCACATAACAAGGCAACCAATGAAACCAATTATTATGCAATCATTTAAAATTAATTGAATATCGTCCGAAAATAATAGTTTCACACCACGATGCGAAGCAATTATTAGTAGATAAGACCCACAGACATATTTTAACAGGAGTATCACGAAATAGTAAGGTAACAACACCTACTGATTTTGTTTGAGCACTCTTTGTGCTCTCGTAATTCTTTTGTGAGGTTGATTCCGTTTGCTCATTGAGTAAATATATATGTAGTTTTTGTGAACTGGCAATTGCAATTTTTCATTTACTTTTGGCTTGTTGTCTTTTTTTCAACTAATGATTATGTTATTGTCCCATAAATTCCTTTCCTCCTCCTTATTTTTGTCTTTGTCCCCTGGTTTCGTTCTACCTCACTCCTTATGATCTGTAATGTACCCTTCCTTGGTGTCTTCCCTCCTCTCTCCTTACGTTTTTTTTCCTCCTTTATTCTTTACTCACTCCTCTTTATGTTTTAATTGACCCTTGGTTTCGTCTCCCCCCCCCCCCCCTCCGTAGTGCCCTCCTGGCTTCATTTTCCTTATGACCCATGGTTTTTTTGCCACTTTTGTTTCTTTTCTCCTTCCTCCATATTCTTAAATTGCCCGCTTTTTTATTTTTTGCTCTCTTCCTCGTCAAGTTTTTACTTCCATTTGATTTCCTTTCCTCTCCCATCGTTTGTTTTTTTTATTACTCCTTGCTTTCTTACCTCTCAACTCCTAACGGTTTATTCAATGTCCCCTTGGTTTCTTGCAGCACCCCTATGTATGTATTTTTCTTGCTGGCATTGCAATCTATCCATATTCTTCGTTTTGTTTTACATTCTCTTTTTTGTTTCTTTCCTCATTCTATGTAATGTCTTTATTGCCAACTCAGTTTATTTCCTCCTCCCTCCTTACGGTTGTTATTGCCCCTTTGAATTTTTCCCTTCTTCATTATTTTGTATTTATCATTGCCTCCTTGTTCATCTTCCCTCCCTATGCTTTGTATTGCACCCGGTTTCTTTCCACCTTTTTCCTTATGATTTCAAGTTACCCTTCGTTTTTTTTCCATATGCCTCCTTATAATTTTGTATTGCCTCTTGGTTGCTTTACTCCTCTTCCTTCCTAATGATTTATATAGTTTGTTTGAACTATTGGTTTGGTATCTCCCCCTCCCTCCTTTTGTTTGTTATTGCCCCATAGATTCGTTGCTTCGCCCTCCTCATGCTTTTTTTGTACTGTCTCATTTTTTTCTTTCCTCCTCCTTTTTAACGTTTTTTATTGTCTCCATGCTTTCTTTCCTCCTCCCTCCATGTGGTTTTTTTTGGTGCCGCCTTAGTTTGTATCATTTGCCTACTTATGTTATTCACTGTTTCCTTTGTTTATTTTCTCCTTCCATCGTATGTTTTCATTGCTCCTTGTTTTCTTTCCTCCTCTCTAATTATGTATGACATTTGTGTTATTGCTCATTTGGCTTCTTTCACCCTCTTTAAGGTAGTTTGGGGGTATAGAAAAAAAAAGTCAGAATTTTCTCAAACTTTGTGAACTTAAACTATGTTGCATGGTTATTAAAAAAATACAATGGAATTTGGGGGTCAACGGCCATCCAAGAGATTTTTCGACCTCTGAAAATGGGTGCTATTCGGATAATTTCTCAATGGATATATATATATATATATAGAAAATGGACATAAAACCTCTTTGATTGAATATTCACAGCAAAAAAAAATGACAGAAGTTTCTACATACTGAAAAGCTTGATGTCTCTATTTTATAAAGTTGGAATAGAATTCCAGGGGTTGCCGGTAATATAAGAAAAGTAATCTACTTTGTATGACTGCCTTACCATGGAAACAGACTAAAAGTAAACATTCAGAAAAAAAAAAATGTTTATGAATGGAGAAGTTGGATATCAAAATATCCTTAAAAATTTTCATGGGAATTCAATAAAGGAAACTATTTGCAGGGGCAAAATTTGATTTAAGGGGGTTTCTCATGGTACAACACGGACTAAGCGATTACTCCATTTCAAATGTCATCAACATGTCGCTTGCAATTTCCATCAGAATTAATTAAAACTTTGAAAGATTATTTAAAGTATTATTTGACGATATGCAAATAGCATAAGAGTAAGTTTTAATTTATTTACCAAACTGACTTTTGTGGTCTTTCATGGTAAAACAAGGACATAGCTATTTATTCGACTCTATATATATCTCCTTTTTGAAGAGCACCACCATGAGATATGGTGTAAATAAGTAATTTAGCACATGGAACAGGAATAGATTAATGTGAGAATTTGCCTATCCAGTTTCTCAGTTAGGCTGTGATGGTTCTTACTACCACAAGGTAAACTATCTGTTAATTCCGTGTGTGTAGGGATAATCAGCCGCGAATACCCTACCCTTTTCATATATTTTGAATTTGAAAAAAAAAACATACCTTATATATTTTTGCCTGAAAGTATAGCTTTCATGAATATGTTATTTCCTGCAGAGATAAATATATTTGACATACAAGTATACCTGATCATGATGCATTCACACAATGGTTTTATTCTTATCTTTGAAAAATACGAAATCTGATAAGTTCAGATACTTATGATATATTGAACAACGTTGTCAATGTTATCAAATATGTCTACTAAATTTTTTGCCAGGTCCCTTATAATACATTATTACATTAATACACAGACCCCTACTTACTACTCATTACAAAAAAAAAACACCTCCCCTCCCCATGCCAAAAATTGAAAAAAATAGTTATCATAGCTCCTAAATGGTATGGGGGTGTACACAAAAATGATAGATTTTTCTTAAACTTTGCAGTTGAACCCTACAATCATGACAATATGTACATTGAAAAAATATAGAATAAAAGTTGGGGGTTACTTACCGGTCATTGAAGAAATTTATGAGCTCCAGAAAAAAATCATTTTTTAACTTGTTCTGTAAAGATATATAAGGACAATTACTTCTTGTTTTATCTACCAGGCTTGTGTTTATGAAGAAATGAATGATAGACATTTCTCATTTATAGATATTAGGTACCACAATTTTAAGTTTTAAAAAACCCTTGTCAAAGAAACATGTGCATCAGTAATCATGGTAATATCTCAGATGCTAAATTCTCTAAAAGAGTAAACATGTATTATGTGAATTTTTGTTCCACTTGTAAATATTTGCTGCCAAAATTGATTCAAAGAAATGTATTTATTATATATAACATGTATAATATATATATGTTTATAAGTCTTCGTAACTACTTATTCATATAGCTTGTAGATACTCTAAATTTTCTACAATGCTTTTTCACGACATAAACAATGCAGTGCCTAGATTTTCCTAAAATTCCACAGAGTGAAGCTTTTCCAATGAGAAAACAGGCTAGTTGTTGAATTCTTTTAAATGCTTCACATTGTGCCATTCACAGGCCTTTTTAACTGACTTTACAGTATGGACATTGCTAATTGTTGAAGGTCTAAGGGTGACTTGTAGTTTATAACATCATTGTTGTTTGGTCTCTTGTAGATAGTTTAAAGTAAACAGGTAAAAAAAGAAAATTTTCAACACTTCTTACATTTAAGAGAACATGCATGGCAGATATTTAGGTAAACTCATCGAGATATTTAAGTTCAATTGTCAGATATTTTGGTCGACATGTCATATTAAAGTTTGAAAAAAATGTGTTTTATTTCATAAATTGGGAGAATTGAGATATTATTATTATTTTTTTAATATTCTTTAAACATTAATCTATCAAAATAGAATGATACATGTATGTTCCATACTGTTTTTGTTTGCTCAGTTCGTGACATACATGTAAGGATCCTACATTATGCAGATCCATTGTGCATGTATGTCAGATTGCATTTGCATTTAAATGTAGAAATAGCACAAACTTTCACTTCTCATGATGTATGTTTATATATATTTTCAACATTTTCATGAACTCTGTATAATGGAATGTATTGACTGGTTTACCACATAATTTTTCAGTTGCTACATGCTCACGTTGGCTATGTTTTATGTAAAAGTACATGCATTTTGTGAAGAAGAAATATTTGTACTAAATAACATTTTGCCATTTAGGGTAAAAATATAACTTTTACTGTATAATAACTATTTGTCAATCTGAACTGTTTTAGCGTAACTTGATTTGAATTTATCTTCCTTGTAGACTTTTTAATTCTGTCCATGAACAGTTAACTGTGCTAGTATAAACCAGGATAATAACCAAATGCTGACCGGTCAGTAGCAATTTTCTGTAAAGAGGCCTAATAAGCCATAAAAATCTAAAGACATTTTATGAAAAGACAGGTTTTCCTACTTTGAAGTAAAAACTTGTGTTTTTCCCTGAAGATTCTGCAGGATCAAATGGAAGGGTCTAGTTGGGTTTTAAAAAATAAAGAATAATGTGCACAATTCATGTAAATAAAGAAAATATAAAAGTAGACAAAACAATAAGGAATAATGGGGTGTTGAATTATAAGAAATACCGAAAAATGGGAAAAGCAAAATACAAATCGAGAAAAATGGTATGAAAAATTATAAAAGAAAGAAATGCAGGACCTTCCATCCAGACCCACAGATAGGAAAGGTAGTTTTGTGAAATGATTTATTTTTAAAAATAATTTGTAGAGCCTATATAGGGAAACGGTCTAAACTTTAACGGAATAAACAGTTCTTCTATAAAATGTGTTTTAACAAGTATATGTTCTTGCCTAATAACATACATTTGTAATTTGATTATATAAGATGATCTCTATGAAATGACCCAGGACTCAGGAATCGGTGCAAAAAAACCTAACATTATTGGCGATACAAATCCATGTGACGACTGACTTGGGGCAAAAATAACCCGCATCAATATTCCTGGTTTGCAACAAGAAAAAGTGAAAATTCCAATCGCAAAAAATCTCCTACGTTCATGACTTTTCATCCCAGAAACTCAAATGGTCCTCCCCTTATGGAGATGTAACACCTGAACCGAATTACCATAATTACCTGCAATTCATTAGTCCACAAGTTATCGAATATTTATCACAAGTAGTGAATTACGATGAGCTATGGTTAAATTTCAGACTCAGGGGGGGGGGGGGGGGGGGGGGGTTACTGGTTTTGTTTGTTCACGGATTTTGCTGTGAAATCATTTCCGATAATTTTAAGCTTGCAAATGATGATTTTATGGGGGTCACTTGTTCTCAATTCAATAGCAGACGATGTAAAATAATTACTTTACAGTATAATTTTTCCCTTTTGTTTACATCCATATTTCGCATATTTGCATGACCTTTTCTAGTGTAAGACAAGGGTGAAACTGCTTCATAAGCTACCAAAATGAAGATCGTTATCTATAATTTTCAATCTGCATTACAGTATTCATGAAAAGCAGTTAAAGTGTTCAATATAAGATGAAGTGTCTTGTCTTTCTCTCTTTTCCGACGTCATGAACATGTTCCATATTTCCAAAACGGAAATGCATTTGCAACAATGAAAATTGCAACAATAAACTTTATAAAGTTATTCATGTTTTCCTTAATATATTTAAATAAGATGTTTTTTTTAATAATCAAAATTTATTGAAATGGCTAATTACGACAACAAGCATGACTTACGATATCATTTCGTAACCACCTGCGCAAACGGCGGGAAAATGCAAACCCCGGAAATACCTTAATTATGTTTTGTGTCAAATTAATTTTGTACCTCAAACCTCATTCCTCCTTATAGTTTGTATTTTCTCCCTCGTTTTCTCGTCCTCTCTAAATTTGTGTTATATTGCCCTTGGATTTTCTTCTTTCCTCCTTATGTTTCTTTCTGCCCCTTAGTTAATTTCCTCCTACCTCCTCCCGATGTTTTGTATTGCGCCTTAGTTTCATACCTACCCCCCTCCCCCCCCCCCCCCTATGTTTTGTTATTGTCCCATTTATTTCTCCCTTCTTGTATATCAATCATTGACTGTTGACGAGGTCAATACGTTATATATGGACCTGTTCAGATTAAATTGACCGTGGACGATGTATATACTGAGTGAAAGTCATTAATTTATATATTACATATGTGATTAAATAGTGTGAGTTTGAACATGATATTGACTCGATGTTACTATTTTTGGAAATTATATTGACTCGATGTTACTATTTTTGGAAATTGTATTGACTCAATGGTAATATTTTTAGTAACATGGAGTCAATATCAGTTTTAAAGATAGTAACGTAGAGTCAATACGTCAAAATTGTAGAAAAATACACAATATATATTGGGAAACACGTGACCAAATAAACCAATGAGAAACAAGAAAAAATAAACCATATGTAATATATTTTTGTATTTCCCCTTTGTTTCTTTCCTCTCTTTTTCAATGTTATTTTCATTGCCCCTTTGATTCTGTCCTTCTACTTTCGTATGTTTCAACTGCCGCTTGTTATGTTTAAGTAACCGGTTTGTAAATGACTTGTCCAACAATATAATTTTTTAAAATACGCCCGTCGCCCTTTTAGCTCGTCTATATGCTTGAAATGAATTTATATGATCAACTAGAAATACTGTGACACTGCTAAAATAGACCCCCCCCCCCCACCCCCTTATAAAAGAAACGACATGCACACACAGTGGTAGACATTGGCACAAAACTTGAATAATTTGGCATTATTTAGGCTATCTCAATTTTTACTAAGTTTGTGGCGTTGATTTTTCATCTATACATTTCTGTCTTGTTCACTTCTGACTGCTTTCAATAAAATTCCGGTTGTCATCGTAACAAATTGACCGTTAAACGAATGAAGTTCCATAACTTCGCAATTTCATATCAGAAATAAAAAAAAAAAAAAAATACGGAGCTTATTTCAATAGTTGTAAACAAGTCGTCAAAGTTTCATGAAATTTGCTCAAAGAGTTTTTGAGTTAGTGTCCAAAAGCTGGACCCCCCCCCCCCCCCCCCACCTTTAAGTAAAGTAAAGTTCCAATACACCAAATTATAAAATCAAGAAAAATTTCAAAATCAAAAGGGAGCTTATGTCAATATATATAAACAAGTCACCAAAGGTTCATGAAAATTGCTCAAACAATTTTTGCCGTATAGTCATTGAACGAGAAATTCCCCATTTGTGTATGAATAAAATTTAAATCCCATAACTCGGAAATGTTAAATCTTAAATTTATAAAAAGCGGAAGGGACACATCCAACATCCAATGGATTTAGTGCAAAGACGTCATTAACAGTCAGAGAAAAACATGACCTTGTGCAATGCCAAAATATAGGTATCGGCAGATTGTAGTACCGTTAATGTGCATATTTTCATTTCATATTTTATAATGCTATGCTATGTATTTGCTACTGTGTCATCCAAAAATGTAATGGTCATCAGGAGATTTAAAAGATTTTTAAAAGCATAAATGTCTACGATTTTTGTTTTTTTGTTTTTTGTATCTGGGGGTTGTCGTTTCCCCAAATTTCTAATTCATATAAATGACGAAAATCAATTTAATTTTTTTTATTTGTGTGTCTATAAAGGGCGAATCCAAAATGCTGCTGATGCATATCCCCAGACCCCATTTGCCTTATTTTTTTAAGAGTGCGCTATGGCCGTGAATTCAACTAGAGAATGAGATATCAAAAATATAAGATGGTCTGGGCAGGGTTCCGTTCTAATCTGTGTTCTTTAATTTTTTTAACCATTTTTCTCTGTTCTTTATGAATTTTGCACATTATTCTCTATTCAGCACATTATTCTTATCCTTATTATTTTGCCCTATTTTTCTCTATTCTTTATTTTTTTACCCATTTTCTGTAATGTTAGCCCTTTTTATTCTTTATTCTGTAAACTCCATTCAGACCCTCATATAACTTTTTTTTTTAATTTGATAAATTAAATATCCTTCAAAACGGTATTCTTTATTTTTTTTAAACCATTTTTCTTTATTTTTTATGAATTTTGCACGTTATTCTCTATTCTGCACATTATTCTCTATCTTTATTTTTTGGCCTATTTTTCTCTATGATTTTTTTTTTACCCATTTTCTGTAATGTTAGCACTTTATTCTTTATTCTGTAAACTCCATTCAGACCCTCATATAACTTTTTTTTAATTACAGGACCAGTCAGCAACTTGTGGCCAAAACATTAATGTTAAATAAATAAATCGATGCATTAACAAGAATCGGTCCAAGAATATGTGTCCATAGGACACCAATCCCTGCTCGCACTATTACGTATTCCATGTTAATTTTGCATATTTGTTAAACAGTTCTCTGCATAATGAACATGCGCACCATGTTTCATTTTGATGTGATCTCAAAGTAACTTAAACCAAAAATTTAACCTCATACATGCTTTAACTGACATTTCATTGAAAATTGACCCTTGAAATCTTGATCAAACCATAAGGACAAGTGGCGATAAGGGTAATTTTTTTCAACCCGTCGCCACTTTCATTTAATTTGTCATGTTGTAATCATCGGGAAATCGTGACAGTTTTGTATTATTTTATATACCGTTATTGTGTTCGTAGCAACATGTATAATGGAGGTGATAAAATAAGTAAATATGCTTAAAATACAGCTTTAATTTATTTCTATGACAGATTAAACCGGGTGAATAGGACATTTATACATCAATATGCTCTTTAAGTATTACACAAAATTAATTGCATACTTTTTGGCAATTGTTTTTATATTTTAATTGTGAGAGTTTTCGAATTATACAGATACTAGTAGATACATGTGGTAAATATACTAAACTCGATTGAAAATGTCAAAGATAGAAAAAAATCTCAATACTATCAACAAACAAAACTATAGATAAATAACTAGTATTCAAGAGAATTTTGTAACGTAATAGGGGCCTCGGTGGACTACAGTGATCACTAGCCTATTAACACTGCTCGTGGCCGTACTCTGACATTAATTGACTTGGATTCTCTACGATATAGCACAGAGTAATACAAGTGGCGTTGAATATCAGCAATCAATCAATCAATATAACGCAACGAACATCAAGAGTCATTTGTGGAATGGTTTTATGGAGAAATAGTTCATCATTATATTTGTTTCGTAATCTCATACATCTAAAATTGAGAATGGAAATAGTGAATGTGTCAAAGAGACAACAACTCGACCATTGAGCAGACAACAGCCGAAGGCCACCAATGGGTCTTCAATGCAGCAAGAAACTCCCGCACCCGGAGGCGTCCTTCAGCTGGCCCCTAAACAATTATGTATACTAGTTCAGTGATAATGGACGTCATACTAAACTCCAAATTATACACAAGAAACTAAAATTAAAAATGATACAAGACTAACAAAGGCCAGAGGCTCCTGACTTGGGACAGGCGCAAAAATGCGGCGGGGTTAAACATGTTTTTTGAGATCTCAACCCTCCCCCTATACCTCTAGCCAATGTAGAAAAAACAAACGTACAACAGTACGCACAGTAAAACTCAGTTTAAGAGAAGTCCGAGTCCGATGTCAGAATAGGAAACAAAAGAAAATAAACAAAATGACAATAATACAAAAATGAACAAAGGACTACTAGCAGTTACTGACATGCCAGCTCCCGACCTCAATTAAACTGATTGAAAGATTATTTCTTCATCATATGAAAATCAAGTACAATCCCTCCCGTTAGGGGTTTAGTATCATACCATCATAAAATGTATGGGAAGAACATAACCCGTATCATGCCAACAACTGGTTTTAGAATAAATGTGTTTAATTCCAATGCAAAGACCCTATAAGTGAATCAATATTTAAGCCAAAATATGCAATCTTTAATGACCTGACAACAGTATCGTAACTATATCCCTTCTTAATAAGTCTGTTTAAAGGTTTTGTTAGCTTTTGAGGTGAATACTGACATTTTTGGGCTTTGTAAAGAATATTACCATAACAGATTGGATGTGAAATACCTGAAAGTATAAGATGTCTGCATGTTGAGTTATATTTACGAATGATGTCCTTATACCGATGATAAAATTTAGTAAATGTTTTGACTAGTTTATGATATCGAAAACCCTGGTGTAATAATTTTTCAGTAATACATAAATTTCTCTTTTTCCATACACGAGCGAATCGTACAAGTTGAGATATATAAACACCATAAGATGGTGTATAAATTCTTTAAATGATATTTACACATTTTGTCTCGTGCTATAGGTGGAGTCCGTAAAAGGTTTTTTTTTCATACACGAGGAGTATACTTTTGTACTTTTACATTTATGTCATAACTATTACCGTATAGGAACTACTATACGTTCTCTCTTTCAACCCCCAATAAAATGACTGGTATAGATAAAAATTGTACTGCCTGATCTTCTCTCGTCACGAAGTAAAACCCTCGCTGAAGTGGTCGTCAGTTCGGATGTGCTGGACGTATAAATACGCAGCCACGTCCGCTCGGTATGGAAAACGATGCCCCGTGCATGCAAATTCCACACCCTCTGCACATTAAAAATTCCTTGTTACAACATCAGTATGGGTCTGTTGGTGGTCTATTGCAAGCCAAAATTTCTGCCCTATTCAATATTCTGTCTTTTAAAAAAAATGCATTTATATTGCCGATATACCTTGCAGAATTGATATTTATTTGTTTTCGTCTGCATGAAATATTGCCACTGTATGTTCAATACGGAACACCAATTTCATGACAGGTAATATTACTAATATATTGATGCAATTTATGGTATTATTTGTTGATTTCTTTGTTTCTAATGTGTTGATGTTCCTATCACTGTGTTCTTTTATGCATAGAAGTACAATGATCGACGATGCTAGGGACTGTCTTAAAATTGTAATGAAATTGTATATGATTATCGAATATATTATTGACAAAGACAAACATATGTATAGGAACAGTTAAAGGGATAAATCGAGAGGAACAACATTTTTAATAACGGAAAACATACACGAGCAATAGCGAAATGAATTTAGTTCGAGCTGATATAACTACTACAATTACAAAGATGGGGAAATTAGGGGCTGCTTTGGTAAATTATATGTTGCACTTTGATTGGGGACTGGTCATTTGTAACTGGAGGGTGAGTGGGAGGACATTAAGGGGCTTTGTAAAATTTGGGAATGGAAAGGGGAGTATCCAAATTTTTAATTCTTCAAACGGGGGGTGCGCATCGAAATGTTTTTTGAGCAATTCTGTATTCCAAACATGCAAAATAGATAGCTAATTGATGAATATACTGTTTTTTCTTTATGACCTAGAGATGCGTAATCAAGAGACGCACACCCTCCCTAGCGCTCCTCATACAATAAAAAAAAATGGTATTATTTTGGCACAAAGAAAATGATTTCCGCTTGGCACAATTCTTAAGATCCCAAATTCTAAGTTTCAACATTTTCTTCCAGGAGAGTATTTTTTTATCTGAAGCTAAAATGGAATGAAGGTGTGGTAAATGTCACTGAGACCATATCTGGCATATCCAAATAAAGTTCCCTGAAGTCACAAACAACTAACCCACATGAAGCTCTAGATCCCCTACTGATGCAATATAATAATAATAATAATAATAATAATAATAATAATAATAATAATAATAATAATTATAGAAATTGTATGCTTTTATTTTTTGTTATAACGAACTTTTGTATTGAGAAATGAGGAGGGGGTGTGTGAAATTTTTATGTCTTTGGAAGTTGGGTCTTGAATTTATTTTCTTTCTTCAAGGTGGGGACTTGAAAAAAAAGAAAGAGAAATTCCAATGTTTCCTTCCATCCACTGGAATGCTTAAAAATAAGAATCTCGTCACCTTAACAAAAAAATGAAAATGAAGAAAACATATTTAGGACTTGAAAATTTCAGTTTTTTATACCTACAACATTCTAAATTTGAAAATGAAATTTTATAATTATTAACACAAACAATCAAAAATGGCAAAGTAAATTATCATAGTTTTCAAATTAACCTAGAATTATAGAAATGTTTTTAATGAAACAAGAACAAAGCAGGTATTGAGTACGGGGTTGAAGCATACATTTTATATCTCAAAAGAAAACGCGAACCTGATAGAGCGCATGACCACTGGTGTAATTACATTGAAACTATGGATTCATAACAACTCTACCATTACATTCATGTATATACATTATTGTTTTCTCAATTTCTTGACTGTTATTTGTTTGAAAAAAATTCGTAATGTATATACAAAGAAGTCTATTAAATAAAGAACATCATCCTCCGCTGTAGTGTATAGGGGATGATTGCAATTTTAGCTAGACATATATATTTGTTGTTAACCTCATAAACTCCGTGTAAAACACCACAATTGGGGTGTTTAATGCTGTGTATGACATAGATTAAAGAACTAGTAAATAAACGTTTATAATTTCTTTTTTGAGAGTATTTAATACCAAGTTGCATGGAACGTATACCAATCCTCCTTAATTATAGCAGATGTCCCTAGTGGCAGTGCTGTGCTAGCTCAATCACTTCTTAGTTTTTATGGTCAGATATTTGGACTTTTGGAAGCGAGGTGCTCGTTTTAGTTCAATTAAAATAAACTCAAATATACCTGTAGAATACCTGTAGAATCCTTAAAGGGCTCATGTGTAAGGACATTCAATCCTTTTTTTTAGCCCACCCAAATTCGTACTTGTACTAATAACTAAACTAATAACATCCTGCATTGTATGGGTCACTCTTGGTCGATGCATAATTCAATTTATAATGGTTAATATTTAAAAAAGTCAAAATTCATCACTAGAACTGGTATTTAATTTCTTCCTAATGCCAATCCACTAATATTAAGAAACAATAAACATTTGTAGTAAAAATAATTGTCTAATTTATCACTAGAACTGGTACATTACATCTTACCAATGATGATCAAGTTGTATTTTGAAGTTATCAACGGTCTTTGCAGACACAACATTTTCAGGTAAACTGTAGGAATGGTAAATTTACGATTATTTCAGGAATTTATTTCAGTTACTTGTGATTGGGACAAAATAACATGAAACTATGTATTCTGTTCATCTGATGGAACTTAATTTTCTGTAAGATAACGTAATGTTGTTGATTTAAACAAAATGTCAACAGGTTAAATCACTACGATTTGACTTACGACTGCCTGTTAACACTCGATCAAACTTACGATAAAATTCTACTTACGATTGTTTATGAAACGGTCAAAAACTTACGATTTGACGTACGACCGACGTACGATCTAAGACTTAGATAATCTGCCACATAAATATAAGCAGAAAACAACGACGGGTTTATTAAGATTTCTTAATAACTTATAACGTATACTTCTGAACGAATGCGCTTTGGAGCAATATAAAACAGTTATCCGGTATGAAACTCATAACAAAATATTAGTAAAGAGAATCCAGAGGGCAACATGTAGTCTTTTAGAAAAGACCAGTGTATATACAATATGTCTAGCTCTGAATCGTCCCGAGTATATAAAAGATGTTTATAAAATTTACAGAAACAATCAAAGATCTATCATACAACCCGATTTTCAGAATTAGTATATCTCTGTGGCAAGCATTCCATCTCTCTTCATTTTTATATAACCATGAATACGACAACTACTGACTACCATTATCCTGTTAATCTCAGTATAGATTAAATAAACGTCGTAAAATAATATACATTAAAAACTAACTTTCTTCTTTCTTCTTTGATTTGTAAAATTTATTGACCTTTATAATGTCACTCTTAATTAATTAATGGATTGATTGTTGATTGAAAAACATCCAGTGACAATTATTTCATGTACATTTAGGACGATATTACTTGAATAATTTCCTTTAATATGCAAAAGTGTTGACGGAAAGAAGACGGCAAGTTTCTTGCATTTTTATAGTATGCTAAAATCTATTTATAGTATTGTGTTGGAAAATCAGTCATATGAATTATATAAATTACGTTTGCAATGGCTAGTGAACGGAACATCAACATAAACACCAATTTCGTGCACAATAGTGTGTACTGATTCAAGTCGTCATCCGGTCGTTCGAAAAAATCAAATGGCCCAGTTATATGCATAGTACATTTAAAGGAGATTCAGAATGAACGTATCTTTGACAGCAACCCAACCAAACAAATACCAAAAAGATATCTCGATTTGGGTGTTTTACTGATTTATTCCTACTCTTTTCCTCTCCTCTTTCGCGGGGTTGTAGCATAAGATATTTCTGATACTAGGTGTAAGTATGTACCTATATATTCATTTCTGAAATGTCTTTTCCTCTTCCCAGGTTTGCAGTTAAAAAAATAATTTCGAAATTCATTTTCGTGTCATACAACAAATTTCATTTGATAGTTTTGTTTCTGTATAATCTTACAATGAAGGTACTATTTTAAAACACTAGTTTTATAGCTGTTTTTTTTCCACTTCTAGACAACATTTTGGACGTCATAGAAACCAGTGTTAACAACGAACCTTTTTTGTATGAACTTCGAACTTTATAGTTATACATTAGTTGGAAAATGGGGGTAGGAGGGGGTGTCATCCCCTATTTTCAAAACAATAAAGCATTCTATACATGATCTAAAAAAATTTATGATTATTCCCGAGTCCCGATATGTGAAAAATACCGAATTCCCATTCAGGTATAGAATTGTGTTCGTAATGTTTGCCAACTTCGTCAACTTCGCCAACTCTGCCAACATTATTATTAAAAGAGGACTTATTCAACACGTAATTTGGTTTCCAATCCATGTATTGTATTGATGTACGTTTTTATTTAATTGTTTTCTGAATAGAATATTGTTTACACTAACACGTAATGGCGGCCACTGCTTAACGTTGATTTTTTACCATTATAGGCTGATCAGTTACATTCATGACATCCTTGGACGCTTTGAATTGATGGTACACAACAATATAGAAGGTAAAGGCTTATTTTAGATTTTTAGAATAATTGTGCTTTTAAGAAAATTTGAACTCCGCAAATAAAGTGTAAAATTATTTGAAGGTTGAAATCCAGTTCATATCCGGAAATATTCAACTTTAATAGTACACTATATCAACATCCGTTTTAGAACTGTGTAGATGTGTTCCTTTACAATTTTCCTTGAACTTATTGACCGCTATACTTGGTGTTCATATAATAGTTTATTTTTGTAAGTCTCAAAGTGTACACAGAGACGTCTGATGAAGAGGGATCCTATAGATTTCAATAAACAATTAATTTCCCCATGTGCGACAATGATAGTCTTTTTCGAGATACAGACTTTAGAAAGTGGATTTTTTTAACGAAACCTTGCTACAATTAAAGAAAAATTATTCGGACAGTATATTTTGGTCCAAAAAATATAGGTTGTCGTGGCTTTTCTTAACTTAATTTGTACTTTTCTCCCTTGCCTATCAATTTTGCACTCAAAAACACGTGTCTAGTCCTAGCGTAGAAAAGACATCACAGTTCCGTTAGGGCTAAGGAAAATATATTTTTGTTTGCCTTCGGTATAATGCAGAGTGCACGAAGTCTCTAATAATAAAAAATAACGGGTGCACATATCGACCAATCAGGATTAGCCATACTCTTAATTCTGAATACCATGTTATCTTCATAAAATGGCTGCGCCCATAATATTTAATGGTTGATTGTAACCTATACGGTATTTAATATTTTCTAAAATCGTGCAATTTATAGTGCATAACATGCACAAACATATATGCCACAGATATATCAACATCAAAACGTTCTCTCATTACTCTCTGAAGTTTTAAAATTTTTTATCAGAGGTGACCTCAGTCTAAAAATGGAGGAAAACAAATCCTGATTTTTTTAGTAAATGCGGTACTGCTAAAAATGATCTGAAGATAATGACCATTTACTCCAATGATTCTTTATAGGTCATCAAGTACTGATTATATTGATACCAAAACCGATCCAATATGTAACTACTACGGTGAATTTTGAACGACAGTTTTAAATGAAACCATTTTCGTATAAAAGTACATTTTTGAAACAGACTATAGCATTTCAAAATACGTAAAATGTGAAAATATTTGCATTCTAACATTGAAAACTATTCTTTTACTTCAAAATGCCATGCCTATTCTAATTGTTCTAGTTTGCAATTCAATTGAACATTTTAATGTTTTAAGGGGGTCATGTCTGTTCATTTTCACTGAATTTGGTAATTTCAATAACAGCACTTGGGTCGAGATCGTCATGTTTAAGAATCGATTTTTGTATGCAAACTCTAGATGTGTACGTGCTTGCTTCAAACAAATCAGCAGAAGTTCTGAAAATGACATATTATCGCCACAGTAAGTCAAAATTCGAGCCCGACCTTGTTTCTACTGTAAAACGCAATACAAGTATGAAACATATTATAGCTTGAAAACAAGATGATCAACAATTCATTTGTCACCAAAATATACGGTTTCACATCAAATATCAAATAAAATTACTGTTTTTGGCACTTTTTGAGCACTGTGATAAAGAAATGTCGACGCTGTATATATAGATTGCAATGAACAATTTATTTCCCCATAGGCGACAATGATAGCCTTTTTCGAGATACAGACTTTAGAAAGTGTTTTTTTTTTTACGAAACCTTACTACAGTTAAAGAAAAATTATTCGGACAGTATATTTTGGTCCAAAAAATATAGGTTGTCGTGGCTTTTCTTAACGTAATGTGTACTTTTCTCCCTTGCCTATCAATTTTGCACTCAAAAACACGTGTCTCGTCCTAACGTAGAAAAGACATCTCAGTTCCGTTAGGGCTAGAGAAAATATATTTTTTGCCTTCGGTATAAGGCAGAGTGCACGAAGTCTCTAATAATAAAAAATAACGGGTGCACATATCGACCAATCAGGATTAGCCATACTCTTAATTCTGAATACCATGTTATCTTCATAAAATGGCTGCGCCCATAATATTTAATGGTTGATTGTAACCTATACGGTATTTAATATTTTCGAAAATCGTGCAATTTATGGTGCAAAAGATGCACAAACATATATGCTACAGATATATCAACATCAAAACGTTCTCTCATTACTCTCTGAATTTTCATAATTTTTTATCAGAGGTGACCCCAGTCTAAAAATGGAGAAAAAAAAATTCTAATTTTTTTGAGTAAATGCGGTACTGCTAAAAAGGATCTGAAGATAATGACCATTTACTCCAATGATTCTTTATAGGTCATCAAGTACTGATTAAATTGATACCAAAACCGATCCAATATGTAACTGCTACGGTGAATTTTGAACGACAGTTTTAAATGAAACCATTTTTGTATAAAAGTACAGTTTTGAAACAGACTAAAGCATTTCAAAATACGTAAAATGTGAAAATATTTGCATTCTATTATGGAAAACTATTCTTTAACTTCAAAATGCCATGCCTATTCTAATTGTTCTAGTTTGCAATTCAATTGAACATTTTAATGTTTTAAGGGGATCATTTCTGTTCATTTTCACTGAATTTGGTAATTTCAATAACAGCACTTGGGTCGAGATCGTCATGTTTAAGAATCGATGTTTGTATTCAAACTCTAGATGTGTACGTGCTTGCTTGAAACAAATCAGCAGAAGTTCTGAAAATGACATATTCTCGCCACAGTAAGTCAAAATTCGAGCCCACCCTTGTTTCTACTGTAACACACAATACAAGTATGAAACAGACAATAGCTTGAAAACAAGATGATCAACAATTCATTTGTCACCAAAAAATACGGTTTCACATCAAATACCAAATAAAATTACTGTTTTTGGCACTTTTTTAGCACTGTGATAAAGAAATGTCGTCGCTGTATAGATTGCAATAAACAATTAATTTCCCCATAGGCGACAATGATAGCCTTTTTCGAGATACAGACTTTAGAAAGTGGATTTTTTTTAACGAAACCTTGCTACAATTAAAGAAAAATTATTCGGACAGTAAATTTTGGTCCAAAAAATATAGGTTGTCGTGGCTTTTCTTAACGTAATTTGTAGTTTTCTCCCTTGCCTATCAATTTTGCACTCAACAACACGTGTCTCGTTCTAGTGTAGAAAAGACATCTCAGTTCCGTTAGGGCTAAGGAAACTATATTATTTTGCCTTCGGTATAATGCAGAGTGCACGAAGTCTCTAATAATAAAAAAAAAACGGGTGTACATATCGACCAATCAGGATTAGCCATACTCTTAATTCTGAATACCATGTTATCTTAATAAAATGGCTGCGCCCATAATATTTAATGGTTGATTGTAACCTATAAACTTTCGTTTTTATGTTAACGAAACGAAATCGAGTATGCTGTATACTACGGGAACGTAATATCTGACTTGAAAATATTCAAAAACCCTATCATATTTAACAACATCGTAATGCGTGAAATTTGCTCCACTGAATAAACACACAATTGTTATCGACAACCTACATAAAACGTTTGCTTACTTACTGTTCATGTGTAGTTTTCCAGGATATAAAACGCACTGAGCTGTATTGTTTAAAAAAAGAGCCTGCACATATTTGAAATAAATAAATAAACTAGGAGGGTGTAGATTATCCCCTAAATATATATGCGGTATATCACAGTCACAACACGCATGTGCGCAAAAAAATGAGACTAATAGGCGTAAATAAGAAAGAATTTACAATTCAAAGTTGATTCAGGTTATTATTACTGTTCCTTTTTGTTGAGACTAAAAAAATGAGACTAATAGGCGTAAATAAGAAAGAATTTACAATTCAAAGTTGATTCAGGTTTTTATTACTGTTCCTTTTTGTTGAGCAGAAGGAAACAAAATTCTAGGTCATTATCAATGTGCATTTTGACGCGGCAACTGTCCATTTGATAAGGGAAATGGGTTAACGCAAACATCATTATTTTGGCATTGATCATTTTACTCTTAAAATCGTCAAAAAACTTAGCGCGTCGATGATTAAATATATATCATGCGTATGAATTGATGATATGGATACTTTTTCAAGCAAACAAATAGCTTCAGATTTACTTTTAAGAAGTTACATACGTTTGTCCTTTGTAAATACATGACAATACGCAATGATGATAAGTTACTTACAAACCTGTTCGTGCATTTTTCATTTTTATTCAACGCAAAACAATTATCTAAGATACCTGGGACGATCTCATTTCATAAAAAATTTCTTTGTTTACTTATTGTACCTCGAACTTATTAACCCGGTGTAGAAGGTCTTTAATTTGAGGTTCAATTTACTAAAAGTTAATCGGGCATGACAAATTATACACGCCCTCTTAGAATCAGGGGATCCAAAATAGGATCGGGAAAAAAAGCCAGCGAAATACCATAATTTACAATTTCAGAGGATCAAAGTGCTTTTGGTTGATTATCTCCGACCAATAATCTGACGGTATGTAAGTGGAAATACAAACCTGTCCGAAACCGGGAAATGTTGGCTGCAATAGGAATTTATTTACAAATACGTCCATATCTCATTTATTTATAGTTGCCGTTATTGATTGTAATTACATGTCGATTTGTTTTTGGCAACCGTCTAACGTGGAGAGAAAAAAAAGGGGGGGGGGGGGGGAGGGGGGCTACTAGCTCAACTTACGATTTTGATCATGGTTCAACTTTATTCTAGTACTGCATACGTTTTACCTCTAGCCAACGCTCTATCTTATTAAAGTGTCACTCTAAAATTGTTATCATTTGCTTCAGGTCGATCCACTTTGCATCTCATCGTGAATATGCATGACATATGTGCCACTGGACATTAAGGAAGCAATCAATTAATCAGCTTCATTTAGTGATGTCAGAAGTCCATTACTCTAGAAGTCCATTACTAAGGGAAGTGTGCAAGCTGTATTATGTAGCTGGGCGATCACACTGTCCCCGTTATCAGCGAAAAGCGCTATATGTGGTCCTACCAAATCTCGTTTTTCAACTATGGAATCATGGGTAGAAATGTTATCATCAAACAGATAGATGTTAATAAATATCCTTAAGTGTTTGATTAATGATCGGTTTGTTGAAAATAAAATGAGGCAACTTAGTGCGGTAGTTTCTTATTGCCATCTATTTAAAACTTCATTTTCAACATGTAGAAAATGAAGTAAAATTTTATAAAAGAATACATTGGTACCACTTATCATTAAATTGCGCATGAGGCAAATAAAAACTATAAAAAACTATATTAAATCTGCCGTGACTAAAAATGTATCGTCTATTTAAAAGATATAGTTCCTTTTGTCAAAATATAGTCATAATTGCTTCCATTTTTAAATGGAACGTTGTGTTGACGAATTATGTCTCGGTTTAATATTTACGGCATCAAGGAAGCTAGCTTTATATCGTGATGTATAAGCGAAAGACAGGTTTCTTCTTCGCTAGTACAAAAATACATCTGTCAAAAATAACCGAATATTAGTTGCTGCAGATGGCTTGAAAACAATTTCGAATTTCAAAATTCTCTTGTTTTCAATCTATTTTAAAGTGAGAGGCATATACTTTACTTCTGTCTATCTGTCATTATGCTCTCCCTCACGAGATGTGCGGGAGTCATCACTGCAACGTCCATAATTATGGTCTTTTTTTAAGTCGTTTTATAATCACAAGATTGAAGACACCTCAGGCCTGCATATCATTCGGATTTATGTTTTGATTTATCATGTGTTGTTTGCTTAACAGTCAGGGGCAAATATTTTATGCATATCCCACCAAAGAGTTGTCGCAAATGTTATCTAATATACAGCGAGCGTAACATTCATCCTGAATACGCAAGGTTCTGGATTTAACGTCCCTCCTTCAACCGGACATGGCTGCTAATTTATATATCACACGCTTGTAAGAAAGGGATTTACTGTATAAACCGGACAATTCCAGGGGTTACCATATTTCTATACCCAACTCAACCCTTGAGATTGATTTTGTATTCGAACAAACTAAATCAAATTGTCCTACAGTAAGACTATCATAATCAAGTATGAAGTATACTTACATAAACATTATATATTCAATATTTATTTGTTTACAAAGATCGTGATTGCAACTTTTCCTACAATTTATATTCTATAACATGTATATGGCAAACATATATTTTAACGGATCCGACTGAAATGACAACCTTTGTCAATCCACACCATTATCCTAGGTAGAATTTCCGTCAAGATCTTACGCAGGATTGAAGATATTCGAAATTGAAGAAATGGCATAATATTAATGTTTTCTCTTTTTATTTTCAAAATTGAGAGTAAAATTTGCTAAGTTTGCTAAAAATGAATATGTTTAACCTAAACTAAACATATTTAACCCCGCCGCATGTTTGCGCCTGTCCCAAGTCAGGAGCCTCGGACCTTTGTTAGTCTTGTATGTTTTTTTAATTTTAGTTTAGTGTGACTGCCATTTTCACTGAACTAGTACACATTTTTGTTTAGGGGCCAGCTGAAGCCCGCGGGATTTTCTCGCTGTTTTGAAGACCCATTGGTGGCCTTGTGCTGTTTTCTGCTCTTTGGTCGGGTTGTTGTCTCTTTGACACATTCCCAAATTTCCATTCACAATTTTATTTTTATATATCTGCAGAATTCTCGTTCAATATTAAAACAAAAACTCTTATTTTTTAAAATTTATAAAACGTAAAATACACGCTTAAAATAAATATAATGTGATGTTTTTTCCTTTCAACTCATTCATAAATTAGTGTTACTTGTACTGTATATGGATGCACAATTTTCCGACCTAACTTTTTTAATGGCAAATTTTTCAAACAAAACGTGAATTGTATAAAAAAGTAAGATTTGTTTTATTCCGACGATTATAAATGTAGTTTTTAATTGATAAATAATACCAACATTTTTATAGTTTAACATTAAAACCATCACCATGGCTCATGACACTGTTAAAATATAGCATCTAGGATCTGCTATTCATTAACACGTCGATTTTTCAAATATAATTTTCAACTGTGTGCTAATTGAGTTAAAGGGTGTTTTGCATAAATTATCTCTACCCAGAATGCATTGAAAAATCTCTGGCCAGTGATTTTTGTTACTATTAATAGAAATCTTGATTAAATCCCGTTTCAATTACCGTTGGAAGTACGGGGACAGCGTGGTCGCCTTACTATATAGAGGGCTGTACAGTAATGGACTTCTGGTGACGTATAATCATTAGTCTTCGGTTGATAATTGTCTCAAACTGTTTTCCAATTTTTATATATTTTATTTTTATTTATATTTGATTTTTTTACGTGTAAATTTCAGCATTTCTTTACTCATTTTTCTCTTTTTTTTCATTTTTTTAACAAAAAATAACGTAGTCGACATCAGGGGTTACATTGTATCCTATCCAGCCAAACTAAAAGGAAGGGAGTAGAACAGAAAAAAATCTTCATTGAGTGGCAATAACTCATATCTTAACGACAGTCTCGTCTAGGTGACAAAATTTGCTGTGTCAATTTTTTTTTATATCTGGTATAGTCATAAAAGCAAAAATGGATAAAATAAATGTTATAGAAGGATTCAACTTATTTTGGCCGTTTCATTTATTCTTTAGATATTGTCTTACTGGTCGGTTTTTTTATTTTAAAGTTTTTTTTCATCTACAATTGTCCTTGCAAAAGGCGCAAACAATGTGTTAAAATCAGCCAAGCGACTTATTTGAAGCTTTAGCTGACCTTTGTTGTTGTTTAGAGGTTTCAATTATTTAACTTGTGCGTAGATCGTATTTCCCCCTCAACGAGTTATTCAAATGGTTCTTTAACGTATAGATAGCGTGAAACTCTCACTACACCAGGCAATGGACATACGACATTTTTATTCCGACCGGACAATGCTGCGTATTTATTCATCCGAACAGCCAAACGGACGGACAAAGCTGCGTATTTATACACCCGAACAGCCAAACGAACGCACCCCTGTAGCAAGGTATACTGTCGGACAGGAGAAGTCTAGAGATTTGAATATTTCTATACCCAAGTCAATCCTTTGGTGTGAAATGAAAGGATATAAAGGTATACAATAATGCGACAGCAACCCGACGACACAGACAAATCAAAACATTAAGAGTCAATATAGTCTTTTGTAATAGAAAGATGCCTATACAGAATAATAAGCTCAAAACCGCCCATGACTAAAAAATACGGAGTTAATTTAATAATATTTACCGTCAAAGATATCCCAACGGCTAATTTGATTCAATATTATTCACCGTCAAAGATATCCCAACAGGCACAAGTGTTTGGTTAAAAAATATCACCTGCCCTTTTTTTAATTTCGGTCGTTGGAAATTAAAGAAGGAGTAATATAAACCAGTAGAAGAAAAGCACTTCACTGTTTAGTAACGGTAAAATAAATGATGATAATGGATGACGTCCAGCGGCAAGTTAAATGCATATTCAGGACGAAAACATGTAAATGTAATATGAATATTAACCCTGCTTTGTACAAGACCGACACGCTGAGCCGGATTTTTAACCTGTAAGTTCACAAGCTAATAGTTCACAGGAAGAAAAGTCACCCTAACTCCGAGCCGACCAGTATGTGCTCTTTCTCTTAAATGCGGCGTGTTTAGCGTTGAAACAGCAAATACCAATTTTAACATCTTTGTTTGACCCGGTCGGGATTCGCACCAACGACCTCCCGCTCTCGATACGAACACACTCCCACGAGACCAACCAGGAGAGCGGTAGTATATAATATCATACCAAAAACGCAGGTACAATAAACAATACAGTTTCACAGAATTATCTCAGTTACCAAAGCGAGCTAAACGTATCTTTCTGTACCTAAGTAAGAATCCTTAAATGATATTGGAAACTACACGTAAATACCGATGGCCGACTTCAGAATAGATTTCATGGATCAACGCTCTCTGCAAATTAAAAACTCTTGTACCATTTATTTTAGGGGTTTGGATGTGGCCAGCCTTTGGAAGGCTAATTTATGTCCTTATTTAATATACCCTCATTTTCCAGTGATATTCCAAGTTTCACGTCCAACCTCACCGTCGACCTCCTATTGCAAGACCTACTTATTGTATTCAAAATGTATGTGTTCTCGTCATGAACATGCATGAAATATTTGCCACTGGACGTAAAGCAAACAACAATCAATCAATTTCATAAATTATTCCATGTACATAGTACACGAAGACAAGATCTTGTAAAATGCTATAGTGTAAAATTTCCATTTAAATCACTCAATAATAGTGCAAAATTGTTTGTTATTTTTTGCAATTTACTACATAATTGAACACTTATAATATTTTTTAATATTTCTTTACAATGGTTCTTATCTTCTGTTTTATTACGATATACTACATATGGTCTTATGTTTCTTGTTTTTCATTGGTATATTTGGTCACGTGTTTCTCAATATATCTTTTGTATTTTTTCACTATTTTGACATATTGATTCGTGGTTCCTTTTTAAAAAATGATATTGACTCCATGTTACTAAAAATAGTAACATCGAGTCAATATCATTTCTAAAATTTGGAACATCGAGTCAATATCATGTTCAAACTTACACTATTTACATATGTAATATATAAATTAAGAACTTCACTTCGTTCTCGGTCAATATAATCTGAACAGGTCCATATATAACGTATTGACCTCGTCAACAGCCAATAATTGATAATTATAATATATGATTATGTCAGGCGATTATAAAACTAAGAAAGGTAAAAAAAAAAATTTTTTCAAGGTGTTTATGCTTCATTTAGACGTGAAAAGGGAATGATGGACGACTAAGAAAAGTGTTTGTTTCATATAATACATTGTATTTCAATTTATGAATGATAATCAACCTTGCGAAAATATCTCATCTTTACACGTTTTGATCGAGCCTCTCAAGCCTACATAACTTGACTCTAAAGATGTTACATTTAGGCTATTTAATACGATTTATTTTTCATTGAAGTTTTCACAAAACAAAATTTATTAATTAATTGGACTGAACAGACAACACTAATTATTTTGCATTTGCATGTAACGTAGTGTAGGAAAATTACAGAATCAAAACCAAAATGAACATTTACCTGAATATTGTGAAGGACCTTATGCATCTAGGTCTGTTCGATTAGAAATTTTAAAACAAGCTACAAGTATTTAATTAACTAATTGACTAATTGTTGGAAGAGTTTACTTACTGTTTTCATATGGTCTGGTCTTTACGAATCAATTTCATGATTACTGACAGATTAAAAACATCAAATGTATATAACAAGAAGTTTTTGTACAGAACATTCATTGGTCAATTACAAATGAAGTCTGTATAGGGTTTTGATTTACTCATTTATAAAATAAAAATCGTTATTTTAAAAAGTTGAATTCAAAAATATAAATTTACCCCTTAATTTTATAAAACTTTCCTATGGTGTTATTTTAATGCTAAACAATTTATAATAAATAAATAATTAAATGATGTACTGCCATTTAATCGGTCCGTTTCCAATGCAATACTTTCCGACCCTAGTTTGTATAATGCATTTGCAGAAAATTCTGACATGCTTATTTTTAACAGTTTATTTTGTTAAGCTACGATAATAGATTGAATTTTTGTTTTCATTCTGTTTATACCAGTTAGCTATATGAAATATCTTATAAAAGCGAAAATAAGTATTATAATTACCCGGTATTCAACCTTAATTGACAAATCCAAGTGTCTTAGAAATATTAAAACACATTTGTAGATGTGGTCTAAATGTCACTCACTGAATCAGATAATTACCAAATGAGCATTATTTATATAGCTTTCTTCCCTCCTAAAATGTTCATTAATGAGTTTTGAGTATCCTATGTTTTGAAATTTACCTGTATCTCAGTCAAAAAAAAGGAAAACAAAATAAAATGAATTCCCTACCTACCCTTACGTTTTTTTTAACGTGGAGACAGGAAACAGCATATGTGTTTTGTATCGATCTGATGAGTTAGGTCCTTTTCAACTGATTTTTATAGTTTATTCATATGTTGAGCTGTTACACCACTGTCCTGGGTTAGGGGAGGGTTCGGCGCCCGCAAACATGTTTTACCTCGCCACATTATCTTTGTCTTGTCCCAAATCAGTAACCTATCAATCAGTGGTTGCATTTGTTGCTGCATATCATATTTGTTTTTCGTTCACTGTTTTGTACATAAATTAGGCCTTTAGTTTTCTTCTTTGGCTTGCTTTATATTTGTCCTTTCGGGGCCTTTTATAGCTGACTATGCGGTATGGGTTTTGCTCATTGTTGAAACGTTGCATAATGTAGGTTGACTGTTAATTTTAGTGTTTAATGTCAGTTTAAATAAATGTTATGGAGTTGTATTAGCATTTCTTGTTTCCACAGAGGTTGTTTGACATTGCAACTTCAGTCAAGTTTTACTCTAAATTTGAATGTTTTTCAAGTTTTACAAGAACTTAAAGTGTGTGTGCACATAACGGCAGACAGGTTGATTCCTATTTGAGATAACTAAGTTGAACACATGTGTTATAGTAATATCAGCTCAAATATAACCCCAAACTGTGTATACAGAGATAAATAGACAGTATAAATTCTTAAAAGAGGAATAAACCAAATTGTCAGAGTGGTATGTTTCCGATATCTACATGTAAGTCAAACAATTCTTCTTGTATTCACATGTTATAGTTTAAGTAAAGATATTTCTTGCATTAATCAAAATTCTAATAATGGTCAAATATTCAATAGCCATTATAAAACACAATTTGCACAAACAAACTAGAGAGTGATAAATGCAAAAATCTTATTCAATAGATTTGAGTTATTAAAAGGTTTTCCGACTGAAAAACCCCGATATAAATTTGGGGAAGGACAAGAAATTGATGGATGGTCAGAAATGTTTTTATGTAATAACTTGGAGAATAAACCAACCAATGTTTTTCAAGTTTTAAAAGAACTTAACGTTTGTGTGTACATAACGGCAGACAGGTTACTCTAATATAACCCCAAACTGTGTATACAGAGAAAAATAGAAAGTGTAAATACTCAAAAGAAAAATGAACCAAATTGTCAGAGTGGTATGTTTCCGATATCAAACGGATAAATTTAGGGAAGGACAAGAAATTGATGGATGGTCAGCAATGTTTTCGTGTAATAACTTGGAGAATAAACCAATCAATGCTTTTCAAATTTAAAAATGTTGTTACTGATGACAGGATGGGTTTTGACAATTTTCAATTCAGTTGCTGAGGAGTTATGTCTCTTGGTTGCTTTTACAATGATATTTATAAATGACATATTGACAGCCTCGTATAGCTTTGATATTGATATAAAAATTCGGTAAATACTAGAATGTTTATAATGATATTTATGACCAGATTTTAAAACATATATTTATCAATATTTATATATATACTTATATTTTTTTCGTCTGGGCTTGTATTATATTTGCCTTCGGGTTTATATAATCCGTTCATCCTATTTCGGCTCTTCAAAATTCAAGAGTCAATCCTAAATTGAGGTAAATTTTATCGCCTTCCAAATACCGTTCCGATTCCTAACATCACTGAGGAGACATCAATTGAGGAAATCCGGATATGGTGTACCAAGTTTTCTGTTTGATATTAAATTAATAATTAAGATCCATTTTGTTACATCTGGTGATCCGTTCATTTGGCAATCGCCATGGCCGTCAGCAGGGTTTTAGAACATCCGTTGTTCGACCTGCTAGTCAAATGCGTTTTGTTAAAATATACCTTTTCACTTTTTTGGTCTTTTGGAAAATGTTGTTTGTGCTGTATTTAGACTCCTTTACCAAGAAATTTGTTTTGCATGCACAAACATGTTCCACCTATATTGACCAGTTCTGTTGGCTTCATACATACCGACGGAAATCAAATATTAAAACTAGACACAAGGGATGTGCATGTAAAAGCCGAGTTGCGATCTTCAAGGAAGTGTAGTAGAAGAAACAGTTTTTTCTGACCGTTTTGTTTATGGACATAAGAAATAAAATAAAAATAATTCCGTAAATTTTATTAAACGATCATATTTGATTAAAAAGTGTGGTCTTTTGATATGAAATAGATACATACTAACTCAGAAATCACTTAAAGGTCTAAGTTTTCATTTTCAAGCTACGTTTGACAAAATCTAAACAAATAGTTGACATGATTTCATCCCAAAACCAATATTCTTCCAACAATTAAGTGTGCCAACTTTTTTATGACCTGATGAGCTCAACATCGATGTGGGTTTTAATCCTTGGATAGTATCTGAATAAATGTGATACATGTACAGTTTATGGCTCAAATAGCCGTTAGGGAACATGAATGTAAACTTTTGGATGACGAAGTTTGACCTACTATGTAGCAACTTGTCTAATACTCAAGCCAAATCTAATTTTTAAAAAGAGGGATCAATATACTCAGTTTTCAAGTTAATGACTGAAATCATTTGAAAAATTAATCTTTTCCCGATATCTAACAGTTTAACGTCATACAAAAATAAATGTGTCATGTTAAAAAAAAAAAAAAATTTTCGACTGATTTTAATCGTCACATTGAAAATGAATGCATGGACCCCTCTTTTAAAATTAACATCTGGCTGGATTATGTATAACAATTATTTGTACCAATTTCTATGAACAAATTACTCATCATTTTTTTTAATCAGGTAAATATACACCAAAAGATGCAAGTTTTTTCTTCTTTCTAAAATGATGAAAATTGATAAAAATGAATTATTTCCAAAACAGTGTTGCACAAATTCAGAGTGTACTTACATTTGTATGTAAAGACGATATCCAAATACTTTTACTAAAATCGGCTTATGTTTATATTTTGAAACAAAAAAGTTAGGAATGCCTGTCCAAAGGATAGAAATTTCCAAGAAATCAAAATTTTTAGTAACTTTTCACCCCATATATCTCTAAAAGAAGCGCATGACATATTTGAATTGACTAGTTGAAAAATAGCCTAATGCAAATTTTTGTCAAAAAGTCACTGTGGGATCAAAACTGTATCGTCTGCTCTTAAATAAGAAATATTACCTATAGGAATTATATTTCGAATACTTTCGATAAGTTTGACTTATAAACGTTATGTTACCCATTTCAATGCATTTTATGTCCAGTACTTTCGTTAAGTTTAAATAATTTAAGTTATGTTCTTTTATGGTTGTGGCCTTTAATCTATTTCTCGCATAGAGAGATATTTCCCGTATCACACTGCAATGAGTTTGATTGGCTTATAAAGCAATATTGGACGATATTGCGACATTTTCATTGTCTATTCGATAGGTTATTGATGACATTCAAAGGTTAAGACGACACAAATTCGTCCATGAAAACGGGGATATGTGATATTTTAAATTATAATAGAAATAATTGACTCACACAAGACTCGTTTAATATTATATTGAAATTACATAAAACGAGTTGATATCAAGCAATATTTCATTCTCACTCGTTAATAAACCTGTAATTACCCATTTCAAGGCATTACATGTCCAAAATTTGTATCACCTTATAACAGAACCAAACTTGCTATATTGACTTCTGCATTACTTAATTTCATTCTATAATCTATTTCAAGCAATAAAAAACAAATTATGCTGTAGTCCAAACACTATTTTACTGTTTTAAGTCCAAATTGGACTGGTAGTAACATGTGGGTTACGCAAAGAAAACTGCATATATGGATATTACCAATGGCAAAAATGATTTTTTTTTATTTTCAATATCATGGTTCTAATTTGTTGATTTCTACTAGTAAAACAATGGTCTTATCAATAGTCATATTTTTATCAGAGATTGTTCATTTAATAAAAAATATATTTGTCCAAACCTAAGACATAATTGAGAATATTGTCCCCCCTTTTTTATTCTAATTGGAAAAGGGACATTTTTTATATAAACCCTACTTCTGTGGTACACCATAGATTATTAAGAGCAATTTATATATCCCTCAGCTGGATAACTTGCTAAACTGGTCCAAAATTGCATATAAAGTGAGATTTTGGAATTCTTATATGAGTATATACCAATTGCGTAAATTGTTAAAGGGTACCTTAAGAAAACCCATAAAACTGGAAAAATCATAGGATTATTTGACCAAGAGCTATTTTTTTAACAGTAAAATAAACAAGTAATATGTACATGATTCATTGATTTCAATTCAAAATACTGCAAAAATAAGAAATTCAGGCAAGTTGTATGACCAACAAAGGCTAAAATACCTTATTGTGGCAATTTGAGAGCTGAAATTTCCCATAAACAGAATTGTTCATCCAAAAACGTTGATTAAACATGATTACTGACATCAAATATGACTAATTTTCATTGGAATAGGTACAACGTCTATAAACTGAATTTCTGATGATTCTCTGTAAAAGGAAGTACACCACTAATTCATGGCTCCATTACTTTCTATATTAAATTCCTTAATTTCGAGCAGGCACAGCTCTTTTGTCTTAAGTTCAAATAAAGTGACAATCATTGCATGTCAAAGCAACACCTTATCGTGTCTTGTACTGAAAAAATCATCATACCTTTAATAGCATATAAGAGAAAACTGGTTCCCGGAACTTCGGATTTACCAAAACATGTACTTCGGATCTGACAAACAGGAAAATTGTACCCTCCTTTTTAAATTTCATGCAATTTTTTTATTCAAAAAGTGTTCTACAATGATCACCAGTCATTCAGCTTTCATTGATACCAAAATTACCAAAATATTTTACATATTTTGAAAGTTACACCCATGCGTAGGAACAATTTTGTGTTAAATATGTACTACTTTCTGGTATGTTCTTTGTATCGCCCATTAAGTTTCATTCTTCCTCCTTGTGATGTTTGTAAAGCCCCTTGACTTTTTTCCTCCTCCCCAACTGTAAGTATCTACATGTATATTCTTCTTTAAAAACGTTTTGTATCGTACCTTGGTTTCTATTCCGCCTTCTCTATTATGTATTACCCCTTGCTTTATTTTTACTTCTCCTTGTGATTTTTGTATTTCCCCCATATGGATAGTTCTTCATCACTCGTATAAGTTTTATTGTCCCTTGGTTTTTATCCTCCTCTATCCCTATGTTTAATTGACCAATTGAGTTATTTTTTCATTGCCCTTCCTTTCTTACCCGCTCTCTCCTTATTATATGTTATTGTCCTTGAAGTGTCTTTTCTCCACCATTTTGATTTTTGCAATGCCTCCCTTGTTCTTTCTTCCTTCTCTCATATCATTTGTATTGCTCACTTGGTTTTTATTTTTCTCCCTAATTATGTTTTATTACCCAAACTTTGTTTCCAATTCATTCTTTATAATGTTTTCGTTCTTGGTTTTGTTTCCTCCTACCTTCTCATGATTTTGTATTGCATCCTTGGTTCTTTACTTTTTATTCCTTTTATATTTCCCTCTTGTGTTATTGTCTCCTCCCTCCTAAGATATGTTTATTACCGTTTTATTATTGTCGCCCTCTTTCCTCCCCGCTGCTTATATTGTTTTTAGCCCCTTTGGTTTCTTACACCCTCCGTACTTATATTTCATTGCCTCTTTTGCTTCTTTCTTTCTTTCTCCATTTTATGTTTAAAATGTCTCCCTTCTTTTCTCTCTCCTTCTCTACTCTGTTTTTACTATCCTCTTGGTTTATTGCCTTTATTAATGCCTCCCGTTGTTTCTCCCTTCCTCCCTCCTTATAATTTGTAATGCACACTTAGTTTTTATTCTCCCCCTTCCTTCCTTTTAATTGTATCGGCCTTGGGTTTTTTTAATACCTGCCTCCTTATGTTTTTGAAAAACCCCTCTTGGTTGTTTTCCCTTCTCTGTTATGGTGTTATCTATTGCTCACTTGGTTTCCTTCTACCTCTCTCATTACGTTTTTTATTGCCACTTTGGTTCCTCTCCTCTTTTATTATGATATTTACATTGCCCTCTTCCTTCCTATTCTCCCCAAATAATTTTACCACCCTCTTTGTTTTATATATTCCGTCCTTATGTTTGTTTATTGGCCCCTTTGGTTTCTGTTCTCCTTCCCTCTTGTAATGTTTATGTTTTCCCCTTAATTTCTGTCCTCCTGTGTATTATCATTTGTATTGTCCACTCGCTTTGTTTCATCCTCAATCCTCACGTGTACGTTTGTTACTGCCTCCTTGGTTTCTTTCCCCCTCTATTCGTATATTTTAATTTTCCCATTCTTTCGACCTCCTTCTTTATTCTTTACTACCTTCTTGTTTATCCTTCTTCCATCCTCCTTATGCCTGTATATTGCCACTTTGATTTTTCTCCTCTCCCGTCTGATGTTTTTCTATTGCCTCCTTGGTATTTTCATCCTCCCTCCTTATGTTTTGTTATTTTCTCCCGCTTCCCTCCTCCCTCCTTATGTTTTGTAAAGCCCCCTTGGTTTATTTCTTCCACCCTCTATATGGATTTTTATTCTCACCTTAGTTTTCCTCTTCTCTCCTCTTTGTAAAATAATTGTGCCCTTTATTTTCTAACTTTCCGCCTGATGTTTTTCATTGCCCTTTGGCTTCTTTTCTCCTCCCAGCTTATGTTTTTAGTTGTCTTCCTGTGTTGTTTCCTCCCCTTCCTAGTATTTGTTTATTAATCACTTCGTATCCGTCTTCCGTCCACTTGTGATTTGTAAATGTCTCTTTCTTTCCTTCTCCTTCATATGTTGTATTGCACTTTTTGTTCATTTCTTCCTCCATTCTCGTTTGTTTTTGTTTCCCCTTGGCTTCATTCATCCTCCTTTTAAAGTGTTTTTCTCTTCCTGGTTTTCTCTTCACCTCCCTCCTTATGCTTTTGTTTCCTCCTCCATCCTTATGTCTTTATTTGTCCTATTTTGTTTCATCGTTCCACCTTACGTAAGCTTTTTTTCATTGCCCCTTAGTTTCATTTGTCCTCCCTCTTTAAGTAATTATTGCCATCTTGGTTTCTTGACTCCTCCTTTATTATTCTCAGCTGATTCTCAATGATTATAGAATTTATTTTCTTTTGATTTTGAGCTTGAGCTTGAAGTTAAAAAGGTAAAACATGCTACACAGAGGAACAAGAGGGACGAAAGATACCAGAGGGACAGTCAAACTCATAGATCGGAAACAAACTGACACGCCATGGCCAAAAATAAAAAGACAAACAGACAAATAATAGTACAGATGACACAACATAGAAAACTAAAGACTAAGCAACACGAACCCCACCAAAAACTTGGGGTGATCTCAGGTGCTCCGGAAGGGTAAGCAGATCCTGCTCCACATGTGGCACCCGTCGTGTTGCTTATGTTATTACAAATCCGGTAAAAAGTCTAATTCGGTAAGTCACATTCGTGAAAAGGGAAGGGTATTGTAGTTACGACATAAGGAACATATCCGATATCATCTGTGAAACGGTTATTCCATAACGGTCAACCAACTCGTGATGGCGTCCGTAAAATTTACGAAGGGATGATTTCAACTTCACCATTTGGAACTCTTGGCTTAATAGCTTCCTTGTGAGCAGCAATCCTCTATCAAGGAAATCATGATAGGAAACACAAGCCCGGGAAAATCGTATCAATTGGGAGATATATACTCCGTAACAAGTGATCAGTATGCTGGAGTTTCTTATTGACAACATATTTGTTGAATTTGGAGATAGACTTGTCCTATGGGAACGAACTGTGCGCCTCTCCTTGCCGACCTCTTCTTATTTTCATAGGAGTCGGAGTTCCTTCAGACACTTGTCAAAAACAAGACGATCAAAGAAGCCAGGTCATTTAATTTCACATTCAGAAATATTGATGATGTTCTTTCTATTAACAATCCAAACTTTTCTGATTGGGTTCCATTAATATATCCCCCCAGAACTAGAAATTAAAGAAACAACAGACACGGATTCCTCCAACTCAATTTTAGACTTATACCTCGAATTTGACATACACGGTCATCTCAGTACCACAATCTATGACAAACGAGACGATTTAATTTTGAAATTGTCAATTTCCCCCACCTTAGTAGCAATATACCAACTTCACCTGCATATGGCATATACATTTCGCAGCTTGTTCGGTATTCAAGCTGCTACTCAGAATTTGTAAAACGTCACCAGTGTCTTAGCAGAATGTTGATGAACCAGGGGTATGACAAAGAACGTCTCGTCCTTTTTCTAAAAAAGTTCATCGGAAGGTACCAAGACCTTGTTGATAAATATTCCGTATCAACTTCACAACTAATACACGAGGTCTTGAAGTAAAGATTCTTAGTACTGACGTTGTTTATCATCTTAATAACGTTTTATAGAATTCTTTTATTTGTCTTTTTTAATACATTTTTACTGATAGTCTATTTTTGGTGATATCAATTTGACGTGGCTCGGTACTTATACATCCCGTCATTGTGTTCTTGTGCGATGGTAAATTGTTGTATTCTTGTCTTTCATTTTTGCTTATGTGCTTTGTCTATATGCCTTTTTGTGTTTCTTTGTTAAATATTTGTTTTTATAGTGATTAAGATTATAACACAATGTTGACTGTTGTACCCCTATTTCGACATTTTTACCTCTTATGTCTGTTTGTTTTGTTCACACATCGTTGTCAATATAATGGAATTTTATGCGACTGTCATACAAGTGAGAGGTTTAGCTAACTATAAAACCAGGTTAAATCCACCATTTTTTACATAAGAAAATGCCTGTACCAAGTCAGGAATATGACAGCTGTTATCCATTCTTTTGATGTGTTTGAGCTTTTGATTTTGCCATTTGATTAGGGACTTTCCGTTTTGAATCTTCCTCGGGGTTCGGTATGTTTGTGACTTTACTTTTTACTAGTACAACACAATATTCTATGAGAGTAAAGTCACACTGTATAAGACCAAGTCTTAACAATCCTCGACCTATTCTTTATCTATATCTTTTATTCCTTCTATCTAAAGTCTTTTTTTTTTTTCACTCGGCTAAAAATTTGAACAAAAACTTATTTGTCCAATAAAACAATCGAACATAAATGTAAAAATAATTAAGTCGTTAATAAAAGGAAAACATTATACTTATACACTCAAGATTGATAAAGTAGACGTTTATTTATCGAGTAAGGTTCATACTTTTGTCGAGTAGGGTTCAGACTTTGGTCGAGTATGGTTCAGACTTTGGTTAAGTATGGCTCAGTCTTTTAACCTTTGGTCGAGTATTAAGACATTGAAAGCAGATCGTGAACTGGTTATTTACAGGACGAGAATGGTTTAAGATTGTTTGAGCTTGGTCAGAGTTCAGACTTTTCAGTATGGCCAAGATAAAGGTCCAGTACAAATCAGAACAGTCAAGTATGGTTAAGAATGGTGTCTAGTAACATTAAGTAAATTTCAAACCCATTCAGAATGGTCGAGTAAAAACCAGTCGAGTCCAGTACAAATACTGTTCATTTCAGATTTTTACTGGTTTGTAGAGATATGTTTTGTAGAAATATTGATATGAATTCTGCAATGTTCTGGTTTAACTATAACTTACAAGTACAAAACAATATGCTGTGAGAGTAAAGTTACACTATATAAGTTTGTTTCAAAAATAAAAAAAAAATATCAAATTGAATTAACTAAGTTTTGATGTTTTTACCTCATCCAAAGTTTGTCCATCTATAGATTCCACATCCGAAGTTTCCTCATCTGAAGTTTCCTCATCCATGTCCTGCGAAAATAGAACATTTATTTAAATATTGTCATAAACTGGTACTAAAGATTTTTAAACATTGTTGTTTCTCAGAACTGAACACATAGTTTTATCTGGTCTACAAAAGATTTCTTCGGAGAAAAAACGAATCATGTCAGGAGTTTAGAGCCAAATGAGCCATATGTACATTAGAAACTAATGGTTCCATAACTATTGGTTCTGATGGGAACCATCTCAAAATGCTATGTTGCTTGCAATTAAGTCTGTTGTGATGTATTGTTTTTTAAGTAAACGGGATAATTCCATTAAAACATTTTTTTTTCAAAGATGTCCCACTAAAATTAGTAATATTTAACTTTGCTATAAATGTCTCAATGTTTAAACATTGAAATATCCACTAGTACAGAGCGGAGACATGACTCTAAATGTATTGTGATGTAAAGAACACATTAAATATATTTCAACTACATGTAACTTGTTGGTCCATGAATTCCGAAATACAGGTTACCTCTATGTACTCAACACCTTTCAGAAGGGATGGACACTCAAATCTAGGAGTTTTCAATTAAAGAGAGGGGACACCATTAATGTATAAAATCACGGGAGGGGGTATCTCTACACACGTCATTAGAATTAACGTCCTAATTTGACCGGATGTGACTGCGAATTTGTGCATCACGCTCATCAAAACGAAAGCCAAAATCTGGCAAGGATAATACTGACGGTCGGAAGAAGACCAAGAGATGACCATATTTTTAGTCAATCTTTGAAGTTCTGTATATTTCTAAGTGCGTTGGATATGAACACTTTTGCAGTTAAGTCTTGCATTCTCGTTATTTGAAATGACATGTGTTTAAGACAAATCTTTGATTGTTTCTGTTTAATTCATTTACTATTTCTATGGACTCGAAACAATCGAAAGCTTGAAAAATAACTGAATAGACAGCTGCCTTTTGTTTAATACTGTATATTTCCGTCCATATGGTTGTTGTTTTTGTCATGTTTGCTGTCTCGTTGAAATCTTGCACAACTATCCCTTTATTCCAACAAATGTGTTAAGCTTCAAGTAGATCTATCAAAGCATTTGCCAAAAAACTTAACAAAAATACGAAGTTTATAATTTGGTACACCATATTCGCGTTTTGTCTTCATATACTCGAATAAAAACAGTCAAATACGATGTGGAAGAACATTTTAAAAAAAAATCCATTAAATTAAGTAAAATAAGTCTAAGGCAATCTATACCTAAGAATAGAAAAACCTTATTGTTACGAATAATTCTACATTTTATAAACTGTTAATTTATAGAAAAATGAACATATCAATGATGTTTCATGTCAACACAAAAGTGTCGTGTGATACACTCGTCCGGCAAGGCCATGTACAACTAGTGTAAAATAAACTTAAATCTGAAAGTAAAAGTACCGCAACTTTGGAATGACAAACCAGAAAATAATCAAAACCAAAAAAGGAGTTGCCTGTAATTAATTCCACCAACAGCGTCAAGTTTTGGGTAAATTAATCTAAGCATACTTTAGTAAATTCGCAATGAAAAAACATGCCTTAAATCTGACAGTGAAAATCCCGATACTCGGGGAAAAGTATTAATAAAAATACCGAACTTAAATTCAAAAACGAGGAAGTTTATAAAACCTTAGAAAATCAAACGTTCGACTTTTTCAACCAACAGAACAAATGGAAAACAACTGTTATATTCCTGACTTTGTACGACACATATAAATAATTCAAAAACAAAAGAGAGTTTTCTTTTATCAATCCCAGCATTATTTATTATAAAGTAAATTGATCAATGCACGAGTGAGTACTTTTTTTATGTTACAGCTGTTACAGAACTAATGACATACTAGATGGGTTTCAGTATTGTTATGCTTTATTTGCAGCATTGATAACCTGGCTAAATGGGTTTCAGTATTGTTATGTTTTATTTGCAGCATTGATTTCCAGGCTAGATGGGTTTCAGTAGTTTAATGTTTTTAGATGGGGTTAAGTATTTTCATGTTTTATTTGCCGCACTGATTACTATGCACGTAATAGTCACCAGGCTGGCTTGAGTCCAGTATTTTAACATTTTATTTGTATCATTGATGAATAAGCTATATTGGGTCCATTAGTTTTTTAATGTTTGGTTTACAACACTGATGACCAGACTAGATGAGGTTCAGTATTTTTCTGTTTTATTTATAGTACTAATGGAAAGATTAAATGGGGTTAAGTATATACAACAGAAATGACCAAGGTAGATTTTGTACAGTATTTTTATTTTTTTTAACAGCACTAACGACAAGGCTAGATGGGGTCCAGCATTATTATGTTTTGTTTTCAGCAAATATAACCACGCTAGATAGGGTCCAGTATTTTTTGTATTTCTGTTACAGCAATAATCATAAAGCTAGATGGTGATAAATATCTTTATCTTTTATTTAATGGATCAAAGCTAGATGGCTTCCAGTATTTTTCATTTTAAGTATCAGCACATATGTTATTATGCTAGATGGGGTCCAGTTATTTGATGTTATATTTACATCACTGATGACCAGGGTTGATGGGGTTCAGTTTTGCAATCTTTTATTTTCAACACTAATGACAACGCTGAATGCGTTCATTATTTTACTGTTTTATTAACAGCACCGATGACCAGGGTAGATAGGGCCGGTATTTTAATATATTATTTACAGTCATTACGACTAGTTTAGATTAGGTGCATCTTTATTTTATGTTTTATTTACAGAACTGACAATTTCTATATACAAAAACCATTAACAAAAATGTCGAACTCCAAAGTAAAATTTTAAAAAGGTTTCATTTACAGAACTGATGACAAGGCTAGATGGAGTCCAGTATGTTTATGTTTCATTTACAGGACTAATGACAAGGGTTGATGGAGTATAGTTTATTAATATTAATTTACAGGACTGATGACAAGGCTAGATGGAGTCCAGTATTTTTATGTTTCATTTACAGGACTAATGACAAGGGTAGATGGAGCACAGTTTGTTAATATTCATTTACAGGATCGATGACAAGGCTATATGGGGTCCAGTATTTTTATGTTTCATTCACAGCTAAGATGACCAGGCTAGAGGAGGTTCCGTTTTTTATGCTTTATTTACAGCACTAATGACAAGGCAAGATGAGGTTTAGTATTTTAATGTTTTATTTGCAGCACTGATGACCAGGCTAGATGGGGTTCAGTATCTACATGTTTTATTACAGCACTGATGACCAGACTAGATTGGGTTCAGTATTTCTATGTTTCAGTTGCAACACTTATGACCAAACTAGATTGGGTAAGTATTTGTATGTTGTTGTTTTTTTTTTTTTTGCAGCAAGGCTGACTACTAGTATTCAAGCAACAGTGACCAAACTGGATTGAGTCCAGCATTTTAACATTTTATTTGTATCATTGATGACTAAGCTAGATTGGGTCCATTATCTTTATGTTTTTAATTGCATCACCAAAGACTAGGGTAGATGGAGTTCAGTATATTTTTGCATTATATACAATAGAAATGACCAAGGTAGATTTGGTACAGTATTTTTATGTTTTATTGACAAGGCTAGATGGGGTCCAGCATTATTATGTTTTGTTTTCAAAAAAACATGTGAAGGCTAGATAGGGTCATGTACTTTTTTTTTTTATTTCTTTTCCATCAATAATCACCTAGCTAGATTGAGTTCAATATCTTTTTCTTTTATTTAATGGATCGATGACTAGATGGCTTCCAGTATTTTCCTTTTAAGTTACAGAACAGATGTTACAGTTCTAAATGGGGTCCAGTTATTTTAGGTTATATTTACAACATTGATGACAAGGGTAGATGGTGGTTTATTATTATCATCTTGTATCTACAACACTAAAAACAAAGCTGGATAGGGCCAGTATTTAACAGTTTTATTTACAGTCATTATGACTAGTTTATAGTGGGTGCAGTTTGTTTATGTTTTATTTACAGAACTGACAATTTCTATATAAAAAAGCATTAACAAAAAACGCCAAGGTAAAATTTTAAAAAGGTGGAAGTCCATATAAACTGACAAAATAAAACGTTAAACTATATCAATCAACTGAACGAATGGAAAACAACTGTAATATATCCTGACTCGATATAGGCATGTTTCGAAGAAAATGGTGGGTTGAATATGGTTTTATACCTATCAAAACATATATATTACAGTTGTTTATAGTTGTATTGACGAAATTGGGTGAGCACCCCAAACAGTCTTTATTGGTTATTTGACAATAATAAGGATCCAGAAGCCATAACCATGTAAAAATACATCACAGAGATACTGCACAACTGACTCAAGAATTCAAACAAACACTCAAATAAAAGCCGACAAATAAATTAGTGTAGTTGATAGTAAATCTGACAAGGACGCCAACAAAAAGTGTTTTATAGTTGATAGCACATATGTTATATCATTGAAATATGATGAAGAATTAGTTTTGTATGTGTTAATTAAAACACTGAACACCAGGCTACATTGTAGATGAGTCCCTTTATTGTATTTTAAATGTTCAATACTGAAGGTCCGGCTTGATGGGTTCCAGTCTTTTTATGTCTTATTGACAGTACTCATGAACAGACAAATAAAGGTACATTGTTTTATAATTGTTTGAAACACTGACGATTTGTCTAGAAGGAGTTCAGATTTTTATGTTTCATTTACATGACTGATGACAAGTCTAGATGGAGGACAATATGTTTATGTTTCATTTACATGACTAATGATAAGGCTATATGTAGTACAGTATGTTTATGTTTCATTTACAGTACTGATGACAAGGCTAGATGGAGAACAGTATGTTTATGTTTCATTTACAGGACTGGTGACAAGGGTAGATTGAGTGCAGTATCTTTATGCTTCATTTACAGGACTGATGACAAGGGAAGATGGAGTACAGTATGTTTATGTTTCATTTACATTATTGATATCAAGGCTAAATGGAGTTCAGTATCTTTATGTTTCATTTACAGTACTGTTGACAAGGGAAGATGGATTACAGTACGTTTATGTTTCATTTAGTACACGACTGATGTCAAGGCTAAATGGAGTTCAGTATATTTATGTTTCATTTACAGGACTGATGGCAAGGGTAGATAAGGTCCCGTTTTATTGTTTTATCTACAGCACTGATGGATAGGCTATACATTATTTGTGAGTTTTATTTCCGACACTTATGGCCATGCTATAGCATTATACACTTGGAAAGAATCGAGTGTTTCTATGTTCTATTTATAATATTACCTGGGAGGATATACAAAATTCAAAAATATTTTGCGGCTCTTTTCTTTATCTGGTCATGAGTAATAGACTTGGTTGCGTCCCCTATTACTATGTTATATCTTTAGTTATAATAACCAGGCTTGATCGGGTTCAGAATTTCCATGTTTGATATTTAGATGTAATTATCAGGCTAGAACGGGCTCATAATTATTTCCTTGTTCTGTCTTAAGTTATAATTACGAGACTTGATCGTGTCAAGTATTTTCATGTTTTATCGTTAGTTATCATAAACTGGGGCTTGATCATGTCCATAATTAGCATGTTCTATGATTGTTTTTCGTTTTTTTGGTTTTGTATGGCGTTGTCAGATTGTCGTCGACCTATACGTTTGAATGTCCCTTTAGTATCTTTTATCGTTTGATCATTAGTCAAGCTTTACCAAGCTTGATTGTGTCCAATATTTCTATGTTCTAGCTAAGTTACAATGACCAGGCTTGATAGGGTTCAATATTTCTATGTTTACGATTCTTATATGACAGTTCAGTAGGACAACCTGAAGCGTCTGAGTAAGGATTCGGTGCTCAGTGATTCGGTTCTCTAAATGACGTTGTCAACACGTAATTGCGGCCATTGTTTTACGTTGGATTTGGCAATCCACGTTATAAAGTTGCATTTATGACATTCTTGGATGCTTAATCTTTTTGCAACACAACATACGAGGTCAAAAATTCATTTCAGATATTCAACTAATTATTTTCAAATAAGTGTGCTTTCAAGAAATTATTTAAACGGCAAAAATAAAGTGTAAAATTATTTGAAATATTAAATGCCATTCATCATCATTTCCCATTCATATAGTGAATCCACTATTTATGCCCAACGTTTATAAATTAAAATCGGATTTCGGCTAAAGATATCCGCAGACTGTAAGTTCTCAAGAAAAGGAGGAGGGGGAGACTTTGGCATTTTTTCCCAAATATAATGACCATAGGAACTTTGTTACTTTCTAATTTGCTGAACGTCTCAGGTTCCACTCAAAAGTCCATGTACCAACTCATAAGAATGTAAGACATATTCGCTTTAACTGTTGACTTCTTTATACCTGGTCTAATATAAATATATTTGTCCCAGTTCATACATGTATACCCCAAAATTTCTAAACTTCCATGCAGGCAAGAGAAAAGTTCAATAAAAAATCAAACTTATAAATGTAAAATACAAAGGGCAAAAGAAAATTAAGGGGATGACCATTTAATTTTCTGGGGTTGAGGCAGGCAGAGTTCTCGAAATATTTTTTTCCCTGTAGGTCCTTGATGAAATTCTTCTGGTCCTCACTATTATTTCTATTGCAAAATTGCAAAATTGTGTCAGTCCTTTGCAATTTTTGGTGGTATAAACCTTCAGACCACTACATTTCGAAAACTCTGCGCTGGAGAATTTAAGGGGACAGAATATTCATTTACCTATATTGCTAGTATGGCTTATTTAAGTTGTCTTGCCACACGAACATTTATTTGCAATCTGTACACATATTAGAGAATTATTTCCTGCATTTTATTGGACAGAATATCATTTAATCCTGTGTCAGCACTCTTGAGTAATGTTTAGAGTTTTGTATTTGTTACCATGATTACATGTACATGTACCAGACCCCTAATACTCCTGCCCCCCTCCTCTCAAAAAAATAAATCAATCTAAATTAAATAGCCATTCTCTAAATTCATCATGTTCATATCTCTGAAATTATCAAAGAAATTTACAAAATGAAATTAACCAATCACCCACCCATTTGAAAGCTTATACATTCCTCCCATGAAATAACAAAATAATTCATCTTACAATTTCATTATACAGGTATCTGACATGTTATAATCTTCCAGCAATCTAATTTAAATGAAAATCCATTTACAATATTACTTTCTCAAACTTCATTAATATTATCAAATCCAATTTGTGATTTAGTGACAATTTGGTCATGGCAGTGGTGGTTCCATCAATCAAAACAAATGTGTTGTGGTTGTCCCCAAAATGTATAAAAATTCAGCTTGTATCTACAATGTACATGTTAATGATGTTTATGTACAATATTGAATATGAAAATGTAAACAAAAGGTTTGGTATAACATATATTTGCTCAATGTTAAACCTTATAATTATTTTTCAAGAAATGTTTCTTTTTTGCCTGTCACTTATATTTAGCAAAAATGTAAGGGGCATTAGGTGGCATAATTTTTAATAATACATGCATTTTGTTGGTAAAATTTCTGTGTTGATGATGGCAATGATATATTTAATTTTCCTGTGAGAAATTTAATAAAAACATTTAGTAATTGTACATGTTGTATGTACACATACTTTGTATTTACAGGATGGAGAAAGATGTTCACTAATGGATTAAACAGAGAACTTTTACATATAAAATATATTGCAACAACACATTTTAATGAAGTGATTTACATTTGTACATGGTGGAAGCAAAATTAGGTTTGTTAGTTGAAAACAATATGAATATAATATATTAGGGGTAAGTAACCAAAAAGTGTCTGAATAGGGTTACAAAAGTGGGCTAGTTACAATGTACTATGGTTTCAATCCCCCAAAGTATGAAACAAATATGATATACATTGTATTCAAACTGTTTTTATTAGGGAAACAGACTGTGCAAATATTCTGCATTTAATGGTCAGAGATGAAAGTTCCCAATGGAATAAGTTGGAGCCGGCACTTAAAATGAATGTATAGGATAGGCCAGGTAATCCTTCACAGACTTTAAGGGCCAATGGTATACTTTTATTTTATTTTCTATGTTCTGTAAATGTCAATATTGTTTCCTTCAGATTTGGAACTTAATTGCAAAGAATGAAGGGTACAGTAATTATAATTCCATATATATGATCGAAAACAATATAAGGGAAGTAACTCTTACATGATGTGCATCATATCCTGATGAAGAGTTAACATGAGGTTTCTGAAAGCTTTTATCTTAAAATTTTTTACTAACCACCTTTACCAAAATTCTTGAAAATTTATTCAATTTGACCATTTTTTTCAGATAAGAGAACTTACTTGAGCAGACCATATTGGGGTAATCGATGGACATAACAATGAAATACAATATCATAATTAACATTCTTCATAACTTTTGATTGAATTAACAAACTTAATTTAATAAAGATAATAACCAAATATATTCTTATTTTGAGAAAACAACAGATCCTGTCAGAGGAATAATTTTACTGGATGATGACATTTGAATACCTGGATTCAGCAATTAATATGAAATTTATTAAGAGAGATATGTTAATGTGCAGATTTGTTTCTTAGTTGGTAACCCCACCAGATACTCCATGTTGTTCGAGTGATTATTACATGTAGCAGAATTTTTTGCTGAACTAATGCAGCATTTAATAAATGAAACTTTAGCAGTTTGTGGACTCCTACTTCCCACATAATTGTTGTAAAAAGAGGAATTTAGATATTAGAGACTCATCAACATTAAAATGAAGATGTGGATAAGTGAAATGTATGTTGCAATAAATTCAGATATTGACTTAATATTTTTATGAAATTTTCAAAAACTGTAAATTTTGCAATCACATTTTCGGTTTTAAAATGAACAAACTTAAACATAAGGAATTATATAACAGTGATATTGCTTTGCTGAATCTTCCCTTTGGCCTCAAGTGTTTCACTTTTATTTTGCATGAGTGTAATTTTTTTCTTTGAATGTTTGCGAGTTTGGTCGATCCTGCACAATTTTTATGATATACAAGGTCAACACTTCATACAATAAATCTAAATACTTAACCCATTATCCTGAAATTTTAACACAAGATAAGAATTGAAGAAACAAAGCTCCCTTTTGCTTTTGACGATTTCAAGTTTTGTCATTTAAGAATTATTTGACTTTATTCATGGAAAATTACACATCTACTCAAGTGTACAAGAACTAAACTTTGCTTTGATACTTTTTCAAGAAATTGTATCACAAGGCTAGATTTGATCAAATAAGCTAACTATTGTAATTTTAGAGTTATGGTACATTTGTACTTATTTCATACATAATTGAGTATTTATCACATGCAGCTAAAATGCTTGGATTGATTTCCTTCACTTTTGACATGTTGTTGAGATTGATTGAAACAGTTTAGTTATTTCATCCCAATCAATTGTGGGGGAGGGGTCTATGTCATTTGCATTCAACACTGCATAACTATATCAAATCACAATTTATTTATATGCAATTGTTTTTGGTAGTAGTTACTTATTAAAGGTATTATAGTTCCCTTTCATTGGCCTGCTTTAGACTTGATTACAGTTTTAATATAAAAATAAGAAGATGTGGTATGATTCAATGCCAATGAGACAACTCTACACGATATACCAAATGACAAAGAGGTTAACAACTATAGGTCACTGACGGCCTTCAACAATGAATAAAGGGTCAGGAGGATTTACTAAATAAATAATCTGGCCTGGTAAGAACTGAAAATAAATAACTTGACACAAGATTGGCTGAAAATTAATATTCTGCATCTCAAAATGCAGGGTAGACATGATAGATCAGGATACAAATGTATTCAAAAGTGTAAATTTTATAAAAAATGAGCATGTGTAGCAATAGATGATGATGATTAAGTCAATCAAGAAAAAAAATCCTACTGCACCCCCTCACATCACCTAGAAAATCAAATGATTGATCCTCTAAGATACTGCACATTGAATTTTAAAAAGTAAAAACACAGACATTTTAGACATACATAGCAAACCATAAATTAAAAAGCATAAGCCCATAAAAACGACACACGCCTTTGTCCAAAATTTAATTTAAAAAGAGCCCGCACTCCCTTTTTCCAAAAACAAAACAAACAACCAAAAAACAGACAAAAACAATTAGGAAAAAAAGAAAGATGTTCTTTGACATATTTAAAGTAGATGTTAATTAAAACACATCGGCCAGTAACAGCTCACGAAGTAAATATGGATCCACGAAACGTTTACAATGTCAGAGATGTATAGTTATCAACAAATCAATCCCATGTAGGCCTATCTGGCTGTAATTTTACCAATCTTGGCCTGTTTTTGGTACAACGTTAATATGGATTCAACATATCGCATGACTTCCTTTTCATCTGGACACAAAAAATTGCAAAAAAAAAAAAGAAAGGGATCCAACTTTTATTGACATTTTACATGTTTTACGTTGATATTTGCGGCGCCGGAAATTTGCAACGTTGATCTATATACTGAAACAACTTCGGTTGAGGTCGATTCCGGCAATTATGCTTAAAAATGTCACTAACAGTTAACACTTATTTATGTCTTAAGATATATTTGTTGTGTTTTTTTTTTTTTTTATTTTTAGCGGATCATTATTTTCGAGTGATGAATAGATAACGTGTACTTCAGAAACAAGGTTACGGGAGGACCACGCCCCCGTAGTAGGGACACACAAAATAAAGGTGATCGTTCTCCATTTTTACTCGATAGAAATGCCTATTGTTTTCATAATTTATACATTATGTCCCAAAGATTACTATATGAAAGTATAAAAAAATCAAGGCGGAGATTTTTTAAGAAACAGCTGATAATTATAGCAGACCTATAGACGCAATAGAAAAAAGACAAAAATAGTGCCTTCTTCAATTTCGAAAAAGGAATCTATAATTCTACAATTTATTGACACCTATTGTGATTTTTAAAGGGGTTGAATAACTAAAGATTCACCTTTTTGTGAGATTTGGACGATTTTTTACTTTTTAAACAGAAACTTTTCCAATTTTTAAATCTACCACACATGCAAAGAAAAATCTATAAAAAAGAGACCCTTTCTTTAAAATGGGTACACATTTTTGCCCTGGATTGAACTCCCCTATTCTTTATGGATTTCGATGCCAAATACTACCGAGAACAGTATTAGTATAAAAATTATTGAAAATCGAAGGATATATATTTTTTTGACCCATTTCGAATATCGCCATTTAATTTTACAGTGTAGAAAAATTAAAATCCTTAATTCTATGTTTAGATATAAAAAATAAATAAGATTTCCTGTTGTTTTAGAATATAAGAATGACAATAATACGTAATTTTATATACTTTTCTCATATAAACGTGTATAAAATCAACAGTTCTTTGTATTAAACGAAAGAAAAAAGTTAACGAAAGCGCGTCATTTTTCAGTTGACGTCAGCCGACACAAACTAGTCCAATTTTGTGCGCGGGACTACTGATCGCCACCGAATCACAATTAGGCGAAAAAAGGCACATTCTGTTGTCCTACTGAGTTGTAATTTAAAATCCAAACGTATCTATTAGCTATCAATCATCATTTAATATACTTTGAGGCCTTTCGTCAAATTAAAAACTATTGCTTGATCGGTTATCAGAGGGAATTTTTGAATGTTCAAAAACACTATTTCGTGGAAGGGCAGACTTAACATTTACAGAGGTTGTAGACTAATTACCATAGATAACACACACAAAGAATAATTTATTTTTTTTAGGTTATGCTCAAAAAAGATCTAAAAGCAAAGTGTGTCGTAAATTTTTTTTGGCGATTTTTTTTTTATTTAAAGACACCTACTCTGTTGCTATGACTCATTTGAAAGGTATTTCATTGAACCCATACATTTCATTGTTTAGTACTGTGAATTTAAATGTTATTATGTCCATTTGTAACCTAAATATATAAAAAGTAAAATATCAAAAATACCAAAGTCCAAGGAAAATTCAAAACGGAAAGTCCCTTATCAAATGGCAAAATTAAAAGCTCAAATACATCAAACGAATAGAAGACAACTGTCATATTCCTGACTTGGTACAGGCATTTCCTTGTGTAGAAAATGGTGGATTAAACCTGGTTTTATATCTATCTAAACCTCTCACATGTATGACAGTCGCATGAAATTCCATTATAACAATGTGTAAACAAAAAAAAAAACAAACATAATATGTAAAAATGTCAAAAAAAGGGGTACGGCAGTCAACATGGTGTTATAATTTTAATCACTATAAAACAAACAAATATGTCAGAAAATAAAAATAAAATGACATATAGACAAAGCACATAAGCAAAAATGAAACACAATAATACAACAAATGACGATAGCACAGTAACACAATAGCGGGATGTATAAGTACCGAGCCACGCCAAGAGGATATTATCAAAAATAGATTAAACAGTAAAGTAACTAATTTACAAAGACAAACAAAAGAACACTATAATACGTAATTATCTTTACTTCAAGACCATCGTGTATTATTTGTGAAGTTGATACGGAATATTTATTAACAAGGTCTTGGTATCTTCCGATGAACTTTTTTTAGAAAAAGTACGAGACGTACTTTGACATAACCCTGGATCATCAACTTTCTGCTCAGACACTGGTGACGTTTTATAAGTCTGAGTAGCAGCTGTAAGCTCTTGAATACCGATTGAGTTGGGAAATGTATATGCCATATGCAGGTGAATTTGGTACATTGCTACTAAGGTGGGGGAAATTGATAATTTCAAAATTAAAATCGCCTCGTTTGTCATATTCTGGTACTGAGATGACCGCTTATGTCAAATTCGAGGTATAAGTCTAAAAATGAGGCGGAGGAAGCCATGTCTGTTGTTTTTTTAATTTCAAGTTCTGGAGGATATAAAAACAGAAAAGTGTGGATTGTTAATGAAAAGAACATCAACAATATATCTGATGGTGAAATTAAATGATCTGGCTTCTTTGATCTTCTTGTTTTTGACAAGTGTCTAAAGGAACTCCGACTCATATGAAAATAAGAAGAGGTCGGCAAGGAGAGGCACACAGTTCGTTCCCATAGGAATGCCGACAATTTGTTGAAAGAAGTCTACCTCCAAATTCAACAAATATGTTGTCAATAAAAAACTCCAATATTAGAATATGAAGCGAGATGATGCATAAACTATTTTATTTTTTTACGTTTTCAAGGTAAAATTATCAACTCAAACACGCCTGAACAAAAAAAAGTGTACTCGACACATGCTCGATTTTCTCTTTTCGAAGAAATTCTGGCCCATTTTTAGAATTCATTCTCCCCAAATAAAAATCTGTCGCTGGGGCGGAGATTCAAAGTTAGGCTTTAAAAGATCAATCCTTTATATTTTTTGGTGATTTTTTTTCGGCGGAATTTATGCTTATGCACAAAAAGATCCACATGAATTTGAACCTACCACAATCGACTGCTTTGTGGAAATGCTTCTTTAATTAAAATTTTACAAATATCTCGAAGCTCCATACTATAATTTAAGTAAAACACGTATATATAAGATGCATACAATCTTAAATTATGCAACATTAAACTTTTAAAGCCCATAAAAACAGATGTAAAAAATTCCAACTAAGCCTTTTTTACCTTCTCTACTAAAGAGTATTTTTTCCTTTGTTAATTTCAACTTGATATCAGCCTGTACGTACCAAATAATTTTGCACATGGAGGTGATGTCCATATAGACAAACATTGTCTTGCTTGTCCTCTATATTTGAGGGTATACATTAATTGCAGATTGGCCATAATCTATGAATTTTCACAAAAAACATGCTAGGAGGCATTTTCCATGATGCCACGACTACATGTAATGTGAAGTTATATAAATCACAAATTACCTGTTTTATTGATTTCGATTAATATCTTTATGAATTAAATGTTCAATCGTTCCTTCCTCAAAAGAAAAAAGAAGGAGGGATATACTATTTCCTCTAGATTGTGTAATTTTTTTAATGATATGGCTTTCTTTAAAACTACGGTAATGCACATATATATCAAGTTTGTAAATTATATATATCTGAGTAAGTAATATTAATAAATTGATCGACAGTCATATTATTAAGGTAGGATATGTATGGTTCATTGAAACAAAAACTTTCCTGAGTGTGTCCGCAGATGTGTACTGGAGCCATGTTATAACCAAACAAAGACTGTCCAACAATATATGTTTAAAGTTCAGAAAGGGATAATGCTAATGTGATATGTATATGAGCCCTGCTCAGACACAATTTGTCGTATGTTTGAACCGACCAGCCTTTGCTTCGTCTAAAATTTAGTAGAAGGAAGCCGTGTCTGTTGTTTCTTGAATTTTTAGTTCTTAAGGATATATCAATGGAACCCAATCAGAAAAGTTTGGATTGTTAAAGGAACGAACATCATCAATATATATGAATGTGAAATTAAATGATCTGGTGTCTATGATCTTTTTGTTTTGGTGCGAGATTCAAATTTAGGTTTAAAAGTATCAATCTTTTATCTTTCTGGTGATTTTTTTTCGGCGGAATTTATGCATATGCACAAAAAGATCCACATGTATTTGAACCTAACACAATCGACTGCTTTGTGGAAATGTGTCTTTATTTAAAATTTTACAAATATCTCGAAGCTCCATACTATAATTTAAGTAAAACACGTATATAAAATGCATACACACTTCAATTATGCACCAACACTAAACTTGTAAAGCCCATAGGAAAGGATGTAAACAATTCAAATATACCAACTTAGCCTTTTTTTACCTTCTCTACTGAAGAGTTATATTTCCTTTGTTTGATTTCAACATGTTCAACTTGATATCAGCCTGGGTTGATTGGGTTCAGTATTCTATGGTATATGTATAGCAGTAAACTGGTTTTTAAACTCATTGTCATCAAAATAGCTTTAAACGAAATATGTTATGTAATTATCTTCCCTTGAATATCAATTTATTTGTTTTTCATTTATTATCTCCCCTTATCAATTTTAAGCAATATGATGTAAGATATGTATATTTCTATTATGAATTAATGCAAGCTAGTTTGAGTTAAACGAACCAATTCCATCTTTTTCTTTCAAAGATAAATGAGCAAAATTGCAGAAAAAAAAATGCCTTTAAAGGATATATAATTAAACTATACAATATAATAGTACAAGAATCAATTAGTATGACGAATTCCGTGTAAAATATATATGTTGAAACACACAAAATATAAGCCACACAATGACAACAGTTATAACATATTGCATATTTAATTTGTTCATTTAATAAGGTTTTGTACTTGTAGCATTATATGTATTTGCATTCCATCCTTTAACTGGTATACATTTTGGCTGGTTTGTATGCGTACTACTTATTAGGTCCTCTTATTTTATAACCTCAATTTGGTCTGTATTACGCCAATGTGTTATAAGTGAAATATTTCAAAGAAGTTAATGCTGGAAAATAAATTAAATCACAAATTCAAATTTTAAGTAATTGCAACATCTGGGATGCCAAGTATACCGCATCTCCTGTATGTCCTGGCTCGTACATGAACTTTGATGCAGGTGGGCTACACAAAATGCATATCATCAACAGTTCAATAAAAATAAATAATACTTACCGAGGCTTGGTTGAATTGTAAGATGAAGATAAATCAGAAGTTGCTCGGACCTAAAGTTGCAGTATCCCTAAAATATAAACAAAAAATGACAGACAATACTCAATTATGATAACATCTTATACAAACTTAATGTATCTAGAAGTGCAAGCTACTGGTGAGGAAAAAAAAAAAGACAAACACTAGTTATATACCAATTAAGACGAACATTCGTAAATAGAGGATGATTAGCAGTAAGGTCTTTTATTAGCCTCTAAATTGAATATTTAAAGAATGATTTTTGTGTTTAGATAATTGATACAATTGTAAAAACATTTAAACCACATGGAATTTAATGAATGTTTACTGTTTTCACAAAAACATGCAAAGAGGCACTTTCCTTGATGCCACAACTACATGTAATGTGAAGTTATATAAATCACAAATTACCTGGTTTATTGATTGTGATTAATAAGCCAGCTTTAGCTGGCACTAATGGTAGAAAACTCTCTCTACATGATCAATCGAAAAAGTTTCGTCACTCTCGTTAAATCTCGTACGATTTCTTTTTTAAATTTCGAAGTTGATCAAGTCAAGTTATATAACTCTTAAAAATATTGTTTTTTCTTTTTTTTCCTTATATTTATTAAATAAATATTGTATTCTTGCTTGGCTCCAAATATAAAGTCAATTCTTCAAATAATGAAAACGAAATTAGCATTGGAATATCCTTAAGGACATTGTCAGGACATTAGTTTAACCCTTATATTTTTAATGGCTGCCAGATTCTCGTTTAATCGCGATCTTGAAAAAACGGGACAACACGGAATAAATTCGATGTTAAATACGACATGAATTTTTGTTTGTTTACAAAAACAAGAAATTATAAATTTTAGTAACTTGTGTAGTTTATTCAAATTTTATTGTACCATGGAAATAACCGAAGTTTGGACAACAACATCTTACGCAATGTTTCATCGTCTGCTTCATCTTTCCATTATCAGTGACAAATTTCCTAAATAACCACAGGTACTTCATTTAAAAGTTACAATATCATAATTTATGATTACATTTGTAGTGTAAAAGTTCCGTCCAGCCATGGGATGGGAACACAGAAAAACACTCTGCAAGCAATAAATTTCGAGAGAAACGTAGCCGGAGGTAGTAAAATCCGGTGCTCTACCTCTGGTTGACCATGACTACTATTATTCATTTTCTACAGAATTTCCCATATCAATTTTCAGTGATAATGAAGTTGGTTATACTGTTCAATGTGAGCACGGTTATTCCTGTAGCTCACAGACAAATGCAGGTTAAATTCAAAACTTTACAAAAGTTTTAAACAAAAAAAATATATTTATATCTACATTAAACAGTCCCAGGAGATGGAGACTGGGTTTTTTTTCACTCTCTAGGTTTAATCATAAAACAGCTGTAAAAGGAGACTTGAGTCTGAGTGATACATTTATAGGTACATATATCTTCAAATCTTATGACATATATATTGTATGCACCCATATTGTCTAAAATAAGATTTTATGGTAATACCATGACTTTTGATAGGTATAGAGCATGTTACTTGGAAGTATGTTGGCTACATTCTTTGAAATTCAAGCTGCCAACACATTATTTGGATGCAATATATAAATATAATTGCCTCCCGCAGTCGCCTGTATATTTTATGCGTCAGTTTAAACCTGATCATAACATTTTTCCTCTACTGAATACTTTTATCAGGTGCACATTTCAACCTATTAATTAAAGCAATAAACACTTATGGCTATAACGTCATACTACCAAAATTGCACTGAGTACCCAATTTGCACCTATTCATCAAAAATAACTGCGGAAATCATACAAATTTCTTTGAGACTAAGCAATTTGTATTGTAATGATTTGACATTATACATGTCTTTCAACATCGGTTAATATATTTATAAATTAAATATACACAAATCGTTCACAATGAGAATATATAAACATATGAAGCACTCCCGGGAAAAAGTAAATCTACGAAAACGCCAATGGTGTCACCATGCGAAGTTGTATAATTATCATCTTTTAAAAACTTCACAACTTCACAACTACAAGTTAATTCTCATGACCAAAATAAAATTAAGTACAAACAAATAAGCAATAAAATGCTTCGCCAAGCACAGCCTAATACAACCGCAGATGTAGATTTAGCATATAAAAAACACCAAAAATTTTATGTCAGTTGAATTCGAAATCAAACATATTTTAATTTTGGACCCTTCAAACTTTGATATGGACTAATATAAAAACAGGTATAAGATGAGCCCGAACATTTCTATTCAGCAGCAGTCTCCAACTACATATCCATACTTGCCAACCTCTGACAATGAGAAATCATGTCATGTGTGAAAACGCGTGACGTAGATGCGGACTTCTTCATATGAACAATGTTATTAATTTCACAGTAATCATTATACAAATTTGTTAATATATACATGTAATAAACAAGAGTCTACTGAATTGAATTCAACTGTAACATATCTCCTTAATTTTATATGATAGTCCTACAAAAATGTTGAAAAATTATGTGTACGTTTAATTTTTTTTCTAGATTCTCTCATGTCATACATGTGAAAGCGGTACCTTTTTGGTCACTATTTATGTGTTGCGTCTAAATATGAATTGTAACACTTTATAGTGACTGACCAGGTGAAACAAATACTTCTCAAGAAACATGCAGAGAAAGAAGACAACTTGGAACAGCACCAGCCATGCCAGACTATGTATGAATAAAAACTCAGATCGGAATAGCATGGACGATATGTTAGTTATATGTCCTTGTGAATAGCAAGGAAAGCTATCAATAATTCTGAAGATTACGCAATGTTATCAGGTTTATCGTACATTTTCTGTTCAAATTTTCAAACAATCAGTGAATCATTCAAAAAGGCTAAACTAACTTTTTATTACTGAAAGTTTCAAACAATGTCATTCATGAAATAACTCGTGCGTTTCTGCGAAAAAAATCATGTGCAATTTTGTGAATTAAAGGGAAAGAAGATCCTTTTGCGGTGCACTCGTGCATGTCAATTGGGAACTGACCCAATATATTTTCTTTATCATGACCAGTTCACTGATACTGACGTCGACATTATCAAGAAGTACGCATCAAAGGAAAAATGCACAAATTACAGATAAAATAATTTACACACCCTGTTTCGTGTGTATCTCCTGCCATATCAGTACTTGTTGCATTTATATATAAATGAGAAATAATCAATGTAAAAATGGTAAATTTTTGGAGAAAAAAAAAAAAAAATTATGGAAAAAACAACCCAAAAATGTTGTTTTTGACCATATGATAACCCCCAAAATCAATTCTAACCTTTCTTTTGTGTATTGAACATGTTGAAGTTGAACCTTCTGGTACAATTTCATACATTGTCATAGAGATCCATTTACTTAAACTTAAGTTATTGTCCGGAAACCAAATGTGTCCTCGGACAACAACAGCAACATGATTGCATTACTCGAAAGCAAATTTTTGACATATTCCCCTTTTCCATTCTGAATTTTATTTTTCCGTCGTATAAAAACTTGAAAAGTAAGCTAATAAAACGAAATGCAAAAATGACATAAAACTGATTCTGAATTAGTACATGAAATTGATGTAGAAACCCAAAAACAGAAGATGATCAGGAATACATTTATACTGCTGAGTGTTCTCCCCTCAAATTTTAAACAGCATCTTAGAAAATAGCAAAATCTTTAGATTATCAACTTAACAATCCTATTTATGGTTCCTTATGCTGAGATCAAAATGAAAAACCTGATCAAAACATCATACTAAACAGGCTCACTGTAAATTCAAACTCTTCTTTCAACATTAATCATAATGATCCTCTTGCTGATCACATATATATGAGATGCAGGAAACTGGGAATACAATATAAACATCCAGATAATTTAGAAAGTAAAAATAATTCAACAAACATAAAGCGTTGTTTGCAATACTAAATAAAAAAAACAGCTAGAACTTTTAGATATTGATTAAAAAGATATTCCAAATCCTCCACCTTTTCATGAAAATAAAAAAAATAATACTTTGATAAAGTTATGAAAAGGGCGGCCGGGGGGGGGGGGGGGGGGGGGGGGAGGGGGGGGGGGGGATATGGTTTTTTGTTTGAGTTAGATTTTTTTTCATGCAAAGGGCTTCAACGCTATCATTCAAAAATTAACACTAGAAGGTATGGGGATAATCTGGATTCAGAATATTTTTTTGTCCTCTGCTTGATTAGAATTTTTTTTTTTCATCAATTTGTGAATCAGAATATTTTTGAAGAAAAAAACATACTCCATCCTGCCTTTTGAAGTTCAATGATCGTTCCCTTAACATTTTCCATATGAACTTAATATTTTATTTTAGACAAAAACTATATGTAGGACATTCGTCCTGAACATGCATGAAATATTTGCCATTGGACGTTAGGCAAACCAACAATCAATCAATAAGTAGGACATAGTCTTGGTAAGCTGGCTTTCAAGGTAGCGCCTTCCGCATATTATCTTCATGAATTAAATGTTCAATCGTTCCCCTTCTCAAAAGAAAAAAAAAGGAGGGATTTACTATTTCCTCTACATTGTGTAATTTTTTTTTAATGATATGGCTTTCTTTAAAACTACGGTAATGCACATATACATCAATTTTGTAAATTATATATATCTGGGTAAGTAATATTAATAAATTGATCGACAGTCATTTACTTAAGGTAGGATATGTATGGTTCATTGAAACAAAGACTTCTCTGAGTGTATCGGCAGGTGTGTACTGGAGCCATGTTACAACCAAACAAAGACTGTCCAACAATATATACAGATGTACACTGTAGGCATAGATCAAAGAAATTTAGACTATCCCAATTATATTTACAGGTGTATACTGGAGTGTAGTTACAACGAAACACAGACTTTTCCAATGGTATCTACAGGTGTAACTGGAAATATTGTACAATGAAATGACAACTTTTCCAATGATATCTACCATGTCTATATGTGCAAATGGAAATATCGTAAACTGAGGTCTTTTTCAATGGCACATACATGTGTAACTAGAAATATTACACAATGGAATGAGAACGTTCCAATGGTATTTACAGGTGTAACTAGAAATAACGTGCCATGAAATTAGTACTTTTCCAAAGAACGTGCAAAGAACGTTTTACTCATTATATTACGGTACAAACAATATAAGATGAAGAGCATCGTAAAGCATTGGATTGTTGTCTCCAATTTAATGTACATTCCCTTTTTATGCATTTGATTTTCGATTCATTGTTCCTCAAAACATTATCAGATATGTCTTCGGTCGAATATTGTTTAACATTTGTTTCGTTATTTGACTTCTGGTTTTTATTGTCCCTTTACTTCTTCGTCACTCATACTCTGCTAACTTTTGCTTCCATGGATGGTTGGATAAATTGGTATTTAAAGTTCAGAAAGGGATAATGCTAATGTGATATGTATATGAACCCTGCTCAGATACAATTTTTCGTACTTCTGAGCCGACCAGCCTTTGCTCTTATTCCTAAATGATTTATCTCTTTTGAGAAGCAGTTAATACACATTTTAAACTTTTAGTTTAACCCATTTGAAGATCATATCAATGACCTATCACGACAGAGGGGTGCATGACAATCAAACTACTGAGTATGTTTTTGGCGTCGACCTTGCATGGTATGTAAACCGAACTTGAAATCATACACTTCTATCTGCTTGGTGTCAGGAATCATACACTTTCATATGCTGTGTGTCAGGAATCATACTCTTCTATTTGCTGTGGGTCAGGAATCATACACATATATCAGTTGTGGGTCAGGAATCATACACTTCTATATCACGTATATGCTGTGAGTACGGAATAATACACTTTTATCTGCTGTATGTCAGGAACAATAACACAGAAATCTTATCTTGATATACCAAAGGATCTGTGCAGTTTTTCAATGACACATGTTGATCAGGTTTATGCTATTAATACTTAAGATTAGTACATACAATAAAACCTGACCTCTAAAAGTATATGCAAACACATACTGGCAAAGCAACCGACTACAAATGCATTCAAATATTTATACTTAATGAACATCAGACATTGTTTTAACATTTCTAGTCAAAACCAGAGATCCTAATTAGCCTGCGACGCTCACCTCGATCTATGTACATTTAGAACATTGAAAAAAAATCACGACTAAGATCGTTTGTTTCTTGATTATGTCTTGCTGATAATTTTTGTTGTTTATATTTTTCTTTATCTATTACTATTTGTGCATTGTATGCCAAACAATGAGTACACATCGACTGACAATTTTGGCCGTGTTGATAAATTTTCAGATCTGATTATTGTTGCTGTTCACGGTTTTTCTTTATCTTCTATAATTTTGATGCCTAATGCAAAAAATGGTAAAAAATTAATTTGTTGGGAATAACCACCTTTACGGGGTCGATCAACGATTTTAGCAATGGTTAGAAATATGTAGATCTTGTCCAGCTTATCATTTTCCTTTTTTAGTTTCTCTTTATCTAATGTGGGTTTTCAGATAACAAGCCCAACATATGTAATAATCGTCACGTAGGCGTAATAACTCCTAGAATGAGTCGACCAACGATTTTGGGCACTTGACTTATATGTACATGTACATCTTGTCTAAGATACATTGGTTAGTTCCACCACCTTGGTTGGTCCCAGATACCATTAATAAACTGATATACGATACAGTCAGACAGCAAGCTCTTAGAAACGACCGTTGTTGCTTCTTTCTAAAGAAAACATTTGGAATGATATTTCACATGTTTAAGACTGCCATTCTGAAATTGTGTTGCTTTCGCGGAAAAATGTAATTTGCGACAATTTAAAAAAAAAAATCTGTTTTCTAATTCATACATGTACTTGCCAATGGAGTCAGAAATTGTCCTCGTTCTATTTCTTAGATTATGATATGAATAAAACATATAATGCAAATTGACAGTCCAAAAACAAATACGTTATAAAGATAGTTTTTCACAAAATTGTATGTTAGTTTTTTCTAACGTTTTTCAAAGATAAACGAAGATTTAATATATTCTACGCAAGGTGTGTCTATTCGTAACCTTGGCCAATGTTGGCAGTTGCTAGAATGTTAGGGTCCTGTTTATTGAATTACTGATACTAATCATGATATAAGAGATAAATCACTGTAGACTCTATGAACACATTTATAATTTGATTCGTCAAACATGCTAAGAAACTTCAGTAAGAACCCAAAAACCATAGGATACAAAATTATAAACGCATATTCCAGAGATTGTAGTAGTTAACAGATAACTATACCACACTAAATCATAAGATAAAAAAAAATCGGGACAAGAAGAACAGAGCTTTCGGAGTAGAGAATGCTTTAAACTGAAACCTTTGTTTTAAAAATAAATAGAGGCAATATCAAATGCAAACAGAAAGTTAAAACAAAACATGGCAAAACAGTCAAATTTGTTTTCAATTTCAGATATTACCGTAACGTTTTTGATGAATTATCAGTGTAGCAATTTTCAAACTTTATATTATTAATTCAGTAACAAAGAAGGTAATTCAATTATCCCTTAGTAATTTTTACTATATAATTTGTCAGCAATAGTTCTCTAATATGTCGGTTTTACTGTATTTAAAAAAAACATATATAAATGTATTATGTTGTAGTATTTTATCTTTTGATCAAATATGTTTTGTCTTTTGAATTTTAAATGAATTGTTCTTAATTTAAGTACTATGTATTTTTATTTACACCGACATACGATACTCAACTTTTGTTGTGACTTCATAATACAATCTGCGAATACGGAAACCATTCAATTGAAAGAAAATATTACAATCTGCTCACAAGGAAACTACTGTCTCGTGACAATATGAATACAGTGGTGGTGATTATATCTAGTATTATCTTCCGTTTAAAGGATATTTTACTTTGGATTTTCCGTATAATTGATTTTCACAGTAATCATTTAGATCTGAAATGACTGTCCATGAGTAGGTTTCATCCAATTTAGAGAGAGAATCAAGACGAACATATTTTGCACAATTTTAGCCTTCATGTTTAAAGTTGACAAGAACGAACATTAATAACAAAACTAAAGTTGCTTTTAGTTATTTCAAACCTTTGACGACTTCTGAATTTACTCTTCTCTTCGCATACACTAACCTTTGTGACATTTGTATTCTAAAGTATTTTATTTTGACTCGTAAATGTCGTCTCGCTTATTCTATGTATTTCATTTTTTATTATCATTACCAATAATTTTCTCTCATATTCGGAACTACTAAAGTATTGCTTTTTATATCTTGCATTATATTCAAAGTTCAAAAGATTTGATCAATTTCTATTTTTACTTGATGTTTGTTTAATTTATGTTTGGCCTTATTGGTCTATAGATAGGCATAATGAGATCAAATACCAAACTTCACTGCATCAAATGACTTTTTTGAAAATAATTCTCCTTTCAGTGATTTTGAGTGCAAAAAAAAGATCAATCATACCAGGCATTCGACAAACTCACGTTTCGTCTTCACAAGACTCAACAGTCCCATTTGAATGAAAACAGTAATATAGGAATACCAACTTTATTAAGATTGAAAAGCACTGCAGCCCCAATATCATAAAAGTGTGGTCGAATCTGGCTAGAGCCATCTTTCCCTGAGGTAAAATTACATATTATATGATAAGGTCGGGAATTTAGGTTTAATATCTGCCTATAATATAAGTATCTGACATATTTAGTATTTTTACAGATGCAATTTAAGCCAATGTCATAAATGCATTTGATATTTGACAAATCCATGTTTACTATCCATGAATTAGTGTAACAGAGATTTATGTCTTTTTTCTGTAATATTTAAATTATATGAAAAGGATGGAGCATTGAATTTCCAGCTGTTAATTAACATCAATATGCATTTGTATTTTTCTGCTATTCAGAGCACAAGTTTGGGACTTTTTTTTTTAGAGTGGCACACTTGCAATTTTTATGTTATATAAATATAAAATATTTCTGATTTGTAATTCAAATTCATCAAATGTAACATTTTAAAGGATGGTCCCCAAACAGCTATCTTTTTGGTTTTATTTTTATTCATTTAGTACTAACAGATTTGATACAATTTTATTTCATTCGTTTTGAAATAATGCCTCTTAACCGTGTTAACCTAAATAGGTGTGACGACGTCTGACAAAATGGGCCCAGATGCGGTAAAACGTATTGTTCACTATGACGTTACAAAGTTAGCACCATGAGCATATGAATACTCGTATAGGCTTGTATGCTGTCACATTATATGCTGAGCCTACTGATGAGTCCCATTTCAAATGATCACATTTTAACCAGAAGTTGAAAGTATGAGTGAAAATTATTGGCAATGATACCAAAAAGTAAAATAAATAAATTAAGCATCAGTTTTGACTCGTGAATTTCGTCTCGCTGAATCTATTTATTGTATTTTTTATTATCATTACCAATAATCTTCTCTAATATTCGGAACTACTAACGTATTGCTTTTTATATCTTGCATTATATTCAAATTTCAAAACATTTGATCAATTTCCATTCTTACTTGATTTTTGTTTAATATATATTTGGCCTGAATGGTCTTTAGATAGTCATAATGAGATCAAATACCAAACTTAACTGCACCAAATGACCATTTTGAAAATAATTCTCCTTTCAGTGATTTTTAGTGCGAAACAAACAGATCAACCATACCAGGCATTCGACAAACGTACGTTTCGTCAACACAAGACTCAACAGTCCTATTTGAATGCAAATAGTAATATTAGAAGGCCAACTTTATTAAGATTGAAAAGCACTGCAGCCCCAACATTATAAAAGGATGGTCGAATCTGGCTAGGGCCATACCTGGGGTAGAAAACGATTTATGAACAGTTAAATTACAAAAACGTATCTGTAATATTTCATGTCAGTACATAAGTCATGTAAGTGGTGATTACTGGGCTAGTGATGCCCTATATGCGAAACGTACAACAGCAGAAACATTGGTCATGTTGTTGAAAAAACCTCGTTAATAATTTTCTACCAATCTATTTAAAAATCCAAACATATAAAAACGTTGAAGAGCTGATGAAATCAATAGTTAAAGATCCTATTCTATCTCGACATGACATAAACAATATCAAACCAACGTTTTATAAATGTGATGCGTCCGAATCGTTTCTCTGGATTTACCTAAAATTTTATAGAAAACTAGTGAAATAGTGTTCTGACAAAAGCTTTATGAGTTTTTCCTTGCTAGAAATAGATCATAGTAGGAAATTAGGTAAATGAGAAGTCGATATAGCAAGTTTATTACTGTAAAAGGCATAGAACAACTCATTCGGGCCCGGTTTGAAAGTAATACACATTAACCTACGCATAGCTGTAACTTTGTCTATAAGTAAAATATGTTGGTGTCAAATCACAGCCTCATATTGCTACAATATGGTATTTCAGCCTTGGTTTGTCTTTTATATAAATAAGATGTGATATGAGTGCCAATGAGACAACTATCCGTCCAGGTCACAATGTGTAAAAAGTAAACAAAGTAGGTCAAAGTACGGCTTTCAACACGGAGCCTTGGCTCACATCGAACAAAAAGCTATAAAGGGCCCCCAAAAGACTAGTGTAAAACAATTCAAACAGGAAAACCATTTTTTTAGCATGCATACATTTAAGACGTAACCTGCAGTGTAACGTTGTGCATTATCTTAGACTGAAATCAATGAAAAATGTAATTTATGACTGGTATATAGTAACAAGAAAGCTTCCGGCCAAATTATCTTGTGAGTTTTTATGTTTAATTGGGATTCTTTTATTGATCATCTGATTACTGAAGGAATTGGTATTTACTTATATAAGAATTTCAAAATCTCACATCAAATGCAATATTCAACCAGTTTAGAAAACTGTCTGATAGGTGATAGATAAATTGCTCTTCTTGATCCATGTTTTTGCATATAAGTATGTTTTTTATCAAAAATACCACTTTTCAAGCATGCAGAAAAAAAGGGGGGGGGACAAAATTCTCAAATATATATTATGTGTTAACTACTATATTTATATTCAATGAACAATATCTAATAAGAATAAGACATACAGGTAAAACATTGTTATTGTAATAAATAAAAACTGGTAATAATGGAAAGAGTTTCATATTTATTACTTTTATCATCCATATGAAGTTTTTCTTGTATATCGCATCTGTTTCTAGTCTATTTTGAGCTTGAATTCAGTTAAATAGTGTTTGGACGAAAGTTTTATGGGGTTTTCTTTGCTAGAAATAGATCATAGAAGTAAAGTCCAGCAGAAATCAATATTATAACAATTTTGGTGCTGTTATAGGTATAGACCCACTCATTGGGGCATTCGGAAAGTAATACATATTTAAACAAAATAGATCATACGTATAGCAGTAACTTTGTCAATAAGTAAAATATTTGGATAATTGTGGTATGAAATGAAAGTTTAAGGACCTGGATCTACTGTTGAGCCCTGGTTGAAAGTTTCTTATTAATAATACAAAGATATATGAAATTAAGATAGGACGGCATATTTGCCCTGCTGTTTAGATCAGAAGTACCTGTTTCTCTACTATTAAACTTCCGGGAACCAGTACGCTCTAATAAGCAATGAAGGAATGTTGGTGAAATTTTTCTGAACAAATCAAGCTAAGGTTTTACATGAAATGAGTGTCATTTTATTTGACCTCAAGACAAAATAGCTATGAATGCTTGAAATTGTAGAATTTCACATATTGATAGATTAATAATTTATACGTTTGATTCGTTGAAGTGCAGAGTACCTTAAATAGCAAAACACAAATCCAAAGATAATATAAACATTGAGTCTAATAATTATGTTAGACAGTGTGTCTATCGATGGAATTGCAATGGCGAGTAAGATTGGCATTTTTGTCGTAAGAAATAAAACTTGATTCGTCATAGAACAAAAACAAAGTAAATAAAAGATAAACTATACCATAATAACTCACAAAACATAAAACAGATATGAAGATGAAGAACAAAACTTTTGGAAGAAAGAATGTTTTAACGAGCTATTAAACCAGGTTTAATCCACCATTTTCTACATAAGAAAATGCCTGTACAAAGTCAGTTGTTATCCATTCGTTAGGTGTGTTTGAGCTTTTGATTTTGCCATTTGATTAGGTACTTGCCATTTTGAATTTTACTCAGAGTTCGATATTTTTGTTATTTTACTTTTTAAACCAAAACTTTAATTTGACGGAACATTATACATATATCAACCGCAAACACTTAGAAAAAAAAAAACAGATCCCAAAATTATCAAAATAGCATTAGCCATTGGTAGGATAATCAAATCAGTGTGGCGGTTTTCACAATTAGCATTATCAATTAAGAAACAAGGAAAGGCTTCTTGGATATATGTTTTCCTTGAAAATCATATATCTAAGTTATGGAAAATATAAGAGAGTGTTTTATTGACTAAAGATATGATGAGTAACTTTCTATCGGGTATATATCATGCTGTAACCGATAAATGATTTGTCAGCAACAGTGCTCTAAGTGTTGGTTTTAATTTGTTTAAACTAGCAAACCAACAAAAAGGTAATTGTTTGTAGTATTTTATCTTCTGATTAAATATTCTAGTTTTTTTGAATTTTAAATGAATTGTTTTTTTTTTTTAAACTATGTATTTCTATTTACACCTCAACACGATACTCAACTTTTGTTGTGCCATTGAAAGAAAACAATACAATCTGCTAACAAGGAAACTATTCAATTGAACTGTATACAATGATACAATGAAGAAATCTACTGTATCGTGACAGTTTTACGCCAATGTTGGAGATTATATGTGGTGTTACATTCCGTTTAAATGATATTTTACTTTGGATTTTCCTAATACGTGATTTGCACAGTAACCATTTATATCTCAAATGTCTGTCCTTGAATAGTTTACATCCAATTTGAAGTGTATATTATAGAGAATCAAGACAAAAATATTTTGAACCACTTTGGCCTTTATGTTAAAGTTGACAAGAACGAACGTTAATAACAAAATAAAACCAGATTATACAGAAATTATAGTTGCTTATGCTTATAGATATTTCAAACCTTTAATGACTACTGAATTCACTCTTCGCATACACTAATCTTTTGTGAAATTTGTAATCCAAAGTATTTTATTGTGTACATGTATTTTTTTAATTTTATATTTGACTTTCTAATTGTATTTTTTTTATTGAGAACTAAGAACGATATTTAACGATTTTGAAAACTACATTTAATTCGATTACAATCATATTGTATGATGATAACACTTGCACGTATGTTGATTGTGTATTAGGTATTATATATTATATAATTTATATAACTAGAAGGTAAAAGGGGTTTAATAGTCTTGATGTTTTTGTAGTATAACAACTATAGCATTATAGTGATATCCAACATTGTATATATTCTCTAGTTATTCAATTACTGTTATATCAATCATTCTATATATTGTCTAGTTCTACAATCATAGGGATATCCATCAATCTATATATTCTCTAGTTCTACAATCATATGGATATCAATCATTCTACATATTCTCTAGTTCTACAATAATAAGGATATCCACCATCCTATATATTTTCTAGTGCTATATAATCAAAGGATATCCATCATTCTACATAGTCGCTAGTTCTACCATCATAGGGATATCAATCATTATATATATTCTCTAGTTCTACAATCATAGTGATATCCGTCATTCTACATATTCTCTATTTCTACAATCATATGGATATCCATCATATGTATAACAGGCTACCATTACCGCCTACATGAAATGAATTGCGCTTCTTTACACAATTTGTGAACTTAATTTTAGAAGTTGTCAGACTGATTTATGAATTATTGCATCTTGTGCACCTGCGCAAATTATTAAAGTGAAGGTTATTTGTCTTAGTTGTCACATAGATAACCATTATTTATTAAGATCAGCATAATTTTTTGATTTTTTAATGTATTACTGACACGGGACTGGAGCTCTTCCTTTAGGCACAATCAAAATCTGTGTTTACATGAGACGCCGAAAGGCACATGTCATTGACTTAAAGAAGGGATTCATTCAATATTGTTAAATTGTACGTCAACATGCCACACAAAAGACATATTTATGCAATTATCATTAAATGGACAGGAATAGCTGATAATGCAAGGGAAATAACACACTTCATACGAGTAACTGATACATCAATATACCTCTAATTTGTCCAATAATTAGCAGCTGGTCATTAAATAAAAATAATCAAATAAACAAACAAAATGATTTTAAGAAACGCACGAATTGCTTCATTTTGATGCACAGCTACAAACCACAAGATGGTATCTTTTCTCTGTGACAGAGGGAGAGGGTTAATAGATATAGGAAGATGTGGTATGATTGACAATGAGACAACTCTCCATCCAAGTAACAATTTATAAAAGTAAACCATTCTAGGTCAAGGTTCGACCTTCAACACGGAGTATTGGCTCACACCGAACAGCAAGCTATAAAGGGTAAACCTTTTTAAAACACAGTTATTCCATTGTTCAGCTATAAAGCTACTGCTGGTTGCTCCTCATAAAAAGGTTCAAATGAATGTTGTGAAGCTCTTTTCTGTGATAATACTTTCAAGAATTTGAATTTTTTCCTTTCGATTATACAGTTTGTATTCATATGAAATAATAACACAACCTGATCCATTTTTTGTCGTAGTTCAGTTTCCGACATAAAAGAGAGGCGAAAAATAGCAAAGAGACATTCAAACTCATAACTCGAAAATAAACTGACAACGCCATGGCAAAAAAAAAAGAAAAAGACAAACAAACAAACAATAGAACACAAAACACAACATATAAAACTAAAGACTGAGCAACACGAAGCCCACCACAAAAAATTGGGTGATATCATGTGTTCCGTAAGGGTAAGCAGATTCTGTTTCACATGTGTCACCCATTGTGTTGCTCTTGTAACATTCCAGTTTAACATGAAACGAAAAATAAGAGGTTTTAAAAAGTTCTGAATTACTTTATTCTTAACTTTACTTAAGCACTTTATTTTATTAAGCAAGCTCTTAATTGTATATTTATTGTATTTATGCAATTGAAATTACAGTCAATATGTTAAAAATATGCCGATATAAAAACTGATGCTATGATCTTGATAGTATTTAAAAATGCATAGTTACTGATCGTTTCGGCTCCACAGTTTATTAATGTTTGAGGTAAACCAATTAGGCCACCCTTCGTTATGCAAAACTGTAAACTGTGCTTAGCTTTATTTGAGAAGTCCTTATTTAATGGCATCATGATACGTGTCATACTGTTTACTTCAAAACCAAATTTGCATTCCTCATTGAAAATTTAAAAGGTTTTCACTGAAATACATCTAAATTTATTTTTTGTAAATAGAATTATGTGTAAGGACAAGTTTTTAAAATTTCCACTTCATTTCGCTTTTAATTATATGATTACAATGATGTTCACAGCAATTTTAAGTGGTTGTTAAGGTTAAAAATAACAGATTTCCAGTGGTAACAATTTTTCAGTATTTTTTTTTTTGTCAAAATCTACATTTTTGAATTACTTCTGAGTTAAAATTCACATTTAAACAACAGATTTTTTTAAATGCTTTAGGGTCTGTATATTGTAATTGAAGGTTATCATCAGATGTTTCATCCATATTGTGACTTATGAATGAATACTGGAAGAAAACATTTATACTTACATATTGTATTCAGAATTACTTGTATTAGTTATAGCGATATTAGGGTCAATGTCTTATAGTACTGAAACAACCTTCTTTTCTTTCATTAATTGACAAAAACACACAGATTTCTTCAGAAAGTCATACACACGGAAGATCACACAAGACTATTTGGAAAAATCAGAAATATAGATTTCAATAAAGGTCAATATCCCTAATGCGCCTCACAGTGAGGAAATCAAAAGAAGAGCGTTAAAAAAAAATCTCTGTACATATATTGGACATGTTTCAATCTTTAACAAAATACTGAGCTTAACCATTTGTGCTGACTCGGAGAACAGAGGACCATGTTATAAAGGTGTATAAACTATGGAGTTATTAAGAGAAATTTTCTGTAAGCATCAAAATTATGTACAAATGGCAAGTCACAGAATTGGTTCATACTTTGTAAAAATGTTCTAACCATTGAGATATATCAAAATATGCATCATGTTCCACATCAAATTTTGTGGTTGCTATTGCAACTTCTTGGACACTTTATGGTCTATTTTTGTAAGTAAAATAGTCAATTACAATTGGATGTATATGGTCTTTTAGAAAATAAAAAAAGAAAATTGTGTTTGTTGTCATGAGTAAGTATGGTTATGACATATTTGAAAAATGTATTTAGAAAAATGTATTATTCAGCAGTTATGTCAAGAACTTATCCCCCAAAAGTGTCAAATTTCTTGCCTTTTGGGACTCCAATTTTGCCCTGTTTTAAAAGCTTTGAAAATGTTCAACCCAGATTTACCATACATGACTAAAATATTTTTTAATAGTTGAACCATTGATAAATCAAAATACACAAATTTGGGAAGGGTATATTTAAAAATTTTGCACAATTCAATTTTTTTTTTGAAACCATGGTTTGTGAAATCACTGTTTCTGATATTGCTACAATATTGAATTATCCGAAATCACAATTATCATTGTGATAAAAATGTTATACAGAATCCAATTCACAATTTTCTGTATTAGACCCTAGTGTACAAGTCCAAATAATTATGATGTCTTGAAAGGCTATTTGAATCTTTTGCCTTGACGCTTTACTACAAGAAGAAAGGCGTCACAGCAAAATATTAAAATATCCTTTCAAGACGTCATAATTATTTGGACTACTAGTGTATGAATAGTGTATCAAACTGAATGTATATACATTATGTATTGGACAAATATTCACATGTATATTGAAATGTATACGTGTATATCGTACAGTATTTGTCACTATAGTCAAAGCTTCAAATTTAAGGTCAAGGAACAGTAAATGGGCTATTTCACAGATTTTGGTAAAAATGTTGCATACAACTTTGCCTTGTTGAACTATAACCGAACATCGAAAACATAATGCATTTACAAATGTAACTCTTTCATTTTCAGAAATATTGCTGATTGAATTTTATCAAAAAATGTGAACATTTATATAGAAAGCACATACAATCGACTAAAAACGTGTGTTAATTGAATTACATTGATAGCTACTAAAATGCTGTGATATTATACATGCTGTACTCTAGGAAGTAATACAACCATTCTTTTGTTAACTTTGTCAAGTTATACAAATAGCTGTTCATGGTGACATGGAAACATAATTGGCTGTGTTTTATTGAGTATCTTAATTACAATCTATGTAATATATGGTTTTGACAGAATAACTCACTTTTGAATTATACTGAAAATTTATAACTTGTGACTAAAAAACATTCATAATTCACTCATGAACTACATGCACTTGTGGATTATAATGGTATTTGAACACTCATTATGTAGGTGTAATACCACCAAATCTTAGAACGTCAGTCATAAACATATATCTTGGTGTTTCAAAGCACCATTCTTTTTTAATTTGGTGTTTCTATAAAATATTTTGGAAACTTGAGGTGACATGGTTACTTCAGTTTGTTAACATGAAAAAAGGAGTGAACATTTAATTGGTTTACTTCTGATAATGGTTATCATCTTGTATACAATGAAACTTTTTCTGCATATTTTTTTGAAAGATGCCAATTTACAAAGACTAAAAGGGGAATCACAACGGTGGTATTACTCCTATATATTGTTGGTTTTCGAATTCCAAAAGTAGTTATTCTATATATACTGTATGGGCAAGGGATCTAAATATAACATTCAACATGATGTCATAAAATTCAGTAAACATTTTGCTGTTTCTACATGTGTTTTTGTTTAAGACTCATGTCAGTTAAATTCATAGAAGGATTTGAAATAATCCAATACAATTTATTTCCAATAGCATGTTACAATTACGAAAAAAAAGGACAATGTTACTGATAATACGCATATAGATTAAAAGTATAACAGACGCACTGATAAGTTACTCATTAACATCAGTTGATCAAAGCAATATAACATGAACTTAGTTACCATTGATTGATTGGTGTTTAACGCCACTTTCAGCACTAGAGTGATATTTCATGGCTGTCATTTTTTATTGGTTTGAAGTAGCCGGAGTGCCTGGAAAGATCCACCGACCTTCCTAGGAAAACTGACACCTGACATATGCGTGATTCGAACTCACAACCTCAGTGTTGACAGGCTAGTGATGCAGTAGTTCGAATACTCAGACCTATCTTAGTTAACATATGGTAAGATTTAGTTCAGAATCAAAGTTGAAAAATGAAATACCTGTATTCTTCACAATTCACAATATGAGTGTTGTTCATAAAAGTTTTGTTCGATTTTATGAGTTCAGACCTTTTCAACTGTTTTTTTTGTCGTAGAATGGGAGACGTACGGATAACAATCCAACAGCGACGGCGTAAACTATTTTTTTTAAAGCTTTATATTTCAAAAGGTAGTAGCCATGGATGCTTCAAACCTGTATGCCGATGCCTGTTTTTGTACTACTAGACTTCCTGGAACCAGTGCTAATTTATATGCAATTAAAGGTATGTTTCAGCACAAGTCAGGGTAAGGTATATTTTTCACATGAAATGAGTGTCATTTTATTTGACCTTAAGACAAAAAAGCTATGAATGCTGGAATTGCAGAATTTCACATAGTACTCAATGATGCTATGAATAAGTGGTTTTATTCAAGAAGAGGATCTGGCATTAATCATTTTTGAGTATCTATATTGACAATTAAATAACATGAATAATGTATACCTTTGATTCGTTTGAAGTGCAGAGTACCTAAATCAGCAAAACTCAAAACCAAAGATTACAAAGAAAATAAACATTGATTCCAATAATTATGTTAAACAGCGTGTCTACCCATGGAAGTGCGAAGGCGAGTGAGATTGGCACTTTTGTAGTAATAAATAAAACTTGATTCGTCATAGAACAAAACCAAAGAAAATGAAGATAAACTATATCAAACTAACTCACAGAACATAAATCAAATATGAAGATGAAAAAACAAAACTTTTTGGAAGAGAGAATGTTTAAAAACATTAATTTGGCGAAAAAAAAAACATATAGCAAAAGCAAACAGATAAAAAAAAAAACATCCCATTAGCCAATGGTAGCATAATCAAATCAGTGCAGCGGTTTTCAAAATTAGTATTATCAATTCAGGAACATAGGACGGCTTCTTAATTCAATTGGGTAAAAAAATCAAACATCTAAGTTGTGCAAAATATAAATATTGACAATTTATAGTTACATATCAGGAGACGGGATATATCTTATTCGCTTGTTTATCATTTTATTCAATTGTTTTTATGGGGGTGCAAACGAGACTATTTTATTGCCTGAAAGACAGTTAAACCAAAGATATGTTGAGTAAATTTCTATCGGGTATATATATCATGTATATCATGCTGTAACCGATAAATTATTTGTCAGCAACTGTCCTCTGAGTGTCGTAGTCTAGCAGATTGGTGATAACATTGTTGGTTTGGTGATAAAAGCACCAAATTTGGCATGGTAGTAGTTCGGGGTGTTTCAAACAATAGTAGCTATGGACCAACCTTGAAATTTCAAAATGGCGTATAGTTCCAAGATGACCGCCATAAAATATAAAAATAAAACATATATCACGTATATAAGGTCACATTTAAGGTCAAATTTGGCATGGCAGTAGTGTTGGGTGTTTCGAAAAATATTAACAATGAACTCACCTTGAAATTTCAATATGACGGCTTTTTCAAAGATGGCCGCCACAAAATATCAAAATCAACAAATATCCCTTATATAACATGTATAAGTTCAAATGTGTCATGTTAGTTTTGGTGAGTGCTTCCAACAATATAATCTATGAACCCACAATTAAATTTTAATATGGAGGTTTTTTCCAAGATGGCCACCATAAATTATCAGAATCAACAAATATCCCTCGTAGAAGGTTACAAAGTGTTTTGTTTTGACGTACATTCAGTAAAACTAAGTGCCCTATAATTGCAGTAATATTAGGCTTGCCATGCCATTAACAAAGCCAGTGCTTGCAACCGCAACAACCTGTTTGTATGAAAACGATACTTGAAAAAGCTACACATGCTATGTAGTTCAAAAAGATATGATTTAGGCAAAAGTGTTTTCCACAGTCATTAAAACATTAGTTGATAATAGTTTGGCCAAATATTCTGATGCAGTCGATTTATTCCATTGAGGCAAATGCGACGCTATCCATTTCAATTTTACTTATGTTTGTTTTCTGTATTCTTCTTTAATATTACATTCAACTGAACTAAAATCATTTCTTAAGGTATACAGGCCTTCTTCTGTATCCTAGGACCAGGAAAGAAGGTACTAAATGACCAAATGTACAATTAATGTATGTCGTTTATGAATGATTTAATTATCTATGTATCTACAGTACTAGAAGATTCCATCTATGAAATATAGTACGACACTTCCAAAATTTAAGCATTTGTTTAGTCTAACTTGGCAAATTCGTCATAACCTTATGCTTTGATATGCATTTCCCTTTTAATTTCGGGTACTTTGACTAAAATATTATACGCCAGAACAACTGTTCGTATTATTGCTATAAATTAGTAAATATATATATTATAGAATAATAATTTGAGCTTGTATTATATTATATATTAAGATATATCCTTGATAGTAACCAAATATAACCATGCGTTTCATACTTACATCTAAAAATTACCGTTTTATGGACATGCACTCTGTCAATTGTCTAACCAGAAATACATGTATGTCAACCTGGTATAATTAGTCAATTTTTTTCCTTTTGCAAAATCGGAACACTGGAACTGGGCAAACATATTTCTAGCAGAACAAAAACATAGTTTAGTTTCAGGTCTTCATATACATGATATAGAAATGACATCGTTGAGAACCTTATGAGATTGGTTATTAAACAGTTGTTGAACAAGTGTTCAATCAAGGAAACATAGTACTTCATGAACAGCAGATTCTTTTTTAGAGGCTCTCGTGCATCATGAAAAAGACATTTCCATGAGGTTACAGTAGGTGTACTTTTATTCTTATGCAAGGATCCTTACAAATTTTTACTGAGGTACGAGACCCTGGTGAGAACTATGTGATGTTCACAGAATGTAGAAACTACAGGGAAATTGAGAGTATACTTTACCACAACTGGTCTGTAACATTAAAGACTGAAACTGACATGTAAATGTGAGATAATTAAGAGAATGTTCCTTCAGGGTGTATACAGTTTCCATTATACTGCTTATTCGTTGGTTCTTTGAATTTTTTCATCATAATTATGGCTTCCAGTACCCATGCGCGATATAGTGCCATTTAACTATACAGTTTAAGCGTTGCAAACATAAAGCCCATGAGTAGAATGTGGGGTAACCAGATTGACCATCAATATCGCACACCTACCGTATTAAATGGTGTTTTGTCTAGAAATGGCCATAGTTTCAATCCACCTTTGAATTAATATAACGTGATCAAGTAAACCACATGATGTTCTACATCAGGAACGGTTTAAAGTCAAACAAACAACATTCTCAAATCATGTGAATGCTTTAGGCAGGGGATCGTTTCGGCCTTATACCCAGAGTGCTACTTCGAGTGAATGTGGATGGCATACTAAAAGTATACACTATTGGACATTTATCACTAAAGTTTTCAGCAGTTTTTAATGAGCTAATAAAATGTGATTAACATATATAAAACGGATGTCACGGTAGACGAAAACGCTCGAGGACAATGATGTTATGTACAGTGCAGTTTAACATGTGTTGTGGAATAGGGCAAATACTTAATGGGCTGTTCTTAGGAAACATTTTGAAAATTGCATTGAAAATATGTTGCTGTTTAGATGATAAAAAAGAGGGAGAAGAGAATTAGGTACTCAAAAATCATTAGTAAGACAAGACAGATACTAAAGTGGAAAAAAGGAAAGATAAGACTAACAACAGTCAAGAAATTACTACAAAATTATCTAACAATTGAGCAACACCAACCCCACTAAAAAACCGGGGAGGATTGCAGGTGCTCAAGCAGGGTCAGCAGTTCCTGTTCAACAAGTGACACTTGACTTGGTGCTCTTGTTTGAATAGATTGATGAGCCATAACTAGTAATTAAGCATATATATTATATAATATTGGTTTGTATAAATGTCTCTTTTAAACCCTTAGAATCACACGTAAAAACCATTGGTTCATGTAAACTATCCAAAACTTCACCAAATGTGAACGTTTGAAATGAAATGTAGTTTCCCATGCTTGTACTTTCACTAGTTGACAACACAGACATTGCAGGTGTCCCGGAAGGGTGTGTAGTTTCAAGCTAACTGGTAGCTCTCGTGATGTTACTCATTGCAAGTAGAAATTCGGTGATCATCCTGATGTTACCACAATCGAGGAAAAAGACATGATTGTGGCAAGTAGAAGTGGAATATATCCATTATCATTTGTGATTCAGACGGTACTCAACGGTAAAAAAAATCCTGATGGCGTTCTGAAAACCTTCGAATGTTTCAATTTATTGAATCTTTTATTACATTGTTTTGCAAGCAATTCCTAGCATATCGTATGAACTGCAAAATTCAATTCGATAAAAGTAATGTCAGTAAAGCCTTGTCTTAATTTTATTCATTTTCACTTTCTTGCGGATATTTTGAAATTTTCTCCATTTTGAATAAAATGAAAAGTTTTATATATCGTCATGACTTTGGATTACATTTCTTATGTGTTAAAATAATTTGGTTTGAATATGATTTGCATTAAATTATATATGGTTGTGAAATATGGACAAATTGCAGATATCTTTAAAATGGCGGCCATATTAAATTTTCAGAGTGGGTTCATACTTTAAATTGACTACTAAATATATATCTACAATTGTGCAAAATTTCATTCTTTTATCATCAAACCCTCAATTCTTCCAAAAATATGTATGAATCAGCTAGACTATTGGTTTTAATGTGTTTAAACAAACAAACACAAAAGTAATTTTTTTGTAGTATTTCATCTGTTGATCAAATATTTTTGTTTATTGAATGTAAAGGATGTTCGCTACTCTGTTTCAAAATAACAAGCTTTTTAAAAGACTGTTATAAATTGATAGTTTATAAATAAAGGAACTAAAAAATCAGAAAAAAATGTAAGGTCCGTGTGCTTGTTTTCGAAATATAAGCCTTTCAAAGTTTGGCGGGAAATGATTTTCTCTAGATTTCCGTCCATTTATCATTGGCACCTTTTTTCATTCAAAAACTATAAAAAAATAACAAGGATTTTATAAGATTTTGAAATATGGCTATTTAAACTATATGTTATAAAATTATGAAAAGAAAAGTAGGGATTAGCGGGCAAAATTTTGTAATGGCACTACATGGTTAAAGCAGTGGATTCCGAATATCAGGCAAAATATCAAAAACAAGAGAAGCGAACATCTTTAAATGAATTGTTCTTAAGAAACTATGTATTTCTATTTACTCCGAAGCACGATACTCAACTTTTGTTGTGCCATTGAAAGAAAACAATACTATCTGCTAACAAGGAAACTATTCAATTGAAATAAAATAATACAATCTACTAACAAGAAATCTACAGTCTCGTGACAGTATGACGCCAATAGCGGTGATTATATCTAGTGTTTTATTCCGTAGATAGATATTTCAAACTTTAACGACTTCTGAATTCACTGATTTCTTCAAATACACTTTTTTGTTGTGAAGTTTGTCATCAAAAGTATTTTATTGTGAACCTGTATTTTTTTTTTATTTCATATTTGACTTCAAAATTATCTTTTTTCAGATCTTTTTTTTTTTTTGAGAACAAAACCCGATATTGAACGATTTTCAAAACTGCGTTTAATTCAAATATAATCATATTGTATAATGATTACACTTGAAAGTATGTTGATTGTGTATTAGGTATTATATAATAATAATAGTATATAATTTGAAGGTGGAAGAGGTTTAACATTTTTATGTTAAAATTGGCATATGACATGGCATGCAAAACTTAGACCCAATATAGTTTCTTTATCATGACCAGTTCACTGATACTGACGTCGACATCAAGAAGGAAAAATGCACAAATTACAGATAAAATAATTTACACACCCTGTTTCGTGTGTATCTCCTGCCGTATTAGTATTTGTTGCATTTATATATAAATGAGAAATAACCAATGTAAAAATGGTAAATTTTTGGAGAAAAAAAACCAAAAATTATGGAAAAAACAACCCAAAAATGTTGTTTTTGACCACTGACTCCTAAACTGTTGGTACCATATGATAACCCCCAAAATCAATTCTAACCTTTCTTTTGTGTATTGAACATGTTGAAGTTGAACCTTCTGGTACAATTTCATACATTGTCATAGAGATTCATTTACTTAAACTTAAGTAATTGTCCGGAAACCAAATGTGTCTTCAGACAACAACAGCAACATGATTGCATTACTCGAAAGCAAATTTTTGACATATTCCCCATTTCCATTCTGAATTTTATTTTGCCGTCGTATAAAAACTTGAAAAGTAAGCTAATAAAACGAAATGCAAAAATGACATAAAACTGATTCTGAAATTGATGTAGAAACCCACAAACAGAAGATGATCAGGAATACATTTATACTGTTGAGCAGTGTTCTCCCCTCAAATTTTAAATAGCATCTTAGAAAATAGCAAAATCTTTAGATTATCAACTTAACAATCCTATTTATGGTTCCATATGCTTAGATCAAAATGAAAAACCTGATCAAAACATCATTCTAAACAGGCTCACTGTAAATTCAAACTCTTCTTTTAACCTTAATCATAATGATCCTCTTGCTGATCACATATATATGAGATGCAGGAAACTGGGAATACAATATGAACATCCAGATAATTAAGAAAGTAAAAATAATTCAACAAACAGAAAGCGTTGTTTGCAATACTAAATAAAAAAAACAGCTAGAACTTGTATAACAGTATTCATAGTTTTGAAATTAAACAAATGGCTTATCGTTATAAATTTTGTAAAATTTGCAAAGAAGGAAAATGGATTTGAAAATGGTACAATATAATGAATTTAAGCATTGTCATTAAGATAGACCACCAATAAATTTATTTTCAGCAGAAAACAATATGGGCAATAAGGGTGCAACCATTTAGCTTCAAAAGGGCGGCCGGGGGGGGGGGGGGGGTTATGGTTTTTTGTTCGAGTTAGATTTTTTTTCATGCAAAGGGCTTCAACGCTATCAATCAAAAATTAACACTAGAAGGTATGGGGATAATCTGGATCCAGAATATTTTTTTGTCCTCTGCTTGATTAGAATTTTTTTCATCAATTTGTGAATCAGAATATTTTTGAAGAAAAAAAAAACATACTCCATCCTGCCTTTTGAAGTTCAATGATCGTTCCCTTACATTTTCCATATGAACTTAATATTTTATTTTAGACAAAAACTATATGTAGGACATTCGTCCTGAACATGCATGAAATATTTGCCACTGGACGTTAAGCAAACCAACAATCAATCAATAAGTAGGACATAATCTTGGTAAGCTGGCTTTCAAGGTAGCGCCTTCCTCATATTATCTTTATGAATTAAATGTTCAATCGTTCCCTTTCTCAAAAGAAAAAAAAAGAGGGATTTACTATTTCCTCTAGATTGTGTAATTTTTTTTAATGATATGGCTTTCTTTAAAACTACGGTAATGCACATATACATCAATTTTGTAAATTATATATATCTGGGTAAGTAATATTAATAAATTGATCGACAGTCATTTATTTAAGGTAGGATATGTATGGTTCATTGAAACACACACTTTTCTGAGTGTATCGGCAGGTTTGTACTGGAGCCATGTTACAATCAAACAAAGACTGTCCAACAATATATACAGATGTACACTGTAGGCATAGATCAAAGAAATTAAGAATCCCAATTATATTTACAGCTGTATACTGGAGTTTAGTTACAACGAAACACAGACTTTTCCAATGGTATCTACAGGTGTAATTGGAAATATTGTACAATGAAATGAGAACCTTTCCAATGATATCTACCATGTCTATAAGTGCAAATGGAAATATCGTAAACTGAGGTTTTTTTTCAATGGCACCTACATGTGTAGCTAGAAATATTACACAATGGAATGAGAACGATCCAATGGTATTTACAGGTGTAACTGGAAATAACGCGCCATGAAATTAGTACTTTTCCAAAGAACGTGCAACGAAAGTTTTACTCAGTATTGAACCGTACATACAATATAAGACGAAGAGCATCATAAAGCATTAGATTGTTGTCTCCAATTAAATACACATCCTCTTTTTATGCATTTGCTTTTCGGTTCATATCAAATATGTGTTGCAAAGTGTTTTCGGTCAAATATTGTTTAACATTTATTTCGTTATTTGGCTTCTGGTTTTTATTGTCCCTTTACTTCTTCGTCATAATCTGCTAACTTTTGATTCCATGGAAGGTTGGATAAATTGGTATTTAAAGTTCAGAAAGGGATAATGCTAATGTGATATGTATATGAACCCTGCTCAGATACATTTTTTCGTATTTCTGAGCCTACCAGCCTTTGCTCTTTTTCTTAAATGATTTATCTTTTTTGGAGGAGCAGTTAATACACATTTTAAACTTTTAGTTTAACCCATTTGAAGATCACACCAATGACCTATCACCCCAGAGTGGTTCTTGACACCATAAAACTACTGAGTATGTTTTTGGCGTCGACCTTACATTGTATGTAAACCGAACTTGAAATCATACACTTCTATCTGCTTGGTGTAAGGAATCATACACTTGTATCTGCAGTGCGTCAGGAATCATACACATATATCAGCTGTGGGTCAGGAATCAAACATATCTATAACATGTATATGCTGTGAGTACGGAATGATACACTTTTATCTGCTGTATGTCAGGAACAATAACACAGACATTTTATCTTGATTTACCAAAGGATCTGTGCAGTTTTTCAATGACACATGTTGATCCGGTTTATGCTTTTAGTACTTAAGATTAGTATATACATGTACATTGACCAATAAAACCTAACATCTAAATAGTATATGCAAAGCAACCGACTACTAATACATTCAAATATTTATATTTAATGAACATCAGACATTGTTTTAACATTTCTAGTCAAAACCAGAGATCCGAATTAGCCTGCGACGCTCACCCGGATCTATGTACATTTGGAACATTGAACAAAATTCACGACCAAGATCGTTTGCTTCTTAATCATGTCTTGCTGATAATTTTTGTTGTTTATATTGTTCTTTATCTATAAATATTTGTGCATTTTATGCCAAACAATGAGTATAGTAGATAACAAATAACTATACCACACTAAATCATGAGGTAAAAAAAGATCAAGACAAGAAGAACAGAGCTTTCGGAGTAGAGAACGCTTGAAACTGAAACTTTTGTTTTAAAAATAAAAAGAGGCAATATCAAATGCAAACAGAAAGTTAAAACAAGACATGCCAAACCAGTCAAAATTGTTTGCAATTTCAGATATTACGTTTTGGAAGGATTATCCGTGTAGCAATTTTCAAACTTTATATTATTAATTCAGTAACAGAGAAGGCTTTTAAATTCAATTGTCCCTTGGTAATGTATGTTCATTGACAATCAAATATTGAACCACGTTTTATGCAAAAATATGTATGTTAAGACTTTTAGTTACAGATCAGGGAAAAAGGTTTAACTTATGTTATTGTTCTTGTTTTATGTTTTTATGTTCTTTTTGTTGATGTGTGCAAATGAAGATATTTTATTGGCTGAAACACAGTAAACGGCAAAGGTATGATGAGTTACTTTTTATCCAGTATAGGCCGTGCTGTATCTGATAGAGAGAGTGTATTATGTTTATAAATAGTGTTTGTAATAGGGAGTTACTACATAATTTGTCAGCAACAGTGCTCTTAGATGTCGGTTTGATTGTATTTAGAAAATCATACATAAATGTATTATGGTGTAGTATTTTATCTTTTGATCAAAAATGTTTTGTCTTTTGAATTTTAAATGAATTGTTCTTTATTTTAGAACTATGTGTTGTTATTTACACCGAGACACGATACTCAACTTTTGTTGTGACTTTGAATGAAAATAATACAATCTGCTCACAAGGAAACTACTTTCTCGTGACAAAATGAAGACAGTGCTGGTGATTATATTCCGTTTAATGGATATTTTACTTTGGATTTTCCGTATAACTGATTTTCACAGTAATCATTTAGATCTGAAATGAATGTCCTTGAATAGCATGAATAGGTTTCATCCAATTTAGAGAGAGAATCAAGACGAACATATTTTGAGCAATTTTAGCCTTCATTTTGAAGTTGACAAGAACGAACGTTAATAACAAAACAAAACCAGAAAACTAAAGTTGCTTTTAGATATTTCAAACCTTTGACGATTTCTGAATTCACTCTTCTCTTCGCATACACTAACCTTTGTGACGTTTGTATTCTAAAGTATTTTATCATGTACCGGTATTTTGTTTTTAATTTCATATTTGACGTTTCATTTATCGTTTTTCATATTTTATTTTAATTTAAGAACAAATAACGGTGTTGAATGATTTTGAAAACTACATTTGATTCGAATATCATAATATTGTATACTGATTACATTTGAAAGTGTGTTGATTGTGTTTCGAGTATTACATATTATTAATATTATATAATTTGACGGTGGAAGTGGTTTTGCATTAAACAAATTTAAGTTAAAAAGGGCATATGAGATGGCATGAAACACTTAATTTGTAAATACACTTGTTCAATTTTGGTCTCGAACAGTAATAAGTATGTAAAGAAAAGGATTAAATGAATTTTGATCTCTCACTCTGCATCACTTCATTTTATCTGTTTTTCTAAATTATACGGCACTTTCTTCATGAATACCAAAAATGTGTATTGTAACAAGAATTATGACCTTTCTCCACAGGTGTTTTATGTTTCAACCAAGCCGGTTAAATGTTTGATAATAAACGATGATCCGAATCACTTAGGTTTTTACAATCTTCAACAAATAAAGTTTTCCTTCGTTAATTTGTTACAGTAATGTTTAACATTCCAGGTATTCCTTTTGTAGTATTACTACAATAACGTTATCAAACATTCTTGATTTTTGGTAGTATAACAACTATAGTGATATCCAACATTCTATATATTCTCTAGTTCTTCAATTATAGGGATCTTAAAGCAGTCTTTTTATTCTCCAGATACACAATCATTGGAAAATATATCATTATGTACATTCTCTAGTTCTAAAATCATAGGTATATCCACCATTCTATATAATCTCAAGATAAAAAATCGTAGGGATATGTATCATTCTATATATTCTTTAGTTCTACAATCTCAGTGATATCCATCATACTATATATTCCCAAAACCAACAATCAGAGGGATATCTATCAATCTATACATTATCTAGTTCTACATTAACAGTGATATCCATCATTCTATATATTCTCTAGTTCTACAATCATAGGGGTATCCATCATTCTACATAGTCTTGAGTTCAACAATCATAGGAATATCCATCATTCTATATAATCTCTAGTTCAACAAGCATAGTGATACCCATACTTCTATATAACATATATTTCAATACTCATAGTGATATCCATACTTCTATATAATATATAGTTCAACATTCATAGGGATATTAATCATAATATATATTTTCTAGTTCTACAATCATAGGGATATTCATCATTCTATGTTTTCTCTAGTTATACAATCTTATAGATACCGATTATTCTATACATTCTCTAGTGCAACAATCAGAGTGATATGCAATTATTCCAGATATTATCTAGTTTTATCAGCATATCGATATCCAATATTAAATTAACACCATATCATATCTTCGTTGAATGCAACCTGAACCCTAACTTCTAAGTAACCATATGTTCCGACAATCCTTAAGTGATATACATACATTTTTTTATAAATAGACTGTAATATGGACTGGTTGTAGTTAATCGATCGATTTGAATTCATGAAATCTAGTGATAAAAATTGCCTCTCTTGCATGCATACAATATTATGTACATATAGAGTAGATATATAGAAATAACTGAGTATTACAGACACAAAGTAAATCATTCAACCTTAGTGTACATCCGGTCCATTGATTTTTATCTTTAATCTCAAATTAGATTAACGAGATTTGAATATCGGTAAACTACTGTTCAAGAATATTAAACATGTTTGTGAGCGATCGCTCAACCATATGTTTGACACTTCATTTCAAATTTTATTCCCTATTTAGATTAAAGAAAACATAAATTAACAGTGAAGATATGTGTGCAGCAGTTTTTTTACATTTGATTAAACTTTCAATAATCTCATCATAGATACCAGTAGAGACGTTTAGTACGCCAGACACGCGTTTAGTCTAAAAAAAACTCATCAGTGACATTAGAATCAAAAAAGTAAAAAAAGCCAAATAAAATTCGAAGTTGAAGAGCAGGTATACCTCGCCCCTTTTCAACAGATAGCCTCTTCACACAGTTTTGCAGTTCGGCAATTAAGTAACCACCTGGTGAGAATATATGTTTGTCTCTTTTCTCAACCTTCCATCACAAATCAAAGCGAAAGTTTTTAAATTTTTCTTTTCTGAAAATTAATCCAATTTTCCTGCAGATTAAATTCCACATTAATGCATAACGTAGAAATATGTATTACACATAATCGTTAACCATGTTATGAGGTTTGGTCGCCAGACATAACATTGTTGCCCTACAATAGTTCCCCCACAGATTCTGTGAACCCTGGGTTCATTTGCCCTCTTTACTTTTTTTTTATATAGCAAATGCATATGGTATTATTTTTTTTTTATCAATATATCATTAACGTGCTGTCAGAATGGGAATGCCAAATCTGATAATTTGTGAGAGAGCGCCACACTATCTGCAGGTTAAGTGTATGTTGCCAGTTGCAAATCAAAATGTGTTCCCCTATCCAAAATTCCGATGGTCCCAGTAACAGTCCAAATCATTTATTTTAGAACAAAAACATAGATCAGAAAAATATATGCACTGTTATATGCATGATAAACAAATATCAATACAACATTAAGAAGATGTGGTATGATTGCCAATTACAATGGGACAACTATCCGGCAGAGTCTAAATGACGTGGGTGCAAGGAACTATACGTGATCATACAGTCTTTAACAATGAAAAAAATCCATACTATATAGCCCACTATAACAAGTCCCAGCCATGACAAATGTGACACAATTCAAACAAGAAAACCGACGACCTGTAATTATGACAGACAAATGATTGAAAAACAAATATGAAAGACAGCAACCACTGACATGGGACAAGCACGTACATAATATGGTGCAGTTTACATTTTTAGCATGTTTAACTAAGAAGCGTTATACTTTCCTTCATAGGAAATTCTTAAAAGACGTTGAATTCAGAGGATTTTTTTCAAATATTAGATAAGGCAATTATTAAGGAAGCCAGCTATGATATGTATCCCTTTTTACTTAATTTTGAAATCTCTACATTATGGGTGACATGTTGCTTTGGTAACTATCAGAATCAAGCATATCTTACAACAAAAATGAACATATACAATGTAAGTCACTTATTGGTCTTTCCTACTCTACATTCAAACATCTCTGTTTAGTAAAACAATATACCTTAAAGACCGTATACATTATGCTGTTGCATTTATAATTCCATGTTGTTTTATATAAGGTGGCAGGCTTCTTTGGCAAAGAATTGAAAGCAAATGTAAATATAAGACAATTGTTAATCTACATTTAATGTTTCATAATTTATTACTATGAAAGTTCTGTATTACTATTACTTCAAAAGACCAGTCAGGTTCCATTTTGCTACTGTAATTGAGGCTTGACGGACAGATTATTAGATGAATTGTTTTGGGTCATCTAAAATTTATGAAAACAGTAAGTCAGACTTGCCAAATTTAATAAAACATCTTAACTCGAAGCAATTTGTCACAAGATCCTTGATTGTTGTCCTTGATATAAAGTCAATGATATGTTATAGTCGTTTGGTTCGATTAAAATTTAGCTAAAACGTAAATGTGTAGTACTCTTCAAATTTGAGATGCTTTCGAGATTGGTGCAAGATTCACTACTTATATATCTAGTCTTGCTAGGATGTGTGATAAGTACATGTATATGAGCTTGCAGTATGTTATATACATGTAGCACTATAGGATTTTGGAATAGCACTGAACCCCTAAAATTGTAGCAAAACACATTTAATACATCCCATTATAAAATATATTCAGATAGTAAAAAATAAAGCACCATGGTGCTACAAATGTATAAGGCCGTGAGAAGAACGAAGTAAAATTCTTTATAATATATGAATTTTGAAGTGTATACATATACATGTGTATAACTGTTAGTTTTTATTTCCCTATTTATACAATTCCATGGAATTTACACTAAAAATGTCCCTTAATATTTGTAATAAGATGTACAATGACTGTGTACATGCGCATTGATTGATTGATTTATGGTGTTGAACACCACTTTCAACACTCTGTAGATCACTGCATATGACTATTTAAAGATGACTCGGCTACTTAGGCTCATACACACGTTGATATACTCCCTAAAATATGCATGTATTATCTATGGTTACTGTAGGATGATTTGTTTAAGCTACAGTTATACATATACATGTATCATACCTGTCAGACCTTTTTGAGCTAAAAAGGTTAGGATTACGCGTGACAATTTTTCGTTTTTGCTCTTTTCATTATCAGTTTTATATGAAGATTCATAGCCACTGGAAAGGGAGTAAGAGGGCACTTGCTACGTAATGGGTTATAGGGATGAGCTTCTGGAGTAAGTCAAATTATCAGCTTCATATTATATGATAAGGTCAAGGAATCTAGGTTTAATATCTGCCTATTATATAAGTATCTGACATATTTAGTATTTTTACAGATGCAATTATAGCCACTGTCATAAATGCATTAGATATTTGACTAATCCATGTTTACTATCCGTAAAATAGTGTACAGTGATTTATGTCTATTTCTTTAATATTCAAATTATATGAAAAGGATGAAGTTCTAAATGTACAGCTGTCCATTAACATCAATATGCATTTGTCTTTTTCTGCTATTCAGTGCACAAGTTTGTGACTCTTTTTTATATAGTGGCACTTTTATGTTATATAAATATAAAATATTTCTGAATTGTAATTCAAAACCATCAAATGTAACATTTTAAAGGATGGTCCCCAAACAGCTATCTGTTCGGTTTATTTTTATATATTTAGTACTAACAGATTTGATACAATTTTATTTCATTCGTTTTGAAATGATACCTCTTAACCGTGTTAACCTAAATAATTGTGAAGACGTCTGACAAAATAGGCCCAGATGCGGTAAAACGTATTTTTCACTATGACGTTACAAAGTTAACATCGAAGAGCATATGAATACTCGCATAGTCTTGTATGCTGTCACATTATATGCTAAGCCTACTGATGAGTCCCATTTCAAATTATCACATTTTAACCAGAAATTGAAAGTATGAGAGAAAGTTATTGGTAATGATACCAAAATTGCAATAAATAGATTAAGCATCTGTTTTGACTCGTAAATTTCGTCTCACTTAATCTATGTATTGCAGTTTTTATTATCATTACCAATAATTTTCTCTCATATTCGGAACTACTAAAGTATTGCTTTCCCTGGGGTAAAAATAACATATTATATGATAAGGTCAAGAAATTAGGTTTAATATCTGCCTATAATAGAAGTATCTGACATATTTAGTATGTCTACTGATGCAATGTAAGCCACTGTCATAAATGCATTAGATATTTGACACATCCATGTTTACTATCCATGAATTAGTGTAACAGAGATTTATGTCTATTTCTGTAATATTCAAGTTATATGAAAAGGATGGAGTACTGAATGTCCAGCTGCTCACTAACATCAATATGCATTTGTCTTTTTCTGCTATTCAGTGCACAAGTTTGTGACTCTCTTTTTTTTAGAGTGGCACTCATGAAATTTTCATGTTATATAAATATAAAATATTTCTGATTTGTTATTCAAATTCATCAAATGTTACATTTTAAAGGATGGTCCCCAAACAGCTATCTTTTCGGTTTATATTTATATATTTAGTACTAACAGATTTGATACAATTTTATTTCATTCGTTTTGAAATAATGCCTCTTAACCGTGTTAACCTAAATAATTGTGACGACGTCTGACAAAATGGGCCCAGATGTGGTAAAACGTATTTTTCACTATGACGTTACAAAGTTAACATCGACGAGCATATGAATACTCGTATAGTCTTGTATGCTGTCACATTATATGCTAAGCCTACTGATGAGTCCCATGATCACATTTTTACCAGAAGTTGAAAGTATGAGGGAAAATTATTGGTAATGATACCAAAAATGCAACAAATAAATTAAGCATCTGTTTTGACTCGTGAATTTCGTCTCGCTTAATGTATTTATTGCATTTTTTATTATCATTACCAATAATCTTTTCTCGGAACTACTAAAGTATTGCTTTTTATATCTTGCATTATTTCAAATTTCAAAAGATTTGATCAATTTCCATTTTTACTTGATGTTTGTTTAATATATGTTTGGCCTTATTGGTCTATAGATAGGCATAATGAGATCAAATACCAAACTTCACTGCACCAAATGACTATTTTGAAAATAATTCTCCTTTCAGTGATTTTTAGTGCAAAACAAACAGATCAACCATACCAGGCATTCGACAAACGCACGTTTCTTCTACACAAGACTCAACAGTCCTATTTGAATGAAAACAGTAATATTAGAAGGCCAACTTTATTAAAATTGAAAAGCACTGCAGCCCCAACATTATAAAAGGGCCAACCCTGGGGTAGAAAAACGTTTTATGAACAGTTCAATTACAAAAACGTATCTGTAATATTTCATGTCAGTACATAAGTCATATAAGTGGTGATTACTGGGCTAGTGATGCCCTATGGGCGAAACATACACCAGCAGAAACATTGGTCAGGTTGTTGGAAAAAAACTCATTAAAGACACAAGTTTATAATTTTCTACCAATCTATTTAAAAATCCAAACATATAAAGACGTTGAAGAGCTGGTGAAATCAATAGTTAAAGATCCTATTCTATCTCGTCAAGACATAAACAATATCAAACCAACATTCTATAAATGTTATGCGTCCGAATAGTTTCTGACAAAAGCTTTATGAGTTTTTCTTTGCTAGAAATAGATCATAGTAGGAAATTAGGTAAAGCAGACCTCAATATAGCAAGTTTATTGCTGTAAAAGGCTTGGAACAACTCATTCGGGCCCGGTCTGAAAGTAATACACATTTACCTACGCATAGCTGTAACTTTGTCTATAAGTAAAATATGTTGGTGTCAAATCACAGCCTCAAATTGCTACAATAGGGTATTTCAGCCTTTGTTTGTCTTTTATATAAATAAGAAGATGTGGTATGAGTGCCAATGAGACAACTATCCATCCAAATCACAATGTGTAAAAAGTAAACAATTATAGGTCAAAGTACGGCTTTCAACACGGCGCCATTGCTCACACCGAACAATAAGCTATAAAGGGCCCCAAAAAGACTAGTGTAAAACAATTCAAACAGGAAAACCAATTTTTTTTAGCATGCATACAGTTTAGACGTAACCTGCAGTTTAACGTTGTGCATTATCTTAGACTGAAATCAATGAAACATGTAATTTATGACTGGTATATAGTAATAAGAAAGCTTCCGGTCAAATTATCTTGTGAGTTTTTATGTTTAATTGGGATTCTTTTATTGATCATCTGATTACTAAAGGAATTGGTATTTACTTATATAAGAATTCCAAAATCTCACATCAAATGCAATATTCAACCAGTTTAGCAAACTGTCTGATAGGAGATAAATAAATTGCTCTTCTTGATCCATGTTATTGTTCTCTCACTAAATAATACAAAATTTGGTGACTATGTTGAACGAATCTATCCCATCGAACTGGAGATAAAGAATACTACAGATAGAGTTAAGTCTGCCTCATATCTTGACTTACATCTAGAAATTGACAATGATGGTCGGTTAAAAACAAAACTTTACGACAAAAGAGATGATTTCAGCTTCCCAATTGTGAACTTTCCATTTCTATGTAGCAACATTCCAGCAGCGCCTGCATACGGAGTATATATCTCCCAATTGATACGATATTCCCGGGCTTGTGTTTCCTATCATGATTTCCTTGATAGAGGATTGCTGCTCACAAGGAAGCTATTAAACCAAGAGTTCCAAATGGTGAAGTTGAAGTCATCCCTTCGTTAATTTTACGGACGCCATCACGAGTTGGTTGACCGTTATGGAATAACCGTTTCACAGATGATATCGGATATGTTCCTTATGTCGTAACTACAATACCCTCCCTTTTCACGAATGTGACTTACCGAATTAGACTATTTACCGGATTTGTATTAACATAAGCAACACGACGGGTGCCACATCTGGAGCAGGATCTACTTACCCTTTCGGAGCACCTGAGATCACCCCCAGTTTTTGGTGGGGTTCGTGTTGCTTAGTCTTTGGTTTTCTATGTGGTGTCATCTGTACTATTATTTGTCTGTTTGTCTTTTTATTTTTGGCCATGGCGTTGTCAGTTTGTTTTCGATCTATGAGTTTGACTGTCCCTCTGGTATCTTTCGTCCCTCTTTTATTGCATATATGTATGTTTTTTTTATAAAAAAAAACACTTTTCAAACATGCAGAAAAAAGGGGGGTGGACAAAATTCTCAAATATATATTATTTTTTAACTACTATATTTATATTCAATGAACAATATCTAATAAGAATAAGACATATAGGTAAACCATTCATGCCATTGTTATTGTAATAAATAAAAACTGGTTATAATGGAAAGAGTCTCATATTTTTTACTTTTATCATCCATATGCAGTTCTCCTTGTATATCGCATCTGTTTCTAGTCTATTTTGAGCTTGAATTCAGTTAAATATTGTTTGGACGAAAATTTTATAGGTTTTTCTTTGCTAGAAATAGATCATAGAAGTAAAGTCAAGCAGAAATCAATTAACAATTTTGGTGCTGTTATAGGTATAGACCCACTCATTCGGGTCCGATCTGATAGAACATATACAAGAAAGTAATACATATTTAAACAAAATATATCCTACGTATAGCTGTAACTTTGTCAATAAGTAAACTATTTGGATAATTGTGGTATGAAATGAAAGTTTAATGACCTGGGACTACTGTAGAGCTCTGGTTGAAAGTTTCTTATTAATAATATAAAGATATATGAAATTAAGATAGGACGGCATATTTGCCCTGCTGTTTAGATCAGAAGTACCTGTTTCTCTACTATTAAACTTCCGGGAACCAGTACGCTCTAATAAGCAATGAAGGAATGTTGGTTTGATTTTTCAGCACAAATCAAGCTAATGTTTTATATGAAATGAGTGTCATTTTATTTGACCTTAAGACAAAATAGCTATGAATGCTTGAAATTGCAGAATTTCACATATTACGCTATGAGGCTATGCATTAGTGGTTTTATTCAAGAAGAGGTTCAAACATTAATCATTTTTAAGTATCGATCTTGATAGATTAATCATTTATACGTTTGATTCGTTGAAGTGCAGAGTACCTTAAATAGCAAAACACAAAACCACAGATAATATAAACATTGATTCCAATAATTATGTTAAACAGTGTGTCTATCGATGGATTGCAATGGCGAGTAAGATTGACATTTTCGTCGTAAGAAACAAAACTTGATTCGTCATAGAACAAAAACAAAGTAAATAAAAAATAAACTATACCATACTAACTCACAAAACATAAAACAAATATGAAGATGAAGAACAAAACTTTTTGAAGAAAGAATGTTTTAGCTAGCTATAAAACCAGGTTTAATCCACCATTTTCTACAGAAGAAAATGCATCTACCAAGTCAGTTGTTAATTTGTTAGGTGTGTTTGAGCTTTTGATTTTGCCATTTGATTAGAAACTTGCCATTTTGACTTTCATCGGAGTTCGGTATTTTTGTTATTTTACTTTTAAACCAAAACTTTAATTTGACGGAAAATAATACATATATCAACCGCAAACACATAGAAAGAAAACAGATCCCAAAATTATCAAAATTGCATTAGCCATTGGTAGGATAATCAAATCAGTGTGGCGGTTTTCACAATTAGTATTATCAATTTAGAAACATGTAAAGGCTTCTTGGATATATGTTTTCCTTGAAAATCATATATCTAAGTTATGGAAAATATAAATGTTGATCATTTACAGTTACAGATCAGGAGACAATATATATCTCATTCGCTTTTTTTTAGGGGGTGGGTGCAAATGAGAGTGTGTTATTGACTACAGATATGCTGAGTAACTTTCTATCGGGTATATATCATGCTGTAAGCGATAAATGAATTGTCAGCAACAGTACTCTAAGTGTTGGTTTTAATGTGTTTAAACAAGCAAACCAACAAAAAGGTGATTGTTTGTAGTATTTTATCTTCTGATTGAATATTTTTGTTTTTTGGAATTTTAAATGAATTGTTTTTAAGAAACTATGATTTCTATTTACACCTCAACACGATACTCAACTTTTGTTGTTCCATTGAAAGAAAACAATACAATCTGCTAACAAGGAAACTATTCAATTAAACTACAATGATACAATCTACTGACAAGAAATCTACTGTATCGTGACAGAATGACGCCAGTGGTGGTGATTATGTCTAGTGTAATATTCCGTTTAAACGATTTTTTACTTTGGATTTTCCTAATACGTGATTTTCACAGTAACTATTTATATCTCAAATGTCTGTCCTTGAATAGTTTACATCTAATTTGAAGTGTAAATTATAGAGAATCAAGACAAAAATATTTTGAACCACTTTGGCCTTTATGTTAAAGTTTACAAGAACGAACGTTAATAACAAAATAAAACCAGATTATACAGAAATTATAGTTGCTTATAGATATTACAAACCTTTAACGACTTTTGAATTCACTCTTCTCATACACTTATCTTTTGTGAAGTTTGTAATCCAATTATTTTATTGTGTATATGTATTTTTTAAATTTTATATTTGACTTTTCAATTATCTTCTTTCATATTTTTTTTTAATTGAAAACTAAGAACGATATTAAACGATTTTGAAAACTACATTTAATTCGATTACAATTATATTGTATGATGATTACACTTGCACGTATGTTGATTGTGTATTAGGTATTATATATTATATAAATTATATAACTAGAAGGTAAAAGGGGTTTAACATTCTTGATTTTTTTGTAGTATAACAACTATAGCGCATGTATAGTGATATCCAACATTGTATATATTCTCTAGTTATTCAATTATTGTTATATCCATCATTCTATATATTGTCTAGTTCTACAATCATAGGGATATCCATCATTCTACATAGTCTCGAGTTCAACAATCACAGTCATGTCCATCATTCTATATAATCTCTAGTTCTACAATCACAGTGATGTCCATCAATCTATATATTCTCTAGTTCTACAATCATATGGATATCAATCATTCTACATATTCTCTAGTTCTACAATAATAGGGATATCCACCATCCTATATATTTTCTAGTGCTATATAATCAAAGGATATCCATCATTCTACATAGTCGCTAGTTCTACCATCATAGGGATATCAGTCATTATATATATTCTCTAGTTCTACAATCAAAGTGATATCCGTCATTCTACATATTCTCTAGTTCTACAATCATATGGATATCCATCATATGTATAACAGGCTACCATTACCGCCTACATGAAATGAATTGCGCTTCTTTACACAATTTGTGAACTTAATTTTAGAAGTTGTCAGACTGATTTATGAATTATTGCATCTTGTGCACCTGCGCAAATTATTAAAGTGAAGGTTAGTTGTCTTAGTTGTCACATAGATAACCATTATTTATTAAGATCAGCAACATTTTTTGATTTTTTAATGTATTACTGGCACGGGACTGGAGCGCTTTCTTTAGGCACAATCAAAATCTGTGTTTACATGAGACGCCGAAAGGCACATGTCATTGACTTAAAGAAGGGATTCATTCAATATTGTTAAATTGTACGTCAACATGCCACACAAAAGACATATTTATGCAATTATCATTAAATGGACAGGAATAGCTGATAATGCAAGGGAAATAACACACTTCATACGAGTAACTGGTACATCAATATACCTCTAATTTGTCCAATAATTAGCAGCTGGTCATTAAATAAAAATAATCAAATAAACAAACAAAATGATTTTAAGAAACGCATGAATTGCTTCATTTTGATGCACAGCTACAAACCACAAGATGGTATCTTTTCTCTGTGAAAGAGGGAGAGGGTTAATAGATATAGGAAGATGTGGTATGATTGACAATGAGACAACTCTCCATCCAAGTAACAATTTATAAAAGTAAACCATTCTAGGTCAAGGTACGGCCTTTAATACGGAGTATTGGCTCACACCGAACAGCAAGCTATAAAGGGTAAACCTTTTTATAACACAGTTCTTCAATTGTTCAGCTATAAAGCTACTGCTGGTTGCTCCTCATAAAAAGGTTCAAATGAATGTTGTGAAGCTCTTTTCTGTGATAATACTTTCAAGAATTTGAGTTTTTTCCTTTCGATTATACAGTTTGTATTCATATGAAATAATAACACAACCTGATCTATTTTTTGTCGTAGTTCAGTTTCCGACATAAAAGAGAGGCAAAAAATAACAAAGAGACATTCAAACTCATAACTCGAAAATAAACTGACAACGCCATGGCAAAAAAAAAGGAAAAAGACAAACAAACAAACAATAGTACACAAAACACAACATATAAAACTAAAGACTGAGCAACACGAAGCCCACCAAAAAAAATTGGGTGATATCATGTGCTCCGTAAGGGTAAGCAGATTCTGTTTCACATGTGTCACCCATCGTGTTGCTCTTGTAACATTCCAGTTTAACATGAGACGAAAAATAAGAGGTTTTAAAAAGTTCTGAATTACTTTATTCTTAACTTTACTTAAGCACTTTATTTTATTAAGCAAGCTCTTAATTGTATATTTATTGTATTTATGCAATTGAAATTACAGTCAATATGTTAAAAATATGCCGATATAAAAACTGATGCTATGATCTTGATAGTATTTAAAAATGCATAGTTACTGATCGTTTCGGCTCCACAGTCTATCAATGTTTGAGGTAAACCAATTAGGCCATCCTTCGTTATGCAAAACTGTAAACTGTGCTTAGCTTTATTTGAGAAGTCCTTATTTAATGGCATCATGATACGTGTCATACTGTTTACTTCAAAACCAAATTTGCATTCCTCATTGAAAATTTAAAAGGTTTTCACTGAAATACATCTAAATTTATTTTTTGTAAATAGAATTATGTGTAAGGACAAGTTTTTAAAATTTCCACTTCATTTCGCTTTTAATTATATGATTACAATGATGTTCACAGCAATTTTAAGTGGTTGTTAAGGTTAAAAATAATAGACTTCCAGTGGTAACAATTTTTCAGTATTTTTTTTTGTTGTCAAAATCTACATTTTTGAATTACTTCTGAGTTAAAATTCACATTTAAACAACAGATTTTTTTAAATGCTTTAGGGTCTGTATATTGTAATTAAAGGTTATCATCAGATGTTTCATCCATATTGTGACTTATGAATGAATACTGGAAGAAAAACATTTATACTTACATATTGTATTCAGAATTACTTGTATTAGTTATAGCGATATTAGGGTCAATGTCTTATAGTACTGAAACAACCTTCTTTTCTTTCATTAATTGACAAAAACACACAGATTTCTTCAGAAAGTCATACACACGGTAGATCACACAAGACTATTTGGAAAAATCAGAAATACAGATTTCAATAAAGGTCAATATCCCTAATGCGCCTCACAGTGAGGAAATCAAAAGAAGAGCGTTAAAAAAAAATCTCTGTACATATATTGGACATGTTTCAATCTTTAACAAGATACTGAGCTTAACCATTTGTGCTGACTCGGAGAGCAGAGGACCATGTTATAAAGGTGTATAAACTATGGAGCTATTAAGAGTAATTTTCTGTAAGCATCATTATTATGTACAAATGGCAAGTCACAGAATTGGTTCATACTTTGTAAAAATGTTCTAACCATTGAGATATATCAAAATATGCATCATGTTCCACATCAAATTTTGTGGTTGCTATTGCAACTTCTTGGACACTTTATGGTCTATTTTTGTAAGTAAAATATGCAATTACAATTGGATGTATATGGTCTTTTAGAAAATAAAAAAAGAAAATTGTGTTTGTTGTCATGAGTAAGTATGGTTATGACATATTTGAAAAATGTATTTAGAAAAATGTATTATTCAGCAGTTATGTCAAGAACTTATCCCCCAAAAGTGTCAAATTTCTTGCCTTTTGGGACTCCAATTTTGCCCTGTTTTAAAAGCTTTGAAAATGTTCAACCCAGATTTACCATACATGACTAAAATAGTTTTTTAATAGTTGAACCATTGATAACTCAAAATACACAAATTTGGGAAGGGTATATTTAAAAAAAAAATTTTTGAAACCATGGTTTGTGAAATCACTGTTTCTGATATTGCTACAATATTGAATTATCCGAAATCACAATTATCATTGTGATAAAAATGTTATACAGAACCCAATTCACAATTTTCTGTATTAGACCCTAGTGTATAAGTCCAAATAATTATGATGTCTTGAAAGGCTATTTGAATCTTTTGCTTTGACGCCTTACTACAAGAAGGAAGGCGTCACAGCAAAATATTAAAATATCCTTTCAAGACGTCATAATTATTTGGACTACTAGTGTATGAATAGTGTATCAAACTGAATGTATATACATTATGTATTGGACAAATATTCACATGTATATTGAAATGTATACGTGTATATCGTACAGTATTTGTCACTATAGTCAAAGCTTCAAATTTAAGGTCAAGGAACAGTAAATGGGCTATTTCACAGATTTTGGTAAAAATGTTGCATACAACTTTGGCTTGTTGAACTATAACCGAACATCGAAAACATAATGCATTTACAAATGTAACTCTTTCATTTTCAGAAATATTGCTGATTGAATTTTATCAAAAAATGTGAACATTTATATAGAAAGCACATACAATCGACTAAAAACGTGTGTTAATTGAATTACATTGATAGCTACTAAAATGCTGTGATATTATACATGCTGTACTCTAGGAAGTAATACAACCATTCTTTTGTTAACTTTGTCAAGTTATACAAATAGCTGTTCATTATGACATGGAAACATAATTGGCTGTGTTTTATTGAGTATCTTAATTACAATCTATGTAATATATGGTTTTGACAGAATAACTCACTTTTGAATTATACTGAAAATTTATAACTTGTGACTAAAAAACATTCATAATTCACTCATGAACTACATGCACTTGTGGATTATAATGGTATTTGAACACTCATTATGTAGGTGTAATACCACCAAATCTTAGAACGTCACATTCATTTTCATATGTAAAAGGATCGAGAAAAATATTCCCTTGAATTTGCCAGGTATAGGAAATGAGCGGTGCATTTTATTTCAGAAAACAATTCTGAATCAGTCATAAACATATATCTTGGTGTTTCAAAGCACCATTCTTTTTTAATTTGGTGTTTCTATAAAATATTTTGGAAACTTGAGGTGACATGGTTACTTCAGTTTGTTAACATGAAAAAAGGAGTGAACATTTAATTGGTTTACCTCTGATAATGGTTATCATCTTGTATACAATGAAATGCTATGTGAAATTTTTACTGTAGTACTGGACAAGATAAAACTTTTTCTGCATATTTTTTTGAAAGATGCCAATTTAACAAAGACTAAAAGGGGAATCACAACGGTGGTATTACTCCTATATATTGTTGGTTTTCGAATTTCAAAAGTAGTTATTCTATATATACTGTATGGGCAAGGGATCTAAATATAACATTCAACATGATGTCATAAAATTCAGTAAAAATTTTGCTATTTCTACATGTGTTTTTGTTTAAGACTCGTGTCAGTTAAATTCATAGAAGGATTTGAAATAATCCAATACAATTTATTTCCAATAGCATGTTACAATTACGAAAAAAAAGGACAATGTTACTGATAATACACATATAGATTAAAAGTATAACAGACGCACTGATAAGTTAATCATTAACATCAGTTGATCAAAGCAATATAACATGAACTTAGTTACCATTGATTGATTGATTGATTGGTGTTTAACGCCACTTTCAGCACTAGAGTGATATTTCATGGCTGTCATTTTTTATTGGTTTGAAGTAGCCGGAGTGCCTGGAAAGATCCACCGACCTTCCTAGGAAAACTGACACCTGACATATGCGTGATTCGAACTCACAACCTCAGTGTTGACAGGCTAGTGATGCAGTAGTTCGACTACTGAGACCTATCTTAGCTAATATATGGTAAGATTTAGTTCAGAATCAAAGTTGAAAAATGAAATACCTGTATTTTTCACAATTCACAATATGAGTGTTGTTCATAACAGTTTTGTTCGATTTTATGAGTTCAGACCTTTTCAACTGTTTTTTTTTGTCGTAGAGTGGGAGACGTAGGGATAACAATCCAACAGCGACGGCGTAAACTATTTGTTTTAAAGCTTTATATTTCAAAGGTAGTAGCCATGGATGCTTCAAACCTGTATGCCGATGCCTGTTTTTGTACTACTAGACTTCCTGGAACCAGTGCTAACTTATATGCAATTAAAGGTATGTTTCAGCACAAGTCAGGGTAAGGTATATTTTTCACATGAAATGAGTGTCATTTTATTTGACCTTAAGACAAAAAAGCTATGAATGCTGGAATTGCAGAATTTCACATAGTACTCAATGATGCTATGAATAAGTGGTTTTATTCAAGAAGAGGTTCTGGCATTAATCATTTTTGAGTATCTATATTGACAATTTAATAACATGAATAATGTATACCTTTGATTCGTTTGAAGTGCAGAGTACCTAAATCAGCAAAACTCAAAACCAAAGATTACAAAGAAAATAAACATTGATTCCAATAATTATGTTAAACAGCGTGTCTACCCATAGAAGTGCGAAGGCGAGTGAGATTGGCATTTTTGTAGTAATAAATAAAACTTGATTCGTCATAGAACAAAACCAAAGAAAATAAAGATAAACTATATCAAACTAACTCACAGAACATAAATCAAATATGAAGATGAAAAAACAAAACATTTTGGAAGAGAGAATGTTAAAAAACATTAATTTGGCGAAAATAAAACATATAGCAAAAGCAAACAGATAGAAAAAAAAACATCCCATTAGCCAATGGTAGCATAATCAAATCAGTGCAGCGGTTTTCGAAATAGTATTATCAATTCAGGAACATAGGACGGCTTCTTAAAAAAAAAATCAAACATCTAAGTTGTGCAAAATATAAATATTGATAATTTACATATCAGGAGACGGGATATATCTTATTCGCTTGTTTATCATTTTATTGAATTGTTTTTATGGGGGTGCAAACGAGACTATTTTATTGCCTGAAAGACAGTTAAACCAAAGATATGTTGAGTAAATTTCTATCGGGTATATATATCATGTATATCATGTTGTAACCGATAAATTATTTGTCAGCAACTGTCCTCTAAGTGTCGTAGTCTAGCAGATTGGTGATACAATTGTTGGTTTGGTGATAAAAGCACCAAATTTGGCATGGTAGTAGTTCTGGGTGTTTCAAACAATAGTAGCTATGGACCAACCTTGAAATTTCAAAATGGCGGCTAATTCCAAGATGACCGCCATAAAATATAAAAATAAAACATATATCACGTATATAAGGTCACATTTAAGGTCAAATTTGGCATGGCAGTAGTGTTGGGTGTTTCGAAAAATATTAACAATGAACTCACCTTGAAATTTCAATATGACGGCGTTTTCAAAGATGGCCGCCACAAAATATCTAAATCAACAAATATCCCTTATATAACATGTATAAGTTCAAATGTGTCATGTTAGTTTTGGTGAGTGCTTCCAACAATATAATCTATGAACCCACAATGAAATTTTAATATGGAGGCTTTTTCCAAGATGGCCACCATAAATTATCAGAATCAACAAATATCCCTCGTAGAAGGTTACAAAGTGTTTTGTTTTGACGTACATTCTGTAAAACTAAGTGCCCTATAATTGCAGTAATATTAGGCTTGCCATGCCATTAACAAAGCCAGTGCTTGCAACCGCAACAACCTGTTTGTATGAAAACGATACTTGAAAAAGCTACATATGCTATGTAGTTCAAAAAGATATGATTTAGGCAAAAGTGTTTTCCACAGTCATTAAAACATTAGTTGATAATAATTTGGCCAAATATTCTGATGCAGTCGATTTATTCCATTGAGGAAAATGCGACGCTATCCATTTCAATTTTACTTATGTTTGTTTTCTGTATTCTTCTTTAATATTACATTCAACTGAACTAAAATCATTTCTTAAGGTATACAGGCCTTCTTCTGTATCCTAGGACCTGGAAAGAAGGTACTAAATGACCAAATGTACAATTAATGTATGTCGTTTATGAATGACTTAATTATCTATGTATCTACAGTACTAGAAGATTCCATCTATGAAATATAGTACGACACTTCCAAAATTTAAGCATTTGTTTAGTCTAACTTGGCAAATTCGTCATAACCTTATGCTTTGATATGCATTTCCCTTATAATTTCGGGTACTTTGACTAAAATATTATACGCCAGAACAACTGTTCGTATTATTGCTATAAATTAGTATATATATATATTATAGAATAATAATTTGGGCTTGTATTATATTATAGATTAAGATATATCCTTGATAGTAACCAAATATAACCATGCGTTTCATACTTACATCTAAAAATTACCGTTTTATGGACATGCACTCTGTCAATTGTCTAACCAGAAATACATGTATGTCAACCTGGTATAATTAGTCATTTTTTTTCCTTTTGCAAAATTGGAACACTGGAACTGGGCAAACATATTTCTAGCAGAACAAAAACATAGTTTAGTTTCAGGTCTTCATATACATGATATAGAAATGACATCGTTGAGAACCTTATGAGATTGGTTATTAAACAGTGGTTGAACAAGTGTTCAATCAAGGAAACATAGTACTTCATGAACAGCAGATTCTTTTTTAGAGGCTCTCCTGCATCATGAAAAAGACATTTCCATGAGGTTACAGTAGGTGTACTTTTATTCTTATGCAAGGATCCTTACAAATTTTTACTGAGGAACGAGACCCTGGTGAGAACTATGTGATGTTCACAGAATGTAGAAACTACAGGGAAATTGAGAGTATACTTAACCACAACTGGTCTGTAACATTAAAGATTGAAACTGACATGTAAATGTGAGATAATTAAGAGAATGTTCCTTCAGGGTGTATACAGTTTCCATTATACTGCTTATTCGTTGGTTCTTTGAATTTTTTCATCATAATTATGGCTTCCAGTACCCATGCGCGATATAATGCCATTTAACTATACAGTTTAAGCGTTGCAAACATAAAGCCCATGAGTAGAATGTGGGGTAATCAGATTGACCATCAATATCGCACACCTACCGTATTAAATGGTGTTTTGTCTAGAAATGGCCATAGTTTCAATCCACCTTTGAATTAATATAACGTGATCAAGTAAACCACATGATGTTCTACATCAGGAACGGTTTAAAGTCAAACAAACAACATTCTCAAATCATGTGAAAGCTTTAGGCAGGGGAACGTTTCGGCCTTATACCCAGAGTGCTACTTCGAGTGAATGTGGATGGCATACTAAAAGTATACACTATTGGACATTTATCACTAAGGTTTTCAGCAGTTTTTAATGAGCTAATAAAATGTGATTAACATATATAAAACGGATGTCACGGTAGACGAAAACGCGCGAGGACAATGATGTTATGTACAGTGCTGTTTAACATGTGTTGTGGAATAGGGCAAATACTTAATGGGCTGTTCTTAGGAAACATTTTGAAAATTGCATTGAAAAGATGTTGCTGTTTAGATGATAAAAAAGGGGGAGAAGAGAATTAGGTACTCAAAAATCATTAGTAAGACAAGACAGATACTAAAGTGGAAAAAAGGAAAGATAAGACTAACAACAGTCAAGAAATTACTACAAAATTATCTAACAATTGAGCAACACCAACCCCACTAAAAAACCGGGGAGGATTGCAGGTGCTCAAGCAGGGTCAGCAGTTCCTGTTCAACAAGTGACACTTGACTTGGTGCTCTTGTTTGAATAGATTAATGAGCCATAACTAGTAATTAAGCATATATATTATATAATATTGGTTTGTATAAATGTCTCTTTTTAACCCTTAGAATCACACGTAAAAACCATTGGTTCATGTAAACTATCCAAAACTTCACCAAATGTGAACGTTTGAAATGAAATGTAGTTTCCCATGCTTGTACTTTCACTAGTTGACAACACAAGACATTGCAGGTGTCCCGGAAGGGTGTGTAGTTTCAAGCTAACTGGTAGCTCTCGTGATGTTACTCATTGCAAGTAGAAATTCGGTGATCATCCTGATGTTACCACATTCGAGGAAAAAGACATGATTGTGGCAAGTAGAAGTGGAATATATTCATTATCATTTGTGATTCAGACGGTACTCAACGGTAACAAAAATCCTGATGGCGTTCTGAAAACCTTCGAATGTTTCAATTTATTGAATCTTTTATTACATTGTTTTGCAAGCAATCCCTAGCATATCGTATGAACTGCAAAATTCAATTCGATAAAAGTAATGTCAGTAAAGCCTTGTCTTAATTTTATTCATTTTCACTTTCTTGCGGCCATTTTGAAATTTTCTCCATTTTGAATAAAATGAAAAGTTTTATATATCGTCATGACTTTGGATTACATTTCTTATGTGTTTAAATAATTTGGTTTGAATATGATTTGCATTAAATTATATATGGTTGTGAAATATGGACAAATTGCAGACATCTTTAAAATGGCGGCCATATTAAATTTTCAGAGTGGGTTCATAACTTAAATTGACTACTAAATATATATCTACAATTGTGCAAAATTTCATTCTTTTATCATCAAACCCTCAATTCTTCCAAAAATATGTATGAATCAGCTAGACTATTGGTTTTAATGTGTTTAAACAAACAAACACAAAAGTAATTTTTTTGTAGTATTTCATCTTTTGATCAAATATTTTTGTTTATTGAATGTAAAGGATGTTCGCTACTCTGTTTCAAAATAACAAGCTTTTTAAAAGACTGTTATAAATTGATAGTTTATAAATAAAGGAACTAAAAAAGCAGAAAAAAATGTAGGGTCCGTGTGCTTGTTTTCGAAATATAAGCCTTTCAAAGTTTGGCGGGAAATGATTTTCTCTAGATTTTCCGTCCATTTATCATTGGCACCTTTTTTCATTCAAAAACTATAAAAAAAATAACAAGGATTTTATAAGATTTTAAAATATGGATATTTAAACTATATGTTATAAAATTATGAAAAGAAAAGTAGGGATTAGCGGGCAAAATTTTGTAATGGCACTACATGGATAAAAGCAGTGGATTCCGAATATCAGGCAAACTATCAAAAACAAGAGAAGCGAACATCCTTAAATGAATTGTTCTTAAGAAACTTTGTATTTCTATTTACTCCGAAGCACGATACTCAACTTTTGTTGCGCCATTGAAAGAAAACAATACTATCTGCTAACAAGGAAACTATTCAATTGAAATAAAATAATACAATCTACTAACAAGAAATCTACAGTCTCGTGACAGTATGACGCCAATAGCGGTGATTATATCTAGTGTTTTATTCCGTAGATAGATATTTCAAACTTTAACGACTTCTGAATTCACTGATTTCTTCAAATACACTATTTTTTTGTGAAGTTTGTCATCAAAAGTATTTTATTGTGAACCTGTATTTTTTTTTATTTCATATTTGACTTCTCAATTATCTTTTTTCAGATTCTTTTTTTTTTTTTGAGAACAAAACACGATATTGAACGATTTTCAAAACTGCGTTTAATTCAAATATAATCATATTGTATAATGATTACACTTGAAAGTATGTTGATTGTGTATTAGGTATTATATAATAATAATAGTATATAATTTGAAGGTGAAAGAGGTTTAACATTTTTATGTTAAAATTGGCATATGACATGGCATGCAAAACTTAGTTCCTTCATACACTGATTCATCTTTGGTATAGAACTCTAATAGTTATATAAAGAGAAGGATTAAATTAACTGTCATCTCTCGCTCTGCAACAACTCATTCTATCTCTTTTTTTCTTCTTCTTAATTAGACAATACTTTAGTCATGAATAGCAAAAACGTGTGTTACGTATTTCCACTGATGTTTTTAGTTTAAATCATGTAAACTATGTTGCTTAAATTTTTAATATTCAACATTGACCCGAATCATTTAGGTTATTTGAATCTACATCATACAATGTTTTGATTCAGTAATTTGTTATAGTTTTGTTTAACATTCCAGGCATTCCCAAGGATTATTACAATAACGTTCTCAAACACTCTATAATCATAGGGATATCATCATTCTACATAGTCTCTAGTTCAACAATCATAATATCCATCATTCTATATATTCTCTAGTTCTATAATCATAGGGATATCATCATTCTACATAGTCTCTAGTTCAACAATCATAATATCCATCATTCTATATATTCTCTAGTTCTATAATCATAGGGATATCATCATTCTACATAGTCTCTAGTTCAACAATCATAATATCCATCATTCTATATATTCCCAAGTTCAACAATCATAGAAATGTCCATCATTCTATATAATATCTAGTTCAACAATCATAGGGATATCCTTCATATGTAGAACAAAGCTACCATTACCGCCTGGAATGAATTGGGCATCTTAACTCAATGTCTATACTTTATTTTAGAAGTTGTCAGAGTGATATATGAATGATTGAATCTTGTGCACCTGAGCAAATTATGAAAATGAAGGTTAGTTGTCTTTTATAAGAAAAACCTAGTTATCACAGTTGGTTCGAGATTACCATTATTTATTAAAATCAGCAACAATTTTTGATTTTTGAATGTATTACTGGCACGGGGCTGGGGCACTTCTTTTAGGCACATCTACAATTTTTGCTTACATGAGACGCTGAAAGGCACATTTTTCATTGACTTAAAGAAATAATTCACTTCTCATTGAAACATTTGATATTGTTAAATTGTAAGTCAACATGCCACACAAAAGATATATTTATGTCATTATCATGAAATCAACAAGAATAGCTAATTATGCAAGGGATTTAACACACTTCATACGAGTATTTGATACATCAATATACCTCTATTTATATTCAATGAACAATATCTGATAAGAATAAGAAATATAGGTAAGAACATTGTTATTTGAGTAAATAGTAACACATAAGAACTGGTAATAATGGAAAGAGTCTCATATTGGTTATATTTTTCATTCATTTGCAATTTGCTTTGCATATAGCATCTGTTACTACCGGTCTATTTTGAGCTTGAATTCAATGAAATAGTGTTTGGACAAAAGCTTTGTGGGTTTTTCTTTGCTAGAATAGATCATAGTAGGTAATGAGGTAAAGCAGATGTCATTATACAAAGTTTACTGCTGTTAAAGGCATAGAATCACTCAATCGGGCCCGGTCTGAAAGAACATACAAGAAAGTAGTACATATTTAAAAAAAAAGTCCCTATACGCATATCTGTGACTTTCTTAATAAGTAAACTATTTGGGTATAATTCTGGCATGAAATGAACGCTTAAGGACCTAAGATTACTGAAGAACCCTTGAAGAAAGTTTCTTATTGATGATATAAAGATATATGAAATTATGATAAGAGGGCATATTTGCCCTGTTGTTTAGATCAGTACCGGTTTTTGTACTACTTAACTTCTCAGAACCAGTACTCTCTAATATGCAATTAGAGGTATGTTGAATTTTTCAGCACAAGTCAGGGTCAAGTATATTGTTTACATGAAATTAGTGCCATTTTATTTGACCTTAAGACAAAATAGCTATGAATGCTTGAAATTGCAGAATTTTACGTAGTACGCAATTAGGCTATGCATGAGTGTTGTTATTCAAGTAGAGGTTCTAACATTTATCGTTTTTGAGAAGCTATCTTGAAAAATTAATAATTAATACCTTTGATTCGTTTGAAGTGCAAAGTATTTTAATCGGCAAACCCAAAACCAAAGACAACAAAGATTATAAACATTGTTTCCAATAACTACTAGTATGTTAAACAGCGTGTCTATTCATGGAAGTGCGATGGCGAGTAAGATTGGCATTTTTGTCGTAATAAACAAAATTCATTTGTCATACAACAAAAACAAAGTGAATAAAAGATAAACTATATCAAACTAACTCACAAAACATAAATCAAATATGAAGATGAAGAACAAAACTTTTGGAAAAAGAATGTCTGAAACTAAACTTTAATTTGACGGAAAATAAAACATATCTCAAAAGCAAACACATAGAAAAAACCGTCCCAAAATAGTCAAAATTCCATATGCCATTGGTGGGATAATAAAATCAGTTTAGCTGTTTTCCTGATAATTAGTATTATCAATTCAGAAACATAGAAAGGCTTCCAAATTCAATTGGGCATACATGTTCCTTTAAAATCATATATCTAAGTTGTGCAAAATATAAATATTGGTAATTCATAGTTACAGATAAGGAGACTGGATACATCTTATTCGCTTTTTTCCCATTTTTTTAGGGGGGTTGCAAACGAGAGTATTTTATTGACTGAAACACAGTAAAACCAAAGATATGTTTAGTAATTTTCTATCGAGTATATATATCATGCTGTAACCGATAAATGATTAGTCAGCAACAGTGCTCTAAGTTCTGGTATTCAAGTGTTTAAACAAAGACACACAAAGAAGGTAAATTTTTGTAGTACTTTATCTTCTGATAGAATATTTTTGTTTTTTTAATTGTTCTTAAGAAACTATGTACTTCTATTTACACCGAAACACGATACTAAACTTTGTTGTGCCATTGAAAGAAAACAGTACAATCTGCTAACAAGGAAACTATTCAGTTGAACAAAAACAATACAATCTTCTAACAAGGAAACAACTGTATCGTGACAGTATGACACCAATGTCGGTGATTATATCTAGTGTTATATTCCATTTAAACGATATTTTACTTTGGATTGTCCGTAAACGTGATTTTCACTGTAATCATTTACATCTAGAATGTCTGTCTTTGAATAGGTTACATCCAATTTGAAGTGTAAATTATAGAGAATAAAGACGCAAATATTTTCAACAATTTTAGCCTTCATGTTAAAGTTGACAAGAAAGAACATTTATAACAAAACAAAACCAGATCATACAGTTGCTAATAGATATTTCAAACCTTTAACGAATTCTGAATTCAGTCTTCTCTTCGCATACACTAATTTTTTTGTGAAGATTGTAATCTAAAGTATTTTATTGTTTACCGGTATTTTTTTTTTTTTTAATTTCATATTTGATTTTTAATTTATCGTTTTCATTTTCTTAAAATTTGAGAACAAAAAACGGTGTTGAATGATATTGAAAAATACATTTGATTCGAATATCATAATATAGTATAATGATTACACTTGAAAGTGTGTTGATTGTGTATTAGGTATGATAAATTATAAATATTATATAACTTGACGATAGAAGCGGTGCAGCATTAAACTTTTATGTTAAAATGGGCATATGACATGGCACGAAAGACTTATTTCTTACCTACACTTATTCAATGCTGGTCTTAGACAGTAATACGTATATAAAGAAAAGGATTAAAGGAATTGTGATTACTCGCTCTGCAACACCTCATTCTGTCATGTTTTTTTCTAAATTAATGAATAATTCATTATGGTGCAACCACGCATCTACGAACCATACAGAAAGTGATGTGTGCATGACATTTTTCAAACACATTACTTGAAATTTGCGGCGGCAAAGTGCAATTTATGTTCAGAGACAAATGATTGGAAAATGGTATTTATAAGTCTTAAATCACAAGTTATAATAGTTATAATGGCAACTTTTTTTATCATTTGATAGGCTTTTACTTTTCTTAATAAATAACGCGTTAAATTCACAACAAATATGTTTCAAATGACAATTAACTACTGTCAATTCAGAAATGGCTGCATTCTTCATTATTGCGATAATAGCAACGAGGTAAGTTTCGCAAAAATATAAACTTACACATTTTATTATGATAATATTGTTTGTTTTCAGAATTGTCCGTTTAATAATACATTATTTTCTCATTTTAGTCCATCGTTTAACAACCGCATTTCTAAAACCATGCCAAAATTCTCTTAATTTACGCACAGTACAAAAAGGGCCACCACAATACTATTTTGATAAAGTTTGATTTATACGTTCCTAGCTTTTAAAAAAACGAACATCACGAAGACGCGAATTCTTTTTTGTCAATGTTATTTTATAGAAGTCAGTAACATCGCCGTATTATTTCTCAAACAGTTTTTGTTCACTGCATATATTTAGTGATCACAAATCCATGTAAATGAATTATGTTTTGGTTTACCAAAATTACCAAAAGACCTTGTAAAACAAAATGATTTCATAGCTTGTTTCTCTTGCTGTTGATTTCACATGCCATAATATCTATTATTCTTAGTAAGGTTAGCACCATACTTTCCTTAAATGTTCGAAATTAACATGATCAGTGCTCTTTTCTTTTTTGTTTTTTCAGATAAAATGGACGACGTAAGCATGATAAAAATAGACGGCGTAATTTGTTTTTTTATGATAGAATAATCATCAAATGGGAGGCGCTTTTTGTATAAAAATATTCTTTGTAAACGATAGACACATTTTAATCAGTTGTATGTGTTGATTGAATGGGATTGGTATAAAGTACGAATTTTTCCACAAAAGCTTAAATGTTTCAATAAATTTGAAATAAATGCACTTTTTGCTGCTTAACACCTTTATGTTGACTTTATACCTGTCTTAAAAGATTCAGGGCATAAAATGCTAAATCTCTTATGTTTTCTTATTTCATATTTGTGCAATAGCAAAATATTCATAAGCCTAAGGGCAATGTGTTTGTGTTTGTGCAGCAAATTATTAACGTTAACAAGACAAACGTTACAAAGAATCATCAAAATCGGACATAATCCACTGTTTCCCACAGTCCCTACTACACAGAGAAAAACCTGTTTAGAATGGGTATATTCAACAGTTAATGGCATTTTTGTAAAACAGAAAACTAAACCCTTACACATCGTTTTCATAGTTATAACATTATAAAGGTTGTTTGGGAATATATTTGTTGTACCTACAATGCATAATGTGCTGAATAACACTGCAGTTATTCAATGAGGGGAAGATTTTGTCACACTAGGAATGTACAATAAAAATTGGAAAACAAATAAAATGTCAATAACAATACCACATTTAGTATAATCAAATGTGTTATATGGAAATGTCGAAATTTAATCAAACAAAAGCCTTAATAGTATGACTTCTAGCCAATTGATGTCATATAAGCGAAACGGGAGCTCTACAATTTAATTGAATCAATAGATACGTCATTATCTTTACAAAAGGAAAAATATGCAGTTAACATCAAAGTTATTGTTAACCCTATACCATAAATTATTTACTTATCATATTGTACTTACCTTCTTTTCATATCTGGAACATTATAAATCCCCAAAAGAAATAACCACTATTAAAAGAAAAACATCGGGCACATCACTGACAGTCACATTACGACGTACTGCAGGTTTTAGCTAAACAAAACATTTAAATGGCAATTATTAGTAAAGGTAAAGCGAATAAGATTGTAGTGTGTCTTTTGTTGTATTTTATGACTTTAAAAGATCTTTGTTTGATTGGGTTTTTTTGTGTAATGAATAGGAATATAACTAACGCACTTAATTTAGAAACACTACTTGTTTTATATCGTTGAACCCTGGACGATGGAGTATTGTAAACACTGGCCCCTGGGATTTCAACAAATTTATTTCCGTTTAAAAAAAACAAAAAAAACAGTGTAATTACTTTCGCATTTTAAACATTCTATTTCATGAATTCTAATTATTAAATAACTAGTAGAGATTCTGGTTTCATGTAACAATTTTGTACTGGCTTTTTTCTCCTTTTCTTTTTTTACGATCAATGCATTTGAATGGGGACATATAGTTGGAACACCCCCCCACCTTTATCCTGGGTTAGGAATCCCCTTTTATAAATGGCATTACGTAGGCTAGTTTAAGGTCTCTTTTGGTCATACAGCTCTGCATGTGTTTAGGTTTAATACATCCTTTACCCCGAAGGTATCATCAACATAGTAGTCAGTGCGTCATTTATATTACACAAAATGTATAACATGAAGTGTATCTTGTTGTTTTCATTAACGTTAGACGTGTATTTTTCTGATATAGTATCTCATATAAAAATAAAAAGATGTGGTAAAATTGCCAACGAGACAACTCTCCACAAGAGACCAAATGACACAGAAATTAACAACTATATGTCACCGTACGGCCATCAACAATGAGCAAAACACATACCGGACAGTCAGCTATGAAAGGCCCCGAAATGACAAATGTAAAACATTTCAAACGAGAAAACTAACGGCCTAATTTATGTACAAAATAATGAACGAAAAACAAATATGATATACAGCAACAAACGACGACCACTGAATTACAAGCTCCTGATTTGGGACAGCCACATACATAATGTGGCGGGGTTAAAGATGTTAGCGGGCGCCCAACCCTCCCCCTAGCCTGGGACAGTGATGTAACAGTACAACATAAGAACAAACTATTAAAATCAGTTGAAAAAGGCTTAACTCATCAAATGGATACAAACAGAAATATATATAACAAAAACAGTGGACGTGGGAGGGAACTCATACATCCCCACAACAAAAAGATACTAAGTACATATCTGAGAGTACTTGCAGTTACTAACAGCTAGTTCAAAGCCAATAACAACAAATAAAAAATCATGCATCTAAGACTAAAATATCAATCAGTACTCATCCAACATCCAATGGATTTAGTGTAAAGACGTCATTAACAGTCAGAGAAAAACATGACCTTGTACAACCAAACTTCAAAACCAAATGTTTATATCCATGGAAGAATTGAGTAAAGGTTTTAAGTAATTTGTGGTAACGAAATCCCGGACTTAATAATTTACCAGTAATATATGGATAAAGTTCATTGAAATCCAAAACGTCACAACAGACACGGGCATAGCGAACGAGTTGTGATATATAAACACAGTAAGATGGTGCCAAAGTAGCATCATCGTCCAAAAAGGAAAATTAACAAAAGGAACGAAAATTCGTCCCTTTTGTTGTAAATTTTAGTGTAGAGATTCCCGTGTAAAACTGAAATATCTAAATCTAATAAAGAACAGTTATTATCGTTTATATTTGATTTATTCAAAGTAAGTTCCTTTGGGTAAATTTCGGCAGTATATTTATAAAATTGTTGGTTATTTAACGACAAAATAACATCAAAATAACGGTAAGTGTTGTTGAATTTATCAATTAAATGCAATTTAGACGGGTCTTTACTGAGTAAGGTCATAAACTGTGATTCATAACAATACCAGAGCAAGTCTGCTAGTAAAGGGCCGAAATTGGTGCCCATTGGAATACCTACAACCTTTCGATAAACTTTAATGCCGAAACGTACATAAATATTATCAAGGAGAAAATTGACAGCTTCAATCATGTCAACACACCCCTAGTAAGTACATTTAGCATATTTACCTTTCTCATTAGAGAAGAAGGCTTCAAATGAGTTGCAGCAAATATATTTGCATTCGGATTTACCAAACGACCATTGGATTAAATAGGAAAACTTTTGTTTGATAAGATTATGTGGTAGTGTAGTGTAAAAAGTTGAAAAATCAAAACTGTCAACAGAATCAAAAGGACCATCAAAAGCACGTAATTTATCTAAAACTTCCAATGAATTTTTTACACTCCAAAAATAGTTAATTCCACTATTTTCATATATTTTATTACAACAGTTACTGATTAGTTCTTTGATAGTAGTTAAGGAACTAGTTAAAGAATTAAAAGATTAGTTGTAGAACACTTACTAGAGGCCGAGATGAAACGATATGTTACTGGTTTTTTTGTGTAGTTAAGGTAACCAATACATAGAAGGGACATTCAAATGTTCAGAAGAGGCCTTAAGCTGTGATTTGGTTATGATATGATTGTTTACTATATGACTCTCTGTGGAGCGCACGGACTTGAATGTAGAAGAATTTAAAATGTCATTCTTAAGAAAGTCCGTGTAGTATTTACGACCACCACATTGTTGGTTTCTTTGTCGGCAGGTACAAACACAAACCTCTTTGAAAGTAATTGAAGTTTGTTTCTTATTCTAGAAATAGCCGTGTTATGTACTATTTTATTTATTTCTGAATTATTTTTCAAATTTAATATTCGAATATCCACAACAATCATACATTTATTTAGATAAGAATCAAGAGATTTTTTATTATATTTTTCCCGTTTACACCAATTTTTACAATATGACGAAAGAGCGTCTGTTGTGACCTGACGACACTGTTTCCAATCTAATTTTGATGAAGGACGATATTTTGGTCTTTTTTTTAAACAATATTTAACCTCTCTGTCTTCAACGATATTCAGGTCCCCAGTAATAACATGGCCATAGGGATCATATCTAAAATTCGACGATTCACAGTCTCAAGTTAGAGGAGTATTATTTTCTACACTGACGTCTGATGTTACTGACGTATAATTAAAATGACTCTTCTGCTGGGTTTTTTGTATGTATACAAAATAATAGGTGGTTCTGTGTTATCAAAATAGGGAGGTATAAAGATTTAAATGGTAGAGTCATTGAATATATACATAAATGCTGTCTGTTGCACTTTAAGTAATGTACGCCACGAAAACTATGGCTTTTTTAATACATTGAAATTTGATAGGATTGTTTTCATTTAAATGTCCGCGATTTTAAACAATAAGGTTGATAAGACAAAATAAATATCTAATGATAACATTACTTTAGTTACATTAAGAATCAGGTGCATATTTCATCAAATCGACTAAAGTTCTGTTGAAAGTAAATATTTTTTTAGGAGTTTTCTAAAATTTTATTTTCAAAGAAATCATTAGATATGAAATAACGTATACTTAAACAGTTTCTATCCAATTTAACATTATTGACAACCATATCAAACTTTTTGTTTGATTCTAATCTGACCATTCGCTAAAAAGGACTATCATTTAAGATATTCTAAATTGCCATTCTTTAATCGTTATCATACTAGCTTTACTGACACCATTGTAATTAGTTGACCAACACGATTAGGTGTTATATTTTAATGGAGAAGAATAACCTTTATAAATTTGGAGCGTCGGAATTTACCTTCATCAGGAACGCTGAAAAAAAAAACATTTAACGGCCAGGGATGTAAACATACGTACACTGTGTACATGGTGTAAGAGTTTATGACCAAAAGGGACCTGAAACAAATACCCAAATTCATCTAAGGTCAAGGTGGTCTGATATATTGATTTACAGGTTGTACTCTTTTCCTTTTGTGATATATTTTACTAAGTCTATATCGACACTTTGAATTATCCATGTAGAGCATTTGATGCTTACATTAATGTATCTTATGGACTTCGGTTCCATCTTTTATATCTCTCGAATCGTTTATTAAAAGTAATTTTACGAGTTTTGACAAGTGGTAACCTACTATTCATCTTATATGTAATGTTACCAAAGTCTACATTAAATATAACAGTGTTGTATGCTATTGTAACATGGTGTTAATTGTGTATTGTTATTTCTGTAATTGGATGGGTCTTGATTAAACTATTGTGTGCGTGAACCTCTGCCTTGATGCGATCTCCCTTTGTGTATGCGGATGATATTTAGCTGTGTGTATATGTGCGGGCAAAGTTGACCTTTGATAGAATTGGTAACTATATGTAGTCCCTTCTGTTCATATAGCTCTTCACATTTTCCATACTTATCTCCTTTTTTTTAGTTTAACTTACATGTAGCTGATGAATTTAAATCCATAAATCAGACGCACTTATCTTTAAAGTTTTATTTCTATACACTGACTGGAACTGAGATGAGTTGATTTAAAATGTTAATGTTTTTTCCTTGAATACATCTGTGTGCGTTCCGGTGGAAAAAAAACATGTAAGATGCGTTATGACTGCCAATGAAACAACTACCCAATAAGACCAAAACACTGAAATAAAAATTTCACAGTTGGCTGATGACACCACTTGTTTTTTGAAAGATGCATTTTCCGCGCAAATTTTATTAGATTCCTTTAACGATTTTGAGAAGTGTTCAGGGTTAAAAGTCATTTTTTCTAAAACCGAAGCAACATGGATTGGAAGAAATAAATTTAACAAAGAAGGTTCCCTTCCTATTAAATGGACAGATGGTTTTAAAACCTTAGGTTTAAAATTTAATGCTTTTGAACAAATGGTTTGTTCTAATTTAGATACATGCATAGAAAAAATGGAATCAATAATTAAACTGTGGATGATAATAAAGATAGTGTCATTTTTAGTGTATTGAATTCTGATAACTTAGTTTTAAATTATTGTATTCTACAGGCAAAGTATTACATTAATTATGTAAAGAACACACAATTAGACAGACTGTTAATATCTGTGCAAGCTTTTCTTAAATTTTTGAAAAGACGTCTGGAGATATTAGAATATTTATATCTTTCTAAAGACAAACACGAGTCATTTGTCGACAGATGGGGGGGATTTATGGAAGACCAAAACACAATAATCTAGTAAACAATTATTGTTCATTAAACATCATTCAAAAATGTGTTCAAAACGCTTATCCAAAAAAATGGATGACATAGTGAGAAAGAATTCAAAACCACGACATACTTTATACGACAGCAACAAATGAAAACAAATATAGTGAACAGCAATGCAAGACAATCACTGATTATTGGCTCCCGACCTAGAATAGGCATAAAAATGTAACGTGTTAAAACATATTTGTAATTATAGCATTTTTCCCTCTAACCGCGGACAGGATTATCTTGTGTTTAACAGGTTGATACCCTTCAACGAGCTTTTACCTTGAGATAGCGGTATATAAGGGATAAAAGTCACCGCCAATTTGCAAACAAGAACTATTATTTTTTAATAATGTAAAATCCATAAATCATTTTGTATTACCAAAATGCGTTGCATTTATTAAATTTTGACAATCATTTTGAATTAAAGTATGCAACACCAATTGTTTCAGACTTCAGCATCACACTGTAAATGAAAAATCAAATAAAATTGTGGTATGACTCGGCACGTGATAGCGATCTACAATATTGTCCTGTCTTACCTACATCAACGGAAATGATTTTACATTTTAAGGTAAGACGGCGATTTATACATTTGCCGATTTAATAACTGACATAAATAATTATTTTTTTCACGTTTTAATGCGATATTAGCTCTTTATAAAAGATAACGCAATCAAATTCCAACATCAATCCTTGCAAAAGTGCACATACATATGGGGGCAAATAATATATAATTCAGACGATTATTTTATACTTAATTTTTTTTTACAATCAAAATGAGGATTTTCGTATTCTTTTAGCGTAACTCTTCTTATTGTCATGCAAAGTGCATAGCTGATGTCGTCAACTTCCTATTTCTTGAAGATGGACGACTTCAAACTAGTCCAGCGGATCGGTGACAAAATTGTGAGTTTGATAATAAAAGCACCAAATTTGGCATGGTAGTAGTTCTTGGTGTTTCAAAGAATATTAGCTATGGACCCACCTTGAAATTTCAAAATGGCGGCCTTTTTTTAAAGATGGCCGCCATAAAATATCAAAATCAACATATATCATTCATAGAAGGTCAAATTTAAGGCCAAATTTGGGATGGTAGTAGTGTTCAGTAAAATATAAGCTACGAACCCTGTTTTAAATTCAATAAGGCGGCTCTTTCCAAGATGGCCGCCACAAAAAAATAATAAAATCAACAAATTTCCCTTATTTTAGTTCAAATTTGTCATGTTTGTAGTCCTGGGTGCTTCGAACAATATAAGCTATTGACCCAACTTGAAATGTGAAAATGGCGGCTTTTTCCAAGATGGCCACCAAAAGATATCAAAAACAACAAAATTCACTTAAAATCTAGTGCCCTATAATACCAAGTGTATGCTTCATTTATATACTTAAGCCAAACGTCAAAAGCTGTGTGAGGAAAGTATAGAAAATCGTAACAGTTACTGTACAATTCTTGCAGAACAGTCGTCTACAACGAGGGATCACGTTTAGATCCTGGCGTTTTACCAATATTTAAGCTAGGCTTAACTAAAATGTAGACTTGTCGACTCGAACAGTTTTCACTGTAATCTGGAAGAGGATATAGTAATGATCTAAGAAGTACAGTAATCTCAGGCTTGCCAGGCCATTAACAAGGCAGGTGCTTGCTTTTTCTGTTAAGTTGCAATTTAACAAGCAACCGCAACAATCTGTTTGTATGACATTGATACTTGAAAAAGCTGCACATGCAGGTAGTTCAAAAAGGCATAATGTAGGCAAAAGTCTTTTCAATAGTCATTAAAAATATTAGTTGATAATCATTTGGCCAAATATTCGGATGCGGTCGAATTATTTCATTAAGGCAAATACGTTGCTATCCATTTCATAGTTACTTCTGTTTTATTTCTCTATTCTTCTTTAACATTAAATTCAACTGAACTAAAACCTAAAAACTTCTTCCCTCGAACCCTGTAGGTTTTACAACAACAGTCGTGGAAGATATTGAAAACAACAAGAGTTCAAATACGACTGAAGTATCGTAACAAAGTACGACAATTTCCATATTTCAGCCTTTTCTTAGGCTAACTTTGCAAAATCGTCATAAATTTTTGCTTTGAAATATATGCATATCACTTATAATCTCTGGTACTTTAACAAATACCGTATAGCGGGTTATTTTCGCAGGGTGTAAATTTTCGCTTATTTTCGCGGATAGAACAAAATCGCAAAAATAAATTCCGCCAATTTAAGAGTGCACATTCAAAGGTATTGAAATAAGTTTTGAATCCGCCAAAATAATAACCGCCAAAATATTTCGTATACCTTATTCAATGAAAATCGCGAAATTTTACACCCGCGAAAATAACCCGCTATACGGTATATTATGCACCAGCACAACTGTTCATATTATGGCTATAACTTGGCATATATTTTACTATATAATAAGATATATCCTTAATACTAACCAAATATAACTATGCGTATCATACTTGCATCTAATAATAAACGTTTTATGGACATGCACTTTGTCTAACCAGATATACATGTATGCCAACCTCTTATAATTGTGTAACTATATCCTTACATGGTATAAATAAGTTAACAAAATGATAACACAGACGTCTTGAAGCAGATGATAATGTAAACATTGAACATGTTAAATATGTCTGGACAGAATTCCTCGCATGTAGAGCCAAGACAAATGGTTATCCGCCTTTACATATTAGTCCGCATTCACCAATGGTTCTGGAAGAGATCATATCTGCCACAACGATTCGACATTCCGTGAATACAATCCAGCCATGTGTTAATTTTTTCCAAACATGTATAAATTATCACTTGTGATCAATCGTTTTTTGCTTTTAAAATCGGAACAGTGGAACTGGGCAATCTAGCAGAATAAAAAATAGTTTTGTTTTAGGTCTCCTTATAGAAATAGAACAGAAATGGCATCGTTGAGAACGTTATGTGATTGGTAAGAAAACAGTGATTGAACAAGTGTTCAATCAAGGATTCATAATACTTAATGAATAGCAGATTTTTTTAGAGGCTATCATGCGATATTATGGCATTTAACTATACAATTTAAGTGTTGCAAACGTAATTTGAAAATGGTAAATGTAGATCAAGCCCATGAGTAGACTAACATACTTGTAAAAGAAGAAGAAGGTGGGGGCAATCGGATTGGCAATCAATGTCGCACAACTACAGCATTTAATAGTGTTTTGTCTAGAAATGGCCATAATAATTAACAAGTTTCAATCCGCCTATGAAATAATTTAATGTAATCCACATGATGTTCTACACCAGGAACGGATTAAAAGCAAAACATTCTCAAAACATGTGAAACCTTTAGGCGGGGGAATGTATCAGCCTTTTACACAGAGAGCTACTTTGAGTAAATGCAGATGGGAAATACCTTCTTGGACATTTATCACAAAGGTATCAGCCTTTTGTAATGAGGTAATAAAACAGACAGATATTAAAACGGATGTCACGGTAGATGAAAATGCTCGAGGACAATGATGTTATGTACGGTCCTGTTTAAAATGTGGTGGGCAGTGGGGCAAACACTAAATGGGATGTCCTTAAGAAACATTTTGAAAACTGTTGTAAAAATATGTTGTTGTTTAGATAATATTCAGATTGAGCAGATACTTAGGCACTCAAAAAGCATTAGTAAAACAAAACCAGATAAGAACAAAATGCACAATCTTGAAAGGACTAACACAAATCGCTACACAAAAATCTAAAAAAAACGGGGTTAATCTCATGTGCTCAAGAAGGGTCAGTAGTTTCTGTTAAACAAATGACACCTACCAATGTGCTTTTCTTTAAATAGAGTCCCATCCAGTAATTAGGCATATATCATATAATAGTGGATTCATAAATATATCTTTTCTAACCCTTTTAATTCACAAAATATAAAACATGTAAAAATCATTGGTACATGTGAATTATCAAAAAACTTGACCGAATGTGATTAGAATAAGGTTTTCCACGTCTGTACGATGGATAAACAAGACTTTCACTGGTTGACAACACAGACATTGAAAAATAAAGAGCAACTAACACACCATTGAAAGCATAAACAACACGAGTCCCTGTTCATTAAAACTAGGGGCAAACGCAGCGGCTCTTTTCACAAAAAATCTTAAGAGTAAAAATACTCGTAAGTCACATTTCAGTATAACTTACGATCAATTTTAATCGTAAGATTTTTTGTGAAAAGAGTCGCTGGTGTTCGGAAGGGTGTTTATTTTTTGGCCAACTGGTAGCACTCGTGATTATACTCATTGCCAGAAATTCGGTGATTAGTCGTATTTATTTATCATCTTAATGTAACCACAAGCGAGGAAAACGAAAAAATTGTGGCAAGGAGAAGTGGAACATAACCATTATCATTTGTGACTCAGATGGTACCTAATGGTCAAACAAATCAGTCTGATGGCCACGGTCTCGATAATTGTTCGAATCTTTCCATTTATGAATCTTTGATAAAATTGTATTTCAAGCAGCATCCATATATCATGAAAACGCAATCCCTAGAATATTGTATGAACTACAAAGTGCAGTTCGATAGAAGAAATCAATATCAGCAAAGCCTTGACTCAGTTTTTGAAATTTTCCACCATGTTGAAAAAAGATGAAGTCTAATATAACGTCATGAATTGCTAAAAACGTTGGTTTATATTTTATATGTTTTTAAAAGATTCGGTTTGACTATTATTTGCTTTAATTTATACATGGTTGTAAAATTTAGACTCATTGGCAGACATCTTGAAATTGGCCACCATATTGGATTTTTCAGAGTGGGTCCATAGCTTAAATTGACTACCACATATATATATATATATATATATATATATATGTGCAAAGTTTCATGCTTTTATCATCAAACCCACAATTCTTCTAAAAATATGCACGAATCAGCTGGACTAAATTAAAATCCATGATAAACCTGATGATTTCAATAGTCCAATTGTCAACTTACTATTCTCAGCAGTAGCATACCCTTTGATCCATCGTATGGTGCTGATATATGTCAATTGATACGTTACGCTCGTGTATGTTCCCACTATACATACAACATTAGCAGGGGTGTGTTCCTTATACAAAACCTGCTCTAAAAGTGCTATGAGGAAGCACGACTTAAATCGTCACTGTATAAGTTTTACGGTTACCAAAACAAACTGGTTGACTGCTATGATTTGTATATGTCTCAGCTCATCAACATTTTTTCACAGTATTAGATAGTTTGATACCAAAATATTCGTCTAAAATGAAATTGTAACGGGTGTGTCTCCTATTCCATGTGACAGTTTGACTGAGTGTAGATTCGCATGTTGACTGATGCAAGTATAACAAGAAACGATTACACTGTCGACGCACCCAGTGTCGCTCTTTGAAGAGTTCATACGATTCTATCAATTTATGTGTGTTACCTCGAGTCGTCTTCTTAATAATTATATGAAATTTGAGCATTGCTAAACTACTTTTCTTTTTTTTATCAAACTTACAATTTGTGCCAAATGTTCTGGATACGCGAAATGATACTGTTATAATTGTTGTTTTATTTTCTTTTGTGTTCATTCTTTCTGCATTTATTTTGTTAAACCTCTCCGAGAACTGTTAATGTGCTGCTTTAAATACATATGATAGAACTTCACAGTTGTTGAAAATGTAAACACACATGTAGATCGAACGACAAACACAGCAACAATAGTTACACGTACAATGTATATAGTAGAACTCTAAAATGCTAAAATGCAAGACTTTTATAGTTTTAATGTAACGGAAGACAATCCACACAAAGTAGATTGTGTAGTTATGTCGAGACGTTACTGTACTGTATCTTAAAAGCGACAACGATGTTAAAGAAGGAATTGCAATTTTACAAAGTGGATGCTTCTACCAAAGAACAGAGTATCACAGCAACAGAACTTTTGGCGGATGTCATTTTCACATATCCCTTCATTAGAATTGTGATATTCCACGCAGTTTTGAACAAGGGAAAAAACTAACCAATATTTTTTATTTTTTTTTTAAACTAGTCCAGATCTCTTTGGAGGACTTCCATCTGAATGGTTAGAAGATAGTGGGTATTAGATAAAGCAACTACAGAGGACAAATTAAGCAATGTATATATACACTGTCTTTACAGTCGGTTCGTGGACGCACCATTGGGCCCTCTACATATCTGGATGCAAATGCGTTAGACATGTTAAAATAGTGGCACTGTTACGTTTTCCTTTTTTTGCTGATATTATCATTTCCTAGTGACTTTACGTAATACGAAACGTCAAAGAATAGTTGCAACTATCTTTAGTATTTCCAGAATGGGCATCAAACATATGTTGTTCATGCTGAGTAAGGCCTTTTCTTTTCCATCTTCATTCAAATGGCTGACTTTTGTATCGAAATATGATATTACATGATTCCTTCTATTCTAATTACGTAGCGGTGCCTAGCTTTGTCCAGAATTAATAAATACGTAAACGTGAGTCTTGTGTTTTCTGTTATTCTTTACAAGTTCTTCGGTTAACGACTTTTGGTGTACAAAACAAAACACATGTGATAACTCTTTAGTTGGGGAATATAGGTAACAATCCTTGCTTTACAAGCTTCCCTTCAAGAAAAGGTAAACGTTCTAGGCATTTGTTTCATACATATCGTTCTACTAAAATATTCATATAGTGTGGTTTCTTCACTATTTTGTTATATTTTTGCTCTCAAAAAAGTATTATCTTCAGTTAGTAATGCTATAATCAACTTGTTAGCATCTTTTGACTTCAATCTATGAGTAACTCTCAGCATTCAAGCATTGCAGACTTGATGGACATTACAGAATTACAAACTATATAGTATAAATTCCAAAGAGAAACATAGAAAACATGTTTTGTACTGTAGGGTTTTATCTCTAGAAATGTTGGTGCTCTATCTATGTAGGGTGTGTTTTTCTTTTTGCTAAAAGAAAAAGAAAAAAAAAGACTATGTAAAAAAATATTTAAATATAAACTCTGGAATAACATTATTTATCGAAAAATACCAGTATGTAGTTTTAAAAGAGATGTGACTCCTCCTGTATAACGATCTAATATAAATAAATCAGTTTTAAAATACTAATCATGCAGTTTGTCTAGTTACGTACCGATTCTTGGTGTTTAGTGTAATTCAGTCACGTGAAGTCTTTGACACACTGAATGAATGGTATATCTTCTCCAATTCTGAAGTGTAATATATTACTTAAGTCATCTTCGTTAACATTATAAAAGTTACATAATGCCTAGCTGGGTGCATCTGGCACAACGTAAAATTCCCCTAAGCTACTGTTCAATCACGACCATTATTTTGATGAGATAGATAAATATATCTCTTTCTTCATATTAACTTCTGTATGTTCTGTTATGTTCATTAATTAATGTACTGATAAGTGTGTAATCATGACCTCAAAAAATAATTAATTGATTTAATAAAGGCATATGGCAGTTGCTATTCCTCCGGCTAGTCGGAAAAATAGAAAAAAATGTCTATTCTTCCGGCACTCCGGAAGAATAGCTTTTCTCTGCAATTATGCTATAATGCCGGCCATACATAACAATGAATAATGAATATGTTTTTGGTTAAGTGGCTATTGTAGCATCCAATGGAGAAAGCAGTGGCAAAATTTCTCACATTCAAACACTGAGAATTGGAAATATTCATTTTTTGCACGTTCTCCTAGCGGACGTTACTGATTATAAACTCAAGATGAAACGTTTTGGAAAAAAGTGTTAATGAAAAAAATAAAATAATTATTATGGGAATAAACTCCTCAAGTACCAACTTTGATTTATTTTTCTACTGGCTGTTCTAAGTAACACTCTGATTCCCCGTAAATACAGCTTATCAAATGAGATAAAAAAAGAAAAAAAAAGAAAAGAAGAATATCAACATCGATTGATATGCAGCCGACAAATACACTTTTGAATTAAAGTCACTAATAGTCTTGTCAAATAATTGTGCAAAAAAAGTTTCCATTCATTCACTAAATCAAATCAAAGTGCAAATAAATTTATTTCATAGTATTAAGCATATTCAGATTTTTTATTCAAAAGGAATGGGTGGGGAGGTGGACCAAAAATGCCTGTCCTGTTTTTATGTTCTACCTTAGAATTTCCTGCAAGGTAAGGAGTCGGGCCACTGATTTATGTCTTAAATGGTCATCTATGATTCCTAAACAAGATCCCGAATTTATCGTTTCCTTGAAGTTTGGTTCCAATGAAGTCGTCAAATAATTTTGCCCGATTTTTTATTCAAAATGTTCGGATGTTTTTAACTCGTAGAAAAAAGAGAAGATGGTAGGCACATGTAAACTGACCTAAAATAAGATCGTTTTTACGATAGTAAAAACATAATATTTTTTATTGAGAAAATAAATAAAACAGAATACAAAAGAGTGGTTTACCCCAACCCTGTTATACTATTCCCAGTCCAGGCATATGAGTGCATGCTCATAGATCTCCGTTGCAGTAGAACTTAGAAGTAATGCATCCAAGTATATTTGATTTAGTTGTTTTCCTGTGAATTGTTATTTAAGGTTTTGCCTCCATTGATACTGGTAAAGCCAATGGGGTAAATTAGCAATTTCAGTCAAATTTCACGCTTTATTCCTCTCAGTTTACGTGCACACGCTATTGTTCTTAAGTCCTATAGAAATTTGTTTTAAAGCAATCAAATTCTCTCTAATTTTCTTTAGGACATCTTAAAATATCAATCATTATCTCCAATTCTCAAAACGTTCATTGCATACGCGCGTTTGCAATCCGACACCTCATCCGGGAAACTTTCCGCGCCACATGACACTTCTGTTGATATTGAATATTTGCGCACCCGCAAACGGATGGCCGGAAAAATAGAGATGTTTAACTATTCTTCCGACTAGCCGGAACAATAGACACTCCGTTTAATAAAACTGTTGTTTCGTATAGTATCTGTCTTACACAATCTTTGTTCTTAAAAGTAAAATATAGACCTACATGTAAAAACATATTTATGCTTTCTTTTTTCGATCGTAAATTTCGCCAAAATGGTGGTGACTCAACAAAGATATTGCTTAACTGAGATTACATAATTAAAGGAAAGGATATTAAGATTTGAAGAATATATATAATGTGGACATTATTAATTGTTCAGTCTATTTTTCTAGTGGGAATACATTTACACTCATCTTGTAGATACATGTTGTTAACTAGATATAATGATGTGGTTAGAAACTTTAATGCTGCCAAAATAAAGTTTCTTGTTTTCATCTTTGGTCTGAGGTGACACGACATGGCTAACACGACGGATGCAAATAGTGAAGCAGGGCCCGCTAACCATTCAGGATCAACCTATGATTAAATTCATTGTTATTGGTCTTTCATTTTTTATGATATATATTTATATATGGTGTAATGAATAAAAGGAAAATAAGTAGTATACCTCAACGAGGCAGCATCCCAACGACATTAAACAATCAAATGACACCTAGAGGTCAATAATAGACAATTGTCCGAAGAAAATGGTGGGTTAAACCTTATTTTATAACTAGCTAAATTTCCCACTTGTATGCAAGTTGTTTTAAGTTCCGTTATATTGACAAAATTGGGTGATCAACACTGAAAATTTGAATTAGTCACTATGACTATTCAGTTAGTCAAATATTAGCCGAAAGGTAGTCAACAGCATATATGACTACCCATCAAGTCATTATGACTACCTGCATAGTCAATTGACTATGTGAGGTGGTCACAGCACCACGTGGTGTAGAGTATCGGTTTTCACGCGCACTCATTCGCGTTCCCTTTGTTCCCTAGATCGTGTAGATGTAAACAAACGAGGAGGCACGAAACTGCTATTTTGTCAATTAAACCAATTGTTTAAAGTAAGTATCATGTACATCTGTTTTAATTCTAACTTACAAAAATTAAATTTGAGAAAAAGAAGTGTAATGAATGTAATATATCGGCACATGTTGACGTAAATTAATGACAATACAAAACAGAAGGAGATATGGTATACGGGATATCAATTTTGAAACACATACAACGTATTTTCGATTGAAAAGAGTATTTAGCGATATCTATTTTTCACCTGATCAAAAACTGTTAAAAATAAACACTGCAATCGATATTCACAACAATGAATTAAAAAAAAACCTCAGGGTAGCTGTCAAGATCCTGGTGCTTCCATTACAATGCTGTGATATAACATGGGTGGCTGTCAAGATCCTGGTGCTTACATTGCAATGGTGTGGTATAAGATGGGTGGCTGTCAAGATCCTGGTGCTTACATTACAATGTTGTGTTATAAGATGGGTGGCTGTCAAGATCCTGGTGCTTACATTACAATGTTGTGTTATAAGATGGGTGGCTGTCAAGATCCCGGTGCTTATATCACACTGTTGTGGTATAAGATGGGTGGCTGTCAAGATCCCGGTGCTTACATTACAATGTTGTGGTATAAGATGGGTGGCTGTCAAGATCCTGGTGCTTACATTACAATGTTGTGGTATAAGATGGGTGGCTGTCGAGATCCCGGAACTTACATTACAAAATAATGGTATAAAATGAGTGACAAAATCACTAGATCAAAGATTTTAAAATTTGTTTTTTTCTTTTAACTTTTAACATGACTGATATACTTGTTTATTGTTATATTTTAGCTTCTAAAATGATATAATTATATTTTTCAGCAAATGAAGACATTGCTATTTGTATGAACACAGCTGAGAGATTTTTGACCAGAGAGATTATTACACTGACACAGTTGATACCGAAAAAATATCTGAAATAAACACTTTAAATTAACAATGACTTTATAATAAATATATTTTCTTTATTTGATTTTTAGACTTCAATATATGTCACTGAGTAATGGTAACACATGAAAATCATGAAGATAAAGGAAGGTTTTGAACATTGAGCACTTTGTGGTCCTATACGGTTTCGATGTTAGTTTTGCTGTTGTGGTATTTTTAATGATATTATATTCCACATGTATTTGTCAATCCTATGGAAGAGAAACAACAAAAAGTAGAATAACAGAAGAATGAAACATAAAAGTACAAAACGGATAGAAACACACACAAGGTAAATTGGTGGAACAAAAAACACAACACAAATTAAAATAACAGTCTAACAGTCGTGACTATTCACAGTAATCATGTTGACTAAACAACATGGTCACTTTCGACTATTTCAATAAGTCATATGGACTGCATTCAATTGTCAAACTGACAAATGTGCAGGGTCAATTGAACAATCCAATTCGTCATAACGAGTATAACATATGGTCATTTTGACTTCCAAGCATAGTCATAATTACCACCCTAACCAGTCAAATGTGACTACCCATCTAGTCAAACGACAAAGAGCATAGTCAAAATGATTAAAGTGCATTGTCATCTAGAGGACAGTCAAAATGACCAATTCAATTGGTCAAATTGACTAATTTGTGTTTTCAGTGAACCCAAACAGACAAAATAGGTTAGTGTGACCATAATTGAGATCCAGCAGTTAAAACTGTGTAAACATATGCATACATCACAGACATACAACACAACTGATAATAAAATTGAGAATGGAAATGGTGAATGTGTCAAAAAGACAACAACCCGACCAAAGAGCAGAAAACAGTCCAATGCCACCAAAGGGTCTTCAACACAGCGAGAAAATCCCGCACCCGGAGGCGGGCTTCAGCTGGCCCCTAAACAAAAATGTGTACTAGTTCAGTGAAAATGGACGTCACACTAAACTCCGAAATATATAATAGAACTAAAATTAAGAAAACATACAAGACTAACAAAGGCCAGAGGCTCCTGACTTGGGACAGGCGCAAAAATGCGGCGGGGTTTGACATGTTTTGTGAGATCTCAACCCTCACCTGTACCTCTAGCCAATGTAGAATAAACAAACACACAACAATACGCACAGTAAATTTTAATTTACAAGTTTTATCCCTGATGCTAAAGTGTATGAGTAATTGTAAGTAATATATTACGTTTATTTATATGGGGAACGTCACTGAAAACACGTGCATATTGAACCAACAGAAAAAATTACACTTCGTAAGAAGGATTCAGCACAGTTAATTAATAACGAGTAATGGAAGTTTTTTCTGAACTTTTGTCATGAATATTACCGATCTAACGATTAACGATTAACGATCTTTGTTTTTCGTCGGACTCAGCAAAAGTGAGTTCAAGTAGATCACTTTATTTTGTTAAAATAGAAAAATCTGGATTGTTAACAGAGAATACGTCGTCTACATGTATACATTTAGTGTTACTAGGGCAAACATGCCACACATGTGTCACGCATGTACTTTGAAACGCATGTGTTACAGGTGTATCACATGCGTGACACGCATGAAAAACATGCGTACATGTACCACACAATGCGTTCACAAGCGTGGCCACGCATCTGAAAAACACGTGTCTGAAAATACGGATGTGTCACTCATATGTTTGAAAACACGCGTGACATATGCGATATACGCATGTGAAACGCATGGATTTTAAAACACATGTGACACATGCGTTGTTAGCATTTGTCCTATACATGTTTATGTAAATTTACATTATTATAAGACTTTAGTGTGAAATTTTGCACATGAATATCTCTGTGAAACATACACACATGTGAATCGCACGTGTCTATAAAAACGCATGTGTCACACATGTCTTTGAAAACACCTGTGACACATGCGACACACATTTGTGCAACGCATGTATTTGAAAACACATATGACGCATGTGTTATTTGCATGTGTCTCATGTGTGTAAGCTTACATATTATTATAAGTGTGAAAATATTCACTAGAATTTCACATGAAATTGTCAATGTAAGAATATATCTATGTGTCTATCTTAGATAGAAAAGGGTAATACTAAACTTAGAGTTTTGTAAAAATTTAATTCCTTGTGTTATACATGTGCATGTATCATATCCTAAGGACTTTGAACGTAATAGCTTATAAAATTTGAAAGGAATCTATTTTCACGTAAATTTCATATGAAGATTTTTATGTTAAATTAACATGTATTGAATCAATGTTCATGTGAAAAACTTTATGTTAAATTCATGTCTATCAATAAAAGAATTTACAAGAGAAATTTTACAGTCTGAACTAAAAGTTGTGTAGCACATTACAAATTTACACAAAATATACACTAACTGCTATTTTGAAATTATCTTTTTGACATGTCATATTTTCACATAATGGTGTCTCAAAATTTACATAGAGTTGCAATATTTGTAATCATTTAAGTTTGTTTTTTTGGTTTTTTTTTTGTTCTTCGTGATTTATCTCCCTTCAAGGTGGATTAGATGCAATTACAGAAAAAAATGTTAGTTTTGAATTATACATTTAATTCCTGTTTATATAATGTTAACAGTGGTAGAGTGGAGTTTTTACATTCTGTTACTAAAACATTAAATTGCCTAGAATTGTTTTTGGACAGATTCATTGATTAATCATTAAGATTTGTATTCTATTGAGTTTGTATATATATCTTTTTCACATACTGTGCCTTTTTTTTTGTAATACTATAATGTGGGAAGTCAATCCAAATGATAAAAAGCTTGATCTATTGCAATAATAAATCCTTGAGTTTCCACATTTGAACATGTTCAAAGAAAAATATATATTCATATCAATTTCTTCTAACCATGAGTTATCTCCCTTGATTGATGTTTAAAGAACTATTTCCTGTTCCCAAAAGCTAATAAGATAAGTAATTTCATTAGACTTGAACACCGCATATGTATTAAACAGTTTATAAATCATTAGGACATACAAAAAACTCCAAGTCAAGAAGCAGAACCCCCATCACAAACAAAACAAAAAGAAACGAGACAAAATATATTGTTCAATAAGTCAACTTCATAGCAATAATTTATTTAATACACATTTATGAGTGGCAGATTCAGAGGTGGGGAGGGTTGATGGGCGTATAGGGCAAATACCGCCCTCTTGATTAGAAAAATTATCATTCTTTAATAGGTTAATGTACAACATAGAGTTATATTTTTCCTTAATAATTATTGCAACTTAGAAATACAACTTCAGATGAGTGAGTGACAAAAATATAATCAACATCAGACAGGCATTTGCATCATTTATGATCTGTCCCTCATCTGTAATTCAACTGAATTAATTTCCGTAAAAACATAGCTTGGGTGACTTTTTTTCGCTAATTTGTCCTTGACGTGTGGCTTTTATCTCTAGTTTATTACATATACAGGATGAAATGACTTCCTAACAATCCTAATATATGACGAGATATATTTGTGAAATGAATAAATTACACATGAATCCAGGATTTTGAAAAAAAGAGGGGGGCCTTGCAAGCCAACATTTGGAGTGATACTTGTAAAAAGTCTATGTCTGTTTCATATATGGAATCAGTAGTCTAATATACATGTACAGTAAATTGATATTCCATGCAGATCATGAATCAAGATGTGATGTTTGTTATTAATATTTCCTCATTGACAGTTTACAATTTAAACTTATCCTAGTTTATTGAGTTATTTGAAACAAAAACACTGCTCTTCGCAATGAAATAGAAGAAAACATGGAGGTGCTCCTACTTTCGGGAGGTTTAACTGCTTAAACACAAATGAAGAGGTTTTTTATTTTTTTGTCATTTGTGTAAACATGCCGTACAAGGCATGGACTTTAAACAGTAAATAGTATTTCATTCAATATAGTTGTATTGATTCAGTATGTTGTTTAACATTTAAAAGGCTATCTATTTCACTGGGAAATCATAAGGTACTTTGGGCAAAAAGTCATCGTGCCGCTATCCGTGAATCTTTAGTCTGTCCAAAATCGGTTTTATTTTAAAAAGGATGTGATGCGCAGACGACAGGGACCGACAAACCAAGGACGCTGAAAATTGATAATCTGGGCATACTTCTATTCGTCCAAATCAGGTTGACTAGAGTTATAAAATCAGTATTAATGCGCAAGTGCGCAACCTTGCAGAATCGAAGTGAAAAGTCTCCTCGAGTGGACTCTCCAAATGGAAGATATAAATTTAGCAGCAGTTGTTAATTCTCTTTTATGGACGTCGATAATAAACAATATTATGTTTAAATTTGTAACATAATTAAATGAAAGAACTTCTATCACTAATTCATTTCCAGTTCTTACCACGCCATTATATTCATTTTAAAAATCATCTTGCTTTGTTGTATTCCAAGTTAAGGGCGTTGATCTTTCTTAATACATTCCCATTTTACTCTTAGCCACTCAAAATCCCGAAAAAATATTTTTCTGGTCTATTGATAAATATCACCGGCAGTATTAACACACGAAAAATATGTATTTAATGCAGCAACAAAATCACTTGATAGTCCTATCTTCGGCTATATTCTGTAAAGTTTCAGTTATTGTCACGGTATCATAGTCTACTTTGTTGTTGTTGTTTTTCGCCATTTTATAACTCTAGTAAACTTGCCTCAACCGAAGTCTGAGTAAATTCGACAAATTCTACTAACCCGAGTTGGACGAATCGAAGTAGGCCCTGTTGATTTACTGGACAATCAAAGCAATGATTCAACGAAAATAAATGAAATAAAGCAGGTAAAAAATTAGCATACTTTTCAAGATTCTTCATCAACTTATGAACTCAACGCAACTGGAGATTTTGGTAAACATGTGAACTTTCTTCATATTCATAACAAATGGAGTTGGACTGTGTTTACACCTAAATAATTACGCTGAGTACAGACAATCTTGACTGTGCTATTAGGACATTTTTAATGCCTAGCATCTATTATATATCTAAAGTTAGGCCCTAAATGCATTTTGCATTTCAGAAAGATAACATCTGAGATAAACATTTTTTTCTTCATTGCTGAAGGTGTAAAAATAAACTAACTGGGATAAAATCTTTGAATTTCAATCTACCCCTCCCAGTATACAACTGTATGAGTGATATAGATAATAGAAGGACAAAAGATCCCATAACCAGAATAGGTGATTTAAAGGGCGTATCTGGTGTAACTGGATGGACAGTATCAAATAAAACTCTGGTGTTTGTTAAATTTACCATCATCTGCATTGACTCATAAAAAAATGCCCATCCCTTTAAAATCCAAATGTTATGAGTCTATTGGAAAATACACTCACTTGTGTGAAGTTGTGTCAGACACTTGAACTGACTTTGTCACAATACACTTCGAATTCAAGTCAGTCAAATGATCCGCAAGGACGCTTTTCAAAAACGCAGCGACTGACTTTATTTTCATTTATTTATTTAGTGTTTAAACTTTTGAGGTTGGTGTTGCACAAGTTTGGACCACTTTTGTACACTCCCTTAACATTTATCCACTTGTTTACATATTCATAAAAAATGGATTATGAATTTACACATCAATTACAATCAATTGGGATATTATTATGTAACAAACAAGTATTTTCCATTTTGTCATGATTTTGACGATGGATCCCAAATTGTATTTAGTATCAAATTAAAGGACATTTTATTAGCTAAAAAAATAGTTATATTAAACCAGTGAACATGGTGACAGTTTAATTACTGTAAATGTTAAAGATCAACATAATATGTGCCTCTCTGAAACAAAATGATAATTCTTATTGATAGTGGTGAATCAGTACAAAAATTTAGAGCAAACTCTAAGCATCAGTCAAATGGGGCTTGATTGGTCAGAGTACACCTGAGACCGCCCATGAAATCTGACAAAATGACATCTACATTTGTATTGAAGAGTACTGACTGTTACTGAAAACTAGTCAAAAGCTTGTCACATTGATGCTTGCACATGTACACATATAATGTATAAGAATTTTCATCACTAAATAAGCTTAATTGCATTATTGTGCTACAGTAAGTCGTGTGACAAGTTTATTCCACCTCAACCAGTTATCCTAGATCTGCCTTTGTTTTATATTAGACATTTGCGGAAACTTCGTCTATACCTAGGATTACACTTATACTTACGATTACAGTTGACGAAAAACAAGGGGTCATCTCAAAATATAAAAAAAAAAAACAATAAAGATACCTAGTAAAACCAAATGATTGTTTTTTTGTTATGTAAATAAAATGTTTCGACGACACACTAATGCAGCGCAAATGGTCACAATAGATTTGAATCGCTGTATTGGATATGTCACCAAAAAATTCCCATAACTTTGTATTATTTTTTTTTAATCCTCCGATGGCGTGTTCAAGCTTTACCTTATATTTTGTAATACGTCTATATGATTTTTTAGACTTCCTCTACATATCCTGGGGTTTTCTAACAATCAGTTGCCTTCTTGAAAGTTTAATCTTTTTGTTTTAGTTCCAAAATTGTGTCTTACCTTATTTTAGTAATTGAAAGCAAAATCAGCAAAAATTCGTTCAAAGTGTACTCTGCAAACGGTGCACTTGAAAATCAGGAGATATGCGATAAGCAAGTAACACAATATAATTATTAAGTAATGCTTTGAAATAGCAATGTCCTTCGTTTTCACGATTACATTTTGTATCCGAAACTGCTCCCTAACCGGCTTAAATAGTTTGTGATGTTTTTAACAATTTCATCTCGGCTGAAATATACCTTTCCACATTTTATCCCTTTTAATCAACAAATTAATTTTGCGGATATACTTTGTGTGACCGTCATAAGTGCACTCTAGAGTACAATTGTACCGGTCTCGGATCAATAGTTACTGCTCATGCTTCGATCAGACCAGACCCACCCATGTTTATGGGAGAGAAATGATTATAGACACCGTGAAAAACCCGTCTATACTCAAATGATTCCCAAGATCTCTATACAAATTGCACAAAAATAAACAACTCAGAACCTAATAGTCATTTTTACTTGCGTCGCTGAAGGCGTAAGCAGGTCTAGTAACCGCTCGGCTCTGTCCGTCCATCCGTTCGAAAGACCTTTCGTAAATTTTTCCTGACCTCTATAGAAATGAATAATTTTATATTTGGTTTACAGCTTAATAATTAGTTGCAGCGTGTATGCTATTTGTACATCTGCCGTACAGCAACTTCCTGTTGCCGATAGTTCGAAATTTTACAATTCTCATTGCACAGGGAAAATTTTTCGTCAAAACTCGACTCAGGTCTAAACCTGGTTTTGGTTTTGCTTAATTTGAGAAGATAGATTGTAAAATTCCAACTACTTGAGTGCACCTATTTTGCATTTCAACAGAGTCTGACGAATAGTTTATATTATATATTCGATACAAAGATGTTCATAGATAACGATGTTGTGTTTTTTTTTCGTATGTTTCTTATTTTTTTTTTTACCAAAAACGTGGACAAAAGTCTTCGCCCAATTCAGAAAAAATAAAAGATAATAAAAAAATATACCGTCCGCCAAGTATAATGCCATGAGAATAAATAATTCTTTTAAAAGCACCCAACTTCTGTATCCTCCCATTTTCTTAAAAAAAAATATGGAAACTATATGTTTTAGCATAAACATTAGATATTGTCAACATGCTCCTTAGATGATCGTCTTTTCTTTACACTAAGTCTTGTTGAAATTAATTTCTAATTGTCCCAACCTAGCCAACGGCAATACGTTTTTTTTTGTGTCGTATGTAAAACTCATTAAGTGATGTTTGTCCATTCTATCATACTCTGTACATGAACACGATGTACAATAATCAATGTGTACATATTAATTCATATATTTCTTAAAATCGCTATTGTTCAACTATAGAAAAACTTCATAGGAGTAAGAATTTGTTTTGGGACGACGGTTCATATTTACGCTTTGAGACGACCCAAGTTTTAAATGCTACCTTAAAGTGTAATTTTAATCCTAATCGTAGGTGTATGACAGTTTCCGCAAATGTCTATTAATCCTATGCTGCTTGAAAATAAGTAGGGATTACATGTAATATTTTTTTTTTGCTTTTTGTCTTGGGCAAATTAATAAGACCCACCCACCTGGAGGTATAGGCAATTATAGGTCAATGTATGGTCATCAACAATCAGCAAAATCCATAAAGGCCCCACCATGAAAAAAAGTGCAAAACAATTGAGGCAAGAACACATACACCCGAATGTGTGTCAAGCAAATAAACAAAAAACAATTATGACGTACATGTACAGCAACTAACAAACTACTGAGTTACAGAATTGTTTTCAGTTAAAACCATTTAAAATAAAAACTTAAAAAGAAAAAAAGTGTACTTGCCTACATGTACCTACTGACATTATTTTTATGTCCCACCTACAATAGTAGAGGGGTATTATAAAATTGAGAATGGAAACGGGGAATGTGTCAAAGAGACAACAACCCGACCATAGAGCAGACAACAGCCGAAAGCCACCAATGGGTCTTCAATGCAGCGAGAAACTCCCGCGTCCTTCAGCTGGCTCTAAACAAATATGTATACTAGTTCAGTGATAATGGACGTCATACTAAACTCCAAATTATATACAAGAAACTAAAATTAAAAATGATACAAGACTAACAAAGGCCAGAGGCTCTTGATTTGTGACAGGCGCAAAAATGCGGCGGGGTTAAACATGTTTTTTGAGATCTCAACCCTCCCCCTATACCTCTAGCCAATGTAGAAAAACAAACGTACAACAGTACGCATAGTAAAACTCAGTTTAAGAGAAGTCCGAGTCCGTTGTCAGAATAGGAAACAAAAGAAAATAAACAAAATGACAATAATAAATAAATAACAACAGACTACTAGCAGTTACTGACATGCCAGCTCCAGACCTCAATTAAACTGATTGAAAGATTATGTCTTCATCATATGAATATCAGGCACAATCCCTCCTGTTAGGGGTTTAGTATTATACCATCATAAAATATATGAGAAGAACATAACCCGTGTCATGCCAACAACTGGTTTTAGAATAAATATGTTTAATTCCGATGCAAAGACCCTATATAGCTATAAGTAAACAATATTAAAGCCAAAATATGCAATCTTTAATGACCTGACAACAGTATCGTAACTATATCCCTTCTTAATAAGTCTGTTTAAAGGTTTTGTTAGCTTTTGTGGTGAATACTGACATCTTGTGCTTTGTAAAGAATATTACCATAAAAGATTGGATGTGAAATACCCGAACGTATAAGATGTCTGCATGTTGAGTTATATTTACGAATTAAAATTTAGTAAATGTTTTGACTAGTTTATGATATCAAAAACCCTGGTGTAATAATTTTTCAGTAATACATAAATTTCGCTCGCTAAAATCTAATACGTTGTTACATACACGAGCGAATCGTACAAGTTGAGATATATAAACACCATAAGATGGTGACAAGGGAACGTCACCATCTAAAAATGGATAATTAATGATGGGAAATGAAAATTCATCTCTTTTATCATAAATTTTTGTATTAAGCTTCCCGTTAATGATATAGATATCAAGATCGAGGAAAGGACAGTGGTCATTGTTAGTATTAGCTTTATTTAAAGTAAGTTCAACAGGATAAATTTCTTTAGTATACATACTAAAGTCGTCATTATTGAGAGCCAAAATATCATCCAAATATCTAAAAGTATTGTTAAATTTTTGTATCAGATGTTGTTTCGATGGGTCTTTGCTTATTTTAGTTATAAATTGTAACTCATAACAATACAAAATTATGTTTTCGGTCACACCGTCTGTGCGTCCGTCTGTCTCATATCAGGTTAAAGTTTTGGTTTAAGTTAGTTCCAGGTCACACCAACATGAAACTTGGTACACATATTCATTATGAAGTTGACTGTTTATTAATAAATGCACCAATATACTGTTTTGATCCTGATTTCACTGTTTACTGATCAACTTGGAAATGTCTTTATATTGTGAGATGGCTATGGTGTTCCTATGGACACATTTTTGAATTTTTTTCTGTCCCCTGTCGCTTTCATACTTGGGGTCAGTTTCCTGTCTTCAGTCGTATTGTCTTGGCCATACTTTACTGTCAGTTTAATTTTACATTTTTAAGGGTGTTATGGACGTTGATATTTATACCTATACCACTACAACACCTTTTAAAGGCAACTCCTCTATGAAAGATCATGTTGGACAGAAAGGTTTCATACATACATGTATATTTGATAGGAGTGTTTGCCATTTACATACGGACGGACTAATAAGTCGGACAACTCGGATCATTTTCAATTTCAACCCAGAACAAAGTTATCAAGTTTAGACTATAAAAATGGTTATAAATGATTTCATGTTTTATTTCACATAAAAGTATCCTGTATATGTTGCCTAATTTGCAAAAAAACTATCATAATAATTTGTTTAATACTCGGGGGCCACTTACTATATACAAAGTGATAGGACGTGCCACTGGATTATGTCACATTTTCCAGCTTGAAAATATGTGAATAGGTGGGAAAACTATCAGAAATATATTATAAGGTCAATAAAGTTCCCATTACTTGTTATATGAAGAGTCCTGTAATTTTTCCACAGCCGAAAGTCTCGTCGTAAGAAATCATTAATTAAGGAATCGTTGAGCCTCAGACCTGAGCTCCGAGCTGAAAAGTGATATTTTCACGATTATATCGGAATGTGATTCTCGTCCACTTTTCCAACACACAACACAAAACCAAACCAATATGGGAAAAGGTTATATTTTTACCTACGCAATATATGAAAAGATATACATTTTTAAAATCGAAATTATATGAAAAGGCAGGGATAACAGTACCCCAGCGGCACCCCTATCAATTAAGTATTTAAATGGCCCCCCGAGGGACAATGTGATCCAAATTTCTACTTAACTTTATTTATTTATTTAAAACTTATGTATACCCCCAGAAAAACAAGTTGAGGATGAATACGTTTAATTGTGTTGATGTTGTTGAATTCAATATTTATTATTATTTTTTTTTTATATTTTAATTGCATTGCATATCTATTTGTATTTTACCTTAAATCCGTCTGATAAGCCATATATTTTTAAAAAATTGAGTTTGTACTATTGAAATGGTTAAATGTTATAATTAACGTAAACGTATCCTTTGTACCTTGCTGCATTTGAAAACGAGTTGCCGTGTCCCAAAACAATGGTTTAATGTAAATCCGAAATTCTACTTCATCATTGCGATTCTATGTTTTAAATAAAATCTTTATTAATTCATTAAACAAACTTGATTTATCCGTTAGCAAAATTCATTTTTATTATATTTGTTTATTATTTTATAATCTCACTGCATTTTCATTGACTCTTTAGACCAACTCGAACTGTCTATAAGTCAACTCGGAAAGTATTAAAAGAGTGTTTTTACTTCATAAATGATTAAACGAGTGTCTACGAAAAAAAACAACTCGGTCCGTGTTGTCTTTTTCGTAGACACTAGCTCGTTTAATCATTTATAAAGTAAAAACACTCTTTTAATACTTTGTCTGAGTTGGCCGATCCGAGTTGACTTATAGACAGTTCGAGTTTGTCTAAAGAGTCCTTACGGACCACACAAATTCACAGATCCTTACGATTTGGCCACTTTTACGATAGATTTAATAGTTTTTACGAATTATTACGAGCCATTTACGGGTTATTACTGATTATTACGATTTATTATAAGACGTTCATTATAACACGGCGTGATTAAAGGGTTAAAACTGTGGTAAGATAAGATACTGAAGTGTTAATCATTATTTTATAATTTTTATATGTGTAGGGTAACAAGTTACCGCCTATTTGTACTTGCAATCAGATAATTGTTGGCGGGAAAATAAAAATCGATATGTAATAGCTTTTTGTGAACTCTTTGTTCACTAACGTATTTTCAAATAAATAAGTTGCAATTTACAAATTATTACGAATCTTGTTACTTTATTTTGCAGACGTAGATACAGGCCCGGTGGTAGTGGTGGTGTTTGGGGGTATATAGGCGTGCGCCCCCTTAAATTGTGAAAACGTATTTTTACGCTAAAAAAATTCCCCCTCCCCAGCTCGGCAAAATTATTAAGGTCTTAACCTCAAATCTTGGATCTGCTTCATGATTTGTAACTAGGCTTTTAGTACACCGAATAATTGAATTATGCGTTAACATTTCGCGAGAAATAAATATAATCTTTTGCTTTATTTAAAACGGCGTGGTTTAAGGGTTAAAACTGTGGAAAGATAAGATACTGAAATGTTAAACATTATTTTATAATTGCAGAGGCAAATTCAGATAAAATTATTAGGGTCGCCCCTCTTAACCTCAAATCCTGGATTTGCTTCATGATTTGTAACTAGTAGGCTTTTAATATATGAACACACATCTGCATTGAATTCTTGTGTGTTAACATTTCGCGAGAAATTAATATAATCTTAAGCTTTTGCTTTATCAAAATAATGTGTTGCCTTTTCACGAGGAGGGACAAACTTGAAGATAGATGTGCGGCTGGGGTTTAAAAAAGCAGCCTCTTGTCATATAATATATTGAAGGTTTGTGTCTATTTCTTCTCTGACATACAATCTGTAGCATCTTAATAAGATCTAAAAGGATGAATTATCTTGTGGCAATACAAATTCCACAGATAAAGATGCTAACCACATGGGATCATTCACATCAAGTAGATACAAGGAACAGTGCAATGCACTCGATCACTGTATGTACACATACAGTTGGGTGCAGACCAAGCATTACATAAAGTAAACGCAAGTTAACGCCGCGTGGACATATTTGTTAGTTAACTTCAATTTTCGCGTTTACTAGTAAACGCGCGTTTACTATAATTACGTTAACGCGGTCAAAATGGAAATTTCTAATATCTACCCGAGTAAACGGGCGTTTACTCTGTGTCCGTTTAGTCAGTAGTAAACAGGCGTTTACTTCAGATTTCACAAATTTATTTGTACGTGCACTTAAAAGTAAACGGGCGTTTACTACAGATTTCATTAAGGCAGTGTCTGCGCGTACCCGCATGCGGGTATGAATAGTCAAATTGCCATTCATAGGCTACGCGTACCCACATCCGGTTTTATAATAAAATGCCATCGGATCGGGAATGAAACGTGAAACATAACGGAAATTATCGATAATATGGGGATTTCGTGTAGAACGAGTGAAGAGTATGAAAAATAATATTTTCAAATTGTATTTATTAGATAATGATACATAATAAACATTGCAAATTAAATGCACACTGATGGAAAATGAAACTGAACAGTCCCTGTAAAAGAAGAACATGATAAAAATTAATACTATTATAAAATGTAAAATAAAATGCAAATTTAAAGAATAAAATTTTACTGATTTTGAAAAATACCCATATGATATTTAAAAATAATCTTTTAGTAAAATGTAAAACAGAAACTGAAATTTTAAAATATCTTAAACAACTAAAATTAAAGCTTGGGTGTCTATATAAAAATTAGAGAAGCAAGTAATAAATGTCAAATTAAACCAATTAATATAAAAGATTCATGTAGCTAATTAGGATTTGGAACTAATTGCGACAAATTCCGTATATATTTCACGTTTCATTCCCGATCCGATGGCATTTCATTATAAAACCGGATGTGGGTACGCGTAGCCTATGAATGGCCATTTGACTATTCGTACCCGCATGCGGGTACGCGCAGACACTGCCTTTCATTAATGTATTTTTACGTGCACTTGGAAGTAAACGCGCGTTTACTTTGAGCGTTAACTGATCGTGTAAATTAAGAAATAAACTTCGTGTTCATTTGAACATTTATTTTATTAAAACGACTGTTATCTTAAAACTTTACGTATATGTGTTTCAAACCAGAACAATTCAAAAACACTTAATTTTAATTCGAAATATTAATTTTATTAAATTTAAAAAAAATAGTTCCTATAACTTTACTGATAAGCAGATTTTCTATATTTTCTTTTCAAAAGTTACATGTACAAATATCGAGGCCGATGGAAAGGTTATCCAACACATCGGAAAAATATTTGTATATGATGGGATATAACCACCCAGGTAGCACAAAACATTTTCAAAACATTTTTATAAGGTTGTATAAATGTCGTCTCAAAACGTTGTCGAAAAAATATTTTCGTGATGTTATGTAGATATTTTTTCTTGTATTTTAAAAACATTTATCTAAAACATTTTTTGAAAATGTTTTTACAATGATGTAAGAGTATTCATGAAAATGTTTTCAATGACATTTTTTAAGATATTTTGTTTGAATGTTTTATAAATGTTCAGAAGATATGTACGTTCTACCTCTGAAAAACATTTTAAAAGCATATGAGTAAAACATTCTTAACAATATTGCTGCGATGTTTATAAAACATTTTTTAAAAATGTTTCATGAAATGTTTTAATAACATGCCTTTAAGATATTTTAACAACATTTCTTCATAGTATTTGATGAAAACATTTTAAAAACGTTACGCATTTAATATTGAGAAAATGAATTTATAAAACATTTTGTTACTAATATTTTAACAACATTTTAAAATAATATTATGAATACATTTACCCAAAAACATTTAAAAACCGTTACGCATTTAATATTGAGAAAATGAATTTATAAAACATTTTGTTGCTTATATTTTAACAACATTTTAAAAAAATATTATGAATACATTTACCTAAAAACATTTAATAGAAAATGTTTAAACAATATTTTGCAAACATTAATTTATGTTATGGAAGAAAAACTTTATTTCATCAAATGACAGTGATTGAAGCGGTACTTCCCATATATAGCCTTTTACAGTGCACGTATTGCTATTTTTTCGGATTTTCTGTTCCAGTACCGACAACAAAAGTTTACACATTTAAAATCAAACTGTTCCCGATGACCAACGAACATGATCCGAAGCAATTTTGGAAACCAGTAACCGGAAGTTTTATTTACCATGCTGTAAACAAAGACAAAGGAAACGTACAAAATAAAGAATAACCTTATCATGCGTTAAAACTGGTAAGATATGACACTAGTTCACATTTATAAAACATTGTTATGCTTCTGGAAATATCTTGGTTAATTTGATTAATATATTCCAAGAATTAATACGAGTGTAAGCAAGCACAATGGTCAATGCAAAAAGGGGGGTGATGATTTAGTCTACCTAGATGTTATGATGTTTATGTCCAGTGAACATTACGAATTATAGAAAAGGGGTTAAACTTAAGGGTTATTTATATGATTTTAAAATTCATAAATGTAATCACTTGTAACCAGTGAGCATGTCTGAAAAGTTCTGTGTTACAAGTCAGCCCTTTGACGCTTTGTTGGCTTTAACAGACTGAGATATTTAAGCAGTACTTCCTTAGCTCAATCGCTGGCTTCGTATCTACTAGTCAAGGGAATCTCAAACACGCAATGGTTAGCTATAAACACACAGTATATAACGCATGCCAGTCGACTGGCATATATTTCCGCCCCAAAATATCTATGATACGCGTCCCTGTGCTATAATATATTGTTTATGTAACTTGTACATTTGTGTTTAGCCCTACAGCCCAGCCCAAGGCCAGATAATTATTTATGTGCCGGTCCCAAGACAGAAGTTTGATTTAGTAGTTGTCGGTTCATTTCTGACATATTTGTTTTATAAATTATGCCAGTAGTTTCATTGTTTGAATTGTCTTTAATTATACGCCCGTTTACGGGACGTATTATGGTATACCGTTGTCCGTATGTCTTTCGTCAACATGTCGGACATTAACTCATAAATGCTTTAACCAATTTGAATAAAACTTTTTAAATTTTAGATTTTACGTTTCGGAGTTCTAGAGTTTTATTCATTAAAAATAGCGTGGATTTTCTAGTTTTCGGACAATAACTCAAAAACGCTTTCAGCAGTTCTCTTTAAACTTTGGTGAATAGTTTATATCTATTGACTTAAGCTCCCTTTCAATTTTCATGAATTTCTGATTTGACATTGAGAAATGATTGAACTTTTTTCCTCGACAAATGCGACGGGCGTATCATGCGCTCATGGCGCAGCTTTTATTTTTGAATGTTGTGGCCTTTGTAGCTGACTAATACAATGTGACTTTTTCTTACCTGTATTTTATTTATTTTGTTTATTTTAACTTTTGTAGGATCAATTAGCATGATAAGACGTACCAAAATTTAGGATAGATTTTCAGAAATGCAGATTAAAATTGAGAATGGAAATGGGGATTATATAGAAGAATATAAGCTTATAAATGATTCAAACCATCCTGGAGGAGCAAATTTTATGAAGGTATTTATTCTTTAAAATCCTCAATCTATAGTACATGTATTTGCGCTAAAATATACAATAACCATTACGAAACTTGTTTTTTTTTGTAAAACCAAGAAAATGTTACAGGCCCTACACGGCTGGCTACTCTAAGTTGAGAAAATTGTAGTGTACAGTATACATGTCTTATTTTATAAACTGGTGAAATCTACCGTTACACTTTTGTAATAATAATACACCCCAAACTCTACAGATGTATAAAGTAGCTACAATTGTTGCTTCTGAATCCATTAACACTGATTAGATGAAACTTTTCAATATATTTTTGTGAAAACACTGGATTAAATTGAAGAAAAATAGTTTATTGTGTAATTCAATGAAATAAGCTGAATTTCCACTCGTTTAATCACTAAACAGAAGGACTAATTTGTTTACACTTTATTTTACAGAAGCCAGCAGATGTCAAAAGAAATAAAAAGAATGGAACAAAAGAAACTTTGAAAAAGAACAGTGATACGAAAATATTGAATAAATGTTTTGCATTTATAATTGTAATTCTATCTTGTATAGTGTTGACTAAGGCAGCAAAGAAAACAGTCAAAAAACTTCAGAAAAAAAATGTCCGATGCTACATGTGATCAAACATGAGATCAAGAAATACTTCTCAAAAAAATGCACAAAGATTAAAATCAGAAAAAAACCATGACAAATTATTATGTGTTCAAGGTATTACAATAAATAGGGTTATGTCAATGATACATAAATCCGACAAAAGTAAACAAAATATATGTAGATTCAACTACAATCAACAAACAATTGTAAAAGGAGATGTGGGGTAAAGATCAGTATGACAGCAGTTGTTTTTCAGATGCAGATCCAGGATTATGAAAAGAGGGGCCACAGGCTCTAAACTAGACAAAGTTTGAGTGAAATAGTAGGAATTAGATTAACCATAATTGTAGCTCCATAAGGGGACCCAGGACCCCCCCCCTCCCCACCCCCGGATCAAACATGATTCAAATGTTTTTTTAATATTTTATAAAACATTTGAATGATGATGTAAGAAAACATTTTTCTAATGATATTCATATAACATTTAAATAATGTTTTGAGAATATGAACATTATTAAAACATTTTGTAAAATGTTTTTTGAACATTTTCACAACATTTTATCCTGCAAAAACATTTTTTTTTATGTTTTAAAAATGTTTCAAGGATATTTTATAAACATGCATATTTAAAACATTTACAAAACATTTTACAAACATTGTCAACAAAATTCAGAAACGTTTTAATGATGTTTTAAAAATATCCTGGACATGTTATGGAAAATGTTTTGAAAATATTTTTAGCGCCATACATTTTAACGTGATTTTGATATTTTCTACGATATTTTCACAACATTTTTCAAAATGTTTTTAAAACATAAACACAATGTTTTTGTGTTAACTGGGCATCATTGTTTACGTTGCTTCGATCCCCATTTTTAACTGTTTCTTCGAATTCCTAGCTCGATGCATTTAATACATTATTTTTAATAGTAATTCACATGGATTTACATGATTTCAGCTTCTGTTTTGTCAAATGTTCAAACGGAAATTGTACAGTGTACTGCAAGGGATATTAATGAAGTGTTGTATAAGTATGTACATTTATACCATCTCTTCAATTTAAACAGACTTATCCATAACGATTATGAATGATATTTGTGACGTCCGAAAAATATACTCGATTTGGACATGAATGAAATATTGCCACTGGACGTTATGCTACAAACAAATCAATCAACTTACATAATATATTAACAAAGGAGGGATAGGACCTTTATCGGGACTCCGGGATCGGGTGTGTTTAAGCTAATGATTTAGGGATTGACCGTTTCGAGATCCGGGAATTCTTTTTTCGAATTTCGGGATTTAAATTTATTTAAATTCGGGACCTCGGGATTTCGTGTATTTGAGCCCTGGATTTCGGGACCAGGACCCTTCCTACCCAACCTCTCTTAGCAGTATACTATATTCCAAGAAGAGAACTACTCATACTTTTCATTATTAAGTACAGTGTACAAAAATCGGTCATGTGAGTGTTGAATGATGCTGTTAAATATAAACCATCACGAACTACTGACATAAAAATATTACTGATTTACTATGTGACTATAAGATTTACACAATAAAGTACAAATATGGTCAGTTTTGGTTGATGTGGACAAATAATTTTGTTATGCAAGTCAGTCTGAGGTATGAAAACTACTGATATTTGTTTACAACTCAATATTTTGAATAAAAAGAGGACAGGCTGGCACTCTTAATTGATGCGAACAAAAATTTTAGTCATTTTGTGCCAATATTGATATCATTTGTATTATACAATCCACCCTTACGTGAAAATATAACTCATTTACTGATGCGGCTATAAAGATTTACATAATAAAGTGCAAATATGGTCAGTTTTGGTTGATGCGGACAAATAATTTTGTAATACGAGTCAGTTTGAGGTATGAACACTACTGAAATATGTTTACAATTCAATATTTTGAATAAAAGGAGGACATACTGGCACTCTAAATTGATGAGAACAAAATTTTTTAGTCATTATAATCCAATATTGCTATTATTTGTGTATTCAATCAATCCTTACATGAAAATATAACTCATTTACTATGCGGCTATAAAGATTTTCATAATAAAGTGCAAATATGGTCAGTTTTGGTTGATACGGACAAATAATTTTGTTATATGAGTCAGTTTGAGGTATGAAAACTACTGAAATTTGTTTACGATTCAATATTTTGAATAAAAAGAGGACATGCTAGCACTCTTAATTGATGCAAACAAATTTTTTTAGTCATAACGTTCCAATATTGCTATCATTTGTTTTATACAATCCATCCTTACATGAAAATATAACTCATTTACAATGCGGCTATAAAGATTTACATAATAAAGTGCAAATATGGTCAGTTTTGGTTGATGTGGACAAATAATTTTGTTATGCAAGTCAGTCTGAGGTATGAAAACTACTGATATTTGTTTACAACTCAATATTTTGAATAAAAAGAGGACATGCTGGCACTCTCAATTGATGCGAACATTTATTTTAGTCATTATGTGCCAATATTGCTATCATTTGTGTATTCAATCCATCCTTACATGAAAATATAGCTCATTTACTATGCGGCTATAAAGATTTACATAATAAAGTGCAAATATGGTCAGTTTTGGTTGATGCGGAAAAATAATTTTGTTATTCGAGTCAGTCTGATGTATGAAAACTACTGAAATTTGTTTACGATTCAATATTTTGAATAAAAAGAGGACAGGCTGGCACTCTTAATTGATGCGAACAAAAATTTTAGTCATTTTGTGCCAATATTGATATCATTTGTATTATACAATCCACCCTTACGTGAAAATATAACTCATTTACTTATGCGGCTATAAAGATTTACATAATAAAGTGCAAATATGGTCAGTTTTGGTTGATGCGGACAAATAATTTTGTAATACAAGTCAGTTTGAGGTATGAACACTACTGAAATATGTTTACAATTCAATATTTTGAATAAAAGGAGGACATACTGGCACTCTAAATTGATGAGAACAAAATTTTTTAGTCATTATAATCCAATATTGCTATTATTTGTGTATTCAATCAATCCTTACATGAAAATATAACTCATTTACTATGCGGCTATAAAGATTTTCATAATAAAGTGCAAATATGGTCAGTTTTGGTTGATGCGGACAAATAATTTTGTTATATGAGTCAGTTTGAGGTATGAAAACTACTGAAATTTGTTTACTATTCAATATTTTGAATAAAAAGAGGACATGCTAGCACTCTTAATTGATGCGAACAAATTTTTTTAGTCATAAAGTTCCAATATTGCTATCATTTGTTTTATACAATCCATCCTTACATGAAAATATAACTGATTTACAATGCGGCTATAAAGATTTACATAATAAAGTGCAAAAATGGTCAGTTTTGGTTCATGCCGACAAATCAGTTTGTTATTCCAGTCAGTCTGATGTATGAAAACTAATGAAATTTGTTTACGATTCAATATTTTGAATAAAAAGAGGACATGCTGGCACTCTAAATTGATGCGAACATAAATTTTTAGTCATTATGTGCCAATATTGATATCATTTGTATTATACAATCCATTCTTACATGAAAATATAACTCATATACTATGAGGCTATAAAGATAACATAATAAAGTGCAAATATGGTCAGTTTTAGTTGATGCGGACAAATAATTTTGTTATTCGAGTCAGTCTGATGTATGAAAACTACTGAAATTTGTTTACTATTCAATATTTTGAATAAAAGGAGGACATACTGGCACTCTAAATTGATGAGAACAAAATTTTTTAGTCATTATAATCCAATATTGCTATTATTTGTGTATTCAATCAATCCTTACATGAAAATATAACTCATTTACTATGCGGCTATAAAGATTTTCATAATAAAGTGCAAATACGGTCAGTTTTGGTTGATACGGACAAATAATTTTGTTATATGAGTCAGTTTGAGGTATGAAAACTACTGAAATTTGTTTACGATTCAATATTTTGAATAAAAAGAGGACATGCTAGCACTCTTAATTGATGCAAACAAATTTTTTTAGTCATAACGTTCCAATATTGCTATCATTTGTTTTATACAATCCATCCTTACATGAAAATATAACTCATTTACAATGCGGCTATAAAGATTTACATAATAAAGTGCAAATATGGTCAGTTTTGGTTGATGTGGACAAATAATTTTGTTATGCAAGTCAGTCTGTGGTATGAAAACTACTGATATTTGTTTACAACTCAATATTTTGAATAAAAAGAGGACATGCTGGCACTCTCAATTGATGCGAACATTTATTTTAGTCATTATGTGCCAATATTGCTATCATTTGTGTATTCAATCCATCCTTACATGAAAATATAGCTCATTTACTATGCGGCTATAAAGATTTACATAATAAAGTGCAAATATGGTCAGTTTTGGTTGATGCGGAAAAATAATTTTGTTATTCGAGTCAGTCTGATGTATGAAAACTACTGAAATTTGTTTACGATTCAATATTTTGAATAAAAAGAGGACAGGCTGGCACTCTTAATTGATGCGAACAAAAATTTTAGTCATTTTGTGCCAATATTGATATCATTTGTATTATACAATCCATCCTTACATGAAAATATAACTCATTTACTTATGCGGCTATAAAGATTTACATAATAAAGTGCAAATATGGTCAGTTTTGGTTGATGCGGACAAATAATTTTGTAATACAAGTCAGTTTGAGGTATGAACACTACTGAAATATGTTTACAATTCAATATTTTGAATAAAAGGAGGACATACTGGCACTCTAAATTGATGAGAACAAAATTTTTTAGTCATTATAATCCAATATTGCTATTATTTGTGTATTCAATCAATCCTTACATGAAAATATAACTCATTTACTATGCGGCTATAAAGATTTTCATAATAAAGTGCAAATATGGTCAGTTTTGGTTGATGCGGACAAATAATTTTGTTATATGAGTCAGTTTGAGGTATGAAAACTACTGAAATTTGTTTACGATTCAATATTTTGAATAAAAAGAGGACATGCTAGCACTCTTAATTGATGCGAACAAATTTTTTTAGTCATAAAGTTCCAATATTGCTATCATTTGTTTTATACAATCCATCCTTACATGAAAATATAACTGATTTACAATGCGGCTATAAAGATTTACATAATAAAGTGCAAAAATGGTCAGTTTTGGTTCATGCCGACAAATCAGTTTGTTATTCCAGTCAGTCTGATGTATGAAAACTAATGAAATTTGTTTACGATTCAATATTTTGAATAAAAAGAGGACATGCTGGCACTCTAAATTGATGCGAACAAAAATTTTTAGTCATTATGTGCCAATATTGATATCATTTGTATTATACAATCCATTCTTACATGAAAATATAACTCATATACTATGAGGCTATAAAGATAACATAATAAAGTGCAAATATGGTCAGTTTTAGTTGATGCGGACAAATAATTTTGTTATTCGAGTCAGTCTGATGTATGAAAACTACTGAAATTTGTTTACTATTCAATATTTTGAATAAAAAGAGGACATGCTAGCACTCTTAATTGATGCGAACAAAAATTTTAAGTCATTATATGCCTATATTGATATCATTTGTATGATACAATCCTTCCTTACATGAAAATATAACTCATTTACTATGTCTCTATAAAGATTTACATAATAAAGTGCAAATATGGTCAGTTTTGGTTGATGTAGACAAATAATTTTGTTATTCGAGTCAGTCTGAGGTATGAAAACTACTGATATTTGTTTACAACTCAATATTTTGAATAAAAAGAGGACATGCTGGCACTCTCAATTGATGCGAACATTTTTTTTAGTCATTATGTGCCAATATTGCTATCATTTGTATTATTCAATCAATCCTTACATGAAAATATAACTCATTTACTATGCGGCTATAAAGATTTTCATAATAAAGTGCAAATATGGTCAGTTTTGGTTGATGCGGACAAATAATTTTGTTATTCCAGTCAGTCTGATGTATAAAAACTACTGAAATTTGTTTACGATTCAATATTTTGAATAAAAAGAGGACATGCTGGCACTCTAAATTGATGCGAACAAAAATTTTTAGTCATTATGTGCCAATATTGATATCATTTGTATTATACAATCCATTCTTACATGAAAATATAACTCATATACTATGAGGCTATAAAGATAACATAATAAAGTGCAAATATGGTCAGTTTTAGTTGATGTGGACAAATAATTTTGTTATTCCTGTCAGTCTGATGTATGAAAACTACTGAAATTTGTTTACATTTCAATATTTTGAATAAAAAGAGGACATGCTAGCACTCTTAATTGATGCGAACAAAAATTTTTAGTCATTATATGCCAATATTGATATCATTTGTATGATACAATCCATCCTTACATGAAAATATAACTCATTTACTATGAGTCTATAAAGATTTACATAATAAAGTGCAAATATGGTCAGTTTTGGTTGATGTAGACAAATAATTTTGTTATTCAAGTCAGTCTGATGTATGAAAACTACTGATATTTGTTTACAACTCAATATTTTGAATAAAAAGAGGACATGCTGGCACTCTCAATTGATGTGAACATTTTTTTTAGTCATTATGTGCCAATATTGCTATCATTTGTGTATTCAATCCATCCTTACATGAAAATATAGCTCATTTTCTAAGCGGCTATAAAGATTTACATAATTATAAAGTGCAAATATGGTCAGTTTTGGTTGATGCGGAAAAATTATTTTGTTATATGAGTCAGTCTGATGTATGAAAACTACTGAAATTTGTTTACGATTCAATATTTTGAATAAAAAGAGGACATGCTGGCACTCTTAATTGATGCAAACAAAATGTTTTAGTCATAATGTGCCAATATTGCTATCATTTGTATTATTCAATCTATCCTTACATAAAAATATAACTCATTTACTATGTGGCTTTAAAGATTTACATAATAAAGTGCAAATATAGTCAGTTTTGGTTGATGTGGACAAATAATTTTGTTATTCAAGTCAGTCTGATGTATGAAAACTACTGAAATTTGTTTACGATTCAATATTTTGAATAAAAAGAGACATGCTGGCTCTCTAAATTGATGCGAACAAAAATTTTTAGTCATTTTGTGCCAATATTGATATCATTTGTATTATACAATCCATCCTTAAAGAAAATATAACTCATTTACTTATGCGGATATAAAGATTTACATATCAAAGTGCAAATATGGTCAGTTTTGGTAAATGCGGACAAATTATTTTGTTATTCGAGTCAGTTTGAGGTATGAAAACTACTGAAATTTATTGACAATTCAATATTTTGAATAAAAGGAGGACATGCTGGCACTCTTATTGATGCGAACAAAAATTTTTAGTCATTATGTGCCAATATTGATATCATTTGTATTATACAATCCATCCTTACATGAAAATATAACTCTTTTACTATGCGGCTATAAAGATTTACATAATAAAGTGCAAATATGGTCAGTTTTGGTTGATGCAGACAAATTTTTTTTGTTATACGAGTCAGTTTGAGGTATGAAAACTACTGAAATTTGTTTACGATTCAATATTTTGAATAAAAAGAGGAAATGCTGTCACTCTAAATTGATGTGAACAAATTTTTTTAGTCATTATGTGCCAATATTGCTATCATTTGTATTATACAATCCATCCACACATGAAAATATAACTCATTTACCATGCGGACATAAACAGATAAAGATTTAGATAATAAAGTGCTAATATGGTCAGTTTTGGTTGATGAGGGCACATCGTTCTAAGAGTCAGTCTGATGTATTAAATCTACTGAAATTTGTTTACGATTAAATATTTTGAATAAAAATAGTACGGACATGCTGATTCCAATATTGCTGTCAATTGTATTATACGGTCCATAATGACATAAAATATAGCTGAATTACTACGCTACTTTATAGATAACTTGACAAAGGGCAAATATGGTCAGTTTTGGTTAATGAGATCAAATAATTTTCTTTTACGAGTCATCCTGAGTCAGCCTGTGACGTCTGAGATGTGAAAACTGTTTGAATTTGGTGATGATTCAATTAATTTAATAAAAGGACATACTTGAACTATATATTTTGGTGAAGAAAAAGAAATTTACTATGAATAATTTTGATTAAATTTATTAAAGAAGTGTGATAACATTGGGCTATTCCAGAAATAATCCATACCCCCCCCCCCCCCCCCCCTATAGAAGGTACATGTTGTTTGGGAAAAAATCCATAGAAAATTCTGGATGTGGTTCAGAAAAAAAACTGGAATTCCATGTCGGTCCTATAGAAGGCAAATAGATAAATAAAAATATTCCATGGAAAATTATCATGATTATGCTGTTGTTTTAAAAAAAAAATCTGGAAATCCAGAGCCATCCAATAGAAGGCAAATATAAAAGTTTAAAAGTTCCATGGAATATCTGGATTATAGTCGCTTTCAGTAAATCTAAGATTTGAGCTTGTAGGTTACCGATAGTTCATTTGGAAGTGCTAAAGCCCAATATATACCTTTACAAAATATGCGCCAGAATGTGGTTTGGGTTTTGCTCATTGTTGATGGCTGTATGGTATTCTTTAGTTTTTAATTTTGTATCGTGTGATCTCTGGTGGAGAGTTAAACGTTAGACTCGTTGGTCCAAATAATTATGAGTCTATGAAGGCTATTCTAAATTTTTGCTTTGACACAGCCTTCCTGCATCAATGTGGGATAAAAAAAAAGTCAAAATTGAAAAATACCCACAGCAGACAGCATGATTATCTGGACTAGTGGAGAATTGTCTTATTGGCAATTTGGAAATGATACCACATCTTACTTATTTTTTATACATGTACAAAGTGTGTCCATAGCAATAGTAATAGTATACATTGTACATGTTGTAAGCCAGAGTAGTCAGTACTGAACTTCAGCCTGAGATTTGTAGAAATTTTACCTGTAAATTTGAAATCATTTGCAATAGGACCTAAAAAATAGTAAAATATGTACATGTGTACTTCAGCTACCAACATTAATACATTCAGGGGATATACATGTAGCTGTTGATAGTGATAATACTTCAAAGAGATGCCTACTTCCAACCCCACATGACATGTTTGCTATTTAGTTTATTGGGGCATTTCACAACTACTTATTGGAGAGATAACAATATTTTACCATGGAAGTTACATGCATGTATATCAGTATATTGGCATCATAGAACTTTTTTTCTTTTTTGCATTTTCATAAATAGGAAAACTCAATATCATGAATATAGAGCATGAAGTTTTCTCATTGAAATAGACCAAGTTGTTGTTTAAATACTCGCATTAATTTTATATGTAATAGGCAGGACTAATTGTGGGAAGGGAACATATAAATTAATATATGTACATGTATACTAGTCTTAATACTAACTTGAACATCAATTCTTTATTAAGTCATTAATTCAAATAGTTGATAAGCAAAACGCATAGTAAACTATTTATTTATTATGATTTATTAAATGATTCCATGCAAATTTCTGTGGACAAAAATTTGGCAAAAGTGACCAGATCATGAAAAGCAGATAAAATTTAAAATCCTGCAATTGGAAAGATGATTATATTCAAAAACTTTAGAAACTTACATTTCTAGAACTAAGTGAAATTCAGTTGTATATGAATACTGTGTATTTTATAATTTATTCATGACCAAAAATAAAAAAAAAGCTTTATAAATATGGTTCTGATGTGCAAATTTCACTAACAATACTAAAACTTTGATTTTGTAAACAAACTTGCTTGTAGACCCATAGTTATTATTCCTTTCAAGTTTGTTTATTTATTGTATTTATTTATTGTATTTATTTATAAAAAATGCAAAACATCCATACTTAGAAATGAAGAATAAAAAAAAATGTAAATATATCAGATGTTGGTAACCAAGATTTTTACAACTATTTACAAACAGTGTTTAAAAAAAAACCAACATAGTTCACTATCTGGATTTACAGGGTTCTATGTACGTTCTCTACAAGTATGTTTGTATTGAAATTTGTTTGGGCCTAAATTGTGAGAAACCACACACCAGGACTTTCTGCTTTTCATAGTTGTTATTTATTGTTGAGGCTGAAGATTATTTTATCTAGCCACTCAGTTGACAAACAATCAGTAATTAAAGCTTTAAAGAAGTCCCACTGTGAACACATGGCCATTTCTGTGGATATTAATAGTATACTAATTGCTTGTACTACATTTTTTTTTCATTATACATATTCCTTATGGAATATATATCTTTATTCTCACAAACCAAATTACAAAGGTATAGAGATAATTATACATATTTCAATACAATTACATAAATAAATAATGTACGAAAGTAGATAGAGGCATTCACAATTCTTCACCCAGAAAAGTTCAATTTGTTATTAATCTCCTTAATAAGTTTACATAGTTCGTTCAGTTCTGTACATTTTTTAGAATTCATTAAGTCATAAAACTTCAATGTGTTTGGTCTATTTCTATAGTAAAATGCAATACATTGTTTTCTACAGTTATCAAAAGCTGAACAATTAAAAATGTAATGGTATTCATCACCAATGGCATCTGAATTACACAATACACATTTTCTGTTTTCTCTTTCTATGTTTTGCCATCTTCCAGTTTCTATTGGAAATTTCATGTTCAAAGTTCGAAATTTAAAAAATAAGGATATCTGCCTGTCATCCAAAATATTTAAATATTTCTCAAACTCCAAAGTATCTTTAAATAAACGATAATTTAATTTAATGAAGGTACATGTATTTATACATGTTATAAGACAAAGGAGATAAATACTAGGAATTATGTATCCACAATCCCTTGCTCTGCTGCAATAAATATTTAGTCTCGGGTTAAAGATTGGAAAATTCTATTTGTTTATTATTTAAATTGTTAATTTTCTTTCATATATATATTTATCATTATAATAAATTGACTCTATCGATGATCTTTACAATTTGTCTATAAAGTGGATTAACATGATCATATTTAATATGAATATGTTTTGAATATACTTATTGTATCATCCATCTTTCAGTTCCATAACTTATTTTAACTATAAACATGTAAATATACATTGAAAATGTCATTCATATTATACAAATTTAGAGTTTAACGATTGTTTAAAAGTTTTGTGATTTTATTTTAAGGTGGTATACTTACACTACAGGAAGATAAATCTGTAAAATCAGCTGAACGTTTTAATCACATTATATTGTTAGGGGACGACCATTTGATATTCTGGTGGGGGGCAGGAGGATTTGTTTTGGGTCGGTTATTTATTTTTGTGAACTAGAAGAAGAGATTATCTATTTTCTGCACTGTTAAAGCATGATTTTTCATTTTCATTAAAACAAGGGACTGATTATTTATTTTCACAGTTATATTTATAATATTTGAAAACACAATTTTTAATTTTTTTTTTATTCCTAAATAGATAATAAGTGTATAGTCAAATCATTATGTACCATTTAATCAGAATTAATCATCATCCTGTGGAAGTGAATCTTCTAAATTCCAAACTGCATGTATTGCATACATACAAGGTATTAAAGTGGGGCTGTAACTAAGCCTCTTTTAAAATTAATGTCAAACATATTTGGAGAAGGTTTTGGGGGCCGCTGAAGGCCACAAGAAGACAATATGTTGGTCTCAAAGCAAAATATATAGATTCAGTGAAAGACTTTTAGTTTTTAGGGACAACATCAAAAGACCAATATGTAGGATAAAGCAACAAGTGTAATTCAGAAATCTAAGTATGTGGCTGCTTTTTTTTTGTTTTTTTTTTGTGTTTTGGCTTGCACAAAATCTTTTGTATATACATTGTACCTGTTAATTATGTTTTCTTGTTCTCAAATTAAGTTAAGAGGGGCTGATTATCATTGATATAACTATGTCAAGTAAGTTTTTATAACACATTTCAATTACAACTTGATGTACATCCTAACTGAGATACAATTTGAAATTCATGTAGTTTGTGAAATTAGATAAAAAGTCCTTGAATAAAATTAAACTCAAGTTTAAAAAAATTACTAAATTACAAATGGAATGCAACACTAAGAGAATAAAGAACGGCAATCAATGAACAAAAGACAAACCTTGGAACAGATAAAACACAAAACGACAAACATTATAGACAAATAACACTGAAAACAAAACTAAATGAGAAACATGGATCACGAAAAACAGGGTCTGTATGTCAGAGGGTGGACAGCCCTCTTATGAAAGTGAGGTAAATGTTCCTGAGTTAATATACCTCTAGTTAAATGAAACCCATTTTCAGACATTTCAAGTACATTAATATTTATACATTGCATTATAAAAGATTTGGAAAGTTGTTATTGAAAAAAATATGAGAAAAGACGAATTTTGTAGGAATCTGGTGCCATTTCATACTTTAGAATAGCATTTATAAAATGGCTTAAAAGACCTGCCGAGTTATTTATTTTCAATAAATTGTAGGTCGGGTTATTTATTTTCAAACTACCACAGAACAAACCATTCATTTTTGTTATTATCAAGGCTGAGTTATTTATTTTCAAAATCCCCCCCCCCCAGAATACCACCTTAACCTCATAATGTTTTAGGAAATTATGACATGTAGCTTGAAAATCAGAGCAGATATGTTTTTTGTCCCAACAATCAATTTCAGAAAATGATATAAAGTTTAATATTATTAAAGGCACCACTTATCATGATTTGAATCGTCATGAATAAATCTATAAGAAGAAAAAAAATGTCCTTATTTTAAGCCACAGTAAAACATTTGGTCATAATGCTTTGAGTTGTAAATACCTTTTCAATTTTTAAAAGGTCTTGTTTTATTCTTGGAAAAAGTTTTTTTTTTCGTTATGAAGTCAAGTTTATATACATGTACATTTGCATTTCAAATATTTGATTTGGGAACCATTGTTAAAGAATAAATTTTCAAAATATGTTTGTTACGAAAACATCAAATTTGATATTTTCTTTCTTTTTGAATCAAGTACACAATAAAACTAATTTAAAAATTTGAAATTTTGTAAAAATCAGTTATTATGGTCATATTCCTTATTTATTCATATTTCAAAAGTTTTTGTAATATCCTTAAAATAACACTAAAATAGGAAACAAATTAAACTACCCATATTTGTTTTTTTAATTTATGAATTCCCTTGTAGTAATAAACCAATTGTGTTTGTAAATTCAAAATATCAGTAGACAGCTTGCCACTGATTCTTGCCAATCTATTTTGTGATTATTGAACCATGGAAGTATTATATTGACAATATTATTATGAATATAATACTTCCATTATGATTGAACAGAACATAACTGGTCTGACATTTCTTACATGTCTTATCACTATCAGTTATCTACTGATTCTGGTCACTTCCTACTGTGAAGATAGATAAACAAGTGTTTGACTAAATGATTTATCAATATAAGATGTTAATTGGGTAATGTTCTGGTTATTTGGTTGATGAAACTATAATCTAGCATTTGTCCTTTAAGTGTATGTTTTTTTCTGTTAACTGTTGTATGTTTTCTATATTTTTATTGGTCATTTTATACTTCCATGGTCTGTCATAACTGGAAATCACAGAAAAAACTTTGAGGTCACAAGAAAAAAAATTCTGATGCCACAAAGGAAAAGTGATTGTTGCATGATTAAAAGTTCAAGTATCGCAAATTATGAGGTCAAGTGTTGCAGATTCCCAAATAGCGATAAGGTCTATTGACTGTTAAATAAAGATAATTATAATCATAATAACTGTTTAAGATGATGTATTTAAAGCATACAAAAAAAAACAAGCTCTAATGAGCTTATTTAAGTCATCTTATAACTTTAAAAACAATGTCATGAATAAGTTGATATAAATAAGATGTGGTATGAGCATGATGAGTGCCAATGAGACAACTCTCCATCCAAATCACAGTGTATCAATTAAAAAGTTAACAATTATAGGTCAAAAACATGGAGCATTGGTTCACACCAAACAACAAGTTATAAAGGGCCCCAAAATTAACTGAAAAACCAGAAACAAGAAACACCTATGAACCAGTTACATGTACCACACCAACAAACGTCAACCACTGAACAACGGGTACCTGACTTAGGACAGGTGCATAAAAATGCAGCGGTTTTAAACATTATAAGAGGAGCCAAACTTCACCCTAACCGTAGTGTAACATTATAATATAAAAAAAAACACTATAAAAAATCAATAAAGATCAAAAAGACATTTAAGCAAAAACAAGTAAGCATACACTGAATGAATGAGTTTGATCTGAATCATCTACATGTATGACACAATATAAACAATATTCAAAAGTATATATGCTTCATGAAAATGTTTTATCTGGAAATTTTGTGTTGAAAGTTGAATTTGCCTGGAAATATTTATTACCAAGGGATATTTTCTTGGAAATTTTCTTATTCTCATTTTTTTCCCTGGAATATTTTTTCGAATTTTTTAAATATTCTGGAAATTATTGGCGACTAAGAGATTTTTTTCTGGAAAATCAGAGTTTTTTACAGATTTTTTTTCTGGAATTCCTTAACCTTCTATAGGGGGGGGGTATGGATTATTTTTGGAATAGCCCATTATCAATTAACTGTAATCGACGTCAATATGTCAATCGAAAATGACCACTTGGTCATTTAATTTTGATGTACCTTATCATTTGATTTTTTAGGTCAGTGTATCCAGGATACGATGACAATCTGCGTTAACGCGCGTTTACTACAAACAGAAAATAGAAGACGCGCATTTTTTCACGTTAACGCGGAAGTAAACGCGAAAGTAAACGCCCGTTTACTCTTTACAAACTTAGAAGACGCGCCGTTTTTGCGTTAACGCGGAGGTAAACGCGAAAGTAAACGCCCGTTTACTTTTTATGTCTACTGAAATTTCGGTGTTAACGCACAGTTAACGCGGAGTTAACATGAAGTGCACGCGAGTAAACGCCGCGTTAACTTTTTCGGCCCGTCTACATGTAATGCTTGGTCTGCACCCAACTGTATCTTACCAGATAATGATAATATATGACCAATTGACATATTAATGACTACCTGTTCATATATTACCTTTGTGAAATAGCACATCATTGATATATTTTACATCCTAATGGTACGTCTGTTTGTAAAACATTCATTAAGGATTTTTTTGGATTTTGTTTGGAGGGGGGGGGGGGGGGGTTTAACAAAGGAAATACCGAAAGTAATCAATCCTCAGCTAGAGAAGATAGACATAAATAAAATAAAATCTACAATACCACAGTGGCAATGTCTATTCACTGATCAGTTAGAACACGGAGTAACAGTGGTGGGCGGATTTCTCGAAAAAAATAGAGACAGTTTGCCATACAGAAGGACAAAAGTTTTATCAAAGGCAAAATGGATTCTTCCGTTGTTACCCAAACAGCAAATGAAAAAAACAAGGGCCCTCGGTTGATCAAAACATTCCAGTAGAATTAAGGAGGTTATTGGAAAATGATAGAGAGGAATGTTCTGTAAGACTGTCTAGTTCTTATTTATTGAAGTTTCCAACTTTTTCTTTTAACATATAAATCAATTTAATCGCCGTTTTCATTTTATTGAAATTAAAAAGAAAAAACGGCATGCCACCAGAATATAAACTGAATGAATAATGCTTTAAGTCGATTTGATAAGTTTGTCCGTATATTTTGCTTTCCAGAGTTTTATCAAATGGAAAGATAGGTTATGGTTAATCAATATAGTACACAACATTATTACACGTCACTAAAATGAAAAAAAAAAAAAAGTAACAATGATTTCATGGTTGTTCCTTATCTGAAAGTGACAGTGACCCTTCAACATAGAGCAAAACAAAAAACAAAAAACAAAAAACACTCATCTCGCTGCAACTTCAAAACGACTCCTATACATTATAACACTTGTTATAGTGGAAATCATTGCACTATTGCTACACATGGGTGTTCTCTCTCTCTCTCTCTCTCTCTCTCTCTCTCTCTCTCTCTCTCTCTCTCTCTCTCTGTTTTATACTTTAGACATGAATTATGAGATCACGTATTTAAAAATCTACTTTCAAAATTATTTAGAAACGTGACCTGTTCAACCATACTTTGGCTATGTGAACTCTTACATTTTCTGTTAGAATCATTATTCGTGTATTTTTTAATTGACGAATATTTGCATTTAGTGTTGTTTTTTTTTTTTTATCTCAAAATAAAATTCTACATCTTTGGGTAATAATTGTTACATCACACATCTATCCTTCTACCTAAACCATCTTATGTATTATTCAGACAGTAGTCAGTTGTTATTACAAAATCGAAACCTGTTTGAAATGTTCCATTAACATAATCCACAGTTGCTTTATTCTCCAAAATATCTTAGTAGTTACAAAATGTACCTATCGATAACATTATGACCAAGTTATTTGTCGGTTCGGTCATATAATACATTTTCGGGGGAAACTAGCTTTCTCTAATATAAAATCCATGTCGCTGGAAAGTTTACATATTTATTCACATCCATATATTTCAATCTCAAAAACATGACTGAATAACAACATAAAACAAATATAAAATACAAATTCAAAGACTGATTGACATTCGGAAGTGAACCAATCAAAATATATCTTGTTATCAAATAATATAAATTCGCGTTTTGCCGAAAGCGTGGACTACGGATTAAAACGTGTTGTTTCTCAAGTTTTTTTCAAGAGTCGCTTTCATTTTACTTATATTTCATTCAAAAAGTCTTCGAGTCCCCAAAAAACATTTAATTGGCCATGATTTTTTATCCCATCTAAGAAAACTTAAGTTCATCTTTGACATCGTTTTTTAACTTCAATGAAAAATGTTGATTCGAGAGCGCTTACTACAGTTGTTCCATAATTATTTACAGAGGGAAAAAACCATTTCCATACACAACCACTCAATTTGGCTGCAAGGGACAATAACATAATATGGAATATACGGCAATTACATAAAAACCCAACGACACCAACAAAATCTAGAAACACATAAAATCTTCAAAGTAATAACAGATCTAAATTTCCACGCGTCTAGAAAAGTTGTAATTAAACGACAAAATACTATAGATATGTCATAGACAGATAATAAACAGATCTGCCATCGACAGATAATAATTTTCGACATCTGATTAAATGTTTCACATTTTTTATGTCGGAGCCTTTTAAAGCCGACTATACGGTATGGTTTTTTCTCTTTGTTGAAGGACGTACGATTGCGTATTATTGGTAAAATCCACTTTATTTGAACTTTGGGGAATAGTTGTCTTATTGGCAACCATACCACATCTCTTGATTTTTATATCAATGTCAAAATCATTAAAAAAAAACACATAAAAACAAAACGTGTTGGACAGGCACATATACATGTAGCAGGATTTAACTAGTCAATGTTTTTCACTTCCCCCTTTTTATTCTCGATTGGTAGAATAAAATGGTACATATAACAACGTAAAAGTGCTATAAAAGTATATTCAACTCAATTAGATAACAGACCGAAGGTGCATGAACATGAAAGGGAATATAAACAAAAATAAACAAAATAGTATATATAACTAATCGGAGCTGAACGAACTTAAGGAGGCAATCATTTAATTTTTGGGAAACGGGAAGGGGGAAGGGGTCAAGGTTAGTAGAATTTTAATAATAAATATGCTAGTCTGTTAAGCACCGAAAAGGAAAATCTTTGCCCTAAACAGAATGAATATGAATATCCCGTCCAACAAAATACAATATGCAGAATACGATTGTGTACAACTTGCACGCGAAATGAATATACATGCTTAGCAATAGATCAAAATGAATATTCCATCAGCAAATAAATCCGCTGTCCATCCCCCTTCCACAGCCACCACAAACCGTGCCCCTGCCAAATGGTTATCCACTCACGGTTTTTTTTTGGCTATAATTGACGTATAGTAATTTTCAATTCTATTTGTACGGAAAAAAATTTCCTGTCTTATTATTAGTGCCGAGTTTGTACTAACATGAGCTCGACGGGTGCCACATATGGAGCAGGATCTCTTGCCCTTCCTGAGCACCTGAGATCACCCCCGGATTTTGGTGCGGGTTTGTGTCTTTCGTTTTCTATGTTGTGTTTTGTTTACTGTTGTTGGCCGTTTGTTTTTTTTTTTTTTTTGACATGACGTTGTCATTTTATTTTCGACTTATGAGTTTGAGTTTGAATGTCCCGTACGTATCTTTCGCCTCTCTTTGATTAATTTCTTGTAGACATAATATATAGAGAAGTAAAAAAAAACAAATTAGTAGAAGGTTATAACATAATAATTATTCAATTCCCTATTTTTAAGCACCATTGAATCACACTTAAAGTGAAAGCACTTGGAAATGTTTGACTTTTGTTACTTTATGGCCAGCATTGTATAATTCTTATATCACAGGTACTGTACTGTATTGATATTGGAATTGTTAGTGCGGCCATAAAACCGAAAATCTGTCTGCAGTACTACTACTGGAAGTGTTTAACGACCTTGACTGGCACGGTCGGCTCGATGCCCAAAGGCGTTTTGGTGAGCGTTTAAATATTTTCTGCAGTCGGTCAGGAACAGGTGGAATGCGTCATTTTGGAAGGCGGCCATCTTGGTTTTGGTGAGTTGTTTTGGTTTGGTTTGTTGACTATTTCGATGTTTTCTTGCAGTATATACTCCACAATGGCTGCTTTCAGGGCCAGATTGGTCAGCTTGGCAGCCCGCTAACCACGATGACAGAGTACTGGTCGATGAGTCTCGGACGTAGTTATAACGATGACAGAAAGCATTATCAGGACCAAAGTCGTGAGACAGTGAAATGGAGGTCCATTATTCAACACCTAGGATACAGCCCTCGGACGTCAGTCGGCATAACACTCCCCCAACCATAATGGGTTTTGGAGTGTATGCTGATGCGGGTATTTACGTAGAAAACAAACGTTTACTGTACAGCGTTGGATTGGTTTCTATCATCGAAAGAAGTAAGTCGTTGATCCATCTATCAGTAAACCCTCATCGTAGATAGCGGGTAAAGGAGAGCTGACCCAGCACGTCCGTTTAGCTGTAATGACTGAGACGTGAAATGTGTATGGGTCTGCAGTTTAAACACCATACACCACACATACCCAAGATAAAATCACGTGATTAGTACGAGGAGCCGAATTGTCAGAGTTGACGAACGTTTGCATTTTATTTAGTTTGACTTAAATGTAATCAGTTATATCATCTCTCCGAAAGAAAAACAAGCAGGCTGAATATAGTAAACTGTTTAGTTATGCTATAGTTTTTGTTGAACCTTTCGGCCAAAAAATCACTTGACTTCGTCTCGTGAGGTTGCTGGGGGTTTCAACAAAACATATGGTATGATTTACGATACATTGAACCTTTTGGCCAAAACCTCACGACACGAAGTTAGTCTCGTGAGGTTGCCGAGGGTTTCAACAAAAACTATGGTATTATAATTTACGATACATTGAAAAAAAATATACCAAAAATATGGATTATCTGTTTTAACCTAAAATTGATATTAAAGGGTTTCCAAATGGTCATGATTTAAACAAACATCCTGCGTTAGTAGGACTTATAATTTAAGATTCGTTTTAAGTAACCAGACCCTATCTAACGTCCAACATTATTAGTATTACTTTCTTAAGCAACCTCATTAAAATCAAGATCTCAACAGTGAATTACAATTTGTTAACCTATTACTGAGATGTCGTACATGGGTTCGATTCCCGCCTAATGCATTCATTTATATCGGCGGGTGCAGAGTGGGCAGATAAGCTTAGTGGCCCCTCGTCGAATATGTTGTTCCTGTCTAAAAATTCAGTAGGCTGCTAATAAGTCCCCCAGTATTGCTTTCTTCCGTCTTTTTTTTTCGAAGTTCAGATATATCAAAACTATTGTATAATTATGAAAATTATACCATACAAAACTATAGTATACTTTTTCGGTTATTGAGATTTATACTCTGATTGCATTGCTCCATTGTACAGCTGTATGTTACTTTATAATTGGTTTGTTTTAGGTTTAAATTTAAAGTATGTACATAATACTCTTCAAGATGCCATTAAGTTATAGATTTATTATATCATGTAGAATAATAGATGTTTAGAAACAGTCGTGTTTAAGGAAGACAACCATCACCTCAAACGACAAAAATATGGTCTATTATAATACTTCCCACAAATTCGTCGAGAGTTTATGATCCAGTATATTTCATTCCAATCTGCAATTTTTCATTCGTGTGGAATTTCCAAGACCAACGGATACTAGATTAAAGAATGCGAAAGGTCTAACTATTTACTGTAGCAGCTGATTAGGTAAATGTACTTCGGTACTAAAGAATAAAAGGGCGATTTTGGACGAGTGCCTTCCTTAAAGGAAACTCAAAAGATATCTAGAGATTCGTCTTTTATATGGCATCACTTAATATTTGTTTGTGTTAAGTTGCATGTAAAGCCGATAACAGTGTTATCTCCTTTCTGGTTTCTTCTCTGCATCTTGATTTATTTCAATCAAACTATTAAGTGGGGATTTAAAAGTGAGGCAAGCAAAGTGAGATATAAAATAAGGAGATGTGACTTGATTGCAAATGAGACAACTACAAAATGTATTCAACAGAGTACAAATGAAGACTCGTTTCATTTTAATTGGACTGGTATCTTCCTCGTTAGGAACTGTTTAGTCAGCGTAATATGCTTTACTCAAGGGCTTCTGAACTGAATTTCATGTCCAAAAAAGTTATCTCTTAGGTGATTGATGGATCGCATAATACATATTAGTAAGCAGTCTATGTGTCCTTGCTCTATTGAATATCATTTTTTTATTCAGGAAACATAGCGCTGTTCCTTTGCTTTTTGTGCGTTTTTTTGCTGTGCATGTGTCATGGATGAATACCCTATATCCTTTATTTTCTATTAGAGACATAGACAATTGAAATAAACGGACTATCAATATCTTATAAAAAAAACTACCTATCTCAGAAAAGATGTCACTTCTGACCAAACTTACACTATGTTATATAACCCCTTCATTGAGACATATTCTAAATAGTACAAGATATCTTATATATTTTATTAAAGTTCTTATAAACTTAATAAGATATCTGTTAAATGGAATAAGATGATGTATTAAAGCTAACTAACCTCAATAATTTACAGAGTACTTATAGAAACATCGAAGAGGGAAAAGATAAAATATCATAAAACCGAAATAGACCAAAGCAAAATGCCTTCAAAGAGTAAATAATGTAATGCTATCAAATGTCATTTATCCTGCTCTTTCTCTACAGATTCAACATATAAGTCCGATACAAGACATATAATGTCTAGAACAAGATCCTACTTGCAAAATATAAGTCCAATATAAGACAGATAATGTCTAGACTAATATCCCATATGCAATTAATAAGTCCAATACAAGACAGATCATGTCTAGACCAAGATCCTACAGGCAAAATCTAAGTCCGATATAAGACAGATAACGTCTAGACTAAGATCATACATGCAAAATCTAAGTCCGATATGAGACCGATAACGTCAAGACTAAGATCCTATATGCAACATCTAAGTTCAATATAAGATAAATCATGTCTAGACCAAGATCCTACGTACAAAATCTAAGTCTGATATAAGACAGAAAACGTCTAGACCAAGATCCTACGTGCAAAATCTAAGTCTGACATAAGACAGATAACGTCTAGACTAAGATCCTATAGCTACATGCACAATCTGAGTCTGATATAAGACAGGTAACATCTAAACTAAGATCCTACATTCAAAATTACCGGCATATTGAAGTTTACTCAATGTTTCGGTGCCCTTTAGTAATAACTTAAAGTAGTGAAAAAAGATATAAAAGATACTTGACATGGTTAATATTTCTTTAATAATATAGATGTGTCAAAAGGCCAACACTTAAACACATCTAAGGGCATCTATAACAAAAGAGAATTCTGAACATGGCAACAAAAACTAAATAATTGCAACCTGAGTTTGGATTGTTTAAAAGGTCTCACTGTATCTACAGAGGTTAAAATTAATTAGATATCGTCTTCCCGTATACCTTAATTGTAATCCACGCAATGACTATGACGTTGTGCACGATATTGGTGTTTCTTAAAAAAATGAAAAAGATAGCGAGTTTTTCTCTTTAACGCTCTTTTTTTACAAAATAAATATCCATGTTCTACATATCATTCGAAAAATATTAAACAGTTCATTTTCGCTTTGCATATTAAATAAAGATGTACTTTGTATGTTCATTCCGATGCCTTAAACGTCATTTTCAGGTCATGTGTCCTGTTGTTATGATTTTGGTTTGTGCGCGTATTTGAAATCACCTTACGGATATAAAAGTTTGCGAAATAGTATAAAATTTCGCAAGAGTTATGTATGTCATCAAAGGAAAATGACGTCATCGCCGTTTTTTAAAGATGAGTGAAAAAAGATAGCCATAGCTTTTTATTCTTCGTAGCGTGAGGCACTTTTTTCCCATTAAATCACAATTTCACATTACTACATACATGATATGTACATGAAAAAAAATTATATGTAGCATTTTATTTTAAAAAAATCAAAGATCAGCTGTTTTGTATGCATGTAAGCCTATGAAGCAGTCAATTATAAGACTGCAACCTAAAGCTAACATTACATAGAGATGCTTAATAAAACAAATAACAACGCAAATTTTCATACACTGGACAATTCATTAATACATGTTTTTCATCTTCAATTAAAAGATTTTCATTACAAGTGTTGTTATAACTTTTATTTGACATATATTTTATCTTACCATACATTACATGCATGTATATGTCTAAAAGTGTGTGGTTTTGGCACTAGTTTTGTATGTGTGTATACTTTATATTGTTATTTAGTCGATCGAAAAGCTCACCACAGCTTGTGATTATATAGCCTGTGTACTGAATATCCACTTATAAAAACAACTTTGAATTTCATCGCGATAGAATATTAAAATGTTTACGTCATGCCGGATCAATATTTGGACATAAGTATGCATAGTTTTAACCCATTAAAATCTATATTTAGCATCGATACTAACATGAGCAACACGACGGGTGTCACCTGTGGAGCAGGATCTGCTTACACTTCCGAAGCACCTGAGATCACCCCCAGTTCGTAGTGGGATTCGTGTTCTCAGTCATTAGTGTTCTATGCTGTGTTTTGTGTACTATGGTTTGTCTGTTGGTATTTTTCTTTTTTAGCCATGGCGTTGTCAGTTTATTTTCGACTTATGAGTTTGAATGTCCCTTTCGTATCTTTCGCCTCTCTTTTTCATACCTCTTACTTTGTATTATTATAAGAAATTGACGTCTATTATTACGTTACGTTCGTATCACTATTCCTTCAAGATTATAAGCTAACAAAAACATGATAAAGCTGTTAATAATCGATCATATGAACTTTTTATGACAAAGATAATTCGGAATTCGAAATGTATGTTATTATGTATTTATACATTTTTCATAATGTGCTATATTAGCTTCTCTTAAAATATTGACATTTTTAAGAAAAAGCTTGTATATTTTTATTACGTTCTAGCAATTGAACATTTCAGGTACTATTATGAAATAGTTGTTTCTATGTACGATGTTTCTGTAAACAAAAACCAACAGTATTGACATCATTTTAAACGCGACGCTAAAATAACAGTTCATGTTGTATGACAGTAATTTATAGTCTAATTAATATTTAATCCGCCTTTTTAAAAAATAGCTGGAACGAACATGATATAATATTGTCAAGTGGGATAATCGTCATTTGAATTAGAGTGGTATTGTTAGAAACAATTATTATTGTATTACTAACAAGTCAAAAACAGAACAAGATTAACATTTTTAACTTGGGATGTCTATCTTTACAAGGATTAAGTCTAATGATAAATTTGCATAAAACGTATTATAAATATATAGCATATATTGGCATTTAAGATTAATTAATCTTGTTATTCAAAGACACATGTCGATAAGTTTGATCGAGATATAGTAAACTATCTGATTTTTTAAAATTGCGATAAAAGAAAAAGGAATACAAAATAGAAGTGAAAGATGCATGATGAATAAAATTCCAAGAATAATTGTTGTTGATGAAGATGATGGACATTTTTTCAACCAGAAACATGAGAGACCAAGTACTTCATCACATGTGCTAAATAAATCACCGTTATCACAAAAACCGATTTTGAATCAAAGACGATTTTCGGCATCACCGATATCACCAAGACGTCGACAATCATTTTCACCTTCGTCAGGACAACCAAGTCGTCGACAATCAGTTTCACCTTCGCAAGCACAACAATGTCGTCGACAATCAGTTTCACCTTCGCCAGCACAACAATGTCGTCGACAATCAGTTTCACCTTTGCAAGCACTACAAAGTCGTCGACAATCAGTTTCACCTTCACCAGCACAACAATGTCGTCGACAATCAGTTTCACCTTCGCAAGCACTACAAAGTCGTCGACAATCAGTTTCACCTTCACCAGCACAACAATGTCGTCGACAATCAGTTTCACCTTCGCAAGCACTACAAAGTCGTCGACAATCAGTTTCACCTTCGCAAGCACAACAAAGTCGTCGACAATCAGTTTCACCTTCGCAACAACTACAAAGTCGTCGGCATTCTGTTTCACCTTCACCAGCACTACAAAGTCGTCGACAATCAGTTTCACCTTCACCAGCACTTCAAAGTCGTCGGCATTCTGTTTCGCCTTCACCAGCACTATAAAGTCGTCGACAATCAGTTTCACCTTCACCAGCACTACAAAGTCGTCGACATTCTGTTTCACCTTCAACAGCACTACAAAGTCGTCGAAAATCAGTTTCACCTTCACCAGCACTTCAAAGTCGTCGGCATTATGTTTCGCCTTCACCAGCACTATAAAGTCGTTGACAATCAGTTTCACCTTCACCAGCACTACAAAGTCGTCGGCATTCTGTTTCGCCCCTAAAGGAACACATTCAACGAGATTCAAAGTCACACAAATCGACGTTTTCGAAATATAGCAATGTTGATTGGGTTTTGTTCGTTGAACTTTCGGTTCAATCCACATCAACCGACAGAAAACGAATGAATGGACCAAATTACATTAGAGGACGATCAAACTCGACAACTTCAACTTCTTCAGTCCGTTCTTGTTCTACATGTAGTGTGAAAAGTGTCAACTTAGAAAAATCAAGTGAAATTAACCTGTCTATAACAAGATATAAATCTTCGAATGACATTGCTTCAGTTTTTGATAGTGGATTTTCACAAGATTTCACAGACTCGATATCTTCTATAAGACGTGTTAATTCGTATGAGAGTGTGATAAAAGAAGATCTCAAATTACTAGGAAGTTCACATTCAATTATGAAACATTAGAGAACCTGAATCGCCATTGCCAATTTACTGAGATTGTAATAAGAATGATGGGCGTTAAGACACAGAAAATAGTATCTATTACAGTCGAGATAGTTCATTGCACGGGTAGGAAAGGTTCTCCACAATCTATACCAAACAAAAAATAAACATCATATTTTTTAAAACAATTAACAAATGAACTGAAAATTTCTCATGCTATTTTCAATCATCATTGTGGATGTTTTCATTTACAAGCCAGTAACAAACTTGTATCTATACAACATTGTATCATTTATTACAAAATCATGCTTTAAACAGAGGTTAGTCTCGTTGTTTTACACCCCTTCTTGTAAATGCCATTATACTAGTACTTTCGACGTATATTTTCGTTTGACGAGAACAGTTTAAGGTTAAAATACATGTAGTATACATATAAAAAAATATGGTTTTCATGTCGGGGCCTTGTATAGCCGACTATACGGTATGGGTTTTTCTCACTGTTGAAGGTTGTACGGTTGCTTATAATTGCTTACATTCACTTCATTTGAACTTTGGTGGATAGTTGTCGCATTGGAAATCATACCACATCTCCTCATTTTTTATATAAGCACAAGCAATACTAACAACAATAAGCACAAGCTATACCAACAACTATAAGCACAAGCTATATTAGCAACTATAAGCACAATCTATACTAACAACTATCAGCACAAGCTATTCTAATAACTATCAGCACAAGCTATGCCACAACTATAAGCACAAGCTATACTAACAACTATAAGCACAAGCTATACAAACAACTATAAGCACACACTGTACTAACAACTATAAGGACAAGCTATACTAACAACTATAAGCACAAGCTATACTAACAACTATAAGCACAAGCTATACAAACAACTATAAGCACAAGCGATACTAACAACTACAAGCACAAGCTGTACTACTAACTATTAGCATAAGCCGTACTAACAACTATAAGCATAAGCTATACAAAAAAAAAAACTACATGCAAAAGTAAGGAAAAGAGCGTACTCAAAAGTTTCTTTTATGCTTGGGTTACCGTCTCGTTTAAGGGTCCCCACATCTCTTAATGCATAACATATCCCAATGGTATAATCTATTAACGGTCTTTTATTAACACCGACGACGGTTCAGATCTACATTTAAAGAACTGTACATATTTCTCAAACGTGTATGAATAATAGTAAGTTTTCCTTCACCACAACTTAAGTAGGAGGGTGTCTGTATCAATTTAGATTTCATCTTTCGTTTGAATATACTTATATTTCGAGAAGTCCGTATGTCGGGGTTTAGGCTTTTCCATTCAATAGTAGTAGATGGAAAAAAATCTGGTTATATCTAGTTATAACGGAGTACTACATAATTGTTACTATTTCGCAAATCATAATTAGATATTTGACCAACAAGTAAAGGCAATAAATCGCAGATATAATCAGGGGCAGTCCCATTATGCAAAGAATAGATCATATGAGCTTTCTTGACTTCCTTCTGTCTACTAGCAATTGCCAGCCTGTTTCGAAGTATATAGCTTCCTGACTAGCATACACGGGCAACCCAGTTACTATTTTTCCTGCTTCCAACTGAACATGTTCTAATTTGTCAGAATCTTGCCGAGTACAACCGTCCCATAACTCACATGCATATATTCCATAATTGGTCTAATAAATTTTAAGTATATACGATCAAGATAATTTTATTCAATACATATTTCAATTTTTGAAGAATATTTAATCTGGTGCTTGCACAATTTATTATATTTTCTATATGTGTATGAGATTTACCATTGATATCAGAAGTAATTCCTAAGTGTATTTGACAGGAGACAAATTCTACAGCTTGATTTTGAAAATCAATTTCAATATCAACGTGGGAAGTATTACAGGAGAATAGTATAACATTTGTCTTATAAGGATTAAAATTAATAAGCCAATCTTTAGGTCATGTTGAGATATGTTCTAAATCGCTGTGTTAGATGTCCTCTATTGTGTAAGGGCTATTACTGGAAAAGAAAGGGATGTGTCATCAGAAAACAATCGAGTTAGACATCAAAGTATCAGCTATGTCATTTACATAAATAAGGAATAGTAGGGACCCTAATACAGAGCCTTGCGGAACTCCTGCATTAAATTTCTCTAAAGGCGAATATGAACTTGAAACAAACACTCTTTGTTTTCTATTTGAAATATAACTTTCCACCCATATGTATAGTTTACCATCAATACCATATGCTTTCAGCTATATTGAGAGGCCAGTATGCCATACTCTATCAAAAGCTTTCGAGATACATGTATCACATAATATAAGATATGTCATACAGCGATCATCAAGTGACACACTTTTCTATAGTAATCTATCAGCTAGTGAACGGTAGAATGACCTGGAACAAAACCTGACTTGAATTTGTATAATAAATTGTTTGCTTAAAGTGATAACATACATTTTTAAATATGATTCCTTCAAATACTTTGCCAACTGCTGATCATTAAGAGATTGGTCTATAATTAGAAATCAGCCATTTGTCTTTGGTTTTGGAAAGTGGCATGTTTTTCCACTGTTTAGGAAACTCTGCTTGTTCGAATGACAAATTGAATAAAAATGATAAAGGTACACATACAGTATAACTTGTCTTTTTTAACATTTGATGACTGATTGAGTCATTCCCTGAATGTACGGTGTAATGAAAGAGACGTGGAAGATACCAAAGTGATATTCAAATTCATAAGTCAGAGGTGGAAGATACCAAAGTGATATTTAAATTCATAAGTCAGAGGTGGAAGATAACAAAGTGATATTCAAGTTCATAAGTCAGAGGTGGAAGATACCAAAGTGATATATAAATTCATAAGTCAGAGGTGGAAGATTACAAACTGATAAGTTCATAAGTCAGAGGTGGAAGATACAAAAGTGATATTCAAATTCATAAGCCAGAGGTGAAAGATACTAAAGTGATATTACAAATTCATAAGTCAGAGGTGGAAGATACCAAAGTGATATTTAAATTCATAAGTCAGAGGTGGAAGATAACAAAGTGATATTCAAGTTCATAAGTCAGAGTTGGAAGATACAAAAGTGATATTTAAATTCATAAGTCAGAGGTGGAAGATAACAAAGTGATATTCAAGTTCATAAGTCAGAGGTGGAAGATAGAACAGTGATATTTAGATTCATAAGTCAGAGGTGGAAGATAACAAAGTGATATTCAAGTTCATAAGTCAGAGGTGGAAAATACAAAAGTGATATTCAAATTCATAAGTCAGAGGTGGAAGATAACAAAGTGATATTCAAGTTCATAAGTCAGAGGTGGAAGATAGAACAGTGATATTTAGATTCATAAGTCAGAGGTGGAAGATAACAAAGTGATATTCAAGTTCATAAGTCAGAGGTGGAAAATACAAAAGTGATATTCAAATTCATAAGTCAGAGGTTGAAGATAACAAAGTGATATTCAAGTTCATAAGTCAGAGGTGGAAGATACAAAAGTGATTTTCAAGTTCATAGGTCAGAGGTGGAAGGTACCAAAGTGATATTCAAATTCATAAGTCAGAGGTGGAAGATTCAAAAGTGATATTTAGATTCATAAGTCAGAGGTGGAAGATAACAAAGTGATATTCAAGTTCATAAGTCAGAGGTGGAAGATACAAAAGTGATATTCAAATTCATAAGTCAGAGGTGGAAGATACCAAAGTGATATTCAAGTTCATAAGTCAGAGGTGGATATAACAAAGTGATATTCAAGTTCATAAGTCAGAGGTGGAAGGTCCCGAAGTGATATTCAAATTCATAAGTCGAAAACAAACTGACAACGCCTTGGTAAAAAAACGAAAAACGACTTAAAGCCAAACAACAGACTACATAGAAAACATATGACCGAGTAACACGAACCCAACCACAAACCGGTATTGATCTCATGTGCTCCGAAAGAGTAAGCAGATCCTATTCCATATGTGGCATCCGTCGTGTTGCTCATATAAGTAAAAATTCGGTGATACATTGCAAGCCTTATTCGGTAATATTACATTCAAGGAACAGAGGACGGGATTGTGTTTACCACAATTTGGACATTTCCGTGGTCATCTGTGAGACAGGTCTTCAATAACGGTCAACCAACTCGTGATGGCGTCAGTAAAATTTTAGAAGGAGTGACAATCTTTATCATTTGCCACGTTTGATTTTATAGCTGCCTTGTAAGCAGCAACCTTTTATCAAGGAAATCATGCTAAGAAACGCAAGTTCTGAAATGTCGTATCAACTGGGAGATAAATTCGCAAAATGATTTATTCCTTAAGTTGAATGTTGTATGTGTAATACAAAACCATTAAAAATGCCAAGCTTATAATTTTGTACGCCAGTCGCGTGTTTCGTCAACATAAAACCACAGGCGCTTGGGCAATGGACCCCCCTTTTTCCGGAAGTATGTATATATTTTTTCTGATTGTATTCAGTAAAATTTAATGTTCCTCAACTTTTTAAATTAATTTCACTTATTTAATTTGTTCTTGCTTACAATAACCGTTACAGTAGTTTTTATATGATGTCCCTCTATACTTATTTTGCACAAGTCAGCTGAAAACAATAATACAAGAGCAGTCAGTGCATTCTGCTACAGACGTCATTTAAACGTTAAGTATGGCTACACCTAAGAATCATGCAGAGGGTGATACAGTAATAGTTGTAAAATTGGCTTTTTTGGGCTTCATAAATTATGTTCTCTTTTGATAGAAAACTCAAAAAAATAACAGAAACACATGTGTTGTACATTCGGTTACTATGGTTACACTGGCACCATAACAACCCTTTAATTTCAGTCCTAAAACCTCAAAATTTTCCGTTTTTCATCACAGATTTTTTTATTAACTCCTACTTAATTTCGATATAATAAATACATATTATCATAGTTACACATTTGTTCTAAAAATTTAAGTTGATAAACAGAAGTTGCAACTATGGCAACTCCTGTTTCCATGGCAACCAATTGTTGCAGTTTTGCATTTTCTTAAAAGGAGGGAAAATAACGTTTTTCCAATTCTATTTTCTTCCATGAACATGGTCCTATGAATAAACTGTTTGTTTGCATTTGTTCATTGGACCTTTGTCTATAACATATCAAAAATAATCGTGTGTAGCCTCCTTTAGATTTTCTGGAAAAAACAGTTTTTTTTTGTCTCATTTTTTTTGCTGATAATTTTTTTTTACAGTAAGCTAAATTATTTTAATTTTTTTTTACCACAATTCATTTGATTATGTCTTTTTAACTTTGATCATACCTAAAAATTATAACAAAGTAAATAAAACAGGTACTTAGTTAACTTTATTCTCAAATAAAACTACCAGTTTCCATGGAAACAGCTAGAACACATCGATTTTGAGAAATGCACATTTTTAATAAATGTATGCTTTATAATGATAAAATATTTAATCATGCATTTTATTTCTGTATTTTTTTCCATCAAGTCTCATCAATTATTCAAAATAAAGAAATTAAGTTGAAAAGTAAATTTGGTTGCCATGGAGACAAATGCCTAGTTTTTTAAAATGTTCATTTCAATTAACCTAAACAATATTTGTTTGAACTATCATTTTCTGAACAAAATCAATAATAGAGCATAAATATTAAATATTGGCTCTGTACTTTCAAATAACCCTTTGAATATATTTGTCACCCCCTCCCCGACCCCCCTTTTCTAGATGTCAACTTTGACAGTATCAGCTCTATAATTAATAAATGAAAGCTTTTAGATAGGTTCATAGTGCAGGGATAATACCATTTGAATTATTGAAATATGTACTTATTCTTTAAAATCATAGGGGAATGTGACCTTTGGAAAGGGGGAGGGTATGAACCCTATCAATTTAGTAGTTATTGTGTCAATATAAAGCTCACTATTTTTTCTAAAAAAACTGACTCAATGGTGAAACGCTAAATGTTCAATGTTAATGTCATGCACTGAAAATGTTTGACTACACGTATCTCATAAACTAAACATTTTTTAAAGATCCATGACAATGAGGTCAAGATCAGATAAATCTTGTCAGACAGACATGTACACCCTACAATTATTCAGAACATGAAAAATAGTTATTTTTTGCTTTCGGTAATAGCTTATGGTAATTGAAAAACAGACCAAAACACAAAACTTAACATTGACCAATGAATCATGAAAATGAGGTCGAGATCAGATCAAACCTACAAGACTGACATGTACCCCTTACAATCATACCATACAACACAAATAGTTATCTACTGCCTATAGTATCCGAGAAAGGTCCTAATCACGTAACTTAAACCTTGATCACTGATCCATGAAATGAGGTCGAGGTCATGTGAACCCTCTCTGACAGACATGTAGGCATTACAACAAATCCTATTACTCATAATAAGTTAGAAATTCACATGACAAAAGGAAACTTCGTATCATAAGGTATCTGCATACAAGGTGTGAAACATCCACGTCTTCTCCCTTCTGAAGCTTTATACAAGTAGTTCACACAGCTGCAGCCAGATAGTAATCCCTAAGTCTCGCATACTGCGACTTTTTTCACTGGCAAGAAAAAAATCAGTTAAAGGCATAATTTTCTTTATAATTCTATGAAAATTTATTTTATTCCAAATAATCAATAAAGTCATTATCTTTGAAGATGCAGACACACACACATGCCAGTTCAGTTCCTTCTAACCAAACCACTTTCATTGCTTTTCCCTGAAGGATTAGGGCAAAAACTTCATGGCCCAGTCGATAATGATTAAAACTTCTCCAGGATTTAATTCATCCAAAAGGGTAGTACCTCCACGGTCTTGGTTAAAACATCTTATAACATGTGCCGCCAAGACATTATATGTGACTCTGACAGCTCTCTGTTTCTTTTAAGTACCTCATTATGTAGTTTTTTGGGAAAATCTGCAAAACAGAAATGAAAATATTGAAATACAAATGTATTAGTGCCTATTCAATGGTACATGTATGATCATGATTTGAAAAAATTTATAAGCATGAAAACCATAGAAATCAAATGCCATAAAAGATAAAAACAAGGCCAACTCCAGCTAACTTATACAAAGTTTTAAATTAGTTCTTTTTCAACTACAATTATCATGTTCATGAAAATTGTATTTTCAAGAATTCATTTTGGCCAGACTGCAAACTGATTTTAAAATATGATTAAGGAATGATCAGAATTTTTTTTTCTATTATGGCGAAATAAACTACTCGATGTCGTACTCGTAGAACACATTGAGTTACTTGGAAGCTGGTTATGTACAAGTGTGTACAACAAAATTCAATTCAAATAAACCGAGAGAAAAAAAAATAACCACAATTTCTATACTTTGATTATTTAAAACATGGTTTTAATACTTAAAATCGCCTGTTTACTCAACAAGCATGTGATGTCAAAACAACTGTCAAGTTTTGTTAATTGAAGAAAAAAAGAAAATTAAAAAAATTGAAGTACAAATCTTGCTACATTATATTTTTGCATCAAAATGAGTGTTGCTCTGGAAGAGGAAAAAAATGAAAAGTGAAAGTAGATAGTTATAAATAGATTTGATAAATATAGAAAAATAAAGTTTGCTACATTGTAAAAATAGTCAACTTATTTTTCTATATTTATCTGATCCAAGTTTAATAAAATTACGGACTCTTTGAAGTCTACAGACGTCATTGGTGTTGTAGTGTTCCCCTTTCACTTCAAATGCTGGACATCTCTGGTCATTTAAACGTTAACAACAAAATATACCATACTGGTAGCTAGATTTTCTTTTTAACAGAACGTTGTTTCATAATGAGGTTTTCCTTTATACCACAGTATTTGACAAGTTGATTCTCATTGTGTTCTTTACTTGTCGCTAGAATTGGTCGCTATAGCTTGATTGGTCGCTGGAATTGGTCGCTAGCTTGATTGGTCGCTAGAATTGTTCGCTAGCTTGAGTCTGGTGTAAAAAGAAGTTAGAATATTGTGAAGCATTTACAAAACAAATTAAAAAAACAAAACACATACATGTAATATATAGAAAAACGGATGTCAATTCCCCAAGCGCTTGCGCATAATACTCGTCAGTGACTAACAGTCTTTTTATTTTGTAAATATATATTGAGGCTCTTTTTGTCTTGATTCTATTGCTGGTACAAATAAATTTTATATTTCCGACTATGTACACATGTTGTATATGTATTTGCATACTCAGCAGAAACGAGTGTAAAAATTCAAAGTGAGGAATGAACTTTGCATATATACCGTTTGATGTCTTTTAGAAAATACTGGTAATTTTTTTATTAAAAGTCAATTGAAAACTATTTAAACAAATACACAAATTTGAATATTACTTGAGACTTTCGACTGTTTTTATCAATTATCTGTTAACCCTTTCTTTTTAAATTTATTTGCTTCCGGTTTAGTTTTTTGCATTTTAGTTTCATTTACACTAGATTTGCGAATTCCTTCAAATTCATTGGCTTCAATTATTTCTCTGTTTTTAAATTTCAATGTTTCCATATTTCCTTTTTTCTGTAGATTCACAACTTTTAATTATTTTTTCTCTTTAAATTCCTTTACTGACTCTGTCTATAATTGCCTTTGTTTTAAGCTTTCTTCTTTTCTTAATAGATGTCTGTTTTTCTTTCTCCTTCTGGTCATTTGTTTCTGGTTTCCTTTTTTTCCTTAGATTTTTTGCATCGAATTTCCTTTTTTTGTTTACATTGATTTAAAGCTGGTGTCATTTTTTCCTGCACTTCCTTTGTTTCCCTTTTCCTTTTCTCATTTGACTCCTTTACTTTTAAGTTTCCTTTTCCTATAAACTCTCTTTTTTAAAGTTTTTTTTTAACCAAAGCTTCCTTTATTCCCATTTCCCTTTTCATCTTCAACTCTTTTTCTTCTCGTTTTCTTTTCTCCTTAGAGTTCCGAGCCTCCATTTTTATTTAGTTTTTGATTTCTTTTCTTCTAGTTTTCTTCTTTTTTATTCAAATTCGCGGGCATCCATTTTGAATTTCTTCTTATATTCTTTATCGCTCAGTTTTCCTTTCTTCTCACCTTCTAGTTTTGCTGTTTTTTTTTTTTTTTTTGCTGATCGATGATTACAATCATGTGGACCTTTTAGAAACTTTTCTTTTATCCTTTCAACTATTTGAACTCTTTCATCTGTCAGAAAAATTCAAAGTTATATTATAAGTTATATGGTTCGCCACTGACACCCTACGGATCCATAGAGGGTTATTAAAATCCATAAGGGGTGAGGCCGAATGACGAATTTATCGCACGCGGGACTTTTCCTGCCGCGTTTTGTAAAAAAATAAACAATGAAATACAACAAAATCAATCGTTGACGTCACCATTAACAGAAGGCCTGACGTCATGAACCCCATATGAAATTTAATAACCCCCTACAGATCCATAGGGGGTTACCACGTGACGGCGTTAAACCAATCAAAACGTCATAATTTACCAGCGGTGCGATAATTAGATTTAATCCGTACTTTGACCTGTAATTGTTTACTTTTTACACATTGTGACTTGGATGGAGAGTTGTCTCATCGGCACTCATACCACATCTTCTTATTCCTATCAAAGTATAATATAAAGAAAGGATGTAGACGTCGAGCATGGATTCATAGCTTTCGATGTAAATATAAAAAAGGTACTTACTAGTATGACATCACTATAGTCATTTGATTATGCTACTTATATGTTTTCAACCGTAAAACATGCATGGCATATTTGCCACTGGACGTTAAACAAACAACAATCATAATTGAAAAGACATGTAAATATAGATTTCGATAGAATAAAAATACTAAAATTGGTAAAACTAGCATGTGTGGCATTAACTCCTGTTAAGAATCGATCGCTAATTTGTATGTCTTGTAATCCGACACTTTTTGCTGATTAAAATTTCTGTATATATATAAAAATAAGGAGATGTGGTGTGATTGCAAATGAGACAGCTATCCACCAAAGTTAAAATGAAGTGGATGTTAGCAATTATAGGCAACCGTACGGCCTTCAACAATGAGATATTTTAATTGTCAAGATATATTGATTAAAAACCTCGAAATGGCAGTTAATCATATTAAGAGTAAATAATCGCATCACAGATTACAAGATTGAAATTTTGTACGCCAGACGCGCGTTTCGTCTATAAAAGATCGTAACCCTTGGCTAGCGAAGATGCATGTTTTTTTCTAGCGCTGTTTAAAGGTTCTGTCGTTCTATCTATCTTTTCAAAATATCGTTAGATTAAAACTAAAGTTGGTCAACAATCGTCATACAAGGGCAATAACCTACGTAAGGAGTCGATTGGTGAATTCCATTATTTGGATTAAATGAAAAATGATCGATATTTGATAACACCTACGGTACCAATTCCACTGAATCAGATGCACATAGATGTCTTTTCAATGATGCTCGAGACCAAAGTATTTGAAAATCCAAAACCTAATACAAACGTTGAAAAGCTTCTTAAACCAAAAAAGACCAAATGTTAAACCAAACCCGGAAAAGGAATCAAAGCTATAAATGCCTGAAACGCTGATTATTCTGCTGGTCACAGTTACGATCACTCTTGTTATATTTAATGCTAATGTGAAAAACTCAGAAAGAAAATAAACATCGTGACTTACAGAAGTGAAAAACACCAATACAAGAGAAGAGCATATGTATTTATCGGTGTAGGTCTTTTTCCTTAAATTCTCTGCAAAATGCTAAATTGGTCAAAATCCTTATTCATAGGCAATAGTTCTCGCTCATACTGACCCTTTTTACAAAAAAAAAAGAAAAGAAAAAAAAAAGAAATGGGTTACCAATACCAATTATGGTGACCTAGTCTGGACCGTTCCAAATGTTTTAGTACTCTTCATTTTTTGCTAGCTACGTCATCACGCAAGCTGTACATAAAGGTCTGGATTGGGGTTTACAGAGAAGATAACAATGGGCAAAACGTGCAGAATATATAAAGAATTATGAAGGATCCCCATCCATACCCTCATACATGTGACCCGCACCAAATATCTTTTAAAGTTATATGCAACATATGCAAGCTGATGTACATGTGCCTGCAGTCTCTCAAACAACAGTTATGCACAGTATTCTATCACTATTCAATAATAAATATGCAAAATTCATATATAACAGTATGTTCATATAAAGACACTAATGTGAAAATTTTACAGATTGACATATTGTTTTAATGAATAAAAAAAAAATGACATAAAAAATAAAACAATACAGAAATGAACACTCATTCCCACCAACCATTCAAACCTGCCCATAGCATTTGTCTGTCATAACGTAATCGTGCAGACCATTCATCCTTATTAAGGATGGGGAGGCTCTTTCTTTAGACAAACAATTTGCCTCGACTTTAAGCAAACACTTTTTTTCAAGATTATAAAGACGAAGTATAATTTTTAAGCTCCATTTGTATTTCTAAGATTTTCAGGGAACAAATAATCCCCCCCCCCCTCTTTTCGAAAAAAACATTTGTATTCTAAAAAAAATTTGAACACCACAAATTATTTTAGAAACACAAATAAATCTCCCATTCCCCCGCCCGTCAAAACAAAAGGAAAAATATTCGACTTCTTCTGCTACAGAAGTTGATCGACAAATTTCCTTTCAATTTATGTAATGTAAATTTAAATTACTTCTTCATGTACTGGTAGGAAAACTTCTCTTGCATGTTTTTCTAATAATTTCTTGCTTTCTTTGTAAAAGAATTAATTAAATTGCTCCTCAAATACAGTAAGATAAAAACAATTTAAGCGTGTTTGCATGTTTTTTTTATACTTCGCTGACTACACGTGAACAAGTTGGTAAACACGTGTTATGTTCATTCGATATAAAAAAAAAAGAGGATGTACTATGATTGCCAATGAGACAACTCTTCACAAGAGACCAAATGACACAGAAATTAACAACTATAGGTCACCCTGCGGCCTTCAACAATGAGCAAAGCCCAAAAGTTCTCGATAAGATTTCCTTCACGATCCTATGCCAGAGCTTTCACGATCCAATCGCAATACTTGACCACCGTTATGTATTCTTTCACGATTTTTTTCTCGATATACCGAATGACACCCGTGAAAGAGGTTTTATAATCTGTTTATTTAAATTAACATATTAGTCGATCCGTTGAGGTTATTTGCTGTATAAGCTGACGGAATGTACCCATCATATCGCTTATATATGCATGCCGTTATATACACCGCTTGGTACTGATTAGCGATAAGATATATATATATACATATATTTCATGTATGCTCGACTGGCTTATGATTTACTATAATTTTCATAATCTTTGTGCAAAACAGAGTTTCCTGTTATCAGTTTAAGTGCTATGAAATGATCAGAATGCATTACTTTCCTCAGAGCTTCTGGTGCCCTCAAATCTCCTGTCGTATAAAATTACCACTCTGAGATAAACGGGATCGCCAATTATAGCGACCTAGTCCGGCCTGTTCCAAATGTTTTAGTACTCTTCATTTTTTGCTAGCTACGCCATCACGCAAGCTGTACATAAGGGTCTGGATTAGGGTTTACAGAGAAGATAAAAATGGGCAAAACGTGCAGAATAATGGGCAACAAAACAATAAAGAAAAGACAAAAATAGACAAAAAATATAGGATAGGGAATAATGGGGTGCTAAAATATAAAGAATAGAGAATAATGGGCAAAATATATAAAGAATTATGATGATTGAGAAAAATGATCTCACCAAAGACCCTTAATAGTTATATGCAATACAAGCTGTTGTACATGTGCCTGCAGTCTCCCAAACAACAGTTATACACATTATTCCATCACTATTTAATAATAAATATGCAAAATTCATATATAACAGTATATGTTCATATAAAGACACTAATGTGAAAATTTTACAAATTGACATATTGTTTTAAGGAATAAAAAAAAATGACATAAAAAATAAAACAATACAGAAATATAGACTCATTCCCATCACCCATTCAAACCCGCCCATAGCATTTGTCTGTCATAACGTAAAAAAAAATTGGAATTTAAAAAAATTTTGAACCCCACAAATAATATTATAGACATAAATAAATCTCCCCCTCCCCGCCCGTCAAAACAAAAGGAAAACATTCGACGTCTAGCACTGCTACAGAAGTTGATCGACAAATTTTCCTTTCAATTTATGTAATGTAAATTTAAATTACTTCTCCATGTACTGGTAGGAAAAATTCACATGTATTTTTTTTTTCCTAATAATTTCTTGCTTTCTGTGTAAAAGAATTAAAATTGCTGCTCAAATACAGTAAGATAAAAAAAAATATAAGCGTATCTGCATGTGTTTTTTTACTTCGCTGACTACACGTGAACAGATTGGTAAACACGTGTTATGTTCATTTGAGTTACAAATATAATATCATTGAAGTTACTACCCTTGAATTTGCTCATTCCTAAAATTTAGAAATTCTCAAAAATTTCAACATTTTACATTTAATTAACCAGAAAAATTCAATAGAAGGATCAACTACCAAAATCAAATGAAAGCAAAACAACAATGACTTCCTTTGTAAAAGTTTAAATGCAAGAAATAAAAAAATAAATACCACATTATATCTATTGCCATAAAAAGTTTCACTTTGACGTTTGGTGTCGTGCTCATACCTAATGAAGTTCACTGAAGGTACTAGATTACATATTCCGAGTACTATAGCTGTTACAGAGCTCACTTATCGAGGATGTATCCGTATATGACGGAACGTATATGAAGTATTTGTGAATATGCTAAAATGAGTACTACATGTAATGTTTGCTTGAGTGATTTAGTCTTCCGGTAATATAGGTCTTATGCATAACATTTCTTAACAAGGTAAATAAACAGTAATTGATAAAACGAGTTGACCGTGGCGGCTACTGATCAGATCGATGTTCTGTTCTTAATTCTTAACATCATAATTTAAATATGAATGGTATTCCATTTGTATATTAGTGAATGGTTCTGCTAAGAAAAAATGAATGGCTGTTGTTGTTTTAGGGTCCGATGTTAGAATTTCGACCTTATGGATAACTTCATTATTATGACAAAATATTCTGGCAAAAATAGTTCGTATGACAATTAGAAATAAAATTAATATAAAATTTATCTACATGTATCATAACTGAAAATCGGGATTTTTTTAAAATTTTTAATTTTTGAAGATTTATAAAACTCAAGTGGACCATTAAAATAAAGGATTACGAAATAAGAACAGAACAATCCCTGTTATACAAGAGGCAGAGGAAACCAAGGGGACATTCAAAAGTCGAAGTTTAATGGAATGGTTCCTTGTCTAGTATAACTCCAGTTCTGTGTGACAATTAATTAATGTAATAAATATATTTATATATTAAGAGATTAAAGAACTTCGTACAAGTATTCAATGACGATAAAATGGTTTAGCGTCAGAGTAATTTACCAGATACTGACAATGACAGATTTTGAAACAGAATTTGTCTTTTGGGTTAGTTAAAGGGTAAGGCGAATTTTTGTTAAATACACCCAGGTTTGTATGTTCACAGATTGTATTTCGTACATAATAATATTGTTTTTGTGAGAGTCAAACCTGATAGGCCAATTTGACCAATGAAATGAACAGATCATGAATTGAGAATTTTAGTTCATGATTAATGTCCATAAAAAATAGCATATTTATCATGTGTAAGTTCTGACCAAGAAAGCATATATATATATATATATATATATATATATATATATCACTTCTTAGAGACTTGAAATAAAACATTCCGAAAAAGTTTCTGTAAACCACTATAATTTTATGTACAGATAATTCAAGAAGACGAGTAAAAGTAGTTAAAGTCGAGAGAGGTCCGCTTGATGAGCACGACAAATACAATGGACTTTCCTAAGAAGCTTCTGTATGTATCTAGCAGCCAATGAAATAACAGCATAAAAAATGGAATGTTCTTCCGACTTTTCAAAAAAGTTAACTCAAACACGTATCGTGTATAATTAAAGGTGTGTTCAATTTCTGAACTTTTAGATTGAGGCGTGTTTGAGTTCAACGTTGTCTAACGGGATCCAACATATATTCGTGATTAAGATACTTGATGGTATTTTCACTTTTTGTGACGTTTAATTTCGATTGTATTACATAAAAATATCAATTGAAACATAAACCAAGAATGATTGAATATATCTCTCCATAAGTACTTGTAATAGAATATTCCAGAAACGATTCTGTTAACTGCTATACGTATAGCTTAGCCAATCAGACGAGTACACTGAAGCCGAGTAAGGTCCACTTGATAAGCACGACAAGAAAAATGGAACCTTCCTGTGAAGCTTCTATACGTATCGAACAGCCAATGAAACAACAGCATTACGAATGGAATATTCCTCCAACGTATCCGATGTATCTAATAAGTATGCTATTTAACTCAACCAATCAAATGTTGTACATCATAAGTTGAGTAAAATGGAATGTTCCTCCAACGTATCCGATGTATCTACGAAGTTTTCTGTTTAACTCAACCAATCAAATGTTGTACATTGAACGATGAGTAAAATGGAAGATTCCCACGACGTATTTGACGTATAATTAAATCTCTGAAGTGGGTGTAACTAGGGTGCTGCTGAAATCAACATGAACCGCTTTAAAAGGAGGGTACTTTTTTAATAAATATAAAAATACAGACAACGGAACATAGGGGTGGTGTTTCAGGTGTGTAACATTCAAATATCTCTATGATATGAAGAGCAAAAAGAAGAGCAAAACATAGTTGTGCTCCTTTTCAATACATCTTGAAGCGCAAGCCGTAAAAGCAACAGCAAATGCTTGATTGATTGTTGTTTGTTTAATGTCTAGTGGCAAATATTTCATGTTCAGGACGAACAAAAGATATAAAAATATACAGTAGGATTATTGAAAGGTATGGGTAAACCGGGATAAAGAAATTTTGCACTTGTACAAAATTATTGTCGAGTCCGCAACTTTTGAATTTTCATATTCCTGTATTTATATAATATATGTGTAATAAACTTGCACAAAATTCTTCGATAAATAAAAAAAAAGTTTTACAGCTGATAGTATATGAAATATTATTTGTTTTTCTTCACCAAGAAAACGGCAGACCATGTAGGGATGACGTGTTTTCGTCACTTTTATTCACATTGCTTCACTACGGATGAACGTGAAAGTTATATTCGGAAAAATAAAGGTTTCTTCATTTAATATATGTGTATGGCTTTATAAAACTTGATGTTATTGTATAATCGTGTGTCACGACGAATCTTTGAAAGTTCAATAAAACACTACTTTTCTCAAGAATTATATGATATTTCGTGAAAGCGTAGACAAGACGAGGTTGAAGGCTAATAGTTACTGAAAATAATTATAAAAAAGTGATTTCTTTTAACTTTAATGCATTTAAAAAATCCAAAAGTAAAGGCTCTTTAAGTTTTTCGGCATAAAAAGAGAATCCGACTTCTATTCGAAAGAACACTTTCACGACTAAGACAGTATGCAATAATCTTATTCTAATAATTTGTCAAATCAAATTAAATGCAAGCACTGTTATTTTTATATTCAACACGCCTACCGTATTATGATGACGCATTACAAAGATATTTGACCTATATATTTTGTTTTCTAGTAATATGAAATTTGAATGTTGATATATACATATAGCTTTAAAATATATAAATAATGAAATTTGAAGCGAGACGATATACTCTTTGTTTCTGTATACAACATTTAAAGGACGAAACAGGTGACCCAAACAAGCTTGAATAGAAAATTAAAGGTGTACCTGACTTTCTTAACATGATATTAAAGTTTTTTTCCTTCAAAATACTGTTACCGGGGCAGAGATACAAGTCGATGCTTTTACAGTAAATCTCTTACGTTTATATGTAAATTCATGTAAATTAATGCATGCATCTACAAGATTCAAAATAATATAACCTACCAGAATCAGTAGTTATGTGACAATTTGCATAATATTAAAACAATTCTAACTTTTTTTTTCTGAATTCCGTCCAAGTAAAGTTTCTATTTAGGGATGAATACGAAGCAAATCACCATACTCACACATTGTTCAACGAACATAAAGATGTATTGTAGACCATTGCCTAATATGAAATGCTCCAAACTTGCATGCCTACATGAAGTAAAAATAGCCAAAAATAATAATTTAATACATTTCGCCAGGAATTTTTTTGTGAAAATGCCTAAGTAACCTTGTTCTCAAAAATCATACTGAATGTATTTATAAATAAGGAAAACGGAAGATTTTTTTTTCTACACAAGTTTTGAGCCATTCTTTAGGGGACGACCATTTGATATTCTGGGGGGGGGGGGGGGGCAGGAGGATTTTGAAAATAAATAACTCAGCCTTGATAATAATAGAAATGAATGGTTTGTTCTGTGGTAGTTTGAAAATAAATAACCTGACCTACAATGTATTGAAAATAAATAGCTCGGCAGGTCTTATAAGCCATTTTATAAATGCTATTCTAAAGTATGAAATGGCACCAGATTCCTACAAAATTCATCTTTTTTCATATTTTTTTCAGGAAACCTTTCCAAATCTTTTATAATGCAATGTATAAATATTAATGTACTTGAGATGTCTGAAAATGGGTTTCATTTAACCTGAGGTATATTAACTCAGAAACATTTTCCTCACTTTCCTAAGAGGGCTGTTCACCCTCTGACATACAGCCCCTGTTTTTCGTGATCCATGTTTCTCATTTAATTTTGTTTTCAGTGTTATTTGTCTATAATGTTTGTTGTTTTGTGTTTTATCTGTTCCAGGGTTTGTCTTGTGTTCATTGATTGCCCTTCTTTATTCTCTTAGTGTTGCATTCCATTTGTAATTTAGTAATTTTTTTAAACTTGAGTTTAATTTTATTTAAGGACTTTTTATCTAATTTTACAAACTACATGAATTTCAAATTGTATCTCAGGAACGACATCAAGTTGTAATTGAAATGTGTTATAAAAACTTACTTGACATAGTTATATCAATGATAATCAGCCCCTCTTAACTTAATTTGTGAACAAAAACACATAATTGACAGGTACATGTATATAAAAAAGATTTTCTGCAAGCCAAAACAATAAAAAAAACAAAACAAAAAGCAGCCACATACTTAAGTTTCTGAATTACACTTGTTGCTTTATCCTACATATTGGTCTTTTGATGTTGTCCCTAAAAACTAAAAGTGTTACACTGAATCTATATATTTTGCTTTGAGACCAACATATTGTCTTCTTGTGGCTTTCAGCGGCCCCCAAAACCTTTGCCAAATTTTTTTGCCTCGCTACGCTCGGCAAATATGTTTGACATTACTTTAAAAAGAGGGTTAGTTACAGCCCCCACTTTAATACCTTGTACGTATGCAATACATGCAGTTTGGAATTCAGAAGATTCACTTCCACAGGATGATAATTAATTATGATTAAATGGTACATAATGATTTGACTATACACTTATTATCTATTTAGGAATAAAAAAAAATAAAAAATTGTGTGTTTTCAAATATTATAAATATAATTGTGAAAATAAATAATCAGTCCCTTGTTTTAATGAAAATGAAAAATCATGCTTCAACAGTGCAGAAAATAGATAATCTCTTCTTCTAGTTCGCAAAAATAAATAACTGATCCAACACAAATCCTCCTGGCCCCCACCAGAATATCAAATGGTCTTCCCCTTAGTAGTTAGAGAGCACTCGAAAGAAGCAAGGTGCACTCGAATTTCGAAGTTACATTTTGTGCTGATTTATATCTTTAAATATCATTATTCAGTACCTCAATGTTCTGTATATAAATAACGTATATAGTAGAAACCTAGTACACATTACAAAATACCACTTTTTGATCTAATCAATACATTTATTGATTCATCGGTTCAGAAAAAAAAATACCCATTTTAACTGGATCGCACGTATATGAATACTTCGATACGTATACGTATCCAAATACTTCAGTTCTGCAACAGCTCTACTGGTAGGCGTAGTGTCCTGTCCGAGGAACTGTTAAAATACATAGTCCTGACGGAAGAGAAGCCATTGCCGCATCCATGCACTAACATACTGGTGTATTTTCTTTGTGGGCTCTACATAGCCAATAAGAATTTACTTGGAAAGGCTTCTCTGTCTGTGTATCTCTGTGTCTCACTCTTTCTTTCCGTCTCACTCCTTCTGTCTGTCTCACTCTTTCTGTCTGTCTCACTCTTTCTATCTGTCTCACTCTCACTCTCTCTGTCTCTGTCTCACTCTCACTCGCTCTCGCTCTCTCTCACTCTCGCTCTCACTCTCACTCTCTCTGTCTCACTCTCTCTATCCTTCTATCCCTCTTATTCAATTTTTTTATCCCACTCAATCTGAAGGAGGGAATGAGAGAGAGAGAGAGAGAGAGAGAGAGAGAGAGAGAGAGAGAGAGAGCGGGTGAGTGAGTTGGAGAGAATGAGAGGGAGGAAGATATTGTGAGTGGGAGTCATAGTGAGTGAGTGAGAGAGATTATGAGTGAGTGAGTAAGTGAAAATGAATGACAGTGAGTGAGAGCGAGTGAGCGAATTTGAGCGGGTGAGGGAGCGGTGAGTGAGCGAGATGTGAAATCTGGTGCCATAAATAAAAATGGCACCGTTATAATTCATTTTGTATGTGCCGTTCCAAAGTCAGCACCCTGTAATTAATTAAATGGTTGTCATTATTTCATATATGTCATATTGTTATAAATAATTAAGACCGTTATATTTTTCATTTGAATAGGTTCACATTTTTCTTATTGGGACCTTTTGTAGCTAACTATACGGCATGGGTTTTCTCATTGTTGCAGGCTGTACAGTGACCAATTGTTGCTTCACTCTGGTGGATAGTTGTCTCATTGGCAATCATTCCACATCTTATTACTTTTATATTACTGTTCTAAAACAAAAAAATACAACGAGGAACAAGATTGTTTTGTCGAAAATTTTTGTACATACTTTCCCGATTGAAACTAAAATATCCAAATCAGGAAAAAGACAATGATTGCATTTATTACTAGATCTCTTTAAGGTCAGTTGAGATACCTATCCCTGCAAAGACTATACGACGAGAAAATTATTAACTACACATCTACACGTACTCGTTCAAATCCATTGTATCGAGTTCAATTTCCTCATACACACCAAGACCCCTGTGTATTTACACACCTGTCAAGACCATAAGCCCGACCCCTGTCTATTTACACACCTGTCAAACCCGTAAGCCCCACCCCTATGTATTTACACACCTGTCATGTTTTCTGATGAACTGTTCTCTTGTAAATGTTGATAATTCTCTCTTACAGTTTCCATTCTATTCCAGAACTCTAATTCTTGATCGGACATTGCATTTTCTTTAAATTCATTAATAAGCTGCAATTTTGCAGCCTCTAACAGATGTAACGGACTTTCAATGCCACTCATAACTAAAATAAGTTAGAAAGTAATTAAGATGATGTTATAAAAGAGAGGCAAAGAATACCAAAGGGCATTCAAACTCATAAGTTGAAAATAAACTGACAACGCCATGGCTAAACAAGAAAAAGACAAACAACAGTACACAAATGAACAACACGAACCCCACAAAATACTTGGGGTGATATCAGGTGCTCCGGAAAGGTGAGGAGATCCTGCTCCACATGTGACACCCGTCGTGTTGCTCATGTAAGTATAGAGTCCGATTTAAAAACCATGTCTCTGTGTGTGCTTTATGACCGCATTTGTTTTTCTTGATTTTTTTTTCTCTCTTATTTCGCAATTTATCTTATTTGTTTGTGTGTTTTAACCGTGCATGTGTTTTGTTTATTTGTTCTTCTAATGGCCACCAAACTTTATGGCCTCGCGATTTACATGTTTTATTTGTTCCTCTATTTTTTATTTACAGTTTTCTGTTCCCAACCACAACTAACGACGAGTTTTTTTCTTCTACTAGAATTGAATGTTCAAATAATAAAAATTGAATGAAATAATTCCAGTTTTTAATATTTGGGACACCACTTAAAAAATAAGGCATTAGTCTAATGGTCGATGCAGGAATTCTTATTCAAATGTCAAGTCTTTGAAGATACTAAATCACAGTTCTTTTATAGCATAACCTTTCTGTTGCACTTTTTGACTGGATTTTATTTCTGCGGATTATTTCTACCCTAGGTTTTCTGATTTGTGGTGAACATGATATTTTATCAGAATTTAACATCTTTGAATTTTTTTGAACAGTAATATACCGTACATCGGGATATTTTCCCGCGACATCTTTCATACTAGAACAATTTGCGGTTAATTTAAATGCATTAAACAAGCAATGAGACATATCGATGATTTAACGGCCCATCTAACATGTCTAAGGTCGCGTCACGAAAAATAACACGACATACGATATTACTTAGAGTGCATTTCTTTCTAACCTAAATTTTGTAAACGTTTGGACCAATCCAGTATATCTGATTATAATCCTTCGTAATTCATCCATTTTCTATGTGCATATATTTAGAGTAATTTAGAGCTGATATAACTCTGTGAATGATACATATTTTTTCTTGTGGAATACATTTATCATAATTCATACTTGCATGCTTATAGTATGAGACTTATGTGTGTATTTTAAGAATATAAATTCATATCTGGTATGTGTTTTTATTACCAGTATTACAAAGAGGTGTTTCGGTTATGGTCATGTAGACCTAGGCCTATCCTCATCCAGTATCCCTATATTTTACCTTTCTTGTAATATTTTAGAATGGTTCGAATTTGATTCACTTATGCACGGCTGACACTCGGCTAACCGAGAGATTGGTCGGTTAATCTATATTGAGTATGCGGCTATATGGGCGGTTGGTCTGTTAATCGGGTCGGTTATACGTCTGTTAAGAGTAAAACGCACAATTTAAATGTTCAACTCTGTTAAATATACAGTTTTTAGGCATATTATAAGAACCAAATAAAAAAAAGAAAAGTGTCTGACAAAATGATATCTATCATAGAACATTTTCCACCTGTAAAAACATTTCATAGTCTGCGCAAACTTCAGTAAAACTAAAAGGCGTCGCGCAAGTATGTGGTACTTATGCTTATACGCATAGCAATTGTTTTAATAAAAGGCGAAACAAACAATTTTAGATATCATTTAAAGGACACAAAATAGTACTTTGGTTCTAAAAAATAAATTGACATTAGTAAATATGTCATAATTGTAATATAACGTGAGTAATACCACGTTTTAGTGACTATTAGGGGAATAAAGTCTGTTAATGGGTTGGACAATAAAAATTGTGTCAGTTAAGAGTTATTTAGCCACGACAACAGTTTTGCTACCTTTATAATTTCCCATTAAAAAAGTTAAGAATGAGATGTAATTGAGTAAAAAAAAAAATGACAATACGGTGCAACAGTATCCTTGTAGTAAGAGCATTTTTATTTTGACTTTCTTTGCATTTTATTGAAAGGTGTGTCACTGCAATATAGCGTGATATGGATTGGCCGCTGGAATATGCATGAATTTATTATTAAAGTTTTCAATCAGCCTTGATTTTTGTGTCTGTTCAAAGAAGCACGTTCAAAAATCCGACTGAAAGTGTCTGTCTTAATACAACACCGGGTACATATAACGTGCTGTCGTTCTCATATGGACATGATATTTGCCACTGGACGTTAAACCCTTATTCATCAGCATCATCCAATTGGTTCTTTTGTTCTATTACTTAATCATATGTTGTTTACAAAACATTCTAAAGAAGTAAATGGAAACTCCGAAAGAAGCGAATGCAGCTACATTTGATTATCTTTAAGTTTTAATTCATTTTATTCCGTTTAGTTCCTTTCTATACATAAGTGCAGAGGATAACTGCAGTTGTGCGCTTGTAAAATTCTAGCATTTGTCACCAATTTGAGTACATCGGAATCCGTTACTGTTTCAACCACCCCCTCCCCCCTGAAATTTTGTTTTGTTTGCACTTTACAATATTTACTGAGCTATCAGATTCAGCAATTGACAGGAGGCCAATGTATATCGGACTCCAGTCTCAAATAACATAAAGTGATATACAGTAAAAAAAATTGCAAAGCATCTATATAGATATCGTTGTCTATACATGTCTGTATTCTTAAACAATTGTTATTTTACTCTTTTTTAGCAATGCATCACTCTCTACTGTCCTTATCTATTATTCTATATTCTGCGTCTCCATCCAGATTCTCGTGTATACCATGAGGGTCCGGATTGGGGGTGTTGTTTTTTTCTGTATTCTTTAAATTGTTATGTCACTTTTCTCTACATTTTATTTATTTTTCTCATTATTCTTTCTCTATTCTTTATATTTAAGCATCCCAATATATTTTACTTACTGATGTTTAGTTACATTACGACGTTTATCTCTGATATAAAAATGCAGATGTGGTATGATTGCCAATGAGACAACTCTCCACAAGAGACCAAAATGACACAGAAATTAACAACTATAGGTCACCGTACGGCCTTCAACAATGAGCAAAGCCCATACCGCATAGTCAGCTATAAAAGGCCCCGAAATGACAATGTAAAACAATTCAAACGAGAAAACTAACGGACTTATTTATATATATAAAAAAAAAGAACGACAAACAAATATGTAACACATAAACAAACGACAACCACTGATTTACAGGCTCCTGACTTGGGACAGGCACATACATACATAATGTGGCGGGGATAAACATGTTAGCGGGATCCAAACCCTTCCCTAACCTGGGACAGTGGTATAACAGTACAACATAAGAACGAACTATAAAAATGATGTATATACTGGTTACCAATGTAGATGACAAATTGGTGTCATTCATAACAACGAAACAGAATGCACATGATATATGCGACCATTCTTGAATGAAATTAATATTACTTTAATATTACACTTTTTGAAACCATTTTTATCAATTTCCAATTTCCATTGTCTAAATTTATGTTTCATTGTTCATGTGTTGTTTCCGTATATTTTAGCCACTCGTCTTGAGCCTACCCATTTGATCCGATAACTCCCCATAAAGCAATCAAATTATATTTTCATTGCCATTCATAACTCTTAACAGACCAAATAACAGACCGGGTTTTATACATCCGACCCATTAACAGACCAGGTTTTTAATAAAAATTGATTAATATCACCAAAATACAGATTTTCGTGTAGATTTTTCACACAATGATATTAATATGGTTAACAAACATAATGCCTGTCTTTTTTCGATGTTCAAAATATTGCATGCAAGTAAATTCAGCCAAGTTGTCATTTTGTGTACATTTTGTGTGTGTAAAATGTGTATAAATTTATTGATGAGTAACCCGCCTTTTCATTTTATTGATTGTTTATCGAAGGTAGAAAAAAAAATAATTACACCATTGGATTCAGTACATTGAATTGTTTTGTCAGACATGAATATTTTTCATGATAAAAAATATATTTAAAAAGTTATACAATGAAACATACTGAACTTGCAAGTATTTTCTCGATAACACCTGATTAACAGACTTTAGCCAACCCAATTAACAGACCAACCGACGATATAGCCGTATGCTCAATATAGATTAACCGACCAATCTCTCGGTTAGCCGAGTGACGGCCGTGTTATGGGGATATATATGTTTACCAACAACACGTGCATGCATTATTGAATGTTCAAAACAGGGTCAGAAAACACGGATTAAACGATGCATTCGTTTCTTCTTTTGTAGCGTTATGCAAACGATAACAAACGCCACACAACGTTTACAAGATTTTGGTTAGAAAGAAATGCACTCTTAATATATTAAGTTCTTACCTTTCTCAAGTATGAAGTACTTTTTCCGTTCTGTTTTTCTTACGAGTATGAAAACTCTTAGGACTAAAAATCTGAAAATTCCCCCGTGTATATCGGTTAGACTTGTCCTCAACGACGACATTGTCATCGATATACACTTGTGACGTCGTGATCTTTGTTACTAGCGACAAATTTCCGGTTTTTTGCTTTCTTTCCTCCAAAATATAAATTTAGAAATAGTTTTGCGCTCAAAATGAAATTCCAAATACTAAAATCATAGACGAGAAAAAAGAAAATGTGAAAATAATAAACAAATTAATTATGGTGCTGTCAGTTTTATAATGCAAAGTGAACGTTTGAATTAAAAAATGCCATTACACATCTTCATTGTATTGTTATAAATTGGGCCTTAGTTTCCTTTTATAGCTGACTTTACGGTTTTAGTGTTGCTCATTGCTGAAGGGCGTCACTTCAACGTCGTTAAGTCTTTGTTGGATATAGGATGTCTCAGTGTAATCTTACCACATCTCCTTATTTTTAAACTATCAGGTTGATTTTGACTGTAATGTCCAGTCTTAAAGGCGATTTAAACATCAAGGCTCGTGGTGGAAGAATACCAAGCTACACGCATCTTCTTATATATATTTGATGTTTTTAATCTGTCAGTAATCATGAAATAGATTCGTAAAGACCAGACCTTGGCCTACTTCGATTCGTCCAACTCGGGTTGACTCGAGTTAAAAGATCAGTGCTAATGCGCATGTGCGCAACCTTTCCGAATCGAAGTCAAAACTCTTCCATCGAGTTGACTATCAAAATGGAAGATATTTGTTTCATAAGGGAAATGGAAAAATATTGTTTCTACTGAACATAAGAATAAAAAAAAACATTATGTTTCAGAAAGAAAAAGTCCTGATCCTGTATGCTATTGGAAAAAATAGTTTGTTTCTGCTTAAAATTGTGAAAAAAAAAATTCGTTCCCCCAAACAAAAGATGAATGGTTGATTCCCTTAAAGCTTTCTGATAAACGGTTTAGGTGTATTAATGGGTTACCGAGCGATGGACGGACAGACAGTCAGATGGAGAAAATTACCATATCCCCTTCAGTGTGATGCGCTGATGTATCAAACACTCCTTTGTTCATGTACGCTCAGAAATCCTACATAACATGCATAAGTGACATTGATATGGTAAAGTGAATGTATTTTTGTAATAAAAAACGTGCAACTCTGAGCATGCCGAAATTAATTTCTGTTTTATTTATAAACATCACCTACAGTTAATATACACATGAACAATACAGGCAAAAATAAATTCCCCTTGTCAGCCCCTATCTTCGGCTATATTTTGTCAAATGTCAGTTATTTTGTATCATACTTTTCTTTGCTGGAGCTGCTTGACGCCATTTTGAAACTCTACTAAACCTGCCCCAACCCAGGGTTGATGTCGAGTTAACACGGGTACTAGGTTCAAAAGGTCAAATTCGGGGGTTCGATTGTCAGTCAAGTAAACTCGACAGACTCTACTAACCCGAGTTGGACGAATCGAAGTAGGCCCTTATGAAAACAGTAGGTAAACTCTTCCAACAATTAGTTATTTAAACAGCTTGTTTCTCAACTTCTAATCGAACAGACCTAGATGCATAAGGTCCTTCACAATATTCAGGTAACTGTTCATTTTGGTTTTGATTCTGTAATTTTCCTATACACTACGTAACATGCAAATGCAAAATAATTAGTGTTGTCTGTTCAGTCCAATTTTATTAATATATCTTGTTTTGTTAAGATTTTTTAAAATAAAAAACTATGCCTGTAAACTTCAATGAATAAAATCGTATCTAAATAGCCTAAATGTAACATCTTTAAAATCAAGTTATGTAGGTTTGAGTGGCTCGATCAAAACGTGTATAGATGAAATATGTTTGCAAGGTTGATAATCATTCTTGAATTGAAATGTATTATATGAAAACAAACTTTTTTTTTAGTCGTCCATCATTCCCTTTACACGTCTAAATGAAGCATAAACCCCTTGGAAAAAAACATGTTTACCTTCTTAGTTTTATAATTGCCTGACATAATCATATATTATAAATCGTAATAAAACAGTAGATAACACTACAAAAGTCTAAAAGTCTGAAAAGACCAGTTTTTGTCTTAATTTGCATGAACTTTTACTCGACATTCTCCAAAAGTATGACTTGTGTCTTAATTTTTCTTGACAAATTCTCATTTATATTAAATTTGTATGAAATTTACTCGACATATTCTCGACATTCTGAATATGGTCTTAAAATTTCTTGACAAATTCTTGACATTTGAATACTGTCTTGAAATTTCTCGACATATTCTTGACATTCTTATTTTTTCTCAGTATGGCTTGACATATTCTGAACATTTTGAATCGTGTCTTAAATTTACTTGACAGTTCTGAGTTTTACAAATCATGACCAATATTCATGATATAACTTTAATCTTTATTTCTCTTTATATGATGTACTGTTGTTTCAAGTTACACTTCTTTACAACAAAAATAAAAGTTGGGCATGTAAAATAATTGAAAATGTGGGTATATAAATATTTTTACAAATGCAAATATGGCTATGAAATCTAAAGTATAAAATAATTCAAATGTGGGTGTGTTGATATAAAACAATTTCAATGTGGGTTTTTAAATAATTACAAATTTTGATTCCTAAATCTTATAAATTAAATGATTCAAACCAATCATACTGTAGACGTATTTCATTCTACATTCATAATATTCAATGTTGATATGGTAAATAATTATTATACCAAAATGTGGTTTATATAAATAGCAAATTATGATGATATACAAATCATTCATTTAACAGAAGAAAAATTTGTGTAATGTCATCTGTTGGAATATATTAAGTATTACACATGGACAGGATGTTCCCCATAAAATTAAGGTATTCCACACCCCAGAGTACACGCAACTGTCAAAAAGAAGTTATTGCTTTACCTGTAATCAGCCATACAACTTATCAGTTGACCGACCATGCCACTACAATTTAAAAAGTTTGTTGATAGATGAAAATGAAAATCATCATTTTGATGAAAAAAAATTGAAATGAAATGGATTTTCTTCATCAAAATTATGAAGTTAATTATTTTAACATAAAAACAAATTGAATAATTCCCAAAGATTATAAGAAAATTATTATCTACTCCAGGAATAATAAAAAAAATGTATTTATAATGGGTCCCATCAATGATTTCTATAGAAATCATCAGTCTCATGAAATGGTTCTCAAACAGACATGCATAATATAGATCTAAACATTTTTTCTTTTCAGGAAGGAGTTATCACAAATATTTATTTTTGATAAAAAATTATAAAATTCAACACTCAAATTTGAATAAAAAATGTTTTTGGGTTGTCCTAAAAAATGAATAAGGTTTTTTGAATCAAGATGGGAACAAATTCTTTGACCTAAACGAAAGCCCCCCCCCCCCATCTTTTTTTAGCCACACAAACCCAAAAGATGAATTGTGGGGTCCAAAAGAGATAAAAGACACCTATTTTAGTAAAGCAAATTTGACTGGCAGTTTTGCGAACGGCAAAAATCTAAATGCTGTTTGTCAATACCTTCGACTTATATTCCAAGTGAAAACAATTACTTAAATGTTTAATAAAAATAAATCAAAATTAAACTACATGGGGGATTATTCAGGGTATTCCAACTTAGTTGCACCAAAAGGGTATCTTACTATACCAAATTAATCCTTGATTCTTCAAAGTTTAGTTTAGCCATAATAAAAAGGAGTATATAACAGCAATAGAATGTCATAAACAGTGCAGAATAAGTCTGTTCACATTTCAGGTGAAATTTATACTGTTGAGATAGTGTCAAGACATATTTAAGACTGTCAAGAATGTGTCGAGACATATTCAGACATTATTTAGAATGTCAAGAATATGTCGAGACATATTCAGACATTATTAAGAATGTCAAGAATATGTCAAGACAGATCGAGACAAATTTAAGACAGTCAAGAATTGGTCGAGACTAATCCAGACTCTTATCAGATGATACAGGAAGTGTCGAGAAATTTTAAGACAATGTTCATACTGTCAAGACACTTGTCAAGAAAAATCAAGAACCTTATTAGACAAATTCATACTATGTCAAGAATTTTTAAAAATTATTCAGACAAATTAAGAATGTCGAGTAAAAATTCATGCAAATTCAGACAAAAACTGGTCTTTTCAGACTTTTTGACTTTTGTAGTGTAAGAACCATAGTGAAAAAATATTTAAAAAAAAAAATATTAGTGTTCAGTCATGTAGTAAATGGCAATAAAATAAAATAAAATAAAAAAACATAAAACATTTTGCACTAATATTGAGTAATTTAAATGGAAATGTTACATCATAGTATTGTACAAGATCTTGTCTTGGTGTACTATGTACATGGAACAATTTATGAAGTTAATTGATTGTTGTTTGCTTTACGTCCTGTGGCAAATATTTCATGCATATTCATGACGAGAACACGTACATTTTAAATACAATAGGTAGGTCTTGCAATAAGAGGTCGACAGTGTAGTTGGACGTGAAACTTAGAATACCACTGAAAAAAGAGGGTATATTTGATAAGGACATAAATGTAGCCTTGGAACAGCTGGCCACATCCGGACCTCTCAAATAATTGGTGCAAGAGTTTTTAATTTGCAGAGAGCGGTGATCCATGGAATCTACTCTGAAGTCGGACATCGATATTTACATGTAGTTTCCAATATCATTTAACGTATCTAATTTAGGTTGGATACTTTTTAGCTCGCTTTAGTAACTGTGAGAATTCTGTGAAACTGTATTGTTTATTGTAAATGAGTTTTTGGTATGATATTCTCTACTACCGACCTCCTGTTTAGTCTCATGGGAGCGTGTTCGCCTCGAGAGCGGGAAGTCCTTGGTTCGAACACCAACCGGTTCAAACAAAGATGTTAAAATTGGTATTTGCTGTTTCAACCATTAACACGCGGCATTAAAGAGTATCCGGGTAGGGTGAATTTTCTTCCTGCGAACTGTTACCTAGTGAATTTAAACGTTAAAAATCCAGCTTAGCGTGTCGGTCTAGTACAAAGCAGGGTTAATATTCATATTATATTTGCATTTTGTCGTCCGTAGTATGCATTTAAGCCGCTGGATGTTAAGCAGCCATCCATTATCATCATTTATCTTACCGTTACTATATAGTGAAGTGTTTTTCGTCTACTTGTTTATAGTGCACATTCTTTGATCACTGATTAAAGTTAAAAAAAAAAGGCAGGTGATATTTTTCAACCACACACTTGTGTCTGTTGGGATTTTTTTTAAAGGTAAATTCTATTAAATTAAATGTGCCTTTTGGGATACCTTTTACGGTAAATATTATTAAATCAACTCCGTATTGTTTAGTCTTGGGGTGGTTTTGAGCTTATTATTCTGTAGAGGCATCTTTCTACTGTATGTTGACTCTTAATATTTTGATTTATCTGTGTCGATGGGTTGCTGTCGCATTAATGTATACCTTTATCTCTTTTTATTCATAACCAAAGGATTGATTTGGGTATAGAAATATTGACATCTCTGGACTTCTACCGTCCGACAGTAAACCCTTTCCCGCTTGGCTGTGTGGATGTATGAATACGCAGCTACGTCCGGTAGAAAAAGAAATGTCGTATATCCGATGCCTCGTGTAGTGAGAGTTTCACGCTATCTATACGTTAAAGAACCATTTGAATAACTCTTTGAGTGGGAAATACGATCTACGCACAAGTTAAATTTTAATTACTTACAATATATATACGTTAAAAATGGATATTAATAAGTAGATGAACAAACAAACAAACAAACAAACAAACAAACAAAAAGACACAAAACAAACAAACAAATAGATAATATAATTAGTTAATAAATATATAAATATATAAATAAATAAATACATGAAAAAATAAAAATAAATTATATATAAATATACTAAATAAATAAATGATTTGGAAAATACGTTGAAGGTATAAAAAGTCATGAGAATTCTGAATGCAAAATACGTTGAAGGTATAAAAAGTCATGAGAATTCCGAATGCAATTAGGTAAATTTCCGTTAATATATACTAAATAAATAAATGATTTGGAAAATACGTCGAGGTATAAAAAGTCATGAGAATTCTGAATGCAAAATACGTTGAAGGTATAAAAAGTCATGAGAATTCCGAATGCAATTAGGTAAATTTCCGTTATTATGTTAACATGTTGAACTTCGACCCCGGGTTCAACCAGGGTTAATAAACCAATTGACAAATAGAGATCTCCTTGCGCTCAAATGTAATTCTTAGTGAAGTATACTGGCAAATTTTTTTACAGAAATATATACACATTTTATCATTAATATATGGTCATGCTTCTGCATATTCACTTTTGTGCACGCTGAACTTTAGTTAAATTTGATTCTATACAAATTTTATTACGTCAAGCAATAGGAGTAAGAATATTTTTTTCGCGCCAAAATAACCTGCATCACTGCCTGCATCAGTATTCTATCGTAATCTGTCTGACATTTCATTTAAATAGCGTTTAATAATATAGAGTAATTTTGGTAAGTATTACTTATTAATGTTAAGGTTCTCCAGAGGTGGTTCTCTAGACCTTCTTGACGGTCAGTTTAATCCCATTTATCAATTATCCCCGATGACAGAAATGTTAACGCAGTCGATTTGTGTCATGAGTGAAAATCTTATCTATTTGATGAACTAATTTCTTCATTAACTGCACATGCGATATTTTTGTATTATTTGACAACCAATCACATTCACTTTGCATGATAAATGGGTTATGTATGTGTGAATATTGTGTAGTGTGTTGTAAGGGCGATGCAAAATTGTGACGTCAGTGCGCGATCACGTGACATTATTATATGTAAACAAACTGGCTCCCCATGTAACACGTGTGGGAATTATCCATACAAAGTGCAATCAATCTTACATTTCACTATGTTATGATATTTGTGTGTCTGTTTGTAGGTTTGCAGATCAGTAGTCAAAGTAAAATAGACATAGTGTTATTGTTCCTAGTCTGAGTTGTGATTTTTTTATATATCCCGGATAGAATAACTTCAATAAGAAGGTAAGTACATAATTTAGTCATTATTTAACTTAAGTCTGAAAAGATGACCCAACTTCCCTATAATTTTTCCTCAATTTTTGAAACACGCAAAATTTAAAGAGCATTTGCTTCCCTTGAACACTATTTGACCCCCTCTACTCCCCATTTCCCTCCAAATTTGCTCAAAAGTCATACTCAAAGTCCAACGGCTGTTTTGTGATTTTGACATTTTAACTATTATTTTCATATTGAACACATTCATTCATTCAGCTTCCATGTATTTGCATCTTATATGAACGAGGTGTTAGGTCATGTTTTCCTATACACCTTATTTTTATTTGTCTGCCATAATTTACTGGACATCACCCAGGCTCCCGTAAAATTTTGATGTCACAATACAAAATATCTGATGCCACAATTGAAAAATGATTGTTGCATGACATCAATAGTTCAAGCAGGACAGATTATCAGTTCAGCTTTCATGTATTCGCATCTTATATGAACGAGGTGTTAGTTTTATAACATTAAACATTTCAGCATCGCCGGAAAATGAAGCTTTGAGGTAAATATCTTTGTATTTAAATTATTTTGACATTGGAAACTAGACAAAAATATAGAATCTTATGATATTTCCATAAACCTAGATATACAGTATATCGCACATCCTTTTCTTTTTAAATCAGTCGGAAAGAAACTGTCAGTTTCATTTATTTTTTATCACTCATCCCTTATTTCCGTCTATATTTTTCTAGAAGTTTTATCTACACCAAATTAGGACATGGTTACTGGTTCAACATCCGGGTTGTTTGGTTATAGAAACCCAACTTCTTGGTTCTATCCGGGTTCTTTTCTAATATTCCTGTTGAAATTTGAGAAGATATCCGCAAGTATCCGAATAAAGAGATAAAGATGGTCCAAGACGCTTACCTTGTTTTATATCATTTATACATTCCAGCATCGCTGGAAAATGAAGCTGTAAGGTAAATGCCTTCTCATTTTAATTTTTTAACATGGGGAAACTGGACAAAAATATAACATCGTATGCATCTTAACCCAAATATACATGTGCAGTATATCTAACATCCGTTTTTAGAATCAGAGTCGTTCCGTTTTCATTTATTTTTCACTACTCATTCCTCATTTCCGTCAATATTTTTCTGAGAAGTTTTAAAAACACTGATTAGGACATGTCGTTCATTTTGCCAATGATATGTGCATATAGCACTTCGATCCTTTTGTAGTAGCGGTGAGCATCTGGGACATCCATTTCCCTTTTCATATATTTTTGGAAAATGACGCTATCAGCGGCATGTTTCAGATACCATTGACCAGAACTAACGGAAGTTGATTATGCCTCCGCCTACCGCACTCGGTTTCATATTTACTATTTTACATACTAACTGAAATCTGCTTGTATTACGCTACACTCGAACAAAGTGTTGTAGTCGGACGGGAACCAGTTTACATACTTTATATTTTATTTACCAAAAAGATATCTTGACCTGTCCATATGTTTTTTGTTATTAAATGGTATTTGGAGCTATCCCTTTGTTATATTTTTCATATTTATTCGAGCTTTCACTTTTATGCACATGTCTTACAATCGTAAACAATCGGTATGTATACATGATAAATAGATCCGTTTTGTTATGGTGTTGGACTTTTTACCCTCCAATGATCAGCAATCGCTAGACAAAATAGTTCTCCTAAATAATGTCAGCCTTTCATGCCATTTCAACTTTACAATCATTAAAAAAGTAATAATCGGAATCTTTTTGATATCCATTGGATAGAAACTGGTCTTTATCCAGATTTACGAAGATTTTAATAATCGGAAATTAGTAATACGGTTATACCCACGCGGTGCGTATGAATCTTTGTTTACAAAGTTATAGCAGCAGAGTCTGTAACTGTATCATTGTTAATTAACTACACTGTTATTGTACTTAATATGATGAAAACTGCATATGCAATATAAGATGTCAACTCGGCCAATACAGATTTTTTTCCCGTATTGGCCGAGTTCTGATCCGGCCAAAACAGGATTTCGGAACGTCTCTAGTTTTTAGATCGTAAGTCACGATAAACTCAAACTGAAAGTAAACAGTTGTTTGTACGACGCAGTTTTTATTTACTCACCATAAACAAGCTGAAACGTTCAGTATGGCATATATTTTAGGTTAAAGACGGTCCCATTCATTTGAAAAGCATTTTGAAAGTACGATGGAATTATTTCAGGTTTGGGGAACGAGTAAATTATCACAAAGTTCATTTCTTGACGACCTCATAATTTCATCATGTCGATGGTACAAATCGATTTTTACTGTTTACTTTCGCTTCTCATGTTTTGTAAACGGTCTTTTATTTTTAAACCCGAACCAGGCATATGCATTCTGTAATTGCGCAAATCTTCGTTCTTTGGTCAATTGGCTTATGGACAAAATGATGGATAGTTGTATCAATTTCAACTCTTACATTATTTTTTTTTTTAAATATATTTGCATTACACATGCAATGGCAGTACCTTTCCAATTACTATTTATGTGTTGTGTCTAAATTAAAGTTGTAACACTTTATAGTAACTGGAAAGGGTAGAAAAATTCATCAGATGAGAAAAGGCTGAAGATACATGGAAACGGCACCAAATCATTAGATATTGCATCTTATAAAAAGAAACTGAGATTTGGATAGTTCCACTTCAAGGTAAAAATGTTTATCTCTTGTGAAATGAAATAAAAAAATATTGTAACACTGTAGTTAATTAATAAAGATACTATTACATGTATTTCTGTATTGGCCTTATTGTTGGTCCTCGGCCATCAGTTTTGGCCTTCGGCTTCGCCTCAGACCAATACACCAAGACATGGACCAATAACAAGGACAATACAGAAATACTTACGCAATAATATTATAGAATGACAGTATGGTTCAATAGCGGGAATCAGCCCCTCAACTACTTTTTACATAAATATTAACTTCTGGCTTCAACTCCTTGTTCGTCTTGTCTGGAGATCTTCTTGTAGTTCCAGTTAGGCAAGCAATTTAGAGACGTATCCCGTCCATCCTCTCATGACTTGTAATTTCTGGTGATAGATTTTGCCGCTTGACGTTGTATCCTTTCAAGCTTTTTTTTTTTTTGTTACCGTGTAGGGGTCCCATACTATGGCTCCATATTGAATTGTAAGATCCATTCCTAAAGGTCTAGATCATTGTTCTAATCTGACACAAATTTCAATAACTGGAATGCTACCCAAGTTGAATATATGGTGACCTACTAGAACAGCATTATCACTATTGAAATTGTGTTTAATACCATGATTGTTCAATGTCATTAACTTAAATGGAGACAGACATTTGACCTGAAAGGTGGTGTGGGAGTGCAAAATCAAAAACTAACTGACTATGATATATGGTTAAAGAATGAATATCAATTACATGGGTCAACGTGGTCAAGGGCAGAGTTGTTATGAAATAACAATATGGCAGAGAAGTGGTTTCAAGTTTCATATAAAACGACCTGACTGACATGAAATAAAAAATCAAAGGAGTATCCCTATTTGTCTAATCTTCAAGGTGAAATAAAACTAGTAAAACAATATTATACTATTGTCTAAATCTACAGAAATATAATTTGCTTCAAGTAACAGAAATAACTAGGTCACTAGTAACTTATTATACCCCAGGCAACGAGTTGCGGAGGGTATAATGTTTTTGACCCGTCAGTCCTGTTTCTTGTCATCGCAACTCCTCTCAAACCACACAACAGAATTTCACGAAACCTTTTAAGATAATAAGGACATACTATGTAGTTGTGCATATCGACAGGAAATTATGATTCAATTTTTTTTCTAGGAGTTACGCCCCTTTGAACTTATTTACTTTAATGTACTACTGCAACAGTTTGTCATCGCAACTCCTCTCAAACCACACAACAGAATTTCATGAAACCTTTTCAGATAATAAGGACATACTACGTAGATGTGCATATTGACAGGAAATTACGATTCAATTTTTTTTCCAGGAGTTACGCACCTTTGAACTTATTTGCCCAATATACTACTGCAACTTTTTGTCATCGCAACTCCTCTCAAACCACACAACAGAATTTCATAAAACTGTGTAGATAATAAGGACGTACTATGTAGATGTGCATATTGACAGGAAATTATGATTCAATTTTTTTTTCTGATACAATTTTTTTTTCTTACACTTATTTTATTTCTCCAATGACAATGTGGGGACGTGGGGTATGTGAGCGCGCTCACTAAGGTTCTTTCATTTAATGAGTATGTGGGGTATAAGAGCTTGATAACAACAGGCTCTTAATTCATAATCATTTGGTTTGAAAAGGATACTAGTAGTCTATATTCTTGATTTAGAAAAATGTAATTGCAAGACAAAAATCACATTACTTAGAATACTTTAGATCATTCAGGTAGTCTTGACCTATTTATTTATAGAAAAAAAACAGCCAGTAGTCATTGGATACTGTAGATCATTCAGGTAGTCTTGACCTATACATTTGTACTAAAAAAACAGCCAGTTGTCATCTTCACATAACACACATATATACGAATATCAATTATATGCTTATGAGACATGTTGGAATGTTAAACTAATTACGGTATGTGAAAATCAAGACTTGCATAAAAAATATCACAATATTAGAAACAGTGGCGTCATTTTTCCTCAGAGCTTTCAGCTCTTTGATTAAAATATGTATCCTACATGTATCATGCAATGCGGGATTAAGCTGTTCCGCAGAGAAATAAATAGATTTGACAAAAATCTGATGCACATGACACCCCACCAAGACTATGTCTCTAATTACGATTAACCACAAGCCCTACTGCCATGGCCAATATAAAAATCAGTCAGGTAAATTAATTTGTTCACCACTAGCCATATAACCTATTCTACACCAGTAAATTTCATCACTGGTATGAGGCCTTACAAGTTACAATTTCAATACAGGCAATGTAAAGTATAAGAAATTTGATTTAAGATTGATTTTCGGTCTAGAAAGTCAAGAAGCTGTTCAAAGACTGAATTCGCCCTGAAAAAAATGCCTCACCAAAAAAAGCCATATAAACCAAAAGAAATTCCATGAATTACTGATCTTCAGGTTTGTAAGGGAGAATTTTCCTCGTACCAGGAGACAATAGACCATATCGCTAATTGAATATCAGAACACTTGACCTGATAATCTGCTACACTTGAAGTATTGACGTTATACAACAATCACTTTTCCTTTGTGGCGTCACACATTTTGTATTGTGAAGTCAAAATTTTACGGGAACCTTTGTGATGTCCAGAAATGACAGACAAATAGCGATAAGGTCTATCCAGTTTACCAGAAAGTTGAACATGTTGTTCGCATCTTAATTGCACGGGTCTGAAGGGAACAAGTATTTGAAATTCTTTGTGGGGGAGGGGGGGGATTTATCTGACATAACATTCATTTTCACCAGTTACTATAGAGGCTTACGTCCGTCTGTCCTAAACAAATTGTGTCCGCTCTATATCTAGAGAACCGTTATGATTTCAAAGTTTATACTTGACATGTTTATTAACCAACACCAGAGGGTGTGTCATAATGTATGTACAACTTCCTAGGTCAAAGGTCAAGGTCAAAAACTTTGGTTTTATTTGACAACCCCATGTCCTATGGTAAAGATCGTGTCCGCTCAAAATCTTGAGAACCGTTATGATTTCAAAGTTTATACTTGGCATGTGTATTAACCAACACCAGAGGGTGTGTCATAATGTATGTACAACTTCCTAGGTCAAAGGCCAAAGTCAAAAACTTTGGTTTTAGTTGACAACCCCATGTCCTATGGTAAAGATCGTGTCCGCTCTATATCTTGAGAACCGTTATGATTTCAAAGTTTATACTTGACTTGTATATTAACCAACACCAGAGGGTGTGTCATAATGTATGTACAACTTCCTAGGTCAAAGGTCAAGGTCAAAAACTTTGGTTTTAGTTGACAACCCCATGTCCTATGGTAAAGATCATGTCCGCTCTATATCTTGAGAACCGTTATGATTTCAAAGTTTATATATATATACTTGACATGTATATAAACCAACACCAGAGTGTGAGTCATAATTTATGTACAACTTCCTAGGTCAAAGGTCAAGGTCATAAACTTCGGTTTCAGTTGACAACCCCATGTCCAATGATAAAGATACAAATGTTTTACCACACATTATTCACAGCTGGGCCCACAGAGATGGCTCCCATCTCAATGATCACGAGTAGTCATTTTGATCATTGGGAGGAAAGCAATATATTTTTAACACTATATTCTACATGCATATCTACTTTAAAAGTATTGTGATGTTACAACAAAAACTTATTGTTGACAATCTTTCATATATTTGCAAGATTTTATATGAAGAATATAGAATCATTGATTGCTTGAGGCCAGTTTATATTTTACTGTGAATGTAAAACTAAGGAGATGTGGTATAATTGCCTTAGAGACAAATATGAGCCCAAATTGTTGTGGATGAAAGACGTAAGCAACAGGAAACTCATTTTAAGCAATTTCTTTAAACATTTATATTGGTCAGAATATTTATCTGTATTAAAAACTATACTGTTTTCATTTCTCGTTTCAGTGTTTTTTAAGCAGTGGCTGTACCTTTCCGGTTACTATTCATGTGTTGTGTATTATGTATCGTAACACTTTATAGTTACTGGACAGGTTGAATTTAGACGACAAAACATCCAAACAACACCAGATCATTATGATCATTTGCGATTCCAGCTGATTTCAGATAAGTAATAAATGATAAAAGAAAGTTAGAAAGCTCTAGTTCATGTAACCGATTTTATTAGATGATTGATAAATATTGAATACAGAAAAAAGCTTAACAATGATCGTAATACTGAAAATGTAAGTTTTGTGATTGAAATGAAAGTAGATCATGACATGATGTGCCTACGCATGGGAAGTTGCATACAGCAAGTCCAGTGATATTGCAATATCCAGTACGTATAATTAAAATTAAAATTTAAAAGATTTTGCATTGATATCAAAGTGGTACATGCATGACATGTATTATTGTATGAAGGCAACTGGGGAAAACAGATCTCCTTGTGAAATGGAAACAGATCATGACATGATGTGCATATAGCAAGTCCAGTGATATTGACAATATCCAGTACGTACAGATGAAAGAGACCAGTACTGATAATTTAAATAAAAATTTAAAAGATTTTGCATTGTTATTAAACCAGTACTGTATTATTGTATGCAGGCAACTAGGGAAGACAAATTCTCTTATGATATCTTATATATTTAATGCCAATATATAGTTTAATTAAAATTGGGGTTTGTCATAGACACAAAATTATAACGCAGGCTTACAGACTTCATATGAAGCACCTTAATAAAGTGCAGTCACCAATCTGAATAGTAGAGTGTATGTCTATGATATCATTTCAGCAGACTATGAGGTTAAGCTCACTTTCAGTAACCCCAAACACTCTTTAATACAATATAATATTGTATATTACTGTTTCATTTTATTTGTATTTTTGTAATTCATCACAATTAAAGTCACCAGTTTTAGATTTATGCGCTTTTCCTATATATTTTTTATATGTACCATAAATAATAAACAAACACCAAATATGTGAATTTTTTTTTAAAAGATAAAAGACTTTTCAATTGAGTGATTAAACTTAAGTCACCTGGTCATATATATAAAGAAACATATAATGCAAAGATGTCAGCCTTTAAACAAAACAGCCACCGGCTTTCACAGAAACAGATGCCAGCATCCAAAGGAAATGACTGTCAGCATTCAATTTATAATGTGTTGAGACCACTTTTACTTACAACTGGGATTCCAGCATCCCTGAGATTAAGGATGAACATCCAATTTTTCTCATGGATGGCAGCATCCAAAGAGAAAGTTGAGTCTGCATGCATATACATGTAATTGGGATGCCAGCATCCAAACAAAAGGTATATCAAACTCTATATATATGTTAGATGCCAGCATCCAAATGATGGTGTGTTCAATATGGAACTTTATAAAGCCATATCAGCATCCTGCAAAGATGGAGATCTATTTTCATATTTTTATGCCCCCGCCAAAGCGGAGGGGGCATTTAGTTTTACCCGTGTCCGTCTGTACGTACATACGTCTGTACGTCCCAAATTTGGTTTCCATTCTCTAACTTAAGTTTGCCTCAAACAAACTTATATACAATGCTTATTACCACAAGACACAGATCAAGTTTGAATTTTAGTGGCGTCACTTTAACCTTTCTAGAGTTATGCCCCTTTATAAATGGAAAAATTGCAAAATTTCCGTTCTCTGACTTAAGTTTGCCTCAACCAAATGTTATGAAACTTATACACAATGCTTATCACCACAATACACAGATCAAGTTTGAATTATGGTGGTGTCACTTTTACTGTTCTAGAGTTATGCCCCTTTACAATAGCAATTTTTCATTTTTTTCAAAAAATATCAATGATGCCATATGCATTGTTCAAGTAATTTTTATACGACGTTGGCGTCGTCGTCGTCATCGTCGTCGTCCCAAGACACATTGATTTTCGCACTCTAACTTTTGTTTAAGTGAATGAATGAAATTTTACCATAAGGTTCAATACCACAAAAGGAAGGTTGGGATTGATTTTGGGGGTTATGGTACCAACAGTTAAGGAATCAGGGGCCAAAAATAAGCATTTTTGTAACTTCCAGACATAACTTGTGTGTTAGTGTATGGATCTCTCTGACATTGTACCACAAGGTTCCATATCACAAAGGGAATGCTGGGATTGATTTTGGGGGTAATTGCCTCCAAATTTTAGGAATTAGGGGCCAAAAAAGGGGAAAAAAAACAAGCATTTTTCTAGTTTCATGACAATAACTTGTGTGTAAGTGTATGGATCTTTATTAAATTGTACTACAAGGTTTCATATCACAAAGGGAAAGCTAGAATTGAGTTTGGGGGTAATTGCCCAAAACGTTTAGGAAAAAGGGGCCAAACATAAGCATTTTTCTAGTTTCCAGACAATAACTTGTGTTCAAGTGTATGGATCTCTCTGAAATTGTACTGCAAGGTACCATACTACAAAGGGAAGGCTGGGATTGATTTTGGGGGGGAATTGCCTCCAAATTTTAGGAATTAGGGGCCAAAAAGGGGCACAAAAACGAGCATTTTTGTAGTTTCAGGACAATAACTTGTGTGTAAGTGTATGGATCTTTATTAAATTGTACTACAAGGTTTCATATCACAAAGGGAAAGCTAGAATTGAGTTTGGGGGTAATTGCCCAAAACGTTTAGGAAAAAGGGGCCAAAAATAAGCATTTTTCTAGTTTCCAGACAATAACTTGTGTTCAAGTGTATGGATCTCTCTGAAATTGTACTGCAAGGTACCATACTACAAAGGGAAGGCTGGGATTGATTTTGGGGGTAATTGCCTCCAAATTTTAGGAATTAGGGGCCAAAAAGGGGCACAAAAACGAGCATTTTTCTAGTTTCAGGACAATAACTTGTGTGTAAGTGTATGGATCTTTATGATATTGTACTACAAGGTTCCATATCACAAAGGGAAAGCTGGGTTTGAGTTTGGGGGTAATTGCCCTAAACGTTTAGGAAAATGGGACCAAAAAGGGGCCAGAAAACAAGCATTTTTCTAGTTTCCAGACAATAACTTGTGTTCAAGTGTATGGATCTCTCTGAAATTGTACTGCAAGGTACCATACCACAAAGGGAAGGCTGGGATTGAGTTTAGGGGTGATGAATCGTAAGGAGGTTCAAAATATTTGGAGGGGGGATTTTTTTTCCTTTTTTTTCTTTAAAATTTTCCATTTTAAATTGGTTATTTCTGATTTATATATAAAAGCAAATAATAATGATATGGTTTGAATAGGTAAATTAAAATTTTTTAAGTTCTTAGACCACATTCAGTCTGTGTCAGAAACCTATGCTGTGTCAAATATTTAATTACAATCCAAATTCAGTGCTGTATCAAGCTTGAATGTTGTGTCCATACTTGCTCCAACTGTTCAGGGTTCGACCTCTGCGGTCGTATCAAGCTGCGCCCAGCGGAGCATTTTATTAAAATTGGAGTTATCTTCCTTTGTCCATGATTATGGTTGAATCAAGTACAATCAATGCTTTATACAATGCAATGTTTAATTTTGCCTTCCACTGATAAAACACAGATCAAGTTGAATTTGGGTAGTGTCACTTTAACCATTATTGAGTGATGCCCCTTTATAAATCGAAAAATTGTAAAATTTTTAGTTTCCGTTCTGTAACTTAAGTTTGCCCCAACCAAACATGAAACTTATACACAATACTTATTACCACAAAACTAAGATCAAGTACAAATTTGGGTAGCGTCACTTTTATTGTTCTTGAGTTATGTCCCTTTTTAATGTATGCAAGCAGGGGCATCATCTGTGTGCATGGGGACACATTCTCCATTTATTTTGTATAATCCGCCAACACATTTTTAAAATATCCTGTATACAAAAATAAAAGTTGTTAATTGAATAAAACAACCTCTCAATTACAAAAGGCAATGAAAGAATTATATAGGCATCCGATATTTTTTAAAACCAATAAAATTTGTTCAGCAGAATCTGCTACCCATAGAGATGAAACGAATCCGTATGCTTGAAGTAAGATTAGAATATGTTGATACTATATTATCATACATGAAATTGAATATTATGTCCAGAACAATGCAAGACATAGAGGTGTATACGAATGAAAGTTATGATAGATCCGAATTTTATTCAGAATGCACCAATAAGAAACCGTAGTTTTTCTTCAATTTATTTACCTAAAACTATTATATCAGCTGCAAAATTATTATTATATGTACGCCTACATTGCACTACACAATGGAAATTAACAATGTATATTTATATAAACGATCAAACTTGTAAATAAATAAATAAATAAATAAAACAATAAAACATGCACAATCGTTTAAAAAAAAACAAATATATTCAGCTAAACGAAAAAACTTACTGCAACGAGACAATACGTAGCTACAGAAAATTTGCTATCCGTTGAAATTTATAAAGATTTTTATTCCGGACACACAACCCAGACCATCAATCACTTTTTGTGTTTTTTTATTTGATATGTGACACGTTTTTTTAGGTGATTGTTAACATACTTAATTTATAAAAGTAGATCAACGTAACAGGTAAACTACTATGGAAAGCCAAAGGTGTCATAATTCCAATTTTGCAATTCTTAATTTGTATATATGTAACTCTGTAATTTTGCAATTCTTAATTTGTATATATGTAATTAACTATGTAATTTTGCAATTCTTAATTTGTATATATGTAACTATGTAATTTTGCAATTCTTAATTTGTATATATGTAACTCTGTAATTTTGAAATTCTAACTTCGTAATTCTTAATTTGTAACAGCTCAACTCGACAATTGAACATTTGAGAATTGCAACTATGTAGTTAAGATTTTAATTTTGATTTTCCGTAATTGCAACATGGTACATTTTGTATTTTGTACATTTGTAATATGTGTTTTTGTAATTTGTACATTTGTGATATGTACTTTCGTAATTTGTACATTTGTGAGAACTGATGTTTATTTGTAATTCGAAATTTGTAATATATCAATTTGCATTCTCCATTTATGTTATTTGAAATACGTATTCTTGTTAAATACTAAAAATCGACATTTATTTGACGTGAATAGACCGTCAACATTTGTTGCAACGATTGTTGTAATGATCATTGTAATACATATTATGACGACAGATGGCGCCGCAGTCGGAACTTTCGATGATGCATAACTCGGCCTTAAACAAACTCGGCCTATAACAGAGACAGAATGGACCTTATTCGAACTATTAGAAGAATATAAGTAAGATAAACGATGTTATTTACTCTATTTGAAATTAATTATCAATTGAAATAGTAATATTATTTATCTCTCACCAGATTACAAAGAAAGAAATATAAATGACGTTAACATGATAAAAAGAAAAGAAAATTAAGACTTATTTCCATTAATATTCAATAGTTACCACTTATTTTTCTTTTCTTTTGCCAACTTTTCCTTTAGTTCTAATTTTAGCTTCAACCACACGATTTATTACAACTTGTCGACGGGTGTGTAAATATTGACTATGTGTAATGTCAATTTCCAAACGCTTTAGTTAGAAGTAGACTATGGAAAGGTGGAATGTGACAAAGAGACAACAACCTGAACAAAGAGCAGAAAACAGCCCAAGGCCACCAATGGGTCTTCAACGCAGCGAGAAAATTCCGCACCCGGATGCGGGTTTCAGCTGGCCCCTTACTACATGTGATGAGAATACGAATACGAATATTTTTATTGGTTTCTAATCCAATATTACAGGAATGTTACCGCGTGTCAAAACTTCAAACCAAAATAGGTCTTTACAGTATTAGGTAAAAATATTATTCTTTGTCAAATAAAAAAAAGTGTTGTGTTTGTTGATATCGGCATGTCTAATGCAGTTACATATTTTAAAAAAACGACCACCGTGATTGCGTAGAGAAGAAGGATTCAAAACTGAACTACGAGGAGACAAAGGACGTAGTTTGTAAGGAGACGTCTATACAAGAAATCCTTGCAGAATGACTTAGGCGACGACCATTCAGCATTTGTGTTCGTTGGGTGGGTGGTGTTCCCGGGACAAACATGTTTTCGACTTTTTTTCAATAACATATAGGAACAAAAATGTTTTTTTCAAACTCAATGTTGATTTGATCGTAACCTAATTTTCAATGGAAACCAACAATTTATTGTAAAAAAAACAACAAACATGTATGTATATGCTTTTTGTTACATTGCCATATAAGGAATAGAGAATAAAGGAGTGCCACAATTTAAAATCGAATAGAGAGAAAGAGGATTACTAAAATATAAAAAAAAATATTATAGAGAAAAATGCCTATAATTAAAAGAATACATAACACAAAACTAAAGGACTCTCCCTCCCCAAATGAAGTAATAAAAAAAAAACACCACCCAGCCCCTTCGTGATCATGTTCATGAAAATTTAGCAAACAAAAATAAATTAAAAAATTATAGTGAAAAACATGATAGAAAACAAAATGTACGAAACATAGCATAGTTTGTTCACTTTATATAAATATTTCCTGCCGAAGGTAGGTGGTTCTCTCCGGAAACTCCGACCTCAACCGCAAATAAAAACTGACTGCAATTAGATAGCAAATAGTTCTGAAAGTGGCGTTAAACACCATCAAACAATCAATTAATCAATCAATATACAATTATAAATAATAAATAATGGAAGACCGAGTTTGTTATTGTCCGACTCTGTTAAAGGCCGAGTTATCCAGCAGCGAAAGTTCAGACGGCGGCACCATCTGTTATCATAATAAGAAATGTTACCGGTTTATTCGCACCCGTTTATTTGCGTGAGCTTAATGTCGATTTACAATTATTCAACTGTTGAATACACGTTTCAAATAATATAAATGCAAGACACCAATTGCCATTTTACAAATTTCGAATTACAAATATACATTTACATATCACAAATGTACAAATTACAAAAGTACGTATCACGAATTTACAAGTTACAAAAATACATATTACAAATGTACCATGTCGCAATTATATAAAATCAAAATTAGAATTTTGAATTACATAGTTGCAATTCTCAAACGTTCAATTGTCGATTTGCACTGTAACAAATTAAGAATCGCAAAGTTATAGAGTTACATACATACGAATAAAGAATTACAAAGTTAGAATTATGACACCTTTGGCTTTCCATAAACCACAGATTCCAAGAAACCATTGCAAACGTGTATTCTTAACGGACTTCACGTATTGTTCAAAACAAATTAGGGAGCTACCATTTGATTTTTATGTTTTATGTGAAGGGGGGAGGGGGCTAGGATGAAATTTGAAAAAAAAGGATAGGAGTTTTGAGTAAAACAAAGGCAGGATGAGCAACTTTGCAAAAAAAAAGGCAGGATGAGCATCTTTGCAGGATAAACTAATAAAAAAAAAAAAGGCAGGACCCAATAGAGTGAAAAATAAAAAGGCAGGACAGAGATAAGAACTAAAAAAAAAAATGCAGGACAAAATTTTTCATCCTAGCCCCCTCCTCCATAAAAATCAAATGGTAGCTCCCTTAGCGGGGACCCGTGTTAGTCACGGAATGCATGTGTAGGTACAAAAACAAGTGTAAAATAGTCACAGGGAAATTTTATATCAGGAAATAAAATTGAGAATGGAAATGGGGAATGTGTTAAAGAGACAACAACCCGACCATAGATCAGACAACAGCCGAAGGCCACCAATGGGTCTTCAATGCAGCGAGAAACTCCCGCACCCGGGGGCGTCCTTCAGCTGGCCCCTAAACAAATATGTATACTAGTTCAGTGATAATGGACGCCATACTAAGCTCCAAATTATACACAAGAAACTAAAATTAAAAATGATACAAGACTAACAAAGGCCAGAGGCTCCTGACTTGGGACAGGCGCAAAAATGCGGCGGGGTTAAACATGTTTTTTGAGATCTTAACCCTCCCCCTATACCTCTAGCCAATGTAGAAAAAACAAACGTACAACAGTACGCACAGTAAAACTCAGTTCAAGAGAAGTCCGAGTCCGATGTCAGAATAGGAGACAAAAGAAAATAAACAAAATGACAATAACACATAAATAACAACAGACTACTAGCAGTTACTGACATGCCAGCTCCAGACCTCAATTAAACTGATTGAAAGATTATGTCTTCATCATATGAATATCAGGCACAATCCCTCCTGTTAGGGGTTTAGTATTATACCGTCATAAAATATATGAGAAAAACATAACCCGTGTCATGCCAACAACTGGTTTTAGAATAAATATGTTTAATTCCGATGCAAAGTATAGCAGTTTTCCTTGTATACATATCAAACGTAAACCACAATGATAAAGATATTACTAGGTCACTTTATACTTATAACTAAAGATATAGTAATTAAAAAAATATGTTTACAAATAGCTGGCGGATGTCATTGTACTGACCACACCGATCACACGATAGGTATGATAACAAGATCGAATAAACACCGGTAAGTTTCTTTTCAATTTTGGCTTTGCTCGAAATTTGATTGATTATTTTTCAATTGGTTACCGTGCAGTAGTAAAGGTAATGCATATTTAGGAAGAGAACAAATGGGGGCGGGATCAATATACCGATATTTATACATCAGACTGTACTGGTTACCGTACTTTGGATACACCAAACAGATTCTTCATATCTGAGAAACAGGTAATATATGCCCTCAATTTTAGAATTCATTCATATATTTTTGTATTACTCAAAATATATTCTACATAGTTTTATATTTACACCTATGCGTAGGAACTATTTTGTTTTAAATATGTACTATTATCCAGTATGTTCTGTTGACAGGGCCAGATTTGGTGGTGATACATCTAACAAAGTCTATCAGAATCATTTTGCAAAGAATTCAGCTCAAACCGGTGCTAGGGGCCGTCTTAAACTTGCAGTGAGGTGAGAGTTTCTTTTGCTCCGTGTTGAAGGCCTCACTGTACCTTTGAGATGAAAAACAGCAATCCAAGCGCTGTTCCTTTGCTTTGTGTGTGTTTTTTTTTGCTGTGCACCGGAATGAAGGGGATATAATCTGAACTGTCACTCGAAAAAAGTAATAGTTGGTAAGTGCAGAAATTTTGTCTTCCAATAGGTAAACAATGCACCAAATGTAGTATTCCATTGCTTCTATTACACACAAAAAACGTGTCTCTCATCGTCTACTTTCTCATTGAACGTGGCTAGGTAAATACATGTGTAAATCCCGTACAGAAAAAAACTTATGTTTCCTTAGCATGTTTATTACTGCTGGACTGAAATTGATGATGTTGATGAAATGGTGTTGAAATTCAGTGGCAAATATTACATGCATATAAAGGACGTGGACAGGTTGATTTGATTTGAGCCTGCACCCTGCTTTGTAATTGCTTCTAAATAATGCGTTCTTAGCACAGAAGCAGGAAATACCAAATTCAAAGTCTTCAAAACCTTGAAGTTGTACATGTATGTGATAAAATTATCTCATAATTGTAGTTTTCACAAATTAAAAATTTACTTTGATAAATTACATATTGATGTCCATATTCGAGTAGCTGCAAACATTTTACCGGTACTGCAGCTATTCATTATTATTATTATTATTATGATGAAATAAACAAACACCTGAGTATCATTTGATACAGTCTTCTCAGTTTTAACACAGTTTAAATCTATTGTTATAAGATATCCATTGTCCCTCTATTGTCCATGCCACACAAGGGGTTGTTCTAAAAAAATTATCCTAACTTAGTATATATTGCAGCTTCTGCAGGAATTAAAAAAAAGTGGACAAAATTGTATGCAGATTATTGATAGCTCAGCTGCTAAATGTGATATAATGCTGACTGAACCGCCAATCAGTACATCAGCTTTAATTGCCCAGCTTGCATACAATGATTAGATCAATCGTCATCAAGATTTCATTGGCTGATAAATAATTTGGAGTGCACTGATGTTGTTGTTGTTCGAATTTAAATTAAATGTTTGCCATGACAACTCAATATCCCCCAAAAATCAGTGTTTGTTATTTGTTGTAGTGATATACAAATCAATTCATCAATTTAGTCTGTTCCTAAGTTTTAATATTTGGGTAATGTGCAAATGATAACTTTGATCAAATGATAATGTTAGTGTTAATGCTACGAGATTACTGAAGCGGCTTAGTTTCGTCATAAGAAGGTTGAACACCGACTTTAAACCGATTAAAAAAAAAACTGAAGTGGAATCACACCCAGTCAAGGCATATACGATCGTCAGAATTTCGGTGACAACTGGGCCAATAGACGAAACAATGACAAATATCCGGAATTGAAATGTTTTAAAAATTCTGACGTTTAACCAATTATTTATATAAAATTAAGGAGATGAGGTATGATTGCCAATGAGACAACTATCCACCAAAGTCCAAATAAAGTGGATGTAAGCAATTATAGGCAACCGTACGGCCTTCAACAATGAGAAAAACCCATACCGTATAGTTGGCGATAAAAAGACCCGACATGAAAAATATGAAACAATTTAATTGAGATAACTAAAGACCTAATTTATAACAAAACAATCAACGAAAACATATATGACAGACATGAACCAACGACAACTACTGAACTACAGGCTCCTGACTTGGGACAGGCACACACATAATGTGGCGGGGTTAAACATGTTTGTGAGTGCTCAACCATTCCCTAACCTGTGACAGTGGTGCAACAGCACAACATAAGAACAAACTACAAAAATCGATTGAAAAAGGCTTAACTTATAAGATCAATACAAAGACGAAAAACATCAAATATAAAATTAGGTGTAATACCACCATTGATTTTCCTCTATTAGTCTTTGTTAAATTTGCACTTTTCAAAAAATTGTGCAGAATTTATCTTTGTTTCAAATAAAGAAATACTTGGCATGAGTAAAGATTTATCCTGTCCAGTACTATAGAAAAAAAATCACATACAGACCTTCTAAAATTCAAACTGACCATTATTCCGTGCGTTCATCGTGTATCGTGCGTGTTGCGTGCGTGTATCAATCGTGCGCTCATCATTCATCGTTCCGTGTATTTTCCGTGTAACGTGCGTGCATCGTGTATTCTTAATCGTGTATGGTGCGTGTATCGTGCGTGTATCGTGCGTTCATTAATCATTCATTCTTAACCGTGTATCGTGCGTTCGTCAATCGTGTATAACTGTGTACATCAGATAATGTGCATTTGTCAAACGTTCATCTCTAATCTGGTAACGTTCATTCATTGCGGTTTTTATATGATAGTCGGTTATAGAGTTCATCAAAGCTTATATTTTATCTCACGGTTAAAGTGTATATATATGTTCCGACTATAAATAAAATTTATATTCATACTTACTTTCTTGTGAACACTTAATTAACTTCATCGTACATAACGTTCATACAGATTCATGAATTTTTGTGTAAAATTTATTTATCATCTGTAAACATTTCGTGGTTATTCAGTGAATCTTGGCTGGGACTGACACATTTTAATGTAATGATACATGTTCTACGTACAAACAATAACATGATGACATTTCTACGACAGAACAGTTAAAATTGGAATTTCTATTCAACTGAGCGAAATGGGCTTAAAAATATACTGTTGGCCAACTGTTATTTGTTAAAAAATATTCCGCCAATTAAAAACAACAGTGCTTTTGCAAAATTTAGATGTGGGGTAGCTCCACTAAAAATAGAAACTGGAAAGTATGAAAGAAAAGAAGTCCACGAGATGACATGTGTTGTAGCTCTACTATTGAAGATGAACTTCATGTCATTTTAAAATGCCCATTATATGTAGATTTAAGACAAATTATGATACATTAAGCTAAACATTTTAATGAACATTTTAACCTTTAATTATCAGATAGCGAAACATTTATATTTTTATTTAATAACGGCAATGTTGCTGCTATAGTTGCCAAAAACATCAACAATATTTCATTGAAAAGAAACGGCATTTTATTTCCTAGTTCTCAAAGAAAAAATGTTTTATTTCCATATAGTACAGGTGGACACTAAATTTTAAATGTAAATGAGTAAATATATTGTGTCTTAAAAGTCTCTCATTATTCTTTTTAAGATTGGTACATACAATGCAAATGTTTTAATGTTTTATGTTTATTTCTGTGATTCTCATTTTATGTTTGTATGTGGTGAGACTAATAAAATATTGAATCAGTATTAACATGATTAATGTTCAACTTGAGTCATTTTTCCAATGTTGAACAATGCAAGATTATAATTCTTCGCTTATTTGGCAAATTCATATAATCTACTAAATATTTAAACATTTAAGTTTTGATAAATACCATTACAAATATAATTTTTGTCTTCGTTTCTGATGGTCACGTGCAGGTAAGGTTATTCTATTGAGAAAATACAATATACAAGATTGTCGGGTAAATGTGGATTGCGGATTAAGATTTTAGATGTCAAACTTGAATTAACAAATTAAACTGAGGCGAATTTAACACGAATATGTATTTTCTCTTCAACAGTGTTTTTATTCTCTGTTCTTTATTTTCATTTAAAATAAACTAAATATGTTTTGTGGAAAATTGAATACAAATAAACATATGTATTTGAAGGCATTTTTTTAATTAAACAAGTATAAGATCACGCAAATATATCCCGTATTCCTTAAGAGGGATTTTAAATTGAGGAACTTTTTAAACTTGAAATTGTGTTTACGAGTTTAAGATATTCTTTTTTATTCAAATTTTTTGATAAAATAGTTAAATATATTGTATTATCATAACAAGTCTTTATTTAAATGGAATAAACATGGAACACTTTCACAGATTCACTTTTCATTGTGTTCATGGTTGCATATCAAGGACACCGTTTTTAATGTATGTCTAAAAGATTAATATCCGAAAATATAATTCACAATAGTACTTTGTATTAAAGAATGACGGATTATTTTACCATGGGGGTATTTTTTGTTCCGTTACTGAGGACATTTTTTTGTCCTTTATGAATCCATATGACAAATTTGACTCCAATAAGGATAAATTTTATCTTATAGAAAAATCGGTAGTTTTTATCCGATAGATTTTGTGTTCATCTTTCTCGGATATAAAAGATTGAAAAATACAAACAATTACTTGAACTTTCGTATGCATCTATCACGATCCAGCAACTTTTGACTAGTATAAAGGGTTGCCTTGGTTTTATAGCTCAAAACGGTATCATTTGTTTTGCTTTACATTGGGTTAAATAATGAAATGTATGTTTCAGAAATTTGCACAAGTTTGATTTCGGCTTTGACTCCCAGGGACACTGTCGTTTACAGTAAAGGACGAAAATCTACACATGTACGTTCTTATAAAAAAGAAAGTTGTGGTATGATTGCCGATGTTCATCATTATATCATAATTATTGTACTCCCCCTAATAATGAATCTATAATATATGCCACTGGACGTTAAACGATCAACTATTAATTCATCCATCTTATCCTTTTAGTTTTGTGATAATTTGCATATCAAATACATGAAACAACAGGGGCGGATCCAGCCATTTTAAAAAGGGGAGTTCCAACCCAGGGCAAAAAGGGGGGGGGGGGTTCCAACTATATGTCCCCATTCAAATGCATTGATCGTCCAAAAAAAGGGGGGTTCCAACCCCCTGAACCCTCCCCCTGGATCCGTCACTGAACAACTGCAGAGTTTCACTAAAGTTAGAAGGCCGATATTATTGCACATATAAAACAGGCATTAACATCGATCCCTACGTTTTGATCCGCTCACAAAACAACACTTTATAAATTTCATGCATCTATAACGCTTTTCTGGATTTACTTTCACTAGGAACGCCTAATGCTAAATATTTTAAAGCCAAAGAATGTATAAAATAGATAGGAGTGTAGAGCTATATGACCAATAAAGGGCCTATACACATTCACAATATTCTGTGTATTTATGTGTTTGTCCAAAGTCAAAAGCACGTAGTTCAGTGGTTTTCGTAACATCAATTCTGTTATATACATGTATTTGGGCTTTTTTTTGTGGCAAGATACATGTAGCTTTGAAATAAAGAAGGCCGTTAGTTTGCTCAATTGAATTGTTTCATATTTTTTTCATGTCGGGGCGGGGCCTTTAATAACCGACTTTACAGTTCCCGTATTTTTTCATTATTGAAGGTCGTATAGATATAACTGCTAGCATTCCTCTTGATTTGAACTTTCTTGAATAGTTGACTCACTAGCAATTATACCACATTTTCTTATTTTTACATAAGCCTTCAATCCATCAAAAGCCAATTTAGTCTGCTGTAGCTGAAACCTACGTTTCTTAAAAAAAATCTAAATTTATATACTGACAATTTAAGAAATGTTTGTCATAGATATCTGTTCGTGATATAAGTATTAAAATATTTTAGCCATGAAGATGTGTAAACCCTTAAATAAACCCTATTTCTTTGGGCAATACCTACGGGAATTAAAATAATAAAAACCATTATTAGAAAATCGGAATATATATGTGTGTATGACTCGGAGGTGCAATGGAGATCATAAAGTTTGATTGCCACGCGTGAAGTGCGCTGGTCTGCGCCGAAGTGCGATGAGCTGTTCGATGGTTTGCGATGGTTTATATAACGCGGGATACCTAGATTAAAGTCTACAGATGTGCAATTATTATGAGCAGTATATTTGTTTCAATGTCAGTATATAAAGCATTTACTAGTGTTATTGTCTATGAATGTAATAGTTAAAGTTGCCGCGTACTAATTTAGAGATCGTCCTATTTGATGTTTTGCATGTGGAAATTATTCTTGCTTCAACATGTATCTTTACTTAATTTGTTCCTCTAATGAGATCATCATTTACCGTTATATAATCATAAGAATAGTTTCACGGTGGACCCGTATGTATTGAGGGAATGACACTTCATCGTACGTAAAAACAAATCTTTCGTATATTTCCCGTTTTACAGTCCTACATGTATATTGAATTTTACCCACAACTCAGAAAGTTGACCAGCGCGGGGTATGCTTAAACCTCTTATTCTAGATGTCAGGTAACTTACTTTAAAGTAAAAGTTAAGTAGAATTCGTAAGCTGGTAACATATAAGAAAATATAATAAAAGATAATAACGGTTTCAATTCATCACTTTTACTAGCGCTTTCACTGCTTTTACAGATCTTCAGGTAATATATATATATTTAAATTTGTTTTTTAGGGATGCATCCAGTTGTACCTTTTCATTTAAAATATATTTCCGTGAAGTAATCTCAAAAGATTACTCACTTCAATAAAAAATAAATAAGGGAAATGAAACCTCTTCTCGCATGTTGCACTTTGTGTAATTGTTCTCTTCGACAAAATACTGCCTTGAACTCAATTTTGGTATAAATATAAAGAAGCCACATTTGGTTCTTAAATGGATATTTTTTAAACACCTAAAGCTAGGTAAAGCCTATCTCTTGATATAGGCTCTTAAATTCGGCAACTTTTAGAGACCGACCGTGCTTGGGCTGTATAGCCAGTCAAGGTCGCTAAACTCTTATTATCCGTTTAGAGATTTTCTGAAAATACGATGGTTACTGTCTCATTAGAAACTAAAACCTTATCAAATATGGTGGCCTTCGGCTGTCATCTGCTCTTTTCGGGTTGTTGTCTCTTTGACATATTCATCATTTCCATTCTCAATTTTAAAATAACATAAAATATGATAAACAGTTGCCAGAGCAATATTCATTTAACAAGCCAGTGCGTTGATACAGGTTATATTCTACTGAATTTACTATATCCGTTATTATTACGTAATTATATAAGTCCCGTGTCCAGGTAAAAATAACAATTTGTGGTTTGTATGTCAGGTGAAAGTGACAACGGGTGGTATGTATACTAAAATGTTTATCGTCTTCCATTATACATGAGGGTGTGGATGGGGGTTTATAGAATAGAAAATTATTGACCAAAAAATAAAGAATACAAAAAATAATCAGACAAATTTATAGAAAAGAAAATGATGAGGTACTAGAATATATGGAATAAAAAATGATCGACAAAAGGTATAACGATTAGAAAAAATTGCCTAAAATGATAGAATACAGAAATAATGAATCCCTATTCAGACCCTCATAATCTGACTATGACGTTTAGCTTTAGGACAATTATGGGCATGTGATACAGTTTTAGAACCACAGTGATTTTTTTTTACAAAAGTTATAAGACAAATGGGTTTGAATTATTCGACATTAAAAAATTTTACTTATAACATTTCGGTTTCTTGGACATTTTTGTCCTTTGAACAGACATCTTTAACTTTTTTGTTTCAAAAGATAAAGATATGCGGATTTCGGTAAAGAGATTGGGAATATCTTCGTTATAAAATTGGGCTCTACATTTGTGTAACAATTCTTTGTTAATATTTAATTTTTGTGAAAAGAAATTGATACAAGAAGAAAAAACTGTATTTTTGTTGTATATTCATCTAGTTAAAAAAAAGTAGGTAATTTCTTCATAAAAGTTGCAACGAATAATCTTCATACAGTATCAAGCAAAATGTCATGTCTAAAATGAGGGGGCCATAACTGATAACACTTTTTCCTTTAAAAAAATGAAAAATAATTATTTGGATAAGAAAATAACCCAGACATTTAGATATATTAGAATAAAAATATTTTTTTAATTTTTTAAAAATCATTTAATATTCATCGGTTTATGATTAAATGAAAAATATAGAAAATTGTTAAGTTGTTTTTAAGGAAGGAAAATAATGTTTGTCCCGAGAAAAAAGCCCCCCCCCCCCCCCTATAAATGATCATTAATTTACCTAAGTGGGGGCTTAAATTTGGAGACCGATCGCGAGGCCTGACTGCCATAAACAACAGATAACGAACAGCAAACAGTGGATACACCAATTGATATGTATGAAAGACAACGACGGACACAAAATGATTGCACTGAATAATTTCAACTACCATTGAGATCGTTTTTTTCTTCAAATCTCCTTATCAAATTAGAAATGCATTTTAAAAAACCTTGGGATATCTTTTACAGTTTGGAATTGGAATTGGAATTAAAAATTGCATTTCCCAAAGAGTTTCAGGTAAAACCCCGAGAATCTCACCTCCTAGAAATTTGAAGTGCCAGGATGTTTGAAAATATGTATGAATTTTATTACATACTTGAAATTGTATAAGGAATATAAAAAGATTCAGTATGTTTACTGTACAAACAAACAACAGACACCAAGTGATGGATACAATTGTGGCTTATATTGTTTAATTCATTTTTACTGAGAGCAAAATTTGATTGATTGATTATTCAGTGGTTGTTTAAACGTCCAGTGGCAAAAATTTCATGCATATTCAGGACAAAAAGTCGTTTCAAAAGTATATTATGAAGTATTTGGTATAACAAATGTTTAAATTTTCTCATTATTTGGTAAATTTCATTTTCTTAGCTATTTCTAATTAATTTTATGAATCAGATTTTTCTGACAAATTATATATTTTGCTCTAAATTAACTCATACGATTCTGATAATATAAGGAACATTGTAACTTAAGTAAAAAAAAAAGAGATTATGATTGTTTAATCAGTTGTTATGTAAGTTCGCTCGTGTCAGTCGGATCACTGATTTTCGGCAATATCAAGGAAAAACCGGCACGTTCCAAATATTGTTCAACTACTCATTTAATAGATTCTTTTTCTTTAAAAATTGGAATTTATGTAATAAAAATCTATCTATCTCTACCATAGTATGAAAACAGAGTACAAGTAACACGTCCTTTCTAGTCCTTAGTGGCATATTATAAGTCCTTAGCAGTGTTTAGACGTACAGGCAGAAAACAGTCGAAGGCCACCAATGGGTAGAAAATCCCGCACCGAAGGCGTTTTTCAGCTGGTCCCTAAACAAAAATGAATTTTAGTTCAGTGATAATGGACATCATACTAAACTTCGAAACATACAAATATTTCCTAAATTTCGGAACGTAAACATATGATAATTAATTAGTTAAGGTTACAAATTTAGGCATATAAAAAGAAGGGGGGCGGGGGTCAATGCATTTGAATGGGGACATATGGTTAAAACCACCCCTTTTATCCTGGGTTGAGAACCCTCTTTTTAAAAATGGCTGGAATCGCCACTCTTTAAAACGTAGCAATTTATAAATTATTTATATTAAGTAGAATTATAAAATCGATGAGTTTTATAATTTGATAACACTCATTGATATTGGAAATACTATACTACAATTAATTTATTTAATACATGGAGTGTTTAGTAAAACTGTCGACCAATCAACACAGAAAGCGAGATATCTAAAATTTGTATACCCTTATAGATTTTCATTATCATACATCAATCTTAAATGCAATTCCAAATAAAATGGCTTTGAGAACCGTGTATTAAGCGCTTATCGTTCATTCATCAATGAATCATTCACCGTGCGTGTATCGTGCGTGTATCGTGTGTTCATCATTCATCGTGCATCGTGCGTGTATCGTGCGTTCATCATTCATCATTCATTTTTCGTTAATCCTCCGTGTAACGCTTATCGCTCATCGTGCGTGTAACGTGTATCGTGCATTCACCGTGCGTGTATCGTGCATTCACCGTGCGTGTATCGTGCGTGCGTGTATCGTGCGTGTGGTCAGTTTGAATTTTAGAAGGTCTGTAACATTTCATTGCATATAAGAAAATAACCATCACTGGAAGTTAACCAATCAAATTTTCCCCCTTTTTTAACCTGTGTACAAGCTTTAGTAACCATGTAACCTCAAGTTTCCAAAATATTCTATAGAAACCCCAAATAAAGAAATAATGGTGCTTTGAAATACCCAAGATATATGTTTATGACTCAGAAATGTTTTACTGCAATTAAATGTAGGATCAATTACCTACAACTGTCAAATTCAAGGGAATATTTTGTTTCGACCTATTTTCGTATGCAACCGAGTGTGACGTATTATGATTTGGTGGTATTACACCTAAAGAAGACTTTTTTGTTAAATAAACTGAATGTGACTTTTTTCCTTTGTAATACTGGTTATTTCAAGCATTCCTGTCAAGTTTTGTCATAATCAGTTCAATAGTTTGAGAAAAATCTAGTATGATGTAAGACGACATTTACAGCGATTCGAGCAAACTTTCTTCGAAAAAACCAAGCCGCATCATGATAGAATATAGTGTGGACCAATAAATGATCAAATATTTATCTCATCTGCCTACAAACAGTTGAATATGATACAAAAGATGACTTTAGGATGATAAATACTACTAATGGACCTCTTTGTCTTCCTTATAAGGTCTCTTTTGGTCCATTTATACCTCTCATTTCCTCAAAATTTCTACTTTTTAGGCCAATGAATAAACATTTTGGGGTAACTTTCACTCATTTATGATTGAAATGTTATTATAAATGATTAATTGAAGTATTCAAGCTGAATGAACTATCCGTATAAAATTTTGTTGTCTCCAAGGAGGTTTCAATAAGTCCTTACGTAAAACTTAAATTTACGCCGCGTTCCAGAGAGGGACATAAAATACTTCTTTTTTGGTGAATAATTTGTTGTTACTGCTTTAAAAATAATTTCATTTACTTAAAACTATATATTTATTAAAGTATTTCTTAGGAAAAAAATTCTAGTATAGCAGAATATAAGAAATAAGGAGAAAAAGCTCCCCAAAACTCTAAGTATGGCTTGTTCTGTCAACTTATATTCATGGTAAAGTCCTATTTCAAGGAAATTTTCTCATAAAATGTATTTTGGAGACTCAATCCACTCAGAATATTTCATTATTTGTAATATTTCACTTAAATAGCAAGAAATTTTAACACATGAGAGTACTCACAAGGTCAAAGGTGCATGTACAGCTTCCCATATTAGGTGTAATACCACCATTGATTTTCTCCTATTAGTCTTTGTTAAATTTGCACTTTTCAAAAAATTGTGCAGAATTTATCTTTGTTTCAAATAAAGAAATACTTGGCATGAGTAAAGATTTATCCTGTCCAGTACTATAGAAAAAATTTCACATAACATTTCATTGCATATAAGAAAATAACCATCACTGGAAGTTAACCAATCAAATTTTCCCCCTTTTTTAACCTGTGTACAAGCTTTAGTAACCATGTAACCTCAAGTTTCCAAAATATTCTATAGAAACCCCAAATAAAGAAATAATGGTGCTTTGAAATACCCAAGATATATGTTTATGACTCAGAAATGTTTTACTGCAATGAAATGTAGGATCAATTACCTACAACTGTCAAATTCAAGGGAATATTTTGTTTCGACCTATTTTCGTATGCAACCGAGTGTGACGTATTATGATTTGGTGGTATTACACCTAAAGAAGACTTTTTTGTTAAATAAACTGAATGTGACTTTTTTCCTTTGTAATACTGGTTATTTCAAGCATTCCTGTCAAGTTTTGTCATAATCAGTTCAATAGTTTGAGAAAAATCTAGTATGATGTAAGACGACATTTACAGCGATTCGAGCAAAATTTCTTCGAAAAAACCAAGCCGCATCATGATAGAATATAGTGTGGACCAATAAATGATCAAATATTTATCTCATCTGCCTACAAACAGTTGAATATGATACAAAAGATGACTTTAGGATGATAAATACTACTAATGGACCTCTTTGTCTTCCTTATAAGGTCTCTTTTGGTCCATTTATACCTCTCATTTCCTCAAAATTTCTACTTTTTAGGCCAATAAATAAAAATTTTGGGGTAACTTTCACTCATTTATGATTGAAATGTTATTATACATGATTAATTGAAGTATTCAAGCTGAATGAACTATCCGTATAAAATTTTGCTGTCTCCAAGGAGGTTTCAATAAGTCCTTACGTAAACTTAAATTTACGCCGCGTTCCAGAGAGGGACATAAAATACTTCTTTTTTGGTGAATAATTTGTTGTTACTGCTTTAAAAATAATTTCATTTACTTAAAACTATATATTTATTAAAGTATTTCTTAGGAAAAAAATTCTAGTATAGCAGAATATAAGAATTAAGGAGAAAAAGCTCCCCAAAACTCTAAGTATGGCTTGTTCTGTCAACTTATATTCATGGTAAAGTCCTATTTCAATGAAATTTTCTCATAAAATGTATTTTGGAGACTCAATACACTCAGAATATTTCATTATTAGTAATATTTCACTTAAATAGAAAGAAATTTTAACACATGAGAGTACTCACAAGGTCAAAGGTGCATGTACAGCTTCCCATAAAGAAGACTTTTTTGTTAAATAAACTGAATGTGACTTTTTTCCTTTGTAATACTGGTTATTTCAAGCATTCCTGTCAAGTTTTGTCATAATCAGTTCAATAGTTTGAGAAAAATCTAGTATGATGTAAGACGACATTTACAGCGATTCGAGCAAAATTTCTTAGAAAAAACCAAGCCGCATCATGATAGAATATAGTGTGGACCAATAAATGATCAAATATTTATCTCATCTGCCTACAAACATTTGAATATGATACAAAAGATGACTTTAGGATGATAAATACTACTAATGGACCTCTTTGTTTTCCTTATAAGGTCTCTTTTGGTCCATTTATACCTCTCATTTCCTCAAAATTTCTACTTTTTAGGCCAATAAATAAAAATTTTGGGGTAACTTTCACTCATTTATGATTGAAATGTTATTATAAATGATTAATTGAAGTATTCAAGCTGAATGAACTATCCGTATAAAATTTTGCTGTCTCCAAGGAGGTTTCAATAAGTCCTTACGTAAAACTTAAATTTACGCCGCGTTCCAGAGAGGGACATAAAATACTTCTTTTTTTTTGGTGAATAATTTGTTGTTACTGCTTTAAAAATAATTTCATTTACTTAAAACTATATATTTATTAAAGTATTTCTTAGGAAAAAAATTCTAGTATAGCAGAATATAAGAAATAAGGAGAAAAAGCTCCCCAAAACTCTAAGTATGGCTTGTTCTGTCAACTTATATTCATGGTAAAGTCCTATTTCAAGGAAATTTTCTCATAAAATGTATTTTGGAGATTCAATCCACTCAGAATATTTCATTATTTGTAATATTTCACTTAAATAGCAAGAAATTTTAACACATGAGAGTACTCACAAGGTCAAAGGTGCATGTACAGCTTCCCATAAAGAAGACTTTTTTGTTAATTAAACTGAATGTGACTTTTTTCCTTTGTAATACTGGTTATTTCAAGCATTCCTGTCTAGTTTTGTCATAATCAGTTCAATAGTTTGAGAAAAATCTAGTATGATGTAAGACGACATTTACAGCGATTCGAGCAAAATTTCTTCGAAAAAACCAAGCCGCATCATGATAGAATATAGTGTGGACCAATAAATGATCAAATATTTATCTCATCTGCCTACAAACATTTGAATATGATACAAAAGATGACTTTAGGATGATAAATACTACTAATGGACCTCTTTGTCTTCCTTATAAGGTCTCTTTTGGTCCATTTATACCTCTCATTTCCTCAAAATTTATACTTTTTAGGCCAATAAATAAAAATTTTGGGGTAACTTTCACTCATTTATGATTGAAATGTTATTATAAATGATTAATTGAAGTATTCAAGCTGAATGAACTATCCGTATAAAATTTTGCTGTCTCCAAGGAGGTTTCAATAAGTCCTTACGTAAAACTTAAATTTACGCCGCGTTCCAGAGAGGGACATACAATACTTCTTTTTTGGTGAATAAGTTGTTGTTACTGCTTTAAAAATAATTTCATTTACTTAAAACTATATATTTATTAAAGTATTTCTTAGGAAAAAAATTCTAGTATAGCAGAATATAAGAAATAAGGAGAAAAAGCTCCCCAAAACTCTAAGTATGGCTTGTTCTGTCAACTTATATTCATGGTAAAGTCCTATTTCAAGGAAATTTTCTCATAAAATGTATTTTGGAGACTCAATCCATTCAGAATATTTCATTATTTGTAATATTTCACTTAAATAGCAAGAAATTTTAACACATGAGAGTACTCACAAGGTCAAAGGTGCATGTACAGCTTCCCATATTAGGTGTAATACCACCATTGATTTTCCCCTATTAGTCTTTGTTAAATTTGCACTTTTCAAAAAATTGTGCAGAATATATCTTTGTTTCAAATAAAGAAATACTTGGCATGAGTAAAGATTTATCCTGTCCAGTACTATAGAAAAAATTTCACATAACATTTCATTGCATATAAGAAAATAACCATCACTGGAAGTTAACCAATCAAATTTTCCCCCTTTTTTAACCTGTGTACAAGCTTTAGTAACCATGTAACCTCAAGTTTCCAAAATATTCTATAGAAACCCCAAATAAAGAAATAATGGTGCTTTGAAATACCCAAGATATATGTTTATGACTCAGAAATGTTTTACTGCAATGAAATGTAGGATCAATTACCTACAACTGTCAAATTCAAGGGAATATTTTGTTTCGACCTATTTTCGTATGCAACCGGATGTGACGTATTATGGTTTGGTGGTATTACACCTAAAGAAGACTTTTTTGTTAAATAAACTGAATGTGACTTTTTTCCTTTGTAATACTGGTTATTTCAAGCATTCCTGTCAAGTTTTGTCATAATCAGTTCAATAGTTTGAGAAAAATCTAGTATGATGTAAGACGACATTTACAGCGATTCGAGCAAAATTTCTTCGAAAAAACCAAGCCGCATCATGATAGAATATAGTGTGGACCAATAAATGATCAAATATTTATCTCATCTGCCTACAAACAGTTGAATATGATACAAAAGATGACTTTAGGATGATAAATACTACTAATGGACCTCTTTGTCTTCCTTATAAGGTCTCTTTTGGTCCATTTATACCTCTCATTTCCTCAAAATTTTTACTTTTTAGGCCAATAAATAAAAATTTTGGGGTAACTTTCACTCATTTATGATTGAAATGTTATTATAAATGATTAATTGAAGTATTCAAGCTGAATGAACTATCCGTATAAAAGTTTGCTGTCTCCAAGGAGGTTTCAATAAGTCCTTACGTAAAACTTAAATTTACGCCGCGTTCCAGAGAGGGACATAAAATACTTCTTTTTTGGTGAATAATTTGTTGTTACTGCTTTAAAAATAATTTCATTTACTTAAAACTATATATTTATTAAAGTATTTCTTAGGAAAAAAAATCTAGTATAGCAGAATATAAGAGATAAGGAGAAAAAGCTCCCCAAAACTCTAAGTATGGCTTGTTCTGTCAACTAATATTCATGGTAAAGTCCTATTTCAAGGAAATTTTCTCATAAAATGTATTTTGGAGACTCAATCCACTCAGAATATTTCATTATTTGTAATATTTCACTTAAATAGCAAGAAATTTTAACACATGAGCGTACTCACAAGGTCAAAGGTGCATGTACAGCTTCCCATAAAGAAGACTTTTTTGTTAACTAAACTGAATGTGACTTTTTTCCTTTGTAATACTGGTTATTTCAAGCATTCCTGTCAAGTTTTGTCATAATCAGTTCAATAGTTTGAGAAAAATCTAGTATAATGTAAGACGACATTTACAGCGATTCGAGCAAAATTTCTTCGAAAAATCCAAACCAAGCCGCATTATGATAGAATATAGTGTGGACCAATAAATGATCAAATATTTATCTCATCTGCCTACAAACAGTTGAATATGATACAAAAGATGACTTTAGGATGATAAATACTACTAATGGACCTCTTTGTCTTCCTTTAAGGTCTCTTTTGGTCCATTTATACCTCTCATTTCCTCAAAATTTCTACTTTTTAGGCCAATAAATAAAAATTTTGGGGTAACTTTCACTCATTTATGATTGAAATGTTATTATAAATGATTAATTGAAGTATTCAAGCTGAATGAACTATCTGTATAAAAGTTTGCTGTCTCCAAGGAGGTTTCAATAAGTCCTTACGTAAAACTTAAATTTACGCCGCGTTCCAGAGAGGGACATACAATACTTCTTTTTTGGTGAATAATTTGTTGTTACTGCTTTAAAAATAATTTCATTTACTTAAAACTATATATTTATTAAAGTATTTCTTAGGAAGAAAAATCTAGTATAGCAGAATATAAGAAATAAGGAGAAAAAGCTCCCCAAAACTCTAAGTATGGCTTGTTCTGTCAACTAATATTCATGGTAAAGTCCTATTTCAAGGAAATTTTCTCATAAAATGTATTTTGGAGACTCAATCCACTCAGAATATTTCATTATTTGTAATATTTCACTTAAATAGCAAGAAATTTTAACACATGAGAGTACTCACAAGATCAAAGGTGCATGTACAGCTTCCCATATTAGGTGTAATACCACCATTGATTTTCCCCTATTAGTCTTTGTTAAATTTGCACTTTTCAAAAAATTGTGCAGAATTTATCTTTGTTTCAAATAAAGAAATACTTGGCATGAGTAAAGATTTATCCTGTCCAGTACTATAGAAAAAATTTCACATAACATTTCATTGCATATAAGAAAATAACCATCACTGGAAGTTAACCAATCAAATTTTCCCCCTTTTTTAACCTGTGTACAAGCTTTAGTAACCATGTAACCTCAAGTTTCCAAAATATTCTATAGAAACCCCAAATAAAGAAATAATGGTGCTTTGAAATACCCAAGATATATGTTTATGACTCAGAAATGTTTTACTGCAATGAAATGTAGGATCAATTACCTACAACTGTCAAATTCAAGGGAATATTTTGTTTCGACCTATTTTCGTATGCAACCGGATGTGACGTATTATGATTTGGTGGTATTACACCTAAAGAATACTTTTTTGTTAAATAAACTGAATGTGACTTTTTTCCTTTGTAATACTGGTTATTTCAAGCATTCCTGTCAAGTTTTGTCATAATCAGTTCAATAGTTTGAGAAAAATCTAGTATGATGTAAGACGACATTTACAGCGATTCGAGCAAAATTTCTTCGAAAAAACCAAGCCGCATCATGATAGAATATAGTGTGGACCAATAAATGATCAAATATTTATCTCATCTGCCTACAAACAGTTGAATATGATACAAAAGATGACTTTAGGATGATAAATACTACTAATGGACCTCTTTGTCTTCCTTATAAGGTCTCTTTTGGTCCATTTATACCTCTCATTTCCTCAAAATTTCTACTTTTTAGGCCAATAAATAAAAATTTTGGGGTAACTTTCACTCATTTATGATTGAAATGTTATTATAAATGATTAATTGAAGTATTCAAGCTGAATGAACTATCCGTATAAAAGTTTGCTGTCTCCAAGGAGGTTTCAATAAGTCCTTACGTAAAACTTAAATTTACGCCGCGTTCCAGAGAGGGACATAAAATACTTCTTTTTTGGTGAATAATTTGTTGTTACTGCTTTAAAAATAATTTCATTTACTGAAAACTATATATTTATTAAAGTATTTCTTAGGAAAAAAAATCTAGTATAGCAGAATATAAGAGATAAGGAGAAAAAGCTCCCCAAAACTCTAAGTATGGCTTGTTCTGTCAACTAATATTCATGGTAAAGTCCTATTTCAATGAAATTTTCTCATAAAATGTATTTTGGAGACTCAATCCACTTAGAATATTTCATTATTTGTAATATTTCACTTAAATAGCAAGAAATTTTAACACATGAGAGTACTCACAAGGTCAAAGGTGCATGTACAGCTTCCCATATTAGGTGTAATACCACCATTGATTTTCCCCTTTTAGTCTTTGTTAAATTTGCACTTTTCAAAAAATTGTGCAGAATTTATCTTTGTTTCAAATAAAGAAATACTTGGCATGAGTAAAGATTTATTCTGTCCAGTACTATAGAAAAAATTTCACATAACATTTCATTGCATATAAGAAAATAACCATCACTGGAAGTTAACCAATCAAATTTTCCCCCTTTTTTAACCTGTGTACAAGCTTTAGTAACCATGTAACCTCAAGTTTCCAAAATATTCTATAGAAACCCCAAATAAAGAAATAATGGTGCTTTGAAATACCCAAGATATATGTTTATGACTCAGAAATGTTTTACTGCAATGAAATGTAGGATCAATTACCTACAACTGTCAAATTCAAGGGAATATTTTGTTTCGACCTATTTTCGTATGCAACCGGATGTGACGTATTATGATTTGGTGGTATTACACCTAAAGAAGACTTTTTTGTTAAATAAACTGAATGTGACTTTTTTCCTTTGTAATACTGGTTATTTCAAGCATTCCTGTCAAGTTTTGTCATAATCAGTTCAATAGTTTGAGAAAAATCTAGTATGATGTAAGACGACATTTACAGCGATTCGAGCAAAATTTCTTCGAAAAAACCAAGCCGCATCATGATAGAATATAGTGTGGACCAATAAATGATCAAATATTTATCTCATCTGCCTACAAACAGTTGAATATGATACAAAAGATGACTTTAGGATGATAAATACTACTAATGGACCTCTTTGTCTTCCTTATAAGGTCTCTTTTGGTCCATTTATACCTCTCATTTCCTCAAAATTTCTACTTTTTAGGCCAATAAATAAAAATTTTGGGGTAACTTTCACTCATTTATGATTGAAATGTTATTATAAATGATTAATTGAAGTATTCAAGCTGAATGAACTATCCGTATAAAAGTTTGCTGTCTCCAAGGAGGTTTCAATAAGTCCTTACGTAAAACTTAAATTAACGACGCGTTCCAGAGAGGGACATAAAATACTTCTTTTTTGGTGAATAATTTGTTGTTACTGCTTTAAAAATAATTTCATTTACTTAAAACTATATATTTATTAAAGTATTTCTTAGGAAAAAAATTCTAGTATAGCAGAATATAAGAAATAAGGAGAAAAAGCTCCCCAAAACTCTAAGTATGGCTTGTTCTGTCAACTTATATTCATGGTAAAGTCCTATTTCAAGGAAATTTTCTCATAAAATGTATTTTGGAGACTCAATCCACTCAGAATATTTCATTATTTGTAATATTTCACTTAAATAGCAAGAAATTTTAACACATGAGAGTACTCACAAGGTCAAAGGTGCATGTACAGCTTCCCATGTTAGGTGTAATACCACCATTGATTTTCCCCTATTAGTCTTTGTTAAATTTGCACTTTACAAAAATTTGTGCAGAATTTATCTTTGTTTCAAATAAAGAAATACTTGGCATGAGTAAAGATTTATCCTGTCCTGTACTATAGAAAAAATTTCACATCACATTTCATTGCATATAAGAAAATAACCATCACTGGAAGTTAACCAATCAAATTTTCCCCCTTTTTTAACCTGTGTACAAGCTTTAGTAACCATGTAACCTCAAGTTTCCAAAATATTCTATAGAAACCCCAAATAAAGAAATAATGGTGCTTTGAAATACCTAAGATATATGTTTATGACTCAGAAATGTTTTACTGCAATGAAATGTAGGATCAATTACCTACAACTGTCAAATTCAAGGGAATATTTTGTTTCGACCTATTTTCGTAGGCAACCGGATGTGACGTATTATGATTTGGTGGTATTACACCTACAGAAGACTTTTTTGTTAAATAAACTGAATGTGACTTTTTTCCTTTGTAATACTGGTTATTTCAAGCATTCCTGTCAAGTTTTGTCATAATCAGTTCAATAGTTTGAGAAAAAGCTAGTATGATGTAAGACGACATTTACAGCATTTCCAGCAAAATTTCTTCGAAAAAACCAAGCTGCATCATGATAGAATATAGTGTGGACTAATAAATGATCAAATATTTATCTCATCTGCCTACAAACAGTTGAATATGATACAAAAGATGACTTTAGGATGATAAATACTACTAATGGACCTCTTTGTCTTCCTTTAAGGTCTCTTTTGGTCCATTTATACCTCTCATTTCCTCAAAATTTCTACTTTTTAGGCCAATAAATAAAAAATTTGGGGTAACTTTCACTCATTTATGATTGAAATGTTATTATAAATGATTAATTGAAGTATTCAAGCTGAATGAACTATCCGTATAAAAGTTTGCTGTCTCCAAGGAGGTTTCAATAAGTCCTTACGTAAAACTTAAATTTACGCAGCGTTCCAGAGAGGGACATAAAATACTTCTTTTTTGGTGAATAATTTGTTGTTACTGCTTTAAAAATAATTTCATTTACTTAAAACTATATATTTATTAAAGTATTTCTTAGGAAAAAAAATCTAGTATAGCAGAATATAAGAGATAAGGAGAAAAAGCTCCCCAAAACTCTAAGTGTGGCTTGTTCTGTCAACTAATATTCATGGTAAAGTCCTATTTCAAGGAAATTTTCTCATAAAATGTATTTTGGAGACTCAATCCACTCAGAATATTTCATTATTTGTAATATTTCACTTAAATAGCAAGAAATTTTAACACATGAGAGTACTCACAAGGTCAAAGGTGCATGTACAGCTTCCCATAAAGAAGACTTTTTTGTTAACTAAACTGAATGTGACTTTTTTCCTTTGTAATACTGGTTATTTCAAGCATTCCTGTCAAGTTTTGTCATAATCAGTTCAATAGTTTGAGAAAAATCTAGTATAATGTAAGACGACATTTACAGCGATTCGAGCAAAATTTCTTCGAAAAATCCAAACCAAGCCGCATCATGATAGAATATAGTGTGGACCAATAAATGATCAAATATTTATCTCATCTGCCTACAAACAGTTGAATATGATACAAAAGATGACTTTAGGATGATAAATACTACTAATGGACCTCTTTGTCTTCCTTATAAGGTCTCTTTTGGTCCATTTATACCTCTCATTTCCTCAAAATTTCTACTTTTTAGGCCAATAAATAAAAATTTTGGGGTAACTTTCACTCATTTATGATTGAAATGTTATTATAAATGATTAATTGAAGTATTCAAGCTGAATGAACTATCCGTATAAAAGTTTGCTGTCTCCAAGGAGGTTTCAATAAGTCCTTACGTAAAACTTAAATTTACGCCGCGTTCCAGAGAGGGACATAAAATACTTCTTTTTTGGTGAATAATTTGTTGTTACTGCTTTAAAAATAATTTCATTTACTTAAAACTATATATTTATTAAAGTATTTCTTAGGAAAAAAATTCTAGTATAGCAGAATATAAGAAATAAGGAGAAAAAGCTCCCCAAAACTCTAAGTATGGCTTGTTCTGTCAACTTATATTCATGGTAAAGTCCTATTTCAAGGAAATTTTCTCATAAAATGTATTTTGGAGACTCAATCCACTCAGAATATTTCATTATTTGTAATATTTCACTTAAATAGCAAGAAATTTTAACACATGAGAGTACTCACAAGGTCAAAGGTGCATGTACAGCTTCCCATATTAGGTGTAATACCACCATTGATTTTCCCCTATTAGTCTTTGTTAAATTTGCACTTTTCAAAAAATTGTGCAGAATTTATCTTTGTTTCAAATAAAGAAATACTTGGCATGAGTAAAGATTTATCCTGTCCAGTACTATAGAAAAAATTTCACATAACATTTCATTGCATATAAGAAAATAACCATCACTGGAAGTTAACCAATCAAATTTTCCCCCTTTTTTAACCTGTGTACAAGCTTTAGTAACCATGTAACCTCAAGTTTCCAAAATATTCTATAGAAACCCCAAATAAAGAAATAATGGTGCTTTGAAATACCCAAGATATATGTTTATGACTCAGAAATGTTTTACTGCAATGAAATGTAGGATCAATTACCTACAACTGTCAAATTCAAGGGAATATTTTGTTTCGACCTATATTCGTATGCAACCGGATGTGACGTATTATGATTTGGTGGTATTACACCTAAAGAAGACTTTTTTGTTAAATAAACTGAATGTGACTTTTTTCCTTTGTAATACTGGTTATTTCAAGCATTCCTGTCAAGTTTTGTCATAATCAGTTCAATAGTTTGAGAAAAATCTAGTATGATGTAAGACGACATTTACAGCGATTCGAGCAAAATTTCTTCGAAAAAACCAAGCCGCATCATGATAGAATATAGTGTGGACCAATAAATGATCAAATATTTATCTCATCTGCCTACAAACAGTTGAATATGATACAAAAGATGACTTTAGGATGATAAATACTACTAATGGACCTCTTTGTCTTCCTTTAAGGTCTCTTTTGGTCCATTTATACCTCTCATTTCCTCAAAATTTCTACTTTTTAGGCCAATAAATAAAAATTTTGGGGTAACTTTCACTCATTTATGATTGAAATGTTATTATAAATGATTAATTGAAGTATTCAAGCTGAATGAACTATCCGTATAAAAGTTTGCTGTCTCCAAGGAGGTTTCAATAAGTCCTTACGTAAAACTTAAATTTACGCCGCGTTCCAGAGAGGGACATACAATACTTCTTTTCTGGTGAATAATTTGTTGTTACTGCTTTAAAAATAATTTCATTTACTTAAAACTATATATTTATTAAAGTATTTCTTAGGAAGAAAAATCTAGTATAGCAGAATATAAGAAATAAGGAGAAAAAGCTCCCCAAAACTCTAAGTATGGCTTGATCTGTCAACTAATATTCATGGTAAAGTCCTATTTCAAGGAAATTTTCTCATAAAATGTATTTTGGAGACTCAATCCACTCAGAATATTTCATTATTTGTAATATTTCACTTAAATAGCAAGAAATTTTAACACATGAGAGTACTCACAAGGTCAAAGGTGCATGTACAGCTTCCCATATTAGGTGTAATACCACCATTGATTTTCCCCTATTAGTCTTTGTTAAATTTGCACTTTTCAAAAAAATGTGCAGAATTTATCTTTGTTTCAAATAAAGAAATACTTGGCATGAGTAAAGATTTATCCTGTCCAGTACTATAGAAAAAATTTCACATCACATTTCATTGCATATAAGAAAATAACCATCACTGGAAGTTAACCAATCAAATTTTCCCCCTTTTTTAACCTGTGTACAAGCTTTAGTAACCATGTAACCTCAAGTTTCCAAAATATTCTATAGAAACCCCAAATAAAGAAATAATGGTGCTTTGAAATACCCAAGATATATGTTTATGACTCAGAAATGTTTTACTGCAATGAAATGTAGGATCAATTACCTACAACTGTCAAATTCAAGGGAATATTTTGTTTCGACCTATTTTCGTATGCAACCGGATGTGACGTATTATGATTTGGTGGTATTACACCTAAAGAAGACTTTTTTGTTAAATAAACTGAATGTGACTTTTTTCCTTTGTAATACTGGTTATTTCAAGCATTCCTGTCAAGTTTTGTCATAATCAGTTCAATAGTTTGAGAAAAAGCTAGTATGATGTAAGACGACATTTACAGCATTTCCAGCAAAATTTCTTCGAAAAAACCAAGCTGCATCATGATAGAATATAGTGTGGACTAATAAATGATCAAATATTTATCTCATCTGCCTACAAACAGTTGAATATGATACAAAAGATGACTTTAGGATGATAAATACTACTAATGGACCTCTTTGTCTTCCTTTAAGGTCTCTTTTGGTCCATTTATACCTCTCATTTCCTCAAAATTTCTACTTTTTAGGCCAATAAATAAAAAATTTGGCGTAACTTTCACTCATTTATGATTGAAATGTTATTATAAATGATTAATTGAAGTATTCAAGCTGAATGAACTATCCGTATAAAAGTTTGCTGTCTCCAAAGAGGTTTCAATAAGTCCTTACGTAAAACTTAAATTTACGCCGCGTTCCAGAGAGGGACATAAAATACTTCTTTTTTGGTGAATAATTTGTTGTTACTGCTTTAAAAATAATTTCATTTACTTAAAACTATATATTTATTAAAGTATTTCTTAGGAAAAAAATTCTAGTATAGCAGAATATAAGAAATAAGGAGAAAAAGCTCCCCAAAACTCTAAGTATGGCTTGTTCTGTCAACTTATATTCATGGTAAAGTCCTATTTCAAGGAAATTTTCTCATAAAATGTATTTTGGAGACTCAATCCACTCAGAATATTTCATTATTTGTAATATTTCAATTAAATAGCAAGAAATTTTAACACATGAGAGTACTCACAAGGTCAAAGGTGCATGTACAGCTTCCCATATTAGGTGTAATACCACCATTGATTTTCCCCTATTAGTCTTTGTTAAATTTGCACTTTTCAAAACATTGTGCAGAATTTATCTTTGTTTCAAATAAAGAAATACTTGGCATGAGTAAAGATTTATCCTGTCCAGTACTATAGAAAAAATTTCACATCACATTTCATTGCATATAAGAAAATAACCATCACTGGAAGTTAACCAATCAAATTTTCCCCCTTTTTTAACCTGTGTACAAGCTTTAGTAACCATGTAACCTCAAGTTTCCAAAATATTCTATAGAAACCCCAAATAAAGAAATAATGGTGCTTTGAAATACCCAAGATATATGTTTATGACTCAGAAATGTTTTACTGCAATGAAATGTAGGATCAATTACCTACAACTGTCAAATTCAAGGGAATATTTTGTTTCGACCTATTTTCGTATGCAACCGGATGTGACGTATTATGATTTGGTGGTATTACACCTAAAGAAGACTTTTTTGTTAAATAAACTGAATGTGACTTTTTTCCTTTGTAATACTGGTTATTTCAAGCATTCCTGTCAAGTTTTGTCATAATCAGTTCAATAGTTTGAGAAAAATCTAGTATGATGTAAGACGACATTTACAGCGATTCGAGCAAAATTTCTTCGAAAAAACCAAGCCGCATCATGATAGAATATAGTGTGGACCAATAAATGATCAAATATTTATCTCATCTGCCTACAAACAGTTGAATATGATACAAAAGATGACTTTAGGATGATAAATACTACTAATGGACCTCTTTGTCTTCCTTTAAGGTCTCTTTTGGTCCATTTATACCTCTCATTTCCTCAAAATTTCTACTTTTTAGGCCAATAAATAAAAATTTTGGGGTAACTTTCACTCATTTATGATTGAAATGTTATTATAAATGATTAATTGAAGTATTCAAGCTGAATGAACTATCCGTATAAAAGTTTGCTGTCTCCAAGGAGGTTTCAATAAGTCCTTACGTAAAACTTAAATTTACGCCGCGTTCCAGAGAGGGACATACAATACTTCTTTTCTGGTGAATAATTTGTTGTTACTGCTTTAAAAATAATTTCATTTACTTAAAACTATATATTTATTAAAGTATTTCTTAGGAAGAAAAATCTAGTATAGCAGAATATAAGAAATAAGGAGAAAAAGCTCCCCAAAACTCTAAGTATGGCTTGATCTGTCAACTAATATTCATGGTAAAGTCCTATTTCAAGGAAATTTTCTCATAAAATGTATTTTGGAGACTCAATCCACTCAGAATATTTCATTATTTGTAATATTTCACTTAAATAGCAAGAAATTTTAACACATGAGAGTACTCACAAGGTCAAAGGTGCATGTACAGCTTCCCATATTAGGTGTAATACCACCATTGATTTTCCCCTATTAGTCTTTGTTAAATTTGCACTTTTCAAAAAAATGTGCAGAATTTATCTTTGTTTCAAATAAAGAAATACTTGGCATGAGTAAAGATTTATCCTGTCCAGTACTATAGAAAAAATTTCACATCACATTTCATTGCATATAAGAAAATAACCATCACTGGAAGTTAACCAATCAAATTTTCCCCCTTTTTTAACCTGTGTACAAGCTTTAGTAACCATGTAACCTCAAGTTTCCAAAATATTCTATAGAAACCCCAAATAAAGAAATAATGGTGCTTTGAAATACCCAAGATATATGTTTATGACTCAGAAATGTTTTACTGCAATGAAATGTAGGATCAATTACCTACAACTGTCAAATTCAAGGGAATATTTTGTTTCGACCTATTTTCGTATGCAACCGGATGTGACGTATTATGATTTGGTGGTATTACACCTAAAGAAGACTTTTTTGTTAAATAAACTGAATGTGACTTTTTTCCTTTGTAATACTGGTTATTTCAAGCATTCCTGTCAAGTTTTGTCATAATCAGTTCAATAGTTTGAGAAAAAGCTAGTATGATGTAAGACGACATTTACAGCATTTCCAGCAAAATTTCTTCGAAAAAACCAAGCTGCATCATGATAGAATATAGTGTGGACTAATAAATGATCAAATATTTATCTCATCTGCCTACAAACAGTTGAATATGATACAAAAGATGATTTTAGGATGATAAATACTACTAATGGACCTCTTTGTCTTCCTTTAAGGTCTCTTTTGGTCCATTTATACCTCTCATTTCCTCAAAATTTCTACTTTTTAGGCCAATAAATAAAAAATTTGGCGTAACTTTCACTCATTTATGATTGAAATGTTATTATAAATGATTAATTGAAGTATTCAAGCTGAATGAACTATCCGTATAAAAGTTTGCTGTCTCCAAAGAGGTTTCAATAAGTCCTTACGTAAAACTTAAATTTACGCCGCGTTCCAGAGAGGGACATAAAATACTTCTTTTTTGGTGAATAATTTGTTGTTACTGCTTTAAAAATAATTTCATTTACTTAAAACTATATATTTATTAAAGTATTTCTTAGGAAAAAAATTCTAGTATAGCAGAATATAAGAAATAAGGAGAAAAAGCTCCCCAAAACTCTAAGTATGGCTTGTTCTGTCAACTTATATTCATGGTAAAGTCCTATTTCAAGGAAATTTTCTCATAAAATGTATTTTGGAGACTCAATCCACTCAGAATATTTCATTATTTGTAATATTTCACTTAAATAGCAAGAAATTTTAACACATGAGAGTACTCACAAGGTCAAAGGTGCATGTACAGCTTCCCATATTAGGTGTAATACCACCATTGATTTTCCCCTATTAGTCTTTGTTAAATTTGCACTTTTCAAAACATTGTGCAGAATTTATCTTTGTTTCAAATAAAGAAATACTTGGCATGAGTAAAGATTTATCCTGTCCAGTACTATAGAAAAAATTTCACATCACATTTCATTGCATATAAGAAAATAACCATCACTGGAAGTTAACCAATCAAATTTTCCCCCTTTTTTAACCTGTGTACAAGCTTTAGTAACCATGTAACCTCAAGTTTCCAAAATATTCTATAGAAACCCCAAATAAAGAAATAATGGTGCTTTGAAATACCCAAGATATATGTTAATGACTCAGAAATGTTTTACTGCAATGAAATGTAGGATCAATTACCTACAACTGTCAAATTCAAGGGAATATTTTGTTTCGACCTATTTTCGTATGCAACCGGATGTGACGTATTATGATTTGGTGGTATTACACCTAAAGAAGACTTTTTTGTTAAATAAACTGAATGTGACTTTTTTCCTTTGTAATACTGGTTATTTCAAGCATTCCTGTCAAGTTTTGTCATAATCAGTTCAATAGTTTGAGAAAAAGCTAGTATGATGTAAGACGACATTTACAGCATTTCCAGCAAAATTTCTTCGAAAAAACCAAGCTGCATCATGATAGAATATAGTGTGGACTAATAAATGATTAAATATTTATCTCATCTGCCTACAAACAGTTGAATATGATACAAAAGATGACTTTAGGATGATAAATACTACTAATGGACCTCTTTGTCTTCCTTTAAGGTCTCTTTTGGTCCATTTATACCTCTCATTTCCTCAAAATTTCTACTTTTTAGGCCAATAAATAAAAAATTTGGCGTAACTTTCACTCATTTATGATTGAAATGTTATTATAAATGATTAATTGAAGTATTCAAGCTGAATGAACTATCCGTATAAAAGTTTGCTGTCTCCAAAGAGGTTTCAATAAGTCCTTACGTAAAACTTAAATTTACGCCGCGTTCCAGAGAGGGACATAAAATACTTCTTTTTTGGTGAATAATTTGTTGTTACTGCTTTAAAAATAATTTCATTTACTTAAAACTATATATTTATTAAAGTATTTCTTAGGAAAAAAATTCTAGTATAGCAGAATATAAGAAATAAGGAGAAAAAGCTCCCCAAAACTCTAAGTATGGCTTGTTCTGTCAACTTATATTCATGGTAAAGTCCTATTTCAAGGAAATTTTCTCATAAAATGTATTTTGGAGACTCAATCCACTCAGAATATTTCATTATTTGTAATATTTCACTTAAATAGCAAGAAATTTTAACACATGAGAGTACTCACAAGGTCAAAGGTGCATGTACAGCTTCCCATATTAGGTGTAATACCACCATTGATTTTCCCCTATTAGTCTTTGTTAAATTTGCACTTTTCAAAACATTGTGCAGAATTTATCTTTGTTTCAAATAAAGAAATACTTGGCATGAGTAAAGATTTATCCTGTCCAGTACTATAGAAAAAATTTCACATCACATTTCATTGCATATAAGAAAATAACCATCACTGGAAGTTAACCAATCAAATTTTCCCCCTTTTTTAACCTGTGTACAAGCTTTAGTAACCATGTAACCTCAAGTTTCCAAAATATTCTATAGAAACCCCAAATAAAGAAATAATGGTGCTTTGAAATACCCAAGATATATGTTTATGACTCAGAAATGTTTTACTGCAATGAAATGTAGGATCAATTACCTACAACTGTCAAATTCAAGGGAATATTTTGTTTCGACCTATTTTCGTATGCAACCGGATGTGACGTATTATGATTTGGTGGTATTACACCTAAAGAAGACTTTTTTGTTAAATAAACTGAATGTGACTTTTTTCCTTTGTAATACTGGTTATTTCAAGCATTCCTGTCAAGTTTTGTCATAATCAGTTCAATAGTTTGAGAAAAAGCTAGTATGATGTAAGACGACATTTACAGCATTTCCAGCAAAATTTCTTCGAAAAAACCAAGCTGCATCATGATAGAATATAGTGTGGACTAATAAATGATCAAATATTTATCTCATCTGCCTACAAACAGTTGAATATGATACAAAAGATGACTTTAGGATGATAAATACTACTAATGGACCTCTTTGTCTTCCTTTAAGGTCTCTTTTGGTCCATTTATACCTCTCATTTCCTCAAAATTTCTACTTTTTAGGCCAATAAATAAAAAAATTGGGGTAACTTTCACTCATTTATGATTGAAATGTTATTATAAATGATTAATTGAAGTATTGAAGCTGAATGAACTATCCGTATAAAAGTTTGCTGTCTCCAAATAGGTTTCAATAAGTCCTTACGTAAAACTTAAATTTACGCCGCGTTCCAGAGAGGGACATAAAATACTTCTTTTTTGGTGAATAATTTGTTGTTACTGCTTTAAAAATAATTTCATTTACTTAAAACTATATATTTATTAAAGTATTTCTTAGGAAAAAAATTCTAGTATAGCAGAATATAAGAAATAAGGAGAAAAAGCTCCCCAAAACTCTAAGTATGGCTTGTTCTGTCAACTTATATTCATGGTAAAGTCCTATTTCAAGGAAATTTTCTCATAAAATGTATTTTGGAGACTCAATCCACTCAGAATATTTCATTATTTGTAATATTTCACTTAAATAGCAAGAAATTTTAACACATGAGAGTACTCACAAGGTCAAAGGTGCATGTACAGCTTCCCATATTAGGTGTAATACCACCATTGATTTTCCCCTATTAGTCTTTGTTAAATTTGCACTTTTCAAAACATTGTGCAGAATTTATCTTTGTTTCAAATAAAGAAATACTTGGCATGAGTAAAGATTTATCCTGTCCAGTACTATAGAAAAAATTTCACATCACATTTCATTGCATATAAGAAAATAACCATCACTGGAAGTTAACCAATCAAATTTTCCCCCTTTTTTAACCTGTGTACAAGCTTTAGTAACCATGTAACCTCAAGTTTCCAAAATATTCTATAGAAACCCCAAATAAAGAAATAATGGTGCTTTGAAATACCCAAGATATATGTTTATGACTCAGAAATGTTTTACTGCAATGAAATGTAGGATCAATTACCTACAACTGTCAAATTCAAGGGAATATTTTGTTTCGACCTATTTTCGTATGCAACCGGATGTGACGTATTATGATTTGGTGGTATTACACCTAAAGAATACTTTTTTGTTAAATAAACTGAATGTGACTTTTTTCCTTTGTAATACTGGTTATTTCAAGCATTCCTGTCAAGTTTTGTCATAATCAGTTCAATAGTTTGAGAAAAAGCTAGTATGATGTAAGACGACATTTACAGCATTTTCAGCAAAATTTCTTCGAAAAAACCAAGCTGCATCATGATAGAATATAGTGTGGACTAATAAATGATCAAATATTTATCTCATCTGCCTACAAACAGTTGAATATGATACAAAAGATGACTTTAGGATGATAAATACTACTAATGGACCTCTTTGTCTTCCTTTAAGGTCTCTTTTGGTCCATTTATACCTCTCATTTCCTCAAAATTTCTACTTTTTAGGCCAATAAATAAAAAATTTGGGGTAACTTTCACTCATTTATGATTGAAATGTTATTATAAATGATTAATTGAAGTATTCAAGCTGAATGAACTATCCGTATAAAAGTTTGCTGTCTCCAAGGAGGTTTCAATAAGTCCTTACGTAAAACTTAAATTTACGCCGCGTTCCAGAGAGGGACATAAAATACTTCTTTTTTGGTGAATAATTTGTTGTTACTGCTTTAAAAATAATTTCATTTACTTAAAACTATATATTTATTAAAGTATTTCTTAGGAAAAAAAATCTAGTATAGCAGAATATAAGAGATAAGGAGAAAAAGCTCCCCAAAACTCTAAGTATGGCTTGTTCTGTCAACTAATATTCATGGTAAAGTCCTATTTCAAGGAAATTTTCTCATAAAATGTATTTTGGAGACTCAATCCACTCAGAATATTTCATTATTTGTAATATTTCACTTAAATAGCAAGAAATTTTAACACATGAGCGTACTCACAAGGTCAAAGGTGCATGTACAGCTTCCCATAAAGAAGACTTTTTTGTTAACTAAACTGAATGTGACTTTTTTCCTTTGTAATACTGGTTATTTCAAGCATTCCTGTCAAGTTTTGTCATAATCAGTTCAATAGTTTGAGAAAAATCTAGTATAATGTAAGACGACATTTACAGCGATTCGAGCAAAATTTCTTCGAAAAATCCAAACCAAGCCGCATCATGATAGAATATAGTGTGGACCAATAAATGATCAAATATTTATCTCATCTGCCTACAAACAGTTGAATATGATACAAAAGATGACTTTAGGATGATAAATACTACTAATGGACCTCTTTGTCTACCTTTAAGGTCTCTTTTGGTCCATTTATACCTCTCATTTCCTCAAAATTTCTACTTTTTAGGCCAATAAATAAAAATTTTTGGGTAACTTTCACTCATTTATGATTGAAATGTTATTATAAATGATTAATTGAAGTATTCAAGCTGAATGAACTATCCGTATAAAAGTTTGCTGTCTCCAAGGAGGTTTCAATAAGTCCTTACGTAAAACTTAAATTTACGCCGCGTTCCAGAGAGGGACATACAATACTTCTTTTTTGGTGAATAATTTGTTGTTACTGCTTTAAAAATAATTTCATTTACTTAAAACTATATATTTATTAAAGTATTTCTTAGGAAGAAAAATCTAGTATAGCAGAATATAAGAAATAAGGAGAAAAAGCTCCCCAAAACTCTAAGTATGGCTTGTTCTGTCAACTAATATTCATGGTAAAGTCCTATTTCAAGGAAATTTTCTCATAAAATGTATTTTGGAGACTCAATCCACTCAGAATATTTCATTATTTGTAATATTTCACTTAAATAGCAAGAAATTTTAACACATGAGAGTACTCACAAGGTCAAAGGTGCATGTACAGCTTCCCATATTAGGTGTAATACCACCATTGATTTTCCCCTATTAGAGATTTCCAATAAAATGACCTACGTACCTAACTCGACGTACGCACGTAACGGGACCGGTTATTGCTAACCTATTAATTTTGTTAAATGCGTCATTCAAATTTTATCTAAGTATTCCTAAAATATAAAATCCCTTCAGGATAAATTTTATCAATATCAAGTATTTCTGAGATGATGAAAAACGAAAGAAATCATGATTTTTATATATCACGTGATTATTGAGATTCCCGCCAAAACTTCACTGTCATAAGACCACGTATATACACGTATCTTTACCTATCATACGATTGATTTGAGTTGTCTTTCATGGTTTTGACCATGACTTTGTTTTTTTATATACTTTGCAAATGAACCTTTTATTATTTAATATTTGACGTGCTTTTATTTGTCTTAATCAGATTGGTGTCCCTTTTTCTTTTCGTCTCTTAATGTTTTATAATATCTAATTTCCTTGGGTATTTATTATATGACAGAGATTTTTCTAGCCATTTTAGAAATATCGAATTCAAAGTGTTAGTCAGAATTTGTCTCTGTTAAAGTTGATAACGGGATTGCATCATACTTTATTGAGCATCATTTCAAACGATCTATTCTTCTGCAGTTAATCTTGTTTATTTACAATCTCCGATTTTTTTCCAAGGGAAAACGTTCGACAAAGGGATGTGTATATTTAAAAATAATTAATATAGGTCTTGTACTTCTTTAAATTTTAATAGTTGACATACACTTTTCTTTCAAATAAAAGTCAACTAACATTAAAAAAAAAAAGAATTTTGTAATTAATAATGATATATATAAATAAATTTGAACACCAATTCGTTATATAGATTGTAATTTGGAAGGTGTACTGGATTTACAATTGATGACTAATCTGCATATAAACATTGACCGCTGTGGATAGTAAAATATCAATTAATAGTTCATAGTAAATGGGTTAAAAAAATGTCCTGTCCCAGGTATATCTCTGATTAAAAGTGGACGAGAATGTCAATTTATATACTTGTTACACTTTTAAGACAACTATATTGCCACTTCAGTCTTTACAGTAATTTTCTTTTCAAAATGTACTTTTAATAAGTAAGGCTTGATATTGTCATAGTTGTTTTTGGATTAAGACAACTCTTACTAATCCAATTAGAAGTGGATTCTAAAACTATTACATGTTGATTGAGTTAAGCAAAAATATTTAGTTTCAATTTTTGTCTAGCATTAGAGGTATATATTTATATATAAAAGTTAAACTCTACGACATATCCATGCATATGATCACCATTGAAGGTGATACACGGCTGAAAACACATTTTATATCAATTATTACTTTGAATATGTATATATGTGTAAACCAAGCTCTCTGAAGGAAGGTTTTTACAGGTTGTTCTTATGTTGTGCTGTTGCACCACTGTCCCGGGCTTAGGGGGCGGGGGTTGAGCACTCATTCTTTATGTGCCTGTCCCATGTCAGGAGCCTGTGGTTCACTTGTTGTCGTTGGTTCATATCTGTTATATTTGTTTTTCGTAACTTGTTTTGTTTTAAATCAGGCCGGTAGTTTTCTCAATTGAATTGTTTCATATTTTTCAAGTTGGTTCCTTTAAAAGTCGACTACACGGTATGGATTTTTCTAATTGATGAAGGCCGTACGGTTGCATATCATTGCTTTCATCAACTTCATTTCTTATTGGCAATCATACTATATCTCCTTATTTTTTTGTTATTCTTTTTAACTAAATACGTTTAATATTCTCAGGTAATTTAACATTTAAGAATCAGCTTTCAGTACCTGGGGGTACTTTAAGATCGGTACTCTGTGTCCTTCATCATAAAATGTAATTGTTTTGGGCTTAATTCAATATTGATTAGTTGAGCTATTTCCAACTGAATTTTACAGGGTTTTTTTTCTTATATTGTGCTGTCACACCAGAGTGTTGAGCGCTGGTAATCAGGCCAAATTATATATAGGCTTTCCCAAGTCAGATGCTTTCAATTCAGTGGATGTCGTTGGTTACTCCTGTCATTTTTGTGTTAATTTTACTCTTGTAAAAATGTTTATTTTCGTTTGAAAAGTTTACATTTTTCAAAGTCAATGCTCTTATATACTAGTATCTGATAATACGGTATGAGTATTTGCTTATTGTTGACGACAGCACGAGCCACTGTAGTCGTAATTCACACCGTTTGGACTCTGTTTGATAGTTTGACCCCAGGAGTGTAAGGAATAAATCGAAAAAAGAATGCATGCTAAGCATACTAATGCTTTTGAAGAGAAAATTGAAAATAGTTGTTGAACGGACAAACTGGCGGACGGATAGACAGGGTGATTGTAATATGAGTGCGGGTACCAGTGGATGATCCAGAAATTTTCATAAGGGATGCCCATTGACTGCCTGAGAGGGGCCCACTCCAGTCATGCTTCATTGATTTCCTAAATAATCAACCAAACTTCTCCCCCAAAAGGGGGGGGGGGCTCTGAAAAACCCTCTAAATCCGCCTCTGGGTACAATATTTTGTCAGTGTATGTATCTTAGATGCTAGTGGTAAGGAAGTCTGGATCAAAACGGGGTAATCTTTACTTGTTAAAAAACATTTTTTACTATTTAGAATAATAATTGCATGCCTACTGGATATTAGTACAATAGCAAGTCACAAGGATAATGGAAGCTGTGAAACACCATTTTACAATAAAAACTAAGCTTTTTGATACAAAGAAACAAGGAGAAAAATCAAACAAATTATGGATCAAAAAAAGATATCAAAACAAAACAAGTGTTGCTAGAATAATAATATATGCACTTAAAGCATAACATATATAAACAGGTTTTTATTAAATATGGAATTGACTGGTAGCAGGCCTGCCTCGATTACGGGTTCAATCATTTTGTTGGACAATTCGATCCAGCGAATCGCTACCATTTCATCATCCTTAATATATATGTTATTATTGTCGCTGGATATAAGACATACATCAGTATCATCATCATCATAAGTATTATAGCTTGAGGCTTAATCTTCGTCGTGTTTATTATAGCTTGTAAGTTTTATAGCTTGAGGCTAAATTCTTATCTGATATTTTAGCCAATTTATGTCGAGAACTTATTTTATGCATGCATCTCTTCGCTACATAATTTTTATAAATGTCCAAGTTACAGCCAATAGAGATCATAGAAGTATGTTTATCAAATGATCATGTCTACTCATAATTAAAACAGTATGAAAGGGATTGACTCGTCCGACTAAAACGAAGCACAAAAACAGCAATTACTAGTATTTCAAAATAAACTCCATGTACCGATCTTAGAGTATTCACAGCTACTGAACACTATCTTAAAAACAACTACAACTAAAAAATACAGAATAATTATCAAGTCTAGAATATTAATCAATTATTTCGTACTGTTACACCACTTTATTAGGTAAGTGGGCCCGTTAATGTTTAACTCCGCCACATTATGTATGGATGTGACTGTCCTAAGTAAGGAGCCTGTAATTCAGTGGTTATCATTTGTTGCTGTGCTTTCGTTCATTTTTTTGTACATTAATTAGGACGTTAGTTTTATCGTTTTTGTTGTTTTACATTTGTCATTTTGTGGCCACTTATAGCTGACTATTCGGTATGGGCTTTGCTCATTGTTGAAGGTCGTACGGTGGCCTATAGTTGTTAATTTCTGTGTCATTTGGTCTCTTGTGAAGAGTTGTCTCATTGGTAATCATACTTCATCTACTTTTTTGTACATATGATCACAAATTAAGTAAAAAAGTACATAAGCACTCTAGAAAAGCAAGACCTTGTGTCACGTCAAAAGCACAGAGTGTCTGTAGGACCATTAGTGTTCATAACTGTATAGCAGAATATATGTAGTTTCTATAAAATGTAATGATAATTTATCAGTAAAAGGTACATGATTATTTGTTAGTGGGATTATATATAACTAAATAAATGAATATTTATATTAAAAGAAACATCAGAAACAAGAATAAGTGTCCATTAGATTACACGCCAGTATCACATTTCCGTGTTAAGTGAGCTCACTGTCCAGGAAAAAATCCAATTCAGTATGTAGTCTTAAACTTTTAAATCTCGTGCGAGATGTCTAATGTTCAAACATTGTTGTTTTTAAAACGTATTCATCAAATTCAAACGACAATCATTTAATTTTTTTTTGTGCTATACAATTTGTGATTATGGCCAGATCCAAGATATTTGAAAGAGGGCGTAGTTCCCGATAATTGAATTAATACTGCCGAGGAAGCAACGCGAAAAAAAATGGAAGATTTTATACTAAACATTTGTATAGATAACGTGGAAAATGTGAGATGTTCAAAATTACTTTGCGATCAAAAGGGGGGAGTACGCCCTCTACCCCTGTATCCGCGAATGCACGTTTAGGTATAATACATGATCAAAACCTCGTCCCATGCATTATTATAGTTAAAGACTAAAAAGTACTTTTTGATAAATGTATCAATGATATGAATTTCTGCCCACGTCTAATTATATAGAAAAACATTTTTTTTTAAAATTAGTCGCGTACACCTTTTACATTCGGGTGTGTTTGAATCCACTTTTAAACGTTAAAACTTATTAAAACAAAAAAAGAGATAACCTTCTCGCTTCGGATTTCATTATTTTAATATTTTCATGCTAATAGTTTACTTGGTAGTTTTTAAAATTCATATGTTGAGAAGAACTGAAATATGGGTCAAGTGAAATGATGGGTGTATTTGATTACAAGTTGCTAGCTTATTTATTCCATTAAAATATTTTTGTCAATAAAATCATTAAACATTTAATGACAAAATATTTAAAGATTAAAAAAAGTAGTTGGGGTTGATTTTTACATTAAATCTATATCAGCAAAAAATGCGTGTTCACAGAGCAAAAAATGCATGCAGTGTATGCTCCCCTCCGTCATGCTTCGATGCAATAGGACGATATACGTTCAGTTAGGTCGGTTATGTCGAGTAAAGTCATTTTGTTGGAAATCTCTATTAGTCTTTGTTAAATTTGCACTTTTCAAAAAATTGTGCAGAATTTATCTTTGTTTCAAATAAAGAAATACTTGGCATGAGTAAAGATTTATCCTGTCCAGTACTATAGAAAAAATTTCACATAACATTTCATTGCATATAAGAAAATAATTATCACTGGAAGTTAACCAATCAAATTTTCCCCCTTTTTTAACCTGTGAACAAGCTTTAGTAACCATGTAACCTCAAGTTTCCAAAATATTCTATAGAAACCCCAAATAAAGAAATAATGGTGCTTTGAAATACCCAAGATATATGTTTATGACTCAGAAATGTTTTACTGCAATGAAATGTAGGATCAATTACCTACAACTGTCAAATTCAAGGGAATATTTTTTTTCGACCTATTTTCGTATGCAACCGGATGTGACGTATTATGATTTGGTGGTATTACACCTAAAGAAGACTTTTTTGTTAAATAAACTGAATGTGACTTTTTTCCTTTGTAATACTGGTTATTTCAAGCATTCCTGTCAAGTTTTGTCATAATCAGTTCAATAGTTTGAGAAAAATCTAGTATAATGTAAGACGACATTTACAGCGATTCGAGCAAAATTTCTTCGAAAAATCCAAACCAAGCCGCATCATGATAGAATATAGTGTGGACCAATAAATGATCAAATATTTATCTCATCTGCCTACAAACAGTTGAATATGATACAAAAGATGACTTTAGGATGATAAATACTACTAATGGACCTCTTTGTCTTCCTGATAGGGTCTCTTTTGGTCCATTTATACCTCTCATTTCCTCAAAATTTCTACTTTTTAGGCCAATAAATAAAAATTTTGGGGCAACTTTCACTCATTTATGATTGAAATGTTATTATAAATGATTAATTGAAGTATTCAAGCTGAATGAACTATCCGTATAAAAGTTTGCTGTCTCCAAGGAGGTTTCAATAAGTCCTTACGTAAAACTTAAATTTACGCCGCGTTCCAGAGAGGGACATAACATACTTCTTTTTTGGTGAATAATTTGTTGTTACTGCTTTAAAAATAATTTCATTTACTTAAAACCATATATTTATTAAAGTATTTCTTAGGAAAAAAATTCTAGTATAGCAGAATATAAGAAATAAGGAGAAAAAGCTTCCCAAAACTCTAAGTATGGCTTGTTCTGTCAACTAATATTCATGGTAAAGTCCTATTTCAAGGAAATTTTCTCATAAAATGTATTTTGGAGACTCAATCCACTCAGAATATTTCATTATTTGTAATATTTCACTTAAATAGCAAGAAATTTTAACACATGAGAGTACTCACAAGGTCAAAGGTGCATGTACAGCTTCCCATATTAGGTGTAATACCACCATTGATTTTCCCCTATTAGTCTTTGTTAAATTTGCACTTTTCAAAAAATTGTGCAGAATTTATCTTTGTTTCAAATAAAGAAATACTTGGCATGAGTAAAGATTTATCCTGTCCAGTACTATAGAAAAAATTTCACATAACATTTCATTGCATATAAGAAAATAATTATCACTGGAAGTTAACCAATCAAATTTTCCCCCTTTTTTAACCTGTGTACAAGCTTTAGTAACCATGTAACCTCAAGTTTCCAAAATATTCTATAGAAACCCCAAATAAAGAAATAATGGTGCTTTGAAATACCCAAGATATATGTTTATGACTCAGAAATGTTTTACTGCAATGAAGTGTAGGATCAATTACCTACAACTGTCAAATTCAAGGGAATATTTAACTCGAATAATTCAAGCCCTTACCGCCTCCGATTCTCTGCACCTTTCGAGGGCTTGAATTCTTCATGATCATTGGACGCGTCACCAGCCCTGTCGCTGAGAGGGCCCAATCAAATCGCAGGTCATTATAATTATGCATGATTGTGCGCAGAACACACTTCCGTAGTTTCCGGTTATTGAATTCAAAACAAAAACATGGACATCTTTGAAGCTTTACAAGACCTAGAAGCCAAATATGACTTTATATTTAAAGAAAAACAAAAGCTCGCTATTACATCTATATTTGACTGTCAGGATACCTTTGTAGTTCTGCCAACTGGTTACGGCAAGTCCAAAATTTATTCACATTTGCCAGAATTGTACGAACTTGTAACCCACGTCAAAGGCACAGTGTTAGTTATATCACCAATTCAAGCCCTTATGATAGACCAGGTTACCAAACTTGAAAACAATGGTGTTAGTGCTACATTCGTTGGAGAAAAGCAAACAGACAAAAGTATTCCGGCACGAATTATTGAGGGTGAATTCTCCATTGTGTTTTCCTCTCCTGAAGCAGTATTGAATAAAGGTCCATGGCGGAGATGTACTACACAAGGTGTATTCCATGAGAATTTGAAGGCAGTTGTTATAGATGAGGCTCACTGTATAACACAATGGTAATTTTTTGATATTAATATATTATGTGTATTGATCTACAGTTTTTTTTTTTATTAAACTATGGAGGCAACAATTTTGTATGTCATAAAATCAATAAGGAGATGTGGCCATGATATATTTGCCAATGAGACAACAATAGCTATCCACCTGAGCTCATATGATATGGATATTAGAAATTATAGACAACCGTACAGCTTTCAACAATTAGAAAATACCCATGCCCTATAGGCAGCCATAAAAGGCCCTCACAAGAAAAATATGTCACCTGAACAATTCAATTGAGAAAACTAATAATGACTAAATTTATAATAAAACAATTATGAAAAACAAATATGGCAGACATGTACTAACAACAACAACATAAAGTTTGTGTTGGGTTTCTGGGTTTAAACACGTTGGTGCCTGGGACACTGGTGTTATAGCACAATATGATTTAACAGATTTAAAATTTATTTTTGAAACTATAAAATTACATTGAAAAAAAGTAATATGTTCAGAAAAAATACAGAGTCAGATGTTGAGACCTTGTCAGACTTTAATAAAAAAATATGTGTACATAAACAATAATTAAAACGCTTTCCAATACATGTAGATTGGTTGTCTTGAAATGGAAAAAAGGAGATGTGTGTATGATTCAATTAATGCAGTAAGAAGAATGTCAGTCTATTTCTAAACATTATATTTTTCTTTTTTTGCTATTTTAGGGGTGGTGAATTTCGCAAGGAGTATAGTCATCTTGGAGAACTTCGATCTGTTGTGCCCAAAAAACAACTTTTGTAACTTTAACAGCAACTGCAACAAGATCAATAAAGAAAGACATTATGAAAACACTTGATATGGACATCAAAAGAACAAGCATTATTTCCGTGATACCAGAAAGACCAAATTTATCATATTATGTGCAAAAAAGTAGTAAGAATTTGGCAGATTTAGACTGGCTAATTAACGATCTACTTAAATTTGAAAAATCCACCAAAAAGACAATCATATATTGCAGAAATATTGTTTCTTGTTCCAATTTGTATGAGTATTTCAGACTATCATTAGATGACAGAAGTGAATCTCTAGATGATAGATTGATAGGAATGTTTCACCGTTCAACTGCTGATATCAATAAAAGTCATGTGCTTGATGAGTTTCAGAAACTTGACAGTTCTCTGCGTGTTGTTTTTGCTACCATTGCGTTTGGAATGGGTATAGACATTCCTGACATTGAGCGTGTCATTCACTGGGGAGGGCCACGAGGTCTAGAGCAATTCTCACAGGAAAGTGGCAGGGCAGGCAGAGATGGTCGCTCAGCCGTATCAGTTATTTACTTCCGTGGATATGACTTGGCTAAGGGAAACTGTTCAGAAGAAGTGCGAGAATTTTGTAAGACTGAAGACTGTTTAAGGAATACTTTGTGTGCATACTTTCAATAAGATACTAGTGGTTATAGCGTTATAAAGCCTGATCCTCCTTGTACATGCTGTAGTAACTGCAAATTAAAGTGTGTCTGTGGATTCTGTAGTGAAAGCCAATTTCTAGGTAGTGAATTAGATAACTTGTCGGTTCTTGATGAAGACTTAAACACTGGTATTAAAAGAGATCTTACTCTTGAACAACGACGATAACTTCGTGAAAACTTATTAGACTACACAGAATGTCTTATTGAAGAAGAAAGTGAACTTTCAAGTGAGTTAGAGGACTTTGCTTTAGACCACATTGTAAAAAATGCACCATATTTGTTATGTGAAGATGATGTCATATCTCTAGGACTTGTTAGCCCCGAGCTTGCTGCAGATATTTTAACACTTATTGATGAAGTCTAAGTACATACAGTGATTTAGGGCCATACTTACATGACTTATGTCAAAATATTGCATGAAAATTGTTGTAGAAATGCAACATACAACATGTACAATGTATTTTCAAAAACTCAACCAAGTTTTAAAAAGAATTTTTTTTATCATGTACATCTACCTGTAGATGTTCAATTTTTAATGCTCAGATACATGTACATGTATGTACAACTGAACATGTGAGATCTCCGACATTAAGAAAAATACTGAGTTGATTAGTCATATTTTAAGTTCAATGTATCATAAACATTTGTCATACATGTCCACATTGTCATGATTATCTGGTTTACTTTTTAAAATAAATAGAAATATTTTACAGTTATTTATTTGCACTGTCTTCTCTCATTGCCGAAATTTGTTTTGTTTTGTGCATGTTTGTTTGATTGATACTAGCAAAATGTCCAATGATATACATACATGCCTATTATTCAAGAGTATTAAGAAGTTGTCAATCAGTCCAGACATTACACATGCTACAGTAAGCTTCTACTGAGAACCTGAGATAACAGTTTTTATTTGATGTGTTTCAGAGTTTTTAGTTTTCTATGTTGTATTATGTTGGCTGCTGTTTGTCTTGATGTAATTTTTTATAATTTCTCAATGGCTTTATTAAAATATGATGTAGTATTATTGCCAATGAGAGAACTGTCCTTCAAATTTCAAATGGAGTGGATGAAAGCAACTGTACGACCTTCAACAATAAGAAAAACCCAATAAAAGGTATTTACATGAAAAATATGAAGCAATTCAATTCAAACTTACAGCCTAATTTATAACAATACAATTTACAACAAACAAAATGTAGGCCATGAAGCGATGACAACAACTGAACTTCAGGCTCCTGACTTGAGACAGGCACTTCATGAATTTGGTGGGTTTAAACAGGTTTGATGGCACCAACCTAACCTGGGAGAGTGTTGTTGGTTTTCCACCTTTTGAGTTGATTGTCCCTTTGGCATGTTTCTACTTTCTTTTCCACTAATGAAAGAAGCGGTATGGACTTTGATCATTGTTGTAGGCTGACGGTGACCTATAGTTGTTAATTTCTGTGTCATTTCGTTTCTTTAGGAGAGTTGTCTCATTGGTAATCATACCACATCTTCTTTTTTATATAGTTTCTTAAGTTTCAGTTATAGTACACCAACAAAGGTATGGAGAAAACCAACAGCCTAATTATTGTACAAAACTAGATATATCATTGAGATGGGAGCCATCTCTCTGGGCCCCGCTGTGAATAATGTGTGGTCAAAAATTTGTATCTTTATCATTGGACATGGGGTTGTCAAATGAAACCAAAGTTTTGACCTTGACCTTTGACCTAGGAAGTTGTACATAAATTATGACACACCCTCTGGTGTTGGTTTATATACATATCAAGTATAAATTAAACTTTGAAATCATAATGGTTCTCAAGATATAGAGCGGACACGATCTTTACCATAGGACATGGGGTTGTCAACTAAAACCAGAGCGGACATGATTTGTTACGGACGGACGGATAGACTGATCACTATAGGGCGGCCGCCATTTTGCGGGGCCCTAATAAGCATCAAAACCAACAGTGGAGAATTTAAACCAGCTTTACTCACGAGATCATCAACCATAACACAAAAGAACAACTAGTCTATTCATGCCCTTGATTACTGTATATTCAGAAATTTATGCTATTTTCAATTATTTTAAAAGTAATCACATGATGAAAAATTTCAAATTTAGATTGTAATATTTTTTGTGCAGCTTTCCTGATCGATAATAATTTCTGAATTTACAGTTATTAAAAACAAAAAACCTGAAACTGACAAGAAGTATAAAGAATCAAAGCATTGGAAGTTGTATTGAATTTTTATTTCAGATCTGATTAGATCAAAATAAAAAGAAATATATCATAAATAAAACTAAGCACATACATGTACAAGGTTTTGTATGTGTAATCAATACACATGTATATATCTTGGGAGGCAACTGGTTCAATATTTATATTTAAAAGGATTTTTCTATAATGGAAAGGCCTTTACAAAATTTCTAAAATACAAAAGTTATATATACAAACACAAAGACTATTAAGATAAGATAATAATTTATTAAAGGGTAACCTGTTGATTGCCTCAAATTTAACATTATAAAAAATATAACCATGTAAAGTAACCATTATCCAGTCAAAAAAAAAAGTATTAGATACTAAATCTAAACAAAGAATTCAAATGTATCACTTAATATTAAACATGCCATCGAATTCATGATTTAAATTTCTATTCAAATAATAATTATTTTTTAGAAACAAGCTAAGCATTCCAGAATTCAGTGCCAATGTAACAATTAGATGGGGAAAAAAAATACATTAGTAGCTACAACTTACAACCTATCAGAATTCATCGTAATATTTCCATCTTTTAAGGGGAACATATACATGATATAAATGTTAAGAAAAACAAAAGCAGAACACATCAATATAAACAAGAAGCACACATAAATATAAACAAGCACACATAAATATAAAAAAGAAGCACACATCAATATAAACAAGTAGCACACATCAATACAAACAGACTCAGCACACGTCAATATGTACAAACAGAAACAGCACACATCAATACATCCAGACTCAGCGCACGTCAATATGTACAAACAGAAACAGCACACATCAATATGTTCAAACAAAAGCAGCACACATCAATATATACATAGCACACATCAATACAAACAGATACAGCACACTTAAATATGTACAAAAAAGCTGCACATAAAATAATACAAACAGAAACAGCAAATATGTCAAACTCAAGCAGCTCGCATCAATAGAAACAAGTAGCACACTTCAACTAAAACACAAAAGCAGGACACATCAATACATTAAAAGCACAAAAAACACATATGTACAAACAATAGCAGCACACATCATTATAAACAAGTAGCACACATCAACTTAAACACAAAAGCAGGACACATCAATACATTAAAAGCACTATTAAAATGAATAGAAAATTTGTGTAGCATGTACATGTATTCAAAAGCAAACATATTGTAATAGAACCAGAACAAAATTTTAAATTCAAACCTTTGAATTCATTGCTTTTCCAATAAAATATGAAAAAATAATAAAATATGTACAGTAAAATATGTAGCACCATAATACTATTTATACATCAAAGCACTGAATTTGTAATCAAAGTAAATAAGACCGTAGTCTTTGTGTCTTTGAAAATTCTTCTTTTTTGCTGGTGAGCCAAGAGTTTAATTTTTGTCCATCCAACTTGGTTAGGCAAATTGAGTTCATACAGTTAAATGTGCGGTGACATCTTCCTGGAATGACTTGAAAAAGTTCTTCTGGTTGTAAATGTTTTACAAGAATGTCAATATCTTTCTGGATTGATGGCTTGTTGTTCGAAGGCTTTCCAAAAAATTGGTTTAATCCTGTTGTATAGGAATCAATGATGTCATTGCAGCCTTGGAGACTTCTCCCGCACCTTTCAATTGATGAACCGGTCAGGTTGCCTCTGAGAGAGTTTAAAGCATCTTTTGCCCTCATATTCATAAACTCAAGAGCAAGGTCTCCTGGAACGTTAGCTCCCTTTCCACCATGTATATTGACACTTTGGTTGTTTTTCAGTTGAAAGGCTTGTTTTGGAGGCAGTATTGCCAAAAGCTGGGCATGTAATTTAAAAGCTAGTAGTTTGTATTTAACATGATTGTTTAAAGCGAATTTTAAAATGTCAAATCGCCACATTCTAACTAAACGTTCACCATCATTTTCTCTCGCAGCATCTTCTCTACACCAGTCAAATAGACCATCCCTTAACAAACTGCAGCTGTAATTGTGTTTAAAATCTTCCTTCTTTTCTTCAACCTCAAAGGTGCTTTGGACATGTTGGTCAGTATCATTATCTGGCTGTAGAACACCTTCGAAGTCTTTATAATGACATCGAAACCTTTGCTTTGACCTACATTTCCCATCTACAGCGAAAATTTTCTTGCAGCCAGGATATCCACACACATATCTTCCTTCTTCTCGTGTATTGGTTTCTTTAAGTGTGTCTAAATCAAATTTTTCTGTAGTTATGTACTGGTCTACAATATCTTGGGAAAGTTTTTCCAAGAATTCCTTCTTTTGAGTGTCGCAAGTATGATTAAGGTCTTTAAATTTGTCTAACGAATCAAATCCTAACAACTGCATGGCTCCAAGAATTATATAGCCTCTTGTCACAAATCTTAAGAATTCTCGACAGTCATTTACTGCATCTTTCACCTATAAAGAATAAAAAATATTTAATTTTTTTTTTATGTTGAAATATAAAAATTACATTTTAATTAAAAGTTATACAATATACATCAACTTCATTTGTGCGAAGAGTTGTCTCATTAGCCAGCCATCATACCATATCTTTTTATTTTTATACGTGCATATGACGCTCAACAGAAAAGAATCTTTATGAAGATTACATATATCAAAACCAGTTGTAAACGGTCATGTAACTACTTATGAAATCATGAAACAATCTTTTCTGTATCAATACATTCCCACTTTGGCTGTAATTTTTGCAATGTTGAATAATTTACATTTTTTTTTCATGTTTGTTAATGGTTCACAAAACTTACATTTGTAAATGGAAAGAATATTATGTATATGTACATGTACCTCTGATTTAACACCTCTTCTATCAAACTTGTTTTTCAGTTGGAACTATGTTCCCATTTCACCAGATGATGATCCCTTGAAATGGAGGTTAAATGTATCCTGAAAATAATAATAAATATTTAGAACAAGTAAATTTATTTGTTACATGTATACATAATTGTTTATGCATTGCCTGAAAAAGAACAAATCAATTCATATGACACATGTACATGTACAAATGTATGAATAATAATGATGCAGTGTACTATGGACACTCTACTATCTTGAAAACTGACATTCTATTGTTGTTGGTTTTTTGTCAATTGGTTGACAAACTTGGGGTCTCTCCCGATTCCTGTAGTTTTTACATGAGACAAAACAAGATGTAAGCTTTGATACTATATAAATTCAGCCAGTTCAAATACAATTATACAATGGCTTTATGCATGATAAATATACATGAGGTTTAGTTTCAAGTTGTATACATAATACCTTTTTTCTGATTTTGTGCATCGACGAGAAACAACAACCTAGACTTGAGATTTACAAATGATTTAACGTAAATCCACTTGGATAAAATATTATGATGATAAATGGGAGTTAAAAATTTCATATTTATTTCCTTTATTTAGTAGCACTTACAACTGTATAGAGGAACTATATATACCTGTAGTGATATAACATGGCCATGCCAATCTTCGCTTTTCCATATAAAGCCATCTAATCTGTCTTCACATGTCACTGCATCAATTCTGGCTTTCTGTGCAGATTCACCCCTCTCAACACTTAAGGCATCGCCACCTAACAACAATGGCTTTAATTGCTTGTCCCTCTTTGGCACATACTGTTGTAAATGTGTAATTACATCGATCATTTGTTCCGTGATGTTTTCATCCTTCTCAAGAATTCCTAAAGGTATCTGGAGATAAAAGCAACATAATATGTTTAATATGTTAAAAAAAAATTTTAAAAACCACAAAGAACTTGTTTGGAATAAAATTTAAATTGATGTAGAACACATTGGCAGTATTTTTTTTCATGTGTTTTTTTTCATACTTTTTTTTATTTTAACAATTTTCACTGTTAATATTAGATCTTTTTTCTTCAGCAATATTTCTCAATTTTATTTAATGCCTTTTCTAATTGTATGAACATGATCATTATTTAAATAAAACACCAAAAGGAATATATATAGCAAATTATTAATTATATTGATGGCAGTGTGAGATTGTTATACAAGGTTACATGCAAAATGTTACGATTATTAAAAACTTACAACTGTGCTCTTCTTTTCAGCCTGTTGTGAAAACTCATGTAAGATGTGGTACTGCACAACTTGTCTGTACACAGATAGTCCTGGGATGTTGTCCACTAAAGCTCTTTGTATCAAAACTTTGAAATCTTCATTCAGTTGGTGTATGTCATTGTCACTTGGAATGAACAAGTCATTAGATAATGATAGAATGTCAGCTTGAGGGTGAATCTCATCTAACGGGTCAGTTGGTGTTGCTCTATCATTAACTGCCATTGAGTGGACCAAGTTGTGAACTTTGTTGCTGGTATCTCCAGTCTTGTGTCTAGTCTTTTGGTTCATATTCAAATTGTCCATAATAATTTGGAAAGAACCGGTTTCCTGAATTGCAGCTGACGACTTAGTTGTAAATGGAGAATCTTCTTCACATGGTACTGATGGTTGCATTGGTGTGTAATAAGTTGTGTGGTTTCCTATGCTACTTAAAGGAGTTCTAGGTGGAACAGATGTACCTGTAAAATAAATTCAAATTTGATACACAGAACATATAAGAATTAAATAAGTAGATTACTATTTGGCAAGATATATCTTTACTCAAAATATTAGCACCTCAACGAGACGTCATGAAACAAAAACAAGCAATTCTCTCTTATAAGTCTCAGCATTTCTCAAATTCAGATTTAGAAAAAGGAAAGGCACCAATATAAATGTACACCACACCTAGACCCTCATAACAGAATTACAACACTGACAGCTTTGAAGTTATTTTTGACAGCTATTTCATTATTCTTCTTAAACACTTCAGTGATTCTAGATTAGTGTGAGTGACTCTAAAAAAATAAGGAATCCACACAGAAAAGACACATTACATGTGCTCACCATTATCCACAAAGTCGTACAGCTTTTCCATAGGAGAGTCTGTAGTTGGAACTGTCTCTTTACATGTATCTACTGAGGAAAAATCTGAAGTGGTATCTGTTATAGGTTCTGCTATGTACATTACTGGTGGACATTGGATGAGTAGAATGTTATCATCTGTGGCAATGTTCTCTACATTACATTCATCACTGGTTGCTGCATATGTATGATCACCTAAAAAGCAAAATACTTCAAATTATATCAAGATTTATAAAAATTAAAATGATTTATACATGTATACTGGTATATCCACATCCTTTGACCTTTGTTTGGCAGCCATATCACATCTCCTTACTAACGTACTGTATATAATAATTTTCCTGTATATATATTGTTTACTTTAGTAATGTATCAATAATAGATATCATGGATATAAAAGCATTTTAGCACCTTTATCAGGAGAATCTACACTTTTATTAAATATAGTTGCATGTACATGTACATGTAGGTAAAAATGAACATGCCTTAATTATAATTTACAATAAAATATACCTAATGAAGTGTTCTGATCTATTGTTTTACTGCTGAGTTGTTCTGTCCATCTCTTCACAGGCTCATCAAATTTCTCACATAGCTTATCAATTGTATTCAGTGTGGACTTGTAGGAACTACTAAGTCCTGCTGGTTAAAGGTGGTATAAACCTGAAGAAATAAAATACACCATTGAGATTTGCTGCCCATGTTATGTATTTGGAATAATGTACAGTAAAACTTCAGATGTTGTGCTAAAATGTACATACATTAGCTATAGTAATTGAAATTGTTTTACATTGTCATTTCGGGGCCTTTTATAGCTGACTGTGCGGTATGGGCTTTGCTCATTGTTGATACCGTACGGTGACCTATAGTTGTTAATTTCTGTGTCATTTGGTGACTGGTCTCTTGTGGAGAGTTGTCATTGGCAATCATACCACATCTTCTTTTTTATATGTGAAGAAGATCAATACATGTATGTGCTGAACAGATTTTTTCTTATTATTTATGAAAAACTTTTTGTGTTAAAATTGCTTTGTACATACATACATCTTGTAAATCTAAAAAACACAAAGAAATGTTTTTTTTTTTAATAAAATATAGTGCTGAAAGACCCTCGTGAGAAGACTGAATCTGTATTTAAATGAAGTACTGTACATGATTTATCTTTATATTATTAATTTTTAATTTGCTTACCTTTGTTCTAACATGTCCTCGGAACATTAACACACTGTTTATAGAATGAATAGTGTTCATTTGCTGATTTCTGGTAAACAGAAGGACGGCCATGCTGGTAACAAGTCTGGGTTCATTTTTTTTCTTCTCTACACATATTGTCTGAAGTAAGTCCATTGTCAAAGGACATTTATTTTCTAGTTGCTTGTAAGCTGATTTCCATGAAAACGAAGAGAGATTTGTTGACCTTAATAAAGAGTCTTTGTTCTTGATTACCTCAGTTATTTCCTTATTTATTTTCTTTTTGATCACAATGCCAATTTCTTTCTTAACATCTAACTCAAACATGTGGTTTACAGCTGTTCTGTATTGTTTCATGACTAAGGCACGACATGCCAACTTCTCATGTCCATTTAAAACTGTGTTCCTGGAACTTCCACGATACCCTATGTTCACCTAAAAAAATTAATCTCAACAGTTACTATTATTGCACAAATAAATGTATTGTGTACACATGCATTGTACAACATTATGCAAGTTGATGCATTGTTTATAAAATGAGTACTTATATACATGTATATACTGTATACATGTACATGTAATCCTTTTCTTTCAACTTTTGTATGTTTTAGAAAAAAAAATGTTATTTAGACTAATTACTTTTAATTTAGTTAAACATGTAGTCTTTATACATTTTTACATGTAAAACATTGTAACTACATTTTACCTATGTACCATGTACATGTATAAAAGCTATATGTAGTACCTATAACGTGCCAAGGATCTGAGTCGAAGCCCGTACTGTAACATATAACTACTAACATTCATGACATATCATTAAGTCTTGGATTAAGAGCTGTATAATTGGCAATCATACTTAATCTCGTTTATCAGGTTTATATAAAAATTATATATAATTTGTGTCAAATTAACCCAATTACTGTATGCATTATTACGCCATATATATATACACACAATTACTCTAAATACAAATGTATCAGCAGAACAATGTTCAATCTGCAAATTTTTGTTCTTCCCTATATACAATAACATACATGTACATATCAAGGATTTGTTTAGTAAATTATACAAATCCTTGTACATATATATTGTAATTTTTCATTGGGTTTCTTTTTTATGATTTAATCAAGGATTTGTATAGTACTATCCTTGATTTAATACTTCTACATTTTAATTCCAGCTGGCAATTCAGTGCAAACATGATCATATTTACTGATTATTTATTTCCATTTCTCTCAGGTTTAAAAAGATTTTTAATAAAATAAACTTTTGTACATGTATGTTAATAATCTGTAAACTTTTTTCATGTATGGCTAAATCATAATTCAGATACAAATGCATACCTTTACTTTAGGCCCTGGAGACTGTGTTGATTTCTTGTCAGAGAAGCAGAGACGTCGTCTATTATTCTTTGGTGTTTTTGTTGATGAATTTGATGAATTTGATACATTTTTATCTTGTTTCTTAGCTCTAGGAGTGCATCCAGACTTGGTGGGAGTAAGGCTACTTCGGTTTCTTTTCAGTTCACTGCCACGGTCACTTGGAATAGAACGATATTCAATCTGTATAGACAAGTTCTTAAAGTCATTCGAGGCAGAATCCGTTAAAGATGTTTTTGACTGATCGTATTTCTTACTGTTTGTTGAGACTGATTTCACAGAATTGTAACATTTTGCACATATATACACATCTTCATTCTTGTCGAGAAATTTTTTCAACAGATCAAATTCAAGGCTGTAAGTTTTGGCTATTATGTCTATAAAATCCACATCACTGATGTTAGAAACCTTTCTTCTTCTTTCATTTTTCAAATTCTTGTCAAACACGTGCGAACAATGTAAACAAACACTACTTTCCCACTCCATTGCACATCTTTTGTTGTGGGATTACTATGCTCCTCCTTCTTTTTGGCGCCATTGTGATGTTAAAATAATACCATAATGCAACGCGTCACAATTTTCCGGTCTGACGCGTTTTTATCGTGTATGCATTCAGGCGTTAATGTAGTGATCGATAGGGAGCGTAATATAACGACTGGATTATTCGGGTAAGGGAATATTTTTTTTCGACCTATTTTCGTATGCAACCGGATGTGACGTATTATGATTTGGTGGTATTACACCTAAAAGCAGACCGGACGTGGCAGGGTATTTATACATCCCTCTTCCCTAACAACAACAAAAAAAAAAAGACACACTAAGCACAGATCTGAGAGAACTCGCAGTTACTGACAGCTAGTTCAAAGCCAATAACAACTTATAAAAAAAGCATGTATCTAAGACTTAAATATCAATCAGTACACATCCGACATCCAATGGATTTAGTGTAAAGACGTCATTAACAGTCGGGGAAAACATGACCTTGTGCAATGCCAAAATAAAAGTATAGACAGACTGTAGTGCCGTTAAAGTGAATATGTATATAACAAACCTATTAAGTATGATTTTGATTTACTGATAACAAAATCAATGTTTATACCAATAAAACAGTATTCAAATATCTAATTACAGTGTTGAATTAGTAACCTTTTAGAAAAAGTTTATTTAAAGGATTGATAAGTTTACCCGGATCGTATAGAATTGTCCGGGTTCGGTAAACAGCATCACCGTAAAATTAGGGATGTGCTTTTCCGTCTGAAATAAGTTTTTTACAGGTACTACCAATACTTGCAAACAAATCTTTTTATCTATGGGAGAATTTAGTAACGGTTTTACGTAATTTGTTGTTACGAAATCCCTGACTTAATAATTTACCAGTAATAGATTGATTACGCCTATTGAAATCCAAAACGTCACTACAGACAGGAGCATACCGAACGAGTTTGGATATATAAACACCGTAAGATGATGCCAGAGGAACATCACCGTCCAAAATAGGAAAATTAACAATAGGGAAAGAAAAGGCATCCCTTTTGTCGTAAATGTTTGTGTTGAGTTTCTGGTGTAAAACTGAAATATCTAAATCTAGGTAAGGACACTTATAGCTGTTAATATTTGATTTATTTAAAGTAAGTTGCTGTGGGTAAATGTCGGCAGTATATTTAGAGAATTCTTGATTATTTAACGAAAAAATATCATCAAGATAACGGTAAGTGTTGTTAAATTTATCAATAAAATGGAATTTAGACGAGTCCCTACTAAGTTTGGCCATAAACTGTGATTCAGAACAGTACAGGAACAAGTCTGCTACTAAAGAGGCAGAATTTGATGCCTATTGGAATACCTACAATATGCCGATAAACTTTTTTTTATTTCCGAAACGTACATAAATGTTGTCAAGGAGAAAATGTATGACTGTAATAATCTCATGACACCTCCAGTAAGTATATCTAGCATATTTACCTTTCTCGTTTGAGAAAAAGGCTTTATATGAGTTACAGCAAATACATTTGCAATTATATGTATCGAACGATCATTTAATTAAATCGGAGAACTTTTGTTTGATAAGATTGTGAGGAAATGTAGTGTAAAGAGGGGAAAAATCAAAACTGTCAACCGAATCAAAAGGACAACCAAAACCACGTAATTTATCTAAAACACCCAAAGATTGTTTACACTCCAAAATGGTTAATTCCACTATTTTCATATGTTTTATTACAAAAACTAATGATCAGTTCTTTTATAGTAGTTAAGGAACTCGTTAAAAGCACTGAAATTCTAGTAAAAGAAAACTTACTAGAGGCCCGGATGAAACGATAACTTACGGGTTTTTTGTGTAGTTTAGGTAACCAATACATAGTGGGGACCTTCAAATGTTCTGAAGAGGCCTTAAGCTGAGCTGTGGTTGTGACATGAGTATTTACTATATGACCCTCTGTGGAGCGTACGGCCTTGAATGTTGTTATATGTATAATTTCATTCTTAAGGACTTCCATGTAGTATTTACGTCATACAAACCCCACATTCATGGCTGCTTTGTCGGCCGGTACGAACACAAAACGCTTTGCGAGTACTTTAATTTTGTTTTTAATCCTAGAAATGGGCGTATTACTTATTTTTTTATTTATTTCTAAATTATTTTCGAAATGTGATATGCGAATATCAACAGTATTCAGACATTTTTTCAAATAGGAATCAAGTAAGTTTTTGTCAGATTTTTCCCGTTTACACCATTTTTTACAATAGGATGAAAGACCATCTTTATAATCAAACTATACCTACTATTTTTTTTTCTATTTTAAAGATCCGAAATCACCAAGTTGTTAATATTAACGGCCATCCCTTGCAATTATTAAAAGTAATCATTAATGTACTATTTTTCTTCAGTCTCATATAATTTGTTTACTGAGTTATGGTTAAATTTGCCATAAATTGTATCTTTTTTTTAAAGGAGACATTCTTCCTGATTTGCAGCGTTTTATTTTTATTTTGAGTGAATGATCACTGGAATAAAATTTAACAAAACACAACCTAAGGTTGATTGTATTTAAGCTTGACTTAGATTGATATTTTATTTATTCACTTTTGTTCTGTAAAAAAGTTTAAATAATTATAGGTTTCCCCATCTTTCGGTCGCAAGATCACCTTCAAAATATGTTTTAAAAAAGACTAGTTATTCAAGTCGCAATCAGTAAAAGAAAGGCGACAGATACCAGAGGGACATTCAAACTCATAAGTTGAAAATAAACGGACAAACAACATAGAAAACTAAAAACTGAGCAACACGAACCCCAGCAAAACTGGGAGTGATCTCAGGTGCTCCGGAAGGGTAAGCAGATCTTGCTCCATATGTGGCACCAGTCGTGTTGCTCACGTTAGTACAAACCCGGTAATAAGTCTAATTCGGTAGGTCACATTCTGGAAAAGGGGACGGGATTGTAGTAACGACATTAGAAACATATCCGCTATCATCTACGAAACGGATATTCCATAACGGTCAACCAACTCGTGATGGCGTCCGTAAAACTTACAAAGAGATGGCTTTGTATTTATTTATCTACACGAAAAAATCAGTCCCTCCCCGTGATCGACTCTCTCACTCGCGAAGTCCTGAATTATCAGCGTTGTGAATCTATGAATTTTATTGATGCTCTCTGGGTGAGGGAGCCTGTTAGCTGAAATCTTATCGAGCTAGGTAAATTCAAAGCTAATTCCTAATGATTATTTGACGACTTTCCATTGACTAGGCCTTTTTGGCATTAATGTATCCATCGTAGAGCGCAGCGGAATATAACGATTGAATTATTCGGGTATGGTGTTAAAGTGTTGTTTTTTTTCTTCTATTTTATTGTAAATACATATATAAATGTATCTTCTGTTATTTCAACAATCATGAGATCAAGAGATGGTATTGACAAACTGATGGTTTAAATTGCCAAGCATGTCCTAAGTCAACACTTTGTGAGTGGTTTCTTTTAGGCATATCAAAATGGGTTTGTCCTAAAAAGTATTCGGGAATAATGTATAACTTATCACAACTTCAGACTTTATCTTTGAACTCGATTTATAAAACATTAACATGTGGTGATCGAAACGTGACACGGGGATGAGGACGACGACACTATGACACGACTATCTTTTCTGTCACAGTGGTAAAGTCAATTAACTAAATAATACGGATAATATTTACATGTTTATTCATAAATGTACATTTCTTCAGAATTATTGACAAAGCTACATTTGTATATTCTTGTTAGGATTTTGAATTGCTGGTTTGATGTCTGGTTTTTGTACACTCTATAACTTATTGTATACATATTCATTTTCAACTCAGTTAATTTGTGCAGTTTACCTTGTCTTTGTACACATACATAGATATAAATAGCCCGGTCACTATATGATTTGGCATAAACAAAGAAAATTCCAACTCTATAGAATGTACCATCAAATGCTTCTTAAAGGTTAACAAGTATTGAACATATTTTATGGATCACCCCAAGACTAATGCTTCTTTCGAAAAATAAATTTAACATATAATGATAATTAGAATAATGAAATATAAATATTTTAATTTATCGGGCGTAAAAAATACCATGTATTCACTACTGATCATATGAATGTAAAATACTGATGAATTTGTAGTTAAAGTCAGTTTATATCAAATGAATATGTACAGAACAAACAATTATTTCTATTTCTAATTGACACATGATTTTGTATATATATTCCTGAAAAGTACGTCATACATTTGCATAAAAAAACTAACAATTTTGATATTACTTCGATGTTTAATTAAAAGTTATATTTGTACTGTCGTATGTATATTGTACGTGGTAAAACTATTAAACTATATTTGATTTTGAAGATATGCGTGCATGTCATCAACATAGTGACCCATTTTTTTCGTTGAAAACAAATACCTGAAACATGGACTATGACACAATATACATGTATCTACTTAGTGTAGTACCTATAGCATAGCCTGTTCACAATACGTAAATTAAACTAATCTTTTCCTTTTAACTTTTGACAACTCTCTAGTGTTGACCTATCTCTGTCGGTAACTTCTGTTTTTTCTATCTGATCTGCTAAGTCTTTATATACAGGTTCCTTTTGTAGAGCTTTGAGAAATTCAGTATATCCAATTTCTTCATGTCCGTGTAACAGAATATCCATCAATGATCTGTTCTTTTCCTTTTGAGTTTTACAAGATTCTATCTGTTCACTGTCATCAGGTGAGAAAACAGATTTTGATATAAGGTAATCTACTATGGTAAGGTGATGTATCTCTTGTATTATTTTGCCATAATTCTTCTGAAGACGAACTCTATATAATGGAACAGCCCACTCCAATGATTCTACAAATATTTACAAGTTTATATAACAGAACCATTCATGTTGAAAATCCCAAAAATGTTGTGTTAACTTTCAAGTATGCATTTATGTAGACACTAAACTGATCATCTATCAACCCTTAAAACAATACATTCATTATATACAAGCAATAACACAGAGAATTTTTTAAAAGACATTTTTCTTGAACACTATTTCATTAACTTTTGTTTTAGTAACTTCAATGGTTTCAAAGTAAAGGTTTTAAAACAAGATTGCATGATTGATTATTAATGATTAATTGTGGCGACCAGTTTGTATTGATTTTGGAAAGAACAATCGACCTTCAGAAGGAAAACTGCCAATCGTGGTCATTTACAATAGGAAACGAACGCACCTGCTATGACTGGGTTCAAACAGACAACCTCAGTGTTGACATACTAGTCATCGCTGTACTAATAAGACAATTCGGCCACCGAAGACCTTGCAAAACAATAATATTTGTCCGCAGTACACCATGCCTTGCTAACACTATCACATGTCCATGTGCATTGAACCGTAAAATCGGGGTCAAAACCATAATTTTAAAAAAACTTCATATCATAATGAATATGTGTACTAAGATTTAAGTAGATGTAAGAACGACTGCATTGTAAACTACTTTATACATATTCAAACCTGATGTTGGACAAACTGATGGATGGGCAGACGGAATAAAGTACAAACGCATATACCAGAAAGGATAATGCCCCTCTTCTATCGAAGGCGGGGTATACAGTTACAAAATCTTCCGACGAACACCTCGGACTCGGAGTGATGGCAATACCATGACTTGCCCTTACGATCAGGTGAGCTGAGGATATGTAGGAAATAACGTCATCAACAATCAAACAGAAATCTAACACCACACAATAAGTCATTTACAGATCATATAAAGAAATCCAATACAATTGCCTTGTGTCTATATAACCCAGAAGACATTAATTGCTTTTAGATAATGAAATTGATAATAACTTAATAAAAAGATGATAGATGCAAAGTGATGTCAATCGTTCAATCACACAATATAGCATGAGAATTTCAATTGCAGTATCTTGTGTTATAGTATTATATTACATGTAACTATATATAAATATCTGAATAATTAATTATAAATTAGACTCAATGTAAGTTTCTTATTTGATGATAGGACAAAACCGCACATACAACCATACCTTTATTTTCAGAAAGTGCTGGTGTGGAACTTGAACTCACATCATGTGAATCGTAACTCAGTTTGTTTGCTAGATCTGTGTAACCACTGTTTTGTAATGCATCAACAAAAAATAAAAACGCCTGCTCCTTCCTTGTAATCACTATCTCGAGCAATGCTTTATTCTGATCACCCTGTCGTGGATGGTGTTCAATATAGCGTCTATCATCTGCTGATATCACCAGGTGTGTCATCATTTCATCTAAGATATCGCTTATAACTATATCCTGTATGATTTCATCACGATGATCGTTAATTCTATCTGTAACATTTATTAACTGGTATTTAATTAGATGGAGACATGTCTGTGCATATTGCTATGAGATGTTGAAAGGCAATTATTCAATAGACAGGTTACCACAAATTCATATATATATATATATAACGGGTATTTTCGACAGTAAAACTGGGTTTTACGTAGGACAATTTTTAAGTAAAAAGTGGTTTCTCTACTCTAATGTAAAATAAACAAAACAGTTCATTTTAGTCATTATTTCGATTTAAAATCTTCATAAAATGAAAATTCTGTGAAATGATGTTGTCTTTTTTGGCAATTTAACATTGTCACATCATAGAAATGTTTATGACGTCATACAAAAAACACCGTGCGTTTTAAGGCTTTGTGCACGCTTCAGAATATAACAACATTTGACCAAAAAAAATGTGTAGGTAAAAAATGTGAGTTTTTGTTTATTTTTTTAAGAATTCAAATTGCAATATATTCCGAATGTAGGAATGGCGGCTCCCCTTATTTACAGAGAGGTAAATTGATAATTGTACGCTGGTTGTCTGTTATAAGAACATTAGATACAATATATTGCCTAATAATTTATTTTGTTTCAAGTTCCCTTAACACAAACAATTCTAAGCAGTACACAAGAAATTGTCCATAGGACACTTTTCCCCTCCTGCCCTTTATTTCTATGTTAAGTAAAACATAAAATTGGGTTCAAATCCTAGTTTTGGAAACATTTTAATAGCTCACATCATAGTGAACACATGTACAAAGTTTCAAGTTGAATTGAAGTTGAATTATCGTTAACTACTTTAACCAACAATTTTTACCTGGAAATGAACTGATTTTACACTATCAAAATTTCAAGTTGGGTGAACCATGACATCAGGCTAAAACCTGGACTGGGGCATACCATTTCAAAATGTTCACATCATAATGAACTGGATAACTGAGTTTCCAGTCCATGTGACTACAAATTACAGAATATCATAAGCGGGCATAACAAATTGTTTACTTGGCCTTTACCTGTAATATCTTCCATAGCTGTGAAAGTATTAACATCTATATCTTCTATTATATCCTCCAAGCAATCTGCTCCTCTTTCAATGTTGACTAAAGCCTGTGCAAGCGCCTCGATTGTAGGTTTCAGTTTTTTGTCTTCCCTCCATCCCAGTAATACTTTCTTGTTCTGAGCTGCCAAGTCACTGCAATGATTGTTTTTTATATTTTCTAATTCTGCTACAGATAAACCTAGTTCTGTTCCTAGTTGAAAGAACTTTTGGCCAATTTGTGGAGCTAAGGAATCTATAATTTCATCTGTTGGAATACAGTCTAGGATTTCATCAGGAATATCTAAAAGAAAAAAAATCATTGAGTAAAATTCATTATAAAATCTAACTGCATATAAGAATTGGTGGCACTTTAAGTTTTACATTTTATTTCATGTTGTTTTTGCTTTCGATTTGAAGTTTGGCTGATATAAACATGATGACATGTAATGTGTTTAATATACTTGATATACTTATGTAGTCTAAGTTTTCAAAATTAACCTTGTCCTTGTCAAACACTATATATATTACTCATTCTGTTTTATTTAATTATTATCATTCTGTTAAACAAGATACTTGCTTAAGAACAACTCATCTTGCCTGTTATAAGTTTCACAGTGACTTTCTCTTTTATTTAGCAATCATGTAATGTAATTATTTTTCGTGAGAAGTCCATTTGAGATGAAGGTAGTGAAACTTCGTGGTATTTTGTTGATAAGATTTAAACACATAAGTAGATGTTTGCACTAGATGGTTGTGAGTCTTATAAAATCTAATCTAGATGCAAACTTTGGATATTACTAATCACACGACAACAAAAGTAGTGGCTTGTTCAAGGTTGGCGTAGGGGAAGTTCCCCCTTTGTTTGGGTAAGAGGTAATTTTTTGGCATAACATCGTCCAACATTGTTTTTTGCGTTATATGGTACAAAAATCTAATGTAATGTTCATAGGCAAAGTATAATATGAGGCCTTCAAAAATAATTTTCAAAGAAGTCTTATGATTATTTCACACAAATGTCAGTATTATTGATACTGTGAGTTAATAGCTAAATGTTATTAGATAATACACATGAATGTATGGAGTATATATTGACGAGAAAGCAACGCATTTCTATAATAATATGTAAAGAAAAATACAGACTCTAGAGGCTACAAAGAGCCTATTTTGCTTACCTGGTTATATATATGCCAAATATACTTTTAAAACCTATTTAAACAACTTAGTTTGCAGCATATAGCTTGACTGTTTCCGGGATTTCTCATATTTGAAACAGTTAGAAATAATTGTCTTTGCCATCGGTAATTTGGTTGATTTGAACAGAGTGAACAATGGTCGCATAAAAGTACCTCATACATAATTTTTCACAAGTTTTGTTTGGAGGATCATACATGCACATTGTAGTTTAAGAAAAAAAGAAAATGTAATTCGTTTCTATATAGGCACTTTCATAGAATTATGGCTGCGTATGTGAGCACGCCAATCGGCAGATGATAAATTTCTGTTGTTCTCCAAAGTTTGAAAGATTTTGCAGAACAAAAGTTTTAAAACTGTCAGATTATAATCATTAATCGCATATCACGACATGTTTCTTATGTTTTTCTTTGCCTTATCTCTATGAAATAACCTTTTTATATGTTTCATATCTCTGGCAAGTTTTGTTACAATCTCCTAGTTATGAAAGGCGAAAAAAAGATGTACCTACAAGGTCAAGTTGGAACAAGATAGCATAAATAATAAATTGTGGGGTGTCTACTAATTATAATGCAATTTGTTTTGGTAGTTATATCAAACACGTTTAAGAAAAAAAAAGAAATTTAAAAAACGGTCCGTTTACAATAAATAAGTCAATACTGCTTTCTGCATCTCCTAAAGTTGGTGCCGCTGTTTAGTGGATTTCTGTCTTTAGTTTTTCTTTTTTAGGATTAACTAATTTGAATTATATTTAGTTTTTTTGCCGTTTCTGTGATTTTATTGAAAATTTGTTTTGATAGATCTTTTACCTGAAATTTCTTTGTGAAATTACATGTCATTGACTAGTTTTCAAAGAGGATTGTCCAAAGCGTAAACACTGCAATTTAGGTTTACAATTTTGTGCATTGGATAGATAACGTTTTTTTACATTTAAGACGCGAAACAAGGTTTTGAAGCTTACCTGTCTCTGCTTTTGTGACTCTTCTCACCTGTGAAAGAAAATGTTAGACCATAACATAGTTGAGCGCTCACAGGCATGTTAACATCGCGTTGTTTTTGGTTTGTTTAGGTATACACCTGACTGGTGGTTTTCCCTTTTGCGTTGTATCTAATTCCATTTTCTCTCTCCTATATTAGCTTCTGGGTTTAACTCATTGGTAAAGGCCGTAGGCTGACATGTAAAAGTTCAAAAGCTTTTGATTTGGTCTTTAGTGGATAGTTGTCTAATTGGCAATCATACATGTACCACATCTAAATTGTATATACTGTTTATTTGCAAATATCTTTAATATTTTTTAAACATCTTCGCATATACATGTACATCAGGTGTAAAGTTGAAAAATAATTTTGTGTTTTTGACATTTTTTGTGTCATCATGTTAACCAACAAAAACATGAAAGATACAGAGTGGACTAACATTCAATTTTTTGTTTATCAATGCGGACTCATTATTACGTGTATCTGTGGGATCATAATTGTTGAGGAGTTCTGTGATAAAGGTGAGCCACAAACAAGCTTTTTTTTACAGAATTCTAATTTCCTAATGACATGTATGCGGAATGTTTGAAAACTATCCATAGAAATCGGTACCAACAAAAATAAATTGATAATACACATTATATCAATAATTGATTTCAAACATGATTTCATGTATGATTACTGTTTACCAGTTGAAATGCCGTAATCCTTGGATTAATTGAGAAACAATTATACAGATAAATCCAATGCAATAGCAATTGACCAATTATCCATGTAGCATCAACACATTTTGTTTGATATTTCAGTTTGATGGTATACTACAACCTGACAATTGCAAATAGTTTGTTTTTGGTAAATCACAAATATTTCAAATGACTTTTCAATTTTTTAAATTAAACAAGTCCCTGTCCAATTTAATCAATCACTCAATGTGTGGTTAATTTCAGAATGTACAAAATAGTTCATAATATCTTGCATTTTGACGTTATCATTTAAAGTGAACGAATATTGAAATGCTTTAAATATGTATTTGTACTTACATAACATAGCGTATGCGCTGTTAAATTCATTTTTCCTAGAACATCAGCCAGCACTTTAAACTTTCCTTTTGGATTTTTCCTTTTCCATTCAATCAAAAATAGAAATGTTGCAATTTCTATTTCCTGTGGATGATTATACACAATTTTTTTCCATTTAGGAAGCATTCGTAGATGTGTTGCCAATTCATGCATCTTTTCTGGCTCACATTTAGATGAAAAACGCAGCAACTCTGTATCACTTGGGATCTGATTCAATGCATCTACACTTAGACCTAAAACATAAAGAACAACTATGACTATCAGATTTTCAAATTGATCATTGAATTCACTATCTTCAATTTTATGCAACTGACATATTTCATAAAATTGCACAACCAAATTCTATACACACACTACCACTGAGTTAGTGCAACTACCATTCCAAACAATTACAATCTTTCATTATGTTCCTGCAGCCAGAGCAAGGCTATTGACAGGATCAACATGATACATTGTTATTGCTAGTTTCCAGGTATTAACATTATTTCCTGCATAGTAGCAAATTTCTCCTCTAAGGAGCATCAATCCCAACAAAATATTCCGATAGACTGATTTTTGAACTCATCCAACGAATTGCTGAGGTTGAACTTTGATTATGTCTGGGGTTTTTTTTTTGCTCACACATTGTTGTCAATATAATGGAATTCTATGCAACTGTCATACAAGTAAGAGGTTTAGCTAGCCATAAAACAAGGTTTAATCCATAATCTTCTACACAAGGAATATGAAAATTGTTTTCCATTCGTTTAATGTGTTTGAGTTTTTTATTTTGCCATTTGATAAGGGACTTTCCGTTTTTAATTTACCTTGGAGTTCTTTTTTTGTTGTTGTTATTTTACTTTTCAATATCCCCTGCACTGTATTGATTCATGCAATTATTCAATGCCATAGAAACGAAGGTGACAGCACAAGTAAAGCCGACATTGAGATATTTCAATCTAGCTTCTACTCACATTCATGTCCAGTGTACAAAGTAGTACCGATTTTGTCGACATCGCAAAGTAGACAATGTCGACACAATATTGTACAACATGGTCGATATCGTTTCATACTCTTGTCTACATCGTTGACATTGACGATATCGCGAAGTAGTCAATGTCGACACGATATTGTACCACCTTGTCGATATCGTTTCATACTCCTGTCTACATCGTTTACATTGACGATATCGCGAGGTAGACAATGTTGACACGATATTGTACAACGTTGTCAATATCGTTTCATACTCTTGTCTACATCGTTGACATTGACGATATCGCGAAGTAGACAATGTCGACACGATGTTGTATAACGTTGTCGATATCGTTTCATACTCTTGTCTACATCGTTGACATTGACGATATCGCGAGGTAGACAATGTTGACACGATATTGTACAATGTTGTCGATATCGTTTCATACTCTTGTTTTGGTAAATTGTCATCCGAAGTTGTTAATTAGGCTTTCCACTTTTCTTTGGAAAGACCTATTGTACTTGTTCTGATTATTAGGTCATTCCACTTTTCTGTGGAAAGACCTATTGGTTTTCTTCTGATTATTAGGTCTTTCCACTTTTCTGTGGAAAGACCTATTGTATTTGTTCTGATTATTAGGTCTTTCCACTTTTCTGTGGAAAGACCTATTGTATTTGTTCTGATTATTAGGTCTTTCCACTTTTCTGTGGAAAGACCTATTGTATTTGTTCTGATTATTATTATTATTATTTTTTTTTTCCCGCCAACTTTTGAAATTTTTGTTTCGCAATATGTCGCTTAGATATTTCTCATATTGTATCGTATAGTTTATGCGCTTTTAAATTTCACCCTGCTAAGCCAAACAATTATCTTTGTAAGAGTTATCTCCCTATTCACTGTTTATCAAGTGTGTGCATCTCCTTCGTAACAAAAAAAGATATTGACAAAATTCTTTTTCTAAATTGTTCGTTACATCCTCAGGAATTTTCGGCTAATTTGGATCGAAGCGATTCGATGAAATTTTATAGGAGTTATCTACCTTCATCAAATAAATTTGTCGTTATGTTTTTGCTACTCATAAACTGTAAGCCGTATAAACCTATAGTCTTTTTATTTAAGGTCCTTGGATCCTAACTTCGAAAATGAGGTCAAGGTCAAAGGTCAAGGTCATGTTCTGAATTTTGTCTTTTGCTTGTTTTTGCATTTTCTCCGATATTGTTAATGTTATATATGAAAGAACAAGTGCAAAATGTTTGTTATATTGTGATGAAGATATGATACATTTGGTCTGAGACAATCCAGCGACATCTTATTGGAGTTATTGCCCCTGAAATGTTTTATTCTAAGGTAAATGGATTATTACTTCATATTGGTACATGATAAAGCCATAAGATCTTTTGCAAAATGTTGGGTGATATATGACCTTGAAAAATGTCAACCGGAAGTGACCTTGATTGAACCGGAAGTAGACATTTTTGCACTTATTTCATGTAGAAGTACATAGAACCCATATATTTCTTGAGTGTCATACATTAATCTATCATTTGAGACCGGGAGTGATATTTTATAAACCGGAAGTAGCATATTATCTCATTTTTTACAGGCAAAAGTATATATAAACCATATAAATGGAATCAGTGTAAATAAAGCTATCATATGAGACCGAAAGTGACATTTTCTAAACCGGAAGTAGCCAATTATCTTCCTTTTTACAGGCAAAAGTATATATAAACCATATATTTTTGGAATCAGTGTAAATAAATCTATCATATGAGACCGGAAATGACATTTTCCAAACCGGAAGTAGCCAATGATCTCCCTTTTTACAGGCAAAAGTATATATAAACCATATATTTTTGGAATCAATGTAAAAAAGCTATAATATGAGACCGGAAGTGACATTTTCTATACCGGATGTTAATAATTATCTCCCTTATTTCAGGCAAAAGTCTATAGAAACCATGTTTATTGAATCAGTATGAAGAAACCTATGATTGGACGCCATTAGTAGCTTTGAGTAAACCAGAATTATCTTCTCATTAATTGTTTGGAAAATTGATGTGGAAAGACCTTCAATTGTTCTTTGAACAATTGGTTTTTAATTATTATTATTATTTTTTTTTTTTTTTTTTTTTTCCGCCAACTTTTGAAATTTTTGTTTTGCAATATGTCGCTTAGATATTTCTCATATTGTATCGTATAGTTTATGCGCTTTTAAATTTCACCCTGCTAAGCCGAACAATTATCTTTGTAAGAGTTATCTCCCTATTCACTTTTTATCAAGTGTGTGTATCTCCTTCGTAACAAAAAAAGATATCGACAAAATTCTTTTTCTAAATTGTTTGTTACATCCTCAGGAATTTTTGGCTGATTTGGATGGAAGCGATTCGATGAAATTTTATAGGAGTTTTCTACCTTTATCAAATAAATTTGTCGATATGTTTTTGTTACTCATAAACTGTAAGCCGTATAAACCTATAGTCTTTTTATTTAAGGTCCTTGGATCCTAACTTCGAAAATGAGGTCAAGGTCAAAGGTCAAAGTCATGTTCTGAATTTTGTCTTTTGCTTGTTTTTGCATTTTCTCCGATATTTTTAATGTTATATATTAAAGAACAAGTGCAAAATGTTTGTTATATTGTGATGAAGATATGATACATTTGGTCTGAGACAATCCAGCGACATCTTATTGGAGTTATTGCCCCTGAAATGTTTTATTTTAAGGTATATTGATTATTACTTCATATTCGTACATGATAAAGCCATAAGATCTTTTTCAAAATGTTGAATGACATATGACCTTGAAAAATGTCAACCGGAAGTGACCTTGAGTGAACCGGAAGTAGTCATTTTTGCACTTATTTCATGTAGAAGTACATAGAAACCATATATTTTTTGAATGGTCATACATTAATTTATCATTTGAGACCGGAAGTGATATTTTATCAACCGGAAGTAGTATATTATCTCCCTTTTTACAGGCAAAAGTATATATAAACCATATATTTTTGGAATCAGTGTAAATAAAGCTATCACATGAGACCGAAAGTGACAATTTATAAACCGGAAGTAGCCAATTATCTCCCTTTTTACAGGCAAAAGTATATTTAAACCATATATTTTTGGAATCAGTGTAAATAAATCTATTATATGAGACCGGAAGTGACATTTTCTAAACCGGAAGTAGCCAATTATCTCCCTTTTTACAGGCAAAAGTATATATAAACCATATATTTTTGGAATAAGTGTAAATAAAGCTATCATATGAGACCGGAAGTGACATTTTCTAAACCGGATGTTGACAATTATTTCCCTTATTTCAGGCAAAAGTCTATAGAAACCATGTTTATTGAATCAGTATGAAGAAACCTATGATTGGACGCCAATAGTAGCTTTGAGTAAACAAGAATTATCTTCTCATCAACTATTTAGAAAATTGATGTGGAAAGACCTTCAATTGTTCTTTGAACAATTGGTTTTTAATTAGGTCTTTCCACTTTTCTGTGGAAAGACCTATTGTATTTGTTCTGATTATTATAATTATTATTATTATTTTTTTTTTCCGCCAACTTTTGAAATTTTTGTTTCGCAATATGATGCTTAGATATTTCTCATATTGTATCGTATAGTTTATGCGCTTTTAAATTTCACCCTGCTAAGCCGAACAATTATCTTTGTAAGAGTTATCTCCCTACTCACTGTTTATCAAGTGTGTGCATCTCCTTCGTAACAAAAAAAGATATCGATAAAATTCTTTTTCTAAATTGTTCGTTACATCCTCAAGAATTTTTGGCTAATTTGGATCGAAGCGATTCGATGAAATTTTATAGGAGTTATCTACCTTTATCAAATAAATTTGTCGTTATGTTTTTGTTACTCATAAACTGTAAGCCGTATAAACCTATAGTCTTTTTATTTAAGGTCCTTGGATCCTAACTTCGAAAATGAGGTCAAGGTCAAAGGTCTAGGTCATGTTCTGAATTTTGTCTTTTGCTTGTTTTTGCATTTTCTCCGATATTTTTAATGTTATATATTAAAGAACATCTTATTGGTGTTATTGCCCCAGAAATGTTTTATTTTAAGGTAAATTGATTATTTCTTTATATTGGTACATGATAAAGCCATAAGATCTTTTGCAAAATGTTGGGTGACATATGACCTTCAAAAACATCAACCGGAAGTGACCTTGAGTGAACCGGAAGTAGTCATTTTCATGTATTTCATGTAGAAGTACATAGAAACCATATATTTTTTGAATGTCATACATTAATCTATCATTTGAGACCGGAAGTAATATTTTATAAACAGGAAGTAGCATATTATCTCATTTTTTACAGGCAAAAGTATATATAAACCATATTTTTTTGGAATCAGTGTAAATAAAGCTATCACATGAGACCGAAAGTGACATTTTCTAAACCGGAAGTAGCCAATTATCTCCCTTTTTACAGGCAAAAGTATATATAGTTCATATGTTTATTGAATCAGTATGAAGAAACCTATGATTGGACGCCAATAGTAGCTTTGAGTAAACCAGAATTAGCTTTTCATCAATTATTTAGAAAATTGATGTGGAAAGACCTTCAATTGTTATTTGAACAATTGGTTTTTAATTATTATTATTTTTTTTTTCTTCAGCCAAATTTTGTTCTTGCGATAAATATTTGTTTTGCAATATGTCACTTAGATATTTCTCATATTGTATCGTATAGGTTATGCGCTTTTAAATTTCACCCTGCTAAGCCGAACAATTATCTTTGTAAGAGTTATCTCCCTATTCACTGTTTATCAAGTGTGTGCATTTCCTTCGTAACAAAAAAAGATATCGACAAAATTCTTTTTCTAAATTGTTCGTTACATCCTCAGGAATTTTTGGCTAATTTGGATCGAAGCGGTTCGATGAAATTTTATAGGAGTTATCTACCTTTATCAAATAAATTTGTCGTTATGTTTTTGTTACTCATAAACTGTAAGCCGTATACACCTATAGTCTTTTTATTTGAGGTCCTTGGATCCTAACTTCGAAAATGAGGTCAAGGTCAAAGGTCAAGGTCATGTTCTGAATTTTGTCTTTTGCTTGTTTTTGCATTTTCTCCAATATTTTTAATGTTGTATATTAAAGAACAAGTGCAAAATGTGTGTTATATTGTGATGAAGATATGATACATTTGGTCTGAGACAATCCAGCGACATCTTATTGGAGTTATTGCCCCTGAAATGTTTTATTTTAAGGTAAATTGATAATTACTTTATATTGGTACATGATAAAGCCATAAGATCTTTTGCAAAATGTTGGGTGACATATGACCTTGAAAAATGTCAACCGGAAGTGACCTTGAGTGAACCGGAAGTAGTCATTTTTGCACTTATTTCATGTAGAAGTACATAGAAACCATATATTTTTTGAATGGTTATACATTAGTCTATCATTTGAGACCGGAAGTCATATTTTATAAACCGGAAGTAGCATATTATCTACCTTATTACAGGAATAAGTATATATAAACCATATATTTTTGGAATCAGTGTAAATAAAGCTATCATATGAGACCGAAAGTGACATTTTCTAAACCGGAAGTAGCCAATTATCTCCCTTTTTACAGGCAAAAGTATATATAGTTCATATGTTTATTGAATCAGTATGAAGAAACCTATGATTGGACGCCAATAGTAGCTTTGAGTAAACCAGAATTAGCTTTTCATCAATTATTTAGAAAATTGATGTGGAAAGACCTTCAATTGTTATTTGAACAATTGGTTTTTAATTATTATTATTTTTTTTTTCTTCAGCCAAATTTTGTTCTTGCGATAAATATTTGTTTTGCAATATGTCACTTAGATATTTCTCATATTGTATCGTATAGGTTATGCGCTTTTAAATTTCACCCTGCTAAGCCGAACAATTATCTTTGTAAGAGTTATCTCCCTATTCACTGTTTATCAAGTGTGTGCATCTCCTTCGTAACAAAAAAAGATATCGACAAAATTCTTTTTCTAAATTGTTCGTTACATCCTCAGGAATTTTTGGCTAATTTGGATCGAAGCGATTCGATGAAATTTTATAGGAGTTATCTACCTTTATCAAATAAATTTGTCGTTATGTTTTTGTTACTCATAAACTGTAAGCCGTATACACCTATAGTCTTTTTATTTGAGGTCCTTGGATCCTAACTTCGAAAATGAGGTCAAGGTCAAAGGTCAAGGTCATGTTCTGAATTTTGTCTTTTGCTTGTTTTTGCATTTTCTCCAATATTTTTAATGTTGTATATTAAAGAACAAGTGCAAAATGTTTGTTATATTGTGATGAAGATATGATACATTTGGTCTGAGACAATCCAGCGACATCTTATTGGAGTTATTGCCCCTGAAATGTTTTATTTTAAGGTAAATTGATAATTACTTTATATTGGTACATGATAAAGCCATAAGATCTTTTGCAAAATGTTGGGTGACATATGACCTTGAAAAATGTCAACCGGAAGTGACCTTGAGTGAACCGGAAGTAGTCATTTTTGCACTTATTTCATGTAGAAGTACATAGAAACCATATATTTTTTGAATGGTCATACATTAGTCTATCATTTGAGACCGGAAGTCATATTTTATAAACCGGAAGTAGCATATTATCTACCTTATTACAGGAATAAGTATATATAAACCATATATTTTTGGAATCAGTGTAAATAAAGCTATCATATGAGACCGAAAGTGACATTTTCTAAACCGGAAGTAGCCAATTATCTCCCTTTTTACAGGCAAAAGTATATATAAACCATATATTTTTGGAATCAGTGTAAATAAAGCTATCATATGAGACCGGAAGTGACATTTTCTAAACCGGAAGTTGACAATCATCTCCCTTATTTTAGGCAAAAGTCTATAGAAACCATATGTTTACTGAATCAGTATGAAGAAACCTTTGATTGGACGCTAATAGTAGCTTTAAGTAAACCAGAATTAGCTTCTCATCAATTATTTAGAAAATAGATGTGGAAAGACCTTCAATTGTTCTTTAAACAATTGGTTTTTAATTATTATTTTTTTCTTCTTCCGCCACTTTTTTTCTGACGGTTCTTTTTCGTTTCGCAAGATGTCGCTTAGATTGTTTGCATATGATATCGAACAGTTATTGCGACTTTGAAACTGACCCTGTTTAACCGAACACTTTTTATTGTAAGAGTTATCTCCCGAAACACCATTTTTCTTGTGGACGAATCGCCTTCGCAACCCTAAAAGATTATGACAAATTTATGTCACCAATTTGCTCGTTATATCCTCAGGATCTTAAGAATAATTTTGACCAAAGCGGTCCGTAAACTCCATATTGCCCCTTCTGTATTTAAGATAAGTAAAATTTAATTGTTATTGGTAAACCATAAGTGATAGAGACCTAGGGTCTTTTGATTTGAGGTCCTTGGTCCAAAAAAAAAAAAAAAAATAGGGTCAAGGTCAAAGGTCAAGGTCATTTCTAAATTTGGATTTTGGCTTATTTTCACCTCTTTTCAAACACGATATCAGATATCGACAACATATTTTTACTTAATTGTTAGTTGCGACATGTCGTAACACATACAGGTGTAATACCACCATTGATTTTCCCCTATTAGTCTTTGTTAAATTGGCACTTTTCAAAAAATTGTGCAGAATTTATCTTTGTTTCAAATAAAAAATACTTGACATGAGTAAAGTTTTATCCTGTCCAGTACTATAGAAAAAAATTCACATAACATTTCATTGCATATAAGAAAATAACTATCACTGGAAGTTAACCAATCAAATTTTCCCCCGTTTTTAACCTGTGTACAAGCTTAAGTAACCATGTAACCTCAAGTTTCCAAAATAGTCTACAGAAACCCCAAATAAAAATAATAATAGTGCTTTGAAATACCCAAGATATATGTTTATGACCCAGAAATATTTTACTGCAATGAAATGTAGGATCAATTACCTACAACTGTCAAATTTATGAGGATATTTTTTTTCGACCTATTTTCGTATGCAGCAGAATGTGACGTACTATGATTTGGTGGTATTACACATAAAGAAGACTTTTTTGTTAAATAAACTGAATGTGATTTTTTTCCTTTGTATTACTGGTTATTTCAAGCATTCCTGTCAAGTTTTGTCATAATCAATTCAAAAGTTTGAGCAAAATCTAGTATAATGTAAGACGACATCTACAGCGATTCGAGCAAAATTTCTTCGAAAAATTCAAACCAAGCCTCATCATGACAGAATATAGTTTGGACCAATAAATGATCAAATATTTATCTCATCTGCCTACAAACAGTTGAATATGATACAAAAGATGACTTTAGGATGATAAATACTACTAATGGACCTCTTTGTCTTCCTTATAAGGTCTCTTTTGGTCCATTTATACCTCCCATTTCCTCAAAATTTATACTTTTTAGGTCTAATAAATAAAAATTTTGGGGTAACTTTCACTCATTTATGATAGAAATGTTATTATAAATGATTAATTGAAGTATTCAAGCTGAATGAACTATCCGTATACAAGTTTACTGTCTCCAAGGAGGTTTCCCCCTATTAGTCTTTGTTAAATTTGCACTTTTCAAAAAATTGTGCAGAATTAATCTTTGTTTCAAATAAAGAAATACTTGGCATGAGTAAAGTTTTATCCTGTTCAGTACTATAGGAAATAATTCACATAACATTTCATTGCATATAAGAAAATAACCATCACTGTAAGTTAACCAATCAAATTTTCCCCCGTTTTTAACCTGTGTACAAACTTTAATGTAACCTCAAGTTTCCAAAATAGTCTATAGAAACCCCAAATTAAAAAATAATGGTGCTTTGAAATACCCAAGATATATGTTTATGAACCAGAAATGTTTTACTGCAATGAAATGTTGGATAAATTACCTACAACTGTCAAATTTAAGGCAATATTTTTTTTCGACCAATTTTCGTATGCAACCGGATGTGACGTAATATGATTTGGTGGTATTACACCTACATTTTGGTTTAAAGGGTACGCTTACATCAAATTAGAGTTTTCTCCCCTCTTTCATTTCAAAATATGCATATGGTGATATAACTCATGAACCAAATATAATTAAGACCTAGGGTCTTTTGATTTGAGGTCCTTGGTTGATGACCTTGAAATTGAGCTCAAGGTCATAGGTTAAATTGACGTTCTAGATTATGACCTTTTCTTTTACCTCATATGTATGCATGATAAAGCCATGGGACTTTTTGCATGAGGTTTCAAGCCGTTTTAACCTTAGAAAAGCCATCCGGAAGTGAACTTTGTAAACCGGAAGTAGCTTTTTTTTGTACTTAATTAATATAAAAGTTTATAGAACCAGATATTTTTGGTATCAGTGTCAATTGGACGTATGAATAATACCGAAAGTAACATTTTTCAAACCTGAAGTAAAAAATTGTCTCCCTTATTTAAAAAATATTGTATAGAAACCATATATTTTTTGAAGCAGCGTACAAAAAGCTATCATTTGACGCTGGAAATGACATTTTAAACCGAATATTACTATTTTCATATTAAAATACATGTTTTTTTTTGTGGAAAGACCTTCAATTGTTCTCTGAACAATTGGTTTTTAATTATTATTAGGTCTTTCCACTTTTCTGTGGAAAGACCTATTGTATTTGTTCTGATTATTATTATTATTATTATTTTTTTTTTTTTTTTTCCGCCAACTTTTGAAATTTTTGTTTCGCAATATGTCGCTTAGATATTTCTCATATTGTATCGTATAGTTTATGCGCTTTTAAATTTCACCCTGCTAAGCCGAACAATTATCTTTGTAAGAGTTATCTCCCTATTCACTGTTTATCAAGTGTGTGCATCTCCTTCGTAACAAAAAAAGATATCGACAAAATTCTTTTTCTAAATTGTTCGTTACATCCTCAGGAATTTTTGGCTAATTTGGATCGAAGCGATTCGATGAGATTTTATAGGAGTTATCTACCTTTATCAAATAAATTTGTCGTTATGTTTTTGTTACTCATAAACTGTAAGCCGTATAAACCTATAGTCTTTTAATTTAAGGTCCTTGGATCCTAACTTCGAAAATGAGGTCAAGGTCAAAGGTCAAGGTCATGTTCTGAATTTTGTCTTTTGCTTGTTTTTGCATTTTCTACGATATTTTTAATGTTATAGATTAAAGAACAAGTGCAAAATGTTTGTTATATTGTGATGAAGATATGATACGTTTGGTCTGAGACAATCCAGCGACATCTTATTAGAGTTATTGCCCCTGAAATGTTTTATTTTAAGGTAAATTGATAATTTCTTCATATTGGTACATGATAAAGCCATAAGATCTTTTGCAAAATGTTGGGTGACATATGACCTTGAAAAATGTCAACCGGAAGTGACTTAGAGCGAACCGGAAGTAGTAATTTTTGCACTTATTTCATGTAGAAGTACATAAAAACCATATATTTTTTGAATGTCATACATTTATCTATCATTTGAGACCGGAAGTGATATTTTATAAACCGGAAGTAGCATATTATCTCATTTTTACAGGCAAAAGTATATATAAACCATACATTTTTGGAATCAGTGTAAATAAAGCTATCATATGAGACCGAAAGTGACATTTTCTAAACCGGAAGTAGCCAATTATCTCCCTTTTTAGAGGCAAAAGTATATATAAACCATATATTTTTGGAATCAGTGTAAATAAATCTATCATATGAGACCGGAAGTGACATTTTCTATACCGGAAGTAGCCAATTATCACCCTTTTTACAGGCAAAAGTATATATAAACCATATATTTTTGGAATCAGTGTCAATTAGACGTATGAATAATACCGAAAGTAACATTTTTCAAACCTGAAGTAAAAAATTGTCTCCCTTATTTAAAAAATATTGTATAGAAACCATATATTTTTTGAAGCAGCGTACAAAAAGCTATCATTTGACGCTGGAAATGACATTTTAAACCGAATATTACTATTTTCATATTAAAATACATGTTTTTTTTGTGGAAAGACCTTCAATTGTTCTCTGAACAATTGGTTTTTAATTATTATTAGGTCTTTCCACTTTTCTGTGGAAAGACCTATTGTATTTGTTCTGATTATTATTATTATTATTTTTTTTTTTTTTTTTTTTTCCGCCAACTTTTGAAATTTTTGTTTCGCAATATGTCGCTTAGATATTTCTCATATTGTATCGTATAGTTTATGCGCTTTTAAATTTCACCCTGCTAAGCCGAACAATTATCTTTGTAAGAGTTATCTCCCTATTCACTGTTTATCAAGTGTGTGCATCTCCTTCGTAACAAAAAAAGATATCGACAAAATTCTTTTTCTAAATTGTTCGTTACATCCTCAGGAATTTTTGGCTTATTTGGATCGAAGCGATTCGATGAGATTTTATAGGAGTTATCTACCTTTATCAAATAAATTTGTCGTTATATTTTTGTTACTCATAAACTGTAAGCCGTATAAACCTATAGTCTTTTAATTTAAGGTCCTTGGATCCTAACTTCGAAAATGAGGTCAAGGTCAAAGGTCAAGGTCATGTTCTGAATTTTGTCTTTTGCTTGTTTTTGCATTTTCTACGATATTTTTAATGTTATAGATTAAAGAACAAGTGCAAAATGTTTGTTATATTGTGATGAAGATATGATACGTTTGGTCTGAGACAATCCAGCGACATCTTATTAGAGTTATTGCCCCTGAAATGTTTTATTTTAAGGTAAATTGATAATTTCTTCATATTGGTACATGATAAAGCCATAAGATCTTTTGCAAAATGTTGGGTGACATATGACCTTGAAAAATGTCAACCGGAAGTGACTTTGAGTGAACCGGAAGTAGTAATTTTTGCACTTATTTCATGTAGAAGTACATAAAAACCATATATTTTTTGAATGTCATACATTTATCTATCATTTGAGACCGGAAGTGATATTTTATAAACCGGAAGTAGCATATTATCTCATTTTTACAGGCAAAAGTATATATAAACCATACATTTTTGGAATCAGTGTAAATAAAGCTATCATATGAGACCGAAAGTGACATTTTCTAAACCGGAAGTAGCCAATTATCTCCCTTTTTACAGGCAAAAGTATATATAAACCATATATTTTTGGAATCAGTGTAAATAAATCTATCATATGAGACCGGAAGTGACATTTTCTATACCGGAAGTAGCCAATTATCTCCCTTTTTACAGGCAAAAGTATATATAAACCATATATTTTTGGAATCAGTGTAAATAAAGCTATCATATGAGACCGGAAGTGACATTTTCTAAACCGGAAGTTGACAATTATCTCCCTTATTTCAGGCAAAAGTCTATAGAAACCATATGTTTATTGAATCAGTATGAAGAAACCTATGATTGGACGCCAATAGTAGATTTGAGTAAACCAGAATTAGCTTCTCATCAATTATTTAGAAAATTGATGTGGAAAGACCTTCAATTGTTCTTTGAACAATTGGTTTTTAATTATTATTTTTTTTCTTCTTCCGCCAAACCCTTTTCTTGCGGTATAAAGTTATTTCGCAAGATGTCACTTAGATATTTTGGATATTATATCGAACAGTTATTGCGCTTTTTAATCTCATCTTGTTAAGGCGAATACTTGTTATTGTAAGAGTTATCTCCCCAAACACTGTTTTTCTTGTTTGCGTATCTCCTTCGTAACAAAAAAAGATAACGACAAAATTCTTTTTCATATTTGTTCGTTACGTCCTAAGGAATTTTTGTCTGATTTAGAGCGAAGCGATCGGTTGAAATTTTATAGGAGTTATCTACCTTTTAACAAATAAATTTGTCGTTATGTTTTTGCAACTCATAAATCTTAAGCCGTATAAACCTATAGTCTTTTTATTTGAAGTCCTTGGATCCTAACTTAGAAAATGAGGTCAAGGTCAAAGGTCAAGATCATGTCCTGAATTTTGTCTTTTGCTTGTTTTTGCATTTTCTCCGATATTTTTAACCTTATATATAAAAGAACTAGTAAAAACTGTTTGTTATATTGTGATGAAGATATGATACATTTGATCTGAATCAATCGAATGACATCTGATAGGAGTTATTGCCCCTGAAATGTTTTATTTTAAGGTAAATTGATTATTTCTTCAGATTGGTACATGAAAAAGCCATACAATCTTTTGAAAAATGTTGGGTGACATATGACCTTGAAAAACGTCAACCGGAAGTAACCTTGAGCGAACCGGATGTAGTAATTTTTGCGCTTATTTCATGTAAAAGTAAATAGAAAGCATATATTTTTTGAATGGTCATACATTAACCTATCATTTAAGACCGGAAGTGACATTTTATAAACAGGAATTAGCATATTATGTCCCCTATTACAGGCATAAGTATATGCAAACTATATATTTTTGAAATCAGTGTGAATAAATCTATCATATGAGACCGGAAGTGACATTTTCTAAACCGGAAGTTGGCAATTATTTCCCTTATTTCAGGTAAAAGTCTATATAAACCATATGTGTATTGAATCAGTATAAAGAAACCTATGATTGGACGCCAATAGTAGCTTTGTGTAAACCAGAAGTAGCTTCTTATCAATTATTTAGAAAATTGATATGGAAAGACCTTCAATTGTTCTTTGATTATTATTTTTTTTTCTTCTTCCGCCAAACCCTTTTCTTGCGGTATAAAGTTGTCTCGCAAGATGTCACTTAGATATTTTGGATATTGTATCGAACAGTTATTGCGCTTTTAAAAACTTATCTTGTTAAGGCGAAGACTTTTTATGGTAAGAGTTATCTCTCCAAACACTTTTTTTCTTGTTAGTGTATCTCCTCCGTAACAAAAAAGATAACGACACAATTCTTTTTCATATTTGTTCGTGAAATCCGTAAAAAATTTTGGCTGATTTGGATCGAAGCCATCCGGTGAAATTTTATAGGACTTATCTACCTTTATCAAATACATTTGTCGTTAAGTTTTTGTAACTCATAAACCGTAAGCCGTATAAACCTATAGCCTGTTTATTTCAGGTCCTTAGGTCCTAACTTAGAAAATGAGGTCAAGGTCAAAGCTTCTTATCAGTTAGTTAGAAAATTGATGTGGAAATACCTTCAATTGTTCTTTGAACAATTGGTTTTTAATATTATATTATTGATTGTAATCATTAATAAGGAGAAATAGCAGTCCATGACTTAGCACAGGCGCATATAAATGCGGTGGAGTTAAACAGACTTTTGTTGGATCCAAACCGTCCCCCTCTGCCTGGTCAGAGATGAAAAAGAAAAATACAAAAAGTACCCACAGTAAAAATACATCATTAATGTATCCAATCCAAAACGGAAACGCCACATGACAATTAAACATAAAATACAAAAAGTGCTTTTTAAAAAAGATAGCTTGCAGTTACTGAAAGCTAGCTAAGGATATATTTAGAAAAGATCAGTCCTCGAAATTGCCAATTTAGACTTTTTTCCGGCATTCCTCTTCCATTAAAATGGGTCTAGAGTTATAGTTTCATCAACTAAAAAGACAAAATACGAAGTCGTACAATGCTAATTATGAAACATATACTGAGTGTATCGTATAATTAACACAGTAATATCGGCGTTGTCAACAATGTAGAAAGCAAGTAGGACGATGTGGACGATGTTGTTACAATGTTGTCAATTTTGCGATGTCGGCAATGTCAAAGATGTTGACATAGACGGGGGAAGATGTAGACGATGTCGTCACAATGTTGTCAACATCGCGATATCGGCGATGTCAACGATGTAGACAGCAAGAAAAACGATAAAGACGATGTAGTCACGATGTTATCAACATCACGATGTCGGCGATGTCAACGATGTAGACAGGAAAGGGGGACGATGTAGACGATGTTGTCACGATGTTGTCAACATCACGATGTCGCCGATGTCAACGATGTAGACAGGAAAGGGGGATGATGTAGACGATGTCGTCACGATGTTGTCAACATTACGATATCAGCGATGTCAACGATGTAGACAGGGAAGGGGACGATGTAGACGATGTCGTCACGATGTTGTCAACATCACGATGTCGGCGATGTCAACTATGTAGACAGGAAAGGGGGACGATGTACACGATGTCGTCACGATGTTGTCAACATCACGATGTCGGCGATGTCAACGATGTAGACAGGAAAGGGGGACGCTGTAAACGATGTTGTCACGATGTTGTCAACATCACGATGTCGGCGATGTCAACGATGTAGACAGGACAGGAGACGATGTAGACGATGTTGTCACGATGTCGGCGATGTCAACGATGTAGACAGGAAAGGGGGACGATGTAGACGATGTTGTCACGATGCTGTCAACATCACGATGTCGGCGATGTCAACGATGTAGACAGGAAAGGGGGACGATGTAGACGATGTCGTCACAATGTTGTCAACATTACGATGTCGGCGATGTCAACGATGTAGACAGGAAAGGAGGACGATGTAGACGATGTCGTCACGATGTTGTCAACATCACGATGTCGGCGATGTCAACGATGTAGACAGGAAAGGGGACGATGTTAACGATGTCGTCACGATGTCGGCGATGTCAACGATGTAGACAGGAAAGTGGGAAGATGTAGACGATGTCGTCACGATGTTGTCAACATCACGAGGTCGGCGATGTCAACGATGTAGACAGGAAAGGGGACGATGTGGACAATGTTGCGAGCAGGTATCAAATCATGAACGAAGTTGACAATATCGGCGATATAGTCACTACATCGTGCACTGAACATACCTCTCTACTCAGGGCTTTTTTGGGTGTTTAAGATGCAAGTGTTAATTTATATATATTTTGCTTCCCAAACTTTACAAAAGAGGAGAAAGATATCAAGAGGATATTTAAAACTCATAAATCGAAGAAAACCTGACAACGCCATGATAACAAAAATATAAACAAAGAAGACGGTGATAAGTTTCATTCGGTGATATAAAAATCAGGCACCCGTCGTGATACTCATGTAAGTACACATTTGTTGATAGGTCTATTTTGGTCATTTCATAATCGAGGAAAAGATGACATGATTATAATTAAGACAATTGGGACATATCTGTCGCCATCTGTGAATCAAATATTCCTCAACGGTCGACCAAATTTTGATGGCATCCATAAAATTTTCAAAGGGATGAAGAAATCACTAGATTGCGTGGCGGTAGCGAAATGTCACCCGCAGCTGTGTTAATGAGGATTAGCATTGTGTGTATGATACAGAGTTTTACAATTGGACATTTGCTTACATTATCAATGAACATTTTCCTTCGGATTGGTGTTGCTGTTAATTTTGTCATTCAAATGTAAATGTGTTGTTCCTGCGTGTAAACAATTCGGTACCCAAACTCATGAAATGGACAGTATTATATGGTGAACAACAAACGATGGCAAACAATCTTACCAGGTATGAGTGATGTCTGTAAAAAGTTTTTAGAGGAGTTGTGTTTAAAAGATGATATTGTGATAAGATAATCAAAAAATAGTCTTATGGGCATGTACATGTACGAATGGGCGGATGAATGGAGGGACGTACTACAGTATACCATAAAACGTTCCGTCTAAGATGAGTGTATACAAATGTTGGTGCTGTACATGTCAAGATTCCACGTTTTCGGTAAAAGATTTTTCAAAATTTTCTACAAAGTACATACCTTGACAATTATCTTCACATTCTTCTTTTGTCTATACAAAGATAAAAAAAAGTCAATAAGATATTGTCTTATGTCTATAAAGGATAACAAGAGGTTGCAAATAAATTGTAAGGAGTAATCCAGTGGTTTCGATGACATTGGTCATGTTATTCTTTAAGGGCAATTAATCTCATGAGAAGTCATCCAATGGTTTCAGTTCTATTTAAGCATATCCTTGCTGTGTACAGTTTTTACCTATCTATTATAGTTTTTAAAATCATTTTTGCATCGACATAAAAAGTATTCACACTGTACAACCGACCTATCGTATCCGTTGGGTTTGATCAAAATGATAAGAATAGACTGTGTGGTATTGGTAGCACTATTTTAGTGTATGTAGATTATGTGGTGAAGGTGTGTATATCCTGCGTAAAAATTTGAGAAGCATTATATAGCCCGTAACAGAGATATGGTTACAGGTACGTCATGGGAAATCTCACTGATTTTTATCAGACTGTGTGTACAACTAATGCATAAGGGACTGCATATGAATGAGGAAAACAAACATATGTAATCTGTATACTCTACAAGACTATGCAAATTATGTATATACAAAAACAGAGGTAAAAGTATATAGAACACTCGTGAAATTGCAAAAGCATTCAGAAAGATTTGTTTGAAATTATAAGATCTCCAATTAAACCCTGTTCTATGAGCTTTATGTAAAAGTAAGACATTGTAGCCTCAAAATTTTGTTATTTTACTGATTCACAATTTCTAGGAGGTCAACCACATTTATTTGTTGGAGATCAATCTTCTTAAAAGCGTGAATATATTTTGAAAAGCAAAAGAGTAACGGTGTGACTGCATTCTGTGTTGTGCATCATCCTCTTACTTTTCTATGTTTTAAGATACATCATCAACATATTGTTGACCTCTTATAAATTCTAAGGATTTTGCATGATTTATACCACGACATTATCATGATTATCTCATACAAAATGCAGGTTTGATTTGATATCTTAAAAAATGCAATAATAAGAAAATACATTTATAATGATGGTGTGTGGCAATGTTCATTCTTTCATGGTGCTTAGCATTTGATTTTCTAAAATAATTCTGCCAATAATTTAGGGTTGTTGGCTACTCCAACTTTAAATAAACAACACTATTGGTTTAAACTGGATTGCTACAGTGCATTTATATTTAATGAAGAACAATTTTTTACATGAAACGGGTTTGTTACCTTCATATATATTATTTTGATAATGTGTCTTTGAATGATGATTAAGTTAGAGATTAAAAACGTTATTTTCCCCAGTTTAAAAAAAGTAGCAAGCAGACAAAGTTTGCAAAGTAAAAATCAACATACAAAACCCATGTAATACTGAAAATGAAAGACTCTTTATTTATTGCCAATCAAGTCATTTTCTTGACCAACTTCCTCAGCTAAGCTCTTCGTAGAATGTTGCATCAGACAGATACATGCACGAAGCAGACACAAAAACACAAACATTCCGTAACAATACGATACCTATACGTTTTATATGATTAGTTGCACATTCGTGGATATTTGATTTCGTGGTTTTACAACAATCTGCACATAAGGCTATACAAAATGTGTACTTTGTTGAACATTTAAATTCATGGTTCACCTGTATCTAAGAAATCCAAAAAAATGGTATAGTTTTTAAGATATGGAACTGACTCCCCTTACTATAACTCGAAGGGTATTTCTATATAATTGAATGAGGTATAGTACCTAGCATGATGTAATGGACACATGAATGATATCACAGATATTCTTAGAAAGGTAACGTGGACGGTATTCAGTTTTTGTACCGCACATTTCGAGATGCGCAGTATGTTTAACACTTGGGCGCATCATACAGACTTGGTGGATATTTTCCAAATTAAGTGCATAGAAGATAGAAATATCAAGGGTTTATTGAAATGAAAATACGATTATATTACTCTAAAAAACACAGAAAAATCTTCATGTTGTCTTTTACAATAGAATAATTGAGCTAGGTCTCCTCTTTTTTTCAACTCGTGAACATTTATCTTTGTTTTGAGGAAGTTATTATTAGATATTGTTATCACTATGAATAGTGCCATACGCGTTAAATTAGCATGCACACTTGTGTTAAAATAGTCAAAACGTCGACGTTGTAATTTATGGTGAAGTCTTAGGCAATATTCAGTGAAAGAATAATGCGGCAATCCTATGTAAAAACCGAATAGACTAAACGTTTAGAATTGCAAGAACATGTTCATGCTTTTCTTTTCTTAAAGAAAACGTTTTCTGTAAAAGAATGTTATCAAATACCGTACGTGTACATGCATATCAAAAATGTTAAAACGGAAAAAAAAACATTGAGGCAGATTTAGAATACCGAGCAAGTAAATTCTGCAAAGACCATGTTAGTAACCTATCAATAACAGCGAAAATTTGTTTGATAAACATACCTCCCATTTAAAAACTACGAGCATTGTTACTATTACACTCTTATTAAAAGTTCATCTTTAAAATATACCTGATCTTGATTCCAAACGTTCCAATGGTTTCTTTTATGCACCAACTTATGCTTGTCACACACCCATTCGACTCTTTGCAAGGCCTCCTCCTCAGTAATGAAGCATTCTAACTTGGAGCAAGAATATTCAATTTGGAAAGGTTTGTTTGAACTGCTAGTTCTGGCATGAACTGTGGACTGATAGAATTCTATAATTCTCTCCAATGTAATGTAGAAGCTTTCCTTGATACTAGTGGCGATATCGGATACTATTAGGTCATTGGAGGTCTTGTGGACTATGTAAAGGTGAATTCTGTTGGCTTCAACACATACAACAACATCATGTGCCTTGTCATACGATAAGCCAAGAAATCCCGAAAACAGGAGTTTGATCTCTTTCTTTTCTCCAGTGGTATCTTTTCCTTTATGTTCTCTATAGGTCTTCACATTCCACATATTAAGACATGCACTGAAGAGTCGGTTTGGCAAAGCTGGAGGAATTATAGCTCCTTTAAAAGTGAAAGCTAAACCGATAGCTCTGTTTGGTGTGCATTCCTCGGTCATGAACTTTGTTGTATTTCTTGCTGTAACCATACAAGGAACAAAGAAGTTAATCCCTGATTGACGACGTCCAGTTTTTGTGTTATATCTACGCTGCTCTGAAACAATATCCAGATGGATAAGCATTTCGAATATATACCTTTTGTGTGGTAATATTTTACTGAAAGCTTCTTGTTTCCAAATCTGGTACAGTTCTTCTCTTTGAATTGATCCACTTTCTGACATCTTTTTGAAAATCTTATGTACTGCAACTTCCCTTGGCCAAAATTGCTTGTCTACAAAAATAAGAAATGTTTTCCATTGTTATCATTAAATTTAAATGATCACCTAATATAACCTTAAAAAATATCATTTTGAAAAAAAATGAACAGGACTGCTGAAAAAAGAATCTGATTCAGTATAATAAGTTATATATACTAGTATATAGTACGCCTTTTAAGAATTCACGTATTTAATGAATGAAAAGCAGAGCTGAAAGTTGTTTAAACATAATAATGAGTACGGCGTGGCTATATATAATCGCTACCCTTTTTCAATTATTAAATATACAATTACATACAAATACATGTATACCTTATGAATTATTGCCATGGGATTATATTTGAGGTTTACAGATCTGTCAGCGATTTATGCGTTATTGAATAGTGTTTCCTCCTCGAAAATAGATGTAACATTTTTTTCGATGTTGTGTTGCCTTCAAATCCCAAATAGGACGAATGGTTTCAGAGGAGTTAAAAGTTGTGGTAAGAAGGACATATTTTTTGAAAGCAATTGTGAAGGTATGCTGCCATTTTCAACACCAGGAAAAAATCTGTTAATTAATTGGTTGTTTATTTCGTATGGTCAAGAAACACATATATAAGCAGGCTACCTTTGTAAAATTGAGGCTATTACTAAAACTCCAGTGACATTTATTTTTGGAATATTAATTCCGAAACTGTAAAAACAGGTATCCAACCAAAATGCCAGTTTCGTCTTATAATACATGTGGCGGGGTCTTTAGGAAAGGGAGAGAAACGAGGACATGGCCTCCTTGAAAACAGTACTTCTATGTAAATGCTCCCTATTTATTGTATTACTATTTTGATGTTTGGAATTGTTTGAACTTAGGGAAAAAAATTAAGATACCATACAAGAATGCAAAACCGTTTAGGGAAACTAACTCTTCAAACAGTACTATATGTATACCCCAGAGGGCACACATAACATTTTTTTAACCGTTGCTAAGCAGTGTTTGTGTTGCTTGGTTGATGATTAGAAGCCAGTAAACTGATATTGTAGTGACTATTCATTTGAAGCTTGAAGTTATTTTTTAACAAACAAACTCGTTTAAAGGGTATCTTCACGTCTCAATCTTCAAAATCGCTTATCTAAAAATACTACAATCGCTAACGTTTTTAATAATAAAAATCGTGGTTACCCTTCTATCGATAAGAGTCATGCCAAACAATGACTTACATGTCCCCGTCTTTCCACCAACAATACGGTAAGGTCCACGTTTAATGGTCGCACAAACCGGGATGCGGTATTCAGTACGTAGGTGAAACTGGACGCTATTTATCTAAACGCACGCAAGAACACCTTTATCGGTTTTAAAAGACCCCATAAATTCAAAAGTATCATTTATCAACACCTTAAGAAACACAATCATCCTATTAAATATTTAACTGTTCAACCTTTAGAAGTAGTTGATAAGCAGCCTAAGGAATCTCTTTCAAAGTTTGTACGATCACGGAAAATAATTTGGATTAAAACATTACAGACAGGCTATCCTCTCGGTCTTAATGATGATATCATGGGAATTGGTAATATATCAAGAACTGATTTTGTTAACATTTTTGATATAGTTTCTAAAACTGGTCGTAAAAACCATTCTCATGGGACACAATATCACACACCTATACCCCCCCCTCCAAAAAAAAAAAATTTGACCCCCAAAAAATTACCCTCATTTCAAGTAAAAGAGCCCTAAATTTTCATAAAAAAAAAAGCAAAAAAAAACGCAAAAACACCAAAATTTTCTTACTCCCAAAAAAATTTTTTTTTTACTTTGGAAAAAAACGTTATTAAAAACACCCAAAAAACAACAAAAAAATTCCAAAAAAAAATAAATAAAAAAACCGGGAGAACAGGCGAAGAAAGAATTCTGTGGGATTTAAGAGAAAAAAAAAAAAAAATCAATTTTTACTTTAAAAAATGAAACAACCTACAGCTCCTGATTTATATCCAGAATTACCTATAGAAGATGGACAAAATTATAGACTACAAAAAATAACAGAAATAGAAAAAACATTAATAAATGAGAGAGATAAACGTAAATCACTATACAAAAAATATAAACGCGGAGTTAATGTTACTGATGGTGTTGATACAAGTTTAATTTCGACATCTGTTGTTTTAGCTGGTATAGGAATAGCTTTTCCTATCTTACTTCCCATACAAATTGCAGCTGTTGTATGTGGAAGTTTAGGAGGTCTAGTTAAATTAATTAGAAGAAAGTTGACAACAAAATCAAAAAAACATTATGAAATTAAAACAATGGCAGAATGCAAGTTAAACAGCATAAAAGATTTAATATCAAAATCTTTAACTGACGGACAGATAAGTGTAGATGAATTTAAACTTATTTTAGATGAATTAGAAAAATTTAATGAGATGAAAAAAAATAAAAAAAAAGTAATTTTAAAAAGTTTACCAGATGATGAAAGAAAAAAACTAATTGAGGAAACAGAAAATAGAGTAAAAAACGAATTAAAAAAAAAAATGGAAAATCTTTGATTTTCTTTAATAAAATAATTTTAGTTGATAACGGAAATCCACCAAACTATGAATCAATTTTTAATTAAATAAATGGATGAAGAAACAAAAGAAAAATTAGTAAAAAATGTAAAAATAATGTTAAATAAAAAATTTAATTATTTTTATCTTAAGTTGTTTTTAACAGGTTCTTTTTATTGTTTATTATCTAATATTTTAGATGAATAAAATGGCTGAAGGAGGTTATGAGTTTGATAATCCTGAGTTTAAAAATAATGATTATGATGATGATTATGAAGAAGAAGAAACGTCTTTTCAAGATGATGAAGAGTTTCAAAATAATATAAATAAGGAATTTGAAATATCAAGAGATTTATCAGAAAATGATGTTAAAATTCGTAAAAAAGAAACTACAAAAAAAATGATTAAACAATTTTATAAAAAAAATGGTGAAACTATACGTAATGAAGAGGTTTTTTTTGTTGGGGAAAATCATAAGGGAAGACAAATCTTATATGTAAAAGATGAAAAAGGTAATGATATTGCATTAACATATTACCAAAAAGGAGTATTAAAGTTTTATAAATTTAGCACTCTTCAAAGAGAATACGGTGTTAATTTTGTCAGGGATGTTTTAGGTGTAGATGATTATAAAATATCTGATAATTTAAGAGAAGGTAGAGCAGGGTTTCAGAGAATGTTAAATGAACTCGATAATATAGAAATTCCATTACAAGAAATATCTACACAAGAAGAAGGACAAGAATTATTAGAAACAGCAAGTAATGCAGAAACATATGTGAAAGAAATAGAAACTTCATTTATTGAACAAGGAACATCTTTAATAAATGAAGAAACACAAACAAAAATGACAAAAAGAGAGATGGATGGTATAATAAAAGCATTTACAACAGCGGAAGATGAGATTGCAAATAATTTAGCAAAACTGAATGAAACAAATAAAGACTTAGCAAAAGAAAATGCCAAATTAGAACAAGCTAAAGAAGACAATAATAAATTTCAAATAGATAGAATAAGTAGTCGAATAAGAGAATTGGAATCTGAGAGAAGTGCAAGACTAGAAGTAATTAATATTAATAAAGAAAAACTACGTAGTCAAGTAAACAGATTTAAACAAACAATACATAAAATGTTAAACGAAGACAAAACATTAGGTGAAAGAATAAGAACATTATTCAGAGAACAAGGAATAACAATAGTTAGTGTTTTAACTGCTTTTGGAATTATTATTGGTGTTATTGTTGAAGCATTTACTGGTGGAACTACTTCTCCTTCTCCTTCTCCTTCTCCTCCATCAAAAGGTGGTGGTGTACAAGACTGGATAAAAAAACAATTAAAAAATCTTGGAAAATTATTATCTTTTCTTGCAGGAAAATTAGCAGCTGCATTACCAGGTATTATAGGTTCTATTGTTTCTTGGTTATTGTCTGCAACAAAAGACGTAGTAAATTGGTTTGCAAACAACTTATGGGCATTGCTTATTTTAGTTGTTAGTTTATTGTTTACTGCTGCTAGAGATTATTTGAAAAAATAAAGTGCTGTAAATCCTATTACAATACTTACAAATATTATTGCTTGTTTATTATCTTCATGATCTTCATGTTCAATTTTTTTTATTGGATCTATTTTTGGTTCTTTAGGCTTTTCAGGTTTTATAGGTTCTTGTGGTTTTACAGGTTCTTTTGGTTTAAAATCAACATGATCAAAATTTTTATTATTTAAATCATCATTTAACCCAAGTGTTTGATTTTCTGTTGCAATTATAATTTTATTATTATAACCAACAATACTTCCAATTTGTAAAACCATATCACTGGGAGACATATATAAACCAAGTCCATAAGCATAATCAACTTTACTTCTTGCATATTTTAAAACATTTTCATAATTCGATATCTGGGTGGGTAAATCGATAGGACTATTTATTACATCTTGTACATTTGCTAAGAATTGTTTTTGTGCATCAAATCCTGTTCCTACTTTTAAAATTTTTGTTTTTGTTTGAGATTGTGCACCTAACAAAGCCCATACATAAATTTTAATACTTTCATTAATACGTTCAATACCTGCTTGTGTAAACCCATTAGAGTTATCTAAAATAAATGTTGTCCAAGCCATACTTATATCTTTTTCATGCTTAATAGTATCATGAGTACTAAAGAAAGGTCCTTTAATTTTATTTCTTTGTCTATATTCTCCACTTGGTTTATAATATTGCTCAAAACTTCCTAATCCTTGACATGATGATTCTAGTTTTTGTCTCCAATTTGTATTTGGAGAAATATTAAATTCATCACATAATTTCTGATATGCAGCTTTGTCATATGGGTTCTTGTAATAACAGAAAGAAGAATCTGTTGGTAAAGGTGATTTAAGTTCTTTTAAAATTCTGGCAATACAATAATATAAATGAAACATATAAAAAGACTTTGTAAGATTTGAAGTATTTTGTATATGATCATTATAAGAAACACCACATCCTGTACTTGCACACCAAACTGCAAAATTTAACTGACATTGCCACCAATCAAATGAAGAATGAATCCAGGCATTCCATGGTTCGTTAGTGTGTATTGATGGGTTTTGATAGTTTTGAAATAAATCAGGAAAAGCTGTTTTAAAGTTCTCTTTTTGATTTACAAATATCGTTTGATTTACAAGATTTGTTTTTAATTGATGATCTTTTTCAGAATATTTAATACCTGGATTATATGAAACATTAGGATTATATTTAAATTCTTTTGTTATCATTTTTTTATATTAAAAATGTTTCATACTATTTCAAATATTGATAATACAATAAACTTAGAACAATACATAAATAACAGAAATGGAAATAAACGTATTGGTTTGAAATTTATAAGATACAGCATAGGTTGGTATAATGTTTATCATGGGTTTATAACAAAAACCGGAGAGGAACAGCAAAGGATTATGAATGGTTATTATAGTTTTCAACAAATAGTGGATGAATTTCAAAAAGAAAATATTGTATTATCCGTAAATGAAGCAAATGGTATCGCTTCATTAAACACTACTACTGAGTTAAGGATAAGTAAGGGTTTGGGAAATATGTTAGGGTTTAATAATAAACGTAAATTCGAACCTAATGAATTACATTATGGAAACAAATTTGTGGATTTTGCTATCCATAAATCATTATATATCCATTTGGAACAAGTTAGCACTTCTCATAATTATCTTGATGGTAAGCCAAGTAAATTATTAGCTGTTATTCCAGTTGAAAATAAAGAGTTTGGTGAAGTTATAACAGCGAGATTTGAGCATCCGGAATATAAGTGTTTAGTAAATGATGTTATAACAGAATTGAAATTAGAAATAAGAGATGAAAATAATAACAAGATAATTAATCATTTACCAATTAATTGTGTTTTAGAAGTTATATAATTTATTTAATAAAATGAGCATACTTGGTGTCAAAAAAAAAAACGTAGAAAAAGAAATATTAAATATGAAGAGTGAGCTTCAAACAATGGATACTAATGATAAAAATTTACATCGGAGTGTCGCTGCCCTAAGCATCAGAGTTTTAAATGTTGAAAATATAGTTGGTAATATTAAAAATAAACCAGACAGAAAAATAATAAGTATATATGCTGGAATTGATGGTCCAATACATGGAAATAAAAAGTTTAATTTTGGTGTTGGTGGTGGTTATTATGTAATGAACTTTCCAGGACAAATATTGGGTATTAGTTTAGTAAGTTTAAGAACAAGCACAGATATTATAGCCATTAAGATGATTGTTAATGATAAGTCAACTATTTACAAAATGAGTTTGGATAAGGGTGTCACACACGGTTTTAATAACTTTTATACACCTTTTGAAGTTAAGGCTGGAGATTTAATAAGTTTTATTAGTATGACTAATAATTATACATGTATCAATACTCTAGTATCAGTGATAATTGAATTATTTTTATAACAAATTTAATCCTTAAAAATGTCGGCATACGGAAACAAATTAAATCCTTACAGAAAAATAAGAGAACCCCGTGGTGTGAAAGGTATTCGTCAAAGTGTATCAATAACAAATAATCCTTCAACTATTGATCAAAATCAACAGCTATTAGTGAGATTCCCCAATCTAAGCAATAATGATGTTATTGTTCCTGGAAAAACCAGATTGGCATTTGAAATAGAACTCACATCTACAGACGACAATGCAACTATATATCAAAACATAGGAAGAACAATAGTTAAAAAAACAACAATTCGTATAAGTGGAAATGAAATTATGTCAATTGATGATAGTGATATTTATCATTGTTATGTTGATTTATGGAAATCTACATCTGAACGTTTAAATATGGCATACCAAGGAATTGGTGAAACAAACATGTTAAAACACAGAGTTGGTGCAGATAATAAAGCATCAGACATAGGTGACGAAGCAATTGCAACTGCATATGGTGCAAGATTTTGTATCCCACTTGATTTTGAACTATTAGAAACTCATATGCCTTTTTATCAAGCAGGTCTTGGTGATAGACTTGTATATGAACTTACATTTAATAATTATAGCAATGTTATTAAATCAACAGATACATCTGCAAGTTATACAATCAAAAACATTTGTTTAGAATTTGATATGGTTACTGATGCAGAATTAGCAAGACAGATAAGACAACAAGTTAATGGTAAGATGGTTATTTTGTACGATAGAATACTAAGACATAGAAAAATAACCAAAAACAAATCTGATACATTGTGGAATATAAATTTAAATGTTCCAGCTAGAAGTATGAAAGGAATTCTAATGTTGTTCGAAGATCCTGAAAGAACAAGTACCGAAACTTATTATAATCCTAACATAACAAAAGTAGAAATGACAATAGAAGGTGTTCCAAATCAACTATACAGTCAAGGAATGAAAGCATATCAACAATGGGATGAAATAAATAAATTCTTTGCTTTAAATTCAAAAAGAAATAAAACAACAGAAGAAGTTTTAAAGGATTTAAATTTATCCTATACAACATTAGAAAAATATCTTACAACTAATTATGCATTATGGTTAGATTTACGTTCAACAGATGACAACTCATTACACGGTTCAGGTAGAAGAATTGAAAATGCTTCTGAAGGTATTACTATCCAAATAACTAAAACAGCAGGAGCAAATAAATTAATAAATGTTTATCTGTTTGTAATCCAGGATGCACAAATTAATTTTGAAGATGGCAGATTTAAAAATGTTGATTACTAGTAATTGCTGTCTTGACGAACAAGTTCTGCAATCTTATTCCTTTCGGTAATCAATTCACTTATTTTTATTTCAAATGTAGTTTTTTCTTCATTCTCGTATGTTCTTTTCGTTGTCAATTTTTTGAGTTTAGTCTTTGCACTAACTTTTTGTCTTGTTAATCTCAACCAAATCCGTCTTTTGTTTTTATCACCAAAATCTTCTTTAGCTTTGTTTATTCTATCTGTCAACAATTCAATTTCCTTTTTTGTACTGTTTATTTCTGTATCTTGTAAATTTATCGTATTATTATGTTTTGCTAACAACGTTTCTAATTTTTCTAATTCATCCGACACTTTAACTAAATTACATCTTCTCAATTCAGATTCCATTTTGAATATGAACATGTCACAATTAGGTAGTTAAGATAGTGTTTACTGCAACTAAGTAAGTGTTTACTGCAACTAAGGAGTTGTTTATTGAAACTAAGTAAGTGTTTACTGCAACTAAGTAAATGTTTACTGCAACTAAGGAGTTGTTTACTGTATCTAAGTAAGTATTTATTGAAACTAAGTAAGTGTTTACTGCAACTAAGGAGTTGTTTACTTTTGTAAAAGTGTAACTAAGTAAGTGTTTACTGCAACTAAGGAGTTAATCAATAATCCAATTACAGAACTGTTGATATTTTTACATTCCATCTATCATTGTATCACTTACAATTTAAAAATTCAGTCATAGTATTGATTATTTGAGTAAAGATAATAAAATGGAGAGAATTATCAATTATCATTTAATTCAATACTAGTTCTCATCTTCTCTTATTAATGTGATAAAATGCTCAATGGGGTGTATTGTTATTCTTTGTGATAATAAGTTAGTAAATATTAAAGTATTGATGTGAAGTGTTGTATTTTATTGAAATAATCATTGCTGTATCATTTGATCCTTGGGATCATTATTATTTAAAATGGATAACTCATTAAAATTGAAAGAAACTTGATATTTTATAGCCTTGATAACATATTAAGCAATTGAGGCATTTAAATTTCTTTTGTTATATAGGTTTTATAAAAGTGTTTCTAAAGTAAGTGTTTAATTCAATAGGATATGACTTTTAAATAAACTAAATCGATCATTGTAAATATTTACAGGTACCTAGAGATTTAAAACTTAGTCATCTGTAATTCTTGTTCATAAAATCCACCTTTAATATCTTCGCCTTTTAAATCAATTATTCTATAAGTAACAGGGTTTGTATTTAAAACTTTTTCAATTACAAATATTTCTTTGGTCCAACGAGTAGTATAACCCTTTTCAAATTTACCTTTCTTTTTTGTTATTCTTACTCTAACACCTACTTTGAATTAAGGTTTTTTAATTTTCTCTTTCTTTTCTGGATATAAATTTTTATACACGGTTAATTCATTTTCTAATTTACTTGCTTTAACAGGTGTCATTTTAATTGAAGAATGTACTGTATTATTATAATTTTTAACTAATTTATCCAATATATCATAATATTTAAAAGTTTCATTAGCAGTAAAGTATTTAAACATATGTTGTTTCATTGTACCTATCCAGCGTTCCACCACACTGCTCTTTTCCTCATTCTCAGTTGAATATAACTTTATGTTATTATCTTTTAACAAATCTTTTACTTGTCGATTATAAAATTCAGATCCTTTATCCGACCAAATATACATTGGTTTTCTTTCTTTAAATAATGTTTTAAATGCTTCACTCACTGCTACTCCTGTTTTATTTTTCAATGGAATCAACCAACCATATTTACTAAAAACATCTATAACTGCTAATAAATATTTATAGTGTTTATTTTGTTTTGAATATTGTTGTATATCTATCAAATCAACTGCCCATGTTTGATCTATTGAATTAACATAAACACGTCTTTTAGGAAAAGATTTTATAACTCTATGATGTAATTCATCTGCTAATTTATTTGTTAGATTTGTTTTAGACATTTTTAAGTAACTAAAATGTTTTCTTAAAAAATGGAGGCAAAAAAGGATAAAATTTTATCCAAGCGAGAAGATTCATATAAACTTGTTTTGACAAAAGAATATAAACATAAAGCAAGTATTTATGTATTTAATTATAAAATTAGTCTAAAGGATGAAAAACAAGAAACATTTACAAATGCTTTTGACCACATGGTAGACTATTCTATAAAAGATTACCCTAATGGAAGAATTAAAATAGTACCTATTCATGAAATCATAATTACTAAACATAAAAGCTGGCCTATAAGAACATATAATACAGTTAAAAAGTTATTCGTGGATCAAATGGAAAGATTATTAAATAGTGCTGAAGAATTAAATTTAGAAGAAGTTATTTTTGAAGTTACTATTATACCCAATAAAAGAGGAAAAGGTAAAGCTTTAAAAATATTAGATGTCATAAATAAAAGAAGTATTATCAAAATAAAAAATGATGATACAATATGTTTATCAAGGGCAATTGTAACTTTTTTGGCTTCAAATAAGTTATTAAAAGATTTTACAGATTCACAATTAAAACACATTAAAGAGGGTAGACCATTACAAAAAAGAGTTGCTGAAGATTTTCATGAACAATCAGGAGTAGAAATAAAAGAAGAAGGAAATGATTTGGAAGATTTAAAAGCTTTTGAAAATTATTTTAATATTAGGATAATTGTTTTTACATCAAATAGTACAGAATATATTGTATATGGTGGTAATGAAAAATATAATGAACAAATATATTTATATTATCATGATGAACACTTTGACACTATAACAAATATAACAGGATTTTTAGCTAAACGTAGGTTTTGTAAAGTATGTTTAATTGGTTATACTGAACAACATACATGCAAAGATAATACAGTAACAACTATCAGAAAACAACATATTTGTGATAAATGTAACAAAACATATACAGGTAAAAATCACAAATGTGGTGAAAAAATATGTTTAATATGTTATGAAAAATACACGGAAAGTAATGAAGAACACTTATGTTATATGAAACCATCAGTACCAAAACAAGTAAAAAATAATAAATATATATATTTTGATTTTGAAGCAAATCAAGAAACAGGAATACATATAATGAATTTTTGTATAGCTTACGATTTAGAAAATATTTATTGTTTTAAAAATAACTATGTAAAAGTATTTAAATGTGATTTCAATATTGATAATTTAAACTTGTTAGAATTAGACATAGATGATTGTTTTAGTGATGTAGAAAAAATTAAATATGAAACAAATTCTGTAATAGACAACTTTTGTAAATATTTCATAAGAGACAAATTTAAAGACTACACTTTTATTTCACATTATGGAAAAGGTTATGATATGCAACCGATTTTAGGATACATTGTAAAAAATAAAATTGAACATAACATAATTTCTTCTGGACTAAAATTAACAGCTATATTTATTAAAAGAATAAATTTAAGATTCATAGATTCTATAAATTTTACATTATGTGGATTAGCTGCTTTCCCAAAAACATTTGGATTTGTGGGTAACAAAGGTTATTTTCCACATTATTTTAATACAACAGAGAATCAAAAATATGAGGGAATTTATCCTAATAAAGAATATTTTGGTTATAATACTATGACAATTAAAAATAAAGAATTATTTGATGAATGGTATAATAAAGTTAAAGAAAAAGAATTTAAATTCTATAAAGAAATATTTTATTATTGTCTATTGGATGTTTTAATTCTTGCCAAAGGTTGTACCTTATATAGAAAATTATTTTTAAATATAACCAATAATTGTATCGATCCATTTCAATATATTACAATTGCTCAATGTTGTACAAAAATATTTAAAACATTAATGTTGACAAATGAAACAATTGGAATTCACAAAAAGATGACAATTAAAGAAGTACATTCACAAAAATCAATACAATGGTTAGAGTATATTTCTTTAGAATATAATATAATGATTCAACATGCTAAAAGGGGAGGTGAAAAGAAATTATTCATTAATAATAAATGTTATAAAGTCGATGGTTATTATTATGATAGAGAAAATAAAATGCGTAATGTTTATGAATTTTTTGGATGTTATTGGCATGGATGTACAAAATGTTATAGTCCTGAAGAAATATGTAAAAAAGATAGAAATAAAAAAACTATGAAAGAGTTATATAACCAAACTAAAGAAAGACTTAAAACTATTGAAGATTATCTAAAACCAAATGTAAAAATTCATACAATATGGGAATGTGAGTTTGATCAACAAAAATATCCTGAAGTTGATCCACATTTAAAACCTATTGATAAAAGAGATGCATTTTATGGAGGAAGAACAGAAACTATTCAATTATACAATAATCTTTCTGATTTAAAAGGTAGATATGTAGATTTTTGTTCTCTGTATCCATCAGTAAATAAATATTGTAAATATCCTATAGGACATCCTATTACATCTACAGAAATATCTGTAGATGATTATATAAAAAATAATTATTTCGGAATAATGAAATGTAAAATATTACCACCTAAAGGATTGTATCACCCTGTTTTACCTTATAAACAATTAACTAGTGATAATACACATAAATTACTTTTTGGATTATGTAGAACATGTATGAATAAAATATCTTTTAAATGTAAACACATAGATGATCCTACTTTAAATAAACATGATAAAATACATGAAATAAAAAGATGTAAAGAATGTAAAAATATTAAAAATGAAAAATGTATACATTCTGATGAGGAAAGAGTTATAGTAGGTACATGGTCTACAATAGAAATAGATAAAGCAATAGAAAAAGGTTATGAATTACAAAAAATATATGAACTAGAACATTTTGAAAAAACATCTACAGATATATTTAAACTTTATGTAGATACGTTTATGAAATATAAACAAGAAGCTTCAGGATGTAAATGTGATCCTAAATATTGTAAAAATGATTGTAAAAACGATAAAGAATGTAAAACAAAAATACAATACATTATAGATAATACTGCTTATGATCTAGATATTGACAAAGTTAAGTACAATTCAGGATTAAGATTTATAGCTAAAATATGTTTAAATAATTTATGGGGACATTTTGGTATGAGAGATAATTTTACACAAAAAGAATATTGTTTTACTTTAGAACATATAACTAAAATAGTATTTAATGAAAAATATAAAGATATAAGTACTATGATATTAGATGAAGATATTGTTTTAACAGAATATAAAAATAAAGAAGAATACTCTAAACCTAATCCAAGTGTAAATGTTTATATAGCTTTGTTTACAACAGCACATGCTAGATTAAAATTATACGAACTATTGGATATTCTTCAAGAAAGAGTTTTATACATGGATACAGATTCTTGTATTTATAATGATGATGGTTCTGAAGCTTGTAAAAAAATAGAAAGTATGATGGGAAATAAATTAGGAGATTTAACAGATGAAATTGTTTCAAAACATAACGCTAATCATATAAAACAATTTATATCTGCTGGTCTAAAAGATTATTCTATGAAACTAGATACAGAAAAACTAGTTAGCTGTTGTAAAGGTTTTAGATTAAATGCTGAAGTAGAAAAAAAGATTACATTAGATAAAAAAATAAAAATAGTTACTGATGAAAATGAAAAATATGAAACTGTTCCATATAATAATATAAAAATAGGAAAAGATCATCAACTTAAAACAGTTAAACAAGTTAAAGCTTATGATTATATGTTTGATAAAAGAATGGTATATTGTGAAAATGAAAATCTAATTAGAAGTTTTCCTTATGGATATTAAAAAATATATAATTTAAATTTTTATTTTAAAAAATAGAAGACTAAAAAATGATTGAAGCTTATACTGAGAAAGATGATCCTTATGCTAAAGTTATATTAGGAAAAATAAAATTATCAAATTATCAGATATGTTGTTTAAGAGATGATTGGGAATGTCCTTTAACTTCAAAACAAATGGAAGTAATGGAAAAGTTTGAAGGTAAAAAGTTATCTAAGTTTCCTCCTGGTTGGGATGCTTTTATTAGACCAGATAAAGTTTATGAATATGTTTTTGAAAAACCATGTCCTGAAATTTAATTTTTTATTTTATTTTATTTTTCTATACCCCTAAAAACAGAAAAAGTACAGGAATAGTACATACTTTTTTCTGCAATTTTGCTGTTTTTACCAGGAAAAGTACATAAATTAGGGACTCTAATTTTTATCAATTTTTTCTTATTTTTCCAATTTTTCATACAAACGTAAATTGTATTTATTTTTTATTTTAATTTCCAAACAATAAAACCAGTTAATGTCATACCACCAACAACAAATGCAATCTCTCTATTTTTCTGGTCTTCTGATGGAGTATAAAAATCACTTAATGTAGGTTTAGGTGATAATGAAGTTAATTTTTTATTCGTGACACGATAGTATAGTTTCATTGCCTGGTCAACATCATCAAAAGTCTGAACCGCATGATGTTCCTTTTGTAATTGTTCATTTATAAAATCTAATCTTTGTATTCTTTTTTTATTCCATTCTGATTGTGCTTTTTCTAATTTTTCTATAGCTTTATCATGTCTTATTTTCTCTTCATTTGCATTACTACCCATATGTGAAAATAAATAATTACTCCCTGAAAATGCAAAAGCATTTGTTATTGCCCCACCAAGCATCATTGTTAAAGCACTTGCCATTTTATAAAAACAAAAATTACTTCATGATATCAGCAGGTATAATACCTTGCTTAATCAACATATCTTTTGTTGCTATCGCAAGTAATATATCAATGGATAACATTACAACATCATTCATATTAAAATCCACTTTTGGTGCTGGCCTCCTTAATACCTTTTTACCTATTTCTGCATATCCAACTGTTAACAATGTTTCCACTCCAGCATGATATAACATATTTGCTATTTGTTTTCCGTCTTTTTGAGTTGTCATTTTAATGTACTAAATTTAATTAAATTCAAAAGGATCAATTTCTTTCTTTTGTTTTTCTGGTTTTGTTATTTCTTTAATCATTCTTTCTGGTTTCTTACTTTGGTTGTAAAAAAACAATCCCAATCCAACAATACTTATAGGAAAAAGTACAAATTTGTAATCAACTAGGGAACTGGAGTGTTTTTTGACAGAAGGGATATGTTCGTTTGATTCATAATCTGTTTCTGTATCAGAATCTTTTGTTATTTGTTTGATTTTTGAATTTTCTTTTTTTAATTTTTCCACTTCTTTTTTTCTCAATTCTGCATTTCTTATTCTTACTTCTGCACCTTTCTTACCAGCAGCTACTCTTTTTGGGTCTTTTGGTTTGGGTTTTTTAAATACTTCTTTTTGTTCAGGATTTTCATTCATCATTTTTTATGTCATTATTTTCATCTTTTTTTCGGAAATCGAGCGAAGCGAATGGTTCAATATGTCTTGCTGTTGTTAATATTGCAGTAAAAGGAGCAAGATACATTCCATATCTATAGTACAGTTCACAACATGTATTAGTTAAAGCATTATTGATAAAAGGATCTTCCTCTAAGTCTTGTATTAAAATTGGTGGATTAACAACTTTGAAAAACTTTGATACACCCATGACATATAAATTTATAAAAGAGTTTCCTAATGTCTTGGTCATACTAGCTCCCAATCTTGCTTCATATTTACAGTATAGTTTGTTTATTTGCTCTGTTGTCATTTTATCAATATCTGACAGTTGTAATTCTTTACCCAGATATTGTTTACTACTCCCACCAGCAACAACGGATGATAATCTTTCGCGTTTTTTTTCTTGAAGGGAACCGTTCACTTCGCTCGCTTCATCATCAATATTTATGTTTTCCACAATTTGCTCGCTTAATAATTCTTTAGCATTCATTTTATACGTTTCAAAAAACGGATATAATTTATTTTTAACTTTAAAAAAATTAAATACAACATATCCAACCAATGATAAGACTGCAGTGTTTGTTGCAATTGTTAGTATTTCCAACAGCATTGCTTTTTTTTATTGCTTATTTTGGTTAAATTACTTAAGAATTACTTATTTTGGTTAAATTACTTAAGAATTACTTAAGCATTACTTAAGCATTACTTAAGCATTATTTTGCTTATTTTGGTTAAAAATTTTGGTTAAATTACTTAAGAATTACTTAAGCATTACTTAAGCATTACTTAAGCATTACTTGAGAATTGCTAAAAAAATTAATCAAGTAACCAATAATCAGTAGGTTGATCTGTCTTTAATATTAATTTACGATGTTTCTTTTTTTTAAGTTCTTCCTTTATTCTTTGTCTTTCTTCCAAAGTAGGAATAACATCATTTTCTCTTAGGCAATTATCAAAACTATCTCTATCTTTTGTGTAGAACATGCATAACCATTTTGTTTGTTCTCTTAAATCTTTTAAAACAGAGTTGTATCTCTGTGAAATGACCCACACTGATTGTTCCGCATGTCTTCCTGAAAATGCAAGCTCGGACAGCATATCTTTTTTCTTTGTTAGTTCTTTTGTTGCACTGCAGTCATCAATGATATATAATGTTGGATGACCAGCATATTTTTTAAAGAACATTCTTAGTAGTTCTTGTAGCTTCTCTTCTTCTTTGACAATAGGATTAACAATTATTAGATTTTTTGTTTTTGGTTTTCTAACATCACCAATCCATTCACGATTTTTGTATGCTTTGTTCCATTGAATTGTTGGACAAAGTATGACTATATATTTGAAAACTCCACTATATTCTCCTTCTAATAAATCAAGAACAAACTCTGTTTTTCCACATCCTGTTTGTCCACATATAATAGCACAATGTGGATATTTTGGTAATTCGGAGTGTATCTCGCTCCGCTCGTTTGTTTCCATTTTTTAAGGAAAAACACTTAATTTTTTTTTCTCTTAAATCCCACAGAATTCTTTCTTCGCCTGTTCTCCCGGTTTTTTTATTTATTTTTTTTTTGGAATTTTTTTGTTGTTTTTTGGGTGTTTTTAATAACGTTTTTTTCCAAAGTAAAAAAAAAAATTTTTTGGGAGTAAGAAAATTTTGGTGTTTTTGCGTTTTTTTTTGCTTTTTTTTTTATGAAAATTTAGGGCTCTTTTACTTGAAATGAGGGTAATTTTTTGGGGGTCAATTTTTTTTTTTTTGGAGGGGGGGGTATAGGTGTGTGATATTGTGTCATGGGCGTAGAATAAATCGCAATCAGAGAAAATTTCGTACCAACAATACAAATATTTCGGACCTAATTACTATTTCAAAATACAACGGCAGACAATATCTGCTAACCAAGCTCTGTTCTTTACCACTTAATAAATTACATCAAATTTTAGAGGATTGCAACACAATTCCATATTTCAGTCCTAAGTATGAAATCGTCCAAATTATAATAATTGCATATTGTTATTCTAAACTGTTTCCCAAAATTGATCGCCCTAAAGATCATAAAAACATTTTATTAAAATCAAATGTATCAATAAAGGTTTTGATTTTGTAAATATTGCCGGTATTTTTAATGATTATTCAGTTAAAGAACAATTTCTGGCTATTTTGATAATACTGAACTCCCTCTTATTTGTTATGTTTACAAAAAATCTACCCGGACATATGTGTTTAATTATAGCGAAGTGTGTAAAGATGTTAATATCAGTGACAATACACCTACGTCATGAAATTGCAGTAATTCCGAATACATTTATGGCCCCAGTTCCAATGTTATAACAGGAGACCTTAACATCGTTCATGACCGAGAGTTGAAATCATTCCTCAATAAAGGACCTAAATATCGTCCCCCGTCATTTATTAATTGGAATGGTTGTCGTAACATCATTCAGGACTCACTCCGTCGTACTGCTCGAAATGGATAAAACGAGAAAAAGCTAACAAAATTCCTTAGATTCTTTTTTTAATTCAGTAATGAACATAGTTGATATTCGTATAAAACATTTTAAAGGACATTTTACTCCTAACAACAACCATAATAGCCCTATTTCTCGTATCAAACATAAGCTAAAAGAACTCGCCAAGGAATTTCTGTTTGTTCCGGCTGATAAGGCTGCTAATAATATCATTATTGTTTGACGTAAATTTTACATTGAGGTTCTGCAAAAGGAAATCACGAATTCACCAACATTCCAACTGACTCTATTTTCGGAAAATGACATCTGTAACAAACATAAACTTTTAGCTACCTCTTTACAAGCAGAACCAAATACAATGAAAGTTCCAACTATGTACTGGCTTCCGAAGCTGCACAAAACACCTTACAAACATAGATTTATTTAGTCTTCAAGCCATTGTTCCACTACTAAACTGTCTATTCTACTTACTAGTACACTTGGTACAATCAAAAACCAGTAATAAATTGTTCAAATAAGGCCTTTGAAAATTGTAAAATTAGTTACTTTTGGAGTGTCAAAAATTTGTTGGAAGTACTTAATAAATTGCATGTTTATATTGGTGATTTCGAATCAGTTCAAAGTTTTGATTTTTCTACCCTATATACCACTTTGCCTCATAATCTTATTAAGAAAAAATTCATACACCTAATTATATGAGCATTTAAAAAGTCAAATTGCAAATATATATGTTCAAACTCTTTTAGGTCATTTTTTAGTAACAACAAACAAAAGAACTATGTCAATTGGACCTGCTTTGATACGATAACTGCCCTTGCATTTTTTACTAGATAACATTTTTGTTCGCTATGGAGATTATGTATATCGCCAAGTTATCGGAATTCCAATGGGTACTAGCTGTGCACCACTTATTCATGTTATTGCGGACGTTTCTTTATTGTTATGAGTTACACTTTATTACTAAAATCAGCAAAGACTCATCGAAACAACATCTGATACGAAAATTTAATAACACTTTCAGATATTTAGATGATATATTGGCTCTCAATAATGATGACTTCAGTATGTACACTAAAGAGATTTATCTTGCTGAACTGACTTTAAATAACGCTAATACTAACTATGAACACTGGCCTTTTCTGGATTTTGATATCTATATCTTTAACGGGAAACTTAATACCAAAATTTATGGTTTATCATAGGGTCTTTGCATCGGAAATAAACACATTTATTCTAAAACCAGTTGTTGGCATGATACGGGTTATGTTCTTCTCATATATTGTATGATGGTATGATACTAAACACCTAACGTGAGGGATTGTGCTTGATTTTTATATGATGAAGACATAATCTTTAAATCAGTTTAATTGAGGTCTGGAGCTGGCATGTCAGTAACTGCTAGTAGTCCTTTGTTAATTTATGTATCATTGTAATTTTTCTTAGTTTCTTTTGTTACCTGTCTGACATAGGACTCGGGCTTCTTTTAAACTGAGTTTTACTGTGCGTATTGCTGTGTGTTTGCTTATTATACATTGGCTAGAGGTATAGGGGAGAGTTGAGATCTCACAAACATGTTTAACCCCGCCGCACTTTTGCGTCTGTCCCAAGTCAGGAGCATCTGGCCTTTGTTAGTCTTGTATGTTTTTTTAATTTTAGTTCAATTATATGTTTTGGAGTTCAGTGTGAACTCCATTTTCACTGAACTAGTACACATTTTTGATCAGGGGCCAGCTGAAGCCCGCCTCCGAATGCGGGATTTTCTCGCTGTGTTGAAGACCCATTGGTGGCCTTCGGCTGTTTTCTGACCTTTGGTCGGGTTGTTGTCTCTTTGACACATTCCCCATTTCCATTCTCAATTTTAAATTATTTTGAATTGTGCTAACATGTACAGATAAAACAATTCATTAGTAATAATTTGTCTATTAAATGAAATCGTTGCAAGGCAAGCTTCCTTTTACCGGAACACACACAAATCATTGTATTCCCAAGTTTCTATACAAAGGCTATCAATGAAAAGAATATAAGATAATTTGGGGGGGGGGGGGGGGGGGGGGGGGGGGTTAAACACGCACCTTTTCACACCTTGTCCTTTTTCAATATCACCTCTTCGTGTGTACCACGTCATTTGTTTTTGCAACTTCCCTCAGGCAGACATATGCTTCAAGTAACGGAATCTAGTTTTAATTAAGGGTACGGTTAAGGAGTTTGGCTTTTGTTAGGTTATGAGTAAGAGCTATTTTGAAGACCCCCCTTTCCCAAACACCTGAACTTATGTTTTGAGTTTGTTGTGTATGCATATTTTATAAATGTATTGATATATTTTAGAATCATTGATATAACAGTATGTTTTATTCTTTCTTTACCTACAAGTCCAAGGAGGCGGAACAAGAAAATGCAATAACTACTTCTGAGATTGAAGTTAATGCAATGTTTAAGCGTCTCCTATTCTTTGCTTTTCCTATGAGAAGCGGTCAATACGATATAGGATATATACATACTAAACGAGCAATTTGAACAGATATATCATGTTATGGAGGGGTATTTGTGAGAAAAAAAAACAGTCAAGGGACTGTGAAAGTTGCGAGCCGCCAGGCGAAGGAAATTTAGTCCCAAGACTGGTATTTTTCGCAAATACCCCTCCATAACATGATATATCTGTTAAATACACCGAATACATTTTGATTGAAACTATCTGTACAGGTGAAGGGAAATCTTGTTTTTACTAGTAAGCTGTAATCCATAAACATGTTTATGCATAATTTTGAGGATAAGTAGAGACTATCGTAGAACCGCGGGAATTAAACATGTACTTATACGCGTTAGCGCTGTCTTTATGTAACATCATGGTATCTATGTGTAAACGTCATTGTCATTCCTTCATTAAATCGATCATTTGTTGTATATGTATGTACTTTATACACACAACACATTCTTCAATATACGATCACGAGATTGGTGCCAAGCAGTCGTGTTGTCTGACGTTTTTGTTTACAGTTTTCGGATTACCGCTATCAACAATACTGTTTAATCGTGTTGCCTAATAATCGGGATAAGGTGAGAAAGGTCCCGAAAAAATTTGGCGGGAAGAGGCTCGCGAGGGTAAAAAAGGAATACCCATAATGGCAAATACCACGGCATAGAAGGGAATTTGAGGCATATTTACCGGCAGTGGTTAAAAACAGGCAAATTCGTTTGAAATGAGAAAAAAAGGTTAGAATATGCGAAAAATACACCGGCTACCAACCAATCAAAATCCTGCATTCTTATATAAGGTGTTAACAATGAAATACTCTTAGAGATAAATATTATGGAAGGCATAGTTAGATAAGACAGTTATCAGTATCATGTGTGACATAGAGTGTATGCTACGCACGTTAATTCAAATATGAATGTCTGATATACGAATGAAAATTGCCCTATTGGGTTATTTGATCTACTACACAACTGTTATATAGATATTTACTCGAAACTAAACAGTATTTTAGGTTTCAATAACATATGATAAAACATGTTATCTGTAACATCAAATGCAACTCTTCGTAACGTCAAAAACATACATGCAAAGAGTTAACTATAATTGTTCTAAATTGACTCATTCATTTCTTTTATGTATGCTCAATTGTTTATATACATATAAAGCTGCATAATTCATGTAGTTGAAACTAAAATTTCATAATACATGTTTGTATATTTTTTCCTGTTCTTTACTATCATATATTGCAAAAAAAAAATGTTTGTAGTTTTGATAATGACTCAGATTTCTTAAAAAAACAAGAACTATATCCGAAAATGGATTTAATTGTTCCGCTTTTGAAAAAATAAGCCGCGTCGATAAGGTCCGTTATTTTCATGCGAGCAAAACTGATATTACTTGTTTTGATATATATATATTTATATACAGTTGAATGATTCATACAGTCTATACTTGTTTGAAGTAAAATATCCGTTTCTTACGTAACTAAGTAAACTAATGTTGTTTTATTTTTTGTTTCCTATACAACATTTCCGTCAATATTTGGCACCAAACATATGCTTAGAAGTAACCTTTTAACCATATATGCGTTCCTCTTGCATACATTACCTTCATAAAGACAACTTTGTCAATGACACAATGCAAGAAGGATTATGGTAAGAAATTTGAGTATGTGCATTATGTCCTGATATTTCCACTAAATCCAATAAATTGGTATAATTGATCACTTTATTTAAAACATGATACGTTGCAGAGGGTCAGTCATGATGCTAATAACGATTTTTGGATATGTAGCCACGAACAAAATCCAATATGACCTCAAAATTAAAGTTGGCCGACATAATGTACTGGGATTATAACAGTATATGCTTGAGGATGTCTACCAATCCTAAAAAAATCATCACATATGCATGTATGGTAACAAATGAAAGTCAAGGGCATTAGCTTTCTAAAGTATTATCAGGTTTTTAGCTTTGTTCTATACAATTCTTCTTACAATTGTAATATATACACCTACCCCATGAAAAATCGACAAAATGCAAAATCAAACATTTATTCATTTTTCCTTAATACATCAAATATAAAAACTTTTGAAAATTTTACGTATTCTGATAGATATTTTAAAACTGAATAAACATAGAAGCATTTGACCTGTATGAAGCAACTTTAATAGTAAGAATTCAACATGTTCAAGAATATGAAGAAAGATGAGAAATTTTCACATTTTCAGATTTTAATATATTTACTTTATTTTGCATTGTTTTACCCATATATTATTTTAGTCATTAATTTGATGGTAACCATTTTTGATAATACCAGAAGTAGTTAATTTAAATAGGCTAAAACCTTGATTTATTGAAATGTTTACCCCTACCCCAACATACCTCGACTTACCTTTTAAACTATAAACAACTTTCACCATTCAACTTAACAATAATCTTGTATAAATCAGTAGTATTGAAATAACAAAAATGTATATTCAACCGGCTAGCTCATCTCATGCCATTTTGTTGCCCCAGTTTTGAAAAAGAGGAACATTTCAAATTTATAGATTTTTGGGAATTTCTCAGGTTCTTTTTCAGCCTCTTCAAAATAAAAACAAATTGTATGTTGACTCAAACAGATTTTGCCTTCTTCCCTGCAACTATGTGTTGGACATCTTATGAACCACAGAGATCTTTTCTTTAATATTATGGTAATGGTAAATATTACTCCTACTTCTTGTAAACAAGTACACAATGTTTTGGTTCAAATTTCTTGCATCCAAATCAAACAAGTGCTTTTAGTATTACCCAGGAGTGTTCAAATCTATTTTTGTTGCAACAATTTCTGATTTTAAAACTCTTCAGATTTTAAAAATTTGTAAATTTTATCCATCTTAACTCAAAATGCTTATGCTTATGTTCAAAGCTAGTAAATTTCTTCAGTGAAAATATGTAGTTGATGTCTAAAGACTAGGAGATATATTTTTATGTCAAACACAATTTTTTTAAAGGAAAACATTAAACATGTTAAACTTTCCTCATGTAAATTTGAGCACAAATCTAAATATTTGACTGCGAACGGCTAGAAATAATAAAACTGATTATTTAATTTATTCAAACTTATTTCATTTATCAAAATAGATACAAACAAATCATCTCAGATTGTTCAAAGCCATTTTTGTAACGGTAGAACTAAAAAATATAATTCTAGATTTTCAAAATGTACAAATGATCCCAAGTTTTGTTGACTTTTTAACTTTTCTCAGAACTAAATACATTTGTTTACATAGAATTTGATCATCTCAACTTTTATTTCAAGTTATGTATTTGGAGTTCTATAAAACTAAAATCTTTGATTAAGTCTGCAACATAAATTGAGTCCATCAAATTATATGATTACAGAAGTATTCATTTACCATAAAGATGAGATAACAACAAAATGGGGATAATCGGGAAAAAAGAAAGTCTGAAATGTTCTTCTTTCTCAAGCTTGTGACTACAAAAATGGCTTTTGACAATCTGCATTGCTTAGACTATAAGTATTCGATATAATTACAGGAAGTGTAATCAACTTTATGTTTTATGTTTATGTTTATTAATTATGTAAGTGTGGATTAGGGTTTAAAAAACGTAAAATATATTTTAGAATTTATAAAAGCCAATAGGTTTGGTGTTAACAAAAGTATCTTAACAATGAATGGATATTTTATATATTTTATTTTAAAATCAGAGAAATTTGCAAATCCGAAATTATCCATTTTTAATTCCTCTGTATACAATAATAATATTGAACGATCTTGGTGTCTAAAAGTACATCCACTTAATTAAAGTTTATTCTTTTAAACCAAATTAATGTCTTATTGGTTGTATAAAGTCTTTCAAGGATGACTTCTATTCTTTTTCTATCAACTTTTTCCATGTAAATAAAGTTTTATATTTTCAGATACAAACCTTTCTAAAAACGTTCATTTATAAATTTCTTAAATATAATCAATGATAATGAAACTACGGTTTTAAGTCCCTCAGGCAAATTTGACCTTAGACATGTTAGATGGATTTGGCTATTTTAAAGGTCTTTTTTGGTCATATAGCTCTTCAACTGTATCAGATTCGGTTTTAATACACCCTTGCATTTCAAAAGTAGGCTTTTAACGTTCCTGAAATATATAACGTGTTGTTTTTATTTTGTTTGTGATAGATCGCTGGTTTTTTTTTTATTATATATAATATATGTTCTTTTTTTCCTCATGGGAAAGCCTACAGTTTTGGATATTACACACGTACAATGTATTTTTATTTTTAAAGTGATCAATATGGCTGAATTCGAGAAAAAGTATGAAAATTCAAGATTGTCTATTTCCCCAAAAACAAATGTCTTCAGGGCCTTTTTAAAATAAATTTCCTTTTTGACAACTGGAAAATGAAAAACACGTTTTGAGAAGTGATTTAATTGTACAAGTCAATACTATACATCACTATAAATTAAATTAAAAATATACAACTTAAACTGAACGGTATGTTTGACAATATCTCTGTAAAAGTGATCATGTTGTACCAATATTTCCCTTTCGCAACGATTTTTATTGCTCCACCATGCTAAAAAAAATCGAATTTAAAGGTTTTTTACTTCGAGAATCTGACAAAAATAAATGATTTTATACGGTAACAATATATGTCCCTTATGAAACGATCTTTGTCCACTACGCAACGGTTTGTGTCCACTTCGTAATGGAATGTTGCTTAGTGGACCGTTGCAAAGTCAATGTATTTACATGTTAACAGCCATTGTTGTTACACGCGGTTTCTCAGATACATGTTTTCATGATTTTTGTCTTAGATAATACATTTCATTTCATAAACTCCACGTTTCTTTTATGATTTGAGGTCAATATTTCTTTAAAAAAAACGTTGCAAAGTGAACAAGTAAAAAGTACGCTATCCAAAGAACTATAAATTGATTCGATACAGACGAACTATATCATCAGCATCCATAGGTGACTGCAATTTTACTAAATGAAGTTACATTAGTGACAAGTAACAGAAAATACTACAATTTGAACAAGAGAATGATTATAATTTTGCCAGTAGTTTGCTGTCTTTGCGAAGTGGACATTTTTTCATGGACGCCACTTAAAAAATTACTAACACAAAAATATTTGAAGTTATCTAAATATTTGAATACTTTTTGTAATGTTCATATGCAGCTCTTTGACAAAACATTGAAAAAGTACAAAAAAGATTGGTAAATCGTATGAAATTTTTGAACATTTGAATAACTTTCAAATGTGGCCGGAGCGTTTTTGCCGTTTTTGAGCCCTTTGGTCTGATATTTTCAAAGAGTTCATATATAATTACCACAAAGCAGACAAAAAGTATTGTCGATGTCTTTAATAACTACAATTTATAGACGGAGACTAAAACAAATATGAATATATATGATTTTATCACAATTCAAGCCCAAGATAAAGTGGACATCTTTTTGAAAATCGTCCATTAATGTGGCAACATGGTTTCCAACTATTATAGTTACTACCAATTTTTGCTAGATCATTCATCGGTTGACGCATTTAAGTTGTATATTTGCGAATATTCACAGTATATACTTAAAATGTTTGGAGATAGGGGTATTATTTTTCAATGTTTGTAGTATTTATCGTATTAAAACTACCAATGTCTGGTGTTTGTATGAAAGCTCAAACACTCCTATTTCAATTGAGATCAACTAAACTGTATCAGCAAAATCACATTGGTCATTAGAAGCAAAAGAAGGTAAAACCTTGTCAAATCTGGAAATTTTAAAATGTATTTCCAATGTATTTATATTCAGACTACAAATCGTTACTCAAACTTAAAAACAATCTTGAAATATTTCCACTACCTTAATACTTATTAGAATCAATCAAATAAACAATTGCTTATTTTATTTTAGAGCTTTTTTGCAGCATTTTGCCAATTTTTCATTATATAGGAGTATGTGTATTTCAATTTTGTAGGAGCTTTATGAATATAAGGGACCTCAAAGAATAGTCAAATTGTTCTGATGTAGTTGGAATCTTATTATCACGTTTTTTAACCAAGGATTAAAGAAAGATTTGTTTTAAATCTTGTCAGAGCCAAAACGTTGACTTCTGAGCTGATGGAGAATAACAGCCCAACGATAAGTATCAACCAAGTACTACAAAATGATACTTAATGAACTATGCGAGACAATTCGGAAAGTCAGAATTCTAGAGGTTGGAATTGTTTCAACTGAGCTTAGCTTATAGAAATACCAATTAGGAGTCGGTTTCACAAAAAAACGTTCCACTAAGACTGATTGTAAGTATACTGAATTGTTCATTACTCATGTTACTTACGATCAAGCTTAGTCGTTAGTTTTTTTGTGAAACCGACTCCAGTCTTTTTTATTTTAATATTGCCTAAAACATTTTGTAAAACGGTAAGTATAACCAATTCATCTGTATCAGTTTGTCCTCCTGTATCCCACATAAAACAGATCATTTAAAAAAGTACTGATCATACCCAAGTTTCATGAAAAAAATAAAGATTAAATGTACAGCGAAACAGCAAAGTGCTAGCAGAACGAATAGAGATTGCTTAAAATTGTGGGAAAAGATCCTCATTTACACAAACACTACATACTTCAAACCTCTATGTTACAGTAAGATCAATCTGAGCTATGAATACATGATAAACGTCCAGTTGCAAAAGCTGCATGGTTACTAGGGACCAAAACAAATAAACAAGTTTGGTCCGACTAGCTTGAATGATTGTTTTTTGTTTAACGTCTAATCGGAAATTTTTGTATGCATATTCAGTACCAGAAACTAATAACAATTAGTCTAATAATAACAGATAGGTTCTGCACGATGGGACGATATAAATAAAGAGTGGAAAGTGTACACGACTGCCAATGGAAAACAATGGTATATTGGCAAGGGAAAACATTATGTCTTGCAACAAGCAACCTACGGATCCCCTATCAAATACGGTCTCATGTGCAGAAATCGTGACACTCTCGTTACACTGGAGGTACGGAAATATGAGATATACGTTCATGACATAGCAAACAACGAGACATCAAGGAATCCGATCTTTTATAATAGAAATATGCCTATACAGGTGGTCAAGCTCGAAACCGCCCCATGTCTAAAAAAAGTAAGGAACTAATTTATTATAACATTATTAACCATGTTAATCATCCATGAATACGGACAGGCAAAAAGACATTTTGCGTGTGGAAAATTTCACCCTCTTCTTTTAAACATTGAGCATTTGAATTACAAATGGTAAATAAAAGAAGATGCCAAAAATCAGAGCAAAAATACGAGTAAAGTTTTACTAGACTAATATATAAAAGCAAAAGTACAATAAAAATAATATGCAATACCATTTCATGGAATTGTCGAAGCTACTGAAGAGAGTTTAACATGCTTAAAGTGTCTAATTTAATGATACCATCAGACACTGCACTTTTCTATGATACATGTAAGTGATGGCCGACTTTACAACAGGAAGATAAAATCATGTATAATGCACAGAACACTCAATGTACTGAAATATTTCCCTCAAAATTACAATACGATAATGACCGTTTATATCTTTTTTACTATGTCTTGGTAAAACACTTCATGGCCGAACACTACTATCAATTATTTAAATATTCACTTACTGTGGTTCTGATCTTTTGTCTTATTAGATCTATGATTATGCCGTTCTATCATAAAACTAAGAAGGGTAAGATTATTTTTTTTAAGTTAATGTGTGCTGACTTTAGCTTTGTAAAATGAACGGATGACTAAAATAAATATATATGCTTTCTGGTTGATGGAAAGTTATCAAACAAGCTGTTTCAAACTATTAGTTGAAAAGGATTTACCTACTGTGTCCTTATAGTCTGGTCTTTAAAAATGAATGTCCAGATGAACGGATGAAAAACGCCAAATATGTATATATCAACATAAAAATTTTACGCCGAAAATTTGCTGGTCAGTTGTACATTATGTAAAGTAAGTCTGCATAAGACCTTAATTGTCTCTTACAAAAAGGTGAACAGATGTTTATTTCGAAAAATTCAACTTATTATTAAAGTTTAGAGTATTACTAACATAACTAAATAACATATTCCTTTGTATAATAATTGTTTTTAATTCTATGACACGAGAAAGAAAAAACTGACAAAAAAGTTACTTAAACTTGTTAAATGTATAAGAAAATTTTACTTTGATGCTAAAATTTATTTGATTAATACAATTATCCAAACCAGGACGTAATGTTGAGTTTAAAAGGGAAGCATACAATACCCGAAATTACATATGACGCTTCATTATTATTTTCTGTCGTAGAGTTTTCTCTCGCATTTTTTTATTTGTCTTTATTTCAATATGTTCTACCAAATCTTACATTTCAAGTTATAAAAATCATAAAATCCTGGCTCATACGAAAAGAACAGTATCATGCAGAAACTATTAATAGTACCCCATAACAAATAGTAATAAACAAAAAACTGCCTAGAAAATATTTCAAGTTGAACCTAACACTTATTGATAAATGTATTAGTCCTAGGTTAAACTCACATATGCTACTGACTAAGAGGTATCAAAGAAGATGTAATAAAAAATCCCTGTAAAGAAAGAAAGACCTCATAACTTCTACCAAGAAAAGTAGACTGATGATTACATTATATTTTACCTGAGGGGTATGAAAAAAGACATGGCATAGATACATGTACCTGTTACAAAAACCGATTAACCTCTATCATGATATGTGGACCGATGATTACATAATATCTCACCTGAGGGAATATTAAAGTAGACATGGTATAAATACGTGTCACAAAAAAAAATCATTAAGTTTATTCAGAGTAGTGCATGTAGTGGGCTGATGGTCATAAAATATCTTAGCTGAGGAGTATCACCGACATCATAAATATCGTTAAAAAACTCTTCCAAGAAAAGTAGACAGATACATGTGATAATTACATAACATCTTATTGCGGGTTATCAAAGAAGACAAAGTATACCGGCTATCTAAGATCGCATGACTTCTACCAAAGAAGTGTGGCTGAAGGTAATATAATATATCTTAATTGTGGAGTATCAAAGTAGACATAGTATAGATACATACCTGACACAAAAGACCTCATGACTTCAACCAAGAGTAGTGGGCTGATAATCACAAAATCTTTCAGCTGCGGAGTATGAAAGTAGACAATTTTCCCGAGTGAATGTTGGAAATTGAGAAAAGCGTTGAGTTGCTCTGGAGACAGGACAGACACTTGACTAATGGCATTCAATTCTTCCACTTCCAGCAATGACAAAATTTGTTTTCCGCCAGCTACTAGCTCAGCTATCTCAAGTTCAAGGGGGACAAAAGCGTTTGGCATTTTCTCCCCCCAGCATGGATGTTCAAATGTAAGATCTGTAATGACTCTTTTGAGAATTTTTATATCTGGATCATCTTTGTTTTTGGCATTAACAAATATCTGTGGGCTGAAGACAAGATGTTGTTTTTCCTCGTGGTCTTTGAACAATTCTTCTACTGCATTGTACAACTCTTTACGTCGAGTCTCAACATTCTCCTATTACAAAAGAGGTGTTATAATAACTACATGTGTATTAATTTCTAATTTAGATGCTTATCCCAAAATTTCTTGTACATCACGCCTGTTTATGGACGCAAATTCTAGTGAAGTAAATGTAAAATCTGTCACTGAAACTGACGAGACAAGGAAACTGTTTGGGACAAATGGACTAATAAAGATGTTTAGCTTTATGTTTATGCCCAAATAAAATGAAGTATGTTGCCATTTATGTTAAATTTCCAAAGATGTATTATCATTTATTATAAATGACTTCAGATAAAGGTATATCTAAATGAATTTTGTGGGCACAACTACTTAGTGGTTTAGTTTAATTATATTCAAGTGAAATTACAAAGACATGTGCTAAAAAGTAATAGGATCTACCGACTTTGATGTGCATTACATAAACTGTTTAACATTTAGATCCATAAATGACAACTCGTGCACTCTTCATACCAACCTTGGTGTAAAGCGAATAGTAGCAATGGTTTATCATAGTGTAAGCATGTCTCACCATGTTACTCAATGCATTACTCCATGGTGTTTGCTCATGTCAACAATGTTTATTTTAGACCGTGGTGACAATTATTAGACCCCGGTAACACTTACTTAGACCATTGTAACACTTATTGTTAATTAAAAAAACAATAATGCGACTAGGTGGATATTGTATTAATAAAAACAAGCATGCTGATATCTGATGCAGTTATCTTAAAGCAGAATATTCTGAAATCGCAATAATCAATCTTGTATTTTAGTCCATTCTTAAAAAATTGCAATAATAAATGCACGCAATTCTGAATTAACAGTACTTAGAAAATGGCATTACTTACTTAGACCGTGGTTACAATACTTAAACAATGGTACCAATACTAAGTGAATGGTAACACTACTAAGTTCATTTCAAAATACTTATACACTGAATATAACACATAGACCATGGTTACTATATATAATTAGACAACAGACCACGGTTACATATAATAAGACCATGGTGACAATACTAGTACGTAGACTTTAAATAGGCACTTAATATGTCCTTTGATTGAGTTAAGCTATTTCAGTTGATATTTGATAGTGTGTCTTTCTATGTTGTGATGTTACACTATTGTTTCAGAAAAAGGGCGAAGGTTTGGTACCATTAAAACGTTTAAACCCGCTGCATTTGTTTTTACTTGTCCTAAGTCAGGAACCTGATGTTCATTAGTTGTCGTTTGTTGATGTGGTTCATAAGTGTTTCTCGTTTTTTATATAGATTAGACCGTTGGTTTTCCCGTTTTAATGGTTTTACACTAGTAATTTTTGGGGCCCTTTATACATGTTATAGCTTGCTGTTCGGTGTTAGCTAAGGCTCCATGTTGAAGACCGTACTTTGACCTATAATTGTTTACTTTTATAAATTTTGACTTGGATGGAGAGTTGTCTCATTGGCACTCATACCACATCTTCTTATATCTACTTAGTCTATTGCTTCAAAATTTATGATTCAATACTAAGTCCATGATTAAATTACTTAGACGTTGATTACTCGTACTAAGACAATGGTAAAACGTGATGAATACCATGGTTACACTACTACTTGGACAATAGTTTCACTTATTTAGACAATGGGAACACTTACTTACACCGTGATAAATGCTACTTAGAAAATGGTACAATTTGCTTAGGTCATGTTTACCCTTACTTATTCCATTGTTACAGTAATCTGACCATGGTATTTATTACTTACTCATAATTACAATACTTAGACCAATGCTTTATTTACTTAGGTTATTGTAATACTAAAACTTACTGAGACCATGGTACCATTCAATAATACCATGATGAAACTTACTTATACTATTACTATCACTTACTTAGACCATTGTAACACTTATTTATCATTAAGCTATGTTACAGTGTCAGCAGGTTTCATATCAAAACTAATAATATATCAATTACTCACGGTGCAGTGTCACCAGGGGTCAAACACAAACGGATAAGATGTCAATTACTCATGGTACAGTTTCATAAAGGGTCAAGTACCAACTACCAACAGGTCAATAGCCAATGGTACTGTTTCGTAATCGGTTGTATCACAGATAGCAAAAGGTAACTTACTCATTTAAGTGTGACATCATGGGTGATACATGAGTTAAAACTAGCTTAGTGATTACCTCTTCAATCTTGTCTTTATGTGTTGCCACAAACAAGATCTTTGGAATAGCTTTATATACTGGCTTACAATACGTCAAGATGGAATAGACCCAGTGTTGTAGAAATACTGTAAACAAATCAAGCTACAGTTAAATAAGTTACAAAAGGCTTTGAAAAAAAAATGCATTTGAACTTGTTCATCATTCTTTTTTATCTTGTTACGGTAAAAAAAAATCTGCCAACAACAGACGTATCATCCAAACTTCATATGAACGAAATAACCTGGAAATATGATTGATGTCAGATAAGTTAACCCGGTTAGACAGACACGTACGCTGTAAAAAAAAATTAAAAACCAAATGTAGTTCACCTATTATTTATACCAATTTCAAAACTGACCTGAAACTTATTCTGATCAATGAGTTATGAAAACTAAGTTGGAATAACACACTTATATTCAGAGAAAACAACAAAAATAAACGCCCTGCATATACATGTATGGTATGTTTTAAGCTTGTATTTCAGATGGTTTAAAATCATGTAAATAAACCTATCATAGATACCAAGATAAGCATCGTGTACGCCAGACGAGCGTTTCGTCTGCAAAGTCAAAAATGTTAAATAAAGTATGAAGTTAAAAAGTGACATCAGGTGTCATATATGAGTTTAAAATAGTTACATTATACTCAGATTGACTAAAAACCCATATACGATTATCATGATTTTTGCTAATTTGTCACCTGTTTTTTATACTTTCAACCTGCTGTATAAGTATAAAAAATCCAACCAATGTACTTCAAAACATCCTCCTACTGAAACAAACACGATCACTTATGTTTCTACTGTTTTAGTATTTTTGAGCTTCCGATTTTAATGTCAAAAGGTTTTAAAACTTATTTGTCCAATTAAAAAGTAAATACCTGCTGGGGTGGGTATCATGTGTTGCCCTGGAAAACATAACACATCTGGGACCTGATCATGCAATCCTTTGCTTCCATCAAACACTAGAAGAAACAAAGCTCTGAATGTCATAAAGGTCTGATGTGTTGTGTAATAGACATACTGTCCGCCAAAATCCCAGAAGATAAGTCGTCCAACTTTTATCTTATATTTTCCACTCTTAAGGATTTCCTCCATTCTCTTTCTTATTTCATCCTTATTCATTTTTGTTTTCATTTTCTTGTGTGACTGCTCTTTAAAAAGAAGCGTACTGGAAGACTGCTGAGGTGACAACGGTTGTTCTGCAAGAGCCTGTTGAGAAGGATTAACTGGGATATTTTCATGGGAAGCCGTTGTCTTGGTACATTTTGACTGCTGTAATACATCGCCTACATTTTTACTAGCAGTGCGGCTGGCTTCTTGTTTTTCATCTTCAGCTACAGAGGTCATTAACACCTTATTGTACACAACATCCAGGGCATTGTAAGTTTCTGTTATAAGATAAAATATAGTAATGTAATAAAAGTTTTCTTTTACACATCTAGCGGTGTATGACCTGTAATGATTTATAAAAATTACCCCTCTACCTTGCAATAAGGCATTATCAAATATCAGTAACAATTCAATTAGAAACAGGCTGTCATTTGACCTTTGTTTATGGATGTCACTTAAAAATTCTGTTAAGATCTAAAATCAAAATGCTGCTTTCAATGACATGAACTGGGGAAATGTCGTTAGCTGAGTTATTTGCACGAGTCTCACTCTTTATAAGATAAAACAAAATTAAAAACTACAAATTGAAATCCATTGCCGCGGGAAAAAATAATATTAGTCCAGAGGTAATAACTCCAATATTTATTTTTAACTTGTTACAACACATCCAAAAACAAATGTGGTCAAAAAAGGACTTACAACATGAACAATGCAATTGCCCCTATATTTGTATCTCAAAGGACCTTATTCCCTTTAACACAGATGTTCAGCGCTGATTTTAGAACATGGCCAATATATTGCCGATAAAATCCCTTCCGATATCAAATTCATGCAATTATTCATAGACTTTGCATTTCCAAGGGCCATCAATTCGTTCAAAATAATTGATCAGCACTGATTTTCGAACTCACCAAGATACTGCTGATATACACATCATTTAATTGAAAATTTTAATCAAATTATACCAAAAATACGGTGTCCTTTTTTCATTTCTAATAAATTTTGGAAATGAAATTAGTTACTATTTGTTTTACAGACTGAGATGGCTTTTTTAAAAATGTAATGTGTGATTTTAAATTCTAATCTATGACATGGTCAATTACAAAACTTGTGTTGTTGAATTTATTACAGTGTATAATTTTTTCCCTGTATTCTCACGTTCAACACAAACAATCTACCAAATATTCTAGATTTAATTTTAGTCATGTACTTTTATCTCGAAACAAACTTTGCCTGTTGGCCTTATGAATTTTACAACACGTTTTTTACCACGTTAAATCTAATGTATGACTTTACAGAATGTAGCATACCCTTTTTCTTGGAATGAATCAAAAGAGTTGTTGGCGACAATTGCCTAACGACAACGATACTAACAGAGGTAATGAAGAGAAAAACGCAATACATTTTGTAGATGTCTAGTTGTTAGGTTGAATTGCTGCTGATTGATTGGTTCACTATAGGGTTATCATTTTTTAGAAAATAATTTTTCAATGTCATATGCTTATACCATGATACGTACTTAACTACTTATGCTTAAGTGTTAAACCATACTGAGGCTTATGTTCAATATAAAGAAGCTGGTGTTGAACATGCAATTATTTTTGGGCTAGCGATTAACACACTGAAGTTAGAGTTTAACATACTGAAACTGATATTTAACACACCGAGGCTAGTGTTAAACATACTGTTTCTATTATTCAACATACTGATTCTGGTATTTAACATACTAAAGCTGGTGTTTAACATAATGAGACTAGTGTTCTATATACTGAAGCCGGTGTTAAACATAACGAAGCCAGTTTATAACATGCTGATTCTATTTACTATTGAGTGTGTAACTAGTGTAACCAGTGTAATTATGACTTCGTAAGTCTTAAAGTTGGGTTTAAGCTGCAGACTGTTTATTATACATAAGTTTGCCTATCATTTGCCAATGGTCTTTGACATGCAGAGGCTTTGTTTTTAACATGCCGAGATTGGTATACTAACATGTGAAGTTAGTATTGGAAATATGCAGTCTGGCGTTCAACATACTCAGACTGGTGATTAACATACTGAGACTTCAGTTTGCTGAACATTTTGATCCCAGTGTTAAACGTGCATAGGCTAATGTTCCGTTAGTTGTTATCCTAATGAGGCTGTCAAAAAATATGAGGCTGGTGTTTAACATACTAAAAAAAGTGTTTAGCATATAAGGCTGGGGTTTTATATATTGCGGCTAGTGCTCAACAAACTAAAGCTAGTGATTAAAATACTGCGGCTGGTGTTTAACATACTTAGGTGAGGTTATGGCTTACTAATTTCGGTGTCCCACATGTTGAGGTTTAGGTATTTCATTATGAGTTTGTTAGCTTTACAATTGTGTTTAATGCAATATGGGTATTGCACTTAAATATAACTATCAATTTTCCTACGAAAACGAGACTGTTGTTTGACATGCAGGGAATTGCGTGTAACTTGCAGAGAGTGCTTACGCTAATGTTAAATTCCTGAAGCTGACGTTAAATATGCATAGGCTAATATGTATGATCTTGTAAGCCTTTCAGTTATCATGGTTATGTTAAATGCAATCTGTATGCTATACTTAAGTATACCATTCATATTTCTAACCAGTTTGATGGAAGAAAACGAAACCTCAAGTGTTTCACACACCGGCCGTTATTAAACATTACGAAGCAGGTGTTTAACATATTGAGGCTAGTGTTTAACATACATAAGCTTGTATTTAACATACTCAGACAAGTCTTTATCATAGTGAGGCTGTTATTTAACATGTTGAGGCTGGTATTTATTAGTCCTGGTGTCTTACATGCTAAGGATGTTGTTTAACATATTGAGGATGGGCATTAACTTATCAGTTTCCAAGTCAGGTATATAACAGTTGTTTTTTTTCGTTTGGTGTGTTTGAGCTTTTGATTTTGCCATTTGATAAAAGGACTTTCCGTATTGAATTTTCCTTGGGAGTTCGGTATTTTGGTTATTTTACCTTATCTGACGCTGGCGATGAACATGCTGTAAGTGGTGTTTAATATCCTAAAGCTAAAGTGTATAACACACCGAGACTGGTGTTTACTATACCGACGAAGGTGTTTAACATATTCGGACTGGTGTTTAAAATACAGAGGTTTTTTTGTAATGAATCATAAGACTGGTTTTCAACATGCTGAAGCCAGTGTTTAAAAAAAAAGCCGAGGCTCGGTCGTTTCGGCATGCTTTTGATATTATACTTGAGTTATCCTTTCAATTTCTCAACCAATTTGAGATTGGTGTCTAAATACACAGCCTGGTAATATACATGCTAATACTTCTGTTCACCTAGTGTATTACATACTGAGGTAGGTGTCACAAACTGAAGCAGCAATGTTTCATACTGAACCTTGTGTTGTACATGCTTAGAAAGGTATTTAGAATTTTGAGAATTCCATGGTGTTTAAACTACAGAGTCTGGTGTTTAACATGCCAAGGAAAGTTTTAGTATTTCTAAAAAGTAAAATAATAAAAAAACCGAACTCCGAGGAAAATTCTAAACGGAAAGTCCCTAAGCAAATGGCAAAATCAAAAGCTCAAACACATCACACACATCAAACGAATGGATAACAACTGTCATATTCCTGACTTGGTACAGGAATTTTCTTATGTAGAAAATGGTGGATTTAACCTGGTTTTATAGCTAGCTAAACCTCTCACTTGTATGACAGTCGCATAAAAATTCCATTATATTGACAACGATGTGTGAACAAAACATACAGACACAATAGGTAAAAATGTCAAAAATAGGGATACAACAGTAAAAATTGTAATATAATCTTAATCACTATAAAAAAAAAAATATGTCAACAAAGAAAAACAAAAAGGCATATAGACAAAGCACATTAGCAAAAACGAAAGACAAGAAAGAATACAAAAATTAACCATAGCACAATAACACAATGACGGGATGTAAAAGTACCGAGCCACGGCAAATGGATTTTACCAAAAATAGACTAAACAGTAAAAGTAATAATTTACAAAGACAAATAAATGAATACTTTAACACGTTTCTTAGATGATAAACAAGTCAGTACCTATAATCTTTACTTCAAGACCTTCATGTAGTATTTGTTAAATTGATACGGAATATTTATCAACAAGGTCTTGGTATCTTCCGATGAACTTTTTTAGAAAAAAGGACGAGACGTTCTTTTACATATCCCTGATTCATCAACTTTCTGCTCAGACACTGGTGACGTTTTACAAAGTCTGATTAGCAACTGCAGGCTCTTGAATACCGAATGAGTTGGAAAATGAATATCCCATATGCAGGTGAAGTAGGTATATTGCTACTAAGGTGGGGGAAATTGATAATTTCAAAATTAAAATCGTCTCGTTTGTCATAGATTCTGGTTCTGTGATGACCGATAAGGTCAAATTCGAGGTATAAGTCTAAAAATGAGGCAGAGGAAGCCGTGTATGTTTTTTCTTTAACTTCTAGTTCTGAAGGATATACTAATGGAACCCAATCAGAAAATGTGGATTGTTAATGGAAAGAACGTCATAAATACATCTGAATGTGAAATTAAATGATCTGGCTTCTTTGATCTTCTTGTTTTTGACAAGTGTCTGAAGGAACTCCGACTCATATTAAAATAAGAAGAAGTCGGCAAGGAGAGACGCACAGTTCGTTCCCATAGGAATGCCGACAATTTGTTGAAAAAGTCTACCTCCAAATTCAACAAAAATGTTGTCAATAAGAAACTCCAGCATACTGATCACTTGTTCCTCTGTGTAGCATGTTTTACTTTTTTGTTCACTATTAACAAAATATGCCGAATGACATCCCAAAGTAATATATCTATAGCGTATGCTCTCATTTTTATGTTGAAAATCATTGTGGATTATTACTTTTAGACGATTTTTCAATTTCACATGGGGAATGGTGGTATACAGGGTTGAAAAATCAAAGGTTTTGATAGAACTAATTTAAGAGAAAGATCGAGATTTAAAATTACCCACTTCTTTAGAGTTTGTTTAGAAGCCACATATGATTAATACCACTACGCGAGAAAAACAGTTTCACGGTATTTCTGAAGACCCTCTTTTTTTTGTACGGAATTTTGTGAAGCTTAGGTATCCAAAGCAAACAAGGTAAGTCCTCCGATTTGCTTTTCAATGTAATGTTCATTGAAGCCATGAAGGACTTATGATTCGCCAAATTCTCATCCTTGTAAAATGATATGTGTTTGTATGTGGGATAACCTGAGTGCTCATTTATTCTTATTCTTTTACAAAACACTCGTAGTAGAACGATCTACATACAAAGACAATATTATTTGAAGCTTTGTCCGCAGGAACAACAACATACTTAACGTGAAGAGATGATAGAAATTTCATAGCCTCTTTGTCTTTGAAAACGGACTTTGGTAGAACATTCACACAGTTTTTCAAATTATGAATGCGACGTTTTATTAGAGACCTGATTGTTTTTGCCCATTCTGACAAAGTGTCAGTTCAACTTCTTCTCGTTTAGCCCATGCTCTAGTGTAGTCCTACAATGAAGCTTGTTTTAACCAATAAAAGCTTGTGTATAACATACAGCTACAGATGTTTTCCAAACTGAGGCTATTGTTAAACAAACAAGGCTGGTTTTGACATACTGGGACTGGTGTTCAACATACTGGGACTGGTGTTTAATATCTTGAGGTTGATGATTAACAGATTTAGTCTGGTGTTTTGCATACTAAAACTAGTGTTTAGCATACTAAGATTGTTTCATTGATAAGATTATGATGAATAAAAGGTATGTCACAGTAATACAAAGTTAAATTACAATACAACAATACGTATGATATAACAAAAGAAAACCCCCTTTTTTTCCTGAATTTAAACAAACCCACCTGTTTTGATTGAACTAAAAAGTCATTACTGAAAACATCAATAGTTGAAAATTGAGAAGGACTAACCTTTTTTTTTCACCATCGCTATTTGTTTTATTTTTAGAAGAATCTAAAAACAACTGATGTTTTGTTCCAAGCCACATACAAAATATTACTAACACGTGGACATCCAACAGTTAATTGAGTATTATTAGTTACATAGTTTGCTAGTGGCCTAATACGATATATATGGGGTCAGTAAATTCCATATGGAATTTAATGACCCTCTATATATATAGTATTAGGTCACTAGCACATTATGTAACGAATTTATCTTAGCCACTATCTGAACATGACTGTGGTATTTAGACTAGTGGCTTATCAAAGTGATCAAGTCATTGATACCGTTAGTATTAAGAACCTACTTCCATTGGTCTATACACAAACAAATGCCAACAATAAAAACGTGTTAGCTTTAAATGTGTTTTATGAATTTATTTCAATCGTTTATCATCAATTTCTTCGTCTGTTTTTTCCCTCAACACCGTGTTGTTTTTATAAATGGACGTAACACCACTACTAACCGTGTATTGAAATAAGCCCGCCTACTAACCCAATATGGAATATATACGGTCTCCACGCGGTTGCTTTTAACCAATCATATTCCTAAAAATGTATAGGAGGTAAGATAAATTTGTATGTAGTGCTTTTGAATGTATTCTTTGGATCAATAGGGAACCAATCTCTTGTGTCTATGTCTAGGACACAGGGACTTCTTTTAGGGAAATGTCATTTGTATGATGAAGACGTCAAATACAAGAATAGATTTTATATTGATATAGTGTTTTAGAATGGATTCTTACCTGGATCAATAAGTATCCACTCTCTGGTGTCTATGTCAAGGCCACATCGACCCTCTAGTAGGGAGATCCCATCTGTAGCAAATCTTTCATCTGGAATAGCATCACCAACTAAGAGCTTTACAAGCGTAGATTTTCCGACTCCAAACTGACCTGTGACCATACAGCGCATGTCAAATGAATCATACGTCCCCTGGCCTAGCAATCGATTTAACATGGCAGATTGTTCTTTTTTCTGGAGGAAATCTTTATTAAAAAAAAAAAATGCAACTACACATTTGCAATACGATTATGCTGATTATTTTTCATTTTACTAGATTTAAAGAACATCATCATTATAATATATATTTTTTTATTTCATAAACATTTTCGTTGATTTGATATTCTCTTTGAGTAAACATTGTCACGAGGAGAGGTTCTAAAAGGACGAGATCAAATGTTTCATCGATACAATTATCTAAAGAGAAAGTAGACGGAACAATCCCAGTAACATTTAGTAATTCTTGAAGTTTCATTAATTAGGAAAACCCGAAATGATGAAGCTCTCATATTGCCTTGTATGGTTTCTACGTGTTTTCATGTGTGAAAACAGTTTGAGTTAAACAAAAATGCACACGCTGAGATAACTTGACTGTATTACTTAGACGAACTGAATTTTATGTGGAACGTTTTTTTTTAAATTAAGGTGTCACTACATATTTCACATACACTTTACATAATGAATGATCCATCAAAATAAGGTCAATGTCAGAATTACCGGCTGCTTGACAGACATGAAGGACCGAAAAAGCATACACAACACTAAACATAGTTGATATTTACTGATGAAATAGGTCTTAAAAAAAATTAATGAACTCCGAAAATGAAAACATACAAACATCTACACCTTGCAACAATTTATAAACCAAATATAGTTGACCTATTGCTTATAAAATCTGAGAAGCAGATCAAATAACAAATCTATCGATGACAATGAACTCTTTAAGTGGGGTCAATTTCTTATGAACCATGCAAAATGAACAATTACAATGTCGCAAAGATTATATATAACCAACGAATCTCAAAAACATTTGTTGAAGGGTTCATCAGTTGTTATTCAGAAACGACAGCTCCTTTTCCTTTTTCAAGGAACATAACTCATGAACTGCAAATTTTACAATCGAAAAAAAGGAATTTGACCTCATTTTTGTCATCACTATATGTAACAATATTTCAAAATTTGAAAAAACAATGGTTGACTACTTTGTGTCAAGTGAATGCACGGAAACTATTGGAGCTTTTCGCCCGCTTATGCGCAGCCCAGCCCAAATTAATTCACCGGATTTCCGTTGGAAAACAGTTTGAAAGTATATTCAGTTAAAAATAATGTCTAGTTTCTGCTGACAAGGTGTACTCATTAGAGTCTACACCCAACTTTACATCTGGTTAATGTTTCGACATATAAATGATATAGTTTAAATTGTACACCTGGTTTCCATGTGATTCACATGTGCCACATTTTGTATACTGGAAATCAGAAAGTAAACACAAGCCATGAAATAGTATTATCATCTTTGAGAAGTATACATATTACTAGTACATATGCATGCAAGCGCAGCTGGATTAGATATCAGTAGTGGATTGTTATAGTTTTAGGACCTTTACTTTACAAGATTATAAACCATTGAAAAAATTAATTCTCCTACTCTTTTACATTACCGAAAGAGAAAATTTGAAACATATTTTTCTCAAGACAACAAATAGATCTAGATGGAAAGATTTTGTGAAATTGAAATGTTTTTGTCATTGAGGAATATTGTCGTTGATGAACAATACTTGATATTCTGTTAAACTCATTTCCAAATTTTTGCAACCTTAATACTTTTGTATGCTGAGAGGTAGTGGCCTCATTAAAAAAAACCATCCCACATATACTTTTATTTATACCAAAATTCTAACCTCCAACTATTGATGTTGCCTCTTTCTGCTGAGAGATTTCTGTGGCCAGTTCTTGGTCTTCCTTTGACATAAAAGTCTACAACATAAAGATTTTTTAGCATATATTGCATGTAATATATTTAGTAAAAAATGTCAGTTGATATACTTTCATACAAAATATGAGGCTCCAAAGTTTACCATGAAATTACACAAATAAACAGTATGGTGAGTAGAGTCAAATTAATTCAAATGTTATGATCAAATGTAATACACTAGAGAGTTATGTTGAAATCACAGATACTACCACCCGCAGCAACTGCGTGATAATTATTTTGGTTCTTAAGCATTTTTAAGGATGTTGTAACATTTTTGTAGACGTTCAAATGCGTTTGTGTATGCCCTCAAATATTGTTTGGTATCTTAGTGCAATTTAATATATATGATGACAACATTGTAACGCAATGATGACTATAGGTTGCGCTTTGTGAATACAGCTCTTTCACAAACCACGCATTTTTTAGGGAGATATATACTATTCATAGATGTTTCGTTTTGTTTACCTACTGGTCACCAGATATGATCTCTATGTTTCATCACAAAGAGATAAAAAAAAATGGGAATGTTCCCAGTATCAATACACATGAATAGCGGCCAAATATAATTTCTGTGGAAGATCCAAAGTGGTGGGACTTGTAGCACAGAATTTGATTATATATTTACACTCTGAGAAGTTCAAGGCATAAACATGTTGAGAATATACCGCTCAGCCCTATGTTTTGACCTAAGAAAAAAAAATAGTAGTGCATATGAACTTTCTATTCCAGGATATGATTTCTTACGAAACTCCATGGTAAAATGAGCACTGTTTTAGTCGTAAAAGGAGTTCGTATGGGAAAATGCATTGTCTGTATTTTCACAAATGCAACCTATAGAAACAAACCGTACATGTACCTTAAAGTTGTCTATTCTTTATTTCAATTTGAGTCGTCGGTTGCTGACCTGAATCCTAATGTGAAGAAAATCAAACAAAACAAACCGCAGGTATTTTTTTTATCAATTTTGAAAAAAAAATGAAAAAGTAAAATCACATTATTACGAGTTATAACTGTGGAATTTAAACAGAAAATTTTGGAGAAACATGCTTCTGTTTAGGACCCAAAACATTCCATTAGAATTTCAATCTTCTTTTTCAAGTCTTTAATTACAATTGTTAATGACGACCTGATCTTATATACGGAGGGTTGATCGTATGTCGCACTCCCTCGACAACTACCGATCAATTTGCCCTTGAATGACTTCCACCCGTATTTTCTCAAAAACTTCAGAGCAAAGTAATTAGTTATCAAACAAGTCACAATTCAGGCGCAGCGTGACCCAGGGATGTCACATATAGTGTGTAGTTTTTACCTTACTATTGGGGATGGCATCGCAGCGACTGGAAAATTAAAGAAATTTTCCCAACTTGCAGGTGGGCCTAATTTCAAGGATATATTTAAATGAGGAGAAGTTGTTTTAATTGTCTGCTAGTGTTCGTATGTCCGATATTGAAAACCTTTTTATTTCCTCTGCAGACAACCATAGAGTCAATGAACCTTCCATCTTCGTTAACCCTTGGCTAGCTTTTCAAATTCATTTGCTGGTAATCAATATATACCAGGGACGGAATGGCCTCAGTACAGTTTTTTTTTAATTTGGCTGTACGTTTTATATTTTTTCAGATACTTGACTCTACAGTTTATTCAGAATCAGAAATCATATATTGGCAATGCTGCTATAGTTATTTTTGATGACTTTGATAGATGCTAAAGCAAAATTTCTTTAAAATCTCCTAAAAGATATTGCTGTAAATTATAGCAAATACGTATTTCAGGTATTAAAGGGTGTGAAATGTGTCTTGCATTGTATTTTGTCCATGTAAAGTATGTGAAGCGTATTTCAATGCTATTACACGATGCAGATCTGCACATTGTTACATTTTGTACCAATAGATAGACTTCTAACTAAGATTTTCTTATTAATATCCAGTGTAACTTTTCAAAGCATTTTTTTTTACTGTTTACCCCTTTTTAATAAATATCATAGCTAATGCATGTAGCTCTTCAAAAACAATACATATGATGGCTTTGATCGATTGTCAAATTGCAACGTTAGAAAATCAGCGTTCTAATCAATAACTTCTTTAAAAAAATGTTGAGACTGCATATTATTCCCATGATAATCACACCAACAGAATGTCCGTGGCATAAAACTGATTTTGCTTTACAATGAACCAATACATGTAAGTAAAACAGAGCGATTCACACCTCACCTGGTCCGGGTACACAGTTATCGTCCTTTGATTTTCGTTGTCCACGAATATAGTCCCTAGTGTGGACAGTGTGTTACTTGTCGATTTTTTTTATACCCCTTCCGAATTTATTTCTCCATGTTTTATGACTCAAATAGTAAGTAGGGGGGTGAAATGACACTGTAAAAAAATTTGGGTCATGAATTTTAAAGTAAAGTAGTGATTTGGTCCAGCTGACAAATGTTAAAAATTAGCACTTCGGAAGCTGTCAAAAGATTTGAAGACCCCCTTAGCATGAAATTGTCCATATCTTGAGTTAGAGCCGATGAAGTTTTCTATAATTTTGATATAATTTGTCCAAAAAGTAGTACAACACACTGTAAAAATATTATTGAGAAAGCGCAGGTGGGATTTTTTTAATTTTCATTTATTGTCTGAAAGAAATGCACTACGAAATAACTGTGTACTCGGACCTAAGAGGTGAAATCAGGAAATATAGAATCTGTACTTTGGCAACTTCCCTGAATGATTTGATGGTGTCAATTTAGCAAATAGCATAAAACTAAAGGATTTAAACTTTTATTTGATAGAATTTCTGCAAAAATGACCAATTTTGGCATTTTATGGTCAAAATAAGCATTTCATAGCTTTTTCAATTTTGATGCATAAGTGGCATTCTGACTTTCTATCTGACAGGTTTTTATGTGTCAATATTTGTGTTTCTATGCTTCAATCCAGTTGTATTACTCATTTGTGAACTCTGAATCTACAGAAAAGAAGATTATCTCAGACAATATGTGCAAAATGTGTTGTATATATGATCCTCGTCTAACGCCCTGTTTGGATCAAGTTAAATGTGAGGATCTATGAACATAAAAGTTGAAGTCCATTATAAAGACCTCACTAAATTTGTATAAAAAGCACTTAACAATGTCTTTTGTACCTGTTTTATGTCACATAATATCTTTCTTTTCTTCTGTAGGATAGCAAGTGGTTCAAATATAAGCCTGTTGAGACTAAAATTGCATGCATGTTTTTCCCTAAGAGTGAAAAATCTTTGTATCAGACAATACTGTCTGCCAAAAAAGTTGAATGCAAGAGTCTTTTTGTGCTCAGATTTATTGTATCATGTCACCTGAGTATAGAAATGATAGAAAAGACACAAAATTTTATTTCATATAGTTTCAATATGCATTTTTAAATGTAAATATGTGATACGGCCTAAATTGACCCTAAATTATTTTTAGTCTTACTTGGCCTAAGACCCTTTTAAACTAATGTGATATGTTATTTGTAACTTTTCTTTCCATTTAAAGTACATTAAATACATATGTAAGGATTATTTATAACCAAAAAGCGTTAAAAATTTAAAATTGCTGGAAAATATTACATCTTCATGTAAGGCCCCCCCTTCATTGGAAAACCTCCATTTTTAGCCACAGGCTCATATAAATTTGACTTTTTAATAATTATGATAAGTCTGATAAATCAAATGAGTACTCTATTGCTTTTAATACATAATATATTATATATTAAGGCATTTCAAAAGTATTTTTTTGCAATATTTTAATTTTATAAGCCCCAAATGTTGATAGTTGAAAATTTTCAATGTTAACGTCTAAATTTAACACTCAAAGTTGAATATAGAATTAGTCATATTGTCTATAATATATATCCTATTGCCATGAAACTTTGTAAGCAGTCTTATAATTTAATAAGCTTTGGTCATACCAAGTTTCATTAAGATTGGTCAACTTTTTCTACCCCATTAGGTCCGGGTACACAGTTATCGTCCTTTGATTTTCGTTGTCCACGAATATAGTCCCTAGTGTGGACAGTGTGTTACTTGTCGATTTTTTTTATACCCCTTCCGAATTTATTTCTCCATGTTTTATGACTCAAATAGTAAGTAGGGGGGTGAAATGACACTGTAAAAAAATTTGGGTCATGAATTTTAAAGTAAAGTAGTGATTTGGTCCAGCTGAAAAATGTTAAAAATTAGCACTTCGGAAGCTGTCAAAAGATTTGAAGACCCCCTTAGCATGAAATTGTCCATATTTTTAGTTAGAGCCGATGAAGTTTTCTATAATTTTGATATAATTTGTCCCAAAAGTAGTACAACACACTGTAAAAATATTATTGAGAAAGCGCAGGTGGGATTTTTTTAATTTTCATTTATTGTCTAAAAAAATGCACTACGAAATAACTGTGTACTCGGACCACCTTGGCCTCGGTTGACAATGATTTTTTTTTCTTTTGGTTATAAACGGTCAGTCGACTTTGCAAGTACCAGATATTTATTTTTCTATAAAATTATGCTTATATTTCAAATGACATAAACTTTTGGATGCAGAAAGAAAAACACGGTAGTTGTGCAAGCATTTAGGTTTTTCGAACGGTAGAAAAATACTAGTAACTAAATCTTTTTTGAGAAACTGGTGTATTACATATTAGAAAATATATTTTTTAACTGTTGTGCTGAAAAATGATAAGCAAAGCTAATCGGTGTGAATAGGTAAAGGTCACATCTACAATTTTTATGTCATAAATGAAAAAAAAAAAAGAAGGTTCGACGTGAACGCCATTTTGAAATGATGGCACTCCATACAAATAGTCGAACTTGTCGTTTTGACTTCGGATGTAATTTATGCTTGTGATAGGATCCTTTTTTTATCATTTTTCTGAATATATCTCACAAAATTTCACCTGGTTGTCTCATGTTTGAAATGATGATACATTTAAGATTTTCACCTCAATTTCACAAAAAGTGACCAAACTGGCTTTTTACAATCAAACGTTTTTTATGTACACAATTTCCTCTTTCTAACGAAATGCATTCTATGTGTGTGTTCTTCCGGTACATTAAAGTATGTTTATATCTACTTGAATAATTATATAATATGCAGTTTTTGTCTTTATAAACTACATGTAGGTAAATTAATAAACTAGAACTGTGGGTGAACAAAAAGCATACCCCTCCCCCCACAATACTACTAGTACATGTAATATTTCGATGAGAGTAAATCTATCCAGTTAACATGTTTGACTGGCATTATGTTCCTTCATCTAGTTGCATTTCAAGAAATAAAAAAAAAACACAGTTACTATCTTTTTAAATAAATTATTAATCAAAATTATCTAGTTTCTATACAAACAAACAAACATCTTTGTATAATTTTCAATGTCTAAATACCACACTTCTACCCCACATGCTCATTTCTTGCATATGGCTAGGAACGTAAGTTTCAGTGTTTATTGGCCAATAAAATTGAAAAAAAAAGATAAAGTGCCTGCTTTCCGGGCTTGTTTAGCCTGACATCTTATGTTTAGTTACATACATCATCTATGTGCCAAAAGGAACGTCTGGTTGAAGCAGAATTCATTTTGATATAGTTAATTGTCTTAAACAGCGTTTTAACAAAACATATCTTTCCATTGTTCCTATGCCCTGTTAATATCTAGTGTTATTATTATCTTATTAGTATACTAAGAATAATGATTTAAATGAAAATTTAATTCCATGTAATTTTGATACTGCAAACAGATATTGATATTCAATATACAAACTATGAATAAATGGGGATGTCTGGTGAATATCAATGAGACGTTACCAAATAGACAAAAGTTATCAAAAAAAGTAAAAGCGACACGCAAGCGCTTACTCATTAACTGAAGAAATGTGTGACAAAAATATAAACCTCTTTTAACGTATTGAAAAGTTCAATGTTTTGCTAACAAGAAGTTATCGTCTGACCGATGCGAAAAACGATCGCACATTACAACTGTCAAGTTGCTGACCAAATATTAAGCAATTTTTACAGAAGTGTCTGAAAAATGTGACACACATGGTTTGACAGACTGACAAGGTAAAAGCAATATAGAGCCTTACCCTAAAAGTGGTGTAAAGGTAGCAATCGATATCAACTGTATACAAGTACAGTATAAAAATGTGCGTTACTCAAAATATTAAATAAAACAAATACTGTAAAGCTTAACTGCTCTCTCAAATCAAAATTTCTTCCAAAGAAAACATGTCCGCTTATTTCTAATGGGGTCCTTTAATTGTATATCGATTAGATTATAATCTAAAAATTTAAGACATGTAAGAAGCGGCATGGCATTACTTTAATCTAAATCACAAATACAATAATCAATTTCATTATTTTTCAGTTGTTGCTTTACTGCAGCTTTGAATGCGTTCTGGTCATGCACGGGTATATTTGATTCGTATGCGCATTTAATCTTTAATAGTATTAAATAAACTGTTATCACAGAGATATGTCTCGCCTTTTTGTAATTTTGATAATGCAAATGTCGATCTATGAGTTTGACTGTCCCTCTACTATCTTTCGTCCCTCTTTTGAAATTAAAATAGCAATACTTTAACATGTAAATTATGCAAATATTCAAAGTCAATGAACCATGACTGAAGGTACATGGCTAAACAATCTCTTTACAATGAGATGTGCCAATGATAATACAACTGCATACCAAATACCATTGACTTATAATAAGTCGTTCCCTTTAAACAAACCTAAACACAAACATTAACTTGTAAACTATGTAAAAGTTTCAAAGTCAATGAACCATGATCAGGGGTGGGGCTATATAATCTCCATGGAAACGATACTTGCAAATGCCAATAAATTTGCATACCAAATATCATTGACTTAACATTAGCAGTTCATCTTAAACTGATCTAATCACAAACTCATACATGTAAACTAAGCAAAAGTTTCAAAGTCTATAGACCATGCCTAAGGGGGCGGAGCCAAATAATCTATATAGAAATGAGATATGCCATTGCTTATACAACTGCATACCAAATATCATTGACCTACCACTAGTGGTTCCCCATAAATTGACCTGATCACAAACTAATACATGTAAACTATGAAAAGTTTCAAAGTCAATAGACCTTGACTGAGGGGGCGGGGCCAAATAATCTCCATGGTAATGAGATGTGCCAATGCTAATACAACTGCATACCAAATATCATTGACCTACCACTAGTGGTTCACCATGAACTAGACTTAATCACAAACTAATACATTATTGACACCGCCGCCGCCGTCGCCGTCGCCGTCGCCTCCGACGCCGGAAACAGCATATCTATGTCTCGCTTTTTGACTCTGTCAAGGCGAGACAAAAATGCTGCGTCCACTATTTTAACTTTAGGAACATCAAGATTTAATATCAAGCGTGATGAAGTGTAAGATCCGTGTTTTATTTCGACGTTTCTTAAATTTTCTTTTAAATGATTAAAAAAATTATAGCTACAAGAATAATACACCTCTGTAGATACAATCTTTCAGTTAGCGGTTTGTGTGCTTTGTGTTAAGACATGTATAATAAAATAAGATTATATATATATATATACATCATTGAAGAGACATTAATTGTCGAAATCCGGATATGGTGTTCCAATTTTTGCACCTAATGTTTGCTGGATACCATCTTTTCCGCAAGTTTATTGTTTTCTGTTTGGTATTAAATTAATAACTAAGATCCATTTTGTTACATCTGGTGATCCGTTTATTTGGCAATCGCCATGGAAGTCAGCAGGGTTTAAGAACATCCGTTGTTGACCTGCTAGTCAAATGCTTTTTGTTAAAATATACTTTTTCATTTTTTGGTCTGTTGGAAAATGTTATTTGTGCTGTATTTAGACCCCTCTTCCAAAACATTTGTTTTGCATGCACACGTATAAAAATTGCAGTTTTTATCCAACGCAATCATAGGTTTGAACGTTGTTTTCAATTTAGACTTGTTTATATTTTTTCGTTTGGGCTTGTATTATATTTCCCTTCGGGTTTATATGATCCGTTCATCCTATTTCGACTCTTCAAAATTCAAGAGTCTATCCTAAATTGAAGTAAATTATATGGCCTTCCAAATACAGTTTCAATTCCTAACATCACTGAAGTGACATTAATTGTCGAAATCCGGATATGGTGTACAAATGTTTGCACCTCATGTTTGCGGTATACCATCTTTTCCGCAAGTTTATTGTTTTCTGTTTGGTATTAAATTAATAATAAAGATCCATTTTGTTACATCTTGTGATCCGTTTATTTGGCAATCATAAATGGCAGTCAACAGGGTTTAAGAACATCCGTTGTTCGACCTGTTAGTCAAATGCGTTTTGTTTAAATATACTTTTTCACTTTTTTTGTCTCTTGGAAAATGTTATTTGTGCTGTATTTAGACCCCTCTACCAAGAAATTTGTTTTGCATGCACACGTATAAAAATTGCGGTTTTTATCCAACGCAATCATAGGTTTGAACGTTGTTTTCAATTTAGACTTATATTATATATATATATACATAATTACTCTAAATATCAGCACAACAATGTTAAATCTGCAAATTCGCCCGGATTCGAACTCATGCTATTGGGATATCGCGACAACACCACCTGCACTTTGTCCAGCGCTCTAGACCGCTCGGCCACCTAGACTGAACTAAAAATTCAGCTTTCGGTGGCCTAGTGTTACCTTTCCTCGTCAGTAGAATCTAGAGTTGTAACACAGTACATGATATATTAGGCATGAAGATGGTATTGATTGCAGATTAGCTAAATTATCTATCGTATGTATGTATGTTTGCCTATGTGTAGTGACAACTGTAAATTATACCTTGTCCATCGGATTTATTATGATTATGAAATACCAGGCGTTAGAATATTTATAAAGTGTCTAGAAAATCAACCTAACAATGTTAGAGTAGATCTGATTCTTTACTTCCTCCCTGACTGGGTCTGGAACCTGTACTTTTCACTTCATACTTCTACGACAACACCGCCTAGCATTGCACACACGCCTTATCCCCTCCTCTAACTATAGCTGATATATATATATACATTATGGTGTTAGCCCTGTATAACCACAGGTTATCCGATGGAGAACGTCTGTGGTAAAAATGTCACGTATTTAAACTTGTATACATATATAAATGTATAATTTTCTATGTGATGCCTTGTACAATTGGGCATGTACTTTAATAATGTCCCGTTGTGTCGACTACTGTCAGGTCATATGACAAGATGTATTGCCTTTTGTATAAGGTACGAGGATGACACGTCAGTAATGTTCATCTCATCATTATATCTTAACAAATTACTGGTGTCGATCCACAAACATATATCACGTGCGTCTATGACCCACATTACATTTTGCTCCGTCCCTTTGTGACATTTGCAATTAAGTTACAAATCCACTTGATTGTAAATTTAAAAAAAAAAATTATGTGTAGGGTGCGGCTGAGATAGAGATTTTAAACTTGAGTTAAACATTTATATAATCAAGCAAAGTTGATCCTAGACGGATTTTACTTTTTATGCATTTTTTTTATGTCCTAGGGGTTGTTATCTAAAATATTATAATGTCGTATAATCTACTCTAATTCTTGTGAGCCCAGTTAATAGAAATAGTTATGTTCCTTTTCGTCTCCTTCCTTACCTTTTTGTAATTTTAATTTAAACATATTTTATTGTTCAAAATGACAAATGAATCAGACACAAGTTTCACAACTTAGTAACGTCTTCTCCAAAACAACACGAAATATACAATATAATTAATGAACACATCATACTAACAAATAATTTAAGCATAAAGACATGAACACAAAAGGAAACTTGTTGAAACGAATCAATGGATTTTAATCGAGTGCATCTTTTTACAATATAGATAAAAAACAAACACACCGAATTGTCAGTGTGGAATTATTTATGCGCAAATCTTGTCTTGTGTAGACATAATTTTAAGATTAATAAGTGTGTGTGTTCCTCATAATTCGGCATGAGATATATATATATATATATATATATATATAAAAGTTTAAAGAAAGGATGTAAACTACACAATAATGGTAAGTATTGATTTATAATTTAATTTTATATTCTTTCGTTAAAATCCATTGAATCGTTATTGATAACAAAACATGACAGTAGTTATTCATCAAGATCATTCGATTATTGCCATTACATGTATATTGAAATATTTTAAATCACATGTAATGTTTACAGAGTTAAGGTTGTCAATGCAGAGAAAAACGTTCGGTATTTTTATATACTTTTGAACAGATAAACAAATAATATCATTTTCTTCAGTACTGAATGCATCATCACCAAATAATATTAAATCGATAGTAATATTGAGATTAAAGACATTAATTTCGTTTAACATCAGATTTCTATGAGTTGAAAAATTAATACAATATAGTAAATAGTTTTCGACATTTTCATTGATACATCCACATGAACAATTGGTTTTTTGTATCAAATGTGCTTTGAACAAGTCAGCATGCAGAGCGCTAAATCTGTTACGCAGCCTTGTGTGTAAAACAGAATGCCTACGATCTCCTGATGAACTAAATCTCGGAGATTTATTATTTCTATAGTATAGTTTATGCAAATTTAGTTTAAAAAGGGAAAATGTAGGAATTTGTCTGATACTTAAGTTCAAAGAATTCCACAATGTAATAGACGATGGAAAATAAGACTGTTGATAAGCTGATAAACGATTTACAGGTATAGTAATATTTTGACTGTTACGCAGATTATAATTACTAATATCTGATACCAAATTCGGAACCAAATCGTGTAAATAATCTGGCGCTTGGTTATTAATAATTTTATAAAACATAGCTAATTTTTTAACCTCCCGTCTGACGCTTAATTTTTCCCATCCCGTCTCTACATAGATACTGTTCCAGTTAGCGTAAGTTGGTAATCCCGTAACTATTCGGGCTGCTTTTTGTAATATAGTTATTATACTGGTAAATAAAACATAGCATATACCTTCAGGTAGTCCATTACTTCTTTCTTCCTATCTTGTATGTATTCCACGGTATTCCAGTCTTCTTTTGCTGCCAGATTGTATGGGGTCTCACCCTGCAATATAATGAGGGAGAATGAGCTATCAAATCATTATTGCTCTACATGCTGGCATCAGAATAAACCAGATATTGACATGCTTATATAATGTTAAGTATCTTTTTCACAGACAAGTGCTTACGAAATTGAGATAAAATAGAATACTATACATGAACAATGATAATCAACAGCACACAAATAGTTATATTACCTTGACCCTAAAACTCAAAAGACTAAACAGCCGCATATGAATATGTAGTAGATTGCAATTTGTAATCTAAAAGTATGTGATGTTGGTTCTCTGCGCCCACCCCCTCCCCACCCCCACCCCTAAAAAAAACAACAAAAAACGCCTGATTAGTGACCCATTTTGTCGATGAAGAAGCTTATATACTTTTTTGTCAACTTCATTCCAGAACAATAGTCTGGTAAAATAACAACAAATCGTGTTTCTGATATTAATTCGTGTCATTGATCTATTTTTGTCAGTAAAGTATTTTAGCTATAAATGTTAGGATCTAGATTATAAGTGTCTAATTGCACCATATTTTTAACATGAACACATGTATTTGCACGTCTCAGTATCTGAGTAAGCATCCGTAAAACTATTTGCGTGACAAATTACAGGACAAACACTGCTACAGGCCTTCCGAAATTCAAAATGACATATGTTCAGTGCATTCATCATGCACTGCCAATTCTGCGTTCGTGTTCCTTTAATTCATCGTTCATTCTGCAAACGTGTTCCTTTCACTCATCGTTCATTCTGCGTATGTGTTCCTTTCATTCATCGTCCATTCTCTTTGCGCGTTCCTTTCACTTATCGTTGATTGTTGGTACGCGGTGTTTTGCATTCATCGTCCATTCTCTAGTGTTCCTTTCACTCATCGTCTATCCTGCGTACATGTTCCTTTCATTCATCGTCTCTGCTGCATACGCGTTCATTTCACTCATCGTCGATTGTTCGCACGTTCCCTTTCATTCATCGTCCATTCTGCGTACACGTTCCTTTCACTCATCGTTCATTCTGTATACGTGTTCCTTTCATTCATCGTCCATTATCTAGTTTTGCTTTCACTCGTCGTCCATTCTGCGTACGTTTTCCTTTCACTCATCGTCCATTATCTAGTTTTGCTTTCACTCATCGTCCATTTTGCATACGTTATCTTCACTCATCGTCCAATCCGTGTATGTATAAAAAAAGAAGATATGGTATCTTTGCCAATGAGACAACTCTTCACAAGGGACCAAATGACACAGAAATTAACAACTATAGATCACTGTACGACCTTCAACAATAAGCATAGCCCAAACCGAATAGTTAGTTATAAAAGGCCCCGAAATTATAAATGTTAAGCAATTCAAACGAGATAACTAACGGCCTAATTTATGTACAAAATAATGAACGAAAAACAAATATGTAACATGGCAACAAACGACAACCACTGAATTACAGGCTCCTGACTTGGAACAGGCACATTCATGTGTTCCTTTTACTCATTGCATAATTATTTACAATCGACGTACGTGTTCCTTTCACTCATTGCATATGTTCAATATACGTACATGTTCCTTAGAATTATTGTATATTCTGCATAAGTGTTCCTTTCACTCATCGTACATTCTGCGTGCATGTTCCTTTCACTCATCGTACATTTTGCGTACGTGTTTTTTCACTTATCATATATTCTGCATACGTTTTCCTTTCACTCATCATCCAAGCTGCGTACGTGTTCTTTTCATCATCGTCCACTATGTGTACGTGTACTTTTAACTCATTGTCTCTGCTGCATACGCATTCCTTTCATTCATCGTCCATTCTATTTACGCGTTCTGTTCAATCATCGTCGATTGTACGTACGTGTTCCTTTCATTGATCGTCCGTTCTGAGTACACGTTCCTTTCGTTCATCGTCCATTCTCTAGTGTTCCTTTCACTCATCGTCCATTCTACGTACATGTTTCTTTTATTCATCGTCCATTATCTAGTTTTACTTTCACTCATCGTCCATTCTGCGTACGTGTTACTTTCATCCATCGTATATTCTTCGTACGTGTTCTTTTCACTCATCGTCCATTTTATGTTTGTGTTCCTTTCACTCATTGCATATGTACAATCTACGTATTTGTTCCTTTTACTTATCGTATATTCTGTATATGTGTTCCTTTCACTCATCGTACAATCTGCGTGCATGTTGCTTTCACTCATCGTACATTTTGCGTACGTGTTTTTCACCTATATTATATTCTGCATACGTGGTCCTTTCATTCATCGTCCATGCTGCGTACATATTCCTTTCACTCATCGTACATTTTGCGTACGTGTTTTTTCACTTATCGTATATTCTGCATACGTTGTCCTTTCATTCATCGTCCATGCTGCGTATGTGTTCCTTTCAATCATCGTCCACTATGTGTACGTGTTTCTTTCACTCATCGTCCATTCTGCGTACGTGTTCCTTTCACTCCTCGTCCATTCTGCGTGCGTGTTCCTTTCACTCATCGTACATTCTCCGTACGTGTTCTTTTCACTCATCATACATTCTCCGTACGTGCGCTTATTATTCATCGTTCCTTGTGTTTTCCATTCAAGGTGCGCTCAAATGTGCATTCATCTTAAATCGTAAAAAGTGCGCTTATTGTGTGTTTATACGTAATCGTGTAATTTGGACTTAAACTATGTTCAAAGTAAATCAGCTGATATTCAATTTGTAACTTTTATGATTGTTATCATGTCAGTTTAATATAACCACTAGTTACTTATTAGAAAACATCTTTTGAATTACGAGATATTCTAAGAATATTAATGTTCTTATAATACTTTAATACACCAGAGACATTGTATTATATACGTATATTGTATTGTTATAAAGAATAGGTCAACTATTATATTCATTCTGTTTATTAAATAAAGTTATTTATTTGCATTATATTTGAAAAAGAAAAATATCAAATCTTCTGTTTTACATTTTGTTCTATAAACTTTACTTAAGTCTACAATTGAAAGGGTACTTATTAACCTACTATATAATTCCTAGTAAAGAACTTCTGATAATGCATACTTATTTAGGATATAAACTTGTTTTGAGGTTCCATTGGATATGATATTGTTATTAACGTTAAACTTGAGTCATTTCTCCAATGTTGAACTATGCTAATTATCCTTCGCTTCTTTGGAAAATTCATATGCAACTTACATATTCTCATTTGGATTTGAAAGATATCATAGCAGTTGTCCTTTAATTGCACGTCATATATAGATATAAGAAGATGTGGTATGAGTGCCATATTTGTCTCATTTCCTAATGTTTATTTGTATATGAGGGTATTTGATGAGGAATGTATAATATACACGGTTGTTACAGAAGTCCAAAAATATAATTTGAATTCGATATCTCGAATTGAAACCGTTATCACGAATGGTTTACTTCGCTATCACAGATTAAATTCGTTATCACGAGTTAATGGAATTAGTTATATCCGTTTTTGTAATTCATGATAACGGATTAAAAATGTCATAACGACGAATTAAATTCGTTATCCCGAATGTGTGTTATTTGTTATCACCGATTTTTGTAATTCGTGATAACGGTTTTAAATCGTTATAACAAATTGTATAATTTGTGTAACAGATTAAATTCGTGATAAAGAATCGGTTTGCTTGGTAATAATTTTTTTTTGTTTGTTAAACGTGATTTCGAATTAAATTCGTTATCGCCGATTTTTATAATAAATTACAAAAACTGTCATAACAAATTTCAGAAAATTCGTTGTCACGAATTTAAAAAGTAATAACGAATTCTTCAATTCGTGATAACGACTAAGATTTGTGATCTCGAATTCAAATGTGTATTTTTTGAGGTCATAAAAAGGCTCCAGTAGGTTGTCAGTTCTAAACGCGATCAATGTTGATTGCTGATTAAGAAGTGGGATGTCAACCTTAAATTGACATTGGTGATTTTAAGACGGATATGTGTATTCTCTTAAAGAGTATTTCCATTTTCAAATTCTACTGGAAATTAAATTTAGAAGAATCTATATCAATAACGTACAGAGTAAGATACTGATTCATAATTCTTTATTTTCCATAAATCAAAATGTTAATCAGCGCTATTTGTTGCTGTTGTAGACAGTATGATACAAAATTACACAGGGGTAGAGCCACTTTCCCTTGTATTCAGTTCACTGACAAGGGTAATATTTTACAATTTATTCTATATATTTCGTTATTCTACCTAAAACTGAATATAAAAAAAGTCTAAAATCAATGATTGCCTTAATTTCAACAGAATTGTGGTAGTGGTTAACCGCCATGTATTTCTCCTTTATGTTTGGGTTTGCCAAAATCTCACAAAATCGAAGGTTTAAGCTTTAAGCGTTTATGATTTGGTGATATATCTAAAATGCAACCAATAAACTGTAAAAACCTCAAAGCGTAAGCAATGGGCTGAGGTACTATGAATCTAAGAAAAGATCGAAAGACTTTAGGAAAATTGTCCTCGTATGAATCCATTTCAGGAAAAATAGGCCTTACCTCTTTTACACGATATTTGACAAATTTGATGTCGAAAGTGGTGCTAACCAACATGATTAAAACTTAATCTAAAAGACAATACGAAGCTTTCCTTTTCTTTTTACACAATTTTGGTTACAGTTACTACGTCCTTTAGGGGTTCAGATGTTGACCAGATAACGCTATTTCCATATAAGATAATACGACATTTATAGAAAATTATAACGTTTAGTCTGTGTATGAAACATAATTCTTTAACACAATTGTGTATGCAACTTTTTAAAAATTCTTACAATAAGACTGAGGGTATACGTGAAATAGACAACAACCCAACAAAAAAGCTTCATATATTCGTAATATTGTGAACTCAGGAAAGTATATCGTCGACCTGGTTGATTGGTTGGTGTAAACATGACATTACATTACAAAATGGCCCTATGACGAATGAGATAACGCTGGGTCAGGGAAATCAAATGAGCTTTGCTCATCACTTTGCGTCCGTCCTCCGTCGTAGTCGTCTGTTTACTTTAAAAAAATCTTCTATGAAACAACTAGCCTTTAATTTAATCAAAATTGGCAGCAATCATCATTGGGGTTCCTAGTTTTAAAATGTATCTGGGTTAAAATATTTCATTGTATTTTTCTTTCAAGCATGAGATTGAGGGAACTTATCAGCTTATATACTAACGCAGTATTACTGGTTCCTTTATTTGATTAGGCTTTGTATTCCCCTTCGACATAAGGAGACCATAAAACAATAAATATTATAGCAAATCTCCATGTCAATACATATTCGTAATAGTAAAAGTTCAATGATAAGTTAATATTGACATTAAAAGACCTTCGACCAAAAAGGGATATTAAGTTCTAGGAGCCCAAATGGTGTGGAAATTTTTACAGTCCTTGTACTGTCTAAAAACCGTCAAACATTTAAGAAAGGTACAGAAAAAGCATTTACAAAGTATTATTTCCATAGAATAAGCGATTCTTGATCGGCATAATTGTATTTTACATAATCATGATAATACAGTACTCGATCAGACTGATACATAGAGTTACTCAATTGCATCGAAAACGGACCGATTACATGACAGTTACACGATTTATTTGTATAATTATTAGACACTTGTAGCTTCTAATAGACACAATGAAATGGTTTTATAAAGTTAATGGGTACATTTATACTTTGTTACCTCAAATATTCAAAATAATGTATTTTCTTTTATAAATTAGTTATTTTTACCCTGTATCAACCTAATTGACAACTTACCAATAAATGTTTTGCAGAATGACTTTTTGTTATACATATTTAGCCTTTTTAATCCGTCCGTAATCAGGAAAGAGATTCTTAACAAGCAGTAGCTCTTTTCACATAAGTTATACTGAAATGTTTCTTACCTACCTACGGGTATTTTGTTTCTCGTGAGATCTTCTGTGAAATAAGGTACAGACATTGTAAGAAAACAGTAAGTAAACTTCTTCAAACAATTCGATTTTCAAACAGCTTATTGTACAGCTGTCTGTCAAACAGATCCAGATACACAAGGTTCTTCGGTTTATTTACATTGTAGGTCAATGTTCAAAGGAGTTCGTAATATGCAATGCAAAATTATTACATAGTTCTCTGTCCAGTCAAATTGATTGATATAACTTGTTTTTTTGTAATCAAATTACAAGGCCTCTACACTTCAAATAATACAATAGTATTTAGACTGTCTAAATGTAACATCTCCAGGAGCAAGTAATGTAGTTTAGAGTGGGTCGCTCAAAACGTGTATAGACGAGATATTTTGTCAAAATCAATCATAATTCTTAAATACAATTTACCACAAGAAAAAAGTTATTTTTATGTTAGTCATCCGTCGTCTCCCCTTACAACAAATGTCTTCATTTTCCTTGCTTTACAATTGCACGACATAGTCATATATAATAGACTGTAATTAGAGATCAAAGAAGAAACATGGTAAAATATATTTAAAAAAAATATAGTAGTGATTGGCCATGCAGTGATTTACAAAAAAATAACAAAAAATAAAGCAAATATTAAAGTTATAATATAAATATTGAAGATATTAAACTAGACTGACTTTCATTACTCCTACTTTGATTTACAATTTGTATTTCCACTGATCGCGATTAAAAAGGAGAGGATGACATTTTTAAGCCGCACAAAATGTTCTAGTGTCTGTCGGTATATCTTTTAATGGCAAATAATGCTTAATTTACTCCTGACTTTTTCAGACATGAGGCGGTTTCGAGCTTGATATTATGTATTGACCTATGCCAATTATAAAAGACTGAATGTTTACTCTAGATGTCTTGAGAGTTCTGCGTCGTTCGAGTGCTGTCTCATCAAAGTATACCTTATATCTGATTTTATTTAAACCAGAAGAGCTGAATAGGATATTGACATATTGTCTTCCGTAGACTTCTCCCGAACAACTTAGCACTTGTTAATACATTTAAGAAAATGCCAACACAATGCAAAGTGCTAAAATTTTAACAAAATTGAATTAATTGCCAATTGACTCCCAAATTTCATTACTGGTCTCAAAATTATAGAAACCGGATAATCTGCGAAGAAGGGTTGGTGGAGCCAGGATAATTTTGAAAAAGAAAACAAATATTCTGGCCCGGTAAATGCTGTAAAAATAACCTTAAAACAACCGTACACAAAAAAGTAGCTAGACTGCTATCAGGTGAAGTGACTTACAAGGTCAGAATAATACCACCTGTCCCCACTTCCAATAATATCAAATGGTCGTCCCCTAAATCAGACCGTTTAATGTTTATATTTGTTTTCCATTCAGGGCTATATACAGCTTACTATACCATGCAAGTTTAACTCCTTTTTGAAGACCGTATTGTGACCTATAGTTGTTTATATTGACATTATGTAATCTCGGTTGGATTGATGTCTCTTTAGTTATCATATTCCCGCTCTTTATTTCTATATCAATCAAGCAATGCGTGAGTTAAAATAATTTGACAGTGTGTGGTTACTTATCTCTTTTGTCTATTTCCTGGTTATCCATAAAATGGTATGTTAAACTCCGATTTGGAGCATTAACTTATTGAGTTTTTCTAAATTGATTTTAATAACACATAATCGTACTGATTATTCGTGTAATATTGGCTGATGAACCTAATTATTCATCAATAATTACCAACTTTGATTTAAAAACATTTCCCGTTTTATAACCAAATTTGATTACACGAGTTCGTATGTTTGAAGACAAAATACAAATAATATTTTTATATTTATATAATTCAAATATTATTTATAAATCAAAAGGGATAAAACTACTGATTGTTGGACACTTCATTGAGCCTCGTTGCCGCAAAGCAGTACGAATAACCTAAAAACGAGATAAACAACTTCAAATTATAAATTAAGAGTACAATGCGTGGTTCTAGAGAAAAGTTGTTGGAAAAGGCTATACTTTAACAGACGGACCTGTTGTCTTATCAGTAGTCACCTCCATTGTCAATGTGATAAAGTAATAAAACATATACATTTTTATGATCTTCATTGTATGTTGTACTGTATAATATAAATCTTTAATCAATTTGATACTTAACATTTACATTTATATTTCTTCTATATATATAAATACTAGACAATCTGAAATATAAAAATAAGGAGATGTGGAAATGCCAAATGAGACTGCTATCCATCAAAGAACAAATGAAGTGGATGAAAGCAATGAAAGGCATACTTACGGCCTTCAACAATGTGAAAAACTCACACCGTAAAGTCGGCTGTAAAAGGCCCCGACATGAAAAACATGAAACAATTCAAATGCAAAAATTAACGGCCTAATTTATAACAAAACAATTTACGAAAAATCAGTTGACAAGGGCTTAACTCATCAGATCAATACAAAGCAGAAAAAACATCTAACAAAAACACAGACCAGATCTAGACGTGACAGGGTTTTTAGACATCCCTAACAACAAAAAAAGACATACAGTACAGATCTGAAAGTCTTGTCTAAATATGCACCTTAGTTTAATTCATATGTAAGACGATATTTTTGGTCTTAATCAACTTCGGAAGTGAAAACAAACCACATTGACATCTAGAAAACAGACCACATTGACATATTTTCTGTTTCATCTGGATACAAACAAAAATTAAACATTGTTCTCTTATCAATGGACAAATATTCAGAACTGAGAGAAAAAAATCAATCCATATGCTGATTTTCGTTTTAGTTTTTAAGATATCAAAATCAAAGAACAAATGGACCTTAAACCAACGACGATGACATGACTATGAAACTCAACAAATGCAAACAGATCTCTTATTAATTCTACAAATAGTCCGAACTTTGTTTTTGTTTAAAAGAACATGGAACATTCGATAACAGGAAAACACTTTTGTTTTCTTTGCTTTCCGTTTTGTATTTCTCAAAACGATAACTGAATGGACGCAAATATACACAGACCATAATCCGCCCATTTCTAGAATAAGAAACAACATTTAAGTACTCGCAAAGCGGTTTGTAATCGTATCGACGGAAACTGCAGTCAGCAATGTACATATGATGGTGATATAACGTTAATACTTAACTTACATTAAAAAATTTAAAACTTTTCTGCATTTGGGTCCTTGTGATGTACAGAAAATATTGGTAAACAACCATATCATTTCCACATCTCAGTTCAATGTCATTCTGATCATTTGAAGGTCCCTTAGCTTCTATGTACTGGTTACGTAAACTACACAAAAAACCGTTAAATATGATAATCGTTTCTTCTCTCCCTCCAGTAAGTATTCTTCAACATATCCTTCAGTACTTTAATTTTAACTAGTTAATTTACTTTTATTAATTAACTTATTATTAACTTTTGAAAAACAGCATGTGGAAATATTGAAATTAACGTTTTTTAGAGCGTTAATTATTTTCTTATGTTTTAGATAAATTGCGTGCTTTTGATGGCCCTCGACTCTCTACACTACACTCCCATACAATCTTAACACATAAAAGTTTTTCTATTTGATTGAATGACCATTTCAAACATCAGATTGTAAATTCATTTGCTGTAACTCATAACTCCATTTTCTGTAATGAAAACAGATAAAGATTTTGTAAAAGCACTCTCGGTAAGATATGGCCTTGCACTTTTGTTTTATCATAAAATAGCAAAAATACAACATAGTGGTTTTTAAATGCATTCTTTTTTAATAGCCTGTGTGCTAGGTAAACAAATCTCTTCATACTAGTATGGTTATAGTCTCCAGCTCGTTTAGGAGATATGCCCATTTTCTGGACAGCAAGCTTTAGGAGAACCTTGGCCACAACCTACTTTCAAATATATTCTTAAATCAAACGATGTCAAAGTCAGAATTGAATCCTTATACATAAATTGTTTCTAGATCAGGGATGACAGCCAGAGTAAATTATGCTTAAATGTGTAATAAATTATGGAAGAATTGGACCAAATCTGACATGACAACACAACTCATATATAATTTAGGGTCACGACTTCGATATTGATAATTTGGAATTGTCAAAAAAAGGAATTCATTTTGTATAAATATGTATAGCACAGCTGTTTCTATTTTAAATTTGTCGTATTTTGAACTAATTTATCCACAAAAAACCCATTAAAATCTAATGGTTTATTACACAGTCGAGGCAAATAGGAAATTGCACAATATTATGAATTATCCAAATTTAACTCATTATTATGAATTATCCAAATTTAACACATTATTATGAACTTTCATAATACTAGTTAATCGAATAATTTTGTAACTATATTATGAGATTTCGTAATTCATTAAATTATGGAAATGCATAAGATAAGAAAAATATTATAATTTTAAATAATTTGTTTTGTCTTTTTTTTTTGGCCCCCGTGACTAATTTTGGGAAATTATTTCTGAGCGGCGTTTATACCAGGGCATAAGGAACAACTGTCAGATTTTCTACGACACGACGATATCGTCCCGACACGCCGATTTATGGTTGTTGTTGATGTCTTGACAATGAGAGACAACCACTATCGGTTTGAAATACAACTTTCGGTTATAGCTGTTTGATAATTTGATTTTACTTTATTTCTCCTTTATAAATCTTGAATTATCTAGTTTATGCCGTTTAAAATGAATATACTTTAAACAAAACTTAGTTTAAGATTAATCTAACCTTATGTCGGTTGAAACAATAAAATATCAAAACATTGATAAAATAACAAATATAATAGTATCTAACAATGTTTATATAATACATTACAATGTATTTTTCACTAAAATAATGACTAAAAACAAATAAATTTAACAGCTAAAATCATATTTTTGCTCTCAATTTTTAAAATTCAGATATTTCTTTATTTACCGCGTATAGAACCTTTATTATATCTTTTTTTTACTTTGAGATATTTTTTTTTGTTTATTTTCTTTACGGTATGGTTTTGTTCATTTAGCTACTGTAGATCGGATCATGGAAGTATCATTTTTTCAATTTAATACTTCCTTGATCGGATTATCATGATAATTAAAATTCAAGAACTCACTAAATCGGTATAGACACGGCATGTAAGTGCACAATGATAGTTCATGGTTTACTTTCATTATCGCTATCAAGATATGCAGCGTGAATGCAAAACTTATTTTGATATGATTAAAGAACAAATGTCATATTTCACAATTCAAACAATAAAAAAGAAGAGTCTTTGTTTTAAAATCATACAGTAGACAGGATTAAAAAAAAACACTCTGGGATCAACAAAATAGCGACAAAAACGATTGCAAGTTAAAAGATAAATGGCATTGGCTTTTCTCTATTTTTTGTATAGGTAGAGCAAAACCTTTTGTGAAAAAAGACTCATCGTTAAAGGCGTACGTGTGACCTATAGTTGTTAACTTCTACGTCTTTTGGTCTATGATTTGTCCTTCTTCCATTACTTGTTGATAAAGAAGTAATTTGTTCTTAACTGTGCATTTAAAATTTAGAAAAATATCTTCAGCAAAATGAATTAATTTGAACATTCATAAAACTAGTGAGTAACTCTACTAGTTGAAATTTACTGGTTTCATTTTTTACTATATATATGCTGATTTTTACTATATATATGCTAAAGTGATAACAAATATTTGCCACTGTTAATCTAGTTACAATCACTTATATAGTCAGAATAATGTTTCTGGTAATTATGAACTCCCCACATGAGACCAAATGACCAAGAAGTTATCAACTATAGGTCACCGTTCGTCCTTCAATAATGAGCAAAACCCATACCGTATAGTCAGATATAAAAGGCCCCGAAATGACAAATGTAAAACAATTCAAACGAGAAAAAAACTGCCTGATTCATGTACAAAACAATGAACGAAAAACAAATATGACATACAACAACAATCGACAACCACTGAATTACAGGCTCCTGACTTGGGACAATCAATACAAAATGTGGCGGGGTTAAACTAGTTTGCTGTACAAGTTAAGAACAAATTTTAAGATTTAGTTGAAAAGAGCTTAACTCATTCGATTGTTACAAAACAGACAAAACACAGACCGGACGTGGCAGGGTATTCATATATCCCCACAACAAAAAAACACTAAGTACAGATCTGAGAGGAATCGCAGTTACTGACAGCTAGTTCAAAACCAATAACAACTAATAAAAAAACGTATATCTTAGACCAAAATACCAATCAGTACACATCCAACATCCAATGGATTTAGTGTAAAGACGTCAATGCTGAGATACAGTGAAGTGTGCATATGTATATAACACTTATATTTAGTTTGGTTTTAATTTACTGATACGCCTAAGCCAGACCCAAAGGCCTCTTTCTAATCCTATTGGCATTATTATTCACATGGTTTCTGTGTGATTGTCAAAAACAGACCTTTTTAAAAGATTAATAATACAATGGTCGGTGTAACGCAATATGAATAATGGCTAACCCTTAAAAGTTTAACACCGGTTATATTTATATTGTTATGAGACGACGAAAATTGTTGAAATTATTCTAGTTATTAATATGGAAATACAAGCATAAGTATACAAAATAGTTGTCAGGGATGTTTAAATATCAAAATCTAATTTCATTGAATTTCTAAAATGTCATGTTTCAAGTTTTGTATGATTTCTTTGGTAGTATGAATATAAAAGTTTGTACAAAAATAAGTGTCACACAAGTATGCGACAGGAAAATAGCAACCACACGACACAAAATAACGAAAATACATGACGAGATTGATGAGTGTGTTGATTATGCTAATGTTTATAATTGAATAATATATAGAATATACCATGCTCTTAAGTATAAATCGCCACCAGAGTCTTAGATATGTTTGAATAAATTCAGCAAAGTCATTGACACAAAAACTCCAAATGGACAAACTAGTCAGATGTGACAAACAATAAACGAAAAACAAATATGAGAAATTGGGGTCAAAACTCTAATTTGGCAATAAAATTAGAAAGATCATATCATAGGGAACGTGTGTACTAAGTTTTAAGTTGATTGGACTTCAACTTCATCAAAAACTACCTTGACCAAAAACTTTAACCTGAAGCGGGACAGATGGACGAACGGACGGACGAACGAACGAACGGACGCACAGACCGAAAAACATAATGCCCCTCTACTATCGTAGGTGGGGCATAAAAATGCAAAACGGATGTGGCAGGGTATCTATACATCCATTACGATACAAAAGCACAACGTATATATCTTAGAGTACTCGCAGTAACTGACAGTTTGTTCAAAGCAAATTACAACTTATAAAAAAGCATGTAACTATCTAAGACTAAAATATCAATCAGTACAAATCCAACATCCAATGGATTTAGTGTAAAGACGTCATTAACAGTTCGTGAAAAAAGATGAAACACAGGTAACTCAATTGTGCTATCTTTTATTGTTTACAAAAAGTCTTAAACAGCATTAACAATTCAGACAAACGTCGTGCTGAGTTACTAAAGTCGAGCACATCCTAGAATGTGTACTTGATTGGTCCAGATTTATTCTTGTTTACAACTAATATTTTTATTCAAAAACTTGTTCTAGGGAAATCATTGCTAGCACACCATGTAGTAATCCTTTATCTATTAAGTATATAATTGTCAAATATAAGTGTACGCGGGAAAAGGCCGTGGATCGTCTATAAAATGTCCATATGTTTATCATCGAAACAAGAAAAGTATACATAAGAAGAGGGCCAGAATATATTTCATTTACTAGTATTCAGGACATGCATGGTGCTGTGACCGTAGCAAGGTGCGTTCGACTCAAATCCTAATTGACTAGGTATGCACGTTTTTTTCTCCACGAGGTTGTTACTTTAAATGACTCTCAGTTATAAATCATTTTTACCATTTAAATATTTTAGACTAAGTCTTTCTTAACTCGCAACCCGACACTTGCAACTCGCAAATCTACTTTTTTTTAACTCGCAGCTCTACTATCGTGACTCGCAACTTGACTTGTTTAACTCGCAATTTTACATTTTTTACTAGCAACTCGACACTTAACTCTCAACTCGACTTTCGTAACTCGCAAATCCACTTTCTTTACTCGTAAATCTTCTTTTTTAACTAGCAACTCTACTTTCATAACTCGCAACTCGACTTTTTGTAACTTGCAATTCGACTTTTTTTACTTGCAACTCGACTTTTGTAACTCGCAACATGACTTTTTTTTACCAAAAGTTCCAAGTGGTGAAGTTGAAATTATCCCTTCGTAAATTTTACGGACGCCATCACGCATTGGTTGACCGTTACGGAATATCCGTTTCACAGATGATAGCGGATAGGTTCCAAATGTCGTCACTACAATACCGTCCCCTTTTTCCCTAATGTGACCTACCGAGTTAGACTTATTATCGGGTTTGTAATAACACGAGCAACACGACGGGTGCCACATGTGGAGCAGGATCGGCTTACCCTTCATGAGCACTTGAGATCACCCCCAGTTTGTATTACTATTGTGTACTATTATTTCATGTGTTTGTCTGTTTGTCTTTTTCTTTTTTAGCCATGGAGTTGTCAGTTTATTTTCGACTTATGAGTTTGAATGTCCTTTTGGTATCTTTCGACTCTCTTTTGGTGTTTAGAAATTAATCAGTGATGCTTTATATAATTGCTTGCTTATAAAATTATAATAATCGAAATTTAAAACGCCGGATTTTGAAGATGTGTGATTTGTTTACGAATTTAAAAAAAATTTAGTCAGTAGTAACTATAAATAAGAAAGGTAGAATTTTAATAGTTCTTTAATGAGTTTCTTTAAATTCGTAGCCTCATAAGATATTACGACAAACATGGTTGTAAATTTGAAAGAAACTATCAAATAAAGAAGCAAAAACCAAGCGAACAAATTTATCAAATCGAAAAAAAAGTTAAAAAGTACAAAGAAAAAATGAAATCAGAAAACACATATCCTGATACCAACCAACACATTCTAACAAAAAAAGAATGCAAGTTTGTCAAGTTGGAGTGAAACACTACAGATTTGTTTTCTAAATTTTAATAGAATTAGTAAAAGTAATCCCTCGGGAAGGACGAGTAAAATGAATTGAGTGCTAGGGGTGATCCGCGGGAATCAGACTCTTTCCTATGCTAAGTAATACATGATATGGGTGCAGAGTTCAGGGGCAATATATCACAAGGTCAGATGCGGATCCAGGATTTTGAAAAAAGGGGGAAGGGAAACGGGGCCCCCAAACTAGGCAACGTTTTGAGTGGAACAGGAAGTCAGTCTGCATTAACCATAAATGTAGCACCAAAAGGAGGGGCCAAAGCACCCTGTCCCCTTTCCTCTCCCCAAATCCGCCACTTAAGGTTAATATTTACATAAAGTTGTTATATGTATTAAGGATGTATTCCTCTGACGTTTCAGTCTCGTTGAAATCTCGTTCTGGAATTATTTCCAAAACATGTAATACAAGTGGAAAATATCAATGAATTTAAAAAATATTATAATCAAACTTAACTCTGTGTAAAAGTTGTGTATTTACAATAAGTAGTTTTTGAGTAATACAATTTTCAATTTTATAACCAATCAAGTCAGTCTCATTAGCCAAAATGTTGAGAAAATGGGTGAGGGGTACAAGAAATGATTTTACCAGAAACATGTACATCCCATATCATTTTTTTTCTTTTCAAATTTCTTAGATATGTATTTTTTAAATCTTTATAACAAAGAAGTTGAAATAATATGCTTTTTGTTCTAAAAAAAGAGAAAAATCCAAAATTTACAAAATCGACAGCATGATAAATTTGACACGAAAAAGCAACAAAATTTTATAAAACTTTCTTATATTAATACATACCTATAGTTTTTTAAGTTAAATTTATTCAGATTGGTCCACTTCATCTTTAGTGAAAGTATGAAAAAAAGTTTAAAAATTGAAAACAACACGTTTAATAATTTCATGCGTCCGAAGCGCTTTTCTGGATTTACCTTCATCAGGAACGCTGAAAGCCAAACATTTGAAATCCGAGGGATGTACAAGTACCATAAGTACCCAAAAAGTTGAAGAGCTATATGACAAAAATACCTAAAACAAATAGCCAAATCCATCTAAGGTCAACTTTGCCTGAGGGAGTTGAAACCTTAGTTTCTTTATAATTTCAAATTTATAAACGGGTAATTGTGAAACTGTGATTTTTTTCATGAGAATAGCCCAAAAATGGGTAAAAATTAATGACAAATAGGAAAATCATCAAAATTGGGTACTTTCAAATGGTCGTAGCAAAAAATGAAGTGCACCATCATGTGATTTTTTTCTTCAACAATTCTTTTTTTACAGTCATATAAACCCAAAAATCAGGTTAAGAAAAAAAGTTTAATTCTAGAAATTTTTGGCTCCTCAGAGGTATACATCCTTAACAACTAGTAACCATGTTTTGACATGTATAAAGATACAAAAATCGTTAATTTGATCAGATATTTGTAAAATTTTTATTATCTACTTAGCCCATCCAATTATATTCTTGTATTATATATTGATATAGCATAACATCTGCCTTTTGTCAAAAACATTAAAATGCGGAATACATAGGTTAGAAAAACATATGATACGGCTGGGAAATCGGATGTCTTAATCCCCTGTAAAAACACAGTGCCACCCTAAGTGGAACCCTTACAATCCCCAAAAGTACCAATGAATTAAATAAATAACACAAAACTACTAGTAGACGATGATTTAAAGTTTTTTGATAAATTAATTTTATAAATATTAATATTATTTTTCTCTCGAAAACAGTGTCTGCCGAAAATTCATTTTTCAACAAGTAGGAGAGAAAAAAGAAAATTAACGTAGTTGATGTCTCTTGAATATAATTGTATGACTAGTTGTTTAGATGTAAAATAATAAACAAAATAAATGTAAATCTTATATACTTTTTACGATTCACATATCAAAGGCGGATGCATAATTTACAATGAAAAAACACCCCACTTGTATTCAACTATATTATCGATTACTTGTAGAGTGGCAATATTGACGTTCGCAGTTTATCGTGATCAATAAAACACCTGTGACATGTCAAAACTTTGTACATGGGGTTTTCTCACCACAAAGAGATAATATGCTAAATCAATTCTTGAAGCAGAATTTCTAGAGGAATCTGAAGTGTTACCCAGTTTAACAACTTGAAGAATAAAAAGCACGTATTTATACACAACTTAACTGATCTTCAATAAGAAAAAAAGGGAATGTGGGGTATGTCTCAACGAAACAGCAGCCAAACGACAAAAAAAAAAATAAACATCCAAAAGACCACAATGTCTTCTACAATTGACACACTTAGGTCATTTATCTAAAAAGTTTGAATAAATATTAAACAGAAACAATCCAAGATCTGCTTTAAACACTTAAGAAGTTCCTGACTTGAAACATAGGTTAAACTAATATTTTGTATATCTTAATGTCGATCAGTATACATGCAGGGAAATTACTTAGCTATAATATATAAGAGATACGATTGTTTATGTTGTTATTTCAAATTTTGAACTGAGTGTGGTCAACTATCGAGTTGGAAATGGAGTTCGAGTTCGAATTTAAGCAGAATTCAAGTTCGAATTCGAGCTGGGGTTCGAGTTAAAGTTTCAGTTATACTTCGAGTTCGAGTCTGATCAAAAGTCCGAGTAATAGTGTGAAATCGAGTTACAAGACGAAGTAGAGTTCGAGTTAAAAATATTGTCAGACACAAACGCGATAAAGAGGTTTTATTAAAACATGACCAAAATAAATACTAGTATATAAAAAGGGGAAATTGGATAACAAACAGAGAAATATTAAAAAAAAGAAAACATTGATTCTATTAAGGAAACGGGATAATTTACACACATGTTTAACTTAACCGTTAGTCACTAAATAAGTCTAATTTATAGAAAAGATCTAATGCATTTTAGGGACACAGACCTTTTATTTTGTGTGTGTCGTTTAATGCTTTTAGTCTCTAGATCTATCGTATCTATATGAGGGTAAAGAACGGAACATATGTATGCGAACGGCTATATGCCATATGTGTTTGAATAAAGATTGTAAAAAAATCATTTATCTGAAGGTTTTGATATATGTGTGTGTATGGTGGTGGTGGTTAGGTCTTTATTTCTTTATTTTTAATTGTTTTGCCCATATTCTCTATTCTGAATATATTAGCACACCAGTATTCTCACTTCTTTTGCCCTGTTTTCATCCCCTTTAATTTTTTGACTGTTTATTTTTTTCGCCTTTTATTCTCTATGTTTTGCCCATCAACCTATATTCTGTAAACCCCATCCAGATCTTTTATCTGTATTCACGTAAGAATTATTTCTAGTTTAAAGGGTACATTTGTAGATGAATTTTAGACTAGAAAACAATGTAATGAAGAAAATGTAGTTTGTTTTGGTCGTATAATTATGAAACAACGTCAAATAGTATCGCAACGAAATTTTATTCGATTTTAAAGAGCTTGACATTGATATAGACTAGATTACATCCACTTCATTTGAACTTAGGTGGATAGTTGTCAATCATACCACATATATATCTCCTTATTTTTATATAGGTCTCTTATTGAATACCATTTGCTATAGATAATTTTGGGGTTTTTTTTTGTTGCCTTTTGGTCATTGGGTTGCTCATTATTTCATATAATTCATCTTTCGCAAATCTTCTTTTATTCATATTTTGGTGGTAAACGCCACATTCAGCACTATTCGCTTTATCGTGGTGGCCAATTAATATTGGCGACGAAACCGCAGTTCACAGAGAGAACCTACGACCTTCGACAGGAAAACTTGTAATCCTAGTCAATTAAGATTGGAATCAAACACAATTGCCGCGTGCAAGGTTCGAACTCACAATCTCAGATTGACATGCCAGCCGATTTCAACTTGAAATATTATAGTTTAACATCAATTTGTATAATTAGAGGCAACATACAAATGTCTTCACTTTCCAACATGCTATATTGTTTTCTAGTTTAAGTCACAATTTAACGCCCTCCTTCCAGTCGATCAACATTGTTGAACATCTGTACCTATTTTATCACATTTTTTTTTAAAAGTTTCTCGTCCTAAATTTATGCATGAAATATAACCGCAACTGGACGTTGAGCAAGCAACAATCAATCAATCAATCGATGCTTTCACCCAATTAAGCTTGAAGAATGCCCATCAGTGATAGAAAACTGCTCTTACAGATCTTTTCCCATAATTGGGGTGTGCCTACATGACATTAACACAAGAAACTCTATTTTAATAATAATTAATAAAATAGCCTTCAAGATTCAAAGTACTACATTTTAACACTGGGCATTATCTTACGATTAAAGAGCGAGTCGACAAATCCCTAACTGATTGGTGAGGTAGCACGGAAGCAACAGATCTGACCTGTTTGATCCTATCCGGACGACAGTCACCGATCAATCAATAAATAAATGATATGCACGAATCAGAATATTTACTAGAAACAAACTTTATAACCAACTGTGAACTGTGAATCGTGGAAATGCATGCATGTTGAATGTTTGCTCAGTTCTATAACACATTTAAGTTGACATTGTATTATGTTTCAATTATTTGAATCTATGCATAATTTTAATAGTATGGCAAATTTTAAAACCGAATATGAAAATAGCATGAATATACAACGATTGTATAACCGAGCTAATATGTTACTAACATGATCCTAACGTTGACTGATGGATGGCTGACCTATGACTGATTGATGGCTAACCGATGACAGATGGCTGATCACTAATTCTGTTTTACTAAGTACAGAAGAATGCCACGGTTTCCATGAGTATAAACCATTTTCAATTACTCATGTAGGTGGCCTATTGCAATGCAACATGTCTATCCCTGTAAAACTTTCATGTATACTCTTTGTTAAGTAGCAGTTGAATTGCGTATAAATGTAGGACAATTCAAATTCTCCTGAGTTTGTTTCACGTGTAGCAGGAACAATTCTGCTGGAGATTCGGGGATGCGGACCACAGCTTATTCTAGTTTGTGAACTGATTTATACGGAGACGATGGATGCCAAATGTAAAAGCGCTATATAATATCTATGTAAATGAAAACCAAAAACAGTGAAAACAATATATAACTTAATCAACAATTACAACTTTTATTATGTTGAACCAAAGTAGTAATGGAGCAGTCAATCACTTCAATATTATACCCGTATTAAGAAGGCATATGGCAGATGCACTAACCTTGTAAAGGGTGGTTGGAAAGCACGGCTTTCCTAGGTTGGACTGAACGTCAGTCCTCAAGCAATTCAACTTAACAATTTCAAACCAGTTATATAAAATATATAAGTTTCCGAAGAAGGTAACAAATGTTTTGCGACGATGCAAATACTAAACTTTAGAATATAAATAAATATCTTTAGCTAATGAATTCATAATTCAGAATACCAATATCTATTCAATTTAACTAATATGTACTGAATAAGCGTCATTTAAATCATTAAATAAAGAAATATGAAATTTATAGTTTCAAACAAGGGAAATAACAATGACATAATAATCCTAACTGCCACATTCCTTCCCCCTAAGACAAACGATAAATTTCATAAATAAAGTCTGCAAACTGAAATGTCTATCAAATTGATGTATCTGCCACACTAAACACGCAAAATGCAAATGTCATGTAAAATAAATATGAATAATTTGTAATGATTAAACATTAAATCTAATATATATCAGTTAAAGTTAAATAATGAGACTGTTCAAGGAGACCACAACACCAGGCTGATACCCTCCTCCTCCCTTCGAAAACAAATGTAAATGAAATAACATTTGAAAATTTAAATTTAACAAAAGTCTAATCAATGTTCACCAGATTAAATGTCTTTCAAACACATGTAAAATATCACGTTTAAATAAATGTCACTGTAAAACAAATACACAAACACACACATAATAATCAGAATCAGGTTCATCTGTTAACGGACGCGTCTTTAAGTCTTCTTGGTAAGCAGGCTTCATATTCAGTGGTACGGCATATATTGTAACGGCACATCTAATGTTGAAATCCATGAAAAGTTATACCTGGCAATGTCCACAAATTTTGATCTCACAGTGGCACATTTGACGTGTACCACCGGGTTCTATTACTGCACTCCAACGTTGTTGATAACGGTAACACAGACGTTGTGCCACCGATTGAAAGCACCATTCAGCTGAACAAAATATACTGTTTCTGATCTGCACAGCAGACCTAGACTTGTAATTCAAGTTGTACCAGGTAATCTCCACCACTGTTGATCTCACAGTGGCACATTTGACGTGTACCACCGGAGATGGATCGGGTCCATCTATATGCAAGGTGCATAAAATACGATGCCCAGCTGTTATAGCAAGGTTCTCAAAATAAAATGGACGATGCCCAAATTTTGCGCAAGGTACTAAATAATGGATCGATGCATCTGTATGAGCTAGAAGTGTTCCTAACTTGAAGCTTAACGTTCAATCTATTGGTTTCTGCCATAACTAATAAAAGTCAAGAAGTCGGACTTCTATAAACTCTCTAAATACTAAATATTTAGCTAGAGATTACAATCCAGACAAACGAGCATCAACTCATAAAATAAACCAATTCCAACTACAACTAGCTAACAGTCTACACTTCAAACTATACAGAAAATCAGCCATAATTCAAGTAATAAAAAATGAAAAATATAACAAGATGAGATGCACGGCATCCCTCCCTTGGGGAAAGAAAACCAAACAGCCAAATTTGAGAAGTGTAACATCTCTGAGCACATTGAAATAAGCCTACAGTAAAACTGTATATATACAACACAATGTAAAAACAATCATTAAACAAAGGTAACACAATCTGAACTACAAAAATTGTGATTTAAATTGTTCTTTAATATCCCTTTTATTTTTGAGAATTTCACTTGACTATCTGCAGACCTTTCATCTTTAGCATGGACTCTAAGAGACATATTTGGGCACTTAGACCTGATATGACCTAACTGGTGACATTTAAAACATTTCTTAGGTTTACGTTTCCTACGTGATCTCAGTCGCCTCCTCAATATATTCATTAAAATTTCAAAATTGTTATGAACCGTATTACAAAAATCTAAACTTTCGGACTCATCAATAGTCTCTGGATCACCAGTAAAATGAACAGCTTCATATTCAATAGCTAGTGATAAAGCCTCATCTAAACTATTAGGGTGCTTAAAGGTGACAGATTTAGCCATCTCAATATTCAAACATGATGTAAATAAGTCAGTAAAATACACATCTAAATCTGAAAAATTATCAGGATAAGCCTTATGAGCTAGTATCTTAAAACGCTGACCAAATTCAGAAATTGTTTCACTTTCCTTCAAACTACAAACTCGCAGCTGAAATTTAAAATATGCCACCCTCTCCTTAGGATTGAACCTCTGAATGAGAACATTTTTCAAGCAGTCATAATCATACAACTGTGGCCTTTTTAAGAAACGTAAAATAGTTTGAGCATCACCTCTCAAATTCATTATTAACTGACATGCCATCTCAAATTCATTCCACTGATTCCAAAGAGAAACTGTCTCAAAATGAACAAAATAATCTGTAACATCAATGCTGACACCATCAAACAAACAAGGTTTTTCTTCAAACCTAATCATAACTAAATATACATTTACAAAATGAATCAAACTATGAAAATAAAATGTCCCAGGGACAACTATCGGCCCAACTCTTCAAAACTGGTCTGCTTAGGACTGTCATATCCAATAACAAGTACTGACTCAAATGTCTGCTCCATTTCTTATAAATAATTTAGTTCAGTTACAAACCAGAAAAGTTGCTTTAAAATTCCACATCCGCCTCGCGGGACCAAAATGTAGCAGGAACAATTCTGCTGGAGATTCGGGGATGCGGACCACAGCTTATTCTAGTTTGTGAACTGATTTATACGGAGACGATGGATGCCAAATGTAAAAGCGCTATATAATATCTATGTAAATGAAAACCAAAAACAGTGAAAACAATATATAATTTAATCAACAATTACAACTTTTATTATGTTGAACCACAGTAGTAATGGAGCAGTCAATCACTTCAATATTATACCCGTATTAAGAAGGCATATGGCAGATGCACTAACCTTGTAAAGGGTGGTTGGAAAGCACGGCTTTCCTAGGTTGGACTGAACGTCATTCCTCAAGCATTTCAACTTAACAATTTCAAACCAGTTATATAAAATATATAAGTTTCCGAAGAAGGTAATAAATGTTTTGCGACGATGCAAATACTAAACTTTAGAATATAAATAAATATCTTTAGCTAATGAATTCATAATTCAGAATACCAATATCTATTCAATTTAACTAATATGTACTGAATAAGCTTCATTTAAATCATTAAATAAAGACATATGAAATTTATAGTTTCAAACAAGGGAAATAACAATGACATAATAATCCTAACTGCCACACACGCCATTGCCATTTTCAAAATAGTGTCCAGTCTGTACTTAAAACAAACTCGCAGTATCACATAACTTCATGCGCTTTGTAGTTCTTGAAATATTATTGCTTATTTCACTTGAAACTACCAAATCTATGAGGCAGACAGGTGGCTCAAAACTGAAATTTAACATATGTTCCGGCCTTCATCCTGGACTATAGCTGTATTAGTATATGTATATTTTGCTTGAAAGTTAGCCCAACAATTTTAGGGTTACTTAGCAAATTTTTATTCTTCGTGACACCTTCTTCTTCCTAGACCGATTGTTTTAAGGGAATACACACATGTTATTTACTCTGTAATACCGACACTCGGCCAACTCGGCTATATATAATAGGTAATTGCTATTCTATCGGTCAGCTGGCAAAATAGACAAAAAATCTTTTTTTCCGTCTAGCCGCATTAAAGTTTATTCTATCGGCCACCAGGAAGAATTACTTTTCTATGATAAAATGCGATTTTTCCCGGCCATACATCTAATAGTGTAAATATTTTTTGGTGAAGTCCAGTGGAGAATATAGTGGCAAAAAATTTATTATTGACTAAACTAGAAGTAGCTTCTTATCAATTATTTAGAAAGTTGATGTGGAAAGACCTTCAACTGCATGTTCTTTGAACAATTGGTTTTAAATTTTATTTTACTTATTCTTTTTTTTTAAGTACATATAAAACCTTATACCAATTAGTTTTCTTAAATTCACATACACATCTTTAGGCCTATTTGGCTTTATACAAAATATGTTGGCAACTAAATTCACATACACATACCGACCGTGCAAGACCATCATGGGTAGTCAAGGTCGTTAAAAAAAAAACCCTTGTCCTTGTCGGGGTGGCTATCAATTAGCCGTACTAATCCAAATCTTAAGCGAAACTGCCACAAACCTACCATTTCACGGCTAAAAAGATGGTTTCCTTAAATTCTGGAAAAGTATAAAAGATTCTACACCTGAGGCAAATTAGACACTTACTTTAAATTAAGTCTACATTCCAGTTCGAAAAAATATTTAGAAATAAGAAATAAAGATAATCGGTCAATGCTATCTAAATTCAGAAAAAAGTAATCATTTTCTAAGGGTAGAAACGTGAGAAAAAAATATAATTCTCTCGGAAAACTATACCAATTTCCCAGATGTGAACGGCTTTGTCAGTTCTGTGATTTAAACCAAGTAGAGGACGAGGTACATTTTTTACTTCAATGTCCTAAATATAAACATAGAAGAAACACTTTTCTATCTCAGTCTATCAATTCCCCAATGTAAACTATCTAAGTTCAAATAACCTGTTTATATGGAAAATGGTAAATGAAGACAACACACATTTATCATTTTTGTGTGAATTTTTGAAGCTTAACTTTGCAGAAAGAATACAGCATAATTGTACTCAATTATAATGATCATCTACCTGATAAAACGAAAATGTTTATTTTAACAATCAGAGTTATCTCCTTTTATTCACAAACTGGACTTTTATGATTTATGCTTTATATGACGACTTTTATTTATGTTCTAATGTACTGTATCTAATAAACATAATCAAAGCGAGCGGAGTTAGAAAGATTGGTATGAAAGTGTGAATGATCATGTTAAATTTTGTAATGCCCGAAAAGGCCATGTGATCAGGAAATAAAGAATTTGATTTGATTTGATTTGATGTTGCTCCATTTCATGTTGCTTTCCAAAATGAAGAAAACTATGTGCTAATGGTTTTATATGAACAGTTACAGATATATTTTGTTTAAACTGTTTTACACGTCGTTAATTTGTTTTAATCAACTAATAATTGTGGACTAATCAGTGGTGTATTTGGCATTTACAGAAGATATTAACATGAACGAATATGTGAAATCCAATGTCAATTCAATGGGGAGGGGGGACAATTAACACACACACCCACACCCTCACAAACAGTTTTGATGCAAATACTATCAGTTAGATATAGTATAAATGTCCAAGAGACAACAGCCAACCAACAAATAGATGATCATCAATATCAATGCAAATAAAGTTACACTCAAAGAAAAAACGGAGAACTTGGGTGTTTTGGAAAATTAAACCGTCTCTGTCTCTGACTTAGCTGTATATAATAGACCAAGCCGAAGATTTAGAATAGGAGGCTAGGAATGTGTCTGCTGAGTAGAGGCACTCGGGTGCACCTCACTCCTGAATTCGGCTTTGAGCTCTAATTATAGATTAACTAATTATATATGATCATTTGTCACTTAACGTCCAGTGGCAAATATTTCATGAATGTTCAGGATGAAAAAGCAATTATTCGCTGAAAGAACGGTTCCATAGGTGAGCCTTACTCTGGTGTACGGCACATTTAAAGTTGACAATGGGTAGTTCCCAGGGAGAGGCGGGGAATCACTGCAAGTTATTAAACGAGCCCCGACATAATTTGTTTTGAAGGTCATTTTTTTAAAATCTTATTATTTTTGGGTTGCAAATTTAGGGAGTATTTATTTTTTATTTTATCATATTTTTTGTGTGAGGGGGAGCCAATGTATTTGCCTTGGTATTTTCTCAGGTTAAATAATGATACACCCGTCGCTTTTTCAAAGAAAATAGTTTTATAACTCCTTAATGTCATATCAGAAATATATAAAAAAAAAAAAACTAAAGAGAGGTTATTTTCATAGATATAAAACAGCTACCAAAGTTTCAAGAAAACTGCTTAAAGCATTTTTTGAGTAATTGTCCGAAAACTGGAAAATCCTCCTTTTTTAATGAATAAAACCCATAACTCAGAAACGTAAAATCTAAAATTTATAAAAATCGAAAGGGAGCTCACGTCAATAGATATAAATAATTCACTAAAGTTTCATGCAAATTGGTTTAAGCATTTTTGAGCTATTGTCCGACATGTTGACGACAGACGGACGGACAGACAGGCGAACGGACGGACAGTATACCATAATACGTCCCGTAAACGGGCGTATAAACATAGACCCAAAACAAAACACAGCAGACAGTTTAATGCCATTACATTTGTATTACGCTAAAATCATTTTTCTTTTTTTGTGTATTTATTTTTTATTGATATACATGTTTTGTGTACGCATAAATTTTCTTCTCAAATCAGAAAATGGTTAAAAAAAAAATTACATTTAATTTACAACTCCCCATACAAATTACAATTTCATGAATTTATATTGATTTTCCGAATATGAACACAAATGTGGTGTGAGGTTGAAGCTTACTTCGCTGCAACCAACTGACAAAAACAATAATCTACTAGTGTGAAGACTTCATCAAACGCGCTCTCATCTCATGAATATTATTGACGGTTAGCCTCATGAATATTAACGCCGGCTAGCTTCACACTAGTACACAATCTATACAATATGTCAAACTCTAAATCGGCCTTGAACAGCAACAAATAGAGCGGAATAACATTATTTTTTTTTTTTTAGTTTGTGGAAAATCAAATGTATGTAAAACATATTTTGAGTACATGATATAAATATTTAACTTTTAATTTCCAGTAGGATTTGACAACTGTCAGATATTGAGTAAATAAACCACAGGGTACATGGGTCATTTCTCTTTGTATAAGTTGACAAAGGAAATTATGTTAAGCTGCGTAAGAATTTCAAAATTTTTAAAGTCGTCATTTACAAATGTACCATCAACCTTCGGTATAAGTGATCTATGCAGAATTAGGCATATAAAAGAGATCTATATATAGAGATCTCAGAAATCCTTTATAATGCAAAGTTGTATTGATTTCTGAAGAACTGTTGGTGTATACTACAGACTTGATTTGTTTGGAATAGCAAAATTTATTTTGAATAATCCGGATCAAAATCAAACGATCTGCAATTTTACTATTTCATCTAAGTTCTGATTTCTAAGACCACTCGTGAAGCTTAAATTTGTTTTATATTGTGGAATGATAGGAATTCGATTTGCAATAAAATCTAGTGTTAATATAAGAAGATGTGGTATGAGTGCCAATGAGACAACTCTCCATCAAAGTCACAATTTGAAAAAGTAAACAATTATAGGTCAAAGTACAGCCTTCAATACGGAGCCTTGGCTCACACCGAACAGCAAGCTATGAAGGGCCCCAAAATGACTAGTGTAAAACCATTCAAACAGGAAAACCAACGGTATAATCTATTTAAAAAAAAACGAGAAACGAGAAACACTTATGAACCACAGCAACAAACGACAACCACTGAACATCAGGTTTCGACTTAGGACAGGTGCAAACAAATGCAGCGGGTTTAAACGTTTTATTAGGCGCCAACCTTCACCCTAACCTGAAACAATAGTGTAACATCATTACATAGAAAGACACATTATAAAATATCAATCGAAAAGGCTTAACTCAATCAAAAGACACATTAACAAAAACAAGTGAACATACACTGAACGAATAAATTTGATCAATGACACAATGTAAATACAAAATTGATAAACAAAAAAGGGGAGGGGGGTAGATGTAAAACAATATCAGAAAGACAACCATAACCTTGGACAAAATGCCGCCAAATAAAATAACGTACACAGGTAAATAAAAATAATTTTGTTGTAAGGTATACATGGAGTACGGAAATATTTTTTACAAAATAAATAGTTTTGTTGTTCAATGTACGAGAACAGAAGTGAAAATGTATCGTCATACCAAACACGTATCAAAGGTGGTATATATTAAAAATAGTGAGACGAGATATAACACTAAATAAGTAAAACATTAAATAACAAAAATGCATTACAAATTGTATCAACAGGTCAAATTAACATGAAAGTACGATTTGAGAGTACTCGCAGTAACTAAAAGCTAGTTAAAAGCCAAACACAATTAATAATAAAAAATCATGCATCAGAGACTAAAATCAACTAAAACACATCCCAGGGATTTAGTGTTTTAACGTCATGGACAGTCGAAGAAGACATGACTTGTCTGTAAAAGTCAAAGCTGAGACGCCCGACGGACAACATGTAAACAATAACATAAATACAAGCTTTATTTCTTAAATCATCATTTGCTAAATATTAGTCTAAGGTCACTTCTGAACAAACTTTTGTAAATATTTCAGCATTCTTTTGGCATATCCAATTTTTTATATAGCTATTATGATATGAGAAATGCTGTAATGATCTGTAATACGTACATGTAACTAGTCTTGCCGTTGGTTTTCACGTTGAATTATTTCTTATTTTCACATGTCGGAACCTTATATAGTTACTATTTTGTATTGATTTTGAACATTGTTAAAGCTAAAAGGGCGACTTATATTTGCTTGCAACTACGTTATTTGTATTTGGTGGAGAGTATTATCATTGGCAATCGTCTCATACCTTCTAATACTTTTATTGCCACCTCTGGTGGGTTTTTTTAATCGAGAGACATCGGTCTCCATGGTTAAGTGATTTAGGTTTCCCAGAATTGAAAATAAATCTACACTTTTCCGCTCATAATATTGACAGCAGAACTCCAATCTAAATGCTAATTTGATAACATACCTATAAGGATTTTCATTTTTTAAGACTTTGACATTTTACAATTGAAATACGTTTCATTGAATCTGTTATCCTTGACGTCGTTTTTTTTTCAATAACACTAAGGGCTTAAATTATCTAAATAATGGTATCATGTTTGTTCATTTGTTCATTTATCTCACTTATTTTATTTTATTTTCATATGTATGATATACATGTATAAATTACACAACTAAACCGTGTCGAACATATATCAAACCAAAAAATCAAATGTTTTCATTTTACCATTGTTTGTTATTCAAAAACTATTTGTTTGTTATTCAGAACTAAACCATGACTGACTGATCCAAATCAAGACAAAATCACTATACTAAACGTTCCTCGATATGACGACGTTACTACCCGTGAATATGTAATTTGCTTGGACATTATAGTTGGTTACGTATATTTTTTTTTTAATTGTTTAACTCACTAACAGTTCTTAGTAGAGCATTTGCATTATTCACGTAATGTATCTGGAAACGTGCACGGATCGACGTATACGTATCGGGCAGATTTGTATAAAATAATGATTTAGCCCCGACCTCAATTAAAACTAAATTAAAATTAGATGCATTATAAAATATCTTCATCGGGACCAACTAGACTTAATGTATCCTTTCCTCATATACGTGTTATACGATACGTCGATACGGATACGCCAGCAAATACGTGAATAATGCAAATGCTCTATTAGTAGGGGTTGGTCAATTTAAAACGTATCCACTCATATCAGATGCGTTGACGTTAACGTATCTGGAGATATAACAAAACACAGTACTTAATCCGAAGTTAAGTCAATGATGTGTATCAAAACTCTTTATTCTCTTCATTTCATGGAAACCTATAGCTAAAACAATTATACAGTTTAACTAGATTGGCAATGGTGGTGTTTTGAGAAAACGGGTTTTTTTTTATTAGCTAACGTGGGCTTATGAAAAAAAGAACAGATATGGGGCAATAGCACGAAGACATTAAAAATTACCAAATGCAACTCAGAAAAAAAGACGTCCTATGTATGCTTGGCCATTGCGTTTCAATAGCAAAGTTTTACAAATCTTTCTATTTGACCTTTTCACACTTTTATTTATTACCTCGAAGTACTTTTCGTTTTGTCATAATGGACTTGATATTGGGGGCCAAATAAACCACTTACCGCGCCTACCTTTTGCGATGGCCTGATTTGTTTCCCCCTTTTTGTTGTTTGATGTCTGTTTTATTCTTTTTTACCGTTTCCGGTAAGGAGCTGAGTTTGCTTCAGTTCTAATCTTACATTACCCTATATTTAGAAACGTGCCATTTAGAAATCTTAAGTTTAATGATTTAAACTTCTACATTATGTGTGGCTCAAAAAAGGTTCACTCAATACGATTATGTTCCAGACGCGAGATAATTAATTGATTGATTGATTGATTGGTGTTTCAACACTAGTGTACTATTTTGTGGAGGTCATTTTTTATTGGTGGAGGAAGCCGGAGTGCCCTGAGAGAACCACCGACCTTTGGTAGGAAAACTGACAATACTAGTCAATTAAGATTGGAGTGGAGTGCACCTGCCCCGTGCGGGATTTTAACTTACAATCTCAGTGTCACAAGTTACTGACTAGTGATACATTAGTTCGACTACTTAGACCACTTGGCCACCGAGGCCTCCCGCGAGATAGTGTCACGTACCTCTTAAGCGCAGCTCCTACACATATTCAACCATATTTTACTCAAGGATGGTACGACAAATTATTTTAGTATGTCCCCAGATACGTATACGTCAACGCACCTGATACGATTGAATACGTTTTAAATTGACCGACCTCTAACAGTAGGCATTGTTCAATTAATGTAATTAGCACATACTTACAACTTCTCGTCCAACCAAATTGCTTGAATTTGCCTTCTAATTTTCATAGTACATACTTTTTCCGTGTACTAAGTAACTACGCATGAATGACCACAAGGGTAAGATTTCATTGTATCGTAATCAAGATATTAAAACAAAAATTGCTACTGGCTATTTTGAAATAATTGCTGTGTTCCAAATTAAACTAAATAGTTTGTAATTAGTTTTCAAATTGATTTTTAAACGTCCTACTATTTAATCTATGGATCTAAAAAAGTTTTTGACGATTAAAAGTTTCTTTCATTTAAATAAAGAGTAACAAATATGGTTCTTTATACCTTGATTACAGTTCAACGCCATCTAAAAATTGCAATGATTTATCTTCCATGCAATTACTTTGTACACAAAAAAAGAGTGAACCATGAAACCTTGTGAAGGGAAATTAAAGCAATTTGATCTATTTCGTCATGAATTGATTGATAAGTGGTTGCTTAATGTCCAGTGACAAATATTTCATGCATGTAAACTATCCACTAGAGTACCTATGGGTACATACCAAGGGCAGATCCATCCATTTTTAAAAGGGGTTCCAACCGAAGATAAATGGGGGGGGGGGGGGGGGGGGGGGGGGGGTGTTCCAACTGTATGTCTTCATTCAAAAGCATTGATCATCACGTTTTCCACCACCCCAAATTCCCCTTCCCCCTTTTTGGATCCGCCACTGCAAACTATCTATATGTTTTAAAACTTATTGTAGTTTTAGTTTTTATGTGAAATTGAAAAATGTTTTCAAGAATGTAAAGCTTCCACTGCAATTTAATTATTGCCTGCTTTTGGTCAATTTATTTTGTCATCTTACCTTGTAAAGAAGTACATGTATAGTAAAACACCGCTTTATATCAATAAACATACTTACACCACAGTGGCGGATCTAGAAATTTTCATAAGAGGGGGCCCACTGACTGCCTAAGAGGGGGCGCGCACCAGTCATGCTTCAGTGATTCCCTATATAATCAACCAAATATTCCCACAAAAGGGGGGCCCTGGCCCCCTGGGGCCCTCCTAAATCCGCCTCTGCACCAGCAGCTACAATCTTTTCATTCTGGAGCCAATGGCCTTTTGAAATCACATATTTTACAATGATACTAGTGAGTAGATTTAACAAAACTACGTGCATGAGCTACACCTAGTCAGCCAAAACATATCAATAGACTAATTACAGGATTACTCAAGTTGTAAATATGTGCTAAATTGGATAATGTATGGAAAGGTATATACTATGAAATTAAGAGCTCGGGGCAAGCCCCTCACTCTAAATTTCATAGTATGTACCTTTCCATACACTAACCGACACATAGATATTTGCGGAAACTAGGTCTATACATAGGATTACACTTAGACTTACGATTACAGTTGACGAAAAACAAGGGGTCATCTCAAAATATAAGAAAAATAACAATAGAGATACATAGTAAAACCAAATGAATTTCTGTTCGACGACAGACTAATTAAACGCAAATGGTCAAAACAGATTTGAATCTGTATTGGCTATTACCTAAAAATTCCGTAACTTTGTATTTTTTTAATTCTCCGATGGCGTGTTCAACCTTTAATTTATAGTGTATGATTAGTCTATTTGATTTTCTGCTCTGTACATATTCTTGGGTTTTAAAGGTGTCAATACTGGATGTCTGTTTGGATATATTTTGTCGCCCAGTTATAGTTTCAAAATTGTGTCTTACCTTAATTTAGTATAGCAAAATCAGAAAAAAAATCCTGAAGTATGTACTTTACAACCGGTGCACTTGATAATCACGGGGAAATGCAAAAGCAATTTACACAAAATAATCAATAAACCCGCCGCAGCGCAATGCTTTTGAACTATTAATGTCCTTCGTTTTCACATTTACACTTATATATCCGCAACTGATCCCTAACCGAATTAAATAGTGTGTGATTTTTTTTAGCAATTTCTTCTCGCCTGATATACCTTTGCACCTTTTTTAATAATCTATTTTAATCACTGGATTAATTTTGCGGATAAACTTTGTGTGACTGTCATAAGTGCATTCTTTAGGATAATTTCAAGAAAATTGTACCGGTCTCGGATCATGAATTACAGCTCATCATTCGAGCAGACTAGACCCACCCATGTTCACGGGAGAGAATTATCGACACCGTGAAAGAAAACGTCCATATTCAAATGATTCCAAAGATCTCTATAAACATTGCAGAAAAACAAACAACACAGAACCCGGTAGTAATTTTTACCTGCGTCGCTGAAGGCGATAGCAGGTCTAGTAATCGCTCGACTCTGTCCGTCCGTCCGTCAGTCCGTCCATCTGTCCTAAAGACCTTGTCTAGAAAACTTTCGTCAAAGTTTTCTTGGCTTGTATTGAAGGGAATGATTTTATATTTGGTCTGCAGCTTCATAATGATGAGTTGTAGCGTGCAAGCAATTTTAACATCAGCCATGCAGCCACTTCCTGTTTTCTGATAGTTTGAAATTTTACAACACTCATTGTATAACGAAAATTCTCGTCAAATTTTTCTCGCCTTTATTGAAAGGGAATTATCAATTAGTCCAGCATACATTCAATCAATTACATTCAGCGACGCAGGTCCAGATCCGGTTTTTGTCTGGTTTTATTTGAAAAGATAGCTGGTAAAATTCCAACTATTTTAGAACACCTATTTAACCGGCATTCCAACAGAGTCTGAAGAATAGTTTATTTTATATATTGGATACAAAGATGTTCCTTGTTAACGGTGTTGTGTTTTTTCGTATATTTTTGACTTTTTATCATACCCTAAATGTTGACAAAAGTGTTTGCCCAATTCAGAAAAAAAAAGATAGTAAGAAATACCGAACGGCAAGTATTTATAATGCCATGAAGAACAAATAGTTCTTAAGGACCCACCCGCTGTACCACATCATTCTCTTTAAAAAAATGGAAAGTGTATGTCTTAGATTAAACAATAAATATTGTCAACATGCTCCTTGGTGAGGACCCACCCGCTGTACCACCTCATTCTCTTTAACAAAAAAAAAAGGAAATTGTATGGCTTAGATTAAACATTAAATATTGTCAACATGCTCCTTGGTTGGTCGTCCTTTCTTAAGGATGTATTCTTCTGATGTTTCAGTCTCGTTGAAATCTCGTTCGGGAATTATTTCCAAAGCATGTGATACAAGTGGAAATTATTAATGAATTTAAAAAATATGATAATCAAACTAAACTCTGTCAAAAAGTGTGTACTTACAATGCGTAGTTTTTGAGTAATGAAATTTTCAAATTTCAGAACCAATCCGGTCAGTCTCATCAGCCAAAATGTTGAGAAACATGTAAAATAACAAAAATACCAAACTCCGAGGAAAATTCAAAACGGAAAGTCCGTAATCAAATGGCAAGATCAATAGCTCAAACACATCAAACGAATGGATAACAACTGTCATATTCCTGACTTGGTACAAAATGGGTGAAGAGTACAAAAAATTATTTTACCAAAAATATGTACATACCATATCAACTCAATCTGTTCAAAGTTCTTAGATCTGTATTTTTTCAATCATTTATAACAAAGAAGTTGAAATAATATGCTTTTTGTTCTAAAACAAAGAGAAAAAGCCCAAAATTACAAAATTGACAGCAAGGTCAATTTGACATGAAAAAGCAAACAAAATTTTATAAAAATTTCTAATATTAACACCAACCTATATTTTTTTTAAATTAAATTTATTCAGATTGGTCTACTTCATTTTTTGTGAAAGTATGAAAAAAAAGTTTAATTGTGGAACTGTGGGTTTTTTGTCATGATAATAGTCCAAAAATGGGTAAAAAATGATGAAAAATGGGAAAATCATGAAAATTGAGTACTTTCAAATGGCTGTAGCAAAAAAAGAAGTGCACCACCATATGATGTTTTCTTCATCAATTACTTTCTTACAGTCATATAAACCCCAAAAAAATCAGGTTAAGAAAAAAAGGTTTAATTCTAGACTTTTTTGGCTCCTCAGAGGTGTACATCCTTAACACTAGTCTTGCTGAAATTAATTTCTAACTGTCTCAACCTATCCGACGACAATTGCGAATTGTTTTTTTCATGTCTCGTGTAAAAAATTTTAATTGGTGTTTGTCCATTCTATTATACTCCGTTCATTTATAGCATGTTCAACCTGGATAACACCTTGCACACTAATTGATGTGTACACATTACTACATATATTTCTTTAAAAAAAAAACCCTTGGTTCAACTATAGAACATCTTTATAGGAGTTATACTTTGTTTTGGAACGACGGTTTATAATTACACTTTGAGACGACCCAAGATTTGAATGTTACTTGTAAGTGTAATTGTTATCCTAATCGTAGGTGTATCACAGTTTCCGCAAATGTCTACTAATCAAAACAAACTTTTGCACGGATAAGTACATGCGATGAGCTAACATATATCATACGGTAATTAGAGAATGATTCCGATTTAAGTATTCCTTAGTTAAGTAATGAATTAAATATTTCTATGCATACGTCTTAAGAATTTTACTTAACTAAGGAAATTCTTAGTGAAATTTAAGTTTAACGAACACTTACGTTAAGATGTTTTATGCATACGGGCCTAGGGCTATTCATTACAAATCTTACGACTAAAATGGATTGTTAGTTATATTGAAATGTTCATGACGTTCGAGTATTTTTTCTAGTTAGATTTTCTGTGAAAGGAGTTGCAGACTATAAGCAAACAGTGAGTAAATCTCTTTCGACAATTCAGCTTGTTATACAACGTTTTATCAACCACCCAGATATACAAGGTTCTTCAGTTTATTTAGATAAATTGTCATAGAGTTCGTGACATGTAAATAAAAGAAATGATAACAGTGTGATCTGTCCTGGCCAATTGTTTGATAAATGTTGTTTTTTATTCGTATATAACAAGGCCTGTATATTCAATGCATACACTCGTATTTAAACAGCCTAAATGTAACATATTCGTGATCAATGGGACACATATGCCCCCGCTTGTAAATATACAATAAATTCAGCATTTTTTTTCAATTTATAAAGAACATATCTCGAGAATGGTAAACGTGACGCTACTTTATTTAAACTTGATCTGTGATTGGTAGTAATAAGCATGGTGTATATGTTTCATGACCTTTGGTTGAGGCAAAGTAAAGTTAGATTGCGGAAACTGCAATTTTGCTAACCTCCCATATTCAAACTTGATCTGTGTTTGGTGATAATCAGCATTTTGAATAAGTTTCATAATATTTGGTTGATGGACACTTAAGTTAGAGAGTGAAAACTAATTTTGGGACGTACGGACGTACAGACGGACAAGGGTAACACTTAATGCCCCTCCGACGTGTTGGGGGCAAACAAGATATATAGTAGTGTTTAGCCATGTAGTGTTTTGCAAAGAAATATTTAAAAATAACATAAAATATAAGTCATAATATCAATATTGGAGTGCTTACACTTAACTGATTTTGTTTCCTCCTATTTTTATTAAAATGGAGAGGACATTTTCAAACGCACAAAATATTCTTGTGTCTTTCGGCATATCTTTGATGGTAATTAATGCTTATTTAACTCCAGATATGAGGCGGGTTCGAGCTTGACATTTTGTATATACATGTGCATGTATATGTCTTCCATAATCACAACTGCCTCTTTGGTTTTTTGGTAGCGTGCTCGCATCGACAGTAACATAACCTTTATTTTTAGTGAGGTAAACGATATGAACCTTGGCGGTCAACGCCTCAACATGGTTTCAAGACCACAATACCAATAGGGGGTGGACGGTAAACGGAATTTACAACTGCTTTAACAGGTTTGATTAGTTATGTGTTGTTGTCTGTCATCAAATGATAAAAACGGCATACATATTCATGACAATTAAACAAAATAACCCAATAGATATGTAGAGTGGGTCGACCAGAATAACAGCACGAATTTATCTGCAACTGCAAAATGAGAGCATGTTAAATGGGGGCAGACATGTTGTCTTGCAATATAGTCCCCCTATGAATCCCTGTTTCATAGGATCTGTAACGTGTAGAGCTAATGATTGCACTTTCTCTAAATTTAATTGAACACCCCATTCCGACTGGACGTGACTGTGTATTTATACATCCCGGTCAACCAAACAGACGACCCTTTTAAGCATAGATTATACTGTTGAACAAGGTCTTGTATAGAGTACATATTTGTATATCCTGCAACGCTAAATGAACAACTCTCACCCTAGGGGGGAAGTTAAGGTGACCATGGATTACTCTTGATTGGTCACACACTGGCACAAAGATCCTGTTTATGACGAATCCATATTTGTGAAATTTCATCATGAAATAATAAGATTTTAAATTCATTAAATTCATACATTTCAATGAAACTTAGGTTAAATTCTCAGAATTCAATTACAGATGAATTCCTGATGAAAAAAAATAACTGACACAAGTATATGTTAGAACTCCTCTTAAATGCTTTTGTACATATTTGGTGATATTAATGTCTTTTTAACTTTATACGTTAAGGGGCTTTTGAAAAAATGCATGGATTATAATAACTGGATGAACTACGAAGTCTTGCTTATATTCATCAAGGTACATGTCAGCAGATCCACAGGGTTTCCCATAGGAATGCCAAGTGTCTGTTGAAAACTATATCCACCTAAAGTAACCAGTTCGTTGTCAAGAAGAAATCAAACTTGGTATGAGTTTTACAGTTATGACCTCTTGTTTGATTCAATGTTTTAACAAGGTATAACTTAGTCTGTTCCTTAAGCTAGTTGTCTCTACCTTGTTCATTTTTTGAAAGAAAGTTTTACTATATGTTTTTAAGTTAGTGATGAGGAATGAGTGTATAAAGGGTAAAGGAGTCAACGTTTGGAACCGTGGTCACTCTGAACTCTATACTATATAAAATAAACGGTATACATTTTTTCGTTATCTCTCTTTATTTAATGGTCAAACATTTAGTGAAGCGGTTGCTTCGTTGCCTCAGAAGAAGTCACACCACTGCCCGATTGCGGGAGGTCTCGGATTCGATCCTCGCCCGGTTCTTAACAAATGCCTTTAACGAGCACACCTTCTAAAATAAACCTTTATAGAGAATTTTTGATGTATACACATTTTATACATTGAATAATAAATAGAAAATTCTTTGATTTAGAAATTGAATGGAAGCCATAGTTTTATCTCTTTTTTCAAGTTTATAAATGACAAATTCCGAAAAACACTGTTTTCGACATTTCTGAAATTGTCAAACAGATCTACAAATAAGTAACATGGTTGAAATTGTAAGTCGCTTTCAATGATGATTTTTATCCATTTGTTGCGTTTTCGGTCAAGGCAAACGGAGATAGAGAGACACTTTAAACATAAAAGAACAGTCAGCAACACCAGATCTACAAATGAGTAAAATGACCAAAATCGTCAGTTGATTTCTTATTGAAATTATTGTCCTTTAAGCAAACTTTTACCCGTTTTTGCCTTTGTGAAAACTCGAATAGATACAGATAATCTTGAAACAGCAAATACTAGTACAATAACCTACACAAGAAACACGACTGCGTTCGTAATTATCTTCGGTTAAGGAGTCATTGCCCCTCCATGACGATAATCCGACAGCACTATTAACAGATATTGAGGTCAATATACGGGCGTCGATGACAGTACAGTATCAATATGTATATTTCAAAAGAGTACGTAAGATCCCGTTACTTGGCTTCAATCACCTGAGAAAAAAACAGTCCCATTTTCTGCCGTTGGACTCTATTTAACACTGTCACATTAGTATTTTATAATTGGTACCATTGAAAATCCGAAACAGAGTTGAATGTTATATATATCTCAATGTTATGTAACCATATGAAAAATTTAATTTCATAGTTCAACGCGTATTGATTTTAATTTACAAAAAAAATATTCTTAAAGAATGATCTTTTAACCTCTCCATGTAAAATCAAATTCAAATGTGACCAAACTCAAACTCTCGCTCAAAAAATTATAAAATTTAATGTAAAATAGAAAATCGTTTTGAGTCAATAGAACACTTAAGAATAAAAACTATATATGTCACTAAATGAAGCTGAATGATTGATTTCTCCCGAAACGTTCAGTCGCAAATATGTCATGCATATTTAGGACCACATGCAAATTAATCAACCATAAACAAACGTTTAAGAAAAATAGATAGACACTTGAAGATGGTACGTTGGAAAGATTTAACAGTCAGGAGCCTATAATTCAGTGGTTGTTGTTTGTTTCTGGATATTATATTTGTTTTTCCTTTATTGTTTTGTACATAACTCAGGTTTTGCATTTGTAATTTTGAGGCCTAATATAGATTACTGTGCGGTATGAGTTTTGTTCATTGTTGAAGGCCGTACGGTGACCTATAGGTGTTAACTTTCTATGTCATATGGTCTCTGGTGGAGGGTTATCTCATTGGCAATTATATCACATCTTCTTTTTTTTATATAAAATATGCCTACAACAATAAAGTTGAACCTCGATATCATAAGGTAAGCTAATTACTATTCATCATCTCTTTTATTCCTCTCTATTGTAGACGAAGGCCAAATACAGTCGAGGCAAATAGGAAATTGCATAATATTATGAAATATCCTAATTAAACACATTATTATGAAATTCAATAATATTAGTTATTCGAATAATTTTGTTGCTATATTATGAAATTTCGTAATTCATAAAATTATGGAAATCCATAATATAAGAAGAAATTTTGATTTTCAATTAATTTTTTCGTTCGTTTTTTGGACCCCTTGACTATTTTTGGGAAATTCTTCGGAGAAAAAAGTTATTTCTGAGTGGCGTTTATATCAGGGCGTTAGGAACAACTGTCAGATTTTCTACGAAACGCCTAAAATTCTCCCGAATCCCCGCTATATGAATTATTTCGAATATTTGACAATGGGAGGTAATCCATATCGACTAAATGGGCAAATTGCGGTTATTGCTCTTTGATAATTATATTTTTATCTTATGTTGATGATGTGAATTTTTAAAATGTCTTTATTACTTTGCAGTGATTTACATCTGTTAACATCTGTTTACTTTAATTACTTTTATTCATCTTAAATCATATAGTTAGGCCACACCAATTAAATTCCTTGTTCGACAGACCAGTCCCCATAATATTTTTGTCTAAACAATTTTTTTTTTTTTTTTTAATATTCCCGCTTCCAGCATCTGGAAATGTAACTGGGTGTATTTCCCGCGCCTGTTTTTTTGTAAACATTTAAGAAATGACTTTAATATGTTTTCTGTCTATTCGAAATAACATAAAAAATGTGGTGCACACTGAATAGCCCGCGTTCGCATGACAAAATTATGTCTATGAGCTGATAGGCAAAACACTTTCAGCCAATCAGAAGACGTGTTACATCCAAAATTAAATTATTACTAAATTAATTAGCGATCGTCAGAGCGGTTTAATCGACATCAAATCGCGATCCTTTAAACTGTCTCGAGCATAAACACATATTTCTTATCAAAGTCACGACGAAGAAATACACAACGAACATACATGTATGACACAAAAAACTAAAAAGTATACACATTAGCGAACACAATAAATCCCTAAAACCTTGGGTGAACTCAGGTGTTTTCGGGAAGGATGAACAACTCCTGCTTCTTGCAAGACACCTGCCTTGTTTCTAATTATAAGTCAGGTCTTGTGAATGAGGAAAGACATCTATGAAAGTTCAATGAAAATCATTTAAGACAGTTAAAATAATTATTGAATTATTCAGTTCGATATCTGATGTTCTTAGAAAGTAACAGTAATACAAGAAGCCATAAATATGATGCTATTAAAAGTGGGCATTACATGTTGGTGAACAGAAAAATCAGCAGTTGATATATTAAAGAAATACCAAAGTTCAAGTTGTAAAACAAATTTCATACCATCTTGATCAATATTGTATGAACCTATGATTTTATTTTTCAAAAAAAAAAAAATATAATTGGTCGCCTTTACTTTTGAAGCTTCTCTTCAAAAATTTGTAATTTTTTTTTTTTTTTTAATTTTCAAATCGCTCGCTCGCACTAATTTCTGGAGTGGAAAAATCCGTAGAACAAGAAATTAAATTGTTGTGGCCTTAAAGACGTTAAAAATTAAACGTAGTTGTTAAGACTGTTGTCATTTTGAACAATAAAACATTGATAAAATAATAAATACATTTGGTGATAATGGTGTAATTTTTCCAAATAAAATAACGACAATTAACAAATGAATTTAAAAGTTAAAAGTATATTTTGATATCAATTTTGTATATGCAGATATTTACTTTATTTATTGCGTGTATAAGACACTCTGATAACAACAAAATAACGATAAAAATGGTTTCAAGTTAAATTATAAATGACATTGCCTTTTCCCTATTTTGTTGGGGTAATACATAACCTTTTGTTAAATGAATCATTGGTTAAACTAGGATTCACACATTTTGAGGAGATTCAAACCAGTTTTCAATCAACAAATAAAGTTGTAGACATTTTTCTTGTACATGGAAGAATCCTAAAATATAGCTTTGATTTATCGATAAACTCCAGATTTAGCATTATGTCTTTTTTTTAAACTGAGCCCTATCCGTGATCAAATGATTTCCTAAATAGTATGCAGTTGTCAAATTAATGGTCATAATGGAACGTTAAGAATTAAGACACATACAAAATGCAGGGTATTCGTAAACGAATAATTATCTTCTGAACGTACACTATCTAAATAAAAATCTAATCAGATTAAGTAGACACACTTCTGTATAATATCATTCCAAGTTTATCCGACCAGCCTACAGTTATAACATCACAGTTGTTTGAATTATTACAAAGAGATGTCTCAATTTGCCTGTGATCTTGATTTAAAGGGGAATAAGTTAATATTTTTATCGTTATGAAAGTGTTCATTATACAAAATATAAATATTTAACTTAACAAATGACAAGAAGGGATACTGTGCAACGATTAAACAAATTAACACCGTATAAAATCGATATATTAAATTATTTCATATATAATGTAAAATGTATTCAGAAAAAAGTTAATCTCTTAATGAAATTTATTTTAAAATTGTTACTGATAATCTTATTTTCACAAAGTCTTAAGATTGTTAACCACAGTGTGTTTACGCACACCGGTCTATTCACTTGCATCAAACTTTTAAAAAGTTTTAATGTCCTTATGAATGTTATAAATTGAAACTAATTCTGATCTGGTCTCCAAGATTATTTTTTTACGAAAGCATTATCATGATTAATCATTTAAAACTGATTTTAACAATAATCAAAACACTAGAGGTTTTCTTGATTTGTACGATTTATTCATATCAATTATTTATTACTTATATCCAACAAACAGGCATGATGAAACATCATTGAACCTGTATGTGTTCCAACAATGTTACAAAAGAGTGTGCGTTCAATAAGCATGATAAGTGATAAAACCTTTGAAGGACAAAATTAATGTACCTGTCGGATATTTTTATTATAGAACTAGTTGTCGTTGTGATGCATCGTTCTTTCATCACATTTAAATAAAGAAGTTATTCAAAACATCTTCGTTAAACCTGGTTTTACAGCTAGCTTAACCCCCCACTTGTATGGCAGTCGCATACAATTCCATTATACTGACAACGATGTGTGAACAAAACAAACAGACACAATAGGTAAAAATGTCAAAAATTGAGGAACAGCAGTCAACATTGTGTAATAATCTTAATCACTATAAAAACAAACCAATATATAATAAAGAAATACAAAAAGGCATATAGACAAAGCACATAAGCAAAAATGAAAGACAAGAATACTAAAATTGACCATAACACAACGACGGGATGTATAAGTACAGAGCCACGTCATATGTAACAAAGAAACACAAAAAGACATATAGACAAAAAAACATTAGCAAAAACATGAAAAAGGAAAGACAAGAATACAAAAATTTACCATAGCACAAAACACAATAACAGAACGTTCCATCTCTTTTGAAATTCGTCTGCGATATCCCTCAAATCATTTGGGTCAGTTGGTTATGAAATCACCTCATCTTTATATTCTTCAACTATTGCTCGGCAAACCTCGGGTAAAAATTTGCTTACAGTATTCCGAGCAACTCTTAGGTCATACTGCTAGGTAGAATACTTTTCACCAGTAGCTTATTGTCTTAATGTGATGGTAAATTTGAAACCAGGCGACAAGGCTCTTCTATATAGAGTATCTGTTTCCTTGATTCTTGGTTAAACTTTTTCAAATATAATGCATCGAACATCTCTGGTGGCATTCTCAGAAAATTAAAGAAGGAAGGTTCATCCTCGAATCGTAACTCGTTCATCAACTGACCATAATGACCACACTGGAGCCTCCTTTCGGAGGAAAACTAAGATCAACCCCAACAGGCCTAAAAGTCTAAAGTTTCTTTTTATTCTTCTTATTCGCTTTCTCAATAACATTATCATGGCCAGGTCGTTAAGATTGTGTTTCTGTGTTAATGATTGTAGAAGAATAACTACATTTACATGGTCTTGTATTTTCATGGTTCAAATGAAGTTGATGTTTCAAACAAAACCTGGAGAGCTTTTTTTATATTTTATCTGACAATGACAATGAGCATGACTAGACCTCGAAATGGTCGTGGTATGAACGTATAGTCAGGTCGTAAGAAGAGCGTGATGAGGACTGCATGGGCGTGCTAGAATCGTACTATGGTCTTGAATAGGGTGATATAAACGTGGTAAAGTCGTAGTAGAAGCGTTGTTCGGTCGTGGGGAGAATGTGATTGTCGTAGTAAGGTCGTAGTAACGTCGCTGTGAGATCGTAGCTCAGTCTCTCCGACTAGAATCGCGCTTTTGCTACGATGGTACAGCAACCTGTACGATCTTACCACGACCTTACTGCGCTCTCACTACGCTTCTACAACGACCTGATTTCTCCACGACCGCACCACGATTGGGTTGAACATGTTCAAAGTTGTTCCACGCTCATCACGATTATGAAAACCTTACCACGACCGTCGACATTTGAATTTATTTTTCAGAGATCGAAGTACGATCTGGTCTAGTGTGATGGGGGTTTATCATATTTTACTATATATATATATATAAGTGATAACAAATATTTGCCACTGGACGTTTGTTTAATTTCAATCACTTGTATAGTCAGAATAATGTTTAGGGTAATTATGAACTCCCTACAAGAGACCCAATGACCAAGAAGTTAACAACTATACGTCACCGTTGGCCTTCAATAATGAGCCCACATCGTTTAGTAAGCTACAAAAGGCCCCCAGATGACAAATGTGAAACAATTCTAACGAGAAAGAAAACGGTCCGATTCATGTACAAAACAAGGACCAAACAATACATATTATTACAACTACAAACGACTACCACTGAAATACATGCTCTGAGTATACTGCATGAGACGGGGTTAAACTAGTTTTCTGGAGCCAAACCTTCCTCCTAACCTGAAACAGTGATGAAACAATACAGCATAATAACAAACTATAAATGTTCCCGAAAAAGGGCTTAAATCATTAGATATGAAATTTAGTTGATAAGGGCTTTGATCGTTAGATCATTACAAAACAGAGAAAAAAAAACATCTTAACAAAACACAGACCGGACGTGGCAGGATATTTATATATACCTACAACAACAAGAAAGTCACTAAGAACAGATATGAGAGGACTCGCAGTTACAGTAAAGGTGTCATTAACAGTCAGAAAAAATCATGAATTCGTGAAATGCTGAGATACAGTGAATGTGCATAATGATATAACATTATATTTAGATTGGTTTTATTTTAGCGGTAACAAAATCACCAATATTCAAACAACACAGCTGTCTTTTAATACGCCTATGCCAGACCCAAAGACCTCTAAATTTCTATTGGCACTATCATTCAAATGGTTTCTGTTAGATTGTCACAAACTGACCTTGTTACAAGAATAATAAATGTCGGTGTATCGCAATATTTATTAATATGGTAATACAAGTTTCAAGAAAGAGTTTGTCAATAGAAATGGATGTTTAAATATCATGCTTTTTATATGATTTCTTCAGTAGTTTTAAAATTAAAAAGATTTGTACAAAAAAAAGTGCCAGACAAGTATACGACAGTGAAAATGCAATCACACGACACCGAATAACGAAAAATGTATGACGAGATTAATGCATGAGTGTCTACATTATACTAATGTTTATAATTAATAACTCAAAAATCCAAATGAACAAAAACATGATTGACAATGTGACAACTATCCACCAAAGTTTAAATCAAGTGGATGAAAGCAATTATAGGTAACCGTAGGCAGGGTTTATATCCCTCCTTTTTCTCTAATATCAAAAACAGAGTTTCTATTGTTCCGGCTAAAAATCTATGAAAATGCACTGATATGCCTGGACTGGGAATAGGATAACAGGGTTGGTGTAACCCCTCTTCCTTTTTTATTCTGTTTTTCTTTGAATTAAAAATAATGAATGTTTTTTTCTCTGTTAGATATTATCGTAAACACAATCTTACTTTTGAGACAGGGTTACTTGTGCCTACCATTTTCTCTTATTTCCTACATGTATGTGTTAAAAGTCACAGAAATTTTAAATGAAAAATCGTTCAAAATCATTTCACGACCTGATTTGAACCAAACTTCAAGGAAACGATAAATTCAGGAACCTCTTTGGGAATCAGATATTTCCATCGAAGCCATAAGTTAGTGGCCTGATTCGTAACCTTGCAGGAAACGGACTCATAGACCAACAAAAAGGAGAGTGGTTTTTGCCCCCCCCCCCCCCCCCCCCCCCCCCTCCTTAATTCTTTTAGAATAAAACAAATCTGGATAAGCTGTATACTTTGCTGTAAATTAATTTTCATTTTTATTACAGTTGTTTTCCTCCAATACTAATAGTGACTTTAATTCAAAAATGTATTTGCTGCATATCAATATCTAGATGTTTGTATGCTTCTTTTGATCTCATTTGAAAAACAGTTTATTTTGACGGAATCGGTGTGTTTCATGGATTAACCAGTAGAGTATGGCCGGAATAACAGCATATAAGCAGAGTAAAGCTATCCATCCGTATGGCCAGAAGAATAGACATTTTTGCTATTTTCCGGCTAACCGGAAGAAAAGCCACTGCCTAACAAAAAAGACACTAAGTATAGATCTGAGAGTACTCGCAGTTACTGACAGCTAGTTGAAAGCCAATGACAACTTATACTAAAGCATGTAAACATCCTAAGATTATAATATCAGTACATATCCAACATGCAATGGATTTAGTAAAAGCCGTCATTAAAGTCAGAGAAAAACCGTGTGCCATGCAAAAAAATAGGTATCGACAGAAAATTTTAGTGATAGCATTGGAAACATATAGATAACTCGAATGTCCTAGATTTTATTGTTTACAAAAGGTCTTAAACAGCCTGAAAAAATACAAACAAACGTCGTGCTGAGTTACTTTAGTCGAGCGCATCCGAGAATGTGTACTTAAATTGGTCCATTTTTTGTTCTTGTTACCAACTAATATTTTTATTTAAAAATTTGTTTCAGAGAAATTATTTCTTGCAAAAGCCATGCAAACAAATGTATCAAATCGAAAGAAAAGTAAAATAAAAAGGAAATCAGAAAAAACAAATACACAGCTGATACGAACCAACACATTCGTTAAAATAAAAGAATTCGGGTTTGTAAAGTAGGAGTGACACACAAAAAGTAGGAGTGACACACAACAGATTTCTTCCCTAAATTGTTAAAAAAATTTAATTTGTAGTTACCCCTGGGGAAGGACGAGTGAAATGAATTGAGTGCTAGGGTGATCCGCTGGAATCAGACTCTTTCCGATGCTATATATATAATACATGATATGGGTGCACAGTTCAGGGGCAATATACCACAAGGTCAGATGCGGATCTGTAAAAAGGGGGAGGAACCCCGACGAGACGACGTTCGGAGATAAACTCAGAAAAACAGTAAACAGTCTGTATAATTATAAATGTAGCTAAAAAGGATGAGCTGGGGCATCCTGCCCCTCCCCTCTCCCATAATCCGCCTTTGAAGGTTAATATTAACACAAAAGTATTAAAAACTAGAAATCAAGTTTTCACATGTATAAAGATACATGTCAGAAATCGTTAATTGATCAGATATTTGTAAAATTGCATTACCAACTCAAATTATATTTTAGTATTATATATTGATATGGCATTATATCAGAAGCGGATTCATGCGGGGACGTAGCGGGCGTGCATCTCCCCACCTAAAATTTGCAAAGCATGGGTTGTCTTCAGCTTAATAAAAGACATTTCGATAATTATAACTTAAGAAAATGTTCGCATCGCTCCGCTCGGCGAAAGTTTAAGTTTGTGCCCCCCTCCCCCTCACCTAAAATCCTGGATCCACCAGTCTTATCTGCCTTTTGTAAAATAAACCACATGCGAATACAATCTAAATATTAGAAAAAATATGATACGGCTGCGATAGCCTCGAGGGGAGGGGGGGGGGGGGGACTTCAATATTTTTTTGGTAGGGGTGAGCAGCTGAGACATCAAGTACCCCACCCTTTTCATATATTTTGTTTGTCAAAAATATATACCTTGTCATATATCAATTAAAAAAAAACAAACCTATAGATATATTTGGATATTTTTCATCTTCTGGTACATTAGTATAGAGATTTTTTTTTGGTCCCGCTCATCATCAAGTTTATGTTAAGAAGCAACGCAATTGTACACACCTTGCTTTTCAGTTTCCTCTATTTGACCCTTTTATATCTTTCATTTTGTAGAAATTTCAATTTCAATAGACAATAAAATTTGTTTGGTAAGATAAATGTGGTAACACTCCCAGAAAGTTACACTTTCACAGGGTTTTATATTATATAATGAAAAACTGATAAAAAGTTACATTGCTCTTGACACTATGGAATTTCTTTTAATAATTGTTATCATGTTTCATTCATACAAACCTTTGAATGTTAATTAGGTGCACATGTCAAAATGGTCGGATTTATAGCATCTAGCTATATTATAACTACCATCAGTGGAAATACCACATTGGAATAAATAGAGATTAGTGGATTGACAAATAACTGATGCATTTACGACTCTGATTTTACCGCACCGAAATTAAATACTGACAACTGATTAGTTTCAAATACGTATGATATAATCAAGCAACCTATTGATATATTTAATCTGATTTTCACACCCTTTTCATATATCATGGAGCATGAAATAGTGACCTATTCCAGCGGCTCATCCCTAACACTCATTACATAGTAAGTGCTCCCCCCCCCCCCCCTCCCCACCCTAATCCTCTTTAAAACTTTAAACACAGTGTCATTCCTAGTAAAATCTTACAATCCCCAAAGTACAAACGAATTAAATAAACAACACAAAATTACTAGAAGACACGTTTTTTTTAATATATTATTCAGTTAACTTTACACATATTTATTTTTTTTCTCTCGAAAATCAATCAGCTAAAAATTCATTTTTCAAGAAGAAGAAGAGATAATAAAATAAAGGTAACGTAGTTGGTGTCTCTTGCTCATGACTATTTGTTTATGAACAAAATAAGTGTGTATGTTATATACTTTTTTACGATTCACATATCTAAGGCGGTTGTAAATTCTTAATGAAAATAAACCGAAATATTAAAGTTTGTAATAAAACACCTGTGACTTGTAAAAACTTTCTAACTACAAAGAAAGCATATGCCAAGTCAATCTTGGAAGCAGAATTTCTAGCAGAATCAATAGCAAACATCGGTCGAAACGTCATAGCTGGGTAATGAATATTCATATTTTAGTAGATTAACAAAACATGCAGCCATAGAAAGACAATAAAAACCGATACAATCTACAATATACATGTTGTATAAGAGATACAATATAGGATAGCCGCGTTCATATCCGTGGATATGGATATTTTAACAGGTGTTAATTTCTGTGCCATTTGGTCTCTTGTGGAGAGTTGTCTCATTCATTGGCAATCATACCACATCTTCTTTTTAATTTAAGCCGGGGATAAATGCTTATATTGTTGTTTCAAATTTTGAGCAGAGTGTGATCAACCTTTGAGTTGGAAAATGAGTTCCAGTTCCAGTTCGAATTTAAGTTGAGTTCAAGTTCGTATTCGAGTTTGGGTTCGAGTTTAAAGTTTAAGTTATACTTTGAGTTCGAGAAAAGGTCCGAGTAATAGTGAGAAATCGAGTTACAAGACGAAGTAGAGTTCGAGTTAAAAATATTGTTAGACAGTAACGAGATATATAGGTTTTGTTGAAACATGACTAGAATGAATACTAGTATATAAAAAGATGAAGTTGAATAACAAACAGAGAAATCGTCAATATTAACATGATTATGAAAAGAAAAGAAAAGAAAAATGATTCTAGAGGAAACGGGAAATACATACATATTAAACTTAATCGTTAGTCACTAAATAAGTCTAATTTATAGTGTGTTGGTGGTGGTGTTTGGGTCTTGTTTCTCTATTTTTAACTTCTTTACCGAAATTCTCTATTCTGAATACATTACCACACCAGCATTCTCTTTTGTTTTGAACTATTTTCCTCTATACTGTTTAAAATTTTCGCCTTTTACTTTATTCTCTATTGTTTGCCCTGATATTCTGTAGACCCTATCCAGACTCTTTGATATGTATTCACGTAAGCATTATTTCATTTTTAGTTGGACTTGAGACTTGAAATCAATGTAATGATTGCAGAAGAAAATGTTGTTTTTTTCTTCGTCGTAATAATTATTAAACAACGTCAAATAGTACAGTAGCGACATTTGGTAACGAAAATAAATCTAGTATTAAAAACAAAATTAATATTATGCTAATTTTGAAAGAGTTTCCATGAATTTCAAAATTAGAAATGCAAGTAGGCTACAATTGCAATTACAGTTTCATATAAACGCCTCGTTTTGACGAAGGAAATGACTTGTTATTATAGTTTTTTCCAGATTTTATATAGCTTGACATATGATATAGACTATATTACATTCACTTCATTTTAACTTTGATGGATAGTTGTCTCATTGACAATCATACCATATCTCCTTATTCTTTTATAGGACTCTTATTGAAGACCATTTCCTAAAGATACTTGATAGGTTTTTTGTTTGCTTTTTGTCGTTGGATTGACTTCTTTTTTCATATAATTCATGTTTTGCAAATCTTCTTGTATTCATACCCTGAATTCTTCAGATTTAAGACTTCAAAGATCAATGTTTGCCACTTTGTGATTGATTGATAGATTTATATTGGATAAGGCCACATTCAGCACTATTGACTATATCTTGGTGGCCGGGTTGTTGTCTCCAATATTGTATTAATGGAATAAACACATGTTATTTACTCTGTAACGCCGACATAATCTCATGCGAAAAAAAAAAAAACCTTTATATTGAGGGGCTTCCGTTGATTGTTCGGGTTATATAAAAGAGGGACAAAAGATACCAGAGGGACAGTCAAACTCATAGATCGAAAACAAACTGACAATGCGCAGCAAGGAAAACAGTCAGAATAAGTTAAATCAGATGTCTTGTACAGAATGCACTTGCATGTACTCGATCGTAGTTATTACTCTTTGACTGATCGGAGATGGGCCGGCCGGTGGCGAACCCCTCACTGGTTGGGGACGAACCACGGAAGCAACAGATTTTACCTCATGAACCTGTTGAATCCTAAAAGTTCACCGGACAACAGTTACCGATAAATCAATAAATGAATGATATATACTCAAATCAGAACGGATGCTTACAACTTTCAAGTGTTTACTAGAACCAAGCCTAATTACCAACTGTGAACTGTGAATCGTGGAAATGCATGCATTTTGAATGTTCTAAAACAACTTTAAATTTACATTGTATTAATCTTCAATTGTTTAAACCTATATACATAATTCTAATAGTATGGCAAATTATATAACCGAATATGAAAAAAGCACAAATCTACAACGATTGTATCTAATATGTTACTTATACTATCCTAACGTTGACTGATTGATGACTGACCGATGACTGATCGCTAATTCTGTTTTACTAAGTACTAAAGGTTGCCACGGTTCTAAGCGTATAGACCATTTTCAACAACTCATGTAGGTGGCTATTGCAGAGCAGCAGGTCCATTCCTGTAAAACTCTTATGTATACTCTTTTTAAATAGCAGTTTTTTTGTTCCCCGAAACGCCTGATTTTCTCTAGACAAACTGTATTAAGGGAGTAAACACATGTTATTAACTCTGTAATACCGAAACTCGGTCAACTCCGCTATACAAAATAGAAAGTTACTATTCTTCCGGTCAGCCGGAAAAATAGACAGAGCATAGAATAAAACAGACTAAATAAAAAAAATGACGTAGATATGATTTTATCATTTCTCTTTTATATAAAAACAGAAAATGTCAGCAGATTTGATAATTTCGTGTAGAATTCAATTTTGTTTGAAATGTTGCTTATGAAATACGTTCCCACCGTACTAAGTTCAATGTATATTTCTCAAATAGATGTATACTTCGTTGGAACACGCCGTTTAAGGGGTAAAAAGTTTTATTATACTAAATACTAGAAAAAAACCGCGTCTTGAGAACTAATTGAAATGTCCAGTTAGTAGCTTCTATCTCTGTGCTACACAGGTGCTCCTAGAACGAAGGAAATAACTCAGGGAAGAAGACGACAACCAAAACACTGATGATTAAAGCATTTCTCAGTGGTGTTAGTTCGTAGTATTTTTTATCTTCGAAAGGTGCGAGTCAAGTCTGTCTCTGTGTGATACGGGTGCTCAAAGAACGGAGGAAATAACTGAGAGAAGACCATGATTTAAAACATGTCTTCAGTGATGCGAGTGTGTTGTATTTTTTTTTTTCGAGTGGTGCGAGTTTTGTCTCTCTGACATGGGTCCTCCGAGAAAGGAGGAATGTACGCACAGAAGAAGAAAACAATTTAATGAATAAAAACACATTTCTTCCGAGTTTGAGTGGTGCGAGTTTGTGATGCAACTTGTAATAATTAGTAAGAGTGTTTGAGTATAGCGAGTTGGCCGTTGGCCGAGTTGTCATAAATTTAAAACAAATTGAATACAGAAACATTTCCGCCTGCTTACAATACGTAGACGGTAAGGAACCAGCTACGGAACTTTATTTGGGGTTGAATTAATTAAGCTACGCTAATTAGATAATAATCTATATTGTCATATAAACAAATCAAAAGATATTACTATATGAAGTTATAAAGTACATTACATACACTAACTATTTATTGTTATATAATACTTCAGACGATCGCCGGCTCGGAGACAAACCGGCTAAAAACATTTGTTAACAAATGTAATAGTTTACATGCAGATAATTATCATATTCCCCATTTCCATTCTCAATTTTATCAGGAACAGACCGAAACTTAATCACTAGACCAATGTGTTGTAGAAGCTGTTCATTTTAAGGGCATATAAGTAAATAAACATTAAAATGAGGGGACAACAAAGCTAACAATGCACTATTTATTTTGATTCAAGAGCTACACGATCTTCCAAAGGTAATTATTTTTCTATGTGAAACAAGTGTTACACGAGCTTCCGAATGTAATACGTACATGTTTGCTTTATTTATCATTATGCATGTTATACTTCGGTATTCAGATATGTAAATATTCGGGGAAATCGTATGCTCTAATAAAATAATCAAAAAGGAAAGAAACCCCGGAAAGATTCTCAGAGGAAAGATTAGTTTCGTTGCCAAATTGTTTAAGGTCTGTTTGAAGAAGATTTTGATAATTCATGTACATGATAAGAGTGCACATCAGAATTCAGATGAAATTTGGGAAAAGGTTAATATTTACATTATATTCCTGGTATACGGAAATGAACCTATATATATGTAGGACTCTGAACCGCGATGGTACTCCGAACTGCGATGGTCACGCTGAAGTGCGATGGTTTGACGCTGAAGTACGTTTTTGATCACGCTGAAGTGCGATGGTGGCATTGTGACGCTATCTTGTTGATAGCTACGCCGAAGTGCGATGGTGGTTACGCTGAGGTGCGATGGATTACCCAACCTTTATTGTTAATGTGTCCCATGTCGACGAAAAGGTAAATTTGTTTGCTAGAAGCAGCGTTTCATGTTTATTAAGTAAATTATCGAGAACAGTAACCTGTTTAATTAAAAACAGTCATAACTAGATTTGTAATTGCGAGCAATAATAGATGGCACCCTTCTCCCCATTGCCACGGTAACGGCAGCCATTTTGAAAATTCGAAAGTCAAAGAGCGCATCTACACATGCCAATAACATTGTTGTAAAGTTTTATTAAGGATGGAGCATTTTGAAAGTTTAGACATTTTTGTTGTTTCCATGGTAACGGCAGTCATCTTGATTATGACATACCCCGATTGCAAATCTGCACATGCTGGTTAACATTATGGTATAGTTCCATGACAATTGGTTCATACAATTCCGAGATATAAGCTGGACAAAAAAGTGGAAGAAAAATAATAAGAAAAATAAGAAAAAAGAAAAGTAGAATAAAAATATGTCACCCCCGACTCCGTTAAGGGTGCCATTATAAATATTTCCAGTCATAATTGTAAAGTTGTAGTTCGCTTTTGGCAAAAATAAGCCAACGTTCATACAGTCATTCAAGACGCTACATACAAGATTATTTTCCATTAAAACCAGTGTTAATTTCAAGGACTGATATTGTGATAGCTGTTTAAGATGCAATTAAATAAGGGCCTTATATTAGTTTATTACCGTCGGTGTTTTTTTCTGCAACTGAAGAAAATATGGAATGTTTTTGCATATTCAACATGAATACAACTTGTATTTTTTTAATACTACCGAAAAAGGGATATAATTAGTAGACAGGGAAAATGTAAATATGATTCTTTTTCGAAATCTATAGAAGTTTTGTTTTTTTAAGTACGATGGAGCTTGGAATTCTCCAACTACATATGGGTCCGCAGAGGTACTCTCCGTATTATGATATTACGGTTAACGTGAAAATCATGAGAGCTCAGAGTTGATGTTACTTTCAGTAATCTCAGATGAGAGGAACAAAGTAAAGATAAGCTGTTAACGCAGAATAATGTCCTAATGCAGCAAATTTAAAGAAAACAATCTATCATTTAGTATGGAACTGTAAAAGAGAGGCGAAAGGTACCAGAGGGACATTAAAACTCATGAGTCGAAAATAAACTGACAACGCCATGGCTAAAAAAGAAAAGGACAAACAGACAAACAATGATACACAAAACACAACATAGAAAACTAAAGACTGAGCAACACGAACCCGACCAAAAACTTGGGGTGACCTCAGGTGTTCCAGAAGGGTAAGCAGATCCTACTCCACATGTGGCACCCGTCGTGTTGCTCATGTTAGTACAAACCCGGTAATAAGTCTAATTCGGTAGGTCAAATTCGGGAAAAGGGGACAGGATTGTAGTTACGACATTAGGAACATATCCGTTATCATCTGTGAAACGGATATTCCAAGTAATGGCTTATATAGACCACTCGGCGGAGACCATCGCACTTCAGAGTGACCATCGGACTTCAGCGTCCCCATCGCACCTCCGAGTCCTACATATATATAAAATTTATGAAAAAAGGGAGCGAGATTTACTGTTTATTTTCATCTGTCAGTACTCATGCTTATTTTTTTTCCGAAAATTTATTTTCAATTTTATATACACTATATAAAAGTAAGGAGATGTAGTATGATTGCCAATGGGACATCTAAGTTCAAAACAATTTCCGGAAAACAAATATGACAGAAAAGAACCAACAACAACCACTGAAATACAGGCACATAAAGAATATGGCGGGGTTAAACATGTTTGAAGGCGCCAACACTCTCTTTACCTGGTATAGTGGTGTGACGGAACAAAGCAGGAACAAACTAATTATGCAAAATAATAAACGAAAAACACATATTAGAAACAGCAAAAAATGACATTCGACGATTTATAGGCTTCTGATTTGGGACAGGCACATATAAGGTGTTGCGGGGTTAAACATGTTGGAAGGCTTGCACTTAAATATCAGTCCTGTTGACTATAGTTTCTTGCATTGTGTTTTGTATAATATTCTCATCCCGCCTTGTGTAAGATTATTTATTTACAGTTCTTACCAGGCCGGCAGGATATTCTTTTCACCCCCACCCCAAATAAAATTAGTTGGATACACACTTCGGAGGTATGAATGGGTGGGGAAAACTATAAAATATATGGTAAAGTTTCCTTAAGTGTGATATGAAATGCCCTGTAATTTTCTTGGTGTTAAGGCTGTTTTTTTATTCACAAATTTCCTTTCTTTTGACACTTTTGTATTCCACTTTTCCAACGCACCACACACGAAACCCAACCAATATTGATCAATATGGGAAAAGGTTACGTTTCTAAAATCTCAAGTATTAAGAAAAAGGTAGAGCAACAAAACCCCAGCGGCACCAACTATCAATAAAGTATAAAAGTGCAACGTTACCCCCCCCCCCCCCCCCCCCCCCCCCCCCTTTTCCCCAAGGTACACACAAATTGACTAAAAACTAATGATCGGATGTAAAAGATAGTTAAGTCATCTGAAATTATTCGAGATTTCCTCATTTTCCTAACTCAAGTAATTACGTTATAATATCTTATCTATATAAATGGCATACGGCTATAGGTGATCTTATGTCCTTTCATAAACCCTCTCCCTCAAAATAAAAACAAACAAAAAACATAAGATAAAAAAAGAAAAAAAAGAAAAAATTGTTTCCCTACACGCCAACTAATTTCATACATTTTATATCGTATGTTTTTTTTTAGTTTAAGAAACACAAGGAATAATAAAATGCTCCGCTGGGCGCAGCTTGATACGACCGCAGAGGTCGAACCCTGAAAAGTTGCATTTGGGGCAAGTATGGACACAACATTCAAGCTTGATACAGCACTGCATTTGGATTGTGATTAAATATTTGACACAGCATAGGTTTCTGACACAGAATAAATGTGGTCTAAGAACTTAAAAAATTTTAATTTACCTATTCAAACCATATCATTATTATTTGCTTTTATATATAAATCAGAAATAACCAATTTAAAATGGAAAATTTTAAAGAAAAAAAAAAGGAAAAAAAAATCCCCCCCCCAAATTTTTTGAACCCCCTTATGATTCATCACCCCCAAACTCAATCCCAGCCTTCCCTTTGTGGTATGGTACCTTGCAGTATATTTCATAGAGATCCATACACTTGAACACAAGTTATTGTCTGGAAACTAGAAAAATGCTTGTTTTTGGCCCCTTTTTGGCCCCATATTCCTAAACATTTAGGACAACTACCCCCAAACTCAAACCCAGCTTTCCCTTTGTAGTATGGAACCTTGTAGTACAATTTCATAAAGATCCATTCACTTACACACAAGTTATTGTCCTGAAACTAGAAAAATGCTTGTTTTTTGCCCCTTTTTGGCCCCTTATTCCTAAACTTTTGAGGCAATCACCCCCAAAATCAATCCCAGCCTTCCCTTTGTGGTATGGTACCTTGCAGTATAATTTCAGAGAGATCCATACACTTGAACACAAGTTATTGTCTGGAAACTAGAAAAATGCTTATTTTTGGCCCCTTTTTGGCCCCTTATTCTTAAACGTTTTGGGCAATTACCCCAAACTCAATTCCAGCTTTTCCTTTGTGATATAGAACCTTGTAGTACAATTTCAGAAAGATCCATAGACTTACACACAAGTTATTGTCATGAAACTAGAAAAATACTTGTTTTTTGCCCCTTTTTTGGCCCCTTATTCCTAAAATTTTGAGGCAATTACCCCCAAAATCAATCCAAACATTCCCTTTGTGATATGGAACCTTGCAGTACAATTTCAGAGAAATCCATACACTTGAACACAAGTTATTGTCTGGAAACTAGAAAAATGCTTATTATTGGCCCCTTATTGGCCCCTAATTCCTAAACGTTTAGGGCAATTACCCCCAAACTCAATTCCAGCTTTCCCTTTGTGATATGAAAACTTGTAGTACAATTTCAGAAAGATCCATAGACTTACACACAAATTATTGTTATGAAACTAGAAAAATGCTTGATTTTTGCCCCCTTTTTAGCCCCTAATTCCTAAAATTTTGAGGCAATTACCCCCAAAATCAATCCAAGCATTCCCTTTGTGATATGGAACCTTGTGGTACAATGTCAGAGAGATCCATACACTAACACACAAGTTATGTCTGGAAGTTACAAAAATGCTTATTTTTGGCCCCTTTTTGGCCCCTAATTCCTTAACTGTTGGTACCATAACCCCCAAAATCAATCACAACCTTCCTTTTGTGGTATTAAACCTTATTGTAAAATTTCATAGAGATCCATTCACTTAAACTAAAGTTAGAGTGCGAAAACCAATGTGTCTTCGGACGACGACGACGACGCCGGACGACGACGACGCCAACGTCATACCAATATGCGACCACAAAATTTTTTTGCGGTCGTATAAAAAACTAAAGTTGAGGAACAAAATTCTTTCATATAAATGCAGGGGAAGATGTCCATAATATCGTAATAAACTAATTAAAATATTCATATTTTTATTATTAATTTTATATTTTTTTCTTATTATAAAAATTTTTTTTTTTAAAGTTTTCATATTTGTTTTCAGAAAGATCTGAAAATACAATGAAGCAAGTAGGAATGACAGAGACATATTAATTTATACAAAACTTTTTATGATAAAGACAGTTGAACATTTAGATTACTAAGTCAACATCTGGTTATAATTAGTGAACCATTGAGAAAGTGTGACCACATAATTTATCTATAACAGATTACTGATAACATGCCGAGATAAAATTGTAGAAATATATTAGTAAATCCGGGCTAATGTCTTAGAGTGATTTTAAAAGTAACGAAATAAATGAACAGTTTGCAAACGATCATAGTTTCAAACATAATATTTTAAAGTTAATTATATATATATATATATATATATATATAATTAACTTTTAAATATATATATACATAAGTATACTTTTCAAAACTGTTTTCTGCCATAAACTCAACTTTTTAAATGTAATTTATCTTTTTAAGCGCAAGAGAGAGAGAGAGAAAGAAAGAAAAAAAAAAGGGGGGGGGGGTGTTATATCATTCAAAATATGTGTGCATCATTCTTCTTGTATAATTTCTTTTTTTTTATTGTATCAATAATCAATCCATCACTTTTGCAGAGGATTCGTTGTATTTTTCATTGTGATTTCTTAAAATTAATTAATCAAATGCGACTGCAAAATACATATACTTTTTGTTCTTCAAAGTAACACAAGTACATATAGTGTGAGAATATCAAAGTCAGCAGTTTATCTTGATTACATCAAATTAATCAAGTCAAACCTACTGTAAACGTATGCATGGGGTTTTTCTAACCACAAAGATATCAAATGCCAAGCCTATCCTTGATGTAGAAATTCTGGCGGGATCTATTCAGTAGAACAACTTGAAGTACAACTAATGATTTATTTTTTTATTTACTAATCAATTTAAAGTGGATATTTTGTAATGTTTTGGTACAAATTCATTCGTGTAATTTAACAATATCATAGCTGCTGTGCACATATTATCTTTAAAATTAATTTTGTGTTTCCTTGTAATTGTTAAATCATACTTTTCAAATTGGAACACTCACAGTGAGGGGACGACCATTTGATTTTCTTTTGGGTGGGTGGGGGATGGGCAGAAAGACTGATCATTTACTTTTCATGTGTTAAAAAATGTACTACGAATGCTTTTTTTATTAATTTTTTTTCACATTAGTTTCCAGCAAATCTTTAAAAAAAAATGTCATAAACGACAGACTAAGCCTATAAATAAAAAGACAATGGCGCATGCATTAACAAGACAATAACCCAATGAAAAAAAGAATGACAAAGGAGCAAAAAAATCAGATGAACTATACAGTTAATAGATAAGAAACTACAATGATTTGTTTGCATTTCCACTTGATTACAATATCAATAGTATTATCGATTTAGTTTTGTATAACACGTTTATAGATTTTGATCTCATATTAATTTTTATAATAAAAGACGTGTCCATTACCAATCCAAGCAACATTTTACATAGAGCGCGCCAAGTTTTTAATTATATGTCATACATATTAAATATAATTTTCTATTTTGCTATAATATTTTGATTGACTATATGTCAGTGTCTTTCCCATTCAAGTGTTTCGGATCTCAATTTAGGTCAAAACTGTCGACCAAGGCCGTTCATCCTCATCAGGTGCTGTAGCCTTATAATTATTTGTATATAATTGTTAACAAATGTAACTAATTATGTCGTTCTAAATATGCATGCAATATTTGCCACTGGACGTTAAGCATCCAACAATCAATCATACATTAAGGAACATAAATGTGTGTCTCTTTTGTTAACTAAACGAACTAAACGTTCCTTTTTTGGGGTTGAGGTTTGGTGGTGGTGGTGGTGGTGGTGGGGGGGGGGGGGGGGTATTCATGCAAAGCTGGCCATTATATTTCTCCTGCAACCTAAATATTTCGTCAAATTAAAACAAAAATAGACACAAATATTTCTAAAATCCAGTTGACTGAATGAATATAAGAAATCTAAAGGAAACACGGGACATCTAAAGCACTTGTTTAAACCATTTTAACCTATATACGTATGTATTTTAGTAAGGTATATAAGTAAACAATTGCAGAGACATTTGCCTGTGATGACATCTAGCTACACAACTGTAACTATCAGAAGATGAAATCATCTGAAAAAGGCAAGGTGACATTTTGCATCTCTTGACAAATACACACAATTTTCAAATTGTAACGTCGAAATAAAGTTTTGTACTTTTAATAAATTTAATTTATCTATGTCCGATATAAGTTGGACGCAAAATAACTGTCAAGGTTCTTAAAAACTGTGTTTTTTGTCCGTAAGGGAACAAAAAGTAGGACGATTTTGCAATTTATAGCCTTTTGACCAAACGAAAATGTTATCGAAATGAAAATGCCAGTGACTTGATTAGTTACCCTCATTTTATTAAACATTACATGTATTCAAGAAACCTCCGACTAGCTTGAAACAAGGCCATTCGTTATTTAAAAATAAGGATTTGTGGTATGACTGCCAATGAGACATCTGAAGTGAGTGTATGCAATTATAGTCAACAACACGGCCTTCAAAATTGAGGAAAACCCATACCGTATAGTAGCTTATAGAATATAATTTATTTTAAAACTAAAAACAGGAAAAGAGTATTGTGTTATTACATTACTGTAACATTACTGTAACAACACGACTGTCACTGGTTGAGGGAGGATGGAGCGTTCGAATATGATTAACAATGCTATATTTCGTATTATGCCTGTCCCAAATTAGCAGTGGTCGTGAATTACTTTTTCTTTGATTAAATTTTCGAGATGCATTTTATTTTTCAATTAATCGGAATTAAGTTCGTGTTTGAAACAGCAAAGTGTCTTAAATTTCCAATTAAATGTTAATTATTCCTGAATAGCAATCGATTTTGTTTACATTATTTTCTGAACTAAGTCTTCTGGACGTCTTACGTTCTGGTATTAAAACCGTGTGGGATGGATAGATACGCAGCCACGTACGATCGGAACGTGTACGTTAAATCGGATGGTGCACGAGTAAGGGCCCTTGATTGGTTGGTTTACATGCTGGTGAGTTTTTGCCCTATCCATACCCTAGTGCTTTTGCCCTATCCATACCCTAGTGCTTCAGTGGCAGTCTCTAATTCATAACATTCATACAGATCAGCTCCTACTTTGTAAAAACAACATATTCAGCATTTCGTATCTTGTACATGCATGACATATTTGCCACTGGAGGTAAAACCACCAACTATCAATCTAGTATTGCTGTAGCGTACAAATCAAGTAGAAAAATAAATGAAGATTGGAACGTAACGATTTCATTGGCACATCAACATTGTTTTTATCACATACATATTTTCTCGCATCTTTCTATTTTCATAGGGTATCTATTGTACAAACATTTTTATTCGTGTATTGTTTTGAAGGGTTTCTATTGAACTATGGCCGATGCTGAATTATGACAGATATAGTTGTTCATGAAATTAGAAAAAAACGTCTTTTTTTGCTGTATTTTTATCCAATTTAAAAAAAATTGCATTGTTGACTTTTTTTATGAAAATTGATACAAATAATCTTCATACATAATTAAACCAAATGCCATTTTTAAAAGAGGGGTCAATGAACTCGTTTTCAAGTTAAATAAAAAAAATGCATCTTTTCCCGATATGTCACAGTTTGACGTCGCGAAAATAAAAGTTTACGTTAGCAATGTCATTACCTCCCCTGTAATTGTATCGTATGCCCTTAATACGAAATTCTGTCTGATCTCTGTCGGATTACATTTGGTAGAATCGGGATGCTGTCGGGACAGATTCGGTCCTTTTCTACCATGCGAATGATAAAAATCGGATTAGAATCGGATTGAGAACGGGATTGTCGGGACAAATTCGCTTGGAAACGGTTGAATATCGACGCTTCCTGAATAATATCTGATTGTTGTCGTGTTTAAATATATTTTTTTTTTACAAATTTTAATTTAAGTTTAGAATTTCCATACACGATTCAGAGGATTTTGATCAGACTTTTGACAAATTTTAATCGGGAATGGTCCTGTTAAGGACGGCATTAAAAATCGTAAATGTGTGACCCCAGCTTAAACTGAAAGACAAGACAAGACTAGACAAGACATATCACATACTTTTAAATTATATATACTAAACACATATCCGCTTATTGAAATGATGGATTAGTGAATTATTGCAAACATTACATGAATAGCATGCGAAGGTCACGAATTAATATGTAGGTCCGCAGAGGTTAGCTAAACACCCGACAGTTAGGTGAGTTCCGTAACATTCAGGAAGACTCAACTGATATTATCGAAATCGTAACAATCGTTATTATGTTCTGTGTTTTCTGGACGGTGTCCTGTTGAACGGACATGATCTGGAGAAATGTGTCATTGCTGTTTTTTGCCGATTGAGTCCAGATTGCAATAAGATCTTGCCTAATGCGAACAGTCTTTGCCAAAACCGTTCCGGATCAGTCCCGTTATTAATACGAAATTTGGCAATAATACCCACGGATATATATCTTCCGTCAGCGTCGGTTCATTGTCTGGTCACTCTCTGAACTCTGTCGGATCACATTCGGAATAATCGGGATGCTGTCGGGACATATTATGTCGTTCTTTACCATGTGAGAGATACAAATCGGATTAATACTGATTTAAAACCGTATAATCGGGACAAATTCGGCTGGAAACGGCCGAACTTGGACGCTTTCTGAACAATATCTGATTGTTATGATTCAATATATGTTTTTACAAATTTTAATTAAAGTTTCAATTTCCAGCCCCGATTCACAGAATCTTGATCAGACGTTTGACAAATCTTAATCGGGAATGGTTCTGTCAAGGACGGCAGTAAAAATCGTGAATGTGTGACCCCAACTTAAGGCCGTTAGTTTTCTCGTTTGAACTGTTTTATATTTTTCGTTTCGGGGCAATGTGTAACTTACTATGCACTATTGGTTTTGCTCATTGTTGAAGGCCTTACGGTAACCTATAGTTGTAACTTCTACGTCATTTGGCATCTGTTTCAAACCATATCTTCTTATTTTCATATCGTAAATCGAAACCAGTCAAAATAAACTGTTACAGTATCAACCAAATCATGAATGACTGTATAAGTTTTATACATATACGGTCAAAGTGTATGAACACATATGTAGTACATGGATGGAAAATAGTTAAATTTAGGCAGCTTGAGAAACGTTTAAAGGAAATGGCGCCTTTGTTTGTTTATTGTCAATAGGTTTAACAAAAATTCCAGAAGAACATAGGCATGAGAGAGATGGTAAAGTTTGTTAAATAGTTAAATGATTAGGAACACGTTTTCTTTCATTGACAAATTCATTAGTAACTAATAAATAAGATTATAAATGAGATTAAGTTCAGACATGTAGTTAGTATTAAGGAACAGTGTTTTGATACGTCTTACTTGACACGTTTGGTTTTTTTTTTTTTTGCATTCAACTTCAGATCGGGATACTGAGTAGTAACTATATTATGTTTTTAATCTTCAGCTGGAAATATTTAGATGAGCATTTATCTAATCTTTCTTAATCTATTGAAACTTCTTATTGGATGGTGTTAAAACTCTATTTTACGTTATTTTGTATTGTGTTGTTTGATTTGTTGGTCTGCAGTCGAATTAATATTTTATCTTCAAATCATTCTATGATTTCATTGATCAATTATTATTATTAATTTATTCACTATAGCTATGCTTTATACGTGTATTTGAATATTTTATGTTATTCTAGTGGCGATACTTTTTTTTTTATTTAATCTGAATCTGCAAACTGTATTAAAACTTATAAACATTGTGTGTGGACAAATTATTACTTTGAAAAATGCACGGTATTTACATTTCAAATAAAACCCTACGAGTCATGTTATGCAATTCATGTATACCTTCAAATCTAATTTCTTTCAATCTTTTCCAATGTAGATTATTATACTATTCTATAAAACTGCACTAGCAGTAAGCCTGGAACTGTGTCACTGGTTATTTATATATTTTGTTAAATTATCAGGAAGTACATCTCTCCCAGCAGGTGCCCTTATATAAGATTACCAACAAACACAGATGTGAACCGAAGAAAATTGTATTCCAAATTATTTACATTTCACATTATAAATTGTAATATGATTCATATCATGTGACTATTTCTGCAAAGGTTACTTAGTAATGTATGTAACGCCTTCAAATGTTTACTCCATTGTGTTGCAGAACCACAAATATGCATATGAAGGACGAATAAGATATGAGTCCCTTAATTGTTCATACGCATTCGTCTTTTTTTTCCTTCTTGTTGGAACACTTTTTTAATATTGTGGTTTTTTTTTATTTTTATCTTAAATGACTGCGAATTATTAAATTCTCTAACTTAAATTCTAATGAATGAAATCAAAATATGAAAATCATTTTAATTTAATATACTCGTTACCAAAGTATCTGATCCAAATGATGCCATGCTCTACTCGTAATCGACAGAAAACGACTCCCTTGCCACCCACCCCACTACAATAACAGTACTGATTATCTCAGATCTTGTTCTGATTTTTTTAAAATTTTAATTAGCTTGAAATATCACTTTGACTAAGATAATTTATTTTGCCTGGTCAGAAGTCATCAATACGTGATATCCTGAGGTGGGATTGCCGTGAGGAGACTTTATGACCTTACTTATGCTCTGTTTTTAACTCATGTAACTGTTTTGAATCAATACTTTTCAGTTTTATCTTGCTTTAACTTAAGCATTTGTATACAATCACTTCTTTCATATAGAAATATCTGACAAATGTACGTAGAAATATGCACATAATACGCATTTAAATGTACAAATAGTTTGACATTCAACTGGAACCATGGTGAACAAATTGTCATCGATCAATTTATGCTGAGTAGTTTCTTTCCAAATAACAATAGGTTATTTGCCAAATGTGTTTTATCTCCATGAGCATGTGCAATTAAAAAAGATTAAAGGTATAAATATTCTTTATTACAATTAATTCACCTCAACTCAGAATTCTACGTATATATAACATATTATGGACATTTTGCTGTTTGTTTTTAAGCTTTTAGTGAATTTATTTTCTTTATCAGATAGCCAATGTCCATCATTTGGACATTAATAATTTGCTATGATGCAAAGAATTACTTTTCAGCTTTGTAGATTGTTAATGTTCATGTAATGTTGTAATGTCAGATCCGCATCAATCGCATAAATGTCTATGCTTATTTGTACACAGGCTATTGACAGAACGTAATAATTATTGTCATAGTTATCAGTTTTTGTAAGGAATTCGATTGTTTGTTTATCTCCCGTTGTTAGATTTTCAAACATATTTTACAGTGGTTTTTTTAGAAATATTTTTCTGTGATTTCGCATGATTTTACGGTCTTTAATTTGTTTACATAATAAATAAACTGTAAATAAATTCTCAATTGACCTCCACATGTATGATTTGCTATGTCGGAGACTGATAAAATAGTAATAAATATAATGATTCTTTCTAGTGCATTACACCAGATTTTAAATAATCTTTAGTCAAGTTTGATTTATCTAGAGTTACTCCTTGTGTATAATAAAACCCATAGTTCGAACACAATTTAATAAATTCCTAAATTGTTATACAAATTTATATTTTAAATGTTAACTTTTTATAATAATGAGTTGTCTTCCTTTCGACGTCGTTTAAGACAAAAGTTGTTATCTCCCATGTCCATTTTGACACTAGGCGTCTAAGAAAGACAACTCCACTTTGATCCAATATATCAATAAAATTATGAAATTTCATAATATTATGGTATTTCCTATTTGCCTCGACTGAAATAAAACGAAATGAATTTAAAGGCAAAAGGCAATAACGGCCATCCATTTGATTGAGTAAAAGGTCAACTTCTTTTGTATATCAATTCTCATTGCAGCCGTTTTTAGCCTTCGTTTTGGTTTGAATTTCAAAACTGTTTTCGTCTGGTTCTTAACTTGAGATCAATCCAATGCACTTATATTCTTTGAAACTGTCAGTGATGGTATTTTTCTGGCATGTTTTTTTATCCTATTTTTGACTCCCTGATTCTAAGGGGTGTGTCTTATACGTCATACCCGATTAACCTTAAAGACCTACAAAGGGTTAATAAGTTCAGGGAACAATAATAACATAAATGGGCCACTTTTAATGCACCAGATGTGAATTTCGACAAATAATATCTTTTCAGTAATGCTCGAATCCAAAACATTTGAAAATCCCAAATCTAATCCAAATGTTGAAGAGCGGATCATACCAAAAAGGATCTAAAATATAGACAAAAAGGTTATCAAAGGAGCTCGTTTATCAATGGAGATCGCCATAGGTATCTTAGATAATTATTTTGCATTGAACGACATGACAAATGCACAAAAAGGTTTGTGATTTGTGTAAAAGGGTATGGCCCTTGGTCTAATGCCCGTTTCATCTCATTTGTTGAATTGTTGAATATCACAAATGAATTCGGATTCCTCACCCCTATAACAGAAATATGTTCTTAGCTACCATGATTAGACCTTTCTAGTTTGGAGACCTGTAGTTGCTAATAACGACCCAATTCTCTGATAGATTAATATCTCATTGTCATATACTTTCTCTCTTTATTTTTTTTTATATCAATCAAGTAGACATGAGTTACAATAATTTGCTAGAGCATGAAAACTTATTTTCTTTTTACCTCTTGACCCATAAGATGGTATTGGGGCGTAAACTTGTGAGGTTGTTTTGGAATTGATCTAAATAACATATAACATATTATCGTCCTGATTATTTGAGTAATATCTACTTTATATCCCAATCTAACATAATTAATCTGCGTTCTGTATGGTATTTCTGGAAACTCACTCCCAAAAGCTTAAATGGTATTTTACAATTACAATTAAATAATAATTATTTCCCTTGTTGATAAGTATAGAAGGTACAAATGCTGGTTTGCTGTTGTGCTGAGCAACGGTGAAAACAAAAAAAGGAAAATAATTTGTTACTTAAAGTTACAAATATTACCCGGTTGGATTACAAGTATGTTTGAAGCCAAAATAACATAATTAATTTTAATATTTGTATAAATCAAAGATTGTCTTTAAATCTAAAGGAACTAAAACCCCTGATCGTTGTCTCTTCATTGAACTTCATTGCAGCGAAGCAGTTCTACTTCGGAAAAAGGTTTTAAAGATTTAATGCGAATTACCTGAACGTATAAGACGTCTGCATGTTGATTTATATTTACGTATGCTGTCCTTTTACTGATGAAAAATTTAGTAAATGTTTTGACTAGTTTGTGATCAAAAACCCTGGTGCATCAATGACTGCAATAAATTTTACTGTATCCACGTTGTAGTTATTGCATGAATACTGTGTATTTTTCCTTCTTAATTTCTCAATCATTTATACTGAAGAAAACAATTTTGTCAATGTGTTACTTGGTTTCATGTGAAAACAAAGACAACTTTGTTCTTATGAACTGATTTTACTCCACCTTAGTCCTAGGTGTGAGTGGGGGAGTATCACTCGAATATATTGGCCTGTTTTAAGTCCCCTACCGACGAGTTCGAAGGGGACTTTATGTTTGCACTCCGTCTGTCTGTATGTCTGTCAGTCCTGCAAATCAGTGTTCAAATCTTTTTTCTTCATGCTTGAAGATATTAATTTGATATTTGGTGTATTATTTTATCATGACAAGTTACAGCTCAAGTTTGAACTTTGTTCCGGTCGGATTATTTTGAGCAGAGTTATGGCCCTTGGACAGAAAATTCACTTAGATAATCAGTTTTCCGCGCTGCTTCTTCGTTATGATTGAAGATATTTACTTGATATTTGTTATATACAATGTAGTTTAAAGATCAAGGTTTAAACCGGTAGGGGACTATGTATTGTCATGCAATACTCACAGAATGCTTGTTATTTCTGTTGTTTGAAAGCTGTATGAGAAAATAATTTTTGTGATGTTTTGATAGACTCTATTTTTTTTGTTTTGTTACATTACTGATTGTGGATTCAATTTAATTATCATGACAAAATGAATACTTTAATTAACAGATTAATTAAAGGGGCACTAGCTACGAGATATATACAAAATCTAAAATATGATTTTTTTTGTTCAATCATTGATGAAAGTGAAATAGTGAAATAATTATTCGCTTTTAGTAGCCAGTATGGTTCAATTTTGTCATGAAATTACCTCCGTTGAAATTTGCAAACCTTAGAGCAAATTACATGGATGATTAATATCGACCATTTGGTATATGACCGTGTTCTAAGCGACACGTTCATGCAGGTCATAAATTAATATGTTGAATGAAATCAAATCTTGAACTACTTAATTAGTACTAATGGGTGCCGTAGGAGGTCCACCGGAATTTTTAGCGAGGATTACTTGACATGGGAGAAAGAAAGAAAGACCATTCACAAGTTGTCTAACATTTGTTTTCTCTGTTTTAATTAAATAAAAATAATAAACTTTTCAAATGTAGAGTTCATAAGATAAAAAGATTCCCCGAGGAACACCCCCTCCCCCCTTTTTGTGCTCTCAATTTTCAACCCTCGAATTAAGATTTTCAATCTAATTTAGATTAAAACCTTGCTTTCTCACCGATCTATTCATGTGCCGGACCGGCAAATTTCTTCATTTAATAAGAAAATCTACAGTGCCGTTATACACATGCATAATGTCTGCTTGGAGTCCCCGCCCGAAAAGAAAGAGATAGCCTAATTAACTCCAATATACTAAATTCCTGCATCGCATGAGTTTTGCCACGTGGAGCTTACATAAGAATAAATACCGAATATGGAAAGTGAAACTACTATTAAAAACATACAGTATAAAGGCGGGCGCATAGAAGAAAAAGAAGGTTTTTTTGGCAAAGGGTGCCGGGGCTATCTTCTCTGTGATCAAAATATACATGAAATATTTGCCACTACCCCTTGTCTGTTCTATGAATTCTAACCCTGAGTTTTCTATCTGTTACTTGAAAGAATGTAAATAAATGAGTAATGTATCAATGGGACACAGATGATGCCCCCGCTTGCATATCATATAAAGTTATAAAAGGACATAACTGAGGAACAGTCAAAGTGACATTACCTAAATTTGTACTTGATCCGAGTTTTGTGGTAATAAGTATTGTGTATAAGTTACATAACATTTGGTTTAGGCAATTTAAACTTTAGTTAAAGAATGGAAACAAAAAATTCACATTTTTTCATTTGTAAATGGGCATTACTCTAAAACGGGTAAAATGACGCCACTAAAATTCAAACTTGATCTGTGTTTTGTTGTATTTAGCATTGTGTATAAGTTTCATAGCATTTTGTTCAGGCAAACTAAAGTTAGAGAACAGTTAAAAATTCAGCATTTTTTTAATTTTAAAAGGGACATTACTCAAGAACGGTTAAGGGTGACCCCACCAAAATTCGATCTTGATTTGCGTTTTGTGTTAATAAGCATTGTGTATAAGTTTCATAACATTTGATTAAGGCAAACTAAAGTTAGGGAATGGAAACGAAAAATTCAGCAATTTTTCCATTTGTAAAGGATTAACTCTAGAATTGTTGAAGTGACGCCACCAAAATTCTTACTTGATCTGTGTTTTGTGATATAAAGCATTGTGTGTAAGTTTCATTACATTTAGTTTAGGCAACCTAAAGTTAGAGAACGGAAACGAAAAATTCAGCAATTCCTCCAATTGTAAAGGGGTTAACTCTAGAACGGTTAAAGTGACGCCACCATATTTCAAACTTGATCTGTGTTTTGTGGTAATTAGCATTGTATATAAGTTTCATAACATTTGGTTGAGGCAAACTTAAGTTAAAGAGTGGAAACCAACTTCGGTACATACGGACGTACAGACTTAATGCCCCCTCCGCTACGGCGGGGGCATAAAATAAAGCAAATTTAACCTAGATTTATTTTATGCATCAATTAAGTTTTATAATAAATCAATAAAGATAAATTAAAATTTGTATCCACGTAATACAATATTTATTTTATTATGTTTTGCGAATTCAGTAACATGCCGAAATGATGTTGCCATCTAAAATATATCATTTAATAATTTATATAGTTCAAATCCTCTTTTAATAATAATTCTTTGAGTTGTCCTTATAGATGGTCTGAGTTTACTTATTGATGGTCCGAGTTGTCTTATTGACGGTCCGAGTTGTCTTTTTAGACTTTCCGATTGGACTCGGCCCGACTTGTCTCCGGGTCAATTGTCATGCATTCTGTAACTTTACTACAAGGGACCCTGTACGGGTTCTTTTATGGTTGTCATGGTTAGGGTTGTTTAGTTTTAAGGGGACAACTATTTGATGTTTTTTTTTGGGGTGGGGAAATTTTTGACGAAAAGATCTATTCGTTTTGATCTGTTGCTAAGCATGCTTATTTTTTTACTGCAGCAAAGTTTCATTTTTACTTTGTACACAGTTTAGTTCCTGCATTTTGAGTTGCAGAGAATGAATTTTCCTTCTGACTTGGGCATGTTGGGCAAAATCATTTCTTTCAGCTCTTACCAGCCCACGGAAAGGGGGCATCAATGTCATTTAGCAGAGAGTAGTAATAGACTTTATTAAAGTTGAATAAAAAAAAACGAAAATAAACTTATTTGATTACCTAATTTAAACAGGTAGCTTGGAAATATACATGTGTATAAATGGGTTTTGATTTTCTTATTTAATATATATGTAAATGGGTAGGGACTTTCACATTAATCAATGTATGAACGGGAGGTGTTATTCAAACTCCAACCCGACGTCTCAACTCTATACCCAACTTTTTAGGTTGAGATTCCCCTGTGTACCAACCAGGCCAGGATATGAACAACTTTGGAATTAATTCACTTCCCCATATAATTCTTATGTCACAATGATTATGTTGTTATGTCACAGGAAAAAAACCTGATTGTTCAAGTATGTCATTTATAATCGTTGTAATTCATTCAAAGACATACAAAAACAATTTTAGATGGGTGAATTTATAGATACATGAAAATAAAATAGCATAAAAAAGGGGGCTTGGGTCTTGGGTCTTATGTACGATATAAGATATATATAAGTATAAAATCTAAACAATTGGACTGCTACAAAATAACACAAATATACAATAAACATTACAAATATGTAGCATTTACAAAAGTGAAAAATTAATTAAAAAAAATCTCAGTTTTTTTTTGTTTTTTTTTTTATTCTTTAATCCTTTTCTTACACCATAGACTACATGCCTCTCCCCAGATTAACATGTAAATTGTTATGTTAAGAGCAGTAAAAAGAAAAATGCTATAAAGGAACATAGGCAAAGAAAATCTGACTTTTGATTTTAAGCCTTTTTTTACGGTCAACTGCCACAGACAATATTTATTTATTGTATATATGTACATGCTTTGTTCATTTGGCAAACAGAACGAGTGAAAAAAGATTGTACGTTTTCATTATTTTTGGTCAGAATTCATCTAATATATATTTTCAAGTGTGATACGTCAAGTTTATCTATTTCCAACTAAATAGGTGCCAGAATATTTATTTCCAAAATCTGCCAGCATCCGCCATCCGGTCCCTTTTAGAATCAATGGTCGTCCCCTTATCGCTATTTGAGATTTTGTTACACTTTACTTATAGACATCAATCATGCACACATTGCTTTTTTGTGTGACGTTCAACATTTTTTCTAATTTCTAATATGAATGTATTATTGGGAAAAATTTGGTTGATTATATAGGGAATCACTGAAGCTTGACTGGAATGGTCCCCCTCTGAGGGCTGTCAGTGCCCCCTCCTTTTATGAAAATTTCTAGATTCGCCACTGACATCTGTTAACCTATTTTGGGTTGAAAAAATCTATTTGCAAAGTCTGTAACTAGTTGAATATTGAGTTGACACAAAACAGACTAAAATTCATCTTTTATTTCGTATTTGAAGGTTCCAAAGTCAATCGAAAATCTAATACATGTACACATGAACTTTGACCTATAATGGTTTACTTTTACAAATTGTGACTCGGATGGAGAGTTGTCTCATTTGAACTCATACCACATCTTCTTATATCCATGAATGTAAACAAGCATTTGCATTAGGTCGATTTCTAATCCTATGCAGCTCATATATAATGATATGATGTCATAATTACATTATAATATATGCACATATTTCACAAGAACGAAAAAAATGCTATCTTTTTGCAGAATTCCTTTGTGTTTCAGAACTTTCTTTATAACATTGACTGCAGCAAAATAATAGCATATAAGTTTAGAGAAGCTAGTTCTTTACTTAAACTTTTTATAGAATTCCACTAAATATAAAATTAAAGTTGTTATACTTTTATTTTCAATCCAGATTAAATGTTGAAAATACGTATACATACATATCTAAGTTGATGCAAAATAGGGAAATAAAAGAAATTTTACAAAATATACCAATTTCTTAATGCTTTGTTATTGTTGATATTGTAACTGAACTAATGTGAACTAACTTTTATCCTGAACACCAGTCTTTAAACCTACATGTACATGTATGTAAGTTATGTCTTATGATGTTAGGTCAAATTTAAGGTCAAGGATAATAACTTTAAAATTTGCTTTAATTTGGGACCAAATTTCCATCTCAGTGACACAACTCCTTTGTCATACAAGAAGGTATTACATTCATAAAAATCCATTTAAAAGAAATTTTTGTCATATTTTTTTAGCCCACCTGGCCCAAAGGGCTAAAAGAAATATTCATAAGTTTCTGTCCGTTATCATTGTCCGTTAACTTATCCAAAATGGTAAAACTAATCTCCTCTGATACTAATGAGCCAAATTAATTTTACCGAACTTGGCAACCATTAATCATCATTGGGATATCTAGATTGAAAAATGTGTAAGGGGATCGGCAGAACACTGTGTCTCATTTGCACTTGCTGCTGTTAGTGTAAATTAGTGTAATGTTGACTTAAAAAGTGTGTATATTTATCAGTAAAATACAGATTTTAAAAATATATATATATATGTGTATAACATTCATTTTTACTATGGTTTTAATGTACTGATAATAAAATCAATGTTTATACCAATAACAAAAAATATTCATAGATCTAATTTAAAAGTTTAATTGGTATAAACTTGTTAGAAGAATATGTTTCTTGTTCTATTTTATCATGGAGACTGCAATGATAAATTATAAAGCAATAACATTTCTTAATCTCACCCTTGCACATTTCAAAAATGCGAAATCTGTGGACTCATCTTTAAAAATTCCTTAGTGAGAACTCTGATTGGTAATGTAGTATTTGATGATTATTTTACAAAAATTATACCTTGAATTTTAGTTTTAGATTGCAGCACCAGTATGAAGAATTCCAAGAGTCTGATGCGGTTTATGCATAACAGGATTTTATCATTGATTTAAAATCTTACAAGGATATAACATCCAAATGTATGAACGAATCCATGGGTACTTAGAGCAATTATATGCAGGTGAGAACTTTTAAACAATACTTCAATGTAACAGACATACAGTGGTATTTTAAAGAGATCAAAAGATTCTGGAATAACTTGTCATGAGTGTATATTTCTTTCAACCACAAGCTCTTTCGGAAGATTATACAATTCAAATTAAAATTATTGTATGAACATTACAGATAAAGTCTCAAAATAGAAAAAATTTAGTTTTAAATGAAATATAAAAGTACAAAACATTGAATTAACAAGAATTTTTACAAACTTTGAGTCCATTCTATGTTGTGGGACATGTAGAAAGTTTGTGCATTAACCATTTATGTAGCTCCATAAAGGGGGGTCCCTGCTCCCTCAAAAACGCCTATGAATCCGACACCAACCCATCGATAAAAAGCACTAAACAAACAACAAAAGGGAAACATGCAGTTCATACACTTCATACATGTAGCATTGTCTCAATTGGCAGGAGTCTGTAAAAGTTGTGAATATAAATAAAAACACTCAATCAACTCAGAATTTTCCCAATAACATATTTTTTTTTAATATGTATTTTTGACATGAGACAACCGATGGGAAGGTTCCATCCTACCTTGGTACAGGCATTTGAGTAAACTATTTTTAGAACATTAAGTTAATTAGTAGATTAACAAAATTCTCATAAAAGAATTTTAACATCTTTCATTTCTGTCTTTTGCAAGTAAGACTCTTTTCCATAGGTAATTTGTTTCAAAATTGATCAACAATAATACAACTATCATCCAGGATGCGAGTCATTGATGTACATGAAATTCTACACTAGTGACACATTTGTTTGTCTTCTTGCTTTATTGTCTCTCCTGCGACATGTGAAACATACAGATAACAATCCTACGGCGTAAATTATTTATATTGAGCTTTATATTTTAGATGGTTATTGACCTGGACAGGAAGCTTCATATCTTGTGTACAAATGGCGTATATAACGAAGGTCAGACATATGTCTGTTGGCCTTGACCTCATTGTCATGGTCAAGCGACTGCTTGAAAAAAAGTTTCTATTTTTGTTATGTGAATTTCTCACTTACCTATTATGTGACCTACCGAAACAGACTATTTACCGGGTTTGTAATAACATGAGCAACACGATGGGTGCTACGTGTGGAACAGGATCTGCTTATCCTTCCGGAGCACCTAAGATCACTCCCAGTTTTTTGTGGGGTTCGTGTTGCTTAGTCTTTCATTTTCTATGTTGTATCTTCTGTACTATTATTTGTCTTTTTCTTTTTAAGCCATGACGTTGTCAGTTTTTTTTTTTATCTATGAGTTTGAATGTCCCTTTGGTATCTCTCGCCCCTCTTCTATTAGTAATGGGACCTAACCTCGGCTTCATGGCACGGATCAATGATCAAGGTTAAAGTTAAACGATTTAAGGTTCATTTCTTAGATAATTTAAGCAGTAGGTCAACTATATTTGGTGTATGGAATGATTGTAAAGTGTACATGTCCGTCTGGCATGTTTCAGATGACCTTGACCTAATTTGCACAGTTCATTGGTCAATGTTAAATTTTTGTATTGGTCTATTACTATAATAAAATTAAAATTGAGAATGGAAATGGGGAATGTGTCAAAGAGACAACAACCCGACCATAGAGCAGACAACAGCCGAAGGCCACCAATGGGTCTTCAATGCAGCGAGAAACTCCCGCACCCGGAGGCGTCCTTCAGCTGGCCCCTAAACAAATATGTATACTAGTTCAGTGATAATGGACGTCATACTATAAGCATTAAGTCAACTATATCTAGTGTATGAAATGATTTTAAGGTGTACATGTCTATCTGGCAGGGTTCATCTGACGACTCATCTTGGCCAAAATTTTTCATGGTTCATTTGTAAATATTAAATTTTCATGGTTTTGTCTGTTTCTTGTACAATATGAGCAATAGCAAAACTATATTAGGTGTATGTAATGATTGTCAGCTATACATGTCTTTCTGGCTTGGTTTATCTGACCGTGACTTCATTTTTATTGATCTTTGATAATGTTAGGTTTATGTGACACTTGTACTTAAACTTTATCCTTGGGACTATCAGCATAAAATAATTCATGAATAGAATAGAAAAGCAGGCGAGACATTTCAGCTTGTGCATACTTGTTGCATCTTATGTGTTGTATTTGAGACATTTTTGGTTGGCGTTTACAGGACTGACTTTTATTGTTGAGGACCAAGAAATTTGAACAAGAAAGAAATATAGAATGGTAGTATGAACATATGCTCACTAACTACCAAAAAGAAGACATATCTGTTTTCTAAATTTATATATTATAAAAGATAGAAGGTATACTAGATAAGCATTAACATTATCTAAAATATGTTCAGTTACTGTTAAATTCATGTGAAGGCTCGATTCGTGTTAATTTCACATAAAAAAAAATTCATGTGATAGCTCGATTCACCTTAATTTCACAGATAGAAAATTTGTCTGTATTTAAAACAATTCTTTTATACCAGTAGCTTTGAATTTAAGTTCAAGGACAAAAACATTGCTGTTTTTGAAATTCAACACTCTTTTAGAATTGACGTTAAAGATGAAGAAAACCGAATTAGACTACATATAGTAATAGACTTAAATATCCTTGGTAGAAGGGTTACTGTTTCATGGGGATTTAACTAATATTTCCGTTTATTCAAATTATGTATTTTAATTGGATTCTGCCTTATTAGACAAAAAATTAGTCCAACTTTTCATTCACAATCTACTACTGTCAAAATTGTTATGCAATATTAAAACCACACGAAGAACAAAAAAAAGCAAAGTTTAGGTTCTAATTTCTGCCGTTGAATAGAAAATATCAATGTTGGTATTGCTGGTTTCTGGTTTAAACCGACTAACGAGCTATCTGAAATACAAAGTAATCTAAAGCATTATATTTGCTGAAGTTGAAACTCCCAAACATGCCACATAGGTCTATTACGATAAAAAAAAAATAAGGAAATGTGGTTATAATTGCCAATGAGACAACTATCCACCAAAGTTTAATTAATTGGATATAAGCAATTATATGCAAATGTACGGCCTTGATAACTTGAGTAAAAACCCATACCGTAAAGTCGGCTATAAAAGGTTTAAACATGAAAAATATGAATATGAAACAATTCATAATAGAAAACTAACTGCCTAATTTATAACAAAACAATTTACAAACAACAAATATGACCGAAATGAACCAACCAAAACCACTAGACTACAGGCTTCTGACAGATTTATGTTATAAAAAGATCTTGAAATGTGTGTGTGCACTTTCTTTTAAATTACTTTGAAATTATTACTGATATCAAACTGTCATGGTATCAGAAGAAAGCTTTCTATCTATAGGAGAAACGTGAATTATAATAAAGACTTCATTGCAATTTATGTGCTCCAAGAAAGAACCTAGTCAAAGATAGCTATGACCATGCATTGTTGCTTAAAGAACAACAGTTCTAATATGGACGACTGTATATATAATCTACATATCTAATTGTATCATAAAAACGAGGAGATGTCGCATGCTTGCCAACTATCAACAACAGAACAAGGATACTACATGTAACCAAAATGTCAGACGTCGAAAAAATCGGTTTAACCCGCCACATTTATATGCACCTCTGTCCCAAGTCGACAAAGTCATGTCATTGATATGTCTTTGTGTAGTTATACATTTAGTTTAATAAAACGATATTCTGACATTGTGCTGTACAGTTAGATAGCATTCCTTATCTAATTTATTTTGTCGGAGCCATTCAGAGCTTCTTGTATAGTGTGGACAGCTATAAACATTGAAAAACTGTAATGATGACCTCTGTCTGATGGTTTTGTATTTGTTTCTTATGTGATTGAATTTGACTGTCTCCGTGACCGCTCCTTTTCGTTTTTCACACAAATCAACAATGAAAAAAAACATAGCGCATGGAAAGCTATAAAAGTCTGCTTGATAACTAGCGAAACTAATCGTAAGAAAAAATAACCGTACTGATCTACGTCAAAATCATTGAATAACACCATTTATGACATACAACAAACAACGACAATCACAAATGAGAAGTCGTGGCTTAAAACAGGCACATAAAAAATGTGGCCACATAGTTCATCAAAAGAACCATCCTCAATGCATTAATGGGTTGAAATGAATGAATACATACATCGATGGAGTTTTAAAATAAAATACTTGTATTTATCCCAAACCAACTTATGATATTTGTTGATGATTGATTGATTGTTGGTTGCTTAACGTCCAGTGACAAATATTTCATGCATGTTCAGGACGACAACAAGTTAACAATAAATACAATAGGTAGGTCTTGTAATAATAGAGGCCATCCGGGATGATTGTCGGGGGAATTGGGACTGCCACTCCAAAAAATGAGGGCATATTGGATAGGGACAGAAATTTTGCCTTGTAACGGATCCCTCAAGAGTTGTTGCAAGGGTACTTAAAGTGCAAAGAGCGTGTCACCCTCTTTACACGGGGCATCGGATTAAGCGTCCCCATTCTGACCGGACGTGGCTGCAAACTAGATACATCCTGCACAGCCAAACGGCAAGTGTTTTAGTGCCGGTCGGAAAAAGACCAAGTGACCACATTTCTATTCCCCAGTCACCTTTGGGGGTTATGATATTTGTGATAGCATTTTTTTATTAGGTCTTGAATATGACTACAATTTTCAGTACTGAAAAATGACTGAAATTTACAGTACTGAAAAATGACCGAAATTGTCAGTACTGAAAAACGACTGATATTTTCTGTACTGAGAAACGACTGAAATTTTCTGTACTGAAAAATGACTGAAATTTTCAGTACTGAAATCAACTTTTTCTCAACATTACTGAAAACATACATACAATTAATTGTACTGAATACATATGAGTAAGAAATATACTGATTGATGACTTGTTTAACCAGTACTGTATTTGCAGTGGCATTTAAATTACATGTAAACGCTGTATGAATTCCTGGTAGTGTATAGAGAACATTAGTGGCGGAAGAAAGTAAAAAAAGAAATCAGAACAAAATCAAAAGGTCTCTCCAAGGAACAGTGAGAGGACCTTTATATTGTCTGTCAAGCCTAATTGTCAAGAGATAGAGCAGATTTAAGAAATATTTTAATAGACGCCTATATATGAATTGACTTTTACAGTACTATTCTTTTAATACCGCCACATATTTGAAATCAAGACTTGTCACTCATAACAATACAATGATAAATTTAAATGATATAGAGGCAAATCTTTCTGGGATTATTAAGACATAATATGTTAAAAGGAAATAATATAAATCAGAAATAGATTAAACAGGTTATCAATTTAAGTTTGCACCATTTATTTTAACTTTTCTTTACTTCAAAATTTTTACAAACTCTTTTGAATATAAGTTGCAACTTTTTCTTTTTTTAAAATGTTATTTTTTTTAATTACACTACATTTTTAAACTGTTCTAAGCAATGGTTTATACAAAAATATTAGACTAGTATGTTTCTTAATTGAATTAGCATGTCAATAAGGCTTCTAAAATGATTTTTTTCGATTCATTATTTAAATCCTCGCTAAAGGTTTTGATATTGCACTTCCATACTACGTTGAAACTGAAATATCTTTAAACAACGGTAAAAGGAACGTCCTTTTCAGTCTTTAATATTAAACAATATGTATGTATAACCTATTAATGAGACAGCAAACCAATGAAAAAATAATAAAAACACATTTAGAAAGTAACATTATTTTTTTTTAGAGGATATCATGCAATCTTTAAAATTAGACCAGTGTCTATACAATTTGTCAAACCTTTAATCTTCAAAAGTCTGTAAATGCTGTGAACAAAACAAATTTTGTTTAATTGTTGGCTATGGTTCTGTAATGGTTGACGGTTGGTTGTTGGGTTAGGTGTCTTTAATGATTCCCTATTAAACATATTAAAGTATAAAACATCCAATATTACCCGTAACGACGTATCCAGGGGATCCATTCCACCTTCTTCAATTAGCCATTTCACGACCTTGAAATGTTCGTAATGAGCAGCCAGGTGCAATGCTGTGTATCCACCCTACATACAATAAAACAACACTCATATAAGCCTTTGAATAAGATCAGAATCCAGACAAGTTCTGTAATATTGATAAAAAATATATAATGTTTTCTCAAATTTACATCAAATCTTATGTGATAAGCTGGAACATTTTTGGTTATAAATATCGATCAAATGAATCACTGATCAGAACTGAATGAAGAAGCTATTACACTTGCATTTGTATTCTACATAACCAATAATATAATCCCAACAATTGTGTGTTGTCCATATAACCTGTCTGATTAACAACATGATTTTGTGTTAATACGGTATAAAGCGAACTATGATCAGACTGAGAAGATAATATCTAACTTTACAAAGGTTATGGCTTCTTTGTCACAGCCCTTTGTTTCCTATGTTTCTTTTATAGGCAGCAGACAATATTGATATTCCTCCATTATGTAATATCACAAGAAAACTTGTGTCATTAGCTTGACGATTTTGTGTTAACATTTTAAACAAATTAGATATCACACTATTCAGTGGTCATAAGGGAATAACATCGCGGCTATCATTCGGTATACCGAGAAAAAAGATCGTGAAAAAACAATTAATGGTAGTCAAACATTGCAATCATATAGTGAAAGATCTGGCTACGGGTCGTAGATATAATTAAAGACAATTCAACTACAAAATTCGTGAAAATAACAGTTGTAACATTTACAGGCGAAAACAAATCAGTAAAAAAGGAATACGCATCTTAAAATGGTTCAACTTCCTTTATAATACTGTGCACCAAGGTAGAGAAAAAAGCAACACTTTTTACGAAAGCATAAAAGGTGACAAATTACCTTATGCAAATCAGAAAAAGAAAAAGGTTTTGGATCCAAAGTGGTCACATTCAAATCAATTATGATAATTATATTTTTAAACAAATCTTTTGTTTGTTTACCATGTTTTACCATTAGGTAACCATAAACCCCTATTTCGATACTTCTACAGTTTATATTTCTGTTTCATAGTATAATTTTAGCCTCCTCGGTGGTATCACGCAAGAGTGCAGGAGATCGTGAGATTGAACCCGGTCAGCGTCAAACCAAAGACTTTATATATAATTGGTATATTTGTTGATTCTCCGCTAAGCACTCGACATTAAGGAGTGAGAACAAATACTATAAGGCTCGGAGGCAGGGTGGGTGACATGTCTGCCTGTGGATGTTTCTTTAGGAACTAGCATTTTAAAAATCCAACTCAGCGTGTCGGTCTAGTGCAAAGCAGGGTAAATATTCATATTTCAATTTCTCGTCCTTAATATGTATTTAACTTTCCGTTGGACTTTACACGCCATCCGTCATCGTAGCACATTTGATTTTCAATGCACCAGTTTTGATTTTCATTTGAAAAAAACAGCCAGACGTACATTTTATGAATCTTCATTTTTCGGAATTTGTCAAAGAGCTTTGTAAAATAACGAAATGAAATGACGTGTACTAATAACCACAAGCAGTTTATAACATTTTCATTTCGATTTAAACATATGAAAGCAAATTAAAGCAAAATAAAGGTACATGTATTTCTATCATACTGTTACATGGTAGAAATGCATTAATTGTATTGTATCGATCGTAGGGTGATTGGTTACCAGCGCAAACTATTACACATCGATGACCACTGAGTTGGTCAAAGGGTTCATTGTAGAAAATTAAAGTTAGATTCATTTAAAATGCAGTTCATTACCCTACAATTGTAACATGTAGTTTTAATATTTTAACATTCGTGTTGAGGAAGGTAAAGAGTGGCATTAATTTACATTGTTTTGTTCGGCTAAACTGACAGATAAAATCCTTTAATTGATGAAACTGACATTATAAATCATATAAATATATGATTATTATTTTTCATCTACGTAACTCTGTTTGCTAATTTTTCGACATTTTTTTTAGAAAGATGTGCATTTATTAATTTTTTTTTATTACATTGTACTTTCATTAAATCAAATTTCCTAATTGTATTCGTTAATTGTCTATATAAAACTTTTGAGTGTTTCATGTTTGCAAACACCATTGAAATTATTGTTAGGTTTGTCGTTATGATCTCTTAGGTAAATATTCAAAATGAACCCAGCGTTTTTCAATAGCATGTACGGATGTGAATAAAGGATTAAATACGTTATGGAAACCCATTCCCCTGGGTTGTAGTATACACTTGTATTTTACCATTAGGCTGTCTTTGGGCTGTCTTTTGAAAACTTACAGTTGAAAATAGCGTTATGCACGTCTTGTGCAATTAGATAATAGACTAAATCGATTTTTGTTGATGCGACTGCCTACAGGCAAAAAGATTTTTTTTATTTAGAATAATTGCTATTGATTATACGTTGTTGAGTGAATACATGTATGATAAAAAAAAATGTAAACAAACAGACTTCTTTTCGAATGCAACATGAAATAAATGCATGAACTTAATATATAAGATCATATAAGGTAAGTTAGTACTTGTGGTAATAAACATCACAGCTATTATGTTGTGCTCTAAATGTTTAATTAAGCTTTATAATGCTTCTATTCCAAAATATAGAATAAAGCTATTTTTATACGAATACCAAATGAATACAAATTTAAACAAAATATATATTTGGAACCTGCATATCCTTACATAAACATACACTTGATAAAAATTCGTGTTATTGCATTGAGAAGGGCATTTTTTGAATAACTTCATTTTATATGTCCGGATTTTTATGTGCGGACCATGTTTTGATCGAGTGAATAGACAAAATTTCAATGACTTAAAATGTTATATGTCGGTGCAATTACGTTTAAAAACAATGGAACTTTTCAAATAAAGTACTTTTCAAAGCATAAAACCAATGCATTAAACCAGTTTGATAATACTGAATTATACGTAACACGTACATTTCATAAAAAGCATCATTCATTTGTATATATTATTGTTTGCCACATCTTATAAATTGCATGGACACCGGCGTAGGTATATTTGGATAGAAAAGCATGTCCACGTCCATATGTAAACATGATTGAACTATCCAACAAGTCAACGCCCATGATGTATCGATTAAGCATACGTATATCGATGTTTATGGAAGGCCGTAGCTGTCTTATGTGTAAGATTTTAAGCTATGTTGATATCTTGTTATCATATGCTGATACATTGTTATTATATGCTTATACGTTATTATTAAGATACTTTGTCATGCTGATACTTTGTCATTAAATGATGATACTTTGTCATTATTTGAAGATACTTTGTCATTATATGCTGATACTTTGTTATGATATGCTGATTGTATTCCATAGATGTCAATTCCATATAGTAAATTTACATGATGTGCACAAACTTAATGTAAGCGTACCGATTTGGATATCGTACAGTAAATATTCGTGAAGTAAACAATATTTGATTAAGCACAGACATATATTGTTAGTTACCCAATGTGCTAGTGACCAAATACGATATATATGGGATAAGTAAATTCCATAAAGATACATATAAATAAGTGCCAATGAGACAACTATCCACAATAGTTCAAATGACTAAGATAAAAGTAAATATAGGTCAACGTACGGCCTTCAACAATGAGAAAACCCCTTACCTTATAGTCAGCTATAAAAGACCCCAACACGAAAAAAAAAATGAAAAATAATTAAAATGAGAAAACTAACGACCTACTATATACTATATGTACAAAAAAACGACAAAAAGTACGACGGGCATGAACTAATGACAAACACTTAACTACAGGATCTTGACTTGAGACAGGCACATAAAGAATGTAGCGGGGTTACACATGTTTGTAAGCGCTCAACCCTCTCCCTAACTTTGGACAGTGGTGTTACAGCACCACAAAAAAACAAACTGTATAAACTAGTTGCAAATGGCTTAACTTAATAGATCGATACGAAGCACAAACAAAACCAACTAACATAAAATCAATAGACAGAAAATACCGATAGAAGAGTACTCGCAGTTACTGAAAGCTAATCCTAATCCAATTACAACTGATAAATAAATCATGTTTTCCCAGACTAAAGTTAAATATCTTTGTTACCGTTACAAACGATCTCACATGAAACTCGCATATAAATAACATCACAAATTAAACAAACGCATCGCTAAGATTTATTAAAAGAAACGTAAACAAACAACGGCAAATAAAACTAAACAACTTGCTTACTCAACATAATCAGGACCAAAAGTAGAATATTGTAGTATTGTCTGGGATTGCTGGCAGAAACAACAAATAATTAAAACTGACATGATCCAGAGAAGATCTGCCAGGTATACATCAAATCAATACAGCTACCAAAGTAGTTTAACAGTCATGTTTGAACATCTAAGGTGGCCAACACTGCAGCAAAGAAGAAATCTTGTATCAGTCACCATGCTCTACAAAATCCTACATCAATTAGTTTCCATCTCAAACAAGCAATTATTAGTACCATCAAAAAGACATGAATTAAATACACGATGTGTAGGCTATTGTATACACATTTCTGTTTACTATTATTTCAAAATGATTATTTTAAAGCCTATAGATTATTTATTTCATGGTTTATTATATATTTCATTCAATTCAAAATTTATTGTCAATGGGAAACAGTACAAGGGCGGATCAAGTTTGTATTTTGTTTGGGGAAAGAGGGGTGCTGTTCTCATGCTACACTTATTAGAGTATTTGTAGTATATTGCATTTTACTGATTTATTACCACTGTCCTTTAGTTTTCTTACCCCTATTTTTAAAACTCCAGGTTTCGCCACTTTAATATATATAAATCATATGAAAAGGTCCACAACTCTGGAAGGAAAAATAAAAATTTCCCCAAAAATTATAAGAATATCATTAAAAACAACAGTGTAAAGTTTGAATTTTATTTTCATAGTGATAAACTTCTTAATTTTGGATTTGATATCATCTCGATATAACATAGAGCACCTTTTTCAACATACTTTTTCAACATACTATTCTTTCATGATGCTATCTTACGGCGATAAACTCGTATTCTACAAAGACATCTTGATATAATATGGAGCCACCTTTTCATACTATTTAATCACTTCACTATGCTATTTTGACAGATTACTATATCATAATGATACTTCTTTAAACGATAAAGACGTACTGATATAACGGTAATGCGGACCAAGGAATATAAAAAAGGCGCAAGTTTCTTTTTTTTTTTTTATGTAGACTTTAATAAATTCGAGGTGAATATGGCATGTGAAAAATTTCCTCTTCCTTCTTATTCGATAAAAGTCCATAAGTCTGGAAGGAGAAATCTAAATTCATCAAAAATTTAGAGAATGAGATGTCAGATTACATAAGGTAAAATTTGGACCTTTTCCCTTTCTTGGAAGTATACTGAATAAGCTTATATACGCATTTTGGAATTGTGCTTTTACTTTATATAAAGCATTTGTCATATTAATACAAATGATTTCTTTATCTGTATTGTTTTTTGTGGCGTCGTTTGTACCCAAACAAAAGATGACCTTCGACACAAACTTTTTATTAACACTGTTGTCCAGTGTGACTAAAAGCTTGTCAATGTCTTCTACCGTACTGCCAAACACAGATGCATTATATATTCTGCGGTCAGATATCTTGGGACGACAACAGTTTGATGCACCTAAAATGATAGTAGTAGGTGGTAACGATAAATTATTTTTGTTTGTTTTCAGGAACAGATAGTATTTTATCTGAATGTTGATGAGTTTGATACTTTTTGCAGACAATACTGTCTTGTTTGCCAAATCTCTCGAACTTCTTCAACAGTAACTTGACAAACTATCCAAATATTGTTGAAAATGGAACATACAGGTTACCACTGATAAAACTAAAGTAGTTGTGTTCAGAAATGGATGGCAATCTATAAATAATTTTCATATATAATTACCAAGAACTTCAAATCGTAAATTCCTACGTTTACCTTGGAAAGTTTATACACTTTAACGGGGGATTCTTACACACACAAAAACGACTGTCTCAACAAGGATCAAGAGCTTTCTCGTCACTCTTAAACTGTTTGAATAATATCTACATTTCTACACATCAACAAAGTCTTCTTTACGACCGTATGGTTGGATCGGTACTGAACTATTCTTCCGAAATATGGGGTCTTCACCGCGCCAATGACATAGAGATTATTCACAACCGTTTTTGTAGATTTGTTTTAAAAGCAGGTAAACGTGCTCTTATTAGTTTTCTTTGAGGCGAGCTTGGTCATCTACCTATGTATGTTTTGAGAAAACAAAATCTTAAAGTTATCTTTTAATCTTAAAGTATTGGTTACGTATTGTTATATATAAACCAGTTTTTGTATATGATGTGTATGAAATTTTAGATAATGATCCAAAATCAAGGTAAAATTATTTGGGCATCTTATATGCGTGATTTGGTATTTAGTCTTGGAATGAACCATATTTGGATTGACCAGAATAATATTGTTATATCGTTTAGTGTTATAAAGACACGCATTTAAGACCAATATCTACAAAATTGGTCAGCAGATATATATGATTGTGAGAAATTAAGTGTATATAGAAATGTAAAGATTGATTTTTGTCTTGAAAATTATTTAAGCTACATTATTAATGTTCACATTCTTACAAACCTACGAAGTGGTACATTGAAAGTAAATGTTGAAGGCAGAACATTGACCTATATATGCTAACATCTACAAAATAAATGTAGTTCATTTAGTTTCTGGTGGATTGTTATATCATTGGCAATCATACCACATGCAAAACATCTTCTTAGTTGTATAAACCTAAAATCTGCTTTAGTCATGTGTTTGGAATTTCTAAGGTGAAGGACTTGTTTTTATTTATTCGTTTTATAACCTTAATCAAATCAAACAGTGTGACTGCTCGTTAAAGCAGTCACCTTTAATTAATGATTGCATGCATAGTCAGTACGAGAAATATTACAGCAATATTTAAATTTTGCCAAGTGGATGAACCAAATAGAAGACAGACAGAAATAAACCAGACTGAAATAAGGTGAACCAATAATCGACTTGTAATGATACATCAATATAACATGCCGTATTATTAGTGCGTTCACCGCGGAAAAAGTGCATTTACCAACTTTTATCTGTTAAGATAGTAATAAATGGTAGATGTCACGTGTACTGCACCAGGTACCAAATAATGTCTCTTCAGTGATGCTCGAGGCTAACATATTTGAAAATTACAAAATAATCTTAAAACATTGTTAAGGACAACTGGTATGCGTTTAAAAGATTAATTCATATTAAGAGCTTAAAAAGCCATTTTACGATAAATTTTCTTTAATTATACTATATACAAATATATCATAGACAATTGTTATGCATGAACCTAAGCTTTAATACTTTTTTTTCATCTGGTGTTTTAGTTCTTTTATATAATTTTTCTTAATAAATAAAACATCTTGTATATTGTTTTAATCAATTGATATATTTCTATGACAACTGTCAACTTCCGAATTTTACCCATGCGTTCGAGTTCTTATCGCTTTAGTTGTACATGACAATTGAATAAACACACCTGAACATCTGAATAATTAATTTTACGTCGCGAAAAAAACATTTTACGTTAGCTACGTCAGTATTTCCCCTGTAACTGTATCGTATTCCCTTGAGGAAACTAAAATAAAATGTCAAGTTATGTTCTTTCATTGGTTACTGTAAATGCATGATGTATGCCAACCATGTATCACTTGTATATCTTAATTAGCAAGAGCTGACACATCCATTTACATTGTTTCAGCTATTACTCTGAATTATAAAGCTTTATTTTATATTCAAGACAACTCATGTATTTGTTAGTTATGATTCCGGTTAAATCTAAACCAAAGACTTTACCAGTGCAATACCAGCAGAGATTATTATTCATAGGTATAATCAACATTAAGTATGCTCAAGACACATGCTAATTAATATGTTTAGTCTCGGTACGATTTAAGGCTTGACATAGAGATACCTGCCAATTTGTGAAGACATGTTCATTTATTTTGGTTATGTGTGTCGTTGGATTGCTGTATTCATGTTAACGTTTACTCAACATCAACTTTAACTATATATGTTTGTGAACTCGCATGATAATGATACATGAACAACGTCATAATATAGGACAACTGCAACGTACTAAACATGCGGTTTTGTCTTAGACTAATACATTTATCTATTGTTCCAAGGTTGTTTGTATGGATTTTTTTTCTATTTTTCGTTGTCAAAAATCACAAAGTCCGTCTTGATATACACCATGAGATAATCTATTAATTTTTTTATGGTCATCTAAAACGTTACTAAAACGCAGCTTTCTCAATTTAAACATTGCAGATAGCTAAATTGACGACAGATTGACGCATTGATTATGTTTTTATTGATGAAAACTGTGTACTTTAGTTTATGATAGCTTTCAGTTCTTCAGTTTGGTAAGAATCCCCAAAAACATTTTTGTTGGGGATATCCCCCCATTTGAATGTGTTAAGGGTTGACAACTATATAATCAGCACGTGTCATACTAACCTGGTTATAGACATTGGTAATACCGAGTTTTGTATTTGGTCATACTCAATAAAAAAAAATATATAGTTTAGTTTTTAAGAACGAATACTGTAAAGCTGACAGACAAAGTATTTGTTTGCGACATCACCTAAAACGAAATGTACTTCCTTAGTTTTGTTAAATTATTTAGATATTGGTAATTAAGCCATACTTTGTTCAATAAACGATTTAAAATGTCTCGTCGGGTTGCTGTCTCAGTGAGTCATGCCCCACGCTTTGCTTTATTAATGATACACTCAATTTTAGCATTTTCTTGATAAATGTCTGCCTTGTTCAACTGTACTTGTGAGCTATTTACATATTTAACGGAATTCGTTCAAATGCTCGTTCAACCCAACATTACCTACATGTACTTTATCTACAAATGATGTACATGTAACAGTATACAGAATACTGAGGAATTCTTTTTGATTAACAAATGAATAAATTTACAATATACACAATCATATATTTCGATATTTCAATTGCACTAATTTTAAAACAGTACAAACAGGTCTTTGCTATTTTTTTCTTCAGAAAATGTAATCAAAATTTGCAATGAAACTATACAGTCCGCCAAAAGTTAAGCACCGCCTAAATATAACTGTCAATATTTTTATAACTATTGCGAAAAAAATATTTATGTTTGGTGTTATGAATTGCCTATAGCATACACTACGAAAATTCATTACGACCAAAAAAATTAAACTCCGATATACCCGCCAAGCAACCTTTTATTAAAGGTCATCTGCACATTTACAAAAACACTGTTTCGATGCCTTTAAATCATCTTCCTACTGTCCCGCGTACAGGTGAAATTTGACCTTCACCAAGTCACTATGAAATATGGCAAGCGGTAAGTTATCTGTGACTGAACGTTGACAAGCAATTGACATGTCAAATGCCGGTAGGAGCACTACGAGCATTGGTTACCATTTCAATGTTAATCGCACCGTCATTGTCAGATTTTTACAACGTCATATTGACACAGGAACTGTAAATGATAGACCAAGGTCTGGAAGATCCCGTTTAACTACCTATCGTGATGACAGACTACTTATTGGTCGTGCTAAAGCCAACCCATTTACTCCTGCCCCATAGCTTAGACACCACTGGCCTCCAGGTGGTCGTGGTAGTGTTCGAACATTGGTCCGTCGACTTCATAGAGGCTACCTAAGAGCAAGTCGTGTTGTCAAAAGACGTGCCCTAACAGCCAGGCACCGTATAATCAGGTTTCAAAGGGCTAATGACCATCGACGATGGAACATGAGAACCTGGCAAAATATGCATTGGTCAGATGAGAGTTGATTTCTGTTACGACCAATAGACGGCAGAATACGAGTATGGCTGGGAAATAAAACTGCCTATCACCAAAACAACAATTGCCCAACGACAGCAATCGTTGATGGTGGTGTTACAGTATGGGGTTTCTTCTCATACTGTTGTAAGCTGGGTATGCATATTTTGCAGGGTAACATGAACAGACAGACATGCAGGGATTTGGTGCTAAGAAACATTGAAGTCCCTCATTTTGAGAATCCCCTCGTACATGGACGACAACGATAGATCACACAGGGCAAGGATTGTAACCGATTACAAAGATCAAGAAGCCATTGACACTATCTTTTGGCCTTCAATGTCTCCAGACCTGAACCCTATCGAACATGTCTGGGATGCCATTGGCAGAAATCTCAATCGTAGAGATCCACCTTTGCAAAATCTTGGCGATTTAAGAGGGGCAATTGTTGATGAATGGAATAAATTTTCTCAACTAAAGTTCATAAGGCTTGTACAGAGTATGAGACGCCGTGTTATGGAACTGTACCGGAAGAGAGGTGGTTACACACCCTATTGATTTAAATATTGACATTAAATTTGCCGAACATACCAAAGATTATTTGTAGAGACTTTTAATGATTTTGGGTGATTAATTGTTGTTAAAAATAAAATCAAAGTAAAACTTAAATTCCGTTTCTGATTTGTGTAATTTTCACTATTTCTATGAACGCAAAATTCAAATGCATAGAACCTGCATCAGTGACCAAACTTAAGTTGATGGTTTGTTTATGGGTCCGTGTATATTTGCGTCCATTCGTTTTTCATTTTGAAATATCAAAAACAAAAAACAAAAAACGAGAGTGTTTTCATTTTTCGTTTTTGATTTCTCAAAAAACAAAACGAAAAACAAAAGTGTTTTCATTTTTCGTTTTTGATTTCTCTAAAACCAAAACGGAAAACGAAAGTGTTTTCATTTTTTGTTTTTGATATCTCTAAAACCAAAATGAAAATCAAAAGTGTTTCCGTTTTTCGTTTTTGATTTCACTAAACAAGAATTTTGTATTTAATTTTAATTATTTCTCGTTTTATAATGTACAATGTTTTCCTTTCTTGTTTCACAGTCATTGATAGTAAATAATGCCAATGTAAACACCCCGGTGTTCTTTCAACATAATGTAGACAAAATAGACCGCCTGACTTATGAATTGAACTACGGTGATAAATGAATCAAAGCCTTTCAAATTACCTTGTTTATATCTTTAATAAAAAATAAATTATTATATTTAAATATTAAACGAATCATAAATTTAAATTGTACAATATAATATTATATAAAGATGGTACAAATAAATAGATTGATTACAACATCACATTAAAAAGGGAGGTTACTACTTTTAAAAACTTAAAAGAAAACTACCCCGGTCGTTAAAGTATACATCCACAGTCGCTGTGGTTATCAGATCTTTAATCGAAGATAATGTCGACGGATGCAAAAGACTTTATCAATCTGAACAATAAGGGTGCGTGATCTTTACTTTTAAATTTAGAAAGGTTGATCTCAGATGATTAGAATTCATCACCAAGGTCCATTATACGAACATTCAGGACGATAATGTGTTTTGCTTGATCAATTGATTGAAAAACAAATTTCCGCAATTTCACAATTCAAACCGGGATTAGCATTCAATCATTTTGCCATTCGGAGCCTACTCGGTATAATTTTTGCTTATTTTTGAAAGCTATATGGTGACCTTAACTAGAGCCTGGGTGTGGATGGGGGTTTATGGAATAGAGAATAGTGGGCAAAAAGTATGAATAATAGAGACAATGGACCAAGAAATAAAAAAAATAGAATAATGAGGTGTTAAAATATAAAAAGAATAGAATAATTGGCAAAAAGTATAAAGAAATAAACATGATAACAAATAGAGAAAAATGGCCTGAAACACTGATTAAAGAATAGAGAAAAATGGAATAGAATATCAAAGAATACAGAAATGAAGAAATACGCATCCAGACCATCATACTAGTTGCCTAAACCAACGTTATTTTGTCTCCGGTAGAATGTTATTGGTTTTCATACGTTTTCTTTTTATTTCTATTCCTATCAATTAAGACATGAGCTTTCATAATTTGCCAGCTTATTACATTATAAAAAAAGACTAAGCCGAACATCACTCTGGATTTTTTCTCAAGTAGACCTCAGCTACCCACCCTACCACACCATTACCGAAAAGTTAATAAAAAAAATCTACGACAATACTTTTGTCCGCACTAGGTGCAAAGGGAAGCTGGGTACCTGAGGTCTTCTGGAGAAAAAATCCAGGGTGTAGGATAAAGCAAAACATTGTAATCCACATAGCCAAGTGTGTGGCTGTTGTTTTCAGGGTATGAATGGTTCTTTTCCTCGTTGAAGACCCTCCAGCTACTTTCAAGATGAAGAACAGGAATAAAAGCCCTGTTCATTGATAATTTGTATTTTTTCTATGTATTGTGTGCGATTTTGTCCCATGCACATCTCTTTATTTTCTATTTTAGGGCCTAAACACGGCTCAATGCAAGTTTTGCCCTTCAATATTAAAAGTCATATGTTACATTATTGTTTCGGATAAGAGTGAATTTGGTACCTATTAAAATGTTTAAACCCGCTGCATTTGTTTGCACCTGTTCTAAGTCAGGAACCTGATGTTCAGTAGTTGCCGTTTGTTGATGTGGTTCTTAAGTGTTCTCGGTACTTGTTTATTATATAGACTATACCGTTGTATAGTTTTCCCGTTTGAATGGTTTTGCACTGGTCAATTATGGGCCCTTTGTAGCTTGCTGTTCGGTGTGAGCCAAGGCTCCGTGTTGAAGATCGTACTTTGATCTATCATGGTTTTTCTTTTACAAATTGTGACTTGGATGGAGAAATGTCTCATTGGCACTCATACCACATCTTCTTATATCTATATATGGACATTTTAAGTGAATAGGGAGATTGGGATTTCTAGCTTTATTCTCACCCATGTCAGCTTTTTATTTGTATTTACAGAAAAGAGAGCTAGTTTTGTATTCTTTAATATACTGTAACAGTTTAATTTTCCATGAAAAAGGACAGTTTTTTTTCTATGTCCGGTAGCATCGTATCATACATGTATCTGGACATCGGCTGTTGTCTGCTCTTTGGTCGGGTTGTTGTCTCCTTGACATATTCCCCATTTCCATTGTCAATTTTATTATCGGTAGGCATGTAAAATTGCCAAACCATACACGACCGTTCATTAGTCATCGTAGATCTATTCCAAGTCTTAATAAGTCTACACAAAGCAGAAAAGGAACTTTAACAACAAGGAATATTACATAACTGAAGCCATAGTCATAAAGATCGATTGACTGATTGGTGTTCCTTTAACGTCGCCGCAGAACATAAAATTATTACCTGATCTTCCTTCTCAACATCTTCAATCTCTATTGTTCCCAAGGAAGCAGCCATTTGATTCTCTGGGGTGGGGCAGGGATTTGTACCCCGAAGTCAATAATTTTTTTTAACCCAGACTGAAAAACATGCCTTTATCCATGGCCACACACAAACACAATAATATTTTCAAGATTTATTAAAACAATTTTTTTTTTACACTTTTATATTTTTATGTTGTTTGGAAATATTAATTTGACTTGAATTTATACGAATTTACTAAATATACATGTTTATACCAAGCCAAGTCCGTTTATATCTTGTTTCTCGCCTGACTATACAAAAGACCAGGAGAGCTTTGGCCATCATTTGTCGTCTTTGATAGATATGGTTGACTGATAAGCTGTCTATATAAAGTAATGGGACAATGGCATGAAGACATCACCAAATCACCATATACAATACACAAAAAGACACCTAGAGCTTACCATATGGTCTTCAACTACCCACCAACAGGCAGTAAGCTCTGGTTGGCCTTAAACACAAATCCAAGGTCACAGTAAAATGAGAAAATATCCAATTAAAACTGGGTGACCTGGGAGAAAACAATTGGAACTTTCCTAAGAAATACAAATTTTACCCCCCCCCCCCTCCCCCTCAACATTTTAATAAGGAGATGTGGTATGATTGACAATGTGACAGCTACATGTATCCCCAAAGTTCAAATGAAGCGGATGTAAGCAATAATTATATATAGGCAACCGTACCACCTTCAACAATGAGAAAAAAAACAGTAGGGTATAGTCGGCTATGAAAGGCTCTGACATGAAAAATATGAAACAGTTCAGTTGAGAAAAAACGGACTAATTTATAACACAATAAAACGAAAAACAAAAATGACAGACAAAAAAAAACGACAACCATTGAACTACAGGCTCCTAACTTGGGACAGGCACATACAGTATGTGGCGGGGTTAAACATGCAAGTGAGCGCTCAACCCTCCCGTTAACCTGGGACGAGTTTTGTTACAGAACAACATAAGAACAAACTATAAAAATCAGTTGAAAATGGCTTAACATATCAGATCGATAGAAAACAGAAAAAAACATGTAACAAAAGCACAGACCGGACGTGGCAGGGTATTTTTACATCCTTAACAAACAAAAAAGGACACAAAGTACAGATCTGAGAGTAATCGCAGTACTGACAGCTAGTTTAAAGCCAATAACAACTAATACAAAAATCATGTATCTAAGACTAAAATATCAATCAGTACACATCCAACATCCAATGGATTTAGTGTAAAGACGTCATTAACAGTCAGAGAAAGACATGACCTTGTGCAATGCCAAATCATAGGTATCAACAGATTGTAGTACCTTGATGTGTATAACAATAATATGTAGTATAATTTTAAGTTACTGATAACAAAATTAATATTTATACCAATAAAAACAATATTCAAAGATCTATTTACAGTGTTCAATTGGTAACCTTTTAAAATAAGTTTATTTAAAGGATTGATAAGTTTACCCTGGTTTTTAATTTACATGCATACAATTTCTATTTATATTATTATTGATGAATACAATATTGCAGAAGTAGTGGAAATAGATCTACAAGTGAGGGAAGTTGTTTGTGACTTCAGGGAACTTTATTTGGATATGCCTGTTATGGTCTAATTGAGAATTACAAAACCTTCATTCAATTTCAGCACATTTTGTGAATGTATGTCCCATTTATAGGTATTATGTTTTTCGGTCTGTGCGTCCGTTTGTTCTTCCGTTCATCCGTCTGTTCCGCTTCAGGATAATGTTTTTGGTCAAAGTAGTTTTTGATGAAGTTGAAGTCCAATCAACTTGAAACTCAGTACACATGTTCCATATTATATGATCTTTCTAATTTTAATGCCAAATAAGAGTTCTGACCGCAATTTACGGTCCACTAGACATAGAAAATGATAGTGCGAGTGGGACATTCATGTACTATGGACACATTCTTGTTCAAATCCTTTATTAAAGAAGTTAGTAAATTTACTTCAGATAAAAATACTAGATTAGACGAACCAATCTAATTAAAAGATATATCTCTGATTTCGTTATACTTATATAACTTTTTTGTATGAATTTTAATAAGATTACTGGACAAACGCGTTCAATCTTCGGACTTAATTCTTAACAATTTTACCGAGCGAAGCGAGGCGAAAAAAAATAACGTCTTTCAAGCCAAATTTTATATGTATGCTATACACACAAATTTATTGTTTAAACTTGGTAATCAATTAATCTAAAATACAGTCCTAGATAATCAAGTAATCATGAAATATTTGGTCTAGTAATCAAATAATCACTAAAAACAAACGGCCAAGTAATCACATAATCAAAAACCCCATGAGGAATCATTAAAGATGACATATTTTTGTATTAATATTGATTCACTTATAAGGTCTTTGCATCGGAAATAAACTAATTAATTATAAAACCAGTTGTTGGCATAATACGGGTCATTTTCTTCACATTGACATAATTTACTAAACGTTTATTGAAGCCTGTAATGTGAAGACGTGAATGAAAATGCGGAGTTTGTGAGACCAGGTTCAAGCAAGCAGCCACTCGCTAGCAGCCACTTCGCTAGCAGCCAGTTTTCAGATGTTTATATAAACCCAAATGTTGCATAAGATTCAAACGTACTTCAAATGTTTTTATTAATATATAACCACTATATTATCAGTTTTTAATATATAAGTAAGCAGTCAAAGACACTATTCAATGAATTTTAAAATTTCATTTTTTGTTCATTAATTATATATATACAATAGCAATCGCTTTCAATACATCACACAGCGTGCTGCACGCTTTACATTTCAAATAGTCAACACTTTTGAGTGTATATAAAATCGTAAATAATTATGAAATTATTTAAATGTTGGCAAAATTTCACTATTGTGTGAAATAGCTTTCCATATTCTCGGCATCCTGTCAAATAGTTCATGAAAAGTAACAATTGTTCTGCATTAGAAGAAAAAAAAGTTGCACTCGTGCTTTACCTTTTTTTTTGCCACACAAAACTGTTTTGACAAAACATTCTACTTCTGAAACAGTGGATTTCGCTTACTTATGATTGGACGAAAGGTTTATATTTGAACTCAAAGTATGGTGGGCAAGGAAATTATTTATTAGCTTTAAAAAATAATCCGTGCTATACCCAAACTGGGAATTTTGATCAAGTAGTCGCTAGGTCTCTAGCTTACGTTTGCATCTAGTGCGGAAAAAAGTATTGCCATAGAATTTTTGTTTGTTAACTCTTCGGTGAGGGTTGGGTAGGGTATCTGACCTCAACTTTGGACCTTCTTTAGAAAAAAAAAATAAGCCGAAAAATACCCTGTGTTTTTTCTACTGTAGACCTCAGCTACTAAGCTTCCCTTTGTCTTAGTGCGGACAAAAGTATTGCCTTAGATTTTTTTTTTATTTAATTTTCGGTAAGGGTGGGGTTGGGTGTCCGCGGACCCCAACTTTGGACCTACTTAAAAAAAAACTAAGACGAATAACACCCTGGATTTTTTTCTCCAGTAGACCACAGCTACCCAACTTCCCTTTGCACCTAGTATTGCCGTAGATTTTTTTTATTAACTTTTCGGTAATGGTGTGGTAGGGTAGGTAGCTGAGGTCTACTTGAGAAAAAATCCAGAGTGATGTTCGGCTTAGTCTTTTTTATAATGTAATAAGCTGGCAAATTATGAAAGCTCATGTCTTAATTGATAGGCATAGAAATAAAAAGAAAACGTATGATAACCAATAACAATCTACCGGAAACAAAATAACGTTGGTTTAGGCAACTAGGATGATGGTCTGGATACAGGGTTCTTCATTTCTGTGTTCTTTGATATTCTATGCCGATTTTCTCTATTCTTAAATCAGTGTTTCAGGCCATTTTTCTCTATTCTTTATTTCTTTATACTTTTTGCCAATTTATCTGTTCTCTTTATATTTCAACACCTCATTATTCTATTTTTTTTTTATTTCTTGGTCCATTGTCTCTATTATTCATATTGTTTGCCCACTATTCTCTATTCCGTAAACCCCTATCCACATCCAGGCTCTAGTTAAGGTCACCATATAGCTTTCAAAAATAAGCAAAACTAATACCGAGTACGCTCCGAATGGCAAAATGATTGAATGCTAATCCCGGTTTGAATTGTGAAATTGCGGAAATTTGTTTTTCAAGCAATTGATCAAGCAAAACACATTATCGTTCTGAATGTTCGTATAATGGACCTTGGTCATAAATTCTAATCATCTGAGATCAACCTTTCTAAATGTAAAAGTAAAGATCACGCACCCTTATTGTTCAGATTGATAAAGTCTTTTGCATCCGTCGACATTATCTTCGATTAGAGATCTGATAACCACAGTGACTGTGCATGATTGTATACTTTAACGACCGGGGTAGTTTTCTTATAAGGTTTAAAAAGTAGTAACCTCCCTTGTTAATGTGATGTTGTAATCAATCTATTTATTTGTACCATCTTTATATAATATTATATTGTACAATTTAAATTTATGATTCGTTTAATATTTAAATATAATAATTTATTTTTTATTAAAGATATAAACAAGGTAATTTGAAAGGCTTTGATTCATTTATCACCGTAGTTCAATTCATAAGTCAGGCGGTCTATTTTGTCTACATTATGTTGAAAGAACACCGGGGTGTTTACATTGGCATTATTTACTATCAATGACTGTGAAACAAGAAAGGAAAACATTGTACATTATAAAACGAGAAATAATTAAAATTAAATACAAAATTCTTGTTTAGTGAAATCAAAAACGAAAAACGGAAACACTTTTGATTTTCATTTTGGTTTTAGAGAAATCAAAAACAAAAAATGAAAACACTTTCGTTTTCCGTTTTGGTTTTAGAGAAATCAAAAACGAAAAATGAAAACACTTTTGTTTTTCGTTTTGGTTTTTGAGAAATCAAAAACGAAAAATGAAAACACTCTCGTTCATTGTTTTTTGTTTTTGATATTTCAAAATGAAAAACGAATGGACGCAAATATACACGGACCTTTATGGCATATGTTAGCAAAATTGCTACATGAATATTTTCTCTTTTTCGAGGATTAACTGGTTTTTTTAAATGAAAAAAATATCGATGCAACAAAGATAGGTGGTGCTTAACTTTTGGCGGACTGTATAGTTCAAAATGCGTCTCAATGGAAGCTTGTAATAGTTTCTTTTAAGTTCTACAGTTTAATCGGATGCATGTCTCTACTACACACATCACGCGAAGCGTAATGTTTTTTAGAAGTAGTTTATAAAAATAAAATCACATATATGCATCTGATACTTTGCATTTATCATAATTGTACAGTTTTATTGATTCGAACTATGAAAACTCTATAAAACAGATAATACTGAAAACTTGTTAACTGTTTATGGAAGAAAAAGTTATTTCCACTTTAAACAAAAACGTATAACTTCTTCAGCTTTTGTGTAATCACCAGCAAAAAAAATAACCAAAGAGAAATGCTATACCTTTTTTACAAAGACTATTATACATCAATCAATCAAATCTAGAAATAATTGAAGGACAAATCTGAAAATAGTTTTGAATGTGTAAAGGTTTTGATTTACTTTGAATTTTTATATTATATTTTACCAGGCTTCAACTTATGAAGAACTTCCATTTCAAATCTACCATGCAAACATATCTTACAATTTCTATGGACATCTATGATAATTGTCTAATGTTGTTTCTGTTTTTTTTTAACTTGTATAGAGATATTTAGGGATTGTGACTTCTAATAAACATCACAGATCTTCATGTCTATATGAAAATAAGAAGATGGTATAATTGCTAATAAGACAACTCTCCAAACAGACACCAATTGGAAGTTAACAATTATATGTCCCCTTACGGCCTTCAACAATTAGCAAAACCCATACCGCGTAATAACCTACTTTATACTTTATATTATATACAGTCCCTGTAACGTAAAAGTTAACACTTTTTTTCATTCGGGAATCGTACGTACAACGTTCGGGAATCGTTCGTATAGAGTTCGGTCATCGTTCGTACATCATTCGTATAGCGTCCGTACAACGTTCGTTCAGCGTTCGTTCATCGTTCGTTCATCGTATGGTTAATTTCATCGTTTAGGGTTTTGTATATCGTATGGTTTGTGGTATCGTTAAGCGTTTTATTTGTCGTATGGTACATGGCATGGTTTAGCGTTTAGCGTTTCGTTTATCGTATGGTATATGATATCGTTAAGCGTTTCATTTATCGTATGGTATATCGTTTTGTTAAGCGTCTGATATATGTTAGGGTTTCATTTCAGAAAGATATTTCAATTATTATTTTGAGTTAAAATAATTTAATATAAAAAGATGCGGGATTAAAAAAAACATTTATTAGTTTGGATTTATTGAAAGTTGGTTGCGTACTGTATATATACACCAAACAACCATGCAAACGGATGCCCTTCTTTGGCCAGTTTTTTTTTACCGCCAGCCGTAAGAACACCTTTTATTTATATCTTTTTGTCCCCTTTTGGACTATATTAGATTTGAAAGATTGGATTGGAAACATTTCACTTGTTAATTATATATATATTTTATTATATATTTTGTTTCATACTAATTGTTTCATACGTTTAGCAATGCAATAAACTTACTTTAAATGTACTATAACTGTATACCATTTCTTACCGATAGAAAAACAAATCTGCAACTTAAATCATTATGGAATACCCTGCTATATAAAACGAAGGGGGAAATATTTCCTTCCATCACATTTTGACATGAATACACTGTAACATGAGACCAAATACCGCGAAATAAGTCTCTCTCTTTCTCTCTCTCTCCTCCACCAAATATTTCCTTGAAACAGTAAATTATATATATAATGTTCTATAAATGAGGCTTTATATGAGATACAAGTTTTATATCTAAATGTATTTAAAAAAAAGACGAGACATCCATGGTATTTGTTCCCCTCAATGTCAGAGTCTGATATAAACCGAAAATTGCCAGGGATATATATAAATTCGTTGAAGACTTCTATGGTACCAGCGTCTCTTGTGATTCCTGCTGTCGGTGTTAAAACTGTTATTTTGACTGTAAAAGGTGCTTAAGTCCATGTATGCGTAAAATACAGAATTAAAAAAAATAAATCTACCGTTTATATATTTCTTTGATTTGGTGGTAAGCTTCTAGCCAAGTTTCATCAATTTTAACGCAAATCATTTACCTTAAATAACCAATCAATTGTATTCTAAAAGTTGTTGATTTGTTCTTCGTGCGAATACATGAAATATTTGTCACTGGACGTTATGCATGCAATCGATGATCAAATGCAAATCTACAGTATTTATAAACATTGTATATATGAAAGAGACTAAATAATATGAATTTTGATTTTTTTTACGCATATTTGAAGAATCGAAATAATCAGTTCTACAAATGGTTGTTATTTAAAGACTTAAAATTTTACAAATATCACATGCCTCTATGAAATTTCATATCGACGCACCAAACTATTTCCTTTAATCGTGCATAGCTCATTTTCCGATTCGCTTAAGGTTTTTAACGATCTTCTTACTTGTTCATTACATTCTAAAATTAAAATCCTACACAAATTGCCAAAACTTTTATTCTCAGGCTAGACAGCGTAAAAGATGAATACTGATTTGTTAGTGTACACACGGTGTTTTGAAGGCCGATATCCAATTTCGCTGAAAAAGAATTAATTTCCGCCGCAACTTAATTACGCCAATCCTTTTTTTTTTTTGCATCACTTTATATAAAAAACTGCAGCATTCATTCGCGCCAATAAAACAAGCATTTAATTGCGCAAATGTTATAGACTTATTTGCAAATTGTTGTTCTTAGTGCACTGAGGAGGTCCTTTGCGGTATTTATACGGACAAGTAGAAATACCGCAAAGGGCCTCCTTAGTGCAATAAGAACAAAATATTGCACTAAGGACCTGATGGAATGATAGAATTGACACAAAAAACAGGGCATATAGAAGGAGACTTTCTAAAAGTACATAATTTTAAATTTTATAATCATATCTTTAGTAATTAAAAATGTAATTTTATGTTTTATCGACACGCGCCACCACCCTCCGTTGATTGTCACCTGTGTAATCGATAGAAATTCTTGTTCGTTCAACCTTGACCCGTTTTGAATCCGCCTGTATTTAACATGTTTATGATATTTCAATTTTCTTTATTTTTTTTTCGTCTGTTTGTTACTGTCGTATTTCTTTTGTTTTTCTGTCTGTTATATTTTTTTTTAGTTCAATGTAATAATGTATGTTCTACTATTTTTTTTTTTTTTTTTTTTCCTTTTAATTTCTCTCGCTTGTTTGTAAACTTCACTTTTTTTATAGATCTCTAGTATTTCTTTATTAAAAAAGTATTTTAGAATGTATAAACTTGTTTACCAGCACATTAGATACACATGTTCAAAGTATAACAGTTTATTACATTTTTGTCGAGTCTGCGACTTTTGTCGCAAAAGCGGAACATAGCGATCGGCGTCGGCTAGCAAAATCCACATATTCACTCTGTGGTTAAAGTTTTTGAACTTTTAATTACTTTCTTAAACCATCCATGATTTCTACCAACAGAAGAATGTTTATGATCATAAGATAGTATCCAGAAGTAAATTTTGGAAGAAAAAAATCCTGATTATCTGTGTTTTACTTACATGTATAATGGACCTAGCTTTTCTCTCAGTTAACATTACATTTATTCTGTGGTTAAAGTTTTTGAAATTTACATAACTTTCTTTAAATATCCCAAATTTCTACCAAACTTGGATAAAAGCTTGTTTATGATCACAAGATAGTATCCAGAAGTTAATTTTGTAGAATAAATCGTATTTTATTTATAAATGGACTTAGTTTATCTGACAGCTAACATTAGTTTCACTCTGTGGTTAAAAGTTTTAAATTTTTTAAAAACTTTTCTTAAACTATCCTGGCCTGATTTGTACCAGTGGCACGTGCTGATTACAAAGTCATTTAACTTCAAAATAATAAAATCTATTGACACCAAACTTTATATCCATATTCTTTGTGATCTTAAAACACCGTTTTAGTGTCCTTAGTCCAAACACGTTGGTCTGAGTGCACTAAGAAGTCCTTTGCGGTATTTCTGCACACCGTTTCGATGGATTCCCTCCTCCTATTTACGGGCTAGTATTATATGTCTCTGATGCATGTATGTGATCTTATTCATAATTTAAAATGACTGTGCACGAGTCATCTGTAAACAGCCTTGCAAAGTATGATTTAACAGTGCGCATTATGTTTCCATCTAATTTCTCCTTTTTCTATAAAAGCCTGGCGGAATTTATAATCTTCACAACCACGACAGGTTTCGGGCTCTCTATCAGACCACATCTTTTTAAAAAAAAATCAGATATCCTTTGAATTGGGTATTCTAATGTTACGTGTAAATAGATTAATCATTTAGAGGTAAATATGGCACAATTAAGTTCCATTTATTGGCGCAATTCATATTATAAGAAAAGAAGAGATGGGCGAGATTCAAACCTTTTCAATATGATGGTAGTTGGCACAAATTACACTTAACCGTTCTGACAAACCAGTAAATTCTTCGCCCGGGGATATGCATTTGACATAAATCTTCCTTCAGTAACTTTACAATACACAGCCGTGTCATTTCCGTGTATTGTACATGTAGATAGTACGTGTGATACATGTATACATTTTATACACCAGAAATACCCATTCAAGTGAATTTTATCTTTTAAAAGAACTCCATATCGGGTAACATTAAATATACATAAACATAAAATTACAATTAAAAAAAAAATGATAATAATAAGTTCAAAAGGTGCTTTATTAAATGCACCTAGGTACAATTACTTATGTTTTTCTAATTGACTTATTCGTAAATCGAAAAACGCACAAACCTAAATAGAATCATATGGCATATGAATGATTTCTCCAACTCAAAACTATTTATAGCTGCCTCTTAAATTTTATTTTTCTCGTTGGGTTGCTTTTCCATTAATTGACGTTTACGCCATATTCTTTTTTTCGGTATTTGTAAAAAGCCGCGCATCGATCAATTTCACAAAAAATCTAATACTCGTTAGTCATGAACATTGAATTTTAACTTGCTATCAAATTTTCGTATACGTACAAAGATAAAATAAATGGAACACGTTTAAGCTGTTTAAATCATGCAGTGAATTTGAAAATATGGTTTAAAAAACGGCTGTTTCTGTTTAATACTTTTCTGTCCCTTTTCTTAATAATTAGGACACGTGCAACTGGTTAATATAGAACTAGTCAACCATGAATAATCACAAAATTAATAACATTTTTTTAATTGGTTTGTCATACTTGCTTATCAATTTCGTATTGTTTTCGGCTGAGACTACTATAACAGTTATATTAGTCTCAGTTTTCGGCAATATTGTAAGAATGTCCTTTAGAATTTTAAATTGCTTCAGTCATTTAATATATAATTTCATCTTTTTTGTTCCATGATTAATATTTTTAGATTGATAATATGATTGCATTATTGTATAAGCATTATATAGAAGTCACAGTAAACATTTAACTTATGAATGGCGGAAAAGAAATATACGAAAAATAGGTGCAATGTTCATGCAGCCTTGCAAATAATATTTAAAAAAAAACATTTAATTTATAAAACTTAGAACACTGAACACTTTTAATTTGCAAAACACTCATTTGCAAATCCGCCGCCGCCTCTCCTTAGACCTACAATGTCGTGTATATAACCAAAATGTGCGGAATTACATGGGATTCAATAATTTCATTGCTTTTCTAATGTTATTATTATATATATTCTGTAATTTGATTTAGAAAAACATGGGATTTTCAATATCCCATGGGATAAGGCAAATCCCATGGGATTGACCATTATCCCATGGGATTTTGGTTAAATCCCATAGGATTTTTTTGGGTCCCATGGGATAATTGTAGTCCCATGGGATATTTGTTGTCCCATGGGACAAAAAAAATCCCATGGGACTATAATTATCCCATGGGATTTTTAATATCCCATGGGACAAAATAAAATCCTATGGAATTCAAATTATAAATATACAGTAATATGTATGTTACAATGAATTCTGTTTGGTAGTAAAAAGTTTATAACATATATACGACATGTATGAGTGTATTTTGGTTTTTTTCATTTTGTCACAAACATGTTTTTAATTTGTTTATATGACAATAAAGATTATTATCATTTTGGAAAGTATAATACTATTTAAAGTCAAAAAATAAAATCCTTTAACTGAAATAAAATGATGACATGTCTTAATAAAAGAAAAAAATATTGATTTGAAATCTTTGTCTTGTTTGTTTTATTATGAAAAATAGAACTGAAAAAAATATTTCATATTCTGACTGAATAGATTGACAAAGCACAGTTAATAGTTTACTCTTTTCATGAGTTAAAGTTTTCTTTGTTATAGTTCCATTGCAATACATGAACATGCAAACGATTTGAATCTTATACCTTTGTGGTGTTCATAATATTACCTTTATATTTGCAAATTTATAAAATAAACACTTTTCCTGTCAAGTTTTAGTTTTTCTTGTTTCAGCTTGCTATGTACAATTATTCAGTCCACTATATAAGAGTCAAGTAAATAAATTATTTCATCCACTAGAATATTCTAATTCTAAGACAAAACCTCTTTTGCAATCTGTTCTTCAAAAATCTTCCACCGTACATCTTTATTGGATGGAGCGATTTAAATGAGTGGACAAAGCAAGTTCATTTGGACAACAAAATACTAATATATTTTTTCATTCCTCCCTTCTTTCAATTGATAATTACGTTGTTGCATTTACATAATTAAGTTCTTGTGCATCTATGATCATGATGATATGACGCCTTTTTGTTTATAGTCATTATGATGAAATTTCCTCTTTCTTTTGTAGGAAAAAAACACATTCCATTTCAAATTAATAAAAAAAGTCACACTATGTAGAAAAAATATCAACTTTAAGTTTTCTGTTCAGTATTGACTTGTTGAATGATGATCGTGAAAACCAAGATGTCTGACCTACAAATACACAAAACTCAAAAATTATAAATGAAGAGAAATACAGCAATAAAATGGCTATTTTATCATGTTTATGTACATTTTGATAAAACTTTCACTTGAATATTTAAAATTGTAAGAACTCTTATTTCAGTGCTTTGTGTCTATGGTTTTCATATTAGTTGTTTTTTTGTGCCTTGTTGCAGTCTTTTGAGCTAAGCCAATTGCAACAAATGTTTACAGTTTGTTCAAATGTTGTGCTGTTATTAAAACCACTGTCCCAGGTTAGGGGTGGGTTGGGTGCTCACAAAATGTTTATTTTATTAGTTGATATTTGCTTTGAATTAGCTGTCAGTAACTGTCAGTACTAATAGATCTGTATTTTGAGTCTTTTTTGTTAAAGGGAAAGAATAAATTTCCAGCCACATCCGGTCTGTGTTTTTGGTAACTGTTTTTCTGCTTTGTTGCATTCTAATGAGTTAATAAAATTGAAAATGAAAACGGGAATGTATCAAAATAACCTGACCAAAGAGCAGAAAATAGCCCTTTTCAACTGATTTTATAGTTTTTATATTTAAATGAACTGACACTTACACCACTGTCCTTAATTAGAGGAGGATTTGGCGCCAGCAAACATGTAAAACCATGCCACATTTTGTAAGTGGCTGTCCCAAGTCAGGGGCCTGTTATTCAGTGGTTGTCAATTGTTGCTATATATCATATTTGTTTTTTATTTTTTGTTTTGTGCAAAAATCAGGCACTTAGCTTTCGCCTTTGTGGTGTTTCCCCCAAGCATGTTTAGCATGGATAGACACCATGCCCTTTTTAAATTGTTTTACATTTGTTATTTCATGGCCTTTTATAGATTACTATGCAGTATAGGGTTTGCTCATTGTCGTAGGCTGTACAGTTAACTAATTTTGTTAAATTTAATGTCATTTGATATCTATTGGAGAAAAGTCTCATTGGCAATCATACCGCTTCTTATCTTTATATCAACCCTGCCATATTTTGCCTGTCCAAAATCAGGAGCCTGTACATAGTTCAGTGGTTGATGTTGGTTCAAGTCCGTCATATTTGTTTTTTCATAACTTGTTTTTTTTTTATAAATTAGTCTGGTATATTTGAAGTTTGAATTGATGTTTTGTTCCAAATTTTGTTTGTGGTGTCTTTTATAGATGACTATATCATGTATAGGGTATGAGTTTTCTAATTATTTACAGGTCATCATTGGCCTCTAATAAGTAATTGCATTGCTTACATCCACTTAATTGAACTCTGGTGGATAGTTTTCTTATTTATCATACCACATCTTATTTTCATAATAATCATTATTCAAGGGCAATAACTTTTATAGAAGTGGACTTACCATTTAGGCTTTGTTGACGTCTGTAAATCTATTTTTGTTGATAATTTCTTTTGTTTATAGTTTCCCTTTATCTTTAATGTCCTTGCCCTACACATAAAAGGGTAAACATTATCATTTAATGACAATAACTACTATCACATAATTAGTACTAGTAGTCAACTGACAATTTTGGATCATTTGTATATCTTGTCTTGCTCATCATTTTTGCTGTTTAATATTATCAATATTCTATGAAAATGAGGTCACAGCAATATTAACCTTGGCAGACAGACATCTTGTTATTTTTATATGACACCTTGCAGTCATTCCATACACCAACAAGTAGACATATGCTTATAATATCTGATAAAATGAAAAAACCAAGAAAACTTAGCATTGACCAAATAACCATAAAATGCGGTCATGGTTATATGAATCTACCAGACAGACATGCATACCTTACAATCGTTACATCCACCAAATATAATTTACCTGTTGCTTAAAGCATATGATAAACAGACAAAACAATGCAAACTTTTCATTGACCAATGAACCATGAAAATGAGGTCAAGGTCATATAAAACATGCCAGACAGACATGTGCATCTTACAATCATTCCATTCACCAAATATAGGGGCCTTATTGCTAACAGTATCCGAAAAATAGATCAAACCACAAAAACTAAACATTGTCCAATGTACTATGAAAATAAAGTCAAGGTAAGATGAAACTTCTCAGTCAGACATATGCACCTTACAATCATTCCATACACCAAATATAGTTGACCTATTGTTAATTTGAAAATAAGGAAATAGAAAAAGTGACCAAAAAACAAACAAAAAAAATAACATTGAGCAATGAACCATAAAAATGAGGTCAAGGTTGAATAAAACATACCAGACAAACATACATCTTTAAAAATTTGCATACACCAAATATACTTGACATGATGCATACAGTATTAGAAAAACTGGACATTTTTACCTCGGAATAGTGATGTCATGGACTAGGAAAATTAGTCTGGAGACATAAATTACTGACATCGGACTAAATATACTAGTAAATTCTGTATCCATGGACTTTTAATACTAGTTATATTTGTCTGACCAAACAATTTTCATTATTTTTACCAGGACTAATTTATCTCTTACACTAGTTCTCTGAGAGACATGTCACCTTACCTTGACACATTATTCTGACTTTGAACAAACCAGTATTTGCTCTTACACCTTAATAATACAGCGTGCTTAAGGGAAAAGCAGCAAATACCAACTTTAAAGTCTTTGGTTTTACCCGGTTGGGTTTAAAATAAACAACCTTCTGCACTTGAGGTGAACACGCTACCACCAGACCAGGCAGTATAATATAAGGAGTTTACCCAAGATCTAAAATGGACAGTAGATTTTTTTTTCAACATTCTGGACATTTCTACCCTTGTCAGATATTGTCTATCTATTTTGGCCTTTTGTAGCTTATAACACAGTTTGCCTTTTTAGCCCATTGTTGAAATCTGTACGGTGACCTATATAGTTGTTAACTTCTACGTCTTTAGTTTCTGTTGAAGAGCCGTCACATTGTCATGATACCATATTTGTATATATTTTTGTCATGTAGCTTACATTGTAGGTGTAAGGAGACAACCTTTTGATATTCTGGTGGGATAAAAAGGGGAGACAGATTTTTTATCACCTGACCTGGTTAGTTTTTCAGGATTCGTAAGGATAGAAAACCCGGTAAATTGTAACAAACCCCTGTGGTACGACCATATTTGCCAAAAGATTAGTCCAAATAATTATGACGTCTTGCAAGGCTATTTTAACTTTTTTCTGGGCACGTAATAGTCAAAGTTGTGACTGAGTGCGGAAATATGAAGATAGATAGATAGAAAAAAAAAATTAAAATAGCCTTGCGAGACGTCATAATTATTTGGACTATCAAAAGATGTAACCTAATTCTTACTTGTTTGGGGAAGAGGGGATTAACCGAACCACTATTCAATCTAGATCAGTGAACTGAATTATTGTCTTTTGCAGTAGTCCGAGTCGACATCTGTAACTAATCGTGCAAATTGATAGTCAACAGTATACCTTTTTTCAGAATGTCAGCTTACAACAAAGAATCACTGGTGATAGGGGAGTGATACCGATAAATTGATCCTGAATCAGATAAGATTTTCCCAGTAACGGAGAACCCCTTTCTTTGAGTGAATATAAATAGTGACGGGGGTCTCACAAATAAATATAAATCTGAATTACAGGAACATCGATTAGCAAAGTAAACTTACATATTAATCTCGAAGTTATTTACGGTAAAGAGAGACTGTGCTCCTGAATTAAGGTATTATACATTTGTGTATTTTACTCGAGGGGGGGGGGGGGCACTTCCTATATACAAGATGATAGGACGTGCCGCTGGAATAGGTCACTTTTTCTTGCTTGAAAATATGGGAATAGGTGCAGGGGAAAACTATCAGAAATATATGATAAGGTCGATAAAGTTCCAATTACTTGTATATGAAAAGCCCTGTTTTTTTTCACAGCCGAAAGTCTCGCGGTAAGTAAACATTACACACAGAATCTTAGCCTTAAATATTCCACTTTTCCAACACACCCCACGAAACCCAATCAATATGGGAAAAGGTTACAATTTTACCCACGCAATATATGAAAAGGTATACATTTTTAAGATCTAAATTATATGAAAAGAGTGGGGTAACAGAACCCCAGCGACACCCCTATCAAATATTGAACTGCAACCCCCCCCCCCCCCCCCCCCCCCGAGGTATTTTTGATTTGCTAATCACGCACCCGTTGCTGAGCAGAGAACCATACTTTCAAGCCAGGGACAGTCTATACTAACAGGCAAATAGGCAGGCAAATCCTAACAGTACTGTAACTTAATGATACATGTATATCAAGTTACAGCACCTCACCCAGCACAGTTAGCACACTGGTGTATGTCAGTCTTATAATATAAAACTGCGTAGGTTCATATCGTTTGATTCAACGTTTTTTCGGATATTTTTTAGGACCGTTGTCAACATAGTCAAATCCGACCTGCCACTTTGCAACCTGACCTGCAAAAATATAAACGACTAAAAACAATGCCAGTCAAAATTGCTTTTTGAGACTGGGCGACTCTAAAAATGTTTTAAAATGTGACCTTGTGACCCTATTTGGAATTCTCCATTCGTCAGTGTGGCTAAAAAGGGGGCATCTTTATTAAAAAAAACCAAGACCAATCAAGAAATTAAGATAAGAAATTCCAGCATGCATCATCAAATAATTCATGTGTATTTGTGACATCAACATAACTGAAACATTATATTATTTCCCAGTAATTAGGTAAATCATTTTGATTTACAATTATATATGTCTGGGACTTATGCATGTATATGTCTCACAGGCACTTGTCTCAGAAAAAAAATCCTATATACTTTAATAAAGGTATATAGGAAATAAAATTCTGAGACAAGTGCCTGTGATATATCTGTCAGTCCCAGAATAATAAATATAATTGTATCTTAATCTTTGGAAAAATCCGATTAGTCAATTGTTAAATTCTTTTACTTCATAATTATGTCAAAGTACAATGTATACTTTTAAAGTTTTAAATTTTAAAGTTAAAATGAATATTCCGTTTTGATCTGAGGAAAAACTTTTTAAACTGTAATGACATGGTCAGTCAACTGATTTGTTACATGGCTGATTACAGGTAATTAAAGCATGCAGTAATTTTCCATTACGACAATGCGTGTACCCTGGGGTGTGTATAACGTATTAGAAATACCATAGTTATCTAGAGAACATCCTGTCTATGTGTAAAACAGATTGATGACATTACACAAAATTTCTTTCGTTAAATGTAGTTAAGTATCTGTGTCCATTCCCTATTGCAACACTACAAATTTTTCGTAGAAAAAAATGTTAAAATTAAAAAAAAAATTATTTATATAAAATAAAGAAGAAAAAAGTAGCAAATAAACTTATGTAACTACGCATTTAGTAAACATAATTTCATTTTACATGTACAAGCCCTTGAGAAAACGTGTATATAGTTGTGTTTAAAAAGGCCAATTCCCAGTGGATTTATTTCACACTAGGACCACAGGCACTTGTCTCAGAATTTTGTTTCCTATATACCTTAATCAGAGACATATATATATGTCTCTGCCTTAATATAACATTAAAAGAATATAGGAAATTTTTTTTCTGAGACAAGTGCCTGTGACTAGGACCTAAGATAACTAGAACTAAGTTCTTTGGAAAGTTTTTTGTCTGATAGTATCATACATGTATACCTATAGATAATGTACATAATTAAGAACATCTTCAAATATATGCCTATAAATTAACGGTACGTCTAAAAACCGCTCAGGATCTCCTGAGTGCAGACAGGACATAAAAAGTCACTCAGGACATGTATATATGTTTTACGTCTAGTAATGGACTTCTGGTTTTAGTGAGCGTTGTTTTATTTTAGAGATATTGAGTTTTTGTAAAAAAAAAAGGGGGATTTTCGCATGTCACGCCGTATGTCAGAAACTATTTATGCTTATTGCATAAAAATTCACACACAAGACGACGGGCGTATCATGCGCTCATGGCGCATGCTGTTTGTTGATCTTATAATTTTGGTTTTGATAAAATCAAACCAACATTAAAGAAGTTATTTGGGATACGTCATGCATAACCGATGATCATATTCAATACCAATCATCATTTTGATTAGGTCGTTTGATCTTTAATAATTAGGACTGATTGGTGATGGTTATAAACACATACAAGTAAACTTTGCAAACAAAAAACAAAAAAAAAGCGTTTCCTTGGATATAATAATACATGAATATTGTTTTTACAAAAAAAAGTTATTTTTTTCGTTTTGTATGTAATAATTGAAGCCATTTAGAAATATAAGAAATCTTCACATAGTCGGGAAATTTTCAATTCAAGTTATTTCATTTGAAAACGTTAAAAAATATAGATCTTATTCGATGTAAAATGTGGGGTCCTTGGAGATCAAAACCCCGTTTAAATAGGGTTTGTCTACTTCCGTCAATTGCCGAACATTCTATAATCAAGGATATTTACAAATCCTTGCTATAATATAATGCATCGCGTCTCCAATATCACCACCATTACATAAAGTACAAATACAATCTTCTCCTAAATATTGGAATCTAACAATTTCAATAGGAAATTTTGAGTCACGATTTAGTTTTGGGATATTTTTTTCTTTGAATAAACTTAATTTTAAAAACGTTTCAGTATTTTTCTGAAACATTTTTAAAAGGAAACGGACTTGTAAACAAAATTTATTTTTGAATATTAATATTGAACAATGATTGTTAAGAAAACAATCTGCCAAAGTGGCTTGGTAATTAACTGGCTTCATGCTGTCAAAAATGTCTCCTTTTTATAAGTTAATGATAAAAAAAAACTATTTGAAAGCGAATTAATCATTTCCTCAACTAAATACCATCTATAAATAAAGTCAATTCGTCAAGAACTTTCTCTCATATATTTAAACAATTGTAAAATAATTAATTTAAACTTTTGTACTGCGACTTTCTGTCCTTTTACCGATACTTATTCCTTGTTAAGTTTTTTCATATCCATTTACGAATACTTATAATGTGATATTTTTTCCGGATGCTTTTTATCCTATTTTCATATCAAACAACCATGTTATCCGTAGAACGGAGTTAAGTACAAATTTAGGAATTTAATACTTAAAATTTTCAACAACAAAATTTTACACTCATTTACCTGGATTTTTTTCTACGCTTCGAAGCCGCCACCCTGTATCAAACATAGCCAACACCTCGCATGGCGTATTCACGATGTTGACGGATTGACAATATACAGCAAGTAAGTAATTGGGTGTTGAATGCCAGTAGATCTGAATTTGTAAATTTGTAAATTGAATTTAACCTGTTTAGAACGTGTATTGTTGAATTGTTTAATAAAATTACACACACAATCTGGGCTGATATGCATAAAACCACTTTAAGTTCAAGGTATCAATGAAACTGGGTCTGCATGAAAAAATGACTTATCACATAGTACCAGAACCTATGTTTACTGTTAGATGATAAGAAAATATAGCTGTAGGCCTAGTTGAAAATTATTTATTCTTTAAATTTCTATTTGACTGTCTGGGTGCTTCTTATGTGTTTTAAATGTTTGCGTTTTGTATGCTATAGTTAAGTTTTATAGACTGTTGTACGTCATTTGGTCGTATTTAAGTTTTTGCCATGGTGTTGTCAGTATGTCTTCGACTTATAAGTTTTATATAATCTGCATCTCTTGTGCTGTATTTTAAAATGTATCTACACAGTTGCTGCATCTTTACACATTCATCAATACACCTAAAAATATGAATAAAGCTTTCGTATGTATAAAAAATAAGGAGAAATGGTATGATTGGTAATAAAACAACTATCCGCCAGTTCAATTCAAAAACCTGATATAAGCAAATGTGACTTACTTACTTACTTTAATCAGAGAGATCTTGAATCTGAATTCAATGATACGAAGTGGAAAGGGGTAGAGGTGGATTAAGGTGAGGACATGGGGCCCGTCCCTTTTTTGGAAAAAAAATGGTTGATTATTTAGAGAATCACTGAAACGGGCCCCCTCTTTATGCATGACAGTTAGTGCCTCCTTGTGACATTTTTTGGATCCGCAACTGGTGAGGACTTCATAAAAAAATATTTAGTAAGTTTTTGTTTTGTGATAAATAAAGTATTTACATTCACATAGACAGAAATAGGATAAAATAAACTACCGAAAGCTTAAGTCCACATAAGAGGGTATGAATGGTGGTTAACAGAATAGAGAATAACGGGCAAACAATAAAGATTAAAGAATAATGAAATGCTAAAATATGAGGAAAGAGAGTAATGATCAAAAAGTGTAAGTTTGTAGAAATATAGCTAAAAACAAAAAATAAAGAACACAGAAAAAGAAGAACCACCACCCCCCTCCCAAGATCCTGACTTCAACTTTAACGCTGCCGGGATATTTTGAGACAAAGTGCACGTATTAGTAGTCAGCCGAAACCACTACTGAAGCGTTTTGCATCCATACGTTTTTTTTTCTCGGGATACTGACTGCATAGTAAATTATCAATGTACTAGTTAATGTTCTCGAGAGATGACCCTATTACAGAGACATATATACACATATGTGTATATATGTCTCTGCCCGATTACGTGTCAGTAACCTCCTCGACACGGTTCATTTTACGGCGGCTCATTTTTGTCTTAAGAATAAACATAATTGATAAGTTTCTTTCCCCTGCATTCCTCGATCGCACTTGTAAATAGCACATTGGTCTCAAGACATTGGTACACTCTACGTTACAACACTTGCCGTCAGTACTCAAAATTGGAAAAATATTAAATAAGAAGGTATAGAAAATTAATGCACACACACTACTATCAACCACAGACATGATGTTTTTCTCAATTGCCTAAATCGTTATTCCGCAATACAACGAGGGTGATGAAAACACGGGCACCGGCATGCTGTGAATTTGAAAGTTTCCCAAATGAGTAACTATCCCTTACTTTTCTAGTGTAAAGTTTTATTAATACACATTTGATTTGAAATGGGATTTCAGAGAGATATATAAACACATATATCATAGGCTGATTCAGGGGGGAGGTTGGGGGCCCGGGCCCCCCTTTCTTTGGAAAAATTTGGTTGATTATTTAGGGAATCACTAAAGCATGACTGGAGCCGGCCCTCCCTTATGAAAAGTTCTGGATCCGCTAAATGAGAAACTCAAGAAATTGTTTTCAATTAAGATAAATACATGCAGTTTATAATGGTTTTCAGTTGTTTTTTAAAGGAGAGGCGGATTTAGTGGGTGGGTGGGGGACACGGGGCCCCCTTTTCTTGAAAACATTTGGTTGATTATATAGGGAATCACTGAAGCATGATAGGAGCCGGCCCCCTCTTAGGCAATCACTTATGAAAATTTCTGGATCCGCCACTGTAAAATTGTCTTCAGTTGTATTATATTAAAAATTTTATACCTGTATTCTATAGTACAAATCAAAGGAAAATAATGTAAATTATCTGGTAGTAGCAAAATACAATATAAATATTGAGCAAAATTTCGACAAACTTTACCATACTCTATTCAAAAATAAACATTATACATCAAGATAACAAAATAAAATTTAAAATCAGGGCGGATGGACCCAGGGCAAACAGATATTAACTTATTCAGGCTAACAAGTAATTAAGGTTGAATGTGAATCAGGGCGAATGGACCTAGATCCAAACTCCAGTAGGGTAACTCCTATAGTTCAAAAGTTCATGTTTAAAAATTTTGTCAGGTCACCAGTACCTCACTAATAAAAATGAAACAACATGTTACAGACAATTTCAGCATAATTTTGGTTTTGGTTATGAATATCTTTCTTCTATATTTTTGGATAAATACTCATTATCCGGCAAATTCCAAGTTGAATCTCTTCAGTAGGCCTATCCTCACCAGAGACCAAATGATGCACAAGTTAGGTATAGGTAACAATATAAATGCAACAATGAGCAAAAGCTGTAACCATCTAGCTAGCTATAAAAGGCTTTGAATAATATAAAATAAATCAAACAAGGAATTTAATGGTTTTGGGCAACTGTTTTGAATTTAAAAAAAAAGCTTTAACAATGTTAATTTTTGTGTGCATTAATTTTTGCTAATTTTGAATAATGGACAAAAATGTGAGATTGATTATTGTGATTTAAGAAAAATCTGCATACATAAAATTGAAAATGGAAATAGGGAATATGTCAAAGAGACAACAACCCAACCAAAGAGCGGGTCTTCAACGCGGCGAGAAAGTCACGCACCCGGAGGTAGTTTTCAGCTCATAAATATGTATTAGATATAAGAATGCAATACAGCTCTCAGTCGCATTAATAAAAACCTCACAATAAGTTCTGAAAATCAGAATAAAAATATTGTAAGATTCTCAAAGTGTACACATGGAGTTATGAAACTTAAATTAATCATGCTAATTAAACATGTTAAAGATTGGCATACAACTTGGAGTAGCCTTATGGCATTGTATAGTGTAATGAATTCAGGGGATAATGGCACTACGTCTTTGATTTTAAAGTCCTCAGAATCAATCTTTAATATTAATATGCATACTCTTGTACAAAGGAATATAAGTATGCAATAGACATATGGTCTTCAAAAATAAGAGGTATCCATGCTATACATTTATGACAAGATCTTAATCAAGTATTAATTTTGGTTTGTTTAAATATTTGGAGGTTAGTATGACGTCCTTTCCAATGATGATGTTTTCGTTTAAAGTTGGAAAAAATTGTTTGTACCAACAAAAATAAATACACGAAGTTCATCCAGAATTATGTGTTTATCATTTTTTTTATGTTTAGGTTGCCAGCAAGATGAAAAGAACAATGCAGTTCAAAAGTCAAAATGTGGATAAGCTGAGATACAAGGTCCTACTTTTGTAGATTTTCATATTTTGCATGAATGAATTTGAAGTTTATATCATGGATGGCAGAGAAAGAAAAGAAACACTTCAATTTTCCTGCTTCTGAAGAATAAATGTAAAACATCTTGTTCGGTAAGTTTTATGCTCTGTTTTGATAGTGTTTGTGCATTCATCTGTCTTTCTCTAAATTGTATTCACTTAAAGTTTTTGGTTACAGTTCACCATGAACTTCAGTTAGTAACTTGTGGTTTTACATGTATATACTCAAAATTTAGTACTTTAAAATGTTCAGAAAGCTCGACATAGGGATAGTGATCCGGCGGTGGCATTAGCTAACTTCCTAAAAGCTTTATATTTTAGAAGGTGGAGGACCTGGATGCTTCATACTTTGTATATAGATGCCTCATGATACGAATTCTGTCTGTCACATGTCCATTGTCCTTGACCTCATTTTCATGGTTCAGTGACTACTTGAAAAAAAGTTCAGATTTTTTGTAATGTTAATTTCTCTCTCATTATGAGTAATAGGATAACTATATTTGGTATGTGCGTACCTTGCAAGGTCCTCATGCTCGTCAGAGAGTTTTCACTTGACCTAGACCTCATTTCATGGATCAGTAAACAAGAACAGTCTTAGATGCATGATTTTTTTATTAGTTGTTAGTGGTTTTGAACTAGCTGTCAGTAACTGCGAGTACTCTCAGATCTGTACTTAGTGTCTTTTTGTTGTTTGGATGTACAAGTTCCCGGCCACGTCCACTTGTATTTGTAGTATTTTTATCTATCTGATGAGTTAAGCCTCTTTCAACTGATTTTTATACGACCACAACAATTTTTTTTGGGTTCGTATAATGCTATGATGTTGTCGTCATCGTCGTCGTCGTCCGAAGACACATTTGGTTTCCGGACAATAACTTTAGTTTAAGAGAATGGATCTCTATGAAATTTTACAAGAAGATTCAATACCACAAAAGGAAAGTTGTGATTAGTTTTGGGGGTTATGGTACCAACAGTTTAGGAATTAGGGGCCAAAAAGAAGCATTTTTGTAGTTTCCGGACATTAACTGGTGTGTAAGTGTATGGATCTCACTGAAATTGTACCATAAGGTTCCATATCACAAAGGGAAGGCTGGGATTGAGTTTGGGGGTAATTGCCCCAAACATGCAGGAATTAGGGGCAAAAAGGGGCCAAAAACAAGCATTTTTCTAATTTCTAGACAATAACTTGTGTTTAAGTGTATGGATCTCTCTAAAATTGTACTACAAGGTTCCATACCTCAAAGGAAAGGCTTGGATTGAGTTTGGGGGTAATTACTCCAAGGGGGGGGGGATTTATTTTCCCAATATTTTTGAAATTTCAAATTTTTTGAAAAGTTTCAAGAAGAAATCTTCAATTGAAAGTATTGCGCAATAGATTTTTAAGATCTTTGACCACATTTATTTTGTGTCAGAAACCTATATTATGTCAAAAATTTGATCACAATCCAAATTCAGACAGTATCAAGCTTGAATATTGTGTCCAAATTGCCCCAACTGTTCAGGGATCGACCTCTGCGGTCGTATCAGGCTGCGCTCAGCAAAGCATTTTATTATAGTTCGTTCTTATGTTGTACTGTTACACCACTGTCGCAGGTTAGGAGGAGGGTTGGGATCCTGCTAACATGTTTAACACCGCCACATTCTGTATGTATGTGCCTGTCCCAAGTCAGGAGCCTGTAATTCAGTGGTTGTCGTTTGTTTATAAATGTGTTACATATTTGTTTTTCGTTCATTTTTTGTACATAAATTAGGCCGTTAGTTTCTCGTTTGAATTGTTTTACATTGTCATTTCTGGGCCTTTTATAGCTGACTGTGCGGTATGTGCTTTGCTCATTGTTGAAGGCCGTATAGTGACCTATAGTTGTTAATTTCTGTGTCATTTGGTCTCTTGTGGAGAGTTGTCTCATTGGCAATCATACCACATCTTCTTTTTTATATTTAAGGTTAAGTTTTGGTGGTCAAGTCCATATCTCAGATACTATAAGCAATAGGTCTAGTATATTCGGTGTATGGAAGGACTGTAAGATGTACATGACTAACTGGCAGGTGTCATCTGACCTTGACCTCATTTTCATGGTTCAGTGGTTATAGTTAAGTTTTTGTGTTTTGGTCTGTTTTTCTTATACTGTATGCAATAGGTCTACTATATTTGGTGTATGGAATGATTGTAAGGTGTACATGTCTAGCTGGCAGGTGTCATCTGACCTTGACCTCATTTTAATGGTTCAGTAGTTAAAGTTATTTTTTTGAGTTTTGGTCTTTTTTTCTATTACTAAATGCAATAGGTCAACTATATTTGGTGTATGGAAACATTTTATGATGTACATGTCAGTCTCGCAGGTTTTATTTGACATTTTCACGGTTCATTGCTCAGTGTTAAGGTTTTGTGTTTTGGTCTGTTTTTCTTAATCTATAAGCAATAGGTCAACTATATGTGTTGTATGGAAGGATTGTAAGCTGTACATGTCTGCCTGGCATGGTTCATCAGATTTTCACCTCATTTCCATGGTTCATTGGTCAATGTTTAGTTTTCTTGTTTAAGTCTGCTTCTTAGAAACTATAAGCAATAGGTCAACTGTATTTAGTATATTGAATGATTGTAAGGTGTACATGTATTTCTTGTCGGGTTTATATGACCTTGAATTCATTTTCTTGGATCATGTTGAGTTTATGTGATAGTTGTAGTAAAGCTTTATATTTAGGACTATCAACATGATATCAATGATTAGTAAAGAAGGCGCAACATTTCAGCATGTGCACTCTTGTTTATACATTATACACCACATTTACTTTTTTTACCCTGATTTTATGAATCACTGAACATAGAAATGTCATAATGTGAAATTATAGTACATTCTTAGGTTAAAGTTTTAGGTTAAGGTACATAGCTTACCATGAAGTTGAATTTCATACACATCTTCATTATGTGGTGAACTTTTAAATTCAGTGCCAAACTAAGATTTTGAGCCTGATTACATGATTGACTAGACATTGACACATGCTAGTGTTTGCCAGGCATGGTGTCCTGTACTAGGAATTTGTCCTGTACTAAGAACTTTAATAGTACTCGCTGAGTATGGAGTTTTTGTGAAAGTTTAATATTAGTGAGATTTTTGCATGACATCCTGTCAACTGCTTGTTGATCATGTTTATACACGTCTTAAAATTAATATCTGACACATTGGTGTTTTGTGAACTTGGAAATAAGTTATTTGATAGAATTATTATGTTTTGAGATTATCAAAATAAAAAATATCCCATTTTTACTATTAATAATTAAGTGTTAACAAAAAGAAGATTTAGGATATATGTATAACCATATATAAAAATGAGACAGCAACCGAACAACACAAAAATAAGAAAAAAAACAATGTAATTTTTTGTATCAATGTTATAATTTCCGACATGTCAAAAGAGTTCAAGGTATTTTCTCATTGAAATAAAACACAAGTGGAACTCTTTCAGAACTTCAGAAGCTTAAAGAAGTGCTGTTTCTATTGTTGGCGTTTTGTATAATATATTGCAAATTCTTGTGAAAAATGGAATGTTATTGTAATTGCCTTAAGTTTTAACATTGATCTATATATATATATATATATATAACTGGGGAAAATACCCAAATGTTATAAAGAAGAATACATAAATTGATTGTTATATAATATTAGAATAGGAAGATGTGGTATATTGCTAATTTGACAACTCTCCATCAGAGACCAAAGGATGTAGGAGGTTAGCAACTGATGACACTGGACAACCTTCAACAATCAGTAAAATCCATACCGCATAGCTATTTTTATTGAAAATCATATGTTATTGCTACATGTATGCAAACAATTTTTTATAATGCATAACTTCGGATTTTATTGGTTCTTTTTCAGAAGGATTGAAATTCATCACTTAGAATAAAAGGAGAAAACACAGAAACAAGACCATAATAAATTCAAAGACAAATGTCAGATCAGTTATTATTTTCATCACTCAGTCAATGAATCGAAGTTCTATTAAATATCTAAAGATATTAAAACCACAATTATGACAATGTTATGTGCTGAATGGCCAAAAAAGTGGACTATACATTAGAACACACAATGCTGGATGATAAGAAACTATTAATTTTTTGGATGGAGGGATATCCTGAAAAAAATTAGATTTATATAAAAAGCTACTAGTATGTTAAGCCTAATAATAGAGTTTTCGTTGATTCCAAATGGGAAAAAATTGTGTTTCAAAAAAGTATTCTAGAATTCATAAATAAACATATATTGATACTTACATTATCTGCTTTGTTGTTTAAAAGTTTAGTTTTGAACAATTATAGAACAATATGATTGCATTAACATTTCCAAGGAAAAAAAGATATTCAACTAAAAAGATTCATCTTAAAACAATTTACTACCAAACAGAATTCATTGTAACATACACATTACTGTATATTTATAATTTGAATCCCATAGGATTAATTGGATTTTATTTTGTCCCATGGGATATTAAAAATCCCATGGGATAATTTTAGTCCCATGGGATTTTTTTTGTCCCATGGGACAACAAATATCCCATGGGACTACAATTATCCCATGGGACCCAAAAAAATCCTATGGGATTTAACCAAAATCCCATGGGATAATGGTCAATCCCATGGGATTTGCCTTATCCCATGGCATATTGAAAATCCCATGTTTTTCTAAATCAAATAAAAAAATATATATAACAATGACAGCAGAAAAGCAATGAATTTATTGAATCCCATGTAATTCCGCACATTTTGGTTATATACACGACACTGTAGCTCTAAGGAGAGGCGGCGGCGGATTTGCAAATGAGTGTTTTGCAAATTAAAAGTGTCCAGTGTTCTAGGACTAAAATTTAAGTATTTTTGATGGGATGTTGAGGTTTCCAGAACATATGCATCTGATACTTTGCATTTATCATAATTGTACAGTTTTAATGATTCGAACTATAAAAACTCGATAAAACAGATAATTTTAAATGTTAAATATACTCAAAACTTGTTAACTGTTTACGGAAGAAAAAGTTATTTCCACTTTAAACAAAAACGTATAACTTCTTCAGCTTTTGTGTAATCACCAGCAAAAAAATTAACCAAAGAGAAATGTTATACCTTTTTTACAAAGACTATTATACATCAATCAATCAAATCTAGAAATAATTGAAGGAAATATCTGAAAATAGTTTTGAATGTGTAAAGGTTTTGATTTACTTTGAATTTTTATATTATATTTTACCAGGCTTCAACTTATGAAGAACTTCCATTTCAAATCTACCATGCAAACATATCTTACAATTTCTATGGACATCTATGATAATTGTCTAATGTTGTTTCTGTTTTTTTTTAACTTGTATAGAGATATTTAGGGATTGTGACTTCTAATAAACATCACAGATCTTCATGTCTATATGAAAATAAGAAGATGGTATAATTGCTAATAAGACAACTCTCCAAACAGACACCAATTGGAAGTTAACAACTATATGTCCCCTTACGGCCTTCAACAATTAGCAAAACCCATACCGCGTAATAATCTACTGTATACTTTATATTATATACATGTATTAACTGACTGGACCTAACCGAGACATTTAAGTTTTCATATGTAAAACGCGAGGCTCGCCGAGCATTTTAAATATTTAAAATTTAACTACCGAGAGTAGATAAATATCGTATTGCACAAGATTTGGTGTAGGAATCTGTTTCTCTAATAACTTTTTAAACGATATGCAGACAAACTGAATCCTTCTTTTCGAATGATTTGAATCAAGATGTGTTCTTTCTATGTGACGTCATCAGGCATGATCAGCATTGTCCATGACGTCACAATAAGAAATTCAGAGGAAAGCAATCAAATTTTGGCCAATAAAGAAATGAGATCAAACGAACCACACGTCGATAAGATGAAAATAATCAACAGGTGAGGAAAAGGATAAATCGTGTAAAAATTAGAGAAATGGTTAACTAGAACACATGTAGCTACCCACCCGGCACTCAACGTCATTTCAACGTTGATAAATGGTTGATGTTTGGTCATGACGTTGTTTCAACGTTGTTTCAACGTTGAAATAACAACGTTGAGTTTAGGTTGAAGAAAGTATGTTGTTTCAACGTTGAATTTCGGTTGTTTCTACAACGTTGAATTATGGTTGCAGAAAGTATGTTGTTTCAACGTTGGATTTTGGTTGTTTCTATAACGTTGAATTATGGTTGCAGAAAGTATGTTGTTTCAACGTTGGATTTGGTTGAATCTTCAACGTTGAATTTAGGTAACAGAAAGTATGTTATTTCAACGTTTAATATAGGTTGATTCTTCAACGTTGAATTTAGGTTACAGAAAGTACACTGTTTGCTGAATTTTGGTTGAATCTTTAATGTTGAAGGTATATATATATATGTTGAAAAATGCTGTTTAAAAGTTGATTCTTTTATGTTCAAATCAAGGCACTGGCTGTGGTTACACACAGAAACTAAAAAACAATAAGAAATAGCTAAATTGTTATAAGCGCTGGTGAAGTGGACCCCCTTTTTTATTTTTGTGTTTCTTTTATTTAATTGACAATATTTTTTTTCATATTTCAACCTATTTTTACTCAATTTAGCTTATAGTTAATAATTATAAGTGCATGTTCAACAGTTTTTATATTAAATGCAATTCTACTTTATACATTTTCCCTCTTATTCAATAGGATACGACTCCCGATACGACTTAAAAAGTCTCAATATATTTTTTTTGGTTAATTACAAACAATTAATTTACAGTGGCAGATCCAGATTTTTTTAAAAGGGCACTGACTATAACCTATAATATATAGGGGTCCGCTCTAGTCATGCTTCAGTGATTCCATTTATAATTTACCCCCCCCCCCCCCCCCCACACACACACACACACCTTTGATCCGCCTATGAATACTAAGCGGTGATAAAACTGAATAGCAGAAATGGTGACTTTTTCAAGTTCAGGTTGTATATAAATGCCAAACGAATGACCAACTTTAACTAATTAAGTCCACAATATAATTATATCGTCATATTGACAAAAATGATAGTCGGAAATTATCAAATAGAACGAAAGCACGCGTGCGCGGCTTTTGGCGGCATTTCTCTGCATACGCGCGTTGGTCAAGTCACTCCTAAATCCAAAACAGCACATCACCCAGAAGAAGATTGTATTAGAAGTTTTGTAAGTATATATTAACTTGTCTACAAATATATGGATACTTTAAATTTTGTTTTATCATACTTAAAAATTATATATTATTCTTTCAACATCAGTTAGATAAACTGTTTAGTCGCGTCAGGAAATATATATTATTGCATGGTGGACATTTTGAGGTGAATCAACTGAACATTCAAAGAAATTATTAATTAGCCAACACAATTTGTCAGTTTAAATAAACGTAATTAAATCAATTCATATTTATTCAGATAAGATTGCTTCTGGGTATGGAAATTATGTTTTAATTTAAAAAAACGAGGTGAATTTTGACACGGAACAAAAAACCGGAAGTATGTTCGCATTTGTAAGGATTTTAGGTAAATTTATAAACAAAAATTTGACACGCTAAATATGATCAAATATAAAACGCTCGTATTTACGCTGTCTTTGAACTAATTAAGTCATTGAGTGTAGTAGTCGGTCGAGGACCAGCTTAATATATTCTAACCAGATGATGTAAAAAAATGAAAAAGTAAGATGAAGGACCTCGTTTTGAATCCTAAACTTTTTTTCAGAAATTAATGAATATAACTGTATAACATAAATCACCTGGAACTTGTACAGCTGTCATGACTACATGTAGTCATTATTGAAGAGTGACCATGACTTCTCTAGTTGAAAAATTAACATATATTCTTGCATTTGTAAACAAATGTAATTTATGTAGTAAATCACATTGTAGTCTGTTTTGTCCCTTTTATTACAGTGCGGCCGAGATAAAGCCATTAACAAAAATTCAGTGTTGAAGATTGAATGCACCACCCGGGGGGCCTACTGACCATCTTTTTGGGTATAACTGTGCCGATAGCACTTGCCAAATGAGACCCTGTTCTAACCAGAAAATATTGAAAAACATACCCTGTTCTAGACACACTCAGAACATTTATACCCTGTTTAAGATATTTAGACTGTTATTTTACATAAGCGATCCTGTTCTAGACTGTATGTTTAAAAAGTGTCCCTGTTCTAACAACAGGACATGAAAAAAGGACCCTGTTCTAAAAGCATGGCATGAAAGAAAAAGGGACCCTGTTTTGCGGCACACCCATACCACGTAAAATATATATAAAGATATATAATACAGAGTTTTATTTCTACTGTACTCAATATCCTGTACATATAAAAATAAGAAGTGGTATATATCGATGCCAATGAGACAACGAATCCATCCATCATGTCCAAGACTCAATGCAGTGAAATAATGTACATTGTAAGTGTATACACCATGTTATATGGAAACCTGGGTTGATTTTCCTTTTTGATTCTTACAAAATAGCAGTAGTGGTAATCTTAGTATTTTATTTTTAGTAGCGAGTGATGCTTTTGTATATCTTGGCAACTTCAAATAAAATTGAGTGAACAAATACTGTTTTAAAATTCATGTAAATAATATAAATTGAACAAAAGAAGATGGGGTATGAGTGCCAATTAGACTCTTAATCGAAGATTTATTGTACATGTATTTAATTCATGTTAATTGTATATATTTAGTCAGATTCATCATTATTGTATCCATGCACTTGTAATTGACAGAAGTAGTGAATACACTATTTACTTTTGTCTGTCTCATGATGATGGGTGGCAAGGTCCTCACAAGGTTGGTGTCTGTCTCGGATGGTCATTCTTAACCTTTTTAAGAAGGTAAAAATGTACTAATGGGTGTGGTTTCATTATTTTGGTATTTTGCTTTTAACAACAAGTGACACTTTTTCAAATCCTGGCAGTTTGAAATAATAAGTAACTACAAATAGGGGCTGGTGCACACTTAGTTACAGATGTCACCATCATGTGTACCTGTATATGCTTTGAAGTTATGCATTGTATACAAAATGTCTCCAGGAGCTACATGTAGCATGGTCAGATAGATGTCAAGAAAAGATATTTTGGTCTCCTAAGAGGGATATATAATCGACAGTTTATAAATTTATGTAAATTTTTACCCAAAGGTTTGAATTTTATTTAAATTTTTTTACCAACTATATAGCTAACTGACATTGAAGTTAGCAATAAATGATTAAAAAATGTATAACTATTTTCACTGTTTCATTACAGGTTTTATAGTCTGTTGGTTATTTGATTATAAGTAGTCTGGATATACCATTATAAAATAGGATGGCAGAAGGAAATGGAAGAGATCTACCTGTGAGTTTATAAAATTACTTTTTTTAAGCATTAAATTATAAAACCGAAAAACATGGCTTCACTAAGCGTTGGATGTTGATATCTTATCAATAATAAAAGTCTGTAAATTAAATACATGTATTAAATTAAATCAATTATAAAAATATAGCACTCGCAGAGAGAAATTCATCTGTGATGGTTTCTCAATTTCAGAGATGAATCCATTTTGCAGAGGAGCCTACAGGGAGGAGATAACTGCTATTTGGCATGTTGCATGAGAATGCATGTCACATGTTTTTGTCACAATCATGTTTATTAAGGATTTTGAAATATTTGACCCTATAGAATAAACAAACTAGGCTATATATATATGGAACTTTAATATAATGTTCTTTAGAGTATCTATTTTATAAATTGTACAAGTTTTGATCAATTGACAAACATGACCGCCATAGCTATAAATAGAACATGGGGGTTATTTTAAGGAAATTTTGCAGTTTTTGATCACTATCTTGAATATTATTATAGATAAAGAGAAACTGTAAACAGTAAAACTGTTAAGCAAAATAAGATCTACTAATAAGTCAATAATACCAAAATTGTCAATTGACCTTTTAAGGATTTATTGCCCTTAAAACTTAAAGATATTTTACTTAATTTCTTTTACTTGTTAGCTTACTTTAAAAAATCTTCTCCTTTGAAACTGCTGAATAAATTTCAGCCAAACGAGTTTCAGAGTATTTAGTATAAATTTTATATTTATTTCCTTGTACGTCAAGAAACATAGCCTGTATTGGCTAAAATAGAACATAGTGGTAAAATGCATTGTTTTGCTTTTGAAGAAGATATGACCAGATTCAAGAATATATTTATATAAATTAAAAAGCCAAAATAATCATTGATGAAAGATTTAAACAAATAATTTAAGGTGAGCGATTCAGGCTCTTGAGAGCCTCTTGTTTATAGTTACTTGTACAATTCTTTCCAGAATTTTATGAAACTTATGTCATAGGTTTATATCAACAATTCACATGACTCTGACAACTTCAAAATTTGGTACCAATCACTTTTTTTAATAGAAAATTTTCAAGAATTTTATAAAACAAATTCTATATAAAATAATATCAGCAATATCTCTAACAATTCTAAAATGGTTGCCATTTGACTTTTTAAAAAAGAGTGATGCCATCTGTATTTGTAACATTTGATAAATGAATTATTTGCAACGTGGGGAACATGGAAACTATGTTCTCTTATATATTTTACTTCAGAATCACTGTTTTCTATTCTTATGCATGTAAACCTAAATGCATGCATGCAGCAGAGCCTCATGGGCCATTTTTTATATCAAGTTTTTTGTTTGATTGCTGTATTTTTTGGAAACTTTTATGATTGAAGCCAGAGTATAGAAAACCAAGAAAATCTCTGAGGAAACTATATAAAAAATAATATGTTATAAAGTCATCCTTTAATAACAACAATTGTCCACATATTAGTCAAAATTAAAATGGTTACCCAAGTCTTTAAAATGTACCCAAAAGCCCCCCTTCATTTTATTGTAAATTTTAAATGCTGCTGGAAAATTATCATTGTGTGGATCTATAAGAGACAAAATAAATGTGAGCATATCTTCAAAATGGTTTTATCAAGAATAATCTTAGAATTGTCAGTTATATATACTAATATCAATCTGAAACTTGATAAAAAAGAATATTAATTTTAAAATTTCTGCCCAGCCTACATGTATACCCTATTTTGTTTTGCCTAATCTATGAAACATCAGGGGCGGATGCAGGAATTTTCAAAAGGGTGGGTGCAAAATATATGTCCCGATACAAATGCATTGATCGGCCAAAATAAAGGGGGGGTGCGAACCCCCGGAACCCCCCCCCCCCCCCCTTCCTCTGGATCCGCCACTGAACATTATGTCACAAAGAAACAATTATTAAAATTAAATAGATAATTTTCAGACTTATTTAAGGCCAGACTTTTTTTATTATTTGTTAAGAGAGAAAATTTTGGGCGAAATAGAAATAAAAGTCAAAAGTTGTGCTCAGTTGGTTCCAAAAATGAAAATACAATTAATTATGATTAGAAAAAAAAACCTGCAAAATAACTAACGGTTCTCATTCAAGATTATTTTTTTCTGGTTCTTAACATAGGGTAGGCAGGTAGGAGGGAAAGTAAATATAAAAGTTGACAAAGTCTATTTTATTTTGGTTTTCCAAAACTTAGGGTAGGCTTATGTCGTTGAAAAACAATAAAAAGTCTAGCCTAATGGATTATCATATTTATATTAAAGGGCAAACGAAATGCATGATCAACTTTCAGGAATTTTAACACAACATATAACATGTATAAACATATGCATGTAACAAAATTCAAACCTTTTACAGCGCTCATATCTTAGAAGATGGAGAATGTATAACACTGAGGTAGAAAACTTGGCTTGCCTAAGTGATGATGAGGAAAGTGTGTCGAGCCATGTATCAGCTGTACAAGAAGGTTCAGAAAGAATGCATGAATTGTCTGAAAGTCAGAGCAGTAACATTAATATTAATCATGAATATGGCAACAATGAAAATGAAGCGAGTAGTGATAATGTCGAAAGCAGTAATGATGAAGAAATAAGTAGTGAAGAAGAACAGAGTAGTGAAAATGATAGTTCTGGAAGTAGCCGAGTATCAAGTGAAGATGAACAATCTGATTCTGATAATAATGATCTTTGTAAAGATTTAGCTGAATGGGCCACTGAGAACAAAACATCAAGAGATGGCTTAAATTCTTTGTTATTTATCTTTAGAAAATATGGACACCGCGTTCCAAAGGATTCTAGAACACTGTTAAAAACTCCTCGACATATCGATATAAATAAAAAATGTGGAGGTGACTATATATATTTAGGAATTGAAAGTGGTATTTTAAAAATTTTGACTCAAAACGCAAGACATTTTACAAGAAATAATGAGCTGTTGTTAGATTTTAACATTGATGGTGTCCCACTTTTTAAATCATCAAACACACAGTTTTGGCCTATATTATGCAGTTTGTCAAAATATGAACCTTTTATAGTGGCTTTATACTGTGGAAATTCCAAGCCAAATTCTGTGCAGGCTTATTTGTCAGATTTTTTAGGAGAGTTGGAAAATTTAAAAACGCATGGAATAACTTTTAATGAAATTTTATACACCGTCAAATTAAATGCTTTTATATGTGATGCTCCAGCCAGGTCCTTCATAAAATGTACTGTAGGTCACAATGGTTACTACAGCTGTGAAAGATGTACCATTAGGGGTGAGTGGAATGGCCGTGTTGTTTTTAATTCATCTGATAACAGTCCTCCATTGCGAACTGAGGAGGAATTTAGAGCATGCCTATACAGCAACCATCAAACATCACGCTCACCATTAATAGATGCAGGACTGTTTTGCATAAATACCTTCCCACTTGACTACATGCATTTAGTTTGTCTAGGTGTAGTGAAGAGGATTCTTATGTTCCTGAAGCAAGGTCCAAGGGAGTGCAAGTTGTCACAACAACAACTTAAATTGATATCAGACAAACTAAAAAACCTCCGTGGGAAAATGCCAAGGGAGTTTGCTAGACAGCCACGTTCTCTTGAATTGGACAAATGGAAAGTAACAGAATTCAGACAGTTTGTCTTGTACAGTGGGCCCTTAGTGCTGAAGTCTGTTCTTTCTAGGGCTATGTACAACCATTTTTTAACATTGACCGTGGCCTTAAGCATTCTTTTAGACTCAATTAAAGAAACCAGAAATGCCTACTTGGATTATGCCCAAGAACTTATGACATATTTTGTGAAGAATGCCACAACTCTATATGGAAATACATTTGTTTCCTATAATGTTCATGCATTGGTCCATGTTACTGATGACGTAAAAAACTATGATACATCACTCAACGATTTGAGTGCATTTCAGTTTGAAAATTATTTACACCAGATTAAAAAGAAGGTTAAAAATGGACAAAACCCTATTGTGCAAGTAGTCAAGCGATTGACAGAGGCAGAAAAGTCTAATATTCGTCGTATTCATAGTAAGACCTTTATGTATGTATCCATGAAAAAAAAGGATGGTTGTTTTCTTCTCTGGAATCAGAATTTCGCCTTTGTCAGAGAACGACGCCCAGGAAAAAAATATGTTTGTGATATATTAAAGCCACAATATACTGAACAATTTTTCAAGGAGCCATGTGATTCCAAATTGATTAACATTGCTGTTGCTAAAAACATAGAAAGATATGCTTCAAGGCAAATGGTGGAAGAAGCTGACATTGAAAGAAAAGTTGTTTGCTTGCCATATGAAGGAGGGTACCTGTTGATGCCTATGTTGCATGGTATTGAGAGACATTAGGTAAAGATTCAATAACATATACACATTCATATTTTAAGCTAATGTGTAATGGTGTAAATAGATTTACAAGTTAATACTACAAAATGCATGTTAGAGGTTTATTGAATGTAAAACATAGAATGTTTTAATACTAGAATGGGCCTAAATTCCTTTTGTGAAATATTAAACATTTTTTAATGCATTTAAGGTACATTAGAGAGTTGGAAAAACACCCTCTTTAAAAGAACAAAATATAATAAAATTCATGTTATAAAATGTGATAATTTTAATTTTGTGCATCCTCAAGCATGATAAATTAGTGCATGAAGCATCATGGTACATTTTCACGCATGTTGTAGCATTAGGTTACAATATTATTGTTAATTCATATATTACAACTTTTTCATAGGAAAATAGTGAAGCAACATGGGCGTTGGCTGTTTGGAAGGAGCAGGGTGAAGAGGAGGAGGGAACTTTACCACTCTCTTGGATTGGAGAGAAACACATCATGTGGCCACCTGGCACCAATGTAAAAAGGTTAATGAAAGAGATGAAAAAACCAAGTGACAACTGGATGAAGTTTGAGTTGGTAAAAATCAAGTTTAAATCTAGTAAGTATAAATTTATTTTATTTATATCATGCATATATATATACCAAATTTGCAAATAAACACAATTCTGAAAGCTCTTGTCCTTTTTTAATCTGTTTAAAATTTTACAATGCTGATTAAGGTGTTGATTGAGTGGCTTCTGTAGACCTTAAACTTTCAAAAACTGTTATACATGTACTTTTATTTTAGTAGTCAATTATAAATCTGAAAGTACCAACACTACATTTTAATCAGAATGTTTGAAAGGACCATTAAAAAAAGAATTTCCTTTTTTCTGTTCGTCTACTTCAATTTAAACCATATTAGAATAAAAAATGTAAACAGGGAATATGTCAAAAAGACAACAACTCTACCAAAATAAAACAACCCAAGACCACCAATTTGAAAACCTGTACCCAGAGTTGGGCTTGAGCAGGCCTGGAAACACTAATGTATACCAGACCATGAGGATTGATCCACTCGAAGCAAAATAGAAAAAAATACACAACTAACAAACTATTTATATATGCCAAAAAAATTGTTTTAAAAGATGGGTGCACTTTTTACTAGTTATTGTAATTATTTTGATCTAAACATTTGGTTATTTCTGGAAAATTTTATGTATTAAAAAATGTTGAACTTTATATTTTGATATATTTACAGACAAAAGAAAAGAATGTGAAGATTATGACTTTACCACTACAGCTGAATTATCTCCTGATGAAGCTGATAGTGATCATGGGAAAAAAAGGATACTTAAGAAAAAAGTGTTCCAAGACTTTATTACAGGTATAAATTTCTACCAATAGATGTCGCCATAAATCAAATAATATCTTTTGAACAATAAAAACAATTCCAGTATTTATATTGATACTTATTAACTAATAGAGAAAAAAATAATGTTTTTCTTCTGAGCAAAATTATGTGTCTCATTCTAAGAAGTCCATCAATTATTTATTCATTGATAAGATATTATTTCAACTTATGATGTTATAAATTAGTTTTAATTTCCAGTTGTCTGCCATTTGCTGAGAATGTGTTTGTCAGTCCAATTTATTTTGTGTACTTTAAGTATCAGACATATTAAAAGTGCTGGAGCTGTAAATCAATATATGGATGCTGCTATATATATAACAATAAGGATCAATATGATCATTCTTTCTCAAAGAGGATATAAATGCAATACTGGATCAATTTTTGAACCAGATTAAAGGCTATTTCCTGTATTGCAGATCACACAAAAAATGTTTTGCTGACCTTTGGACTCCATTTATTTCAGCCGATGTCCCTAAACATTTTGCCAGGTTTTTTTTTTTACCTATAAATAATTTTACCATATTTTCTATATATTTCAGAAATTGGTAATGAAGAAGGCACAAAAGCTACTGATAAATCAGGTACAAAAAATACTCTCTCGCTATTCATTTGTTTTTACCTAATTTATTATTTTATGTCAACAAATAGCTGCTTAAAATCAATGTTATAAATAATATTCAGACAAGTTTTTTGCTCTATCTAACAAGTAGTTGTGAGAAAAGTTAATGTTGAACCCTGTTTTTTTCTGTTTAATTTAAAATGTACCACATTGTAAAACTGCTTTTATTGTAGTTGGAGCATCTAAAAATGGAAAAAATAAGGATAAGGGTGAAAGTCAAGCTACTGTTCCAAGAAACCAAGGTAAGGAAAACAAAATCAGCTTAAAATTTGTGCATGATTATATATTTGTTAAAGTTAAAGACTTTAAATGTTATAAGTACATATATACATATACATGTATGCTTGAGTAATGTTATAGTTTGAAGAAAAATGCTTTTTAAATTAAAATCTAGACTTTCATGACATGCAAACTTACGAGACTTGAGCCATTGAAAAATCAAGGTTATCTTAATCAGTTCAAGGGTTTCTGTTTTACTAATTTTAACTAGCAGTATAATTGTGGTTTTGTCATATCATTGTCTAAAGCATTTGATTTGAAGTTTGATGACTGTCTATCGTAGTTATGTGTGTAACTTTAGTGTATGGTTTCATTTCTTAAATTGTGTCATAGAGTTATACATTTGTAATTATGATACATGCATGTACAAGATCCTTTAATGTCAATTCAACAAAGAATAACACACCATACAAGATGTTATTTTAAGCATAATTTAAGTTATTCACTTAATTTCAGAAAAATCTTCATCAATGCCGAAGCCTCCCACAAAGTTAATTGAAAGAAACGCACAGTGCAAAGAATTGGGTGAGTTTGATAAATAGCTTTAATTAAAATATACATTGAACTAAATTTTTTTGTTAACTCCTGTGAAATATTGGTTGCCACCAGAGATAAAAAAGGTGTATTATTAAATGAATAGATTATTCAAAATGATGCCTAGAGGATTGTGTTTTCTTTTTTGTGGAAGTATGCTGTCTAATGAGTCCATTGCTTTCAAATTATCTTTATGAAAACTAGATCTGGGTATCAATAAATATGAAGTTGTTAAATTTTCAATCAAATTTACTTCTGTTTACCAAAAATAAATTGGTGGCCCTTTAGTAGAATAAGCCTGTTGAATAAACTATTTTAAGGGTACAGTGAAACCTGACTAAACCGAACCTCTTTGGGACTTGATATGTTGTTCGGTTTTGGCAGGTATTCGGTTTAATCAGGTTCATAATGCATAAAATGTGATATGATTGGTCTTCAGAACAAGTTTGTTTTAGACAGGTTTTCGGTTTAGTCAGGGTTCGGTTTAGTCAGGTTTCACTGTACATGTTTGTATCCATACGGGGCCACCTTTAAAAAACTACTGTTTGGTGTTGCCTTATATTATCACAGTCTGTGCCAAAAACTTTTTCATCTACTTGTACGAAATCTAAATATCAAAATTTGTCCCTATATGCCTATATTAAATTTTGGAAATTGGTACTAGTCCAAATCAATATTTACTAGTATGGTTCATAGGACTAGTGGCAACCTCGGAGCAGGAAATAATCTGAAAATGTTTTTTGTGAAGGCTGCTTTTTAGGAGAAAAAGGCATGTTTCGATGAATTGTAATAGAAAATGTTATTTATGACGTAAACTGTTCCTGTTGTCTTTTTTATGTGCTTTTGTTATATGATTGCTTTAAATGGAAAAAGAAATAATTGTTTGCCTTCTTTTTAACTCCATAGTTACAGAGAAGAAGAGTTCCAGTCAGACTTCTAACCACAGAGATTCTAGATCGCCATAAAAAAAATTGAGTTCCAGTCAGACTTCTAACCACAGAGAGTCTAGATCGCCATCAAAAAAATTGAAGTCTACAAATACATTGAAGTCCACAACAAGACCATCTACCAGGCAAGAATCACCACCATTTCGTCAGAAGTCAAGATCTCGATCACCACTTATCACACAGAGGTCCAGATCAAGATCAAGATCCCCACCATTATCTCAGAGGTCAAGATCTAGATCTCCACCAAACAATCAGACATGGAGATCTAGATCAAGAAGCTATTCACCGCCGACAGATATTTTTTCAAAACTAAAATCTATTTATTCCTATTCGTCCAAGTCCACAACAAGATCACCAACAACACAGAATCCATCACAAAGAAAACCGTCAAACACAACTCAAAAATCCACAAGACCTTCAATAGAGGAGATATTACAAGAATTGAAAAAAAGATCCTCACATAGTCTCCATACTCAGAAATCAAAATCTAGTGAAGATAGGTCACATTCAACAGGGAACAGTCAAGGGTCTAGATCTTCCTCACCTCTTGAGGATTATCTACTGCCAAGCTCACAATCTCAACCACAGAGAGTTTCTACCAACAACAACAGAGCAAGGTCTAGATCACCACTAGAGGATTGGCAGTCATTCAGCAGCAACATAAGCTCAAGGTCTCATGTCAGGGAAAATACTTCAACACCAGCTGCAAAAAATATACCATCTGGCAGAAAGACGAGTAACAATTCAGAGACATTTCCAATGTCTGATGAACGTAAGTGTAAATTTACATCTGCATTTCAAAATGATATCACACAAAATTTTGAATCAAACACTAGGAAATACCTTCAACATGCCTTACTATTTTGATATTTACCTGCACCACACAACTACTACTTCAATTGTTGGTTAACCCTAGATGTTTCAGTTTTATTTTGATATTTATTAAGGAAAGGTTTTGAAAATACTAATTTTTTTCTTATGAGAGCTTTCTGCATAGAAATTGTTTTTATGCCCCACCTACGATAGTAGAGGGGCATTATGTTTTCTAGTCTGTGCGTCCGTTTGTCTGTTCATCTGTCTGTCCTGTGTCAGGTTAAAGTTTTTGGTCAAGGTAGTTTTTGATGAAGTTGAAGTCCAATCAACTTGAAACTTTGTACACATGTTCCCTATGATATATTTTTAATTCAAATGCCAAATAAGGGTTTTGACCCCAATTTCACGGTCCACTGAACATAGAAAATGATAGTGCGAGTGGGGCATCCTTGTACTATGGACACATTCTTGTTTACATATAATACATGTCACATTTACACCCTTACTATATATATGTATTGAATATACTGGGTATTTAAGACAAGGCATTGTAATGTTGCATTAATCATACATTGGTTTTATCATTTTAGGTTTCCAGAGAAGAGTATTGTTTTTACTAACAGAAATAAGAGACCTGCTGAAAAAAAATCAGTGTGCCACAACTGCACAGACACACTGTGAACTTGAAAGGGCGGAAACCTTAGACGAATTTTTTGAATTGGAAAATGCCTTGGATGATGTAGCTCAGCAGACAAGATTGGTTAGTTTTATATTACAGTTTATGTTTTTTAATAAATATAATGTTTTGTTCTGACATATAATATTTAAAAATAATTATCAGAATACATGCTTGATAATGATTCTTTTGAAACTAGACATTTTTACTATGATTCTCCTTTAAATTATTTTATTTGTTTTTATTAGTTTCAGATGAAAATTATGCTTTGCACAGGAAAGTGATACATATTAACAATGATAATTTTTCGGAAAAATAAGCACATAAAGAATTTTAATTTCTCACAGACACATTTGTTGTTTTGAAGGGTCATTGTTAATTTCAGTCAATGCATACAAGTATACAAAAACCATTTTTGTTTATAGACAGAATATTTGAGAAGAATTGGAGGTGCTGGAAGCAGTGACCTAATGAAGAAAGCCATGACAAGGTAAGTTGAAAGAGACTACAATTTATTTACAAAAGTCTGTCGAAAAGATTAAATAATTCTGTTAATGCCAGTTGAAAAAGTAATTCATTGTGTTTAAGGGGCACTAGCTTTGGAGTTTATAAAAATTAAATTATTTTTTTGGCAAACATTTATGTGGAATTTTAAAATAATATTTCGCTATTAGCAGGCAGTTTGGTTTACATTTTGTCATAATGAGCTAATAAATTCTCTAAATGTATTACTCAATTGAAACTGAATAATTCACTTGTTTAAATTCATATTACTTTGAACTTCAATTTGCCCCTTAACTGGCATTTGTTATGTATGAGCTTAGCAAGTTTAGTTAATATTGAAAAGAAAGAAATATCAACCTTTCAATAGAATGGTCAATTGCACTTCCTTAATTGTCTTTTATTTTGACATATTTTGTAACCAGGTTGAAGAAAAAATGTTATACTGGGTATTTTATTTTAATGTAGTTAGATATTGAAACTGCATATTCACTTTTAATATGTATGCAAATTTTGTTTTTTTTATACCCTGAAAAAACAAAATTTAGGGGATATATATGATAAATATTTCTTGTCAGAATTTCAAGGGAGATAACTGATTTTACTTAGTTAATATTGCAATAAATGGCAACAAGTCTTGTAAGCACAACTACTAACAAATTAATCAATATTGATGAAACTTTACACAGTTGTTGTACACAACTTGAAGATGTGCATGATGGAGGATATTTCTGATCTGATTTTTGTCGAGCCTTCGACTTTTGTCGAAAAAGCGAGACATAGCGATCCTACATTCCGTCGGCGTCGTCGTCGTCGTCGTCGGCGGCGTCCACAAATATTCACTCTGTGGTTAAAGTTTTTGAAATTTTAATAACTTTCTTAAACTATCCTGGATTTCTACCAAACTTGGACAGAAGCTTGTTTATGATCATAAGATAATATTCAAAAGTAAATTTTGTAAAAAAAAAATTCCATTTTTTCCGTATTTTACTTATAAATGGACTTAGTTTTTCTGCCAGGAAACATTACATTCACTCTGTGGTTAAAGTTTTTAAAATTTTAATAACTTTCTTAAACTATCCTGGATTTCTACCAAACTTGGAAAGAAGCTTGTTTATGATCATAAGATAGTATCCAGAAGTAAATTTTGTAAAAAAAAAATTCCATTTTTTCCGTATTTTACTTATAAATGGACTTAGTTTTTCTGCCAGTTAACATTACATTCACTCTGTGGTTAAAGTTTTTAAAATTTTAACAACTTTCTTAAACTATCCTGGATTTGTACCAAACTTGGACAGAAGCTTGTTTATGATTAAAAGCTAGTATCCAGAAGTAAATTTTGTAAAAAAAAAAAATCCATTTTTTCCGTATTTTACTTATAAATGGACTTAGTTTTTCTGCCAGTTAACATTACATTCACTCTGTGGTTAAAGTTTTTAAAATTTTAACAACTTTCTTAAACTATCCTGGATTTGTACCAAACTTAGACAGAAGCTTGTTTATGATCAAAAGCTAGTATCTAGAAGGAAATTTTGTTCCATTTTTTCCGTATTTTACTTATAAATGGACTTAGTTTTTCTTCCAGTTAACATTACATACAGTCTGCAGTTTAAGTTTTTAAAACATTTATTAGATTCATAAACTGATTTTTACCAAACTTGGACAGAAGCTACTTACAATCAAAAGATAGTATAGAGAGGAATATTTTTATTAATTTTTTTCCTCATTTTTGCTGAGCCTGTGATTAACAGCAAAAAGTAGGCGAGACACTGGGTTCCGCGGAACCCTTACGAATTTTTTTCAAGGGAGAAATTGCAATTACTTAATTTAAATATCACAATATGTGGCATAACGGGATGGGGGTATCCTTAGTGAGTTAACTCATAGTTTTATGCAATACTCTTATAATGCATAATACTATCCACACTCATCTGTGTCCACTTGTTTTTATTAGCAGTAGAAACCTGTATTCAAATATTTAAACTTCAATCCTAAGAAAATGAACTAGGTTGAAATTAAGTGGTCATATTGTATCAGATTTATATTTTGTGTTCCAGAATGATGTCAAACATTGTCATGGCAAGAATGAACCTAAAAGGGAAAAAGAATAAGATAGCTTTCCTAAAAACAAAGCTTTACAAAGTGATCTCAGGTAAGCTTTGATAAATCAATAAACATGACAACATTATTAATTTATAGACATTTTGATTTGCTGAACTTTTGAAAAAAAACTTTAAAAAAACCATGCATTCAATGGATTGAAACTAGACTTTGAACAGGTGCCAATTCAAAATTAAAAATTGCCACCATGGAAGGTAAAAGTTTTGTAAAGATGATCTATTATCTAGCATTTATATATATATTTTATATTATCTTTTTGATATAATTTGATTATTTTATATATAAATTAAAGAGAAAATAAAAAAAATATTCACTTTATTCAAGTAATTAGTTTATGTTGTTGAACAGGATTTTTTTAGCATTGATATCAATCAAAAATGAAATTAGTTGCAAGCTTACTTACAAACTCCAAGGAATATTATTTGAATTGTAATTTGGGCTTCTTATTTTTGATAAATAAGTGTAAATAAGTATGTGATGATAGAAGGGTTAGCAATTTCAGGCTCTTAGGGACTTGATGGGTGCTTTGAATGTGACCTGTATAGAAACAAATTGAAATTTCAACAAAATGTTTTCAGCCTGGTGGCATATTTCTATCTAGAAATTGTTATAAATTTATTGCAAGGAATATAAATTATAAACAATGATATTTTTCATTTATTTTACTCAATGTATGTTTTTTTTTACCAACTAATTCTAAACTTCACTAGAAGCCTTACAGTAAGCTTTATTTGCATCAACCCTCCATTTTCAGCAAAGTACTTGTTGTGTTATTTATATTTTATTGAGTGTGCAAAGTTTTGGCAAATGACACTGTTCACAATAATTGATTTGAAGTATACATATTTTAAGACTTACCATGATGTATATGTGTTTACAGGATGCGTAATGATGGTGTATCCTGAGATCACAGAAACTAAAGTAAAGGAAGATATTGGGAAGTTTTTAAAATATGCCCCCGAGAGAGCTGGAGGAGGGGGAAGGACCAGCAAAGATTAATCCAAATTACAAAAATAAATTCAATTTTAAACAAATTTATTGCATTCATTTCACTTACTTCAATCAAGAAAGGTGTCCAAAATTAGAGCAGACATCAGTGAAATTCTGAAAGAACTTATTTTATCAGTTCACTATTTCTGTGTGTAACTACAGTTACAGAAAAATACTCAAAACTTGATTTACCGACGATAAATTACTGTTTGCTGCTTAAAATAAATAACCTCAATTCAGACCGACTTATAGGCGGGTCAAGCCTGAATCCTCAGATTTTCAAACTGAAAAGGGCATCCGACTTATAGGCAGATTGACTTATAAGCGAGTATCTACAGTAGTTTCTTTGCTAGCTGAACCGTGAAGTCATTACTAGCTCGGATTAATACCTCCTTTGGGCGGAGTCTAGTCAGTCAGAGAACCAATAAAAAAGTGTAAACATAAACATTGTACTACAGTTTTACCTATTTAGAATCCACATGCAAGACTCATTCCATATTTGGAAGGTGTACATGAGCTAATAATGACCTTGTGGTTCATGTAGCATGGAAGCTAATCAAACAGTTTGGTTTTACCTACACTTTAAGTCCGATGGCTGTAATAGGTATTTTTTATTTCTCATTTTATATATAGATGAGACTCTTGGTTTTCCTGTTTGCATTGTTTAACACTGATATTTTTGCCTTGATAGCTTTCTGTTGTGTGAGCCAAGACGTCTTTCCCTGTTGAAGGCAATTATTAACCTATAATTGCTTACTTTAACAAAGTTGTGACTTGAATGGAAAGTTAGTCTCATTAGCATTCATACCACATCTAATTTATACTGTTCACCTTAATCAACTGTTTTCCTTTTCATCGATTATTCAATTTCAGTCAGTCTACCAAAAATCATCCTTGTTGAAACCTTGAAATAATTGTTATTTACATATTGTCAACCAAAAATCAACCTTATTTCAACGTTGAAATATGATGTTGTTTCAACGTCAACCTTTCAACCTATTCTCAACCAAAAATCAACATTGTTTCAACGTCGAAATATGACGTTGTTTCAACGTCACCTTTTCAACGTCATCTCAACTTTCAAAATCAACAGTTAAATCAACGTCATTTCAACGTTGAAAGTCGACGTTATTTCAACGTTGAAACAACGTTGAAATGCCTGGTGGGTATCCTCTTCTATTTTGATTCACTTTTTTAAAGGAGAGATGAAATATAACAGTAATGACATCATTTGAAGAACACCAGTTTAGTCTAATCTAATCAAAATTAATAACTGTAAAAATAGTTTTAAAAAGTTGCTCAGCAATTAAAACAACCACAATGACACAATATTTTAAACATTATTTTCTCCGTATACACGAAATTAAAGAAGTATGACGTTGGAAAAATACGTCAAATTAACGTTACCAAAACTAACACCACCACCGTACGCGACGTCTTATGCTTTTCCAGGATTTCAAGGTTGAAAGCTATACACTGGCAAAAGTGACAAGCCACAAATTGCCGTATAGTGATAAACCAACATGCAAAAAACTACGTCAGACACTACAACGAAGGATTAAAAAAAGTTCTGAAACATAAACAAAAACGGGAATTTAGTGTAAAACAATATCGTTGCCCTTTATTTTGATATACAACCGTATTGGTGGTGTCGTTGTCTCGTGCTCGTCTCGTGTACTACAGGAGGACGTGAGGTCGATTCCCGGTCAGTTCGAACAAACGACGTTGGTATTTACTACTTGTCAATCTGATTGAAATACAGATCGTGTGTCCACACTTCGCTTACAAGGATCTGAAAACACTCTGTTCTATTTTCTGTTTTAACACTTTTCGTGACTCTCTGGTTTTGTGGTAATCTTGCACGTCATTTCATTGGCTGGTGCGTTATTGCCAGAAAAGAAAGTATAACGGAGTGTTGTCAGATCATTGTAAGCGGAGCTTGGTCACATGTTTTGAATGATAATTAGATTAGCTACTTCTATGTCAATTCAGAAAACGACATTTGTAAGCAAGAGCAAAGACTGGTGGACACAGAGTGGCAATAATTAGACCGTTATTAGCAGCACGTTAAAAATGCATAAACCTTAGTGTGTGTGTGTGTGTGTTACATCTATGTATACGCGTACACACGTTAATTGTCATCATGTGCCATTATCTTAGTGGGTCGATACAGAATTATTTACACACAGTGTGTTTGTTTATGATGTTCAACTGATTAAAATTTTGACCGATAATCAATTAATTGTTAAGCGGGAAGAAGAGAACACTGATGAAGTGTTATTTTAATTTTCAATGAATATGCAATAAAATATCTGATTTACTGCTGTTAACTCCTTTCCATTCTCACATGATTGATAGATTTTTCTTTGCTTAATGTCAAGTCGCAACTGTTTAATGAATATTCACCTAAAGTCCATTCTGACGGCAGATGTTGTCGTTTGTAACTGATTTCCCTACTTAATAAAGTATTTATTAAAGGACCGAATATTATCGATTGTACAACTTAACTTTGGATATTTTTACTTTCATATTTTTAATCTTAAATTCAAGTTCAGTGTAGATAATGGAGACCAACATACTTGGATAATATATTTTTCTTTTTATTATAAATGAAATCTGTGAAGTTTTGACCGTTTCGGAGAATGTACTGTGGTCTGGACATTTTCCTCTACGATGAGAGACTTATCTTCAAATTCCCTTTTTTAGCGTATTGTTTTCTATGAAATAGATAGGACACACTTTCTATTAGTAAATCCAAATATTGCAAGGTTGTAGATTGCCTTATATTTATAGAATCATAGTAATTCTTACATACCGGATGGAAAGTTCTGTCTTTCCGTGTCTTTATATTTTAAAAACAGAGTAGTCACTAGTTTAAATACCTCGTCTACTGATTCTATGAATTTGATTTACAATTACAACCTTTTTCGGACTAATAGAGTCTAGGACAACTGCGTTGTCGGATTAATGAGGTGTCGGACCAACGGGGGCGGAATAGGGGTCAGACCTAAAATCCGACAATCATATAAGCCGACAATCAAATAATCCGACAATCCTATAGTCCGACAGTCCTATGCTTCGACATCCCGTTTGTCCGACAGTTCTCTAATCCGACAGCCCGAAAGTCCTACTTGTGGTCTCTTATCTCTATAAAGATATGCCTATAGACGTGTAATGTTTGTTTATAGTAATATTTGTTCACAGAGACAAGATCTTATTCCCTGTTATAAAAAAAAGAAGATGTGGTATGATTGCCAATGAGACAACTCTCCACAAGAGACCAAATGACATAGAAGCTAGCATTTACAGGTCATCGTACGGCCATCAACAATAAGCAAAACCCCTACCACATTGTCAGCTTTAAAAGCCTCGAAATGAAAAATAATAAACAATTCAAACGAGAACTGATTTATGTACAAAATAATGAACGAAAAACAAATATGATATACAGAAACATGAACAACAAACGTAAACCACTGAATTACAGGCTCCTGTCGGGTGGACTCATTCCATTTGAAGAAACTAAGTTGCTATTTTTATTTTGGCACTGCACAACCAGAGGCGGATTCAGGAGGGAGGTGGCATTTTCATTGGAAACTATATTATTTTCAAGCATAAAATCTATGTACAAAAATATTTTTGACTCGCACCGCTCGTCGCTTTTTATTACAGGAATTACTATATTTGAAAAATTCTGGATCCGCCTCTGACAAAACCAAGAAGACATGAAATATTGGTAAACCTTATCACTTTTTTTTTTCTTTTGGTATCAAGAGCTTGCTTTCAGTAACTGCGGGTTTTCATATTTTTTTAAATTTATCTTTTTTGTGTCCTCATGTTATTTGCGTTGAGGTGTTTCCTTGGTTCATTGGAAACAATCCGTACTGACTTTTACTATGCACTTGAAAATGTTTGTATGTTTAATTTAACCTCTTACCACTAGTAGGAGTCTGATTTGGATAACAGATAAATAATTTAACTCATCGCATGTTATATTCGCTTGTCCATTTAAAGTTAAACCATTTGATTTGAGGGCCTCGATGGCCGAGTGGTCTAAGTAGTCGAACTACTGTATCACTAGCCTGCAGAGATGGGTCCGATTACTTTCAATGTAATTGATTAAATTACAATTACTCTATCAATTGTACGATTAAATTAAATTAACGATTACACCATTTCTAAAAGTAACTAATTAAATTAATGATTACATTGGCAAGTAATCATGATTACATCTGATTACAATGAATTTCAAAATAATCTTTTTGAATGATGTTAATGAATAAAGGTTATAAATGTAACACTTTTTATGAAAGGATGTTATTTAATATGTTATTAAATAATAACTTCAAACTTTACATATCTGAACTCCTTTTCACAATGAAAATCATCTAATTCACTGTACACATATTTAGCTAAAAATGCTGGTATTTACTCACTATGCATATGGCCAGTCTTGAGCATGTTTTTGCCAAAGGTTTTTGGAATAAGAGAAACTAAATTTCTTTACCAGTCAGTTTTACTTTCTACACAAGTCATTTTTACCTTTCAGCATGTAATGAAGTCCTCACAAAATAAGATTTAAAAAAATATTATTAAAATAACATTTTGTTGGTATCAAATTACATGTATATCCATATTTCATAATATCGTAACATGCTTAAGATAAAAAAAAAACTATTTTAACAAGTTAAATATTAATCAAATATGAATAATAAAGATGTTCATTTAAGACATGATATATATTGACCATCAACACAATTTGAGAATTGTTTTCATTGTAATCAGAATGTAATCAAAAACTAATCAGGATTACAAAGTATTTTGAAAAGCAATTGATTAAACTAGATTACATGTAATTCAAATTTTGGCTGATTAATGATTAAAATGATTATTTGAAAAATTGTAATCGATTACAGCTGATTAATGATTACATTTACAATTACCCCAAGCCTGATAGCCTGTCAACACTGAGGTTGTGAGTTCGAATCCGGCACGTGGCAGGTGCTTTCGAAACCAATCTTAATTGACTTTTATTTTCAGTTTTCCTACCGAAGGTCGTTGGATATCACCGGGCACTCCGGCTTTCTCCACCAATAAAAACAGACCGCGCCGCAATAGAGCAATTGTGCTGAAAGTTGCGTTAAACACCAATCAATCAATCGTTTTATATAAGTGCACTCTTTATATGTTGACGGCACAATTTTTAGATTACTGCTTGTGGGGAAAGAAGGGTGCACTTCGCATTGTGGATCATTCAGTGATCTTTATGATATCTGTTCTGTCTGCTGTTTCAATGTTTCTGTCTTCGTGTCATTGCCCATCTCCGTTCTGTTGTTTTTTCTTCTTCACATAAATAGTGTGATGTCGTGGTGATTTAATGACTTAAAATGCTAATGTCCATATTATAATATGTGACATTTCACATTCAACCACAAAACTCATTACATGTACGTGCATGTATTTAAACTGAAAATCTCGGTATCAACTTTGACATGGTGAACAGAGTATTATATTAATTGTTCAAACTGTATAGGATTTCTTAACTCTTGAAATTTTAAAGACTACCCGCGTTTTGACAGTATACTAGTAACATTATTTGAAGACAAGATCCATCATCAGCTGCAACACAGCTACGTAAATAGTGACTCCTGTCGGACTATTGAACTGTCGGATTAGCACACTGTCGGACTATCGGATCTTCGGACTGTTGGACTGGCGGACTAACGACTATCGGAACATTGGACTTTGGACGGTCGGAATTTCGGGGTGTTGGATTACAGCTACGCTGAACAGCGGGGCGACCCTTTAATAAATATTAGCACCTCGATTATTAACTAACAAACGGTTTTATAAAATGCGTAAAAAAGATAACAAAATGGTTGCATCCATACTGCTTTAGAAACACTGTTAATGTCATAGTGACATGTAGTAAGTTATTCAAATTCGTGACCTTTGGTCGTTGGTGGATATCTATCTCATTGGAAATCGTACGACATCTTCTAATTTTCATATTGTCTAAATTGTGCAAGGGATCAAATTAACAAATACATACATTTATAGAATGCAAAGTAATGCGTATCTTAAATGATAGGTAACTGGCCAGGTAAATTGGAAGAATATAGAACGTTTTGGCTAATACGTTATAAACAGTTTTGGGAAAAGTGAAAGTGTAAGTTTTAAAATATGATTAGCGTAATATGCTCATAAATAAAATTGAGAATGGAAATGGGGAATGTGTCAAAGAGACAACAACCCGACCACAGAACAGACAACAGCAGAAGGCCACCAACAGGTCTTCAATGCAGCGAGAAATTCCCGCACCCGGAGGCGTCCTTCAGCTGGCCCCTAAACAAATATATATACTTGTTCAGTGATAATGAATGCATCATAAATACATGTTTTAGTTCCAGTAAAGAAAAAGGACAATTATCTTTTTTTTTAATTTCGCACTCTTATAAAATGTATCGTCCAATATTTTAATATATTTGCATGTCCGTTGTTAATACATCAAGGTTATAAAGTGACCGTCGTCCTCGTTTAAATCTAGAGGCGTACCGAACATATTCTCCTCGGAACTCTTTTGTATGTTACATTCTTAAAATTAATCAAAACTATGAGTATCAACAGTTAAGTGAACCTATTGTTATTGCTCATTCTTTTTTTGAAATTATTTCATTAATTTTATTTAAAGAGGGTGTCAAAATTATTTAAAAAAAAGAACAGTATAATCATGTCTACGTCTCTGTTCTAAATTGGGAAACACGTGTTAAGAGGATAAACATCTCAAAAACAAATGTTTCACACTCTACCATAGTTTATAATTAGTTGACGCAAACCGCATCTAGTGATTTGATAAATTTGTCCGGTGTGAATACACTATGGCCATAAAGTGAATGGAGCGTGTGATTAAGTCCTAAGCAATGATTAGGCGTACAGGAATCTTTCTCCTCCCGACGTTTTATATGTCATATTCTTAAAATGAATCAATACTATAAATACCAATAGTCAAATGTACATATATTCGTAATTTGAACTCTGTTTGATATTTGTCTCATTGGCAATCAAACCGCATCTCCTTACTTTTACAATTATTGTTATTTTACGGAAGCCTTTTAGGGCCATGCTAACTTACTTTTCCAATTTGATATAACAAATTATTAATTTGATAAAACAAATTAATATTTTGAAATAACAAATTAATAATTTGATATGACAGATTATCAATTTGATATAACAAAATATCAATTTGATATAACAGATTATCAATTTGATATAACAAATAATTAATTTGATTTAACAGATTATCAATTTGATATAACAAATAATTAATTTGATTTAACAGATTATCAATTTGATATAACAAATCTATAAATTTGATATAACAAATTATAGATTTGATATACAAAATTATAAATTTGATATAACAAATTTTAAATTTCTCTACCAATCGTATGATTTTTTAATCATAATAGTGATTGATTGAAAGATGCGTAACCCAAACAAGAGCATTTGTTGTATTGATTGATTGTTTATCTGACGTCCAGTGACAAATATCTAACGCATATTCAAAATTCTGTTAACAGGTTTAATGTTTCAGCAACACCCTCCTTTTATCCTTTATTTGAAGCAGTTTTGGGGACTAGTTTCTCTATTTAGTCCATGGAACCTGGTGTCTTAGAACGAACGAATATAAGAGCGAAAAAAGGGGGCATCTTTGATCAATTTATAACACACATTTTCAAGTCAGAACAAAATGAATAGTTCTATTGAGATGTTGGTGTTTCTAGGAACATAGGAACAAACGGGGATAAAAAAATGCTTCCCTTTCTTAAAATAGCCTGGCATGTTCCTTTATCGATTCAATAGGAACGTGCAAGATTTAATCAAACATCCTTAAATTCATCTTTGCATTTTTTTTCTTTATAAATTTGTTGCAATATCTATTTTTGATTTGGAAACATTTTATTCAAAGTAAAGACCCACAAGCGACATCTAGAACGATTATGTCGTCACTTGATGCTCGGATATATACGTCTGGAGTTTTTAATTTCTGTTGAACAGATCACACATTTATAATCTGAGCAGCTTAATAACTGTGTATTTATAGGTTGAGGATTGCGGACCATGAGCAACGCCAAAAAAATTAGGTCTCTATCTCTTAACAGTTTTAGCATTTCACTTATATATCCTTTATGTCAAATAGAGAAGGGTTAAAACCCGAATCCATGCATAGAAATGATTTGTTAAATCAAAATAAAATCAAATTTATATTTTGTTATATCAAATTGATAATCTGTTATTTCAAAATATTAATTTGTTTTATCAAATTATTAATTTTTTATATCAAATTTGAAAAAGTATATTAGCATGGCCCTAAAAGGCTTCCGTAATACGACAATACGACTATTTATCATTCTGCGATGCACCTTTCATTTTTCCAGTGATCAGAATTAAAAGAAAGTGTAAAAGTTGTGAAAAAAAGTTACACCATGTCTACTTCTCTGTCCCAAATTGGGAAACTCGTGTGCTATTTATGGATCTAGGGTAGTGTTGCCCGATCTTTTAAAGTCATTGTTTAATGTATAATTCACAACTTTTCTAGACGCAAGCAATTTAGAGTTTGACACATTGTAAGTCATTTTTTTTTATAATTGAAGGTAAATTCCGAAAAGCCGGTCGAAAACAACAATTCAATTCTGTTTAGCAGTTCTGAGAAAAGTGTGACGAAAATATTTGTTGGACAAACAAACGGACGAACGGGCAATGTATTTGCAGTACAGCGGTTTAATATATAGTACATTTATACAGTGTGTATGTACATACATCTTGCTATTCAAAAATATCTAGAGTTATCAAATTAGAAAATTTAGATTGCAATTCCCACTCTTTAAAAAAAAATCCACAGTTTACTTCTGGCTATTTTGTTTTATTTAACTAAGTTATCACAAAATATGGCAAGAAACTAAATAATTATTGATCAATTGTTTGCACAAACAATTGTTAGGCGGAAAACTTTTCCCCTTTTCATACATTAAGTTTTTGGTTTGCTAGTTTTATTTGTTGGACCAATCAACCAAGTGACATTTAACAATTGATTTGGTTGGTTGATTAGTTGATTGCTTAAGGATGTTCGCTCCTCTATTTAAAAATAACAAGCTTTTTAAATGACTGTTATAAATTGAAAGTATATAAATAACAGAAATTAAAAAGCAGAAAAAAAAAATGATAGGTCCGTGACCTTGTTTTCGAGATATAATCAATTGAACATTTGGCGGGAAATGATTCTCTCTAGATTTTTCATTCATTTAACATTGGCACCTTTTTTCTTTCAAAAACTATGAAAAAATAACAAGGATTTTATAAGATATTCATAAATGGCTTGTCAAACTATATGTGTTAAAATTATGAACAGAAAAGTAGGGGTTAGCGAGAAATTTTTTTATTGACACTACATGGATAAACCTAGAGGATTCCGAATATCTGAGAAGAAAAAAAGTCAAAAACAAGAGTAGCGAACATCCTTAATTGATTGATTTGTTTAAAATTCTGCATAGTCCAGTTTGACGAATGTTACATGCATTAATCGATGATTGGCTTCGTTGGTTGGTTGTGTTGATTGATTGATTACATACTGTAGAGAGAACAAAATAACCACGTGCTGCTAAAACTGTTATTAATGTAATTGCAAGTCTTAGGCCGTGTAAACATCAAACGTCGCGTACACTAAGGTCTTCTTTCTATCGGCAGTAAAACCATTGCCAAAGTAGGGACTCCGTTAGGCTGTGCGGGATGTACAAGTACGAAGCCACATACGGTCAGAATGGGGATGTTAGGTCCGATGCCTCGTGTAGAGAGAGTGTCACGCTCTCTGCACGTTTAGAACCCTTACAACAACTAACTGGAAAAACAACCTTGTCCAAGACTCGACGAAAAAGAATATTTTGTCCTACAAAATGTAGCCTTTTGCAAAAAATAGTTGTGTACAAAAATTGAAAACAATTTTCGCACTAAATAAATAAACCGTACTATGATCAACAGGTGTAAAATGAAATTCCATCAGCAAAAAAATCCCACCTCCTTGAAAATCAAATAGTCAACTAAGGTTATTTAGATTTAATCATGTTTTTAATTAAGCAATATTTTAGTTTTTGACATATGCATAGGTAAATATCTTAATTCATAATATAATATTAATCATTTTTTTTATTCAATATATGTAACATCCATTAATATGCATATTAAAATCCTTCTTAATATCTAGTTTTATGTACACTTAATCCACAAGTCCTACATTGAGTATCGGCTGCATGTAGTCAAAACCTGATTTATGTAAATGATATAAGACGATAACAGTCCATTCTGTAAAATATTGGACCTGTTCAATATGTTACAGAATGAACTGTTGGAGGCTTATATCTTACTTAAAACATTGTTTAACATGTCAAAAATTGTGGAAAAAGCAAACAAATACAAAGTTTTGTTAAGATTTATTTTCATCAGTATATAAATTGTTTTGTTGGTAAACTTTATTAATATCATCCTGCATGTTGGCCCCCTTTAAACTGTAGCTGAACTTAAACAATAGACAAAAATAAAGTACAGCTGAAGGTAAACAACATGAATAGCTACATGTAAATGAAGCCACTGTGCATGAGGATCATGATTTATGCGTGCGCCAGGAACACATTATATATTTTCAGTGAATAACTTCACATGCGTTTGGTGTCTCTAAATGGATAAAGACGATGAAAGTATATTTTTAATGCAAAAAAAAAAGAAAAGAAGAAAGTGATGTCGTAATTAGTGATTGTGTTGTTTAAACTTTGAATTAAAATAAAATGTGTATTCAGATATGTCCGATTTCAGTGTGGACAACTAGGAGGATACAGTTATAGCAGCTAATAATGGTTTGTAAGTTATACATGTTATATATATATATATTAGAATGTAGTCCGCTCCTATTACTTCCTTATTCCTTCTGGGGTTTTATTTGTTATTAGGTCAATGAGAAAAAAAGAAAAAAAAAACACATGAAGCTTGAAGACAGGTTCACGTTGCAGAAAAAGTTTCAACCATATCGAGTGCACCGCAGTCGATTGTATTTCAAATACCAGCACTATAAAATATAATGAATGAGCACAAATGAAGAAATCACAAGCGTGCAATCAATTCAAATTCTATTGTTGTTCATCAATGAATTTTAAAAGAACTAATTATGATCCAAATAATATATGATCTTTTATTTGTGAAAATGAATTAATATTATATATAGTTATAATATCTAAATTCATCGCCATGAAACGTTTGGAGATCAAAAATCGATCAAACCTATTCACCTACTATACATGAAAAAAAAATATTCACAATTTTCCCGTTTGACGCAGGCCCCCTCTTTCCTTCATCGTTCTCCAAAATTGACATTAACTCGGCGGTTGTTTTGCAAGAGACGGTTATCGTTTACCCAAACCGTACCACCTTAATACCCTTCCCTTTTCTGTTTTTTTTTTTTTCTGCACGGTTCGTGTCGCTCTTTTTTTTTTAAGTTTACTTGCGTATTGCTGTTCTTTGATGTTTTTTTGGGTTTTTTTTTTTCATGTTACCGAAATATAATTTTGTCCCTTGATTTCCCTTTGCAAATAACGCTTTCTGTTTTCTTTCAAAACAAATCATAGTCAGTGTATGTATCTGTGTTTCTTTGCTTAATGTATTATTACATTCAATCAATTTTACCTTTGAGATCTAAACTATAGTGGAGTATTTGAAACTGTTTAAATACATTGGAAAGAAACAAACGTAATTCGTATTGTGATGTTGTTTATAGTACAATACTTTTATTATTACACCCCCCCCCCCTTTCCTTTTTCAATGAATTCAATGCAGAAACGGTTGTTATGTTCTTAATAAACACAACTACAAACTGTCTAAAACGTATTTCACAAACATATGATTAAATCTAGCACCTATGTCTATTTAATTTCAAGAGAGTACATCGGTTTCTTAAAAAACAATCACTACGAACGAAGTGCGAATCGGAAAATCGATTGATGTATTTAACCTGCGTTAACGTGTTCCTTTTTCTGTGTCCCATATTCATCATGGTTGATAAGCGAAGTTTTGCATTTCATATAAACCCGGAGGTACCGATTTACCGTTTTTACTTCCAAAGGACATTGTCATTGAATGTGAAATTATGTAAATTGCTGAAAGACGAATTACGCTGTTGAATCAATGTAAAACGTTCTGAATTCAGTTTACATTTCTTGATTTAAGTTCATTATGAAGATCGAGTAGATACAAATTTCGGCGGCTCAAGTATAACATTAATACTTTTTTTAAGCAATGAAGCCAAAAAGATCATTAGGGAAGGATATACACAAGAGCTGGAAGTCCTGTGATGTGTCGAACCAAATTCAAACGTATCGAATTGGCAACTCTCAGGTAAAAATGTATTTATACTTAACCCCTAACGGGAGAAAATGTGATTGATTTTCATATGATAAAGACATAATCTTTCAATCAGTTTAATTGAGGTCTGGAGCTGGCATATCAGTAACTGCTAGTAGTCCTTTGTTAATTTATGTATCATTGTCATTTTGCTTAGTTTCTTCTGTTACCAATTCTGATATCGGACTCTGACTTCTTTTAAACCGAGTTTTACTGTGCGTATTGCTGTGTGTTTGTTTATTCTATATTGGCTAGAGGTATAGGGGAGGGTTGAGATCTCACAAAACATGTTTAACCCCGCCGCATTTTTGCGCCTGTCCCAAGTCAGGAGCCTCTGGCTTTTGTTAGTCTTGTATGGTTTTTTTATTTATTTAAGTTCATTTATAAGTTTCGGAGCTTAGTGTGACGTCCATTTTCACTGAACTAGTAAACATTTTTGTTTAGGGGCCAGCTGAAGCCCGCCTCCGGGTGCGGGATTTTCTCGCTGTGTTGAAGACCCATTGGTGGCCTTGTGCTGTTTTCTGCTCTTTGGTCGGGTTGTTGTCTCTTTGACACATTCCCCATTTCCATTCTCAATTTTATTTGAATATGTCAGTTATAAATAAAGTTTTCTCCATTAGTTGTTATGTTTCAGAATATTGTTTAACCGTTATCGTTCTAAATTGGCAAATAACATTTAGCACTGTGCAGCATGCCGGCAATATTTAATTTTTGTTTCTGCTATATACAGTTTGCGTATTTCCAGACATTATATATCTTGATAGATTACTCTCAAGGACATGAAAATATCGATCCACTCACGGAGAAACATTATTCTGAGTCAGAGTGTATCAACTCTTGCGCTTACTCTAAAACATCGTGTGCAGCAGGAACGGATCAAATGATAAAACGAAATTAAATGCAAATTTGGAGTCCTTGAACCGATAAAATATTAGTATGCTACATCGACATTCAATTATATGATGATACATTCGAAACTTCAATGCCATGCTTTTTTAAAATTAATCAAACTAGCAATAACGTCATTTTTTGGAGTGGAAAGGTCGTATTTTTTTTTTCATATTTATAAATTTGCGGCCGTATAATGGTATGGCGATGTCATCGTCGTCCGAAGACATTTGGTTTCCAGACAATACTTAAGTATAAGTGTATGGATCTCTTTCAAACTGTACCACAAGGTTCCATACTACAAAAGGAAGTTTGGGATTGGTTTTTGGGGTTATTCATGTTATTGGCTTAACTGTTTAGGAATTAGGGACCAACAAGGGGCAAAAAACAAGCATGTTTCTTGTTTCAGGACAATCAGTTGTGTATGAGTGTATGGATCTCCATGAAATTGTACCACAAGGTTACATACCAAAAAAAAAAGGAAGTTTTGGATTAATTTTGGGGGTTATGACCTTAACCGTTTAGGAATTAGGGACCACAAACAATACTTATCTAATACTGTATAAGTTGCTTATTTCTTGACCAAGTTCAATGGGGTTTAATTCAAAGTCTTAATTCTTGGGGTTCTTTAAAATGCTGAATCTAAACCGTGTTATTAGATTTTTGAAGTTGAGCCCCGTTTTTAAATTGGTCAGAAATTGAGGCCCAAAGGGTCAAATATTAATCTTTGTTTGATTTCATAAAAAAATGAATTATATGGGTTCTTTGATATGCCGAATCTAATCGTGTATTTGTATTTCTCCGCTCGCCCCGATTGTTAAGACCTGTGTGTGTGTGTGTGGTGGTGGGGGGGGGGGGGGGGGGTAATCTATGTCTTTTGTTTCCTCCCACGCCCCAACTCCCATTGAATGAAAATGACCCTACAGTAGTTGATTTATAATTTTAGTCATGTTTGATTATTTTGTAAATCTGTGCTTGTCTATACCATTAGGAAGGAAAGGTTTCTCTATAAATAAGTTATCAAGATAATAGGCAATAAAACAACAAAACTCATAAGAGCCCAACTTGCCAAATGAGACCTTTACTATCCAAATTAATTTTATAATTTATTAAATATGTTTTTTTTTCTTCAGTTGGTTGAATGGGATTTGCACGGAAGCGTATTAGGGACAAAGTAAAAAAAACATTTATAATTGAACTTTTTTCAAGGCAAAATTTTGAAAATTGAAATGTTAAAATTTCGACTTGAAGTTGTTGAAATTTTGAGAATTCAAATCTTGAAATTTTAACTTAAATTTGAAGTTTTGACGCTTGAAAAGCTTAAAATTTTGCCCTATTTGGAACTCGATTTTTTTTTTTTTTTTTTTCGTTACTAAAAATTTCCACTTATTTTAAACTCAAAATTTCGACTGCAATACGAAATTTCGAGCTTTTAAAATCTTAAAACTTTGACGTTTTCAAAATTTCGACCTATTTGGCACTCGAAATTCCGACTTTTCAAAATTCAAAATGTCTTCTTTTTCAAACTCAAAAATACAACTTCAATACGTAATTTCGAGCTTTAAAAATCTTAAAATTTCGACATTTTAGGAACTCAAAATTTCTACATTTTAAGAACTAAAAATTTCGACATTTTCTGAACTCAAAATTTCGACATTTTAAGAACTCAAAATTTCGACAAATACAATTTCCTCGATAAAAAATTAATTAAATTATGCTTTATGCTTTATGAACATAATTCAGGTAAATTTCTTATTCATATATGTAGCTTCTGGTCTTCACAAAATTTCTAAATTTAACAAAACGGCATCAGTTTGCTACCAAAATAGGAGAACAGTAAAGGGATTCAAATATTTTCTCCGGGGACCTGATCTGACCTCATCTCTTCCTTTTAGAACAAATTTAGTAAAACAAAGTTGGATCATAGTGCATTTATTTCACCCCATATTAATGGATAAAACCGGAGGAGCTCGAAAATCTTAGCCCCTTCCCAAGACAAAAAACAAGAGTGTGATTAGTGCTCATCTTTATTACTAAATGTTAACCTTATGTCAAAGATGATCTATTTTCTTTCATCATTTAGATATAGTGACATTAAGGTTTAAAATAAATAAAGTTAAGGGTTTTCCTTTAAAGAGTTTTGATGGCCCGACGTGTTTTAACCGATCGAGACGAAATGGTATTCATTTTTTGGAATATGGCAGAAAATTAAACTTTTAAACAAATAAATTTTAGTCATGTCCCTAGTACGCTTCCGTAGATTTGCTTAACATCTAGTGGTAAATATTTCCTTAATAGTCAGTTTACAAATTAGAATAAAGCTAATAGATAGTATATGCAATGTCGAGCGACATATATGATGGACCGAGATTTTGGACTGATACTCGAAAACCAATAGATAAAGGATAGAAACAATCGTTCGCCTCGCAATTTGTCTACAGCAGACATAACTGATTTTTATAGTTTGTTCTTATGTTGTACTGCTACACCACTGTTCCAGGTTAGGAGACGGTTCAAGCAAACTACTAGCAGTTTAACCCCGCCACAATATGTATATGCCTCTCCCAAGTCAGGAACCTGTAGTTCAGTTTATGTCGTTGGTTCATGTCCGTCATATTTGTTTTTCGCAAATTGTTTTGTTATAAATTAGGTCATTAGTTTTCTCCATCGAATTATTTCATATTTTTCATTTCGGGGCCTTTTATAGCCGACTACACGGTAGGGGGTTTTCTCATTGTTGAAGGCCGTACGGTTGTATATAATTGCTTACATCCACTTCATTTCAACATTGGTGGATATTTGTCTCATTGGCAATCATACCACATTTCTTTATTTTTATCTATAAAAGAGGTATATTTGTTTTTCGCAAATTGTTTAGTTATGAATAGGCCATTAGTTTTCTCATTCGAATTATTTCATATTTTTCATTTCGGGGCCTTTTATAGCCGACTATACGGTAAGGGGTTTTCTCATTGTTGAAGGCCGTACGGTTGTATATAATTGCTTACATCCACTTCATTTGAACATTGGTTGATATTTGTCTCATTGGCAATCATACCACATTTCTTTATTTTTATCTATAAAAGAGGTATATTTGTTTTTCGCAAATTGTTTAGTTATGAATAGGCCATTAGTTTTCTCCATCGAATTATTTCATATTTTTCATTTCGGGGCCTTTTATAGCCGACTATACGGTATGGGTTTTTCTCATTGTTGAAGGCCGTACGGTTGCCTATAATTGGCTGCTTACATCCAGTTAATTTGAACATTGGTGGATAGTTGTCTCATTGGCAATCATACCACATTTCCTGATTTCTGTTTTTTGCAAATTGCTTACTTTTAAATTAGGCCATTAGTTTTCTCTATCGAATAATTTCATATTTTTCATTTCGGGGCCTTTTTTAGCCGACTATACGGTATGGGTTTTTTCATTGTTGAAGGCCGTACGGTTGCCTTTAATTGCTTACACCTACTTCATTTGAACATTGGTGGATAGTTGTCTCATTGGCATTCATACCAAATCTCCTTATTTTTATCTTTAAAAGAGGTATGAAAATAGCAAGGAAGCATGACACGTTATCACTGTGCAGGACAAATTGGCCATTGCAGAAATTGAAAACCTGACTTTGTTGTTTTACAAGACAACACAAATATTTTTTGGCCAAGGAGTAGATAATTAAAAAAATGTATATTCCCATATGTTCCAAGATGTCACTGTTGTCACTACTGCTGATCAAAAATACATTTCTCATGGGGAATTTAAGAATTCTCAATTGATTGGTTACAATATTGCGTGCAAGTGGAAAAGAAAAAAATACCAATTTCGATTGAGCGTGTTGGGTTGTTGAACAAAAACCTTCGAACTCGGGGAGAGCAAGCTGCCGAGACAACCATTGCTAATTGTTAAGGATATTATGTACATCAGTCGTATTCAGAAATCAAAACATGTATGCTGCTGTTTTCCCAAAACATATTTTGAATGCTCTGATTTTACAAATTGAACCTTTCTCTTTTGCTTTCTGTTGTCATTATCCTGCATTTCCTGTAATATTGTTCGATGAACAGCCAACGATCGGAATTTAATTTTAAGATAAACATTAATAAAATCTGTATGAATTTATGTACATGGGAAATTATGAATCGTAATTTCGGTCGTTTTCTAGCTATAATCCTTGAATTTATGAAATTGACATATAATTTTTGTTATTGGTATAAATATTTTGTTCCTCTACGTACCTCGATATGCATGTTTTTCACCACGATGTATACAATTCTTGTAAAATTGCGAAACTTACGGTATGGTCATATTTTGGATTTCTAAGTTTAAATAGAGAGTCTATAAAAAGGGGGATGTGCACAACAATTTCACACAATTTAACTTTGGACGTCTTATTACACAATAAAAACTACATGTATATAAACTTTTTTCAAATATTGAATGCGCAACCAAATCTCTGTAAATTTATCCATGTTTGATTTATACAATTTATGTTTCTGCAGGCAGTTGGTGGACATCAGTTTAATGTAGGCGTGGCTACCTGTCACTTTTCTCCAATTAGCTGTCCTATTGGACAAACATGTGTGCGATGATGCTTGAAAACTGGCACTGACATTGTTATAGTTAACTTTTTTTGACAATGTATAGAAAAATTATGTTGTTGTTACTGTGGGCTTGTCATCAAAAGGGGAACTTCGAACATTAAAAAAAATGCACTAAGGACATAGAACACTGTATAATCTAATTCAACTTCAAAATGAATGATTATTTCAAAGAAAATCTTATATGCTATCTATAAATATTTGTTTTAAGAATTATAAAGCTTTGCAGATTTTTCTCGACACGTGCTATTCTCCTCGAATATGTCATTCATGACCAGTGTGTATTGTAAATATCAATGATCATATGTTGATTAGAAATTTTAAATAAGACAACGCTTATATATATTAAGAAAAACGAAGTTTAAAAATGAATTGTAACATGAATGGTAATTTTTCCTCTGATCTTCGAGTGAGTTAAATTCTGTTATTTTTACAGGGGTGTGTTAACTGGATGATTTTTTAGTTATTGAACTCTCCTATGTTGATTGCTTGTCATAGCAAAAGCAAAGAAAGAGGGAGCTTAGACCAGTGCTCTAACTTCCATCTCAGAAGTTGTTATTTCACTGTTTAGCTCCGCCTCCTCGGTCTAGTAAACAACAAATTCGTAAGGGTTCCGCGGAACCCAGTGTCTCGCCTACTTTTGCTGCTAGTCACAGGCTCAACAAAAATGGGGAAAAAATTATTGAAAATTTTCCTATAGATATTAGCTTTTGATTGTAAGAAGCTTCTGTCCAAGTTTGGTAAAAATCCAGAATGGTTTATGAATCTAATAAATGTTTTAAAAACTTTAACTACAGACTGTATGTAATGTTAACTGGAAGAAAAACTAAGTCCATTTATAAGTAATATACGGAAAAACAGGAAATATATTTTTACAAAATTTCCTTCTATATACTAGCTTTTGATCATAAACAAGCTTCTGTCCAAGTCTGGGTACAAATCCAGGATAGGTTAAGAAAGTTATTAAAATTTTGAAAACTTTAACCACAGAGTGAATGTAATGTTAACTGGCAGAAAAGCTAAGTCCATTTATAAGTAAAATACGGAAAAACAGGATTTTATTTTTTACAAAATTTACTTCTGGATACTATCTTATGATCATAAACAAGCTTCTGTCCAAGTTTGGTAGAAATCCAGGATAGTTTAAGAAAGTTATTAAAATTTCAAAAACATTAACCACAGAGTGAATATTTGTGGACGCCGCCGCGGACGACGACGACGACGCCGACGACGGAATGTAGGATCCAGGGATGAGGTAATCGTAATCTGTAATCGTAATCGATTGTAATTGATTACATGTTTCCCAGTAATCGACAGTAATCTGTAATCGAAGACATTTTCGATTACATGTAATCGTGATTTAATCGATTACAGCAAAAATTAGGATGTAATCATTGATTACTTTTGATTACATTTCAATTACTTTTAGTGAAATAGTTTGATGAAATTAAACCTATTTTAAATGAAAATATATATGCATTCTTCACTTTATAGTACAGATAAAATAGAAAGTATTAAGACTTCAGAGCTTATCAAATGCCTTATTTGTATCTATTGTCTCAAGCTGCATTATGATCAACCAGAACTCCTACCAATTTTACTGTATATCCAGCTTTTTAAACAATTGACTTAACTGTCTTCAATGCTTGTCAATTATTTAAAGACCTTTTATTTTGAAATAAGTAAATAGATAAAAATAAGAAATGAGTCTTATGTTAAGTTCTGTACTACTTTGACATTGAAGTGTAATTTTCAATAAGATTTGGAATTTTAGCTAAACATGATACACAGTGGATTCGTTATAATATTATGATATAATAAAATGCTCCGCTGGGGCGCAGCTTGATACGACCGCAGATGTCGAACCCTGAACAGTTGGGCAAGTATGGACACAACGTTCAAGCTTGATACAGCACTGAATTTGGATTGTAATTAAATATTTGACACAGCATAGGTTTCTGACACAGAATGAAAGTGGTCTAAGAACTTAAAAAATTTTAATTTATCTATTCAAACCATATCATTATTATTTGCTTTTATATATAAATCAGAAATAACCAATTTAAAATGGTAAATTTTAAAGAAAAAAAATGAAAAAAAAATCCCCCCCAAATTTTTTGAACCCCCTTATGATTCATCACCCCCAAACTCAATCCCAGCCTTCCCTCTGTGGTATGGTACCTTGCAGCACAATTTCAGAGAGATCCATACACTTGAACACAAGTTATTGTCTGGAAACTAGAAAAATGCTTGTTTTTTTGCCCCTTTTTGCCCCCAAATTCATAAACATTTAGGGAAATTACCCCCAAACTCAAACCCAGCTTTCCCTTTGTAATATGGAACCTTGCAGTACAATTTCATAAAGATCCATACACTTACACACAAGTTATTGTCCTGAAACTAGAAAAATGCTTGTTTTTTTGCCCTTTTATGGCCCCTAATTACTAAAATTTTGAGGGAATTACCCCCAAAATCAATCCCAGCCTTCCCTTTGTAGTATGGTACCTTGCAGTACAATTTCAGAGAGATCCATACACTTCAACACAAGTTATTGTCTGGAAACTAGAAAAATGCTTGTTTTTTGGCCCCTTTTTGGCCCCAAATTCCTAAACATTTAGGGCAATTACCCCCAAACTCAAACCCAGCTTTCCCTTTGTAATATGGAACCTTGCAGTACAATTTCATAAAGATCCATACACTTACACACAAGTTATTGTCCTGAAACTAGAAAAATGCTTGTTTTTTTGCCCTTTTATGACCCTTTATTACTAAAATTTTGAGGGAATTACCCCAAAATCAATCCCAGCCTTCTCTTTGTGGTATGGTACCTTGCAGTACAATTTCAGAGAGATCCATACACTTGAACACAAGTTATTGTCTGGAAACTAGAAAAATGCTTATTTTTGGCCCATTTTTGGCCCTAATTCCTAAACTTTTTGGGCAATTACACCGAAACTCAATTCCAGCTTTCCCTGTGTGATATGGAACCTTGTAGTACAATTTCATAAAGATCCATACACTTACACACAAGTTATTGTCATGAAACTAGAAAAATGCTTGTTTTTTGCCCCTTTTTGGCCCCTAATTCCTAAAATTTGGAGGCAATTACCCCCAAAAATCAATCCCAGCATTCCTTTTGTGATATGGAACCTTGTGATACAATTTCAGAGAGATCCATAGACTTACACACAAGTTATTGTCATGAAACTAGAAAAATGCTTGTTTTTTGCCACTTTTTGGCCCCGTATTCCTAAAATTTGAAGGCAATTACCCCCAAAATAAATCCCAGCATTCCCTTTGTGATATGGAACCTTGTGATACAATTTCAGAGAGATCCATAGACTTACATACAAGTTATTGTCATGAAACTAGAAAAATGCTTGTTTTTTGCCCCTTTTTGGCCCATAATTTCTTAAATTTGGAGGCAATTACCCCCAAAATCAATCCCAGCATTCCCTTAGTGATTTGGAACCTTGTGGTACAATGTCAGAGAGATCCATACACTTACACACAAGTTATGTCTGGAAGTTACAAAAATGCTTATTTTTGGCCCCTTTTTGGCCCCTAATTCCTTAACTGTTGGTACCATAACCCCCAAAATCAATCCCAACCTTCCTTTTGTGGTATTGAACGTTATGGAAAATTTCATTGAGATCCATTCACTTAAACAAAAGTTAGAGTGCGAAAACTAATGTGTCTTCGGACGACGACGCCAGACGACGACGACGACGACGTCATACCAATATACGACCACAAAAATTTTTTTGCGGTCGTATAAAAACTGGACCCAAAATTAAAAATCTATATACACGGTTAGATTTGGCATATCAAAGAACCCCAATAATTCAATTTTTGATGAAATAAAACAAAGTTTAATTTTGGACCCTTTTGACCTCAATGTGGACCAATTTGATAACGGGGCCCAAAAATCTAAATACATGGTTAGATTCAGCATATCAAAGAACCCCATATATTCAATTTTTGTTGAAATCAAACAAAGTTTAATTTTGGACCCCAATTTGGACCAACTTGAAAACTGGGCCCAAAATAAAAAACCTAAACACATGTTTAGACTCAGCATATCAAAGAACCCCAAGAATTCAATTTTTATTAAAATCAAACTAAGTTTAATTTTGGACCCTTTGGACCTTAATGTAGACCAATTTAAAAAAAACTGGACCCAAAATTAAAAATCTTAATACACGGTTAGATTTGGCATATCAAAGAACCCCAATAATTCAATTTTTGATGAAATAAAACAAAGTTAAATTTTTGACCCTTTTGACCTCAATATGAACCAATTTGATAGCGGGGCCCATAAATAAAAAATCAAAATACATGGTTAGATTCAGCATATCAAAGAACCCCATATATTCAATTTTTGTTGAAATCAAACAAAGTTTAATTTTGGACCCCAATTTGGACCAACTTGAAAACTGGGCCCGAAATCAAAAATCTAAATACATGTTTAGATTCAGCATATCAAAGAACCCCATATATTCAATTTTTGTTAAAATCAAACTAAATTTAATTTCGGACCCTTTGGACCTTAATGTAGACCAATTTGAAAACTGGACCCTAAATTAAAAATCTAAATACACGGTTAGATTTGGCCTTTCAAAGAACCCCAATAATTCAATTTTTGATGAAATAAAACAAAGTTTAATTTTGAACCCTTTTGACCTCAATATGAACCAATTTGATAGCGGGGCCCACAAATAAAAAATCAAAATACATGGTTAGATTCAGCATATCAAAGAACCCCATAAATTCAATTTTTGTCGAAATCAAACAAAGTTGAATTTTGGACCCCATTTTGGACCAACTTGAAAACTGGGCCCGAAATCAAAAATCTAAATACATGTTTAGATTCAGCATATCAAAGAACCCCATATATTCAATTTTTGTTAAAATCAAACTTAGTTTAATTTTGGACCCTTTGGACCTTAATGTAGACCAATTTGAAAACTGGACCCAAAATGAAAAATCTAAATAGATGGTTAGATTCAGCATATCAAAAAACCCCATATATTCAATTTATGTTGAAATCAAACAAAGTTTAATTTTGGACCCCAATTTGGACCAACTTGAAAACTGGGCCCGAAATCAAAAATGTAAATACATGTTTAGATTCAGCATATCAAAGAACCCCAAGAATTCAATTTTTGTTAAAATCAAACTAAGTTTAATTTTGGACCCTTGGGCCCTTAATGTAGACCAATTTGAAAACTGGACCCCAAAATTAAAAATCTAAATACACAGTCAGATTTGGCATAACAAATTAAAAAATGTGGTCAAAAATTTTACAAATCTAATGCGCCCTACTGTGCAATTAAAGACTACTTCTTGAAATTTTTCAATATTTGAAATTTGAAAAAAAAAAATATTTGATGAATTATTCTTTTTAATTTCGGAAATCTGAAATGAAAAAATTGACCCCCCACAATTTCTTTTTACCCCCCCCCTCGCCTTTTCCCCCAAAAAATTCTTTCCCTCAAGATATGGTCATAATCTCAATTCAAATTTCCAATGGAATTTGCAACCATAATTACCCATTTAAATTTACCATAGTGCTATCTTAATCTATTTTATACTAGAATTTAAAATATGGTGTCAAATCTTTCACATGGATTTTTTTGTAAAAAAAAAAAAGATGCAGCATTTGCAGATATTTTTACTGGTCTTCCTTTATAAATATGCATTTCTTTAAACATAATTTAAAAGCAGTGTAAGCGAAGTAATCATAACGTTGTATGTGGATTACCTCCCTTACACTGTTTTAAATTGTCTTAATTGTTCATTAACCATTACTTTATACATAATTTAAAAGCAGTGTAAGGAAGGTAATTCTAATGATGAATTTGATTTATCTCCCTTACACTGCTTTAAATTATGTTTTGTACTAAAGTATTTGTCCATATAAAAACGCTTTTTTTGCCCCTTTTTTGGCCCCTAATTCCTAAAATTTTAAGGCAATTACCCCCAAAAGCAATCCCAGCATTCCCTTTGTGATATGGAACCTTGTGGTACAATGTCAGAGAGATCCATGCACTAACACACAAGTTATGTCTGGAAGTTACAAAAATGCTTATTTTTGGCCCCTTTTGGCCCCTAATTCCTTAACTGTTGATACCATTACCCCCAAAATCAATCCCCACCTTCCTTTTGTGGTATTGAACCTTATGGTAAAATTTCATTGAGATCCATTCACTTAAACTAAAGTTAGAGTGCGAAAACTAATGTGTCTTCGGACGACGACGCCGGACGACGACGACGACGACGACGACGCCAACGTCATACCAATATACGACCACAAAAATTTTTTTGCGGTCGTATAAAAATCAGAAAGTACAAAATGTACCAATTGATTTGCATTGAAATTCTTGTTCAGAAATAGATACATGTATCCCATATTGACACTAAAATATATCTTGTTAAATATCATGATTTTGAATAGAGTATAGAAAAATCCCAACAAATTCCTGTGTTTACTAATCAGATGATCAAGGACTTCTAATTAATAAGATGTTTTGATTTCAACTATGTCTAATTAAGAGAAGATTGACATTATATTTCCCCAGGTTATGAAATGTACTCCATTGGCAGTTTTATAACCTGTAATTAGGGAGATTATCCAAACAAAATAATTAATTCATGCATGTATTAGTTATAAATATAATAAATTTACATCTTTGAAATTAGCTGAACTAGTTAATTATTCTTCTTTTTACATTTTAATTGTAATATATACTATATCAAATATAGTTAAAAATTAATAAATACAAAATACCTAACTTAAGTCATTATGACAGCAAAACTTGAAAAATATAGAGACATGTGGAAAATAAACTAGACTATAAAGAAGTGACTAAAGCCATGTGGTGTCATTGCAAGAACTTTATTACATCTCACTCATGTAGATAACCAGATTTTAAAGAATTTTTGAATATTTCAAATCCTCAGTGAGAGCTTCTATCTAGAAACAAACTGTCAACTTAAACTTTGAAAACAATGCTTTCAATGAAGTTTTGATCAAGTTATAAATTTCCCCTATACATAACAAAATGTTTGTGTTTAACTTACTTTATTTTTTTTGTAATTTTATAGCATGTAATTGACAGTAATCGAAAAGTTATCCAATTACTTTTGATAAAGTAATCTATTGCAATCGATTACATACAAAAATCAGAGTAATCGATTATTAATCGAATACACAAAAATCCCTCAAGTAATCGATTATTAATCGTTTACATTTGTCAATAATCGTGCCCATCCCTGGTAGGATCGCTATGTCTCGCTTTTGCGACAAAAGTCGCAGGCTCGACAATAAATCAATGACCATAAAATGTCCTAATAAATTTAAATAAAATGCATACACAACAATTTATAAAAAAAACTAAATTCGAGAAAGGGGGAAAGGGGGGTGAGGGGTGGGGGTGTTTACCTTAACACTAGCCAACTTGTAAACCTAGTCCTAAATCAAAAATAATTCCATAAACGCTCGAGGGGAGCTACAAAAAGGAATAATGTGGTCTATGAACGAAGAGGCGATGTTGATAAATTCGTGGAAACTTGTTTTTATCGTGTCAAATCGAATATTCCAAAAATTTGTCACTTGATTTTCAGTCGTTTCATTTCCTCTACTTTTCAAATGTATATCTCTGTGAATTGAACATGTTTGAATTATTTATCTTTGGACCTTACGCACTCAACAGTCCATTTATTAGTCGATATTTTCATGGTGTTGGGAAAGGGAGAAACCTTATAGAGAAGTTTAGAAAACGTTTTCTTTTTATCACTACTAAGCTCTTCTAAAACTACACGTCATATTGGTTTGAAAGGGGACACTTCAATAACACTTACATCGCTCTCTAATCAATAAACCTTGGTGAACGTATCACGACAACAATTCATTTACACGTAATGAAACATAAAATCAAATCCTACTAAAAAAATCTAATCGATGAGTTCATTTTCTGAAAATAAGGGACGTTTTATCTTAGAAAGCTCCACTATTTGATTCATGAAAAGTACAGTTAAGTTTAACCGTTGACATGTGTCACCGCACAGTAATGTAACACTTTGGCATGTGTCATCGTACAGTAATGTTATAAATCATATATAGCCACGCCTAACTCATTAACACATTTAATCCACTCAAAGCTACGCTTTTCGTGAATCAAATACGGTAATTCGTAAAAGGCGTGCTACATATATAACATATTACTATACATTTGACGGAATTTATGATTTACTCGCAATCTGTGGTATATACATGTATACAGAGGCTTGAATCGTTAAAGAAAAATAACCTTTTATAGAAAGGATTCATAACTATGAAAAATATGTTTTGCAAATCGAAAGTGTAATGAAATTACGAAGTTTCACGCCGTTAGGGAAGGGGCTGGATGGGGTTTAAAGAATATAGAATATTGGGTCAATACTACAGAAAATGGCCAATACTACAAAAAATGGGCCAATACTACAGAAAATTGGCCAATACTACAGAAAAATGGGCCATTACTACAGAAAATGGGCCAATACTACAGAAAAATGGGTCAATACTACAGAAAAATGGGCAAATACTATGGAAAAATGGGCCAATACTATCAAAAATGGTCCAAACAAATACAGAATAGAGAAAAATAGATAAAAAAAAATAAGGAATAGAGAATAATAGGGTGCTAAAATATGTAGAATAGAGAATAATGGCCGAACAAATAAAGAATAGAGAAAAATGACATAAACAGATAAAGAGTACGGAAAAGAAGGAACCCCAACCGAACCCTTCATTATAGAGTTTTGATCACTTTTTACAGAGACTTTTAGTATTATATGTCACTGCTTTTAATAAAACAATAATAAATTAAAGAAACATCAAATTACCACTCAAAAAAAAACTGAATTCAAGACATATAATTGAATTCAACATCAAATTAAAGTATATCATTACAAAACATATTATTTATAAATTGAAATGTGTGTGTTAAGATTATCAAAGCAATATTCATAATGTAAAAAATACTGGTTTTTATCGGCACGTGTCATAATTAGGGATTCATAGGTCATGTGTGATCAATGTTTATTCTAGTTTCTCCGGTCAAGTTGGTCAAATGTTTCTAATGAACAAGTTTTGAAGATGAAATATTAACAATAAATTTGATGGAAATTTAGATGTGCTTTTCTTTTAAAATTATTTTCAGCAGTGAGAAACAGCCTTAAAATGTTGAAAAAACCAAAAATATAATAAAAAGATGCACAAGTGTTATGAAATTTGAAGAATTACGCAATTAACGCATCTTGATCACTTTTAATAAAACAGTAAAGCATTAATATATACAAAAATGAATAACTTTGGAAAGACTGGACATTCGAGGTCAATACGTTGTGGACAGAGTGGTGTGTAACTTACTGGTACAGGAGGCTAGCGTTTCTACGAAAACTACGATGAACTTAGTCAAATATAAGCTAACAAATATTGAATGACGTAGCGAGCTTAATAATCACTATAGCAACCGAGTAAAAATGGAAACAAACTACAAACATATCGACTTTTTTAAAGACAATGTCCACGTTTAACCATGTATGTGATAAAACATTCCCAAATACTAGAGACGATGTATGACAGTGTTTCAATCAGGCTCGTTGCCTCTTGCCCTTGAGACCGGGTATAACGTATACTCCAGGCCGCCTATTCCCTTTGAACAGAGACTATACCGATACTGCTAACTTGGTCAAATTGAAACAGAGAAACATTTTCTAATGGTGTGTCCATAATACTCAGATTTCAGGCATGTATAAGTCTTGAATGTGCCAAATTGTATGAACTTAGGTGAACAATTTGTTGAAATCATGACAAGGGAAGAAACCAAGAAATGTTTTTAAGACGTTAAATAAATTCTTTGCACGTCGAAAACTTTTCACATTTGACGCGTGAGTAATGCGAGTGTTTTAATTGTAAGTGGATTTTATTGATAACTTTGATAATTATATTAAACTTGAATTTTTAATTTTAATTCTCTTTTTATAATTATGTAATAGATGTACGCCTCTCATATCTGATATGTGATGATTACGTCTGATTTACATAGAAGTAATAAATAAATATTTGTCTTTTGTTCTGAAATTAGCAATTATTTTTCATAAAACAGGAACAGTGTCATTATCTCAAATTTTGCAGATGCAGTCACACTTTCTGAAGATGTTTGCAGATATGGATTTGGATTGAAATCTTATTTGCGTCTTTTTTTCTGTCATCAAATTGATACCTTATCACTGCTTTTGTATGATAATTGGAAATTTCTGTTCTATCTTGTCTTTTTCTGGTTTTATTGCCAAAATCTGAACTTTTTCCTGATAAATCATGACACGTCTATGTAAATATTGGTACGTTTCAAACAACATGATTATTGTAAGTAGAGATTTTAAAAAGTGTCTCATAAGTCAATTTTATGTCTGGGTATTGATTGAATGTTTTAACTGGTGATGTATATTGTGTATTTAATATGTCAATCAATGTGCGACACTGTAATAAAATAAAATCTATCTATTTATCTTACGTTTCATTTCATTTACATGCTCCAAAATAGTGTCAGCCCTGACCTTAAGACCTATTTTTGTTAAAAAAAAAACATTTAGGGGGCGGGAGTAGCCCCCCTCCCCTTTTTTCCCCCCTTTCCCCCAAAAAAGAAGGTAAACACATTGAATTTAAATACATCATCTAGATAATTGTAATAAAACGTGACGTCATTTTGTGTCAGCCAAACCCCAGTTCAACAATAAGGAGTGTGTCCAGAGATCGCAAAAGGTATTTAACTTGATGAATCAAATATATTAATATAAATTGTTCTTCGTTAAAAAAAATAATATTTCAAGAAACTTTTTGGAAGTTTTGATATACTCAAACCTGGCCAGGAGTTTGTTTTTTTAATTTCGTTCATTTCCTGTTTCCTTTCAAAGTTGATTACGCCTGGTTCATTTTCTTTCGGTTTTCACCTATTCATTAGGTTTAATAAGTAAGAGTTAGATTTATTTCCATAATGATCTGGTTTAGTAATAAATATCTGAATTACTGAAACGAGTTCAATTTAGACATTAATTACGCTTGGAAATAAATTTTGAAAAATTAATTTTTCACAATATCGCTTTTGTCTTCTGTCCTAGCTAGTTTCGTTCTGAATATGCATGAAATACTTGCCACTGAAAGCTAAGCAAACAAATATTCACCAATTCATCTGCAATTGCGTAATTATCTGTTACATACCCGTCATTTTGTCACATGTTTAGTACTATCCTTTTAACACATTTCGTGCAGTAAGATTTTGTTCTACATTTTACTTGTTCTTGTCTAGTATTAACATTCCTTGAACAGGTTTAAATATAAACATTAATTTGTTGCATTGGTTCTTGAAACACGGTTTTGCACATTTGAGCATTATAAAGACCTTAAAATACACTCGTTTTGTTCTTAAACGAGTTGAATGTGAAACTATTTTTTGAACTAACTTGTCCATTTATTAAATTAAGGACTTGAATGTTATCATTATAGAAAATAGAATACACAGATATTTGATAGAAATTATTAGTAAACTGTATATGGTAGTAAAATTAATTAATTGTTTTTAATTATTTTTTTTTATATAATAGTATGCATATTTTTGGGGCTAGAATGTAAATATTTTACCGCTTCCTCTTAGTAAACATGTGTCTCCAATCACGAAAACACCACACTGTGTGTATTACATTATAAGAAATAATAACACAGGCCTCTATAGTAAATTCCTTGTAGTCACCATCCTTATGATCTAGACCAGAAACCTTGGCATGGAATTGAGTCAGCATATATCAATTGTAATGTTAGGGGGAGCGACATGGGGTACTCATTTCTAAAATCCTACTTTAGGTAATATTTCCTCACTACCCACTTTTCTTCACTACTTTTCCCAAGATGCCACACTATATCCCACATCCCAACTCTTTTTACGACCTTTATAACACATCCCCACTTTATTTTACCACCTATATCCCACATCCCTAAACTGGGGTCCTGGCTCACTGATTGCTAAGGTTAACAGAACGACGACGTATAAGATTGGGCCAGGATGCCAGGCTAGTCAACCACCTCATGTAGTAGTGGTTTCGGTTTGTATAAGCATACAACAAAAGTCTATGTTGGTAGTCAGTAATTATTTTACTTTACATATTTTACGATTGGTGACATGTTGTGATAAAATTGCTTCTACCGTGATCTGACTTTGAAAGTCATTCAGTAATTTCCGACATGACAGACCAAATATAGAAACAGTTTTATCGTTACAAGTGGTTCTATTAGAACATTCTTTGCTACACTTAGTTTAAAGTTAAACTGATTGAAATACAGACAGTGTGTCCACGCTTCGCTTTGTATCGGTGTTTTGATCAGATTTATTGAGAGTCTGCAAATTTTAAACTGTTCAAACATTTTGAAAGAGGAAAAATAGACGGTAGTAGTTTGAAACACAGACATTGCTGTCACATGAACTGATGTATTCTAGTGTCATGTTCGTTGATAGAACAACAAATGTTTATCAGTTGATTAGTGCTACAACATTATTGTTCTACTGAATTAACTGTATCTCAATTAATTTTGCGTGTGTTTGCATTTCGAATATAACATAGTGCCTACAATGTACTACTTAAACATTATCCATCTACCGGAACAGATAATTTATACATTCCACTTTCTGTAAAATGAAAAAAAAATAACACTATAAACTTGGTGCATTCGAAACGCTTTTTGGTATTTTCCTTTATCGGGAACGCTTAGACTATAGATATTAAAAGCCATGGATGTTTACAATCTTGAGGAAAATTAATATATGACTGTAACTGTAACAATTTTGTTTTTCTTTTTTGTTTGTGGCTCTTTGATGATTATTTCTTAAACAAAACATGGATTTCCATCTTTTCTGCATGAGAACGTCTGGATTTCTACAGAAGTCACACTATAACTATAAACATTGACATATAATTGTATTATATGGCTCCGATATGAATAAAAGGAGTTGAGGTTCAAAAAGGCCAATGACCTAGCAACCCTACCACAAAAACAACAACAAAAAATATATAGAGGTCACATCACATCACTTTACATAATTCAGTCTAAAATAAGCTAAAACCATCACACGGTATTGCTATAACACATGATAACTCCAAAACGGAAATACGTCACATGAAAAAAAGTAACAAACTAGCACATTCGATACATGTATATGTAGTACAAAAGTCGCAGAAAAAATCACTTATCCATGTCGATGTCATGTTTTTACAACAATACACCACTAAGACTAATTTTATGGCTTCAATTTACTATTTTGGCATTGCACAAGTTCATGTTTTTCTCTGACTGTTAATGACGTCTTAACGCTAAATCCATTGGATGTTAGATGTGTACTGATTAATATTTAATCTTAGACACATGCTTTTTTATTAGTTATTGGCTTTGAACTAACTTTCAGTCACTGCGAGTACATTGTCATTTCGACGCCTTTTATAGCTTACTATGCTGTATGGGTTTTGCTAATTTTCGAAGGACGTTCGTTGACCCTGTGTCCGTAGAAATACCACAAAGGACCTCCTTAGTGCATTAAGAACAGGATACGCACTAGGGACCTGATGGGATGATATAGTAGGCACAAAGGACGTGGACTATAAAAGTAGACCATGTCTAAATAAAAAAAATAGAAATTGCATAATCATATCTTTAGTAATATTATTACGAAGTCATTTAATGGTTGTCGACACGTGCCACACTCAATTGATTGTCACCTGTGTGTAATCGATTGAAATTCGTGTACATTCAAGCAGGACCAGTTTTTTACGCACGTGCATACAGGTTAAACGTGTATATATTATTTCAGCATGTTCTAGGTTTTTTTGTTTAATGGGTCTTGTATTTTGTATAAAAAATAAAAATTTGATGTATTTTTACGCATCGGAAAAGGTAATTTTTTCAGCATTTGTTTGATCTGTTTTCCAAAAAGTTCCATATTAGAAAAACAATTAAATATGATTATTCTTTTTTTTTAAATTTAAACGAATTTTGAAAAGAAATTCTTAAAATAAAATAAAATACAAATACAAGGTAAAAAATAATTCAACAATAACTTATCAATTAATTATTGAAAATTTACTCCCCTCTGATTTAGATCATTTTTTTGGGAAATATTTTATAGTCAATCGTTTTACATATTATATATACTGACGGACTTTAAAAACGCAACATTAGATTATTCTTTTTAGTTCTCATTTTCAAATATGCAATTTTTGTAAAAGAAATGTATAAACACAAATTTCATAGATTATTTTATTGTCTACAAAAAGTTTGCAGTTCGAACGTTGAATTTGAATACGTCATATTTAATGTTCAAATCATGTGGTAAGACTGAAATCCTGAGTTTTCCTTTATCAATGGATGTATCACCATCGAAAGCAATGACGGCCTATAACCAACGCCTAAACGATTGACAGAAAGGTCAACTTATTCTATTGGGCAGGTTTAGAGTTCTGATTTGTATCTTTTGATTTGGGCTCTTTCCCACTCATTACAGTGTGTTTTGGCAATTATGGGGTTTAAAGTTTATTAGGGCTATACACGTTTTTCTGCAGTCTATTATTTTGGCATTTCAGTGTATGGGTAACATTTATGGCGCGAATCAGTCTATCATGGCATTCGACGAATTCATAAGCAGTTGAAGTAAGCATGAATAGTAGTTATATGAGGATCAATCCTTATTTGATAAAAAAAATCACCAAAATGTGTGTCGCGTTTTTAAAGTCTGTCAGTATATATTTGGAGTCAAACATTTTTGTTAGGAAAACATAATATCATAGGGACTTATTGACTAGCTCCATGGCACCAAGAAATATATATTCTTTGAATGGTTCAAATCTATTTAATCTCAATTCAAAAATGTTTATATAAAAAATAAGGAGATGTGGTATGACTGCCGAAGAGGCAAATATCTACTAGAATTCAAATGACAATGTTAATGATCAATTAAAAGTCACCGTACGGCCTTCAACAACAAGAAAAACCCATACCGTAGAGTCCGCTATAATAAAGGTCCCGACATTAAAAATGTGAAACAATCCAAACCAGAAATCTAAAGGCCTAATTTATACAATACAATTTACGAAAAACAAATATGACAGATACTAACCAACGACAATCAAACAAATTAATTTTGAATTTCTGTCCTGACAATACTTTCAAATATGTGACCAGCATGAGATTTTCAGTCTTATGGTGGTATAATGGTCAAAATGAGATTTTAGCATTTTTATGAAGTATACATAGATGCAAAACACCCTGACAAGTTATTTTGCTAGATTCTGCAAAATGACAGAATAATGGTCATTTTTGTTACTTTAGATTTTATTAAAAATTTTCATTTTTTTATCAATTTTTCACATGTTCTTTTCATCTATTATAGTTATCTTTGAAACTTGTCATTTTGTTGATTTTTTTTTTTGTTTTTTTTTTGTGTTTTTTGGACAAATCAACTAAAGAATTTTTATTTCTATATCAATCATTCGGTTGCCATAGCAATGTACCGGATTCTGCAATCTAAATAATAATGACTTGAACATTTTCTTTCTCTTAAGGAAAAGTACATTAAAGCTAAGAATGTGAATACCAAGAAATTTTTCTTTACAATGTGAACAATAAGGTTACTCCAAAAACTTGTTCATGCTGCAGTCTGTATTAGTAATAAATTGAAGAAAAGTATAAACACTGCACTTTGAAATGCCTATAATGATCCAAAGTTTATTTTCAGGACCCTTTGAGAATTAATTTTAATTCAGATCAATGCAATGAAATCTAAAACATAAATTGTGTGAATTTAGAACGCGATTATAAACGGGATTTAACTTAAATTAATAATTTTATGTAAAAAATATACTTGACTTGTATATCTAAACATAAGATTCAAATGTCCTCAAATCAAGAAAAATGAAACTTAAACTTTATTTTACCGCATGATATAATAGGACATTGAATAACAGGTGCCCCCGATTACGTTACGTGACTTTACATCGACGTTTTCTCATTATGACGTTTACCGCTATAAGCCTGGAAATGTCATGGTGGGTCACATATTAGGACGAGGTTCACTTTCGCTAAGCTATGTCCTTGGATTTAAACTTTATCATAGAATAGCTAAAATGTCACAGAATGGATGTTAGATGCCTCTTTTTCAAAAGCCTGTAGGTATGCTAGGTAAAACAAATCTCTTCATACTAGCACACAATAATCCCCAAATTCAATTTATTTAGGAGATTTGTGCATTGTTCGGACCGAAAGCTTCAGGAAAACTTTGGCAACAACCTGCGATCCAATATATTCTTAAATCAATCGATGTGTAAGTAAAAATTGAATCCCTATGCGTAAATTATTTTTCGATAAGGGATGGCGGCCAGAGTAAATTATTCCTTAATCTGTTGTAAATTATGGGGAAATTTAACCAAAACTGACATGACAACGCAAATCATACATAATTAAAGGTCACGACTGAAGTTAAAATGCCAAAAAAGGTATTGAATTTGTTTTAATATTCATATCACAGCTGTTTATATTCGAAATTTGTCGTATTTGGAACTAATATACAAAAAAAACTATAATTAAAATTTAATGGCCAATTATCATGGACATAGTATTACTCCTTTTCTCCTTGACAACATCTATGTACATTTCGGCAATACAGCTTATCGAGCTGTTACAATGTATATGTTTTCCTTTGGGCATCAATTTCGCTCCTTTAATAGCAGACGTTAACTCAGTTAATACCCCATCTAGATTCCAGTGAATGGGTAATTAAACTACACTTTCCATTTATTTATATTGTTGTTTTTTCGTTAAATAATTAAGATTTTTTTCTGGATTTTCTGCTAAAAGGAACTTACTTTAAATAAATCAAATGCAAAAAGCAATTATAGCTGTTCTTTCCTTAATTTAGATATTTCAGTTTCACACGAGAAACTCTGCAAAAAGGTAACGATAAAAGGGACGATTTTGCGTTCTCTATTTCACACTTAACCTTTTATGGGCCGTGTATCGCTTATTCTTACATGTATATTGAGCTCTTAAACAACTCCTCAAGGTTAGAGAGAGGGTTTGGTGCACACAAACATGTTTAACCCCGCTGCATTCTATATGTGACCATCCCAAGCCTGCCAGGAGCCTGCTATTGAGTGTTTGTTGCTGTTTATCACATTTGTTTTTTCGTGTATTGTTTTGTACAGTTCTCATTATTTTGCACCACTGTCCCATGTTAAGGCAGGGTTGGGAGCCCGCTTGCATGTTTTACCTCAACACATCATGTATGCACCTGTCCCAAGTCTGAAGCCGCTAATTCAGTGGTTGTCGTTTCATGCTGTATATCTTGTTCGATTTTCGTTTATTGTTTTGTAACACCCTATAGCTAGAGTGACTGGGGAATAGAAATATGGTCACTCTAGATCTTGGTCTTCTTCTACGGTCAGTAAATCCCTTGCCATAGTATGGCGTGCGTTTGGTTGTGCCGGATGTACAAAAACGCAGCCGCGTCTGGTCAGAATGGGGACGTTAAATCTGATGCCTCGTGTAAGAACCTCTGCAACAACTCTTTTAGGTGGCCTGTTGTAAGGCAAAATTTCTGTTCCTATTCAACACACCTGACTTTTCCAGTGGCAGTACAAATTTCGCCGACCTACATCCCGAACGGCCCCCATTACATGACCCACCTATTGTATTTGTTGGTAATTTGTTATCGTCCTGAACAAACATGAAATATTGCAACAGGACGTTAAGCAACCAACAATCATCTATCATATTGTTTTGTACAGACATCAGGCCGTGATTTTTTTCTTTTTAATGTTTTTAAATGTATCATGTCAGGGTTTTTGAACGCTTGCTATGCAGAATTAGTTACTCTCATTTTGGAAGGCTATACGTGCTTACTTCCAATTTATATGGTATCTGATGGCGAGTTGTCTCAATGATAGTCATACATGTCATACTTCATCTTCCTATTTTTATATGAATCTTTTTGATATAATTGATCGACATTGATTTAAAACTCTTCCAATATATTTTTGATAAAAATCTTTGATATAAATGTCATACAAATATGGCTAGCGTTGTATGTTGGGGGGCGTTTGCAAGACCGGACACACGCACGGACAGATGGTATTTCCTTGTTTCCCACATGGTAGAAATAACATATCATTAATGAATATCAATCAGTTGCTCATGATGTTTAATATGAATTTCCTATTTTTTCATTTATTTTCTGCTATGTTATTGAACATTCATCTAAGTCTTATGAATTGTATACACAGTATTTATGTATGACATTAACACGTTTGCATTTTTTTGTTTTTCAACAATGTTTATGCTTTTTTATAATGCAGCCTAAGGGAACATTGGTTGTTTTACCATGTTTAATGACTGTGTTAAAGTATTGTTTTGTTAAAGTTATTGTTGGTGGATTGGACAAGGTTTTACTGTTCACAGAACCTCCGCCATTCTAATATATCATCCCTAAGTTTTGTTATAGTTATTGTTGGTGGATTGGACAAGGTTTTACTGTTCACAGAACCTCCGCCATTCTAATATATCATCCCTAAGTTTTGTTATATAGTTATTGTTGGTGGATTGGACAAGGTTTTACTGTTCACAGAACCTCCGCCATTCTAATATATCATCCCAAAGTTTTGTTATAGTTATTGTTGGTGGATTGGACATGGTTTTACGGTTCACAGAACCTCCGCCATTCTAATATATCATCCTAAGTTTTGTTAAAGTTATTGTTGGTGGATTGGACAAGGTTTTACTGTTAACAGAACCTCCGCCATTCTAGTATGACTTCCCTTTTTGATGGGAACAACATTTTTTCTTTAGCATGAAGTCGTGCAAAAATTTGCTATCGCTTTTTATTTTAATTGACAATTGAGAAGTCGTGAATTCTGCACAACATGTAAAAAACATTCTAATAAATCCATGAGATCAATGTAATGTAAAAGACTATTTAAGTTAATCACTATTTATAGCACAAAGTACATAATGACAAATGTTACCTCAGATGTCTTATCCATGGGATCCATTCCTTTTTCTTCTATCAACCATTTTGTTATATTTAACTGTCCCCAGCGAGCTGCTACATGTAATGATGTTTCTCCTTTCTATAATGATAATTAAAGAGGTACTAAAACGCTAAAATCATGTTTGTCTTATTCTAAAGTCGTAATTAACATTTAAGAATGCAAAAAACACGATAAAATTTCATCTTGTAATTATCGAGATTTTGTAAATTACTGTCAGTTTGTCATTTGAACACCTAAACGATTTAGTAAAACACGCCACTACAACGCACTACTTATACCCAACAGAAGTGACGCACAGTGTGTCACCCTAATCAAATACGTGTGTTATATCGTATGCAAACAGATCACGGCTCGCTACGTAAAATAACAGTTTTGAAATATAACGATTACAATTATTACATTGAGAATATTGATAACCATTTATCGAGGCTTGATACTCGCATAAATATAAATTTTAATCAAATGTTTATAATTAGAAAAGTATTGAAAAACCAAAAGCACAAATCAACCTTTATTTCTATAAAATATTAACATGTGCATCCTAAAGTGGCGGTAGAAGCAGAAGAAGAACCACTTATTGCGGACCCTTTTTTGTATTATTATGAGTTACAATTTATGACAAAAAATCAGCAAACACCCATCGAAATAACATCTGATACACAAATTTAATAACACTTTTAGATATTTGGATGATATTTTGGCTCTCAATAATGACGACTTTAGTATGTATACTAAAGAAATTTATCCTGTTGAACTTACTTTAAATAAAGCTAATACTAACAATGACCACTGCCTTTTCCTCGATCTTGATATCTATATCATTAACGGAAAGCTTAATACTAAAATATATGATAAAAGAGATGATTTTTCATTTCCTATCGTTAATTATCCATTTTTAGATGGTGACGTTCCCTTGTCACCATCTTACGGTGTTTATATATCTCAACTTGTACGATTCGCTCGTGTATGTAACAATGTTTTAGATTTTAACGAGAGAAATTTATGTATTACTGAAAAATTATTACACCAGGGTTTTCGATATCACAAACTAGTCAAAACATTTACTAAATTTTATCATCGGTATAAGGACATCGTTCGTAAATATAGCTCAACATGCAGACTTCTTATACGTTCAGGTATTTCACATCCAATTTTTTATGGAAATATTCTTTATAAAGCACAAAAATGTCAGTATTCACCTCTGAAGCTAACAACACCTTTAAATAGACTTATTAAGAAAGGATATAGTTACGATACTGTTGTCAGGTCATTAAAGATTGCATATTTTGGCGTTAATATTGATTCACTTATAGGGTCTTTGCATCGGCACTAAACACATTTATTTAAAAACCAGTTGTTGGCATGACACGGGTTATGTTCTTTTCATATATGTTATGATGGTATGATACTAAACCCCTAACGGGAAGGATTGTGCCTGATATTCATATGATGAAGACATAATCTTTCAATCAGTTCAATTGAAGTCTTGAGCTGGCATGTCAGTTTTAACTGCTAGTAGTCTGTTGTTATTTATGTATTATTGTCATTTTGTTTATTTTCTTTGTTTACATCTTCTGACATCAGACTCGGACTTCTCTTGAACTGAATTTTAATGTGCGTATTGTTATGCGTTTACTTTTCTACATTGGCTAGAGGTATAGGGGGAGGGTTGAGATCTCATAAACATGTTTAACCCCGCCGCATTTTTGCGCCTGTCCCAAGTCAGGAGCCTCTAGCCTTTGTTAGTCTTGTATTATTTTTAATTTTAGTTTCTTGTGTACAATTTGGAGTTTAGTATGGCGTTCATTATCACTGAACTAGTATATATATTTGTTTAGGGGCCAGCTGTAGGACGCCTCCGGGTGCGGGAATATCTCGCTGCATTAAAGACCTGTTGGTGACCTTCTGCTGTTGTCTGTTCTATGGTCGGGTTGTTGCCTCTTTGACACATTCCCCATTTCCATTCTCAATTTTATATGTTATTTTCCATGGCGTAAAAACGGCATTCAAAATAGGACACTCCCAACACGTGCTTCCAAAAGACGACGGAGTTCGATTTGTTAAATTAAAATATGTGGGTTTTTCTGAGCTACAAAAGATAAAAATTCTCTTTCTTACGACTTTAGTTAGCTACAGCAGCATTTCAAAATTATATAAGTTTATTCTCCAGATAATGTGAAGAATTGAGAACTGTCAGTCACAGTAATCTGCTTGACGGTTTTAGCAAAAACCTGAATATGTATTGATCAAGCTATTTCATTAAAAATGAAATACTGGATAGACTTGTAATTAACCTATACGGAGATTTAAAAATCAAACAAAATTTTAAAATGGAAATCAGTATAAATATATATGATTGTCATAGTCCTTGGACCTTATGTAAAAGTATTGCTATTTGTGTCATATATACTAACGTTATATCAGACCCCAGCATCATGAGCATAGTCCTGCCTACGGACGAATGTAGGATAGAAAGTCACAGTACAAAAATTCACAATTCAGTTTTTAGTTTATTTTTTTTGTGAATAAGAAAACTTTTGTCAAAATAATTTTTGTATTTTTTTCTAGAACTTTTATATATATGGCAACTTTGTAAACAAAATTTATTCTGAAAAAATTAATAATAAAAAATAATTGTAAAGATAACAATTGGCTTGGTACTTAAATGGTTTCATTATGACATAGTGCCAATAAATATATCCTTTTCATGCATACAATTTGACATCTATTCATTACTCTAGGTTTAAATGAACTATTTCATAAATTGTAAAATGAATATATGCAAGTAACCAAAAAAAATGGTAGAAATTTTTCCTGTGTTTTCAAACAAAACTAAACAAATAGTATGTGTGACTTTTGTACTATCAAATGTGTTACTATCTGTCCTGTAACTTTCAGTACGTTTGTCATCACAGGCATATTTTATATGTAAATATATATTAAATTTTTGGTATTAAAAAAAACCTATATCGTAGAAATATAAGAGCAATAGAATTATTAAATAAGTTAAAATATATTTGAGCAGTTAAAACTACAACAAAAACCATTGATATAAAATCTTTAGAAAAAGGGGTGCGCATTCCCAAATAACTTGTTTCCTAAATCCTGAATGTTATGATCACACCAATTTTTTTTTTTTAAATAAAAAAAAAATTATACCATACTGCTTTTAAAATATTGAACTTTTCTTTCATGTGAAATTTAAGCAATGACAAATAAAAAACCAAACAAGAAAAATATTAATCCTCTCGATCACCTTTTGATCCTGATAATTAAAACAGTCCGTACTTTGACACTACTGATAAGTAAACATCCTGTATACAGTACGGTTGTAAAGATCAAACAGTAGCTATTATCCCTCCACTCAGGTAATTAACAACTTGGCCATGCAGAAATGCCACCTGTTGTTCATAAAGTGATAAACTGTATAGTTTGATTATTAACATTATTAAAAAGGTATTACACATACCCGGTTTTTAACTGGCAATTAATTATTTTTATTACATGGAACAGAAGCCTCTACCGTCATATCTTGTCAAGATGTTATGCAATTTTACGTACATGTAAATATAAACTATATTTTTTCTCAGTCGACTCAATATTTTTTTCTTCTAATTAATAGCTAGATTAATAATATATTGACCGTCAATTTGTCTCAGTTCTGCGATCAGGAACAATGTTTTCAGTTGAAAGCTCAATGTTGAATTATCCCAACCCCCGATCCCCCCTTTTTCTGTATAAATACACTTCCCTTCTGAAACATATTTTGTTCCTTTTGACAAATTGGTCATAATGAAGAATGAGCCTTGAATAGGTAGCGAATTCATTGGCAGTTTTTTTTTTTATCAATTATTTCGAACTTTTAGATAAAAATAACTTGTTAAGTGCGTTTTAGTACCTCTTTAAAATAGTATGTTAGTGTTTGATGGTAGATTAATGAATCAGTGTTTGTGTGCAGTGTATGATAAGTGTCTGTCCTTTTCGTAGTATTCATAACTTCTGCAAAACATCTAACAAATTTTAATAAAAACATGTATAGACGATTGTATATATATATATTCTACATAAACAACATATAAACAACATTCTTTAACATCCTAAATGTTTGAATGAAATATAATACATATTCATCATTTGTATATCAAATGATTCAGTGTCATACGAGAACTAACATGATAACTCATTCTATATAGTTCTAAAAATCATTCATTTAGTTGTCAGTTAGATGTGTCTGATAACAAACGAAACCATTCGTCATATAATACTTACAAATATTTCTTGTCCATTTTGCCTATCTTTTAAGAACATATGTTGCTGATTAAGTATGTTGATTAATGTTTACAAAAGAAATTGATTTTCAAAAATACATATGTAAACCTTTTTCTTCTTCAAAACAATGAAACAATTTACAGTTAAATGAGACCAAATTTATATAATTCTGACAAGTACAATGTATTTTCTATTTTATATTTTCTGACTATAAATGTAATCGCAACTAATCCTCATGAAAATATCATAACCAATGTATCAATCTTTACAGAAGTTGGTATAAAACAAATGACTGCATTTGGCTCATTATTTGCTAACTGATTATATGTCAATATGAGGTGGTTAGCGTTATATCACTGAGGATGTCAATATGAGGTGGTTAACTTTACATCACTGAGGATGTCAAGATGAGGTGGTTAACGTTAAATCACTGAGGATGTCAATATGAGGTTGTTAACGTTACATCACTGAGGATGCCAATATGAGGTGGTTAGCGTTACACCACTGAGGATGTCAATATGAGGTGGTTAACGTTACATTACTGAGGATGTCAATATGAGGTGGTTAGCGTTACATCACTGAGGATGTCAATATGAGGTGGTTAGCGTTACATTACTGAGGATGTCAATAAATATATATATATACAGACGGTACCTGGCTGATTACTATTACTTGCATTATCATTATAGATAGGAGAAACAGCATTACATTTTTATATATTCACAATCTAAGCAGGCTAGAATAAAGCAGGAGTTGGATTGTAAACATTCATCATTATCACTGATTTAGGTCAATATAACATTTTTGAAGTAGCAAAAACTTTAAAAAAAATAGTTTGAAAAAAAAAATAGAAAAATATAGTAATGTTGAAATTGGCAACTTGTATACTTGAATCTTCAGGACGAGAAAATGTTTATATGATATGAATACAAGCCCTGCTTTATATTAACGTGCAGTTTTACGATGTAATCCTATTTGGACACACATTATTCTAATTTGGATTTAACCAGTCTCTGCTCTTACTAATAATTGGTGGAGAAGCAGCAAATACAAATTGTCAAACCTTTGGTTCGAATGGCCAGGGATTGAAACCAAGACCTCCATCCCACACTCGAGGCGAGCACGCTAATACACGATAAAGAATAAACAACACATAATAAAGGCAAACATGGTTTAGTTCACAAATCCGAGTAAGGAACTCCCCACACAACAACCCATCCCCTTTCCCTCGCCGAACACGAATCCCAATCCTTTTATAACTTGACCTATTTGTTTCTACTTTACCTATTTCCTTGTTGCTTTATGTACACGTACACTTATATGAAATTATGATTCTAAACGGAATTTGTAATATCAACTTTTCTATCATGAGTAATTTGGTTTTTTTTCACTATCCTTTTCAGGTTTCGGCAAATGATGCTTTTTCAACAATTCTATAACCCAAGGATGTATTGAACTGCAATACATCATTGTCTACTTACTCACGGGATTGACAGTACATTCCAAATAATACGGAAATTAAAAAATATCCATTTTAGAATAGGCTTTTTATAAAATGATAGCTGTTTATGTAAAAGATAAGGTTAAGCATGTTTAGGGTATGGGTCAGTTTAGCAACAAACAAATATTAAAACAAAAAACAAATCTAGAGGACAACAATAGACAGAGGCCTTTACAACATGTCAAAGTCTAACTCTATCCGAGACTATACAACTTGTGAATATATTTATAATGTATTATCAAAGATCTGCCATCGTCAACACATGTTACTTATGGCAAGCACATCACATTCAAGTTCCAGAATTGGGACAAGCACATGAACATATCTTTTTATATAGCACACCCCTTTTTACATCTAATCAATAGATTGATTAAGAGAATGATTGATTGTTGGATGCATAAAGTCCAGTGGCAAACATTTCATGCATGATCAGGACGAGAACAAATTAACAATACATACAATAGATAGGTCCTGTAATAAGATATAAAATAACATGTTGTGGAATAATTGCCAATGTGACAACTCTCCTCCAGAGACCAAATGACATAAAAGTTTACAACTATAGACCATCCTGGATGAAGGTCGGGAAAATTTGGACTGCCATTGGAAAAAAGTGAAATAACAAAATAGCAGATTACAAAACACACAAGTACGAACAAATGAATTATAAATAATACCTTATTCAAGAATTTAAATTCTCCTCCAACTTTTTCTAGTAAGAATATTTAACGATGGTATAAAAAATACTGCTTTTCACGTTTTGATTATACATGAAGTGAAACATTTGACACCTTTAAAAACAAGCTTTAAAATGGATTAAAGACTCAATATGCCGGTTTGGGTAGAATTTTTCTTAAACTGCAATAGAGAATGGATAATGATATATAGTACTGTAATTATTTTTACTGTAATCCAAAGTCCCCTTTTTCAATAACACACCGGAAGATTTCTTTTTTTAAACTCAACGTTGCACTTTTTTTTCTATTTTTTTAAGTTACAGATATCCATTAACAAGAATGCATAACCGTGTTCATTTATTTCTTGTAAATGTATTAAAGCAACTCAAATGCACCATGTGATCTTAAACAATGAGCAAACGCCATACCATCCTGTAAGCTTTAAAAGGCCCCGACAATACAAAATATTAAAGAAGAAAACCAAGAGACGGATTTATGCTAAACAATAAACGAAAACATAAATATGTGGCAGACAGCAAATAACAAGCTCCTGACTTGAAAAATCCTCTGGCACTGTAGAGCAGATTTGTACGCGCTACCAGCCTCAATACCCCCCCTTTTTTTAAGAAACAAACCCAACAAAAACATATCGAAAAAACGCAGTTGTATAACAGCACTTGTTCGTGTTGCTCAACAATCTTTAGTTTTCTATGTTGTGTTATGTAAACTATTGTTTGTCTGTTTTTCGTTTTATTTTGCCATGACATTGTCAGTTTGTTTTCGACTTATGAGTTTGAATTTCTCTCTTCTTTTTCAAAAGAACAAAGTTGTTTTTGTCTCATGTAATCATATAAAAGGTTTGTAAGAATGATATTTCTTTCTTCTGTGTAAATGGTATAAGAAAGGACTAAAGAGAAGCTCACACTCCAAACAAATATGAAAATTCAGACAAAAGTCATGCAATAAATACAACCTCGAAATTATAGAATCCTAGTGGAGCTGTCATTGATTGATTTACAGATTGACTAATTCATTGATTTACAGATTGACTAATTGATTGATTTACAGATTGACTAATTGATTGATTTACAGATTGACTAATTGATTGATTATAATGAGAGGTTAAATATGTAATACTAATAGTTTTCATAAATATGTTACCACCAACGAAAGTCGAATGAAAATTTATCATTCCCGAATTTTCGTTTGTATTAGACGTGTTTAAATACTACGCTGATGTTAAATAACAATATCGATACAAGATTTAAGTGTGGATTTTCTCAGAATTCAGGTGCATTGAAAGGTATCAAGGCGTAGCATAGTATAATTTTATGGCAAATTACTAAGCAGGCCTTGCAAAAGGTGCAAATAAATATGCCGTTTTCAAAATATCCTCCTGACCCAAAGATAACAAAATACACTTCTACTGATGAAACTTAACGCCACTTTCAACAATATTTAAGTAATATCGGGGTCTAGTTTTATTGGTGGAGGAAACTGTGATACCATGAAAAAAAGCAGCAATCCCTCACCGAAGCGTAAATTTAACACTTTGCCAGAATAGTGCCCGAATGTGGTAATCTTTTAAAACTTAATTTCGATAATAACAGACTTCCCGGTGTCCAAGCACTCCTTTTGTGTTGGGATGGGATTGTCTTTGTGAATAATACTGTTGTAAATATGTTAGTGACACATTTCTGTCAATTCAGATAGGGAGTGTATACGGATTCCACTGTACCCTCGCAGTTCTCGTAGGATGCTCAAAAAACGGAATACGGAATAATGTACCAGTATATACGTACATACATACAGCCAGCCAGCCAGACAGACAGACAGACAGACAGATTATTTATGTTCCTGTCCAAGTCAGGAGCCTGTAGTTCAGTGGTTATCGTTGGTTTGTGTCTGTCATATTTGTTTTTCGTAAATTATTTTGTTATAAATTAGGCCGTTAGTTTTCTAAATTAAATTGTTTCATATTTTTCATGTCGGGGCCTTTTACAGCCGACCATACGGTATGGGTTTTTCTCATTGTTGAAGGCCGTACGGTTGGCTATAATTGCTTACATCCACTTCATTTGAACTTTGGTGGATAGTTGTCTCATTGGCAATTATACAACATCTCCTTATTTTTACATACACACATACATACACACACACAAACACACACACTCACATACATACATACATACATACATACATACATACATACATACATACATACATACATACATACATACATACATACATACATACATACATACATACATACATACATACATACATACATACATACATACACACACACATACATACATACATACATACATACATACATACATACATACATACATACATACATACAATCATACATACATACACACACACATACATACATACACACACATACACACACATACATACATACACACATACACACACATACATACACACATACAATCATACATACATACATACATACATACATACATACATACATACATACATACATACATACATACATACATACATACATACATACATACATACATACATACATACATACATACATACATACATACATACATACAGACATACATACATAGATACATACATACATTCGCATTGGGGAACATACAGTGAGCTATATGGTATATATTTTGTCTGCTGTGTTAAATGAATGTTTACTGTCTTCGTATCATTGCCAATCTCCGTTCTGTTTTTTTCTCTCACAGAAATAGTGTGATGACGTGATTATTCTATGACTGAACATGCTTAGGTCCATGCTATTAGTATAATATGTGACATTTCACGTTCAACCACAAAACGCATTACACGTACGTGCATGTTCATGTATGTAAACTGACATTCTCGGTATCAACTTTGAAATGGTGAACAGAATATTATATTAATTGTTCAAACAGTATAGGATTTAATTGGGATACCATTACAACGCATTTAACTTTACATGTATACGATCTATTTAATGACTGTTTTCCAAAATTTGAGCGAAAAATAAAATAGATTCTAGTAAACATAGCAGCCTTTAGAATTGGGATTTTTTTTCTATAAATGTCAATATAACAAGCCACTGAAATATAAGAAAATATTCCTCGGGGCTTGATTCGCCTTCATTTTGCTATTGATAATTTCTATCTATCTATCATAGCTTTCGAGATAATAATCAAACAATAGTAAGATATCTTCATGTTTAATTTGGTCAATAACCTCTAGATCTATTAGGTGTAATCAAATGATTTCCGTCATTTCTGCTTTCCAGAGTTTCTTACTGTCTACTATAGTTTTCAAGACAATCGGCAGAGCGCATTTGAATTCTATAATGGGTCAATTGACAATTTCTGCCATTTTCAATTATTTGCAGATCTAATTGATCTGGTCATTTTAACCTTTACTAAAACTTAATGTTTCTTTCTGTCTATACAATACAACATTTTACAAGATAATAACCAACAATTACAATTTCAGGGGCAATTATCTGCTTATTCTGAATATTCCATCTGATATAGAACTTGACCCACTAACATCTAGGTTTAATTGTATCCCACTCAGTTTTGCTCTAACTGCTTCAGTTTTAGACATATAAGATAAAAAGAACTTAATTGTACCCCTATGTTCTATTTTTAGCATCTTGTTTGTTGATGAATCAAATACCCGGATAAAAAATTTGAGCAAAATTCCTTAAGGAACAGTCATGTTAAATTTAGTAAAATTTGACCATGTACTTTCAGAGAAAATTTTTTAAAAGTTTTTGATAACGGACGGACAGAGACGACAAACACCGGCTGGTAGAAATATATCATATGGGTGCTTAGGCCAAGTGAGCTAAAGAGACAATATGAAAATTAGGAGATGTTTTTTTTGCCAATAAGACACTATCCACCAAAGACCAAAGGAAGTGGATGAAAACAGTTTTGGGTCACCATACGGCCCACACCAATAAGCAAAACCCAAACTGTATTGTAAGCGTCACGATATGACAAAAAATTAAAAATATCCAAAGACATAACCAACTGCATTATTTAAAATAAAACTATAATTTAAGTACCGTTACTAAGCAAACATATACCCACTATATTTATATTCAAATAATATAAATATTTATTAATCACTGATTATTGACATTGTTGTATGGTTGATTTTGTGTGTTACACATTTATACATTCAAGTTTTGAACTTGAAGATTGGCGCCGTAGAAAATCGATTTAATCCTGCTGTTTATGTTTGTCTATGAGCAGAAAGTGGGTTGCGGATCGGAGATTGGAACATTCACAGACGGAGCAATACGTCATTGGAAATTGCAATACACATTCCGAGGTCACAAAAGTTCATACAACACTCGTCAACAGCAATATGCAAAAATAGTCCGATAGTGGGCGGAGCTTTAAAGCCATATCATATCTGTATAGTATACAAATACAGGCTAGCAATATCTGTTGGGCTGTTAATGTATGATAAGACTTGCAGGATAAAGATAACATATCAGTTAATACACACCGACCTAGCGTACTTAAAATGGTTGTCAAAATAATGCTAAAGAAAAGCGTGCAATTATTTTTCGTACAGTGTCACTAAATAATATTTGTTCAGCAAATATTTCTGGAAAAAATCTCAACAAATAATGTATATAATTAAATCGAAAATATATATACCCTTACTATACAAATTCATTTTAAGTCGTTATTGTGAAACGTTACACGTGAGTTCGTTTTCTTTCATTCTTATTAGACATTTTTGGAAACTATAGTTCACAATAACTTTAAGTTGACGATGATAATTACAGGTAAACTTACCTGTGGGTCTCCTCAAAATACACTATGTCATGAAAGATGTTGCTACATGCCCAACAAGCGAATATAATAAGATAAAAGATTTTTATTCCGATTGAAATCAGCAACTTCTTAGACGTATTTGATTATAGAATAACTAATTGAAGAATTCAAATACAGAACTTGAAATATTCAACTAGTGACAAAGCAACTCATAAATTTACGAAGGCGCGTGAGCTAATCATCAGTGTTGTTCGGTCACAAGTTGAATATTTTTTCGATATTTGAATTCTTTGATTTCTTATTCTTTTTATTGCATTGAAAACGTTTTTTTTTTATTTGAATTAAAGAAAAAAGATTAAGGATCAATATCTTTTTCTACGCATTCACAATTTATTTTGATGCGGCGTCATAAACAACGCTTTGCAATACCTATTGTTACATATGACGTAAGAGGAGTGAAATAAGAAATTTATTTCACATGTGAAATTTTCGGGTTTAATTTAACTGGGAAATCACGGAAATTAATTGCACTATAAGTCATAATCTGTTTTAATCGTTTGATTCTGATGAAAGATGACTCTCAAGCCTTTAATATTTTAGATATTTTCTTAGTCATGAATTTCTCATATATCAACAGTTTTCTTTTAACAAGCTGCATCAATGATATGCTATTCTGGGTCAGCTTTTTTGTCGTTTGAGCACTAGATTCGGGCTTTGCTCGTCAGATAGTTACAGATACCCGCCCTCTTGTTACAATACCGGACGTCTTTGTCGTAATATTTTTTCATCCCCGGATAACAGTTCCAACAAGGGATTATCTCCCTGAACCATTACTTGAACTTAGATATAGAATTGTAGACGATGCTGTAGAACTATGTTCTCAAATGTTTTCAAGTCACAGATACTCCTTTCATCAAACAACTGGAGAAACAGCCAAAACCTTTTTAGACATATTGAAAATAATTGGAAATGATACGTTCGTGCGTATCACTGATAGGCCACACACACTTATCCTAGAAATAATGTTGTTCATGCTTTGGTCAGATCATATCGTTTACTTTCATAAGGCCTTTAATAATGAGCAAAATCCTTGCCATAGAAACTAGCTGTGACATGCTCCGGGAAAAAAAACTATGATTTGTAATAAAATAAACTAACCTGATAAATCACGCTACAATAACATTAAGGTGTCAATTCTACTGCACCAGATGTGCATTTCGACCGGTGATTTCTTATGATAAATGTAATTTTTGACGTAAGGGGAATGAAATTAATAAGCGAATATCCTAGTTTTTACCAACATTTTCATAATCTGGTACAGTGACCATCTCTAAATGAATTAAGAGCATCAGTATGAAAAAACTGCTAATGGCAGTGGATGCTATTGACTTAAACTCAACGGAAATTTACAGGTCACTAGCTGATCCCAAAGAGCTTTAATTTTCAGGATATTGCGATGATATGGTCAACTGGTGAGCTTGACTCTCTTGAAAGGATTGTTTATGATTAAATATTTCCTAATGGATATCCTCTTGCGGGATCCTATAAAAAAAACAACCAATACTGTGAAAACCGGAAAATTTAAAGAGAGGTGTCGAAAACTAATAATTTCATCAAAGAATACAGAGTTACTGTTAAGAAAAAAATTGAAGAACAGAGTTATGGATAGAGTTTGCAAACATTCCACCAGGAAGTTCTATCAAATTATAAATATGTGTGCTGCTTTTGTATGCAGGCGTCGCGACTTATTTTGTTGATTTGATTTGAAATAAATCTTATGAATGCGGTATTCGCTTTTCAATTCATCAACATTGTCCACTTTGAGATTACCCCTATATAAAAATCTGTAAATGTCATCATCAATGTAAACATAAAAGTTTTAAACAGTTTTCGAAAATGTCTATTTGTAGGTTGTTAGCTGTGAGACACAGTCATTGGCGCCCTTAAAATTAATAAAAAAAAATTGAAAAATGATAAGCGAACACGACTTTAATTGAAATTAATTCAAATCCCGTCATGCCCCAGGGAGGAAAAACGTCACAACTTACTGGTAAAATCCAATGAATGAAATTAATAATATGTAATATTCGTCTTTATTAGTGGTCAAAGATCGGTAAAACTTTGCGAAAATGCATTTTATGTTATAATGATCATATGAAGATGATAAGACAAAATTTGCGAATTCTGCATGAACAGTTTAGTATTTTCAAAGTTTGATTAGATATCTAAACTATTAAATTTTAAAACAAATTTTAGATTTTAAATTATTTGTTGAAATTTTGAAAATTAAAAAAAAAAATGGAAAATTTGGAATGTTGATAATTTAAATCTTTGATAGAAAATGTAAAAAAAACTAAAATTAAAAAAAAAGTTAAACAATGAACTGTTAAGTGTTACACGGACCTACCATACTACATCTGCTGCGTGTGTAATATCCTTTTCCTTCAGGTGAATAAACTGTTTTATTCAAAATACAATTCACATAGAAAAACGTACTAAAAATAATACCAATAGAAAATAATTCTTTGTATTAATATGTAACAGTTTTCTTGCTTTTTAATGGTTATTTTTGTCTTGTATTTGTTGTGACTTTATTGTTGAAATTAAGTCCAAACAATTTATTCTATTCAAATAAAAACAACAGCGGGAAGAATTGTCAGATTCTCTAACCTATAGCCACTGAACTACCTTGTGGCGATCGTATCATCACATTATGTTATATATATTCATTTATTAATTACTACATTCAGCGTTATATTTTTTTAGAAATGAAGTTCAAGAGAGCGTATAAATGAAAGGAGATGTTGGGTATATATGTCTGTCGCAACATCTGCAACAGGGTACAGGACAGCAACATAACGACATTCAACAATCAAAAGACATCATTTTAATATTTAGTATCGATATGTTATCAAGCGCAACACAACGAGCGTTCAAAACGGGTAAATAACGAAATGTCAGGATATATTTAAAAGGGAGACTTATCTAATTGAAATTTCGTGATGAATTCTGATACTAATAAGCATCACGCAAAGTTGGGAATTATTGCAAACAAATACGCTATTGAGTAGGGTCGATAAAAAAAGATTAATAAAGATAAAAGAATTTGTAAATTTTTCAAATTCAATTGAAGATGAAACTAATTTCCTTTGGGATGTCATGCATTCCACCAACAACGACAAGTTATGTTAGATTCTGCTTTAATTATATGACTGTTATAATTTCAAAAATCTAGATACAGAAAAACATAATTTATTCCGCTTCTTTCATCGTATGAATATGAAGAAATTTGCATCACTGTGCCTTTGATTTGTTATAAACATTTTACAATAAGACAACTTCTGAAGGCAAATCAAGGTCGTTAACTTTCCATACTTCCTATAGTCGTTGCCCTTTTGTCGATGGTGGATAGCTGTCTCATTGGAAATCATCTTTTTTACCGGGAAAGTGAAATTGTAAGTTTGCAATATATGCGGAAACGTAATACGCCCATAATTTCAAGTATTAGTTCCAGTTATGAAAGAGGACACATATTTTAAAAACAATTATTTTGCACTCTACCAAACGTATGATTGACACAAACAACATCCAATGATTTAATATATTGGTCCGGCGTGAATATACCATTGCCAATAACAACGTGCACGTTTTAGTCCTAATGGATATTTAGTCGTCACGAAAACTTTCTCCTCTAGACTTTCCGTATGTTATGTTTCCTAAAAATGAATACTATATCAAGAGTCAAGTGTACTTATATTCGTCATTTGAATTCTGTTGGATAGTTGTCTCATTGACAATCACACCACCTCTCCTGATTTCTATAATTATTGTTATTTATCATTCGTGTATGCACCTTTAATTAGCCCATTGTTTAAAATTAAAAGAAGGTGTTACAGTTATAAAAAATTAGTATAACATAGCCATGTCTACTTCTCTGTCTCAAATTGGGAAACTCATATGCTGTTTATGGGATATAGGACAGTGTTGCCAGATCGTTGAAAGTCAATGTTAAGGCATTCATCACTTTTCTAGACGCGCGCAATTTATAGAGCATAACACATTGTAAGGCTATTTTTATTGAGAAAAGCGCGTCGGAAGCACCAATTCAATAAAATATTTTGTTTTTCTTTTAAAGCCTGCATGCTGCTCTCTAGATGTGTTATTGTTTTGTATGTGTTGTTGGGTTTTCTTCTAATTAACATATATCAAACATCTCCTTATATTCGCAGAAAGAGGTAACTAATGATTACAAATATGTGTTGGTTGTTAAAAAATGATTTTAAAAAAGAATAAACATTAATCGTATTTCAATATCACAAGAAAGCATTCGAGAAGAAGGCAAAACATGCACAGTATGGCGCGGATTGTGTGTCACAATTTAATTTATATGATATTACATAAATATATATACGCGTATGCGTTATTAATTCTGCATCTGCACAATTGTATTTATGTAATCGAGTAATTAATTCAGCATATGCGTAATTGTATTTATGCAATCGGGTTATTAATTATGCATATTCGTAATTCTATTTATGCAATCGAGTAATTCTATTTATGCAATCGAGTCATTCTATTTATGTAATTGCGTTATTAATCATGCATATGCGTAATTGTATTATGCAATTTAAATAATTCTGCATATGCGAAATTAATAAAGATTAACCAATCACGTTACTTCTTTCATTCATAGAAATGTAACAAGTACACATAATCGGTTATACGATTTCGTTTGGAAATGAAAAAAATTTCGATAATGCAGAATTACTTTTTATTTTATTCAAAGCTTGTTCTAGCGTTTTATATATCAATTTTCAGTTTTATTTCACAAATGTTGCCCCTTTCAAAAGATTCGTACATAATCATCATGAATGAAAAATAAACACATAACAATTGCACCTGTAAATATTTAGAAAACAGCAGAAAAACAATTGTGACAATGAAACACTATATGGTCAGTTCGTCTAAACACGTTCGCCGGCTTAATACAGTATTTATATTTTAGTATGTTGGGGTTCCTTCGTCTATGCATAAAACTATTAATAGCAGCTCTTGGTCATATTCAATTTGTGCCACAAGCATATAAAATCAAACTAGGACATCTTCTGTGCCAAAACTAATGTATTTATGTGCTCTTATTAATCGTTTCACTATTAAATGTCAATTTCGCTTTTTTAAATGGTCTTCATTAATCATAAGTAGACTTTAAACATTCCTTGCAGTTCAAGCTTAATTTTTTGTGTTAATCTTGGCTAATTTATGGTTATACTGACACGACGGATATTGCATTTTTTGTACCGTAGATTGGTTTAAATGATTCCTTAAGCCGAGAACAGACTCTAAGGTAACATGATACGATTGTTATCCCTCCAACGGCAGGGGGGATATAGCAAAGACTCCGTTCTTCTGTCTTTATACCGTAACTTGAGCTAAAATAGTGTTTGATTTTAAAAATATTTTTGCAAATAGTACCATTCTGCGAACTTTGGTTTAAATTTTTGAATTTCACTGTTTAAAGCACACGTACTTGTTGATAGATCAATCAGTGTGACGGGTAGAAAACCTTTCACGATAAAAACAATGGAAGAAGAATTTTCAAAACCCTTTATTTAAAATTTTATATATAAGTTCGTACATATTAAGTAGGTTTCTGACCAATTTCTCAATGTCATCATGAAAATGTAATCGTTTGGTAAAAGGTTGGGATTTTTCCAAAAGGGCGATTCTTCATACCAATGACACTACATGTCAACAACGCGCGTCATTGCTGTTAAACCAAAATTAACCAAACATTAAATATAACTAAGTCCCAAATCACAAAAAAAAGGTGTTTTAGAACTTTCAACCAAAAATTACCAAAATTATAACAAAAAATTGTCCATGTACACATTTTTAAAGATTAAGGTATGGTATTTAAGTAAATTTCATGCCAACACAGACGCACTGACCAATGGGCTTGTTATACCTCGGCAACTAATAGTCAACCCTCAGTGGTATCGACCCAGTTGTAATAAAACATGCATTAAAATACACAATTTATCAAATGCAACATAAAAGACGTAAACTATTCTAAAATGCTAACGAGTCTTTTTAGATTATATAGAAACTCAATTTATGCATAAAGGGTATATTTCAGGGGAGACAATGTTTAAATTTCATGCAAACTATCGCCAACATACCTTTGTATTAAACCATAAGTTCAAAAGAACTTAACACATGCTTTTGTCTTTTTATGTGTTTTCATATTATGTTAGTGAAATATACTGACCGACTTTAGAAACGCAACACCAATTTTTCAAATTTTCTTCGAAAATAGTAAACAAATATTATTTTTTTTGTTATGTACGCCCGTCATACATCTATCTGGTTAGTAAAAATCAATCATTGCCTTACCTGAGCAAGCCAGGTAATTACGGGGCGAGGGGAGCATGAAATGTGTGACGCGGGACGGCGGGTAGCTGAATAAATTTTAAACCGGTTTTTCTTGTCTAAAAAGATGCGTTACATTCTTTGCCTTCCTTTAACCAATTTAAGTTCTTTTGATTTCGCAATGCCGCGATTCAGTGATTGAACAATACCTACTGTTAGAGGTCAGTCAATTTAAAATGTATCCAATCGTATCAGGTGCATTGACGTATACGCATCTGGGGACATTGTTAAATAATTTGTCGTACTATCCTTGAGTGAAATATCGTTGAATATGTATAGGAGCTGCGCTTACGAGGTACGTGACACTATGTGTGTAACATATGTTAATGTCCAACTCGCGGGATGCCTCGGTGGCCAAGTGGTCCAAGTAGTCGAACTAATGTATCACTAGTCAGTAACTTGTGACATTGAGGTTGTGAGTTCGAATCCCGCACGGGGCAAGTACACTCGACTCCAATCTTAATTGACTAGTATTGTCAGTTTTCCTACCGAAGGTCGGTGGTTCTCTCCGGGCACTCCAGCTTCCTCCACCAATAAAAACTGACCGCAACGAAATAGCACAATAGTGTTGAAAGTGGCATTAAACAATAATCAATCAATCAATCAATTACTTATCTCACGTCTGGAATATAATCGAATTGAGTGAACCTTTTTTGAGCCACACATAATGTAGAAGAAGTTTAAATCATTAAACTTAAGATTTCTAAATGGCACGTTTCTAAATATAGGGTAATGTAAGATTAGAAATGAAGCAAACTCAGCTCCTTACCGTAAACGTTAAAAAACAAAACAGGCATCAGACAACGAAAAGGGGGAGACAAATCTAACAGGCCATCACAAAAGGTAGGCGCGGTAATATGGAAAGCCAACGGGGTCAAAATTCTTAATACGTTAATTGTCAATTTGTAACTTATAACTGTGTAGTTTCAAAATTGTTAATTCGTAAATTGTCAATTTGTAACTTTCAAATGTGTAATTTCAAAATTCTTAATTCGTAAATTGTCAATTTGTAACTTGCAACTGTGTAATTCATTAAATCTAACATTCGTATACTATTTCTAATTTTGCCATTCTTCATTTGTAACCACGTCACTTAAATATTTGTCAAAGGTACGCTGAAATTCGTATATTGCTGTTTTGTAAACTAATTTGAAACATGTCGATTCGTTAAATGTCGATTCGTTAAATGTCATCGTTGTATTATGCTAACGATCATTATGACGACAGATGGCGCTCGGTGTTTTTGTTTCTGAGACGACAACAAATATATATTATTTATACAACATAATAACACAACTAATTCAGACACCAGTTGGGCATGTGAATACATTTATGTTTTCAAGAGAAAAATAGTTCCAAATAAGTGTTAAGATGATATGATCCTCTGGTTTTGAGATTTGAGCAAATCCTTAAACTCCAATGATGTTATCCATTTGTATGCATTAAAATATGTTACCTGAATTGACCGCCTATGGACTTTTCTTAATTTAGTAAAACACATCTGAAGAAGGAATTAGATTAATTTTAAAGAAGTTTCAATAACATTTGCCATGTTTTCTATGAAGGAACATTGTCTGTGTTAAACCTATGAAAACTCTAAAGTTCGGCCCAATTTTTTAGCTAATTTATTATTCATGTACTTTTTATTGTGGTTCGTTTTTTTTTTTTTATATATTTGTCGCATATCATACCTTTTTACATGGCTGTTTACAAGACGTATTATGGTATACTGTTGTCCCTCCGTCCGTCTGTCCATCCGTCGTCAACATGTCGAACAATAACTCAAAAACGCTTTAATCAATTTTCATGAAGTTTGGTGAAATTTGTATATCTATTTACGTAAGCTCCCTTTCGATTTTTATAAATTTTAGATTTTGCTTTTCCCAGTTAGGGAATTTTATTCGTAAAAAGGGAGGATTTTTCAGTTTTCCCAAAATTGCTTTGACCTATGCTCCCTTTCTATTTTTATAAATTTTAGATTTTACGTTTCCAAGTTATGGGGTTTTGTTCATAAAAAGGGAGGATTTTCCAGTTTTCGGACAATAACATATCATTTCTGCATGAGATTTGCTGGCAGTACCAACAGTAGCGTGATTTACAGATATTTATTTTTTACAGATTTGCAAGTTAGATATTGCCAAGCTTGGTATTTCTTTTTCAAAGCAAAAAGACAGCATTGACTCGAAAAAGCTTAACCCACCTTTTGCAACCAAAGTTCAGCGAAGAGGGCAGTAATGCAAACAGTTTTGAAAAGAATGTATATGCTGCATTTCGTAGATACTTTAGAAATGTTGCAAATAAGTATATACAGTGTAAAACATTTTGTTGATATGTTGAAACCACTGTAGACAACCTCAGCTCTGAACGAGTTTCTGCCCAACTTTGGAGATAACATTTAAAAATTTGTATCTTCAGTTTCTGATCTTTCTGGGAAGAAGGGGAAAAGATGTTCATACATATGTACAGACTGACACTGCATAACATAATTCCACAGATTTTGCTAAGCAGAGCTAGGTGACAACAATCACTGCTAGAAAATTGAGAATTAGAAAAAGGTGAAGTTAAAAGGTTCAAAAGATGTTTTTTCTTCAATACTGCAAAATACTGTATGAACATGCAAATGAATCTTCGTGCAGGTGCAACATAAAATAATGTCCCCGCATGAAATATTGTCTGTCGGACATAATTTCATATAAAATATTGTCTGCTGACACACTGTCCAGGACAAGATTTCACTATGAAATACTGTCCATTACAATATTTCACTGTGAAATACTGTCCTTGAAAAAAAATTCTTACTAATTTAAGTTAGTGGGGTGGGACATATTGTTTTACCCCTGTCCGTCCGTCCGTCCGTGCCATTATGGGTAAAAAGTTATTCCAGATAACTCCTACTACAGTTTGAATGCTAGGAAGTTTTCACTTTGCTGGCTGTTTGTTACATATATTGAAGGTGTGCATGTGGTCAGGGTTTTGATTTTTATTAATATTTGCTTTTTTGGGAGATTGTTGACCTTTGTCATTTTTGGAGTATATACTTGCATAATAGGTGCATAGTGTTTCCGGATAACTCCTCCTACAGTTTGAATGCTAGGAAGTTTTCACTTTGCAGGCTGCTTGTACATTATTATATATTGAAGGTGTGCATGTGGTCAGGCTTTTGATTTTTATTGATATTTGCTCTTTTGGGAGATAGTTAAACTTTGTCATTTTTGGAGTATGTACTTGCCTAGCGTTACCGGATAACTCCTCCTACAGTTTACCATAGACCTATGTGCTCCCATGCTCAACTTTGTGTATTTTAAAATAACACTTTGCATCTGCGGGGCATTTGTGTCTCCCAGACACAATAATATCTCAATGTCCTACATTGACTTTGTTATAATACAGTTACGTATGAGTGGAGTGCAGAGGCATCACTTTGTCTATTTTTTTTTAAATATTTTTCACGAAAAGTATGTGTATAACCATAAATCGCTGAATAAATTAATGAAGCAGGGTTGTTCGGTATTATCAATCAAATAAAAAAAACTTTTAATGATATCATTATTCAAAATATCAAATGTCTATATCCTCCCTTTCATGGGGTAAAATTGAACGAATCTTTGCAGGGATGATGTACAAAGACTGTTCATTTCGTTCCGATCTTCCAACAATATGACCGCCAACGCGGATCATAGTTTAATATTAGACCCTATGGGAAAATCACAAAAAGATCTTATAAGAATAAAAGGATGTGGTATAAATGCCAAGGCGACAACTCTCCACAAGAGACCAAATGACACAGAAATTAATGACTTTAGGTCACCATACGGCCTTCAGCAATGAGTAAAACCCATACCGCATAGTCAGCTATAGAAGGCCCCGAAATGACAAATGTAAAACAATTCAAACGGGAAAACCAACAGCCTGATTTATGTCAAAATAATGAACGAAAAACAAATATGATATACAGCAACAAACGACAACCACTGAATTACAGGCTCCTGACTTGGGACAGGCACATAAAGAATGTGGCGGGGTTAAACTAGTTTGAAGGCGCGCCAACTCTCCCCCTCACCTGCGATAGTGATGTAAAAGTACAACCAGAGACATATATACTCATATATGTACATATTTCTCTGTTACAACATTAGAACAAACTATAAAAAATCAGTTGAAAATGGCTTAACTCATTAGATTGATACAAATTAAAGTAGAAATACATCTAACAAAAACACAGAGTGGGCGTGGCAGGGTACTTATACATCCCCACGATAAAAGACACTAAATACAGATCTGAGAGTACTCGCGGTTACTGACAGCTATTTCAAAGCCAATAACAACTAACAAAAGAAATCATGCATCTAAGATTATAAGACTATCAGACTTCTTGTCTGATACCACTAGGCCAATTTTAACCTAACTTTTTATGTAAAAGATCTGGATTTCTGCGTTTGAATACAGGTGAGTGATATAGGCTTGTCACGAAATACAAGTTCCTTCATAATATAAGTTCCAAGTGGAAGAAATATTCTGTAATATTATTTCCAATGGAACAAATATTACAGTATTTGTTCCTTACGGAATAAAGGGTATAGAATATTTGTTCCAACAGGAACATATATTATGACATTGTTTATAACAAAGTTGCCAGTGGAACTTCTGTAAGGTGGAACAAATATACGTTGACAGGCTCCTATGAGCCATCTGGTTTGGTATTGTGGCCCTGTCCGTTTTCCAAAAGCTTCATGAAGATCCAGTCCCAAGTCGATTCGTTCCACATTTAAAGTCGATCCGGCCCCAATGTAAATAGAAAAAAATATGTACAAGGGATAAAATTTTATTTGACATGTAGTTCATCAATATTAATGAGTTTTATGAACAATCTCGAAGGTGGACGATCAAAACTTGTGCTTTTGATCGACGCATATGCAAATAATTATATAGTTTTCATAAGGGAGACATTTATTTGAACATTGTGTTTAATATTCAAAATATTCATATTAAGATTACATATCAAAATATATTATTTTCTTAATATAAATATTAAATCTGTATCCCCTTAAAAATTAGAAGGGATAATCATGCAGTATATAGCATTTATTTTGAATACGATTTTATCAGTTATTTTTAGAATATTGGGATTACATAATTAAAATAAATTCATATATTACAGAAGTTAGTGCAATCATTAGTCTTCATTAATCAGCTGTTTTTGTATACAACTTAATCTTAATAATCCTTTCAAGTGGTGTAATATAACAATTGGTTAAACACAAGCGGACCCCCAAGCTAATGCATACACGCTTTTTTCTTTACAAGTTAAAAAAAAACTACTCAAATGGGGAAATATTATTATTTTGCCGAATCCCTTCCATAAAAAGCTAATTACCTGTTGTCATTGATCATCAATATTATTTCCTTATAAATATTCTTCCAATCTGCGAAATTTACAAAACTTTTCAGTTATGTGTAAATTAACCCTGAATTTACTTCACAAAACTCAACGACTTTTATAATAATTATTCATTATTTTATTATGGGGCCGGAACGACCTGATACCTTGAAAAAGACCAAATTGGGTATTTCGCATAGGGGTGATAGCGTCTCCATTTCTTGTCCGAGCCTCGTTAAATTCAAACAGATTTTTACTTTCGTACAAACCTTGGATGAACTCGATTTTCAGAAAAATCTGAAATGAGGGACCATTTTTTGGGGAGGGGAACTTGTAAAAATTGATGTCGCCTGCATGGATAGCGTCTCAATTTCTTATCCGAACTTTTTGAAATTCAAACCAATGTTCACTCTGAAGGAAACCTTTGATAAGCTCGATTTTCAGAAAAATCTGAAATGGGGGACCATTTTTTGGGGTGGGGGACTTGTAAAAATTGATGTCGCCAGGATTGCGTCTCCATTTCTTGTCTGAACCTGTTCGAATTCAAACCAATGTTCACTCTCAATAAAACCTTGGATGAGTTTGATTTTCAGAAACATCTGAAATGGGGGACCATTTTTGGGGGAGGGGGACTTGTAAAAACTGATGTCGCCTGATAGCGTCTCCATTTCTTTTCCGAGCCTCGTCAAATTCAAACTGACGTTCACTCTCATGGAAACCTTAGTTGAGCTCGATTATCAGAAAAATCTGAAATGAGGGACAAATTTTTTTTTGGGAGGGAGGGGGACTTGTGAAAATTGCATATAATACACTGTTAAACACAGAGATATGTCTCGCGCCTTTTTATTATTCTGATAGTAAAATGCAAATGTTGAAATTAAAAAAGCAATACTTGAACATGTAAATTTAGCGAAATATTCATAGTCAATGAACCATAACTGAAGGTACATGGCCGAATAATCTCCATGGAAATGAGATGTTCCAAAGCTAATACAGCTGCATACCAAATATTATTGAGATACCACTAGTGGTTCTCAATAAACTTACCTAATCACAAATTAATACATGTAAACTAAGCAAAAAGTTCAAAGTCAATATAACATGACTGAGAGGGTGGGGCCAAATAATCTCTATGGAAATGAGACGTGTCAATGCTAATTCAGCTGCATACTACTGCACATCATTGACCTACCACTAGTGGTTCCCCAGAAACTGACCTAATCACAAACTAATACATTGTTGACGACACTGCCGCCGACGCCGGAAACAGCATACCTATGTCTTTTTTTATTCCGTCAAGGCGAGACAAAACTTGATGTTTCTGGATAGCGTCTAAATTAATTGTCTGAGCCTCTTCAAATTCAAACTGAGGTCCATTTCCATGGATTTTTTTTACCCAGTGACAATGTCTGGACATGGGGTAAGTGAGCGCGCCCACTGAAGTTCTTTAGTTGTTATATGACTTTCTGTCAAATACTTTGTTTATTTAAGGATTTGTTGTGGCTATGATTTCATTTTTCCCATTTATTTCGGGGCCATTTAGTGCTTGTTATGTGGTGTGGACTGTTGCTCCATGTTGAAGACCACACGGCGACCCCTAGATGATGGCACTTTTGCCATGTTCTGTTTTATTGGAATGGTGTCTCATTGACGCATACCCTGTATCCTTTCTTTTTTATATTCTTGTCAGATTGAAAACTGTAGGACCGGGCTATCTTGGTTATAGGTGATTTCAAAAGAGTAAAATGATATTGGTTTTATCGCTGATTCTGATAAATAACATTTACACATTTGATGAAATCGTCAATTCCATGGTTCTTGGTGGTGTTTGGAAAGGGTACGTAAGCCCTAACTGAAGCTCTGTATCTCTGCCACAAGGTTTCGGAAATTGGACAAAAGACTGGTCTACTGTTACCATCTAGCTTCAAACTAGAATTATCGAAACCTTCTACACCATAATACTGTAGATCAAATTCTGATATTGCACCTACTGGGTTTTTCATCTGGCCTGCTACCCAAAGAGCCAATGGTGATGACCTAGTTGTACGAAGTCGATGACATGACCAAGCATCTACCCAAATTTCGATTTTCCTGTTGATATCATCCATGAATATGTAATGCAGTACCATCAAGTGCAACTCGTTCAATGGGTCTAAAACACCTAAATCCTCCATATGATAAAACATATGGTAAAAATAACATAGAACGCCTTCGTAGAGATCACGCCAAAGTCTTTCAATGCGTTGATTATGAGTGCTAGGTCCTGTAATCATGCTTTCTGGTCCATTTAATCCTAGCACAAAATCGGCAGCAAGGATATTTTCCAATCCTTTGTCCGATCTTACACGTTTGGGTGTTCCATAGCGGGAAATTCCAGTGCGAAAACATTCAAAAACTGTTTCCGATTTGTTATTGTCACAACATTTCATGAACATTAGCAATCGGCTGAACTGTCAATTCCACCGACAATAATGAATTTCCAACGAATCAGGTTGTGATTTGCGTCTATTTGCCAAAAATAGTTTGGTCCCTCTACATTATAAATTCGCCTATGAAGCCGTCCTCTGCGTCTTTCTTGTGGACCGTTTTCGTCGACCCTTTTAATACTGTCTCGTAGACGCCATCTCGGAACATGTATTCCTTTTCTTAACATCATGATTCTTAAATAGGTTTCCCCACACCGTGGAAAGTCACTAAGTGTTCCAATCAGATTTTGGTCAAGTTAACCATCTTTTATTTCAGAGAAAGATGTTTTACTTAAATCATATACGGCCATCCTTTAGTAAACTGTTATCTCAGAGACGGACAGTATTTTAGAAATTTCTGATATTTTAAATCCAATCTCCAGCATGCTTTCTAATATTGACTTCGGAATGTTAAATGCTTGCACACCTTCATTTGAAAGTACTTTAATTGGCTTTGAGGTGCCATATTTAGAGCAATCTAACCTTAAATTCATCATGTCTGACCTGTTTTGAACACCAAGTTCCTCCATTTCATGCGATGAAAACTGACAAAGAATTTCTGGAGATATTTTCCCAAGCTTGAATCTATGCAACAAGTGTTTCAATTCATGATTTATAAGAATATCCTGCATAACTCGTCCGTCCACCATTTTCACGTCGAATGTATTTAATTCTACGTAAACAAAAAACTTGCGCCATTTTTATATTCGTTGGTCAGCATTACTGTTATAAATAAATATCAGTACGTCTTTATAGTATACAGATGTAACATTATGATATAGTAATATGTTAGAAAAGCACAGTGAGATGATAAGATGGTATGAAAAGGTTGGTCCATATTATATCAAGATGTCTTTGTAGTATACGACTTTATCGTCGTAAGATAGGAAGGAATATGACAGAATAGTATAAAAAAGTTGCTCCATGTTATATCGAGATGATTGTATATTATACAAATTTGTCGTAATAAGATAGTAACATGACATAATACTAGTAGTATAGTGAGGTGACAAAATAGTATGACCAAGTTGCTTAATGTTATATTAAGATGTCTTTATAGTATAAAATGTATCTTTATGATATAGCAATACATGTATCACATAATAGTATAGTAAAATGACAAATCAGTTTGAAAAGGTAGCTCCATGTTATATCAAGATGTCTTCATAGTATAAAAGAATATCCTCATGACAAAGTAAAATGACAGAATAGTATGAAAAGGTAACTTCATGTTATATCAAAACGTCTTTATACAATGTAGTATATAGATTTATCTTAGTGATATAGCAAATTGACAGAGTAGTATAGTCAAATGTCGTAATAGTGTAGAGAATTTGCTTCATGTTATATCTCTACCCTTAATGATATGATTATCGTTATCATAAGGCAGCTGTGGCGTTCCATACAGCACGAGAGACAAAGTCCGTTAAAATAATAGAAAAACAAAGGATATTGGGTATTCATCCATGACACAAAATCAGTACATACACAACTAAATACACACAAAAAGGAAAGGAACAGCGCTTGTATTGCTGTTCTTCATCTCAAAGTCACAGTGAGGCTTTCAACAAGGAGCAAAAAAATAAAAAAAAAAAAAAAAACTCTCATTTCACTGTAAGTATTAAATATATAAAAAAATACCTCACATGTTCATAATAATAGTAACACATTTCAATTTTCTACATGTAGTACATATTCGTTCAAGCCTTTACACTTCTTGCATTTCAGTAGAAAAAGACCAAGTATTATGAAATAAGGAGATGTGGTATGATTGCCAATGCGACAACTTTATATAGCTACGTTTGATATCTTCCAATTAACATTCAAATATAAGCAGGTATTCAAAAAAGTATTAGCCACCAAATGCGTAATTAAATAAAACATCACCATACACGCTAAATATTTGTTTTCCTCCCGAGACAATATGACGGGGGAAAATTGATTTGCCATTGTTCGTCTGTCTGAACGTCCGTCCCGCACAGGGTATGTGGTTTATACAGATAATTCCTTAGGACTATAGTTTTCAAGCTAGAACTCCTATAGTATGTACATGGTGTAATTACATATACTAAAGATGTGCATATTGTCAGGTCATTTGTTTTTCCATAAATTATAAACAAATTGCACGTTGCTAAACTTTTGCATTTTTTTTTTTGGTAATATAAGGCATGCAGCGTACATGGTTTGTCTATTTACGCCTCCTACAGTTTTTCAGGCTTCAATTTTTATATTGCACTGAGTGTTTTTACGTATACAGTTTTGTCCGAATAAATGCTCATACAAATAACACGTGTACATTATACAGGGTATTCTATATCAAGAACGTATCTTATAATATGAATTTAAAATGTCTTCAAATTTTCCACAAATAAGAGAAATCAAACGTTTAACCGTTTTAAGGGGGTGCATCAAATGTGTCTTTTAAACACAATCATTTTACATTTAACATCAATATTTACTAAATCCAATTGTGTTAGCACTTCATTCATGCATGCAGCGGTGGTTTCACATTTGTCTAGTGTGATTAGGATTAAAAGGAAATTAGACAGGAATCCAACAATATGCAAATGTCAACATATAAGGTTTTCCTTTAAAAAAAAATACTCGAGTCGATACACTACATGTATGTCGAGCATGGAATATCACCTCGAGTTTTAAAACCATTTTATGTTGATTTCTCGGGACTATAAAATATCTAATTTATAAAATATAATTGATGAAGTAAAACCTGCCGTTGTTGTTTTCGACATTGAGACTACTGGATTTAGTAAGTTTATAATATAGGAGTAGCCCAGATATTCCGTAACCCCATTTTTAGTCCAACATTTTATCGGTCCGACACCTCATTGGTTCGACACCCCGATAGACTGACACCACATTAGTCTGACATCAGAATATTTCTTAAAAAAATAATGTTTATTATATGAATAGCCACGAGATTTCCAGGTTTATGGAGGTACATTTTGTGTCAAGCTAAAATGGGTTTATTGCATATTTATCCAGTACATATTGAACGAAAAATCCTGTCAAATTATTATGACCGATTTGCTTAAATAACTCTGAAATCGGTTTATTTATATGTCGTCATAAGATTATTCGATAGCTTCTTTTTGATTAACAAACGAATAAATTTACAGTATACACAATCATATATTTCGATATTTCAATTGTACTAATTTTAAAACAGTACAAACAGATCTTTGCTATTTTTTTCTTCAGAAAATGTTATTAAAATTTGCAAGAAACTAGTTCAAAATGCGTTTCAATGGAAGCTTGAAATTTTTTTTTTCATATGAATAAGAAGATGTGGTATGAGTGCCAATTAGACAACTCTCCATCCAAGTCACACGTTTGACAGTTTGACAGTTTAATCAGATGCATGTCTCTACTACACACATCACGCGAAGCGTAATATTTTTAGAAGTAGTTTAGAAAATGACATCACATATATGCATCTGATACTTTGCATTCATCATAATTGTACAGTTTTAATGATTCTAACTATGAAAACTCTATCAAGCAGATAATTTTAAATGTTAAATATACTGAAATCTTGTTCACTGTTTATGCAAGAAAATTTTTTTTTTCCACTTTAAACAAAAAACGTATTATTTCTTCACCTTTTGTGTAATCACCAGCAAAAATTTCAACCAAAGAGACATGTTATATGGAAAGCCAACGGGGTCAAAATTCTTAATTCGTAAATTGTTAATTTTTAACTTGTAGCTGTGTAATTTCAAAGTTCTTAATTCGTAAATTGTTAATTTGTTACCTGTAACTGTGTTATTTCAAAATTCTTAATTCGTAAATTGTCAATTTGTAATTTGTTACTGTGAAATTTAAAAATCTTAATTCGTAAATTGTCAATTTGTAACTTGTATCTTTGTAATTTCAAAATTCTTAATTCGTAAATTGTCAATTTGTAACTTGTAACTGAAATTTCAAAATTCCTAATTCGTAAATTGTCAATTTGTAACTTGTATCTTTGAAATTTCTAAATTCTTAATTCGTAAATTGTCAATTTGTAACTTGTAACTGTGTAATTTCAAAACTCTTAATTCGTAAATTGTCAATTTGTATATTGAGGTTTTGTAACTTGAAACATGTCGATTCGCTAAATGTCATCGTTGTATTATGTTAAGTAAACGATCATTATGACGACAGATGGCGCTCGGTTTCTTCTTCGGTGTATAAGCCCCCTGTAAGTAGGAGCACCTCCATATGGAGTATATATCCTAAGTAATTTAAATCAATTATGTACAGCACATACATATAAAAGAAAACAAATAGATAAATACATTGTTTGTTTTATATGGCATATATATACAGGGACTCGGTTTTATATAGAGGTGACCTCGAATAAACATGTATGTCTACTGTACTGGTCACCACACCTTGGAGGGGGTGTGTCACTTCCTTTATTAAGGTATATACAGATGTGTCGCTGGAATGGGCTCCCTTTTCAACTTTGCAAATTAATGATTGTCACGTGGCAGGAAATTTCTTCTTAATATTTGACCGGGTCAAAATTAGACTAAATACATGAAATACAAGACTGAGCCGGAAAATTCAGACTAATATTGTTCTGGGCCGCAAATTTTGGACTAAATGTATGAAGGGAGAAATGGGTTGACACCCATTATTGCTTAATATTATAATCTCAATGTTAATATTTTGGAAAAGAATTTAATTATCTAATGATTTTTTAATACAAGGAGCAAATGGATGAAAAATCGTTATTTATTTGGCTCTTGAGTAATGAAGATAAAAATGTTTTATATCATGTTTGTACTTTGCAAAACAAATTGAATGAAGTTTTATTTTAAATGAGTCACTTAGTTAATGTATAATATATATTAAAACTGTATTGAATATGCAATATTTTGTTATTAAGTCTAAAGGAATCTGACTAACCAGAAAACTTAACGAGAACCTAAAATAGACTACCCATATTTCCAACGTAGCCAAAAAGGCAAACTCAACACTAGGATTCCTGATTAGGAATTTGAGATATTGCCCATCAGAATGCAAGAAAACCGCATATATTTTACTGGTCAGGTCAATAATGGGGGATGGGGCAATAGTATGACACCCCTACACATCTACGAACATCAACAAACTTGAAAGAATACAGCGACAAGCTGCGAGATTTATAACAGGAGACTACAAATCGAGAGAAGATGCTCGCCAAACTGGAACTACAAGATCTACAGACAAGATGCTCAAGCCAGAAGCTAATATTTCTGTACTAGGTGGTTGAGGGGCTGGTTCCTGCTATAGAACCAGACAAACATTTAAAAAAAACCTCGTCCAAAAAGAACAATTACTGCCAATGGATTTGACAATTATCAGTCAATAAATATTGTGGAAAAACAAGTCAAGAACTACATAAAGTGTTTTGAGATTCCAACGAGCAAAATACCACAATATTCTAACTCATTTTTCTTAAAAATAGTAATCGAGTGGAACCACCTTGAAGACACTGTAGTGCGCACACCGAGCGTTGATAGCTTCAGAAAATGCTCTCGGGCACCGTCAATAAATCGACGGCGCTCTCTCTACCGTTGTATTAAAGCCAGTATTGGTATACACAACGTATTCCTACAAATACGGATACAGAATGATTACTGGATCATCGAGACATGACATATACTAGGAGTATAACGGTGTGATGTCCTGGTGGTGTCCCCTCTGGATATTTTGTCAATGACCATGATCGTAAAACTATGAAACTGTTTCTTTTTTTCATTACACACCAATACCCACTTTTAACCAAAGTGACACCCTACCCCTTTGGCGGGTCAGAGTGAAGATCTCGCCATCTCGCCAATTGCACGACAGAAGCAATTCTCGCCAATCTGCTTACCCTAATTTTATTTCTCCATGAAAATCTTCATATATGACAGCTCATTTTAGAGAGCAAAATATCAGCAATCTGTTAGATGTTATGTCTTTAAATCTAGGTAGAACTTTTCGGACAGGAAAGGCGCCAAAATGGTGTTAAAAGAATTACTTGCCGGCGAGAATTATTTTTTGAAAAGTACTTCTACTGGCTGGTCAGAGAGAAGACCTCACAGAAACAATTCTCGCCAATCTGTTCGCAATAATTTTATTTCTCCATGAAAATCTTTGCACATGATTTAGGGTGGGGGGTGGGGGGTCAGGGATCATTTTGGAGATCAAAATGGTTGCAAACTGCGAGGAGGGGGTGGCAAGGGGGCGGGATACCGGGAGTACGGGCGTGAAGCCGGACGGAGGGAGGGAATCGGGAATATTTGTAGAACACCCTATCGGTCTATTTGTTTGCAACACATTTTGTTAATTTTTATAGAACGAAAAATCAGGTGGCGGCAATTCCTAAGCTTCTTGACCAGAAAAGTTTATCTATATATATAAGTCTAAATTGGAAAAAACGTTCAAACCTATGATCGCGTTGGATAAAAACCGCAATTTATATACGTGTGCATGCAAAACAAATTTCTTGGTAGAGGGGTCTAAATACAGCACAAAAAACATTTTCCAAAAGACAAAAAAAAGTGAAAAAGTATATTTTAACAAAACGCATTTGACTAACAGGTCGAACAACGGATGTTCTTAAACCCTGCTGACTGTCATTGGCGATTGCCAAATAAACGGATCACAAGATGTAACAAAATGGACCTTTATTATTAATTTAATACCAAACAAAAAACAATAAACTTGCGGAAAAGATGGTATACCGCAAACCTGAGGTGCAAAACTTTGTACACCATATCCGGATTTCGACAATTAATGTCTCTTCAGTGATGTTAGGAACCGAAACGGTATTTGGAAGGCCATATAATTTACCTCAGTTTAGGATAGACTCTTGAATTTTGAAGAGTCGAAATAGGATGAACGGATCATATCAACCCGCCGAAGCGAATATAATACAATCCCAAACGAAAACATATAAATAAGTCTAAATTGAAAACAACGTTCAAACCTATGATTGCGTTGGATAAAAACCGCAATTTTTATACGTGTGCATTCAAAACAAATTTCTTGGTAGAAGGATCTAAATACAGCACAAACAACATTTTCCAAAAGACCAAAAAAGTGAAAAAGTATATTTAAACAAAACGCATTTGACTAAAAGGTCAAACAACGGATGTTCTTAAACCATGCTGACTGCCATTGGCGATTGCCAAATAAACGGATCACAAGATGTAACAAAATGGATCTTTATTATTAATTTAATACCAAACAGAAAACAATAAACTTGCGGAAAAGATATTGCCAAATAAACGGATCACAAGATGTAACAAAATGGATCTTTATTATTAATTTAATACCAAACAGAAAACAATAAACTTGCGGAAAAGATGGTATACCGCTAAGATGAGGTGCAAAACTTTGTACACCATATCCGGATTTCGTCAATTAATGTCTCTTCAATGATGTTAGGAATCCAAACGGTATTTGGAAGGCCATATAATTTACCTCAATTTAGGATAGACTCTTGAATTTTGAAGAGTCGAAATAGGATGAACGGATCATATAAACTCTAAGGCAAATATAAAACAAACCCAAACGAAAAAATATAAATAAGTCTAAATTGAAAACAACGTTCAAACCTATGATTGCGTTGGATAAAAACCGCAATTTTTATACGTGTGCATGCAAAACAAATGAATTATTTCATATGTTTCAAATCGGGGCGTTTTATAGCCGACCATACGGTAAGGGTTTTTCTCATTGCTCAGTGTTGAAGGTAACAAGTATGACATAAAATTAACATTATCAATTTTCCATGTAAATGAGGTAAGGTCAGAAGAACTCTACCACAAAGACATGTACACCTTGCTATCATTCCATACACCAAATACATCTAACCCACAACTTACAGTATCTGAGATATGGACTTGACCACGGAAACTTAACCTGGTTCACTGATCCATGAAACGAGATTCGAGGTCAGATGAACCATGTCTGACGGACATATAGATAACTATATAGCCAAATATTGTTATCCTAGAACTCATAATAAGTGAGACATTCACATAACGGAAAAAAGCTATACAGTTTTTTTAGCAGTCACTGAACCATGAATATGAGGCCAAGGACAATGATTTTATGACAGACGGGAACTTCGTAACACAATGGATCTATATACAAATTATGAATCATCTCCAACCCTTGATGCGTCTCTGATATATTATTTAACCAAAGCCGGGTCAAATTGTCATACAAAAGAACAATTACCAATAATAACGCCACAGAAATTTCTTCAAATTCAGTTGAAATATACAGTATTCACGAGAGATCAGTATTTATAAAGAATTTGCAGTGTACACAGCGTACGTTTGAAACGCTACCTCAAATTGGGATCATATTAAGAACATACAAGCGTTTCCGTACTATCAAATTCCACGCCCGAAAGACGTAATATAATTCATGTTCCGTACTGGGTTCTTACATTTCAGTTTGAAAGAAGTCGATTCCAAGCAGCCGGTACCAGTCAGTGATCGATTATAACTACATGTATATAAGACTCTTCAATAAGCAAGATCACACATCGAAAGGGACTAACATTCTCCCGAAAACATATAAGGACTAGACATTCAATCAAAATCTGATAGAAAGACGAGATGTCCTGACTTGCTACAGGCATTTTGTCAAATAACGAAGTGGTGGGGGTTTAACTAGGTTTATGGAATCTCAAACCTCCCCTTAACCATATCTTATTTCTATCAAAGTTATAAAGACATACTTGAAAATACCTGCACAAAACAAATGTGTCAAATGACCGCATTACTATTTGTCATCAAATGAAACCAGATGCTCTTAAGAGTCTGTTTTCGCTCACCTGCCAAAGTATGTCAAATTGAACATGATATTTGTTTTTAAAGGACCTTCCATATATGCTTTCTGTAAAGTGTGGTTACATTTGGAAATGAAGTTTCAGGACAAGATTTAAAAATTCAGCCAATCAGAAACAAAAATTGCCCATGGCAGCCATGTTTGCTATCTGATCAGGACAAAATAAGAAACTGTCATAAAGGACCTCCAATAAATGCTTCCTATCAAGTTTTGTTTTATTTGGCCAACTAATTTGAGAGTTTAAAAAAAAAAAAATCAGCCAATCAATTTGAGAGTTTAAAAAAAAAAAATCAGCCAATCAGAAACACGAATAAACCACGGCTGTCATGTTTGTCTTACAATCAGAACAAAATGAGAACATTTTGTGAAGGACCAACCATAGATCTTCCCTGTAAAGTTTGGTTCCATTTGGCCAAGCGGTTTCAGAGGAGAAGGTTCGGCGGTTTCAGAGGTTTAATATCAACCATGGCAGCCATGTGTGTTTTCCGATCGAAACAAAATGAGCAAATTTTATATAGGACCTCCCAAAGATGCTTTACATGTATGTCAAGTTTGGTTTCATTTGATCGAGTTGTTTAAAAGGAACAGATTTTTTTTTAAATCAGCCAATCAGAAACAAGAATTGCCCATGGAGGCCATGTTTTTTGGTCAATCGGGACGAAATGAGGAAACTTTATAAAGGACCTTACATAGATTCTCCCTCTCAATTTTGGTTGAATTTGGCCAAGCGATTTCAGAGTAGATTTTTTTTTAAATCAGCCAATCAGAAACAAGAATTGCCCGTGGAGGCCATATTAGTAGTCCGATCAGAACGAAATAAGAAAACTATACCAAGGACCTCCCATATATGCTTTCTGTCAAGTGTTGTTCCATTCGGCCAAGCAGTTTCAGAGAAGAAGATTTTTGAAAACTTAGCCAATCAGTAACAACAATTGCCCATAATGGCCATGTTTGTTTTCCGATCGGGACGAAATGGGCAAATCTTATAAAGGACCTTACATTGATGCTTCCTGTCAAAGGAGTACGCCTGTTAAGACCCCTTTTTTGTCCCAAAAATATAGCATTTTTACAAATTGGTTATAAACGTAAACTTTTAGTTATTTTTTTGGAAAGAATAAAAATGAGAATGGAAATGGGGAATGTGTCAAAGAGACAACAACCAAACTAAAGAGCATAAAACAGCCCAAGGCCACCAATGGGTCTTCAACCTAGCGAGAAAATCCCGCACCCGGAGGCGGGCTTCAGCTGGCCCCTAAACAAAAATGTGTGAAATACTTTTGTCACAAAAATGGGCTGTTTTTGACAATACAATGTACATGCATCTGTACTACATGCAACATCATTAATTCATGCAAAATTACTAAAATCTTTACAATTTCAGCATTTGTGCTAATTTTTAGACGTTTTTTAATTAATGCGTCTTCGGTGATGCTCGAGGCCAACATATTTGAAAATTACAAAACCTTATTTCAATCTAATTGCTATGTTTTACTTTAGCCTGCATATGTACAGGATGTTTGATACTGGACTTTTCAAACAATAATCAATCAATGTTAAGGACAAACTGTTATGCGTTTAAAAGATTAATTCATATTAAAAACCTAAAAGTCATTTTACTATACATTTTCTTTAATTATACTATACACAAATAATTATTATATTATAATGATAATCAAACAGATAATTGTCATGCATGAACCTAAACTGTAATTCTTTTTTTTTTATTCATCTGGTGTTTTAGTTCTTTTAACTCATTTTTTTAATAAATAAGACAGCTTGTACATTGATTTATTTCTATGAGAACTGTCCACTTTCTAAGTTTACCCGTGCGTTCGAATGCTCATCGCTTTGGTCGTAAATGACAATTGAATAAATACACCCGATTTATCGCTTTTACTATATCGGCATCGGTCCATATGATTAACCTTACAATTAAATTGTTAGAAGACGACAGAATAACCGAATATGTCCCCAAAAACTTTCTAGTAGATGAAAAGAACAATGAATACATTTTAGTTGATAGACTTATATGTATGATATTTTTTTATTAGAAAGTGTACTTATTTCATTTAACGGGTGTTCGGCAACATTCTTGCGTTTTTCCATATGATTCGATCCATGTCCTGGTTAGTTAATACAATCAAATCAAAACTATGATAATTTTTATTTAGTATTGATGAACAAATGATGTGATATTTGCTAGGTATAGACATGAAGCTGTAATACAGGAGATTTAAGTAAATACAGATCGATTACTTCTTGAAATTGGCCCTGGCTTAAAATTAATTCAGGGAAAATTGGTCATACCTCATTGTTAAGAAAATAAAATATTTCCCGGCAAAATATAAAAATACACCGAAACGGATAAAACATTTAAACCCCTGTATTGCGCTCTATGATTTCGTGTTACCTCTGTTTAGTCAGGATTTGTAAAAAAAAAGAAAGCCATTTGTAGATAACCCCTTCCCTTCAACCCCATACCCCCTCCCCCAAAAAAAAATATCAACGTAATTTATAAACAAATGAAACAGATTTAAAAATCTATTCATTCGTGTCGCTATCCATTTTGTAGTATTATTAAAAAAAGTTATTCAATAAAACAAATATTAAAATGCGTCCATACACACGTGATTTCAAAGCCTTTTATAAACCTATAACTATTCTGTGTAACTATAATAATTTATTTTTGTTATTTTTTGGAATCGGAGTACAAACATACAATGTATATTAAAAAAGCATATAAGTATATATTCTCTACACAAAGAATTCAGCGCATTTTTTTCGTGTTTTATAACTGCAGAGTCAATATTATTCTACAAATGAGTCTTCGATACCTCATACCCGTCACGTGTAGCCGGAGATATTAATTATGCTTTACAATTGTGCCAATTTGCCGTTTCAGAATCTAGTTCATTCTGGGTAATATTTTGAAAAACGTACACCAAAACTTTGCGATTGGTTTAAAACATCATAAGCAATGTAAATTTAATAAATGATGTGACGTTAATTTTAATCTGGGGGTACGAACAGTGCAATAATCCATAGTCCTTTATATTTCATTTTGGGGATACGAACAGTGCAATAACTCATAGTCCTTTATATTTCATTTTGGGGTTACGAACAGTGCAATAACCCATAGTACTTTATATTTCATATTGGGGGTACGAACAGTGCAATAATTCATAGTACTTTATATTTCATTTTGGGGATACGAACAGTGCAATCATCAATAGTGTTTTATATATCATTTTGGGGATACGAACAGTGCAATCATCAATAGTCTTTTATATATCATTTTGGGGGTACGAACAGTGCAAATACCCATAGTCCTTTATGTTTCATTTTTCGTACGAACAGTGCGATAACGCATAGTCCTTTATATTTCATTTGCGTTAAAATGAAGCCTTCATTGGTGCCACAAACCATACTGCATTATTTTTTTGTCATATAATAAAAAATGTCATTGCGCCAATAATGCAGTCAGGTTATCAGTAAATTAAAAACATACTTAATATTATTATTATTGTTATACACATATACACATATACACATTAACGGTACTACATGTACAATCTGTAGATACCTATATGTTGGCATTGCACAAAGTCATGTTTTTTTCTGACTGTTAATGGCGTCGTTACACTAAATCTATCGGGTGTTGGATGTGAACTGATTGATATTTCAGTCTAAGATACTTTATTTTTTATTAGTTGTTATTGGCTTTTAACTTGCTGTCAGTAACTACAAGTACTCTCAGATCTTTACTTATTGTCTTTTTTGTTGTGGGATGTATAGACACGCTGCCACGTTTGTTAGATGTTTTCTGCTTTGTATCGATCTGATGAGTTAAGCCCTTATCAACTGTTTTTTTATAGTTTGTGCGTATGTTGTACTGTTACATCACTGCTCTAGGCTAAGGGGAGGGTTTGGCGCCATCAAACTAGATTAGCCCCGCCACGTCCTATATGTGCCTGTCCCAAGTCAGGAGCCTGTAGTTCAGTGGTTGTCGTTGGTTTATGTCTGTCATATTTGTTTTTCGTAAATTGTTTGTTATAAATTAGGCCGTTAGTTTGCTCAATTGATTTGTTTCATGTTTTTCAAATCCTTTTATAGCCGACTATACGGTATGGGTTTTTCTCATTGTTGAAGGCCGTAATACGGTTGCCTATAATTGCTTACATCCACTTCTTTTGAACTTATGTGGATAGTTGTTTCATTGGCAATCATACAAGATCTCCTTATTTTATATATAATAATTATAAGTGACATAGGTTTACTATATACAGTTTATATTATTAATATCCGTTGTCTACCATTACACGTTAATTCTTGTCAACACTTGAAGAAGAATATCGAGCAGGATAAATTCCTTGATCATTAATAATAAGGCTCAAAATCAATATCTACAGCTTCTGTTTACACCATAAAACTACATCTTACATTGAAACGTTAATCCTCTTTTATGTTACCCGTAAATGCCGCAAAACAGTATTTTTTTCTTTGCGCAAATGAAGTAGAACTTTTTGGCGCAATCAATCTGCATTTGAAAAAAAAATGAAAAGCAATCCACCAAAAAGTACACATACGCCCAGATGAAATACTTGCTGACAACATAGGCGCTTTCCTACTCAACTGTAAAAGTTCGTTTGAGTTCTATGAAGTTAGCAACTAAAGGAAACTGTACGGCCTTCGACAATGAGAAAAAAAAATCATACCGTATGGCCGGCTTTTAAAGGCCCCAACTTGAAAAATATGAAACATTCCCTAATTATGATATTTGTAAAGCTTTAATCTTATTCTGACTGACAGTAAAAACCTTGAAAAGTGGGACTTCTGTTTGGTTGTACTGTATGTACAAGTACACAGCCACGCCCGGTCAGAATATGGAGTTAAATCTGATGCCACGCTCTCTGTATGTTGAGAATCCTTGCAACAACTCTTTGAGGGGTTCGTAGGTTTCCTGTTGCAAGGCAAAACGTCTGTCCTTATCGTAAATACCTTCATTTTCCAGTGGCAGTCCAAATTTCCCCGACTTTCATCCCGGACGCCCTCTATTAAAAAGCTCCTTATTGTATTTATCGTTAATTTGTTCTCGTCCTGAACATGCATGAACTATTTGACACTGGACATTACGCAACCATCTATCAAGCAATCTATCAATCAAAGTGTGTTTAAACTGAAACTTAATATTCACATCACCGATAATCAGATGACTCCATCCGGTTCTATCACAATTATAAAAATGCACAGAAGTGGACATCAGTGGTTGTATATGGTTATGTTAATCAGACAATATTTTTTTGGTTTCTTAATATTTTTGTTTTCAAATAAAAAAATTAAAGTCGGTTTGTATATTGAATCCTACATTTTATATAATTCGTTGATCAATACTTAAGACCAACACCCGATTACTATGTACCAGGATTTGCCGATTTGATTCTGCTTGACATGTATAAACAGAGATGATGTCTGATAATTTTGGAGGAAGCATGGAAACTCATATTTATCAAATAAAAATGATATATAAGGGGGCGTCAATATATTTTATCAGTACGTTACTTCTTGTCAACACTGGAAGAGGAATATCGAGCATGATAAATTCCTTGATCGTTAATAATAAGGTTCAAAATTAATATCTACAGCTTCTGTTTACATCATAAAACTACATCTTACATTGAAACGTTAATCCTCTTTTATGTTACCCGTAAATGCCGCAAAACAGTATTTTTTTCTTTGCGCAAATGAAGTAGAACTTTTTGGCGCAATCAATCTGCATTTGAAAAAAATGAAAAGCAATCCACAAAAAAGTACACATACGCCCAGATGAAATACTTGCTGACAACATAGGCGCTTTCCTACTCAACTGTAAAAGTTCGTTTGAGTTCTATGAAGTGAGCAACTAAAGGAAACTGTACGGCCTTCGACTATGAGAAAAAAAATCATACAGTATGGCCGGCTTTTAAAGGCCCCAACTTGAAAAATATGAAACATTCCCTAATTATGATATTTGTAAAGCTTTAATCTTATTCTGACTGACAGTAAAAACCTTGAAAAGTGGGACTTCTGTTTGGTTGTACTGTATGTACAAGTACACAGCCACGCCCGGTCAGAATATGGAGTTAAATCTGATGCCACGCTCTCTGTATGTTGAGAATCCTTGCAACAACTCTTTGAGGGGTTCGTAGATTTCCTGTTGCAAGGCAAAATGTCTGTCTTTATCGTAAATACCTTCATTTTCCAGTGGCAGTCCAAATTTCCCCGACTTTCATCCCGGACGCCCTCTATTAAAAAGCTCCTTATTGTATTTATCGTTAATTTGTTCTCGTCCTGAACATGCATGAACTATTTGACACTGGACATTAAGCAACCAACTATCAAGCAATCTATCAATCAAAGTGTGCTTAAACTGAAACTTAATATTCACATCACCGATAATCAGATGACTCCATCCGGTTCTATCACAATTATAAAAATGCACAGAAGTGGACATCAGTGGTTGTATATGATTATGTTAATCAGACAATATTTTTTTGGTTTCTTAATATTTCTGTTTTCAAATAAAAAAATTAAAGTCGGTTTGTATATTGAATCCTACATTTTATATAATTCGTTGATCAATACTTAAGACCAACACCCGATTACTATGTACCAGGATTTGCCGATTTGATTCTGCGTGACATGTATAAACAGAGATGATGTCTGATTATTTTGGACGAAGCATGGAAACTCATATTTATCAAATAAAAATGGTATATAAGGGGGCGTCAATATATGACTCATTTACATAGATACATGTTAATACATGGAAAAAATAATCAGAAATTAACTGAGCAGAGAATTTAACAAGCTGTGCAATAAAAACAGTAAAATAAAAAAAAAAAAAAAGTTTTGTATTACCAGCTTGTCTTTTTACTACTTACAAAAAAAATCTGTTACAAACAATACCTTTAAAGGCATTTTGTTTTAAATAACAAGCATGCAAAAACCAGTTTATGTATTTAGAATAAATTAAAAAAAACACTAGTTCACAAAGACGAAAAAGACCTGACAACGAAAGGCCTGAAAGAACGAAAGAAATAAAGACTGTCTTCCTACCAAGCCTGTTCAAGTGCAGGTGCAAATTGGTCATGGTGAATGAACATGAATGTTAACATTTATAAGTTTGAACAACTATTTTCTTCAAACAATGTATTCATAATAGACCTTTTCAACAATTGTCTACACCTACAGTTGATAACGACTACGACAGGTAAGATGTAAGTGGTCGTCTTAAAAGTAGTAATGGTTGTATATAATTGTTACCACTAACTGAATCGAAATGAAAACAAAAAGTTTGCCTATATGTATTAACCACAACGGTACGATTTTTTTTTGTTTGCTTTGGTTATAAATGGGAGTCTGGATGGGGTTTACAGAATAGACATAAATGGACCAATACTATAGAATCATTGGCAAAAAAAAAAAACAGAGAAAAATAGGCAATACAAATAAAGAATAGAGAATAATTGGGTAATAAAGGAGTAGGGCCACGAAGGGTTAAAACCGGCCCTGTCTCAGAAATTGACGAAATTACTGCAGAAGGATTACTAACTAGTGTAGTTCATAAAACGATAACCATTAGACTTGTAACTTTGTTTGTCTAGTTTTCCAGGGCGTCAGAAAAGACCAAGGTACAATGGTATTTTAGCCTTTTGCGCGTAACGTTACAATTGTTTTCATTAACGTTCTAGTAACTTTATAATCATTTTACCACAAGAATTTTTTTACAAAATATTTCTTCAATCTCGTCCATATATCTTGTTTTTTTTAACTCTATTAACAGAAACTTACTAATATTAAGGTTTAAGCTACACATAAGCGCTTCAATTAAATTTTGTATAGGTGACCCGAATACTCGTGTTCTGTATTGATATTCACCAAATAGAAATTGCAGAGACTATGTAAACAAACATAATTCCATAGCATAGATTAAATTGAAAGTCATAAAGGATTTTAAAACATATGCAATGAATGTCTTCTATTGAGCAGAAGGAATTTAGATTGAAAGCTGTAAAATATCTTGGCGAGCGAAGTACAGTCGTAAAAAAGTATGAGGATAGTTGATCACACCACATCATCTTATTTGTATATGGAAAGAAAACCGTGATTCACTTAAACACAGAAAAGTTTATTTTCTAGTAACGAAGTAAAAGATGAAAACACAGTTACAGATAAACATTGTGTATAGACAGTACATAGCATTACATGTACTTCAATAATCATAGAACACATTATAACTGTACAAAAGTCATCAGACACCATAACCACACGTGCACTCATAAACATCATTCTCATTCCGGAGGATTACATGCTTACTCTCAAAGCAACATTCAGAATTAAACACTTGAATGAACAACAGTTTCATATTAATGTCACACATTATTTTTGTACTTAATTTTATATTTCAAACTGTCTAATTATGTTGATTCTATAACAGTTTATTAACGTGTTCATTTCGTATGCACCAGGCATATTTAATTTATTCAATAGTAATGATCTCGAAATTCATAATGAATTTAAATGTCCGAAATATTTGTTTACACCTGAAACATGTTAGATTATAAATTTATATTTGTCAATACTTATGGTCAAGATTGAACTGAAATCTTACGGTTATTCAATATTTCTATTTGATCAATTATGTTTAATTCAATACACAAGCGTGTAAATAATTTCTCTTTGATAAACGGAATCAATCTGTTATCTAATTTCTGTTGACAAAATGACCGTTACTAACTTTGTTGTTAGCAACGCTATTTGGTATTTAAAGAAAGATAAATTTTTATTAAGGGACTCCGTTTGGATATGCCAACGAGAGCACATGAACTGCGTTCGGATTTTCCATCGCAATCATATATATTGTTTTTGGCTTAAAATAACTAATTTGTAACACTGATATTTTATATTTGGACTTTATTAAATGAATTTGGACTTTACCAATTTGTTTATGTTTATTGTATTGAACTGCCGACTTGTGTGTGAATAAAGAGCTAGTACCCCGCATTGTGAATCGTTCCCATAGACGGAATCCCACTCAAAGCCATTCCGGCAATATTTATCTGGAAACGTATCAAAATACTTTCTCATATTAATACTGCCATTCATACGTCACTGACCACATTACATATTACTGCTATCTCTAATTGTACCTAAAGCGCATTAAATATGTAGTCATCTGTAAAAATTGAAATATAATTCTTTTAAATGGTTCAATGAATCCTATTTATATTTTCCCAGAACTTTTTTACTAGACAAAGTAATAGTTTAAAGGCAGTGGCTATTTTGCCGGCGCCGCCAAAATTGAAAATATTCTATTTTGCCAACTCTCGGTAAGCGGAAGCCAGCATGTCAGTAAAAAAATATTTGATTACAGATATGCAATTCAAAACTGACTATTATTTCAAAACTAAATTTAATTGAAACATTTTTTATTTTGAAGCTATGTGATTGATTTTTTTAGACTGTATAGCGTTTTTATCAAATCGATATGCTATGAGATTTTGTCTTTCATTTTTTTTACAGCATAGTTCAAAAATTTGAGATTTTATTCTTATGCATACATGTAGCATTAGACTGATTTTAGAAGTAATTTCAACTACATGTTTTGATATGATTTCATTGCAAATGGATGCTCAATAGTTTTTATTTTACTTCCTTTTTACAAATTCTTATATTCACTTGGACTCATAAATATTTTAAACGATTATATGTATCTTAAATATTGTGACATTTATAATATTCAACTATATGACGAATAATAATTTGATTCTTTTATGTTGACAATGCACATTTTCGTAGTCTTTTTCACAGGTAAATATTAAAATTCAGTCTCTACAAAGAACCGGCAAAATAACAAATTCACTATACTGCCGGCGCCGGCAAAATAGTCATTGCTATCGAAATATGCTATTTTGCTTGTTTTAATTAAGATATTTTAATCAAAGACGACAAAATAGCATATTTTCTATTTTGCCGGCGGCGGCAAAATAGCCACTGCCTAGTTTAAAAACCTCAAAAATTTGACAGAATACTCATTCTCAGTTGTCCATTGTGGACGATTTCATTTAGCGATTTAGCTACTAGTAAATTCAATTAAATCTATCCGACTTTTGCATGTTTCTATCAATTACGTTTTAAAAAAACAAATACTGTTATTATTTTATGATTCGTGTTCTCGTTAAAGGGGCATTAGCTACGAGATATAGAAAAACAAAGATTTTTTTTTTTGTTCAATCATTAATGAAAGTGAAATAGTGAAATAATAATTCGCTTTTAACAGCCAGTTTGGTTGAGTTTTGTCAAAATAAGCAAAGAAACATCGCTAATGAATTATTCACTTGCAAGTAGATAATTCGACCTCATTAAATCTGTATTCATGTGAAGTTCAATTTAACCCCTTAGCTAGAGATGGGTTACGCATGAACTAGGCGGGCGTGTTCAGGTATTAAAAGAAAAAGAATGTCAACAATGGAAGTGAAACAAGTGTAAACCATTTGGTTGACTGATTCGATATACAAAAACCCATTCTTATACACTTCAGGTAAAAACGATTATTAACATATTGATTTAACCTATAATATCAAATCAAACAGACCTAGAAAAATCCAATTGCACGAGTTTGCTATCTATTTATATATTTGTTTATGTTTATATCGGGTAAGATGACCGTCGGCAGTCTTCAGAACGTCGCATCGATGGTTGATTAGATGGCGTCTAGACTAAAATACACACGAAATGCTGATACATACTATCGAGTCTATGCATCATAAATTGTTTATTTTATATTTTTTTTAATTTGGATATACGTTGTAGTATTTTATAAGTCGAATATGAGAATTTGAGTCAAATCGGTAAACACGAATTTGACAGCTAATGTCCCTTTAAGTTTTAAACTGAAATTTTTTTTTAAGGTTTTCACAATTGTCAATTTATTCTTAATTAGCTTTTATCTAGTAATCGTAACTAGTCTTGCTCGTGGTTAAAGTGTTCCGGTATTCTGCATACAACTATCATTCTTATCTCGAAAAAAGCTCGAGTGTACTTTGATATTATTTTTATTATCATTTGGTCAAATCAAACAGATTCATGCCTCAATCCGTATGAAAAAAAGAAGATGTGATATTATTGCAAAGAAGACAACTTTCAACCAGATACTGAATGACGTGCATGGATTCATTTTAAAACTAATAGAAATCCATGAATATCAGTTTTTTTATTTGGCGTTGATTGTAACGCTATAAGTGTATGTAAGCTGCGTCCATTCAAGTAATGTATTATCTATAACTATAATTAACATACAAGATCAATTATTTTCGTCTATATATAATAAGAGATGTGGTATGATTGCCAATGAGACAACTCTCCACAATGTTTGCTTTCTTTAAAGTGAAATGAAATGTGAACTATTTCTCATGGATATGTTATATTAACCTGTGAAAATGTTTTAAGAGTTTTCAAAAAGTTTGCTTCGTTGCAAAAAGTACGATATAAACATATAGGTTTCAAAACGATGAGCAAGAGAAATACTGCAATAAACGTCAATGTGACAGCTACCTAACAATGATGAAATTAGTATTATATTCTTCAACTACACTCTGCTCACTGTCACTTTCGTCCATGGCATATGGGATAAATGCTGCATCTTCAAGAGAAGCTCCTCAATTCTGGACTCCATGTGTGATGTCCAGATAATGTCTTGTATACCTTAGATACCAGAGTCTATAGGCAATGTGCGCAAATTAACATGTTTTCGTCCGGAATATGCATCTAACTTGCCGCTGGACATTAAACAGTCATCCATCATCATGAGACAAACAACTCGTGTAGTAAAATGTTGTGTTTCTTTGATATTCAATATTCTTTTTTTTTTCTTTTTTCCCAAAAAGTGAAATAATAGACGTGTAAATATCTTCTCAAAAGATTTTAATATCTTTGATCATTTATTTGATTATGTTTAAAGTCATTATTGTACTGTAGCTTTGGAGAGATATGATTGATAGTTGTTTGACGAACGTCCAGTGGCATATACTTCATGCATTTTTATGACGGAGAGCAATTTAGAGAATCTATTTCAAACAGGAATCAAGAAATTGCATGTGTTGTCATTGAACATAAGAGAAAATTCTCCATAAAGGGGAGGGGGGGGGGGGGGAATAAAGAATCATAAGACCAATAAAATCATACAACACCATGAACATATAGAGGCGACTAAAAAAAACCCAGCAATAAAAAAATATAAAAACAGGTAACTACAGATTGAACACGAACTTCGGGCTACCACAAGAAACGACAATCAGAAATATAAATATATCTCATAGATAATTTATTCATAGTAAGCAGCCATTTTTGTTGGTCGCTTGTTACATAGTCTCACTTAAATTTAAAAGAGACCACCAAAAAGGGACCAAATAAACAATTGCTCCTTGTATGCATTCTGATCAATTATGCACGCTATCCCGCGTGAATATCAGATATTTATTTGAATGTACCCAAGCTATATGATTGTGTCGGATAGTTTTGTTTCATCTTTATTTCAGTTTTCATTGAAAACAAATATTTTTTCTGGTTGAATGTCACGGACAGTATACACCATGCCCTCTTATGGCGTCGTAATTTTTATTTTAATTAAAGAAATAATAAAGAGCTTATTTAACCACTGTGCAATATGATATCAAAATTCTCACGTGGTTTCTTCTTATGTCCTACGATTTTCTATGTATGTTATTGTTCATAGTTCTGTTACCTATTTACACCATCCGTAGCAATTATTTAAAATGTTAACTTGGCATGCCATATACATGATAGAAAATGCGGACGTGAAAGAAAGCACTTCATCAAAGCGTCAACATGAGATTACATTCCGTATAGGTTACATTACGACGATTTCGTCTTTAAAAAACAAAATACGTGTATCTAAAAGGAAATTTGTATTAAATTTTTATGTTGACACCTATATCGATCTGCTGGATGTAGAATTTTACGGAAAAAAACTACGGCTCTAATTTGAAACTGTCATAATTTTGTTTGCATAGCACAGACCGGGCGACCGGGCTAATTATTACAAAATAACGTGGAAATGAACTTTAAAATAATTTGCAAATTATTAATTTTTATTTCCAAAAAATTGTCTTGTTTTCTAATAAAAAAACAGTAATGAGGGCGTATCTATCCGTGTTTAAAAACCTCGCCGGATCGGCGGTTAACGATGCTTCGCTAAAAACAAATTTAATTTTTCTTCTTTTTTGTTTTTCATAAACATGATAAATAAGAAATTAATAAATCATAGAAATTATTCTATTTATAGCAATTGTACAAGTTCTTGGTACAGATATTTCGTCACAGAATCTATCGTACCTCGGAAATGGCGGCGTTGAATCAGGATTTGCTTCTTAGCAAAAGTTAAATTTTCGATGTGGCCACAGGCCTCGACCACGCTAAATATTGTTGCAAACTGAGTCAAAGTGTCAAACAATAAAAATAAGAGTAAAATTACTTTGGTCGAGGCCTGTGGCCAATGCGAAATTTAACCAGGAAGTGTGAAATTCTTTAAGAATTTTGACATTTTGAGCGTTCCGGTTTGATTTCGGGTATTACGTCACATTAATGACGTCACAAAAATATGATTTTATACTATGATAACAAATAACGATATACGTAGATATGTTTTAGCTATAAAGGATCCACCTTATTTCTCTTTCATTTTTTGTCACCCCACAGGGCCAATATCGGCACTTCGTGGCCATACTCCTTTTAATGAATAGAGAATAATGGGCAAAATAGATAAAGAACAGAAAAAAATGGCTTACAAATTAAGAGAATACAGAATTGAGGGAACCCCACCCAGTCCCTCACGTATGAATGAAAGGGAGATCTTTAATATTCTATTCAATATTTTTAGAAGATGAGATTCCAACTACTTTAAACTAGAAAAATGAAGAAAAAAAAAATGAAAAAGTAAATATATATTTAAACAGACAATTGTTTTGTGTCTATTGGCATGGGCGGCACATGACTATACAAAGTCCGTTATTTTTGTCCTCGGATGCCTTCATAATGTTCTTTATAAAAAATACTTAGTTTTTTATTTTAAATCACTCATGCTCTAGTTCAATTTAAATCAATATTCAGTGAAAAATTTGCAGAGAACATTTAGATAAAGAGAATGTCCTATTTCATATTTCGGTTATATTTTGTTTTTAATTCCAATAGCACAAATCATAGTTTGACAATAACGAGAAAAGGCAGGCACGGACAATGGACACGGCACGATTAAAGCTTAAAATCACAAAATGCTACACATAAAACAGACATTTAGAGTTACCGAACGATCTTCAATACTGTCGAGGAATCATTACCAAACAGCGACCACGACTAAAAAAGAGATAAAATCCAAGGCCGCAGCATAATATCGTAAACTCAAAATTCTACCCTGAAAAGACTATACCATTGACCAACATATTCCGAGGTTGGAACAGGCGCATAACATATACATCGGGGGTTTTACTTAATATATAATTTGATCCAAAACCTCTACCTCTGTTTAGTCAGAGGTGAAATAAAAAAGACTAGTAGTAAAACTAGATAAGAGTAAAAACCCGAAGCGTAGACAAACAAAAGAGAAAATCAAGAAACAAAAAAAAAAATCCGGGGACAAGAGAAAAAGGGCAATTTTCTCATAGAAAACCAAAGTTATATGAGAAAATACTGACTCCGTAAAACTGGGATCAACGCAAGTGCTCCGACAGGATAAGCAGTTCTAGCTTCCTACAAGACACTAGACGTGTTTCCCGGGAACGCAGAAAATGTATCAACAACAAAGGGATAATGTCTGATTCATTCGGGTCGAATACAACTTACACATGTATAACAGTCAATTATATTCAATATGTACAACAAGCAAAGTGAAGATCTGTTGAGAAACACAACCTCTACAATGTCCCCTCGTGTTTTGATCGCGTTACGAAAAGACAGATAGTCCCGTTACACTGTCCTCTAAGTAACTTTGTTACTATGGGGATGATAAAATGTAGTCATAAAATAACATTCCAAATATAGTTAACGGCTATTGGCAAGTGGTGCGGTCTTCCATGGAAAACTCGTATAACTAAATATTAATGATCATATTTCCGAAGAAGCAATGTTTCGGATGTGAATAGATTGCCGATTTCCATTTTTATATTTATGAATTTGAAAGTGAAACGGTTTATAAATGAATGTTTACATATAATAAGTATTGTAGAAACACAGAAAATCCACAAAAGCTATTTGCTCCATATCCGTTCTTTTTTCAAAATAATACCTTTCAAATCGAATATGTAGTACGTATAAATTATATTTCATGCGTGTTATACCTGAATGATTTTTATCTTTGATACGACCCCTCTTTTTCTCCTGTAAACTAAAGGTGTCAATAGTCGGTGTCGAGAGTTGTTCAAATGGTCTAATATTAGAAAAACTGTGTACATTTATTAAGAACGTCCAAGAGAAGGTCGTTCCTCCAGATTAGAACGTTTTATTGTGTATTAATTCATACATGTATATGTAATTCATACTTACACTGTACATTTGTATATTGTTAATATGTATATTTTCTCTGTAACATTTGTTTTATGAAAATAAAGTATTTATATTCAATTAATTATTAAGTGGCTATTAACTTTTGGCAGCATGAGTCAACAAATATTTTTTACGTCTTTATTAAATTCCTTATGATTATAAGCAACTGCTATTTTTCGTTTCCTTTGTGACAATTAAATACATGTTTACAGAATTATGCCAAATGCTTCTCATTAGTGCACTTACGAAGGTCTTTTGTTGTATTTCTACGGAATAAGTGTTTTACAGCCCTGGAGGGCAAGACAAACATCAACCAATATAAGTCAACTCTTAAATATTTGTTTCTTCAATATAAAGAGTTTGCCTATTGCAATCGTATTTACCACTATTTCCTGAATATTGATTCGAGTCCGTTGACCCGTCTTATGGTCCGACAATTTTATTTACACGGCGACGCCATTGGTTCGACAGTTCATTCATACATCCGACAGCGCATCAGTCTCACAACAGCCAGTCAGATCATTACAGAACATTTGGTAGGTGGGTCCATGAGAGAACTATCCACTTAGACCAAAATACAAACATGTAGATAACTACAGGATATAGCACAGCTTTCAACAATGAGTAGAGAAAATCTTAGTTAACCACACCATGCACACGTATTTAGCTTATTCAGAATTAATAAAAATTATATAATTTGGTACTTTTGGATCATGAAAGCATCAACGCATCAACCAACACAATTCATTAAAAGTAGAAACGTCATGTTTGTCTCACCTTGACGTATGCTGTTTCCGGCGGCGGCGGTGGCGGACGTCAACAATGTTTTAGTTTGTGATTACGTCAGTTTATTAGGAACCACTAATGGTAGGTCAATGATATTTAGTATGCAGTTGTACTAGAATTGGCACATCTCATTCTAGTGGAGATTCTTTTGCCACGCCCCCCAGTCATGGTCTATTGACTTTTAAACTTTTGCTTAGATTACATTATTAGTTTGTTATTAGATCAGTTTATGGGGAAACATTAGTGGTAGGTCAATGATACTTTGGTATGCAGTTGTATTAGCATTGGCACATCTCATTTTCATTGAGATTATTTAAGATTGTCCCTCTGTTATGGTCTACTGACTTTCAAACTTTTGCTGAGTTTACATGTATCAGTTTGTGATTAGGTTAGTTTATGAGGAACCACTAGTGGTAGGTCAATGGTATTTGGTATGCAGTTGTATTAGCATTGGTACATCTCAGTTCCATGCAGATTATATGGCCATGTACCTTCAGACATGGTTCATTGATAATATTTTGCAAAACTCACATGTTTAAGTATTGTTATTTTTATTTCAACTTTTGCATTTTACTATCAAAATAAGAAAAGGCGAGACGTATCTCTGCGTTAACAGTTTTTTTTTTTTTTTTTTAACTTAAAATAAGATTTCCTTTGTACTAGACCAAGTGTTCTGAGTCAGATTATTAAAGACTCATAACACGATTTATAGTCAAACACGCTGATTTTCTGGAATAGTTGTTAAACATTTGGTGCAACTTTTGGTGTAACATTTCATCCTTTTTTTAACAATGTAGCAAAGAAGCAGCAAAACCGGGATTACACTAACAGTCTTTCGTACTCGAGGCGGAGTTACGATTTCAGTGTTCACAAAAAGGATATTCAATTTTAGAAGATAAACTGGAACGCTAAAAAGAACTAGCAAATTTCTAATAAAAATATGTAACTACAATATGTACCTCCATAGATTAACAACAAAAAACAAATTTGATATACGTGTGTTTAAAAGACTACCATACAAACATTTTACTATAGTCCGTGTAACACTTCACAATTCAAACTGTGCAAAAGTTTTCAAATTTTTTGGATTTTTTTATCAAGGTTATAAAATATCAACATTTCAAATTTTTTAAAGTTTTTAAAATTTTCAAAATTTCACCAAATAATTATATTAAGACCTGATTTTGACACACTTTGATTGTCTAAATAAATGAATCATAAAATTATGCAGAAAAACTTGTCTACTTTGTGATTACTGCTCTAAATGCGTTTATTATTATATACATGTATGTCTGTATACTTGACCTAGATACTTCCACATGGGGCTTCAATAATAGTACATGTTTTTAATAGCGAATATAATAACTAATATAGGAAACGGGATATTCGCTTTTTGTATTAACAGATAGTTCAGTATTTGCAATTTGCACTTTTGTGAGTTATCGTACAACAATCAACAAAATGCAAAGTACAAGTACGCAGCCACATCCGCTAATAATGGGGCGTGTAGAGAGAGTGCCACACTCTCTGCACGTTAAGAACCCCTGCAACAACTCTTTGAGGGGTCCGTTGCTGGCCTTCGGCAATGCGACCTTTCTGTCCCTATCCAATATACCCTTATTTTCTTGTTGCAGTCTCCCGACCTTCGTCCCAAACGGTTCTAATACATCCTTGGGTTTCAAATACTCAGCTTTGTAGGTGAATCAAGAAAAACGCTGCGGACGTATTAAATCAAGTGTTGTTTTCATTTTTATTGGATATTCCATTCAATTCAAATGTTATTGTCAATGGGAAATAGTACACGGGCGGATTAGGTATGTGTTTTTTGTTATAATAATTTTATTTTTTAAGGGTAGGCCTCTTTTAGTAGAATATTAAGGTGGTATGGGAGTATAAATTAAAAATGATAGAATTTGTTCATACTTTGCCAAAACGTAGCATATAATGTGATATGTTCAAAAATATAATAAAAATGATAGGTCACCGAGCTTTTTCTCAAGCTACAGGTTGTTAAAAAATGAAACATTTTATATGGATTATACAGGAAAAAACATCATTATGTGAATAGACACTAAACTAAATGATAGAATTGTAAAATAAAATACGAGAAGATAGCTTTTAGAAAATGCTTTCAGAATATCAAAAGAAAAGATAGGGTCATCGGTCATTTCCTGCTAAAACATAAAATTGCAAAATTTCATGTAGATTCCTTTAGAAAATGTACTATTTCAGAGTTACCTCCCCTAAATACGCCAATTTTAAAACATTGAAAATCAAGCAAAAATAATCTATGATTGTAAAATTATATATATGTATAAGTTAAAATCTTATAAATTTGTTCTTTTAAATGAAAATTTACATTAGTTAATTGCATTCCTCATCACATTTTGTTGACTTGATTGAAAATCTGGACCTTGTTGCTCATATGATTAAAACTGTTGGCACGCATTACTCAAAATGCCCACAGCTACATACCGATAGAAGGCTGCTTCATGTACCGCGGCAAATATTACATGGCAATTCAGGCTGAAAAAATCTTTATGTGATATGTTTATGTGGTATGAATGTATTCAGCTTTTAAAAGACGATCAAACTGAGTTGGATATAAATGTTCTACCTCTTATTATTATCCTGGTTCCAAGCTACTTATATTTGGTCTTACTCTTAAATGCAACGTGCCTAGCGGATAAGCAGATATCAATATTAAAAAAAAAAAGATTTGATCCGACTGGAATCCATTTCACAACCTCCCACATTCGAGGCGAGTATAACGTTCATTGCGAATTCATTGATTCAATATTTCACCTACAGTACCAATACTTACACTTGAAACCAATAATTAACGGCAATATATCATCGTCATGCAATCAAATAAAGACTTGAGATGATCGTTCAAAACATTTAAAAAATCAAACTTTCATTAAGCGAAATGATTAAAACTGCATGTACAGTTGAGTGTTTTAAAAATTTGATTAAATATCTAAACTATTAAATTTTAAAACAAATTTTAGAATTGTAATTATTTCAAGGATGTGTATGTTAGTTATACGTCCTTGGCATTGTTGTGCATTATACGCTCGGGAATATACGTCTTACTATATAATAAGCAAATTCTATATTTTTACTCTAGTCCTAAACAAACGCGCTGTATTTTTTTATTTATCTAACAAGTTTAATTTCGGATTGAATGATCATACAAGTACGGAGGCTAGGATTTATAATTCGGGTTGACCTTGACTGACTTTGTGTAATACCCGCCCCGTACCCGTTATTTTTTTCTTATAAAACATTTACATTTCAGATCCTTCTGTTTGCATATAAATATCATTATTGAAATTTCGTCTAAAAACTTACGCACCAGAGACGAATAGCAACGTATGGCTTAGTACACCTTCCAGGGCGACAGAGATACGCAAAAGAGATGAATAGCAACGTATGGCTTAGTACACCTTCCAGGGCGACAGAGATAAGAGATATGACAACGAGACATTGATACTTCCGATTCCCTTAAATCAGGCATATTGAACAATTGCTTGTAATTTTTTTCTTGTTTAAATTTCAATCTGAAAACCAGATTTAAAATAGTATTAAGTAATGTTTTCGATAAAGTAAATGAAACATAGATTTCAGCATATTCTTCTTTTAATGAGAATAATTATAGCATAAATATAATTATTCTGTATCTTCATGTTTTAATTTGTACGCTAATTGCATACGTAATTGAAAATTGTTCATTTCTTAGTTTAATGCACTACCGGAACTAAATATTAGCATTTTATTTTTAATGAAATTATACAATTGAATTGCATTTAAAATTGTATTAGCATCGGATTTATTCACGTAATCTTTGTGTATTAAACTCTATATGTTAAAATTACATTAACACCTGTAACAGTGTTACCCTTCAGGCTAAAATGCTCACAGGTTAATAAAAAAAAATGTTTTCAAAGTGCTCATCTATTCGAGAAATAAACAATGCCATTCCAATATAATATATAGATAATATATCAGTTAATACACACCGACCTAGCGTACTTAAAATGGTTGTCAAAATAAGGTAAAAGAAAAGCGTGCAATTATTTTTCGTACAGTGTCAGTAAATAATTTTTGTTCAGCAAATATTTCTGGAAAAAATCTAAACAAATAATGTATACAATTAAATCGAAAATATATATACCTTTACCATACGAATTTATTTATAAGTCGTTATTGTGAAACGTTACACGAGTGTTCGTTTTCTTTCATTCTTATTTGTCGGTTATTAGCTGTGAGAAACAGTCACGGGCGCCCTTTAAATTACGTTAAAAAATGATAAGCGAACAAGACTTTGAATGAAATTAATTCAAATCCCGTCATGCCCCAGGGAGGAAAAACGTCACAGCTCACTGGTAAAATCCAATGAATGAAATTAATAATATGTAATTTTCGTCTTTATTAGTAAAACTTGGCGAAAATGCATCTTATGTTAAAATGATTATATAAATATGATAAGACAAAATTTGCGAATTCTGTATGTACAGTTTAGTATTTTAAAAGTTTTAATAAATATCTAAACTATTAAATTTAAAAAAAAATCGAAAATTTGGAATGCTAATAATTTAAAACTTTGATAAAAAAAATTGAAAAAAAAAAAAAAAAAATTAATTGTTAAGTGTTACAAGGACCTACCATACTACATCTGCTGCGTGTGTAATATCATTTTCCTTCAGGTGAATATACAGTTTTATTCAAAATACAATTCACATAGAAAAACATACTAAAATAATACCAACAGAAGATAAATCTTTGTTTTTGTTTTCTGTCTTTTTAATGGTTATTGTGTTGTCTTGTAACAGTATTTGTTGTGACTTTATTATTGAAATTAAGTTCAAACAAATTATTCTATTTGAATAGAAACAACACAGCGGGAAGAATTGTCAGATTCTCTAACCTATAGCCACTTTACTACCTTGTGGCGATCGTATCATCACATTATGTTATAATTTATATTCATTTATTAATTGCTACATTTAGAATATCTTTGTTTAGTAATGAGGTTCAAGTGAGAGTATAAATGAAAAGAGTTGTGGGGTAAACATGTCGGTCACAACATCTACAACAACGACAAGTTATGTTAGATTCTGCTTTAAATATATGACTGAATTAATTACAAAACTCTTTCATCGTATGAATATGAAGAAATGTGCATCACTGTCCCTTTGATTTGTTATAAACAAATTACAACAAAACAACTTCTAAAGGTAAATCAAGGTCGTTGCCCTTTTGTCGTTTGTGGATACCTGTCTCATTGAAAATCATCTTTTTTTAGCTGAAAAGTTGAATTGTAAGTTTGCAAATAATCCGGAAACGTAATACGCCCATAAATTCAAGTATTAATTTTAGTTAAGAAAGAGGACATATATCCTTAAAGCAAATATTTCGCTCTCTAGTCTACCAAACGTATTATTGACACAGCATCCAATGACTTAATATATTGGTCCGGTGTGAATATACCATTGCCAATGACAAAGTGCACGTTTTAGTCCTGATGGATGTTTAGGCGTAACGAACATTTTCTCCTCTAGACTTTCCGTATGTTATGTTCTTAAAATGAATCAATACTATAAATATCAAGGATCAAGTGTACTTATATTCGTCATTTTAACTCTAGTGGATAGTTGTATCATTGGCAATTATATCACCTGATTTTTATAATTATTGTTATTTATCATTCGTGTATGCACCTGTAATGAGTCCATTGATTAAAATTAAGAAAATGTGTAAAAGTAAAAAAAAAATGGTATAACCATGTCTACTTCCCTATCCCAAATTGGGAAACTCATGTGCTATTTATGGGATATAGGGGAGTGTTGCCAGGTCTTTGAAAGTCACTGTTTAGGGCATTCTTAACTTTTATTGACGCGAGAAATTTAGAGCTTGACACATTGTAGGTCAATATTTTATTGTTTAAGGTAAATCAAGAAAAGCGCATCGGAAACACCAACTCAATAAAATATTTTCTTTTTCTTTTAAACATTTCCTTATATTAGCTGAAAGAAGTAAATAAAGAATACAACTAAGTGTTGTATGTTAAAAATATGTTTTAAAAAGAATGAACATAAATGGTATTTCGATATCGCAGGAGGCATTCGAGAAGAAGGCAAAACATGCACAGTGTCTTATTTATGTTGTTTTTGTAAATTAACTTTTTTTTTCTTCAGCCTTATAATCTATCGAATAAAAAGTCAACTTTAGCATTTTGCGCTTTTACAAAATCACGGTTGAAGTTACATAATCATGACTGTTCTCGTCCTTATTTGTATGTAATATTTGCCACTGGAATTTTGACACCAATCAATTTATCCATCCTATTCAAACAATTTCTCCGCATGCATAATTGCACCCTCCCTCCCCCTCCCCCCGCCCATTACACACACACAAAAGAGGAGAGAATATCCTATGGAAGTACATGTTTCAAATATTCAATTTAATGATATTGAATAATCCTAAATTTTGAAAGATAAAGTCTGACAATTCTGAAAATTAAGATCAAATAAAAAAATAAGAATGCACAGGTTGTTGTGCTAAGCAAACCCCTTCTTATAATTCAAAATATCGGAAAACATGAAAAAGGTGCCTGACAGATCCGAAAAGCGCACACATATTACAACTTATCACTGTTTATCTGCTGACTAAATGTGAGGTCATTATGTTGAGTAGTATTGAAGAATTGTGTGACGAAACAATTTCAGTTCATTCAGCATATTGATAAATTCAAAGTATCGGCAAACAGATAGTAGGTACCTTACAGATCCAGAAAAAAAGTGCTCGCACGTTACAACTTATCACTGTCCAGCTACTGACCATTTATAAAGTCGTTATGTTCAGCAGTTCTGAGAAAAGAGAGACGACAATATTTGTTGGACACACGAACGAACGGCCAGACAGTGTGATTGCAGTAAAGCGGTTAAATGTAAGACATTTATTCAATGTGAAAATATATGACAACCAGAAATAATCCGGTTTAGAAAATAATTTAAATTTGTGGAATGGTACTTAAAAAAGGAATTTTTAGCAAGTACACTCTGTAGATCTTTACATGTCACGTATGCACATACATATTGCTAATAAAAAAATCTCATGAGTTATCAAATTACAAAATTTTAGATTGTCATCCTCACTCTCTGAAAACAAACATCTCTAGTTAAATTCAAATGCATTTTACTAATATAAAATAAGGAGATGTGGTATGATTTCAAATGAGACAACTATCCGCCAAAGTTCAAATGAAGTGAGTGTTAGCAATTAAAGCTATTTTGTTTTATCTAACTACGTTTTCACAAAATATGACAAGAAACAAAACAAATTAAAGATCATCTGTTTGTACAAACAATTGTTAGGTGAAGAACTGTAATTTTTCCCTTTCTCATAAATTACATTTTTGGTTGGTTAATTTGTGTTTTTAGACCAACCAACCAAGTGACATTTGATATCAATTAGTTGTTTGGTCGGTTGGTTTAGATTGTTGATTTATGTCAGTGTGTGCGTGTTGGTTGGTTTTGTGTTTGGTTAGTTAATTGTTTAATTGATTGATTTATTAACATTTTACATAGTCGAGTTTGACGAATTTCGCATACATTAATCAATGATTGGCTTGGTTAGTTAGTTTCGTTGGTTGAATTTATTGATTGATTAATCTATTGATTGATTGATGACAGACTGTCAAAGTTGACGAATTTGATTGAAAGTTTTCATTATGTGTTGATACACAAAGATCATATCGGTTAACTGATTGGTTAATTGTCTATATGACGTCCAGTGACAAGTATGTCACGTACATTCTTGACACAGAGAACGGGGGGTAATGTGTCCCCCTCACCTACAAACAAAGAAGCGGGAAAGGGATCAGGTTCTCGAGTTGTTACATAGAACCGTGTCTTTAGGAACAAGCGAACAGGAAATCGAGACCCTGGACCACCTATTAAATACTGATATAGAGTCTCTAGGAAAAAGCGAAACAGAAAGATGTGATGAGGAGGGGGGATGCGTAGTCCTCTTTTCTGATCCGAACCAACAACGTTATTTTCATTTCAAATGATGCTATTTCTAGGAACATGCAAGGATTGCAACACCAATCCACAATTTTTTTTTCAGAATGCACACATAGTTCAACAGGTGTGACTGTACTAAAACCCACACGTGTATTTATAGCGATAACATGAATATATATTGTTTTTTTTTATTTACAGATAAATTGGTGTATAATCGCTGACCACGAGTCTTCATTCACAGTATGCCAAAAAAGTCTATACTTTTTAGTAATTTAACAAAACGTTTATTGATTATTTTCAGAATATACACACATTGGAATTCTATTTTGAATACACAATGCATTTGCATAAACTTGATTGCAGAATTTCAGTTATATTTACGGGCAGAAGGCGATTTCTATGTTATTGAATTATGTCCCCAAGATAATTCAGAGGGTCAAAAAATTTTGTCGATGTCTATGAGCGAATCTAAAAAGTAACGACAACAGTAAATGTCAAAGTTTCTAAGATGACCTGTGACCTGTGGAGTTGACCTAATGTTTTTTTTATTGACTAGGGACCTCAAATCAAAAGACTCGAGGTCTCGATAATTTAAATGTATGAGTTACATCAACATACGATTTATATCGAACACAAACAGTGAAATAACTTTGATAACATGTTAACGGATTGCTTCAGTTCAAACTGATAGGATCATGCAGAGGAACTTGGTAACGAACATTTTAGATAAAAATTTAAGCGACATCTTCTACAGTTTCTGAGGACTTGTGATAAAAATAAAACAGTTTACGAGAAGATAACTCTCATGTCGAAGAGTTTTGGTTAAAAAGAGTGATTTTCAAAAAATGCAATGACTGTTCGATATCATATACCAACTATCTAATCAAAATGTTGCGGAACAAAAGTGACACTTCCGAAAGAAAAGTGGAGGAAGGAAAAAAAGTTACAATCAGAACAAAATCAATTAGTTTTTCCACGGCAAGGTGGATATTTGATATTTGAAATTGAGAATTATAAGATACAAGGATAAATTTAAGAATAAAAGACACAATCTTTCGTGTAGTATATTGATCGATGTCAAAAGGAGATGATCTAAAGCAGATATCTTTTAAGTTAAACAGGTTATCAATTTAAGTTTGCACCTGGTATTTTGACTTTTCTTTATTTCACGATTTTTACAAACACTTTTAAACATAAATTGCAACTTTAGAATTTGCTTTATTTTTTATTTTTCTTAATTACAATAAATCTTAAAACTCTCCAAAGCAAATGTGTATCCAAAAATATTAGACGAGTATGAATCTTAATTTGATATGGCTGTAAACAAAGATTTTAATAAAAAAACATGTACGTAAAAGTTAATGAGACAGCAATCCAATGAAAACAAATAATCAAAACACAATTGAAAAGTAACATCTCGTTTATAGGGGGTATCATGCCATCTTTAAAATGAGACACGTGTCTATACAATTTGTCAAATTTTTAATCTTTCAAAATCGGTAAATGATGTAAACACAACGAAGTGTTATAATTGTTGTCTACGTGTCTGTAATGGTTGACGGTTGATGTTGTGTTTGGTGTCTTTAATGATTCCCTATATAACTTCATAATAAAGTATAAAACATCCAATATTACCTGTGACTTATCCAAAGGATTCATTCCCCCTTCCTCAATCAGCCATTGTACGACATGCAGATGTCCATTATTAGCAGCCACGTGTAATGCTGTGTATCCACCCTACAATAAAACAACACTCATATCAATCTAGAACTGTTATAAGATCATAATCTAGGCAAGTTCTGTAGTATTAACAAATAATATATAATGTTTTCTCTACTTTATATCAAATCTTGTGTGATAAACTGAAATTTGTTTTGTTATAAATATAAAATAAATATCTATCACATGAATATCTGATCAACACTGAATAAAATGAACTTTCACACATTTGTGTCATAAACTGGAGAATTGCGTGCAAAGACAAAATAGATATCATAATAATCAGTGATCAAAACTGAATAAAAACACGGCTGTCATTCGGTATACCGACAAAAAAGATCGTGAAAAAATAAGCAATGATGGTCAGGCATTATGCATAACACTAATCAGTGGTCAAAACTGAATAAATTCATGGCTGTCATTCGGTATACCGAGAACAAAAGATCGTGAAAGAGTAAGCAATGTTGGTCAAGCATTGCAATCAGATAGTTAAAGATCTAACATCGGATCGTGAATGTAATTAAAAACAATCAAACTACCAAATCCGTGAAAATAACAGTTGTGTTACACAAAACGCTTGATTAAACGAAAATTTACATACTTATAAATTATAGTGTATATATAAAAAAAGAAGATGTGGTATGATTGCAAATGATACAAATATCCGCAAGACCAAATGACATAGAATTTTTAAGCTATAGGTCACCGATCCGCCTTCGACAATGAGCAAAACCTACACCACATAGTAAGCTATAAAAGGCCCCGAAATGACAAATTTTAACGTAAGACAATTCAAACGAGAAAACTGAAGGCCTGGTTTATGTACAAAACAATACACGAGAATATAGTGTATATTTTTGTTTCGTTGCACATTTTTAGCCGCCTCGATGGTCTCGTGTTCGCGGCCGTTAGCTCGAACCCCGGCAGGTTCAAACCATAGACTTTAAATAAGAACATTTGTTGCGTCTTCGATAAGCACATGGCATTAAGGTGTGAGAACAAAGGCTGGTTGGCTCTGAGTCAGAATGACATTTTCAGGTAGGATGACATGTCTTATGTGGACTTACTTTGTGCACTAGCACGTTAATCCGACTCAGCTTGTCGGTCTAGTACAAAGCAGGGTAAATATTCATACTACATTAACATGTTTCCGTCCTGACTATGCATTTAATTTGCCACTGGGCGTTAAACAGTCATCCTTAATTGAAGCACATTTGCCCTTCATTGCGTCAGTTTTGTTTTTCGTTTTGAAAAGAGCAAGACGTACGTTTTAGGAATATTGACTTTCGGAATTTATCAAAGAGCTTTGAAATAACGTTTACTTATTACTGTAAGCAGTTTAAAACGAAATATATGCAATTGAAGTAAATTAAAGGTACTTGTATCATACTGTTGCATGATAGAAATGCATTGATTGTATTATTAATCATAGATTGATCGGTTACTAAATGTATGTAATGGCCGGCGGCAAATATTACACATTGATGAGCACTAAGATATTCGACGGTTTCAATAGAAAATTAAAGTTAGATTAAGTTAAAATGCAGTTTATTACGAAATAATTGTAACCTGTATTTTAAATCTTTCAACATTTGTGTTGAGGAAGGTCAAAGGTGACATTAATTTACATTGCTTTGTTCGACTAAAATGACAGGGTGAGCGTATGTCGGCACTAGGTTATGTCGATCAGAATACATTGTTACGAATCGGAGCCGAGTTAACCATTGTTATAACTTTACTCATAAATACTGTGCGTTTGTGGAAAAAAGTAAATATCAGTGATGTTCATAAATTAAAACATGCATGCTGCTATTTCCAAAACATGATTTGAATGTCGAATTTAAGGAATGCTCTGATTTCACGAATAACATCTCTGTCTCTTGCTTTTGATTGATATACTCCTGCTGATCATGTAATAGTGCTCGCTGAACAGCCAAAGATCAGCTCCAAGCCTGTGCACTTCGGGACGTAATTTATGGATACAAATAAATAATTATTTATGAATTTCTGTATATGGGAAATGTAGAATAGTATGTCATGTCGTTATGTACCTATAATCCTTTAATTTATGAAATTGACATTTTAATTATTATGAAAATAATTATTCTTTTTCATTTACGCAACTCTATATGCTTGTTTTTGCCACTTTATTTGTGAACTTATTCATTTTGCTTTTTTTTTTTTCATTCAATCAAATTTCCTCATTCAATTCGCTGCTTGTCTACAAAAATAAATATGTCTTTTTTTCATTTTTGCAAACACCTTTGAAATTCTTGTAAGATTTGTCTTTATCAGCTCTCGGGTACATATCAAAAAATGAATCCATTGTTGTGCATGTGTATCTGTGAATTAAGGAGTACCTACTTTATGAAAACTCTAGATGGTAGTAAACATTTGTGTTTTATCCTTAGTCTGTGTTCGGGCTGTTTTTTTTTTTTTTTTATAATTTACAGGTTTATTTCTACACTGGTGAACATTTTGGTATCTAACTTTTCTTTCAGAGCTATTCCAAGTCTTTAAACTTGACGTTCCCGGGAATTAAATGTCGATGTATAAAACTACCTTTTAAATCGCGAAAAACTGCAGTTCGCTCATATTTTGTATTTCTCATTTTAGATAGTGTGTATAAAATGAGGGGATGGGTGTACACGACACTTCTTTACAACTTAATGTTAAAATTGTTATCACACAATAATAACGTTAGATTTTGTTTTTTAAATATCGAATACGCAAATAAATCTCTGTTATTTTTTCATTACTGAAGTATTTTTGTATTGACCGGTTTCTGGAGACATTTGATTGGCCATCAGTTAAAAGTAGGTGTGTCAATATGTCACTTTATCCAATCGGCATTGGACAAAGCTTGATGAATGCGATGATGCTTGGGCACTAATAATAAGATAGTAATACTATGTGAAATATTACTGTCTCAACAATTGATCGGAGGAGGGACAACATTATGCACACGACACGCATATTTGTCTTAGGCTATCTATGATCGATGTGTCATTAATTAAAAGCAATTCGTGGTTTGAAAATCGAAATGTACTGCATGAGGTTATAAAAATAGCAATAATATAAGGTAGTCATTTTTATATAATCTAAATATGCAAAGTCATGTAAACATAATTAACGAATTTGGTCATTGGGTATATTTACTGAGAATATACATAATTTTCTCTAATTTTTACACGATTTATCCTTTTCCTAACCTGTTAATTATTATTGTTTAATCAACGTGTGGTTCGTTTGATCTCAATTATTCACTGGTCAAAATTCGATTTTAAAAGACGTCAAATTTTCTTGCTTTCTTTTGAATTTCCTATTATGACGTCATGAAAAAAGGCGACAATGCCTGATGACTTCACATAGAAAGAACACCTCTTTTTGCAGATCATTCGAAAGGAAGGATTGAATTTGTCTACATATCGTTTAAAAAACATTAGAGAAACAGATTCCACCATCAAATCTTGTGCAATATGATATTTATCCACTCTCGCCAGTTAAATTTTAAATATTTAAAACTTAACTGTCGAGAGTGGATAGATATCGTATCACACTCGATATGTACAATGGTAGAATCTACATGTATATAGCCCCAATGCGGATTGAATTGATTTTTCCCTAAGACTAACATTATGAAGTATTATGAATTGATATTTATTGAATTAGATACATATAATACACTTAATTATTTATCTCTGAATAAATAATTATTTATTGATTTTAATTAATTGTTTTTAGTAAGTACTGGTAAAAAAGATATTAAAGAAAAATCAGCGAAACTAAACATTTTCGTCATTTATCATTGCACCAGAGAGAAACATAGGCTGTCCAATACACAAATAATTTGCACAATACAAAGTTTTGCATAAAAAGCATTTTAAGTAGTAGCTTTTTTAGATTGCACCATTTTCATCTTATCTTAAATATAACTGAAATACACAAAACAAGGGGTTGATGCTCCTTACTAATAACGTGTATGACAAATAGACTAAGGAAATGTTTTTTTAAAATTGTTCGTTTTCAGCGACTAATTATGCAGCAATGGATTGAGACCGAAGGAGACCTTTCAGATTTTATAATGCATGCAGACTATTCTTTCAATGATGTTAATTTCAATGTTTGTCACTGACGATCTTTCGTAAGATTTACAAAGTTATGTTGGCCTTGTACAATGTATTATTAAAGAGATCGAATAAAAGTTCCTGCCGTTACGGAACAGCTTTTTTTTATATTACAATTTCCCCATAACATTTGATGTGAAAGTCATAATCGATCGTCAGTACATATTTTTATATGAAAACTTGCTAGTACATTCGATTTATAATAATCAAGAATGCAAAACCCTTGAAAACATTACTTATGAGGTAGATCTAAAAATAAATAAAACCAAATGCTCCATTATCAATATATATAGACCCCAAAAATTGAGTGATCAGACAGTCAGTGAGATTATTATTACAACTCTCGATGAATGTATTACATACACATTATAATAATTATTTAGTAGTCGGTGACATTAACTACGATATCTTTTGTCAATCCAACGGAAACAACTTACAGGATATTATAGAATTGAGAATGGAAATATAAATAGATATAAGAAGATGTGGTATGAGTGCCAATGAGACCACTCTCCACCCAAATCACAATTTGTAAAAGTAAACAAGAAGATTTCATTAGCTCTGTGAATGCTTTGAATACAAGTCCCCAATCAGCAAGCATTTTATCGATTAAACTTCTAAGTCATTCCAATTATCATCCCTGTCAAGTTAGCTCGCAACTGTTGTCTGGTTTTAGAAGTGTACAAAAATATGAGACTCTAAAGAGCCTGTTTCGTTCACCTTGGTTTATGTTCATATTTAACAAAGTACACTCTCCAAAATTGTAGACGAGAATAGAATTCATGACAAAAATCTCTGTTTTATTGTTCTTGGATTGCTGATCATTTAATCTGTTAAGTTTCTCACTATCTTCTTTAGTTTTTATTCAAAACACAAACGAGGGTAAACAAATCCTCATTTAATGGCAATCACTCCTATAAAGAGTGACAGTCTACTAACTATATCTGCAAAATTTGACTTGTTAGTAGAGCTTGACTTGCTGATCATTTTTGTGATTTAAAGTGTCTAATTATCTATTATAATTGTTGTCATATAAGGCAAAACGCAAACAAATGGTAAAAATCGTCATCAAAGGGCAATGACTCTAATAAGGAGTCGACTAATGATTTCGACCATTGGATTTATTTGTAGAACTTGTCTTGCTGATAATTTTTGCAATTTAAAGGTTCTCGCTATTTATCATAATTTTCAAGATAATAGAAAAAAAGTGAAATTTGTCATTTAAGGGCAATAACTCCTATAAGAAGTCGTCTGACAGTTATGACGTATATAGACAATAGGTAGAACTCAACATTCTGAACATTTCTACATCTGCGTTTTACCCCTATGTTCTATTTTTAGCCATGTCGGCCATCCTTGTCATCTGACACAATTTTAAATCTAAACACCCTAATTATGATTGTGGCCAAGTTTGGTTAAATTTGGCCTAGTAGTTTCAGAGGAGACGATTTTTGTAAAAGTTAACAGACGACGACGCCAAGTGATGAGAAAGCTCCCTTGGCCCCTCTGGGCCAGGTGAGCTAATAAGTCTAACAGAGAACCATACTAGCCCTTTTAAATTTTCTATTGACAAATCGTACATTAAAATGAAATAGAAATAGAAGAAAGAATCAAAACGAAAGGTATATGTAGGTGGATGTGACTTTAGGGGGAAATTAATCCGTTTATTAACATACATGTATAGCCGTAAACAAAATGTTATTTTAGTTTTGGAACTGACATTAAGTTTTCTGTAAGAATGTTTGACTTTTGGCAGCTCGTTCCTCCGCAGAAACACTAAACACAAACGCACGATGTACAATACAACAACCAGTCTGTAAAGGATTAAGGGATTAGATTAAATGAATATGATTTATTTGTTAAGAAATTTATTTATTTTTACTTTTTGATAAATATTATAAATAAATTGTATTTTCTGTAATTCTGTTGTACTTATATGTACAACGACATCATTTAACCGAAACAGTTTAATCAATTTAAATTCAGATGAATCTAAATCAACACCGAGGAAACGGAAACAAATGCGAACCTGCTTTGTAATTACATAATAGTTAATGAAAACTGGTCATTATCGTGATATATGGACTGCCTAAAGGACAGTGGTATTGACTAAGACAGCGATAATGACTGAGCTGTAGGCGAGGTCATTATTGCTGTCGCAGTCAATACCACTGTCCTACGGGCAGTCCATGTATCACGAAAATGACCAGTTCTTCAATAACCATTATGTTTATTTCATTGAGGAACCATGTTTTTAAAAATTCTCATAAATTCAAATTGTTCAAAAAAAACTCGAGTTATTGTACGATTTCTATAGGAAAGAGTGAAGACCAGTCATAGTGATAACTATAAGTCACTACCATTCATTAAAATAAAAATTTTCAGTATATGGATATAGTGTATTTTTCGTGGAGTTTTCTTTTCTTGCAACTTCAAGGACAGACGAAAATATTTATTTTCCATTAAATACGTATATACTTGGTGATAAAATATATTCAAACCGCTATTCTGTTCCGTACAACAGACAGCAGATAACCAGAAAGTCGGAACACCTAAAGAGAAAGTGTCTGAAGTTCAATAGACTCATTACAGAATACCGAGTCTCCGTTGATCATGTTATTGGCGAATTGAAATGAATTAATGTCATGGGAACTCTTCTGAGGCATTCTCGTCACAAACATAATGCCATAGTTGAAGTTTATGGTAGATTTTTCAATCGCAGAAAAGCTCTTTTCAATTAAGACTATACTGATTAAAGTACAATGTTTACAATAGTTTTACTATTTTGAGATCGCCTGGTCATTTAACCTGCCTTATTCCGAATTAGGTCGGAGTCGTACACTTATGGTAAATTTCTAATAATACTGTTCCAGTTCCCAAAAAGCAACAAAAAAAAAATCAGTTAAAGAATTTTATAAAATTTTAGATTAGATATAGAAGCTCTAAATGGTGTCTTAACATCTATACATTCGTCAAAAAGACGAAATGAATATGAATGATTGTTATCAAAATTTTGAAAATGAGTTATTAAATATGTTTGATAAAAATACACCAACAAAAAAATATGTATAGGGAAAAAATCAAATTAAGTATTTGAACAGAGAACTGAAAAAAGCATAAGTATTTTCAAAAAAGATGCACTGGTGGTTGCAAGCATAAGACATTTGGCAATACAATCAAGCTTTATTTTTCAATAACGGCTACACATTCACAGTAAAAAATAATGTTGCAAGAACATGTGCAATTATTATAGCTAAAAAAAGGAGATTACGCAGAGGTTTTTAATCAATTGTTTGTGAATGTGACCAAAGATGTTGGTAAAGATCATATTTTTGACAAAAACAATCATCCAAATTTACTTAAAGATATAATTCTTTTTCAGAAAAAAAAAACTTTTTATTTTTAACCAACCAATGAGGAGAAAATAGCCAAAATTATATATACATTTGATGTATAAAAAAAGGCTACAGATGAAACAAAATATCTGTTAAACTAACAAAATGCTGTAAACCAGCAACTATTAAAACTATCACCGACGTGATTAATGTATCTATTGAAAAATATTCTTTCCCAGACTAAAAAAGGCACAGGTGGCACCAGTTTTGAAAAAGAGAGATCTTTCTTTAAAAAAACCTACAGACCGGCGAGCATTCTCCAGATCCCCTCTAAAAAAAAATTAAGCGCTAAGCAATAAGCAATAAGCAATTGTATGCAGGCAAATCCTGAAAAAGTCCAGGCTATTGCTGTTGGTAACACAAGTCAGATGATTAAATCTCCTTTTTAAATTAAAAATACTTATATATCTTGTGAAGAAACAGTCAAGTTGTAGGTATATATAAATGTTAAGTTAATTTTTGATAACCATATTAAAACCATAGGTAGAAATCTGTTCAGCAACTTAATATTTTGAAAATAATTGGCATGGTAAACAATTTTTTTGGTATTCTGCTCCAGTGCTCTGGAATGAACATCATGAACTCTCGAAGAATTCAGACGGTGCTCAAATTTTAAGCAATTTGAGTCCATGATCTCTTGCTAGACTACTAAAGCATGTTTTTGTGTTGCCTGCAGATATTGAGCACACTTGCATTTATACATGTACATGTATACTGCAGCAACGTACCTCAAAAAAACATTTCCTTTGTTTGTTTGTAATTTTCAAATGTATTCTACTTCCCTAGTTTTGCTTATTTGAAGTGGTAATTATAGCTTTAGTTGCTACATTACATGTATGTGCTTGATTAACTTAATATTTCTATATGCTTTTATGATTGACTACTCCTTTTTAGGTGACAACTGTGTATGCGTTAACTATGAATAACAAGAATATGTCCATAGTACACGGATGCCCCACTCGCACTATAATTTTCTATGTTCAGTGGACCGTGAAATTGAGGACAAATTAGAAAGATCATATCATAGGGAACATGTGTACTAAGTTTCAAGTTGATTGGACTTCAACTTTATCAAAAACTACCTATATACAACAGTAGATGTTTTTCAAAAGATCTTTCACTCAGTGCCATTGAAGGAAAGCTAAAATATATGTACAATTTAGAAACAATAATGGCAGTCAAAAATAAGAGACAAGAACACTTTGACCATGTGGAATGCATTTAAAGAATTATTTTTATATTTCAATTTGTCATTTTTTTTTTTACAGATACTTATTGTCAAAACTAACAAAATATATCATTGGATCTAATAGCACAATTTAGTATGTACTGAAAATCTTACAGGATATTTTTAACCTCTTCCTTTTTCATAAAATACTTTACCCTTCTCATGTGCACCACAGTGGTACATAAACATTTAACTCAAATTATCTTTTCTTCCGTATTTATTTTCTCTTTTAATATAAATGTAAAAATGAATTTTCAACAATGTTTATTGTCATAAATAAATATATAATTATTCAAATGTATTGCTAATATTACTGTATGTATGTTTGATGTGTTGTATTTGTTGTAATTCTTGAAAATAATAAAAATGAAAAAAAAAAACTACCTTGACCAAAAACTTTAACCTGAAGCGGGCACAATTATTTTCTATGTTCAGTGAACCGTGAAATTGGGGTCAAAACTCTAATTTGCCATTAAAATTAGAAAGATTATATCATAGGGAACATGTGTACTAAGTTTCAAGTTTATTGGACTTCAACTTCATCAAAAACTACCTTGACCAAAAACTTTAACCAAAAAGTTTAACCTTAAGCGGGACAGATGGACGGACGAACGAACGGACGCACAGACCGAAAAACATAATGCCCCTAGGTGGGGCATAAAACAATGTTTAATCCACCATTTTCTACATAAGGAAATGCCTGTACCAAGTCAAGAATATGATAGAGTTTTCTATTCGTTTGATGTGTTTGAGATTTTTATTTTGCCATATGATAAGGGACTTTCCGTTTTGAATTTTCCTTGGAGTACGGTATTTTTGTTATTTTACTTTTTGTATTTTTGTATGTCTTGTGCTGTCCTAATTTGTCTGCACTCACAGTACTCTATATGCATGTCTGTAAATTTATTGTATGTATGTCGGATCAAAAGGCTCGCTCACATCTTAGTTTGTTTTGTTACTTAACTTGCCGACTTAAAACAAAACTTATATGATTTGATTGGACCAACACATTTGTGTTTTTCCATATTTAAAATTGATGTGAAGGGACGCTAAAATTGTACCATGTGATCTATAAAGTTTTGCACACAGCACGTAGGCTGTCATTCCTCCTCTGGCCATCGACCACGTATATAAGAATACATAAACGTCTTAATAAATACAGTTTTATTAGAATTGGTATATACATGTACTCTGATTTTGTTCGATGAAATATATTTTCAAATTATTTAAAAATAAAAAAAATCCAAGCGGTCACCAAAAACTGATCGTCAGGTGCACCCTTTGTAGAAATGAACTGACATAACTCTCAGCTGATACTAGATTTAATGTGCAAAATATGGAATGCTGTGATATGAGGGGTTGGACCTGGGAGGGGGGGTCTGATCCTCACATCCATACCCTCCAACTCCCAATTCCCTTTTATCTTCCCAAGCCCCCCCCCCCTCTGATTTCTGCTTCCTGACACCCTGACTCCCACTTCACGCATTCCCATGTTCCTTTACCCCTGTCCATCTCTCTGATATCTGTTTTATATTTATTTTAAGAAAAAAAAAAAAAAATGCGTTATGCATGTACATTTGTATGTTTCACATTAAAAAGTATACAAATTTTAAAAAAATCGTATCCTTTGTCCGGCTTCTTGTCCTGTTTATTTCTTGGTTATAAAATGTAAAAAGAAAAGACATTTATTTTTTCTTCACCATTCGTTCTTAATTTTTTCTGAGCAATATCGGTCTCTAAAAAACACCGTTATAGTCCTCATTTGTGTACAAATGAGCACTATTGTGTACAAATAAGCACTATTGTGTAGAAAGGACCACACAGGAGTTCCATAAGTGCACAACGGACCTTAAACTATATATTTAATGGGGAACAAAACGTCATTTTATTACTGGCATAATCCTTGTGAAGTGCCACATGAGATGGTATTGATATGCGTCCTATAATGTACCATAGTCCCACGTGAGATGGTAATGATATGCGTCCTACATTGTACCAGTTTGATCCCATCATCGTACCAGGATTAATGTACTTAAATATTTTTTTTTTTTTTGTATATTCAATATCTTTGTTATTTTGAATATTTCATGATTTAAGAGGTTTCGAATTGCTACGTATCGGGTACGGTTGGTACGTAACTCAACCGTTATTGTTGTTTTGGAGATATCATTTATACAAATGTCCCAAATGTTATTGTACAGCACGATAAGGTTAGAGAGTTCATAATAACAGTATAAAGTATAAATAAACTGTAAACCTGCTCGAGTTTATTTACACTTTATACTGTTATCATGAACTCTCGTACCTTATCGTGCTGTACAATAACATTCGGGACATTTGTATTAGGGAACCGGATTTGGCGCGTTTTAGAGTTGTCGCTCATACAATACTTCCGTCATTAAAGAATCAAAATACGACGACACGACGAGCAAAATTGATCCGTTCTGCCGACAGACGTCGAATTTCATTAAAAGTGCTTACTGCTTAATTAAAAAGAGGAATTATAGCGGAAACGATTCATGCCCACTGACCCGAAGGAAATTAAATATTTTATGAAGTAGACTTGGGATTCCTCCTAGAATTCGCGTAGGAAAATAGGTGATAAGGTACGAAGTGAGATACCTTCTGTCTATATAATATATCAGTAACCGCTGTGGATAGTAAACTTGGAATCAATAGTCAATATCAAATACAAGTTATTTGTAGTATATTTATATTCATATAATGCAGAAAAACGCAAAAATAATTGAAATTAATAAAAGAACAAGAAAATAACGGATTTTGGAAGAAAGGGGAGGGCTAAAAAAATTATCCTGTCCCCAAGTACCTATGGTTCTACATGAGATTATTTAGTTAGAGCACAAGTGCGTGAATCAAACAGACCTTACACACACTGAGTTGACACGGCCTTCAGATTGTATAGTATTGTTTTTGTTTTATTTAAATATATATAGAATAAAAATTAGTTTTTTTTATGTATAAATAGAAGTTGGAATAATTAAAATACTATCTATGAACGACTTTCTTAAATACGTGTTACTGATGTTGGTTGTATTCGTTATCATGTCAAAATTGTGTTGATTTCTCATTAGTTCTTGCATGATTTTTGAAATTAATTATTATTATTCAGGTAATCCATTTTGGATCATTATATCAGCATATTTTTTCTTAAGAGGATGTGAAAGCTGAGACTTATAATATTGCGTGAGACAAGGGTACTCTTCTTATTTTTTCACTTATCATCAACTGAAGATTTTTGTTTCTAAAAATGCATTCTGAAAAAGTAAACTGACAAAACTGTGAAAAAGAAATATTCACTATTGTGTTGCCGATGAAAAAACACCGATGTCTAGAATCATTGAATTAAAAATAAAACAAGAAAAATGTTCATATAATTATAGCTAATTGCACTGACAGTCGTTTTCTATAAATTGTTTATTAGCGTATCTTATAATTTGATCCTCTCGTCGTACTTTTATTGTTGGTAAAAATTATCGTACATGTGTAAGTTTGATTGATTGATTGATTGTTTATTGTTTTACGTTCAGCGGCGAATATTTCATGCATGTTCAGGACAAATTGACAATAAATACAATAGGTATGTCATGTAAAAGATGCCGTCCGGGAGGAAGGTCGTGGAAATTTGTCTGTTACTAGAAAATGAGGTAATATTGGATAAGGACAAAAATTTTGCCTAACAACAGGCCACCTACGGATCCCTCAAAGAGTTCATGCAAGGATTTTTAACGTGCAGAGAACGTGGCACTCTTTTTACACAAGGCATCGGATTTAACGCCACAATTCTGACCGGACGTGGCTACGGACTTGTACATCCCACACAGCCACATTGACGCCCCACTTTGGCAAGGGTTTTACTACCGGTCGGAAGAAGACCAAATGTGACCATATTTCTATTCCCCAGTCACCCTTGGGGTACATGTGTTGGACGATTCTTGTGAAAATGCAGAAAACTATAAGATGGTAAAGATAATAAATATTTGAAAAATTTTAACTTAGTAATTAAATAAGTGACAATATTTAATAGTATCAAAGTATGCATATAATTGATATTGATTATTACATTTTTAAAATGTAGATCACCTATATGGTAAATAGTTTACATGTATTTCTGATTACTCTTTAGAGACTTCCTCAATTGGGTTTGATGTTTTTCTGCTATGTATCGATCTGACAAGTTAAGCCTTTTTTAACTTATTTTTATAGTTTGTTTCTTATGTTGTGCTGTTACACCACTGTCCCAGGTTAGGGGGAGGGTTTAGCGCTAACAAACATGTTTGACCTTGCAACATTCTTTATGTGCCTGTCCCAAGACAGGAGCCTGCAGTTCGGTGATTGTCGTTGGTTCATATCTGTCATATTTGTTTTTCGTTAATTGTTTTGTTATAAATTAGGGCGTTAGTTTTCTCAATTGAATTGTTTCATATTTTTTATAGCGGGTCTTTTATAGCCAACTATACCGTATGGGTTTTTCTAATTGTTGAAGGCCGTACGGTTGCCTATCATTGCTTACATCCATTCGTTTGAACTTTGGTGGATAGTTGTCTCATTGGCAATCATATCGCATCTCCTTACTTTTATATTGTATAATTGGTAAATTATTTACATATATATTTTGTAATTTTATATCTTTTTTCTTCATTTAAACATTCAACATTTATTTTTAACTTGCCTTGCCCGGTTGGTACTATAATTTGGATAAATGTTTTTTTGTTTTTTTTTTTATTTATTTCATTATAAATGCAGTCAATTTTGTATGTTAAAATAGCTCTTATTTGTTCATATTTGATAAAAGCCTAGTGCCTAAAATATTTCAACCTATTCATTCTTTACTGTTATAAATATACAACAAGCAAACATCAGATAAAATATAAATGGGCTTTATATTTTGAATTCTGTTTGCCTTTGCAATTTCATTGAAAATAAATCTGAATTAGAAATCGTTCGTGCAACTGTTATTGTTTGTTAAAATGTTAAACTAACATACCCAATGTGGAGACTTTACTTGCAACGGCTGCTTGAAAGCATAATCGAGTACACACAATACTGTTTGGTGTAAATACGAATAATATGGAAATGAAATTAATACTTAGTTGCAGCTTAAAATCCTCCAAATACCTTTGATTACGATTCATAAAACAAATGTTGATATTGAATGTGTATATCAATTATTTTTAGAAGTTCAATGACGGCTCCCAGTTCGTGCTATGGTTGGTACGGTAGCAAATCGGGAAACCTCTATTATAACGGTTAGTAAAAACGTAACAATTACCACTTTGTAAAGTTGAAGTGTATTAGCTTTATAACTTTTTTAGTGTCTTATATTTAATCAAGGTTTCGTCCCACCTCTATGGGAAATCATTCTAATTTTATTTTAATGGAGGGTGGATTGAAACCGGGATTATATATAGATAAGTGTCTTATACCGTATATAATGTCGGTTTCGTCCCACGTCTCTACAATGACAGAAGGGCACATTGTTCTTACCACAAAATAAAGATTTTTAAAAACCAATTAATTGAAAAATGTTGATTCTAAATAGAAATGTGTAATATGGAACAGAGAAAAATATGAAATTATTTTGAACAAAATCAAGATTGAAAGAATATTCTTTGGATTATTGACATATGCAAAGGTATGTGCATTTATGCTGTCAAGCTATAATGTTGTTTTACAGTTTTCATAATAAACATTAGTAAATAAAAATTAGAGGCTCCTAGGAGCCTGAATCGTTCACCTGGCAAAATATGCAAGATAAAAATTTGATGCACTCAAGGAATATTTTTTGGAAAGGTCAAGTCAAATTAGGACAATATCATATATAATGAGTTAGTTGAACTTCTGTAAGATTTTGTACATCTTTTGTCCCGCAAACAAACGTTCTGAACATGCATGAAATATTTGCCACTGGACGTTTAGCATGCAACAATCGAAGATGCATTTAGACTTATTGTTTTTGCTCCTTTTTTTTATTCTTATCATTGTATTTGCTCCTTTTTTTATTCTTAATATAATTTTTAAGTCCCCTATCGGGAAAAATCTGGACAATTGTGTAACAGTCGTCGTCATCCAAACATTGCATGTAGTAATACATAATTGTCAACTTCAGTGTTTGTGTTAACTGTAAATAAACTTTAACTGTTAAACATTGCATGCTATTCAATAATAAAATAAAGTGGTCTGTTTGATATTTCCAGTCGTTCTATTTTTGTGTACATTTCATTCTGTTTTAAACTTTCAGGCATTTTGTGAAATGCCTTACAATTTTTTCAGGCATTTAATATATTGCCTGAAAAAAATAGTCAATTTATAAAATGCCTAAATCGCACAGGCATTTTAGAAAATGCCTTAAAATTTCAGTCATTTTACAAAATGCCTAAATTTAGAAAATGCCTGTAACATATATATATATATGTATAATTCCAGTTTTGTCCCACCCTCTTTGTTAATTGTAACACATTGTCTTATATATAATACCGGTTTTGTCCAACCTCTTTGTTGAATGTAATACAATGTATTATATATTATGCTATATATAATCCCAGTTTTGTCCCACCATCTTTGTTGAATGTAATACATTGTCTTATATATCATTCCGGTTGTGTCCCACCCTCTATGTTGAATGTAATACATTGTCGTATATACAATTCCGGTTTTGTCCCACCCTCTATGTTGAATGTAATACAATGTCTTCTATATCATTTCGGTTGTGTCCCACCCTCTTTGTTGAATGTAATACAATGTCTTATATATAATCCCGGTTCTTCTCACCCTTTATGTTGAATGTAACACATGGTCTTATATATCATTCCGGTTTTGTCCCGCCCTCTTTTTTGAATATTATACAATGTCTTATATATAATTCCGGTTTTGTCCCACCCTCTAAGTTGAATGTAACAATGTCTTATATATAATCCGAGTTTTGTCCCATCCTCTATGTTAAATGTTAAATGTAACATATTTCAATAAAGATGGGGCGACACCGGGATTATATATAACACACGTATCTATATATAATCCCAGTTTCGGCCCACCCTCTATGTCAAATGTACCACAATTCCATAGGGGTAGTTTGACACCGGGATTATATATAAGACACGTATCTATATATAATCCCAGTTTCGTCCCACCCTCTATGTCAAATATAACACAATTCCATAAGGGTGGGACGAATCCAGGATTATATTATATAAGACAATCATTACCCATCCTTTTATAAATTTAAAAAAATATTAATTTTCATGTTTATGATATGTACAAATGTATGTATTTTCCTTTCAGGAATCAACAACAAACATGATATCAGAAGAAAATTACGCTGAACATTTCGATAATATAAAAATATTTCACATTGATATTAGATGTTTTATCTTAAAAAAAGTTTCGTCTCGATTGGGAAATAGTGTAAAGCATGAACACAGAAATGAAGGCTGAGCATTAAAAAGAGAATAAACATTGTTTGTGAAAGTTGTAATTCCACAAATAATGATTAATACAGATTTGATTGAGCTTTGCATTAATTACTAGACCTTCCTAACAATTACATGTAATTATTAATGTTAACAAGTAGTCATTAAGTTATAGAGAAAGTCCAAATAACTGTCCATTCCTGGGAAATAGTGGAGCGGAGGCCCGTAGGGCCGACGCCCATTATTTCCCAGGAATTGACAGTTATTTAGACTTTCGCTAACTTAAAATACACCTTAAGGTGGTACCCAACACCTTGACTAATATTAATTTGGCTCGTTTAATATTCCTAAAATTTTGACAAAATGTTTACTTTGACCCTTTGACAAAAATCTAAAAATTTCAAATAATTTGAACCAACCACTTTATCAGAAAAATTTCACTGGTTATATAGCAGTTTGACAAACACTAATTTTGATCATTGAGAAGCTTAATATTTCCTTAACAATACAACGTGATTAAAACGTTAAGTTGATTTTTACAGAGTTATCTCCCTGTAGTGTTAGGTACCACCTTAAATATTAAAAACAAATCTTCAGATCATTACACTTTAAAGAATTTTATTTATATTTTGTAATGGTTTTCTTTTCATTTTCCCCGTGTTGTACTCAGGAATCCGCAGGCAAAATTTAAGTACAAGCTGACCATCTACTCAATTAACGAAGTATTTATGAACAGTAGAATAATTTCTATAAAAAGATCTTGAATAAAGTTCATTCAGATTTATGTTTCAAGTCATTGGATACGCACGTTTGTCTTGTAGTGGGATTGAAAGGATATTTATTTGTGTCTTTAAGTGGTATTTCGGGAGAGTAAACAAAACTTGTAGTTATGCATATATCTTAATGTATTATTTGAGTTTTTCGTTTGATAAATATTGGATGTAGAAGAGTCTGTGAAAAGTAAAAGGGTACAACTAGAATGAATTTCCAGTTATGGAACTCTGGTATAGGTTATTTCACTTATAACGGTGTGCTCAATTTTAAGTCATATCGAAAACAAAATGTGATTCTATATTTCAAACCATTTTATTCGATGAAATAAAATGAAACAAGAAAACAGTATTTCATGCACAACCCAACATTTCGTCTTTCCCTTTGCTAATTACAACGAACAAAACTTTTATGCATGTTTTTTAAATAGCAATACAAGCAAACTGAAAGTATTTTTCGTTCTTCCCTATTACCAGAAAGGAAGCAAACAAGTTTTAGAAACAAAATTCCGCATGATTAAAAGCATTTCTGGATTCTGTTTTGTATGTATTTAACTTAAGTGGACAACTACCTTTTAATTTCATTTAAACATTTATTTCAAGATTAACGCCGTTTATTTGCACTGCCGATATAACTGTTATATTTGCCACTATACATATAACAACAGTGAATGAATTCGATTATGCTACGCGTTTCTGTTGAAAATTGAATAAAAAACCCGCCCAATATTTAACACAAGCCCTATTCAAATGTTATACATAACCCCTCAAATTGTATTCATTAGTACTATATTTAAATTATGACAACGAACAATCAAATAAATACCGAATACGCCATTTTGACCATTTCAGTTTCTTGGACTATTTATTCTATTTAACCACATTATTATTGTAGAAACTATCCGAGTTATTTTTGTGTTTTTAATTTTTATATATATAATAATGCAACACGATTTTTGCTGTACAAAATCAAAATATTTCAAGGAAATGATATCTTAAACGGTAAAAATTCAAATCAAATCTTTATGTCAAATAGATTTTTCTCTTACTTTCATTATTGAATAATGTTTTTGTGTTCAATATTACAATAAAATTCGCTGACTCCCACACAGTTAACACATTTGATATTTTGTAGATGCACAGAAGAGGACTGGGACTCAATGGAAAATATTCGTGTCTACCACTTGGATACTATCCGTGACAGAAATTCAGTCAAGATTTGCATCGGAAAATAAACTGTGGATTATATTGTTGAATTTTAGTGAATACGATACTATATTTTACACGATGGAATTAAGACTCGCAAATAAAGCTGTTTGTTAATAATGAGATATTTTGTGTTCATTGTATTACTACGATCCCAATTTAAAAATATCCAGTATCAGTCGTTTTAGAAAGATTTTATCTTCATTCAATATTGCGTTAAGTCCTTCATAATTATGTCCATGGGTGAACACTTTTCAAGAAAGTGCCTATGGAAATATCCCAAAGGCAAAACGTCCGGATGAATGAAGAGGAACAATAGAAAATAACTCTCCATTCTTGAAAAATAATGGAGATATTGAACAAAAGATTTACGTCACAGGCGTATTTCGAAAACATGAAAATTGGACAAAAAGTCATGCGATAAAAAAACCACAGGTTAGAGCATGTAGAGTGTAAACAAAAACATAGGACAAAAAGATCACTTCTACTTTAGATCCAAATAAAGCCTTTGGGCCAGACAAAATCAGTAATAGAATGCTGATAACAGTAAAAAATTAAATTACACTATCCTTATGCATTCTGTTTAACAAATCGCCCTCTCAAAAAATATTTCATAAAGTTTGGAAATTGGCATAATGTTATTCCTTTATTTTAAAATAGAGATAAGTCAATGCCATCTAATTACAGACCAGTTTCACTTCTTTCTTGCGTGGACAAGTTACTTGAAAAAAGTAATATTAATCATTTAAATTATAGTAAACTTTTGTATAAATTTCAGTCTGGTTTCATACCCGGCTGCTGTACTTTTCATCAACTAATTGAGATGTACCATTCGATCTTGTATGCTTTAGACAATACATTTTATACAGGTCTAACATTTGCAAATGTAAGCAAGGCATCGAGTCTGGATAAGGAGCCTACTTCTTAAATTAGAATGATATGGTATCAAAGGCAAGCTGTAATTATGGCTTGACAGTTACTTAAATTATAAAACTATAATTATTAAAAGAGGCGACTTCACAGAATTAGGTAATCTTAAAGCTGGTGTTCCACAAGGCTCGGTATTGGGCCCCCTTTTATTTCTAATCTTCATTGATGACATTGCAGATGGTATGAACGGATTAACTAGATGTTTGCAAACGATACATCTATTGGACATACTGCTACCGATGAACTTACCCTTCTATCTATGATAAATATCGATTTACAAAATATTAATTCCTTGGCAAACGATTGGCTAGTTAAATGCAATCCAAATAAAACTATATAATGTTATTTAATTTAAAAAATTCAATAAATAAGAATTTTGATTTTGGTGGAGTTCAGCTAGATACAGTTACTGTTACTAGTCCCAAACATTTGGATTTGTTTTTATTAGTGACTGCAAGCTTAGGTGGACCAAGCATATATTAGATAACTAAATAGAAAAAGTATCAAAATAATTAAATGTTCTTGGATGTTTGAAATCCCGGTTGAAAAGGGAAATTTTTAAGAAAAAATATATATAACTTTTATTAGACTCGTTCTTGAATAATCTTCTGAAGTTTGGAATATTGCAGACAATTGAATTCTGAAATATTAGAAAAAACAGCTGGAAGCAGCACGTATTGTCACCGATCCGACAAGCTATGCTGGCACTCAATCACTTTATTTATCAATGGAGTGAGAAAAGTTACAGTTTAAACGGGAAGTTAAAGAATTATAAACTCCTTTTTTTTTACAAAATTAATAATGAGGATGTTCTAGGATACTTATTAGATTTAATACCTCCTACCGTGGTAGAAAAAACAATTACATTCTACGAAGTAGTCAAAATATGTATTAAACCCAAAGCAGATTATCCCTTTATCAAGAATCTTTTATTCCATCTAATATTAAACTGTGGAATTCTATTGATATAAGAATTAGAAATGAACTCTCTTTAAAAATGTTTAAATAAAAAAAATAAGCAGAAATATTATAAAAACAAATTCCCCCCTACACATTACACATTTGCCGATATATATTTAAATGTTTTCCACGCAAGATTAAGAAATAAATGCAGTGCGCTTAACATGGATTTGAGTCATGCAAATATTAAACCCTACGCAATGTGTCGATGTGGATATTTATATAAAATAACCAACAGTATTTCCTTTCATGTGAAAATTTTACAGCTCAAAGAAATACCTTATTTTTTGAACTTAGAAAAGAAAACATACCTACTGATCTGACAACTCTGATTTATTGTAATAACAGGTACAGTATACTAGACTTAAACACGCTAATGTTCATTAAAGTCACGGTAGGTATAGTGTCCGGCTAGGATTGTGTTTTTTCGAGGAATTTGATCAGGTTTTTTCGAGTGTGATAACGTTTTTTCGAGTGAATATTGTGAAAAATGTAAACAAACAGACTTCTTTTCTGGTAAGACGTACAAAAAGGTGCTAGAACCTTATATACAAGATCATGGAAGGTAAATTAGTATTTGGGATAAACAGATATTATCAACCCTACATTAATTTGTGTTTAAAACGTTTAATTTAGCCTTAATAAAATGCCTTATCCCAAAATATAGATTAAAGCCATTTTTATACACATACCAATGCAAATATCAACAGAAATGCATACATGGAATCTATATATACTTAGATATACAGACACTTCACAAAAATGCCTGTTTTTGCATGGAAAAGGGCACTGTGAAGAGTAAATACATTTTTTTATGTACTTGTTTTTTCGAGAGCAGTCCGTGTTTTTTCGAGTGCGTCCTTGTTTTATCGAGTACAAAAAACAAAATTCCCATGACTTAAAATGTAATATTTAAGTGATTTACGTTTAAAAATAAAATACTTTTCAAAGAACGAAACAATGCATTAAACCAAATTGATATTGTTGTATTAACACGTACATTTTATGGTTCATTTGTATTCTGAATACTTCATGTAAGTGTACCGAAATGGATTTTATACACTAAATATTTCGTGATGTAAAGAATCTCTCCGTGAGCTCAGACATGCTGGAATTTTGTAAACAAAAAATACATTCTAAATGTTTCATTTACTATCTGTTTTGATGGTAATAATGCTTATCGGTTTACTGATAATACAGGTTTAATAAAAGTTTAAATTCCGTTTTTATTCTCGAGTCCTCCCATTTTTCTCTCCGTATTCTGAACATTGATCGTGTCTGTGACGTTTTCACTGTGTGACGTCACTATCATACGTCACTTTTAGAATTTTCTAACGTTCGATCGGGAAGCTTGCTCAAAGTTTTTCAACTATCCAGTTCCATCCTCAACAGTGATGAAGCCTCAAAAGAAAAATAGACAACTGCATAATAGTTTACGGTCTTGCTTAGGAAAAAAAGCAACCCCGAAGCGAAAAAGACTAAATGTTGATAGTAATAGACTTGTTCATTCTGATCCAACAAGACACGTGGCTCCTCGTGCGAATCAGAACATTGGTGTGGTTGCTACTTCTTTTACCCTAGGTAGCTTGAATACAAGCAGAGACGAGTGTATTGCTTCCAATCAAAACCAAATTAATCATGAAACAGCTAGAAGCCATTCCTGAGGGGCCTGATGGGGGGAGTGGTCTCATCACGATTCACGAGTTGATTTTTTTGTCAATCACGATTCACAGAAAATAAATTATCATGATCACGGATCACGAAAATATAAAAAAAAATCTGTAGAAAAACTGATCACGATAGCGAAAATGCGCCGATCACGAAGAACGAAAATAACCCATCAGGCCCCTCATTCCTGGACAGGCGCCATTGCGAGATCCGTTGTCGAGGATAAATTCTCAGCGCAAAGAATTCCAAGAAGTCACCACAGTGAGCGGTTGATAGCGACAAAAGAATAGTTACTCAAGACGAGATTGATTCGCCGATTCAGCAAAATAATGGAATGTATACACATCCAGGGGATCAAAATTCACCCCATTTAATCAAATTAAGAGGTTCGAGTTGCCAAATATAGTCTAGCACTTGACCAGTAGGAACATTTCCCTAGTAAGTCACGTTCTGGAAAGCATCCCTAGTATATTTGATCCAATTGGGGCTCATAATCATGGAAAGATTAAAGAACAAATTTGGCGTAGTGAGTTTATTCTTTAGGAGTACATGTATTGTTAAAATCGGCTAAAGATTTGGCCTCCGATTCCTCCTTGGATGGTGATTTTGTTTGAAAAAGAGGTGCTCTTACAGTGATAAATAAGAAATTAGATTCTTTCAGCTATATAGAAACTTGGACCTCTGCCTTTATGATTTACATAGCAATTCTACTAGAAAATGGCCGTCAAAAGCCCAAAAGTATCTAAACTATATGCAAAGCATTCGAATGGCGGCTTCTAGATGTACTAATAATGGTTGGGCGGTGTATGATGATTAGTCGACTCACAAAAGAGCGCTATCCAACATCCTCTTGGGGTGTCATGGATCAGGAGTTGTGGGTTTTGTGTGTAATCATAGGGAATGTCAAAAAGTCATCGACCGTATGTAGTCACGACCAATAATTTTCGTCCCTCCTTGAATTATCAAGATTGTGAGGTCTCGGATTTCGATCCTAGCAGAATTCAAGCGGACTGTCCTCCTAACGGCCTCTAGAGTGGAGTCAGATGGATGTTTTGAGGGACATCACGTTTTTGGAATTTTTCTCAGTCGTCGCTATTCAACTGTGTGGGCGATTATACGAAAATAATAAGTTATTGTTTAAAATTGACAACCAGTCAGTTACATCAATTTTGAATAAATCTTGTTACTTTAGAAATTTTGCACAACATTATACAACCAGGTGAGCTCACGGCCGATACTAATATGATATTGGAGTCCACCCAATTTTTATTAACGATTTGTCATTTAATATTTCACATAATAAATTTCAATTGCATTTGTAGATTCGCAGTTTGAAAGCTGACCAAAGAGGTATCTCTACGACTTTATTATTCCTCAGCGGGAGGCAGATCTTTGTCCTATCAGCATTCAAAATTAAATACCCTTCTACAGACACACCTCTGTTTTACATTTTAAATGGGTCTCCTTTGACTCGTTTTCAGTTTATTTCCATAATTAAGGAAACCTCCTCCCCCCTTAGGTGGCGTTAAAGACCAAATCTGATCACATTCGTTAAGAATAGATGGAGCATCGTATTTGAGTAGAATGGGGGTTTACTGATACATAAATTAAAGTGGGGTCGTTAGGTGTCTGGTGCATACACGAGCTACATATTCGTAATTGGTAAATTTAAATAGATATGAAGAGCATTGGAAGATATAATTTATATGGTTTGAATAAACGTTTAAGCAAAACTGAACTTCTTACATTTTTTTGTCATTTTAGAACCCCGTCATGTTTATGTCATGGGATCATCTATTGTTTATTGAGATTGTTGATCAGGCGGCCAGAAGTGTCTAGAGAAGATTTAGGGGGTCAAAACTTGGATTACAGTCGAAAGTTATGTTTTTCATTGGTATGGCTAGCGAGGGATGAAATGGAAAAATTTAGTACTTTCAGTCGAAGAGAATTTTAAGATATTATTCGCCTACTCAAATCATTTGGGTTCAAACGATTTAGGTCTAATCAAAAGAAAAAAGTAAAATAACAAAAATACCGAACTCCGAGGAAAATTCGAAACGGAAAGTCCCTAAAGCAAATAGCAAAATCAAAAGCTCAAACACATCAAACGAATGATAAAAACTGTCATATTCCTGACTTGGTACAGGCATTTTCTTATGTAGAAAATGGTGGATTAAACCTGGTTTTAAAGCTAGCTAAACCTCTCACTTGTATGACAGTATGTAAGAAAGGAGCTTGTTGAGCAAATAAGGTTGGATATTATTCGTTTACACGTGTTGATGTAAAATAATCTCCTTGTTTTGGAGTGACATTTGCCCTGTAGCTATTGGCACTTGGCAGATAATCAGGTGGCTATCAATTCAACTCAAAAGAGTTAATTTAGTTGTTCGCAATATCTTCAAAGACGAAATAAATCATGTTCTTGTAATTTGCCATCCTAATATAACAGCCCAAGAAAGAGATTTGTTCAGGCATGATGGAGTGCACTTGTAAGACGATGGTAATGGTGCTTTCTTGAACAATGTGCAAGGAGCTTTAGAGTTTGCGAATTCTGGTCGTCTAGTATTTCCTAATTAATCAGCTTTATTGTAAGTCAGTACCAACTACCATGTAGTAAAGTCGTTTCTTTGGGAATGCGTGTGTATAGACCTACTCATTTTGGCGGGATCTGGGAAGATGACAGGGGGGTCATGACCCTATAATTATACGTTAGACCATATGATGCAATATTTTCCTGTGGTACCACAGCGAAGTTTGTTTTTTTATAAATGGTTTTCTCTTGTTTACCAGAGCGGCCGGTTCATTACCTGTACCAGTTTTAAATTATTTTATCCTCCGAATACCGGGGAAGCTTTATTATTTATTGCATTTGCCGTCAGTGTGGGGTCGTGCTCTTCGTTCACTCTAATTCCATTAGAGGAACTTTTGTTACTTCTGTTACCAGAAGAGCACCTACTTGCCAATATTACAAATGCCGGCAGTTTGTATCGTCTTGCCAGACCTCGTTTACTGTTTTTTTTTTCCAGTGGCCGATTTTATTCCACACAGTATTTCTTGAATTATTTAAATCCTTAATTGGAAATAAGGAGGTGTGAAATGACTGCCTATGAAACAACTCAACTGTACAAACAACGTGGGTGTAAGCAAATATAGGTGACCGTACAACCTTCAACATTGAGCAAAACCCATACCATATGCGTCCGATTTTATTCCACACAGTATTTCTTGAATTATTTAAATCTTTAATAAAACTATGAAATAATCTATTAATCTAGCGGTTTCCGAAAACTGTCCCTCATAGTTTACCAGACCCATATGACATATTCAATAAACACAGACAGTTTTTTTTTTATATTGCAACCGGAGAAACCCCTGAACTATGCTAGATATTCTGCTGATTTTCAAGGACTCATTTTCACAAGATACTATAGGAGACTCTACAAATTATCTCAGAAAAATCAGGTTATTTTGTATATAATGTGGCTTCAGTCGTATTCATCATATCGTGTTCTCTCGTTGATTTTCGACGTTAGTGTTGCCACAATTAAAACAGAAATTAATACATGTACTCCAATATTTCAAAGAGCTTTGGAGTCGTTTGTGCAGTGGCCTGCTGCTCGGAACGAATGGAAAGAAAAACGTGGTATTCAGACTTATATCCCTGCTGCCATCGGCGGAATAGAATATCAAAGGCCACAAGTTGAGCAGCGAGAACTATTTTTCCCGTCATCGTCACTACCTCGCCATGCATACGCCTTTTGAGTTAACCCAATTGCAACTGATTTTTATTCTTATGTTGTTCTGTTACACAACAGTCCCAGGTTAAGGGAGGATTGGTCTCTCACAAACATGTTCAACCACACCACATTATTTATGTGTCTGTCCAAAGTCAAAAGCTTGTAGTACAGTGGTTGTCGTTGGTTCGTGCCTGTCATATTTTATTTTTTTTGTAAATTGTTTTGTTATAAATTAGGCCGTTAGTTTCCTCGTTTGAACTGTTTCGCATTTTTCCCATCGGGGATTTTTATATCCGACTATATAGTATGGGGTTTCTCATTATTGAAGGCCGTACGGTGGCCTATAATTGCTTACTGCCATTTCATTTTATTTAAATTCTGGTAGATAGTTGTCTCATTGGCAATCATACCACATCTCCTCATGTTTATATCAATAGAAAACCTTTATACCTTGAAATGCTAATTGCTTCGTACTTTTTTTTTATTTTGAGACGACCCCCTTCATTTTACCTGTCACAGTTGGTGTAAACAGTCGGTACCGGGACTTTTCGTAAATCTCTAATCGTATGTGTATGGCAGTTTCCGCAAATGTCTACGAAATAGTATATACTCGACGCTGAGGTTGACAATTTAAGACTTTAAGTGTGGGTATCGTATCAAAACACTAAAGTGACTAAAGATTTAAATTACCTGTGTATCATTTAAACTGCATATAGTACTGTTTAACAGATGTCCGTTTAGAAGCATTATTATAGACAATTTCATTATCAATATTCCTTATTGGAGGATAATTCCATAAAGTTCATTCCGTGAGGTATAAATATTATAAGTTCCTTAATATTTCTTCCAAATGGAGCTCTTACAGGGGACAAGGGGATTGCAGAAAGTACATGGATCCAAATGAAAGGAGAGAAAGGAAGCTGTGGGAAAAGATTCGGGGATGAGATAAACAAATCCCCTGTCCTCCCTTGTAAATTACAGATATTTTTACTTTTTGCGTTTTCAAAATCAATGTCAACGGACTTTTTAACATAAAGGTTAAACTTTACTCGAGTTCAAAACTTATGGACGGGTTGCGAACAGTAGAAAACTGTCTAATTATATAATGTTATGACAGTACGGCTAGATGCAGGGCGGTTTGACGTGCAGGAGAGTGGTAAAAAGGGTACCCCTTTTTTGCATTATATTACTCTCAGAATATTAACCTAAGATCTTTCAAATGTACACAATGTATATGCATATACATAGAACATGTTCACCTCTTTTAGATGTATTTCGGATATATTTTTTTCAGAATTCCGAAGGTTGAAACTTTGTGTGTTTCGGCAAAAATGTCCAAATTACCAAGTGTGACACCTCTAGAGCCCACGAACCCTCATTAGACCTTTCAAACGATCTAACGTATACATATATGTTTATTACCTACTTGGGAATATATCTGCAATGCTAGTTTCTTTTCACTATTTCTGATATGGTAAACAAGAAAGAATTATTAATTTGATCTTTGCTAGGATCAATATTTTTCATCCAACCGAGACTTACTATACATATTTGTTTATATAGATAATTAAAACATGGTGCATTGTAGTTGCAGAGAAGATCTGAGAATGTTTACTCCATGTTTTACAAAGACCGTATGTGTTCTCGTTTGTCACTAGTTTCAGCGTGAAGTTGCCTATTGTTTGTTTTTTTGTCCCCAGTTTTTTTCTTTCTCTTATTTTCCTTTCCACATGCTTGACGCTTCGTTTTTCGATCTCATACTCTGGTCTGTTTGACACGATTAAGCCATCCTGATCCCTTACGGGAGAGTTCAAAAAGTTAAAGAAACCGTATTCTGTCATTTTCATTTGCCTATAACTTCTTGAAAAGATTCCAAATTATTTTTTTATAAATGAACCACGACGTTTGTATGATAGCTGGTAAACACCACGCATATGATTTAAATTTCAAATCGATAATCAATGTTTCGACACTGTCCCCGCATTTAAAGTATAATTTGTCAACCTTAGCGTCGAGTATAAACCTTTTCGTAACATGTCTGTTAGACCTTTTAAACACTTATCCACACCTACAGTTGACAACGTCTACGACAGGTAAGATGTAAGTGGTCGTCTCAAAGTAGGAATGGTTGTATATAATTGTTATCAGTAACTGAATTGAAAGGATTTTTTTTTGCCTATATGTATTTATTACCACGATATTTTTCTTGTTTTGGTTGTAAACCATTTACTCATTTAAATTCTTTTATTTTAGTTTTGAATTAGATATGAATGAGGGTCTGGATGGGATTTACAGAATAGACATACGGTGACCTATAGTTGTTAATTTCTGTGTCATTTGGTCTCTTGTGGAGAGTTGTCTCATTGACAATCATACCACATCTTCTTTTTTATATAAATGGACAAATTCTACTGTAGTGTAACATAATCATGGACAAAGAAAATATAGAATAGAGAAAAATAGGCAATAAAAAATAAGAAGAGAACAATGGGATGCTTAATTATAAAGAATAGAGAATAATGGGCAAACGAAATAAAGAATAGAGAAAAATAGCTTAAAAAGTAAGAGAATTAATGGACCCCCATCCAGACCCTCATTCATGAATAAAAGGGAGATCTTTAATATTCTATTCAATATTTTTAGAAGATGAGATTCAAGCTCCTTTAAACTAGCAAAATGAAAAAAATAAGTAGTACATATTTAAACAGACAATTGTTTTGTGTCTATTGACAAGGGCGGCACATGTCTATACAAAGTCCGTTATTTTTGGCCTCAGATTCCTTCGTAATGTACTTTATACTTAGTAGGTTTTCGTTTTTGTTTTGATTCACTTCATGCTATGTTCAATTTAAATCTGTATTCAGTGACAATTTGTACAGAACATTTAGATAAAGCGAAAGTCCTATTTCATAATTTGGTTATATTTTAATTTTAATTCCAATAGCACAAACCAGACTTTGACAATACTGAGAAAAGGCAGGCACGGGCAATGGACTAGACAAGAATAAAGCATAAAATCACAAAATGCAACACATAAAAAAAAAACATTCAGAGTTACCGCGTGGTCTTCAATACTGTCGGGTAATCATTACCAGCAGCAAGATCTGATCGACCCCGAAAAAAAAAGATCAAATCCAATGCCACAGCATAGTAATGCAAAATAAAAATTCTTCCGAGAAAAGAATATGCCATTGACCAACATATTCCGGGGTTGGAACATGCGCATAACATATGCGGCGGGGGTTTTACTTATTTAATTGGATCCAAACCCTCCACATATGTTTGGTCAGAGGTAAAATAAAAAAGAACATTGGGACGCAAAGTAAAACTAGATAAGAGTAGAAAACCGAAGCGTAGATCAACAAAAAGGGAAAATCAAGAAACAAAAACAAATTTGGGGACAAGAGAAAAAGGGCAATTTTCTCATAGAAAACCAAAGTTATATGAGGAAAAACTGACTCTGTTAAACTGGGATCAACACAAATGCTCCGACAGGGTAAGCAGTCCTAGCTTCTGACGAGACACTAGACGTGTTTCTCGTAAATGTTATGCCCAGGAACGGAGATAATGTATCAATAACAAAGGGACAACATATAACAGTCAATTATATTCAATATGTACAACAGGTATAGTGAAGATCTGTTGAGAAACGCAACCTCTACAATGTCCACAATTGTGTTTTGGACGCGTTACGGACGGACAGATAGTCCGGTTACAATGTCCTCTCCGTAACTGTATTACTATGGGGATGATAAAATGTAGAGTCATAAAATAACATTCCCAAAACGAGTTAATGGCTATTGGCAAGCGGTGCGGTCTTCCATGGAAAACTCGTACAACTAAATATTAATAATCATATTACCGAAGAAGCAATGGATTCGGATGTGAACAAATTGCCGATTTTTTTTTTCGATTTATAGAATTGAAAGATAAATGGTTTATAAATGAATGTTTACATATAATAAGTATTATATGAAAGAAAGGAAAAAACAAAACACTGAAAATCCACAATAGCTATATTTGCTCAATATCCGTTGTTTTTCAAAATCATACCGTTCAAATCGAATATGTACGTATATGTAACATGCATGTTATACCTGAATGATTTTTATCTTTGATACGACCCCTCTATTTCTTCTGTAAACTGTAGGTGTCAATAGTCGGTGTCGAGAGTTGTTGAAAAGGTCTAATCGTAGGTGTATGACAGTTTCCGCAAATGTCTAGTAGTAGCCTCCCTTTTTAAATGCGTTATAGTAATTAAATATATAATTTTTTTACAACCGTCATTTTGGACATATTTTGATGAATAATTTGACCTCTGAATCTATACAATACTTTAAATCAACCATGTAAGTCTTATGATGGGTGAAAATAAGATAATTGAAAGTTTTTGTTTTGTATATCACCGTGTCTTTTTTTTTCATAAGTTTTTATCGTTTGGAGCTGTAAAACATTTTATTTTCCGTTTATATTTATTGTATAAAAATTGTTCATAAAAGTTTTTGCATTTGAGTTTTATTACTATTTGTCATGTGTGACTTTTTGTTGCTAGCTAAGCGATATAAAATGTGATCACTGTTGAAGGCCGCGCGTTGACCTATATAAGCTAACATCTACAAATGAAGTTCATTTTGTCTCTGATGGATTGTTATCTCATTGGAAATTATACCACATGTACCACATCTTCTTATTTGTATATACCCAAAATCTGCTATACTCATATTTTTGGAATTTCTACGTTGAAGGACTTGTTTTTATCTAACCGTTTTATAATTTTGAAAATACATTTAAACAGTTTGACTGCTCGTCAAAATTCATGGAGTCTGACATTCGACATTTTATTATTAATTTAAACTTATAAATCAGTTACCTTAAAATAATGATTGCATGCATAGTCAGTACGAGAAATATTAAAGCAATATTTAAATTCTGTAAAGTTGATGAACCGGATAGAAGAAAGACAGAAATTAACAAGACTGAAATAAACAAGACTGAAAAAATGTAGACCAATAATCAACTTGTAATGAAACATCCAAATAAAATGACGTAATAATAGTTCGTTCACCGCGAAAAATGGGCATTTACCAACTTTTATCTTTTTAGATAGAAGGAAAGGGTACATGTACCACTTATTCTGCACCAGGTACCAATTAATGCGTCTTCAGTGATGCTCGAGGCCAACATATTTGGAAATTACAAAACTTTATTTCAATCTAATTTCTATTTTTGACTACAGCCTGCATATGCACAGGATGTTAGATACTGGACCCCTTTTATAATCAATCAATTTAAAGGACGAAATGGTATGCGTTTAAAAGATTAATTCATATCAAAAACCTAAAAGTTATTTTACGATTAATTTTCTTTAATTATACTATATACACATATATTATAATGATTGCCAAAGAGACAATTGTCATGCATGAACCTAAACTTTAATTTTTTATGTCATCTGGTGTTTTAGTTCTTTTAAATATTTTTTGTAATAATAAAAACACCTTGTATATTGTTTTTATCACATGATATATTTCTATGACAACTGTGAACTTCATAAGTTTACCCGTGCGTTCGAATTCTTGTCGCTTAAGTCGTAAATGACAGTTGAATAAACACACCTGAGTTACTGCTTTGACTATATCGTCATCGGTCCATAGAATTAACCAAGAAGACGACAGAATTACCAAATATGTCCTTAAACTTTAAAGTGGAAGAAAAGAACAGTGAATAAATTTTAGTTGATAGACTTATATCAACAAGGTTTTTCTCCTGCATTTGTCCTGGTTGAAGGCCGTACGGTTGCCTATAATTGCTTACATCCACTTTATTTGAAATTTGGTGGATACATTTGTAGTTGTCTCATTGGCAATCATACCTCATCTCCTTACTCATGTTACTTTTATATTATACATATATACTATATTTTTTTCACTGGAAAAGGTACTTATTTTATTTAAGGGGTTTTCGGCAACATTCTTGCATCTTTCTATATGATTCGATTTATGTCCTGGTTCGTTAATAAAAATCAAATCAAAGTTATGATTATTTGTATTTAGTATTGATAAACAAATGATGTGAGTATCTCTAGGTACAGACATGGAAATGTGATACAGGAGATTTAAGTAAATAAAGATCGATAATTCTTGAAATTGGCCTTGGCTTGAAATTAATTAAGGGGAAATTGGTCATACTTCATTGTTAAGAAAATAAAATATTTCCCGTACAAATATAAAAATACACAGAAACGGAAAAAAACATTTAAACCGTCGCTATCTCATTTTGTAGTATCATTAAAAAAGTTATTCAATAAAACAAATATTTGTTAATATGAGTTTGTTTTTCATACAGACGTGAATTTCAAAGATTTGTATAAACCTTCAATTAGTACATGTATGTGTAGCTATAATTCATTTTTGTTATTTGCCGGAATCGCGGTAAAAACTTAAAATAGGAGTATATACTCTCTACACAAAGAATTCAGCGCATTTTTTTCGTGTTTTATAAGTGCAGAGTCAATATGTTTCTACAAATAAGTCTTCGATACCTCACGCCCGTCACGCGTAGCCGGGAATATTACTTGTGCTTTACAATTGCGCCAATTTTCCGTTTCAGAATTTAGTTCATTCGGGGTAATATTTTGAAAAACGTACACCAAAACTTTGCGATTTGTTTAAAACATCATAAACAATGGAAATTCAACCAATGATGTAACATTAATTTCATTTTGGGTTACGAACAGTGCAATAACATATAGTCCTTTATATTTCATTTTGGGGGTAGGAACAGTGCAATAATCCATAGTCCTTTATATTTCTTTTTGGATACGAACAGTGCAATAACTCATAGTCCTTTATATTGTATTTTGGTGGTGCGAACAGTGCAATCACCCATAGTCCTTTATTTTTCATTTTGGGATACGAATAGTGCAATAATCCAAAGTCCTTTATATTTCATTTTGGGGGTACGAACAGTGCAATAACCGATAGTCCTTTATATTTCATTTTGGAGGTGCGGACAGTGCAATAACCTATAGTCTTTTATATTGCATTTTGGGGGTACGAACAGAGCAATAACCCATAGTCCTTTATTTTCATTTTGGGGCTACAAACAGTGCAATAACCCATAGTCCTTTATATTTCATTTTGAGGTACATGTACGAACAGTGCAATAACCCATAGTCCTTTATATTTCATTTTGGGGATACGAGCAGTGCGATACTTTTATATTTCATTTGCGTTAAAACAAAGCTTTCAATTGCGCCACAAGCCATACTTCATTTGTGATATGGTAAAATATTTCATTTGCGCCAATAATACAGCCATGTTACATGTATCAGTAAATTAAAAACATACGAAATAGTATTGCACATATGCACATATGCACATTCACGGTACAACAAATTGTCGAGACCTATATTTTGGCATTGCACATGGTCATGTTTTTCCCTGACTGTCTTTACACTCATTCCATCGGTTTGTTGGATATGTACCGCTTAGTATTTTAGTCTCAGATACATGATTTTTTATTAGTTGTTGTTGGTTTTGAACTTGCTGTCAGTAAATGCGAGTACTCTCAGATATTTACTGAGTGTCTTTTTTGTTGTGGGATGTGTAGATATGCTGCCACGTCCGGTCTGTGATTTCGTTAGATGTTTTCTGCTGCTTTATATCGATTTGATGAGTTTAGCCCTTTTCAACTGATTTTTATAGTTTGTTTATATGTTGTACAGTTACACAAGGGAGGACTTGACGCCATCAAACTAGTTTAACTCCGACACATTTTATATGAACCTGCAAACAAGTCGAGGTTGTCGTTGGCTTATGTCTGTCATATTTGTTTTTCGTAAATTGTTTTGTTATAAATTAGGCCGTTAGTTTTCTCAGTTGAATTGTTTCATATCTTTCAAGTCCTTGTATAGCCTACTATACGGTATGGGTTTTGCTCATTGTTGAAGGCCGAATTGCTTACATCCACTTCTTTTGAACTTTGATGGATAGTTGTCTCATTGAAAATCATACACATCTCCTTATTTTAAATAAAATAATTATAAGTGACATATGTTTACTATACAGTTTATACTATCAATCTCCGTTCTCCAGCATTACATGTTACCCCTTGTCAACACTGGAAGTGGAAGAAGGATATCGAGCAGGGTAAATTCCTAAATCATTAATAATAAAGTTAGAAAAAAATATCTACAGCTTCTGTTTACATCATAAAACTACACCTTACATTAAAACGTCAATCTTCATTTATGTCACCTGAAAATGGCGCAAAACAGTATTTCTTTTTTTCGGAAATGAAATATTATAGCTTTGTGGCGCAAATATATCTGCATTATTTTTTAAAATTTGGCGCAAAAGCAATGCACCAAAATTTTACACATATGCACAGATGAAAGACTGGTCGACACCATCGGCGCGTTATTACGCAACTGTAAAGTTCGTTTGAGTTTTATAAATTTTTCGATTCTTTTAACAGAAAATCATATTACATAAAAATTAGGAGATCTGATATGATTACCTATAAGACAATTATTCACCAAAGTGCACATGAAGTGGATGTAAGCAATTAAAGGCAACTGTACGGCCTTCAATAATGAGAAGAAAAAAATCATACCGTATAGTAGGCTATATATACCTATGTAACATTTTTTGTTGCTGTCCTAGCAAAGCAACGTGTTCCTGAATAATTAAATTTTTAAACAAAAAACAATTGTTTTCCACAACTTTTTTTATAACATGGAGAACTAATTTAATTCTGGAAAAGTATTATACCTTTTTGCAATTTCTGATTCCTATATATCATTTTTAGTGGCAATCCTAGCACAAACATGGTTTTATAAGTACATAGTGTGTTTGTTTCATACCTACGTGTCATGCATAACAACTGTGCAAAATTTCATCGACTTTCTAACTTGAAAGTTTTGCTATAAGAAACAGTATTTCTCGAAATGTGTGATGTTTTAACAACAAGTTAGTTTTTTTCAAAGAGACAAATATAGTTCCTGCATCCTCGATACGTGATCCTGATTAGGATATTTGTACAGTTTTAATACATTTTGTTTTATTTGTTTATTTTTAGAATTTTGATATGGACAAAACGAATCAAAACATGCCCCTAAGGGTGACTGGGAAATAGAAATATAGGTGCTTTGGTCTTCTTCCGACCGGCATTAAAACCCTTTCAAAAGTATTGCGTGCTTTTCGCTGTTCTTGATGTACAAGTACGCAGCCACGTCCAGTCAGTTTAATCCGACGATAGTGTAAAAAAGGTACCAAGTCTATGCACGCTAAGAGCCCTTACAACAACTCGGCGAGGGTTCATTGGTAGCCTGTTGCAAGGCAACTTTTCGGTCCTTATCTAATATGCCCCTATTTTCCAGTGACCGTCCAAGTTTCTCAACCTTCAGCCTGAGTGGCCTTTTAAGTATCTACATATTGTAAATAAGAATTGAATGCTTCTTTTTATCATCTTATAGAGTTATGAAGCGTTCGTCAAAGCACATTTTGTATGAAGCGCAAAAGCGCTTCACATTTAAAATGTGCGCACGACCAACATTTTACAACCCTATAAAATTGTAAAAAGAAGCATTCAATTCTTATAATTTCATTTTAATGCTACAACCATGAATTAAAGAGTTATATCAAGCTTTTCGTTTGTTTTTCCATGCAATGTTTTAACATTGTCACAGATAGTATGTGCAGTCATAACTGTCGTATTTTATACGGAAACAAATCTTGATATTGGAGTGCCTCACGATTGTTGTCAGTCAATCACAATTACGGATTATGTTGAAACAAGCATGTAATGTACTAGTAATTATTTATTGTTTATTTGTTCTAGTCTTGAACATGCATGGACTATTTGCCACTGGACAGTAAGCAACGAACACTCAATCAACCTATCAATCAAAGTATGTCATATACCTTGTAACATGAACAAAACCCAAATGTGGTATAATTTTTTTTTTAACCGAACACAAGTTCATCTATACTGCTTCCGTAGACCTCAGAAATTCAAAACTTTTATTTACCATCATTTAAAAAACACAAACACAAAATTAAATTTATAAAGTTCCAATCACTTCAAACCGTCAAGAAACAACCAGAACAATAACTTAAACAACTTGAAGATTCCAGAAAAATTTGCGGACTGCTTGAATTAAACGACTACATGTACATACAGCGTATCTCCTAGGTCTAAATGATAAAATCATGGGCCAAAGGAACACATCTAAACATTTCTTTATTGGAAGCATGACTATTGTTGAAAGAAAGAAAGAAAGAAAGAGAAAGACAGACAGACAGAACGAAAGAAAGAAAGACTGCTTACCTATCCAGCCTGTGCAAGTGTAGGTGGAAATTGTTCATGGTAAGTTCATTAATTAAGTGGCTGTTAACATAAGGCAGCATGAGTCAACTAATAGTGTACACGTCTTTATCAAATACGCTTGATTTCAATCGTTATCTTTCCGTCAAAGAGTTTGGTTTTAGGTGACGTTATTTGACGTTATTTGTGCGTTTGTTGGGCATAACATCTACGTCAGTGCGTTGAGCTAATGGATGACTATTCTAATGGAGATAACTTTGATAACTGTTTTTAAATGATAAAATTAGTATATATTTCTTAAGGCAGGATTGGATTATGTAAATAAGAATAAAGACGGGTGTTTTAAAAATGTCAAACAGTCACAATTACTTTATCAGTTCAAAGATGCATGGATCCAGTTATCCTATAACACGTTTAAATGACGTAAGAAATCAGCGTATAGTAAAAGAGTATTTCTGGTAATGGAAAGAATATGGATCAGTCTCACAACAGCCAGTCAAATCATTACAGAACATTTGATAGGTGGGTAAATGAGAGAACTATCCACTTAGACCAAAAGACAAACATGTAGATAACTACAGGATAACACAGCTTTCAACAATGAGAAGAGAAACTCTTAGTTAACCACACGCATTATTCAGAATTAATAAAAATTATATTTGTACTTTTGGATCATGAAATCATCAACGCATTAACCAACACAATTCATTAAAAGAGAAACGTCATTTTGGTCTCGCCTTGACGTAATCAAAATGCTGTTTCCGGCGGCGGCGGTGGCGGACGTCAACAATGTTTTAGTTTGTGATTACGTCAGATTATTAGGAACCACAAGTAGGTCAATGATATTTAGTATGCAGTTGTACTAGAATTGGCACATCCCATTTTAGTGGAGATTATTTTGCCCCGCTCCCTCAATAAAGGTCTATTAACCTCGAAACTGTTACTTAGTTTACGTGTATTAGTATGCATATGTGATTAGGTCAGTTTATGGGAAACTAAGAGTGGTAGGTCAATGATACTTGGTATGTAGTGGTATTAGCATTAGCACATCTGATTTTCAGAGAGATTATTTTGCCCCGCCCCCTCAGTCATTGTCTATTGACTTTTAAAGTTTTGCTTATATTACATGTATTAGTTTGTTATTAGATCAGTTTATGGGAAAACACTAGTGGTAAGTCAATGATACTTTGGTATGCAGTTATATTAGTATTGGCACACCTCATTTTCATGGCGATTATTTAGGCCTGTCCCTCAGTTATGGTCTACTGACTTTCAAAGCTGAGTTTACATGTATCAGTTTGTTATTAGGTTAGTTTATGAGGAACCACTTGTGGTAGGTCAATGCTATTTGGTATGCAGTTGTATAAGCATTGGCACATCTCGGTTCCATGAAGGTTATATGGCCATGTACCTTCAGTCATGGTTCATTGATAATACTTTGCATAACTCACATGTTAAAGTATTGCTATTTTAATTTCAACTTTTGCATTTTACTATCAAAATAAGAAAAGGCGAGACATATCTCTGCGTTAACAATATTTTTTATTTGTTTTAACTTCAAATAAAATTTTCCTTTGTACTAGACCAAGTGTTCTGAGTCAGATTATTAAAGAAATACAGATTCCCTAACATAGACAAATTTGTATCGAATTAACCAGGCTTTGACCCACACGTTAAGCTTGCTGATATATTTTCAATGCAGGAGATATAAGAGTCATGATTTGGCCCCTGAAATTGCAAAAATAGTAAACTATCTCAAGCTTAAGTTGTTTTTATTGATAATAAAACAAGCTGAGCAGGTTAATATAATCTGGACAATTTAGTGATGAAAAGTCACTTGTGGTGTCACTGTGATGTCGTAAGCATGTCAAAATTAACGTATTTGACCTCAAATGGCCATTTCATGCATATTTTTTGTCAAAATATATATGAGTAACAGCTTTACTCCAAAATTCCTGGTATGAAGAAATTGCATTTCAAATCTACTATGCAAACATATCTTGCGACTTCTATGATATCTATAATAATTGTCTAATGTTGTTTCTGTTCTTTTCGTTTACTTGTATAGAGATATTTAAGGATTTTGACTTCTAATAGACATGACAGATCTTCACGTCTATATGAAAATAAGAAGATGTGGTATAATTGCCAATAAGACAACTCTCCAACAGACATTAATTGACGTGGAAGTTGACAACTATATTTCCCCTTACGGCCTTCAACAATTAACAAAGCCTATACCGCGTAATAAGCTACTTTATACTTTATATCATATATTAACTGACTGGACATAACCGAAACAAAGATATCTTCCTCTTTAAATAAACATACAATGTACTGATCAAAAGAGGGACGCTGTCTTTCGTGGGAACAGGTGATACATTTTATCATGATAGGTTGTTGTATTAATGCTAAAGCAGCAGAATTCCATCACAAACGTATAATTGAACCCACAATACACGGTGTTAAGTTCCATCGAATTTCGTAGATAAATTACCTCTTGGATACAGATCAAAGGGGGTTGCACCTTTAAAAAAATACCTTGACCATTTGTATGCCAAACAATTTTATCTTTTCGATTTTAGGAGGACGTCGGGTTCACTTCCATCTGAATCCCCTTGAAGCTTTGCTGCCTTCACAAGTAAAAATATGAATATATTTTCAGTGCACAAGATGGGCACGTTTTTCTGGTTTTACTCAATCGATTAAAAGTATAAATATAGATTATACTATATCACTGTATCAAGTGTGATACGATATTTATCCACTCGAGACAGTTAAATTTTCATATTTAAAACGCGAGGCTCGCCTAGCGTTTTAAATATTTAAAATTTAACTATCGAGACTATGCAGACAAACTGAATCCTTCTTTTCGAATGATTTACAATGTGTTCTTTCCATGTGACGTCATCAGGCATGGCTGCCTTTTTTTCATGACGTCACAATAGGAAATTCAGAGGAAAGCAAAAGAACTTGACGTCATAATCAAATTTTGGCCAATGAAGAAATGAGATCAAACGAATCACACGTCGATTAGATAAAAATAATCAACATGTCAGCAATAGGACAAATCGTGTAAAAATTAGAGAAATGGTTAACTTGAACACATGTAGCTATCCTCTTTTATTTTAATTCACCTTTTTAAAGGGGAGATACAAAATAATAGTAATGACATCATTTGAAGAACACCAGTTTAGTTTGTCTATATGCGTACCAATTATTAAAAATAGAGTTACATTAGCGTAAAACACGTCTCTTGATGTTTTCTGTCTTAATTTTGCTCTTTTTCAGACAGTGGGTCAACTGGTTCAATGATTATCTCCTGTAAAGTATTACTCTTCTGTGGTTATCCCGTTCACCGTGAGGAATCTATTGACTATACGAGATTACAAAAATATAGTTCTGGTAATTAGTGATAAGGGAAAATATCTAAATAGAAGGGTTAAATCATACTTTTCCTCTAATTGACAAACTATGTGATCATATATAGGTTATAGGAGTAATGTATAAATCCGTAGGTGTAATTGGTTTTTATTTTTTTTTTGGGGGGGGGGGGGGAATACGGAAAACACTGATTTATGAAGCTAGAGCTGAGCAGTTAAAGAAAGAACTAATAAGACTAATATTATTAAGCAGACACTGACAGGTTTTCTTGCAAAAAACACTAATAATTTTACAGAATGACCCTGACAGTCTTAGTTGCAAAAAAGTATAAGACGTCGTGTACCGTGTTGGTGTTAGTTTTGTTAACGTTAATTTGACGTATTTTTCAACGTCGTACTTCATTCATTTCGTGTAGATAAAATAATGTTTAAAGTATTGTGTCATTGTGGTTTTTGAGTATTGTGCCATTGTGGTTTTAAGTATTGTGCCATTGTGGTTTTCAAGTATTGTGCCATTCTGGTTTTTAAGTATTGTGCGATTGTGGTTTTTAGGTATTGTGCAATCGGTCTAGATCTTAAATGAAATGTGCAAATTTCGAGAGTAGTATGTAATTCATGTTTAAGACTTATCATGTTAATATAGAAAATTATGTGTTTTATCATATTTATGGCTGTATTTTACAAAAAACAGAATATTTTTGTTTGATTCACTTTTTGCCAACTATGCCACATAAGGGTAGATAACTCAGATATAAGGGTAGACAACTCAGATATAAGGGTAGATAACTCAGATATAAGGGGACATAACTAAGATAAAGTAACTGTTATAATATACATAATGTCTTGTGAATATACCTATTTTATTATGTAATATAAAATAATCAGGAATATGACTCTTGGAGATATTATATAGCTGACAAAATAATAAATATATGTCTTTCTTGGCCTAAAAAAGAGTTTTAAAAAGTTGCTCAGCAATTAAAACAACTACAATGACACAATATTTTGAACAGTATTTTATCTACACGAAATGAAAGAATGCAACGTTGAAAAATAACGTCTAATTAACGGTTACCAAAGCTAACACCAACCAACGATTAAAAAAAGATTGAAAATAGAAACAGAACAAGAATTTAGTGTAAAACAATATCGTTGTCCTTTACTTTAATATACAACCGCATTGGTGGTGTCGTTTTCTCGTGCTCGTCTCGCGTATTACAGAAGGACGTGAGGTCGATCCCAGGTCAGTTCAAACAAACGACGTTGATATTTACTACTTCTCCATCTGATTGAAATACAGATCATGTGTCCACACTTCGCTTACAAGGATCTGACAATACTCTGTTCTAGGTTCTGTTTTAACATCTTTCGTGATCCTTTGGTTTTGTGGTAATCTTACACGTCTTAACCAGTTCGGAGGCAGACAGTTCATATGCTGGTGTAATAAATTCCTAACAGAAAGTTAAACGGAGTGTTTTCAGATCCTTGTAAGCGGAGTTACTTCTATGCCAATTCAGAAAACATTTGTTAGCAAGAGAAAAGACTAGTGGACTGAGAGTGGCAATAGTTAGATTAGTGTCAACCTATTCAGCAATTCTCTTTATAAAAAGCTATCCTGTAATTCGTCATCTTCCAATTTCGTTTGGAAAACTAATTAAGGGACAATTTTATTTTTTTTCTTCAAAATGATGGTTTTTGAATTTTTTGAATTTGTTCGAAAAAAATACTGATAAAAAATTTAAAGATTTTTATATCCTGATAACAGAATTTTTATAACTTGTGTTTACAGACTTCTAACTCACATTTACGGTTTTGTAACTAGCATTTACTATATACAAATTGATATATATTAAGTCCATGATGTGATTCGTATTACATTAAAAAAAGGAGATGTAGTATGATTGCCAATGAGACAACTATCCACCAAAGTTCAAATGCAGTGGATATAAGCAATTATAGGTAACCGCACGGTCTTCAACAATGAGAAATCCCCATACCGTATAGTCGGCTATAAAAGGCCCCGACATGAAAAATATGAACAATTCAATTGAGAAGACTAACGGCCTAATTTATAACAAAACCATTTACGAAAAACAAATATGACTAACATGAACCAACGACAACCACTAAACTACAGGCTCCTGACTTGGGGCAGGCACCTACAGAATGTTGCGGGGTTAAAGTAATGTGAGAGTGCTCATTCCTCCCCCTAACCTTGGACAGTGGTGTTACAGCGCAACATTAAAAGAAACTATAACAATCAGTTGATAAAGAGCTTAACTCTAACTAAGCAGATAGATACAATGCAAAAAAACAACTTACAAAAACAAAGACCGGACGTGGCAGGGTATGTATACATCCCTTACAACAAAAAAGACAAAGTACAGATCTTAGAGTACTGGCAGTTACTGATAGCTAGTTCAAAGCCAATCACAACTAATAAAAAAAGCATGTATCTAAGACTAACATATCAATCAGTACACATCCAACATCCAATGGATTAACTGTAAAGACGCCATTAACAATGTCATAATATAGATATCGACATATTGTACCTTGAAAGTGCATATGTGTATAACAATAATATTTAATATGGTTTTAATTTACTGATAACATAATCAATATGTATACCAATAACACAATACCCAAAGATCTAATTTCAGTGTTGAATTGGTTACCTTTTAAATTAAGTTTACTTAAATAATTGATAAGTGTACCCGGATCGTATCTTATTTTCCGGGCTCGGTAAGCAACATCACCGTAAATTTTAGGATGTGCTATTCCGGTTGAAATAAGTTTTCTACAGGTGCAGCCAAACTTGCAAACTTAATTTTAGTATCTATGGAAGAATTTTGTAACGGTTTTAAGTAATTTGTGGTAATGAAATCGCTGACTTAATGATTTTCCCAGTAATACATATATTACGTTTATCGTACTCTCCGCAGGCATGTGCCAACAATTCCTTTAACTGGAATTCATGTTTTATTCCTTGGCGGTGTCTATGCGTTCCGGAAACTTTCTCCTCTAGACTTTTTGTGTGTTATGTTCTTAAAATGAATCAATACTATAAATATCAAGAGTCAAATGTACTTATATTCGTCATTTGAACTCAGGTAGATAGTTGTCTCATTGGGAATCATACCACATCTCCTTATTTTGATTAATATTGTTATTTATCATTCGTTTATGCACCTTTAGTTAGAAAAAAATGTATTCCATTGATCAAAATTAAAAGAAGATGAAAAAGTTATGAAAAAAATAGTATAACCATGTCTATTTCTCTCTCCCAATCGGAAACTCAAGTGCTATTTATGCGATAGGGAAGTATTGCCAGATCTTTGAAAGTCACTACTTAATGAATTCACAACGTTCCTAGACGTAGGCCTTTAGAGGTTGAAAAATCTTTTGTCATTTTATCATTGAAGGTTAATCCAGAAAAGCGCATCGGACCCACCAATTCAATAAAATGTTTTGTTTTGTTTTTTTATTTTAAAGACTGCGTGCTGATCTCTAGCTGTGTTATTGTTTTGTGTGTTTTGCTGGGTTGCTTTTTAATTATCATATACCAAACATCTCCTCATATTCGCGGAAAGAAGTAAACACAGAATACAAATAAGTGGTGTTTGTTAATTAAAAACATTAATCGTATTTCAGTATCATAAGAAGCATTCGAGAAAAAAGTAAAACATACAAAATCCCATGTTTTTGTTGTCTTTGTAAATTGAACTTTTCTTCCTACAGCCTAATGATCTAGGGTAGAAAAAGTCCGACTCAGCATCGTGCTTTTACAAAACACGGTTCAAGTTACATCAATATGAATGTTCTCGTTCTGATTTGTATGTAATATTTGCCACTGCAATTTAAACACCAACCAATGTATTCATTCTATTCAAACCATTTCTTCGCATGCACATCGCTCATTCTTGACACAGAGAAATCTTATGTCCTAAGGAGATGATCTAAAGCAGACATCTTTTAAGTTTAACAGGTTATAAATTTAAGTTTGCACCAGCTATTTTGACTTCTCTTTATTTTAAGATTTTTACAAAGTTATAAGTTTCAACTTTTGCATTTTTTTTTTAATTTAGTATTATTACAATAAATCTTAAAACTCTCCAAAGCACTTGTATATCACCCCCACAAAACAACTATAATGTTTCTTAGTTATATAAGCCTATCAACAAGGATTTTATATGAATTTCTACTATTCATTATTTAAATCCTCGCCAGAATGTGCGATACTGCACTTCAATGTAACGTAGAAACTAAAATTTCGTTTTAAAACATTGTCAAAGGAACGTACTTTGCACTACTGAATATAAATAAAACAATTATGGAAAAGCTGTTAATTACACAGCAACTCAATGAAAATAAAATTAATCAAAACACAATTGGAAAGTAACATCTCTCCTTTTTAGAGGGCATCATGCAATCTTTAAAATCAGACAAGTGTCTATACAATTTGTCAAACCTTTAATTTTCCGAAGTCTGTAAATGATGTGAACAAAAACAAATTATGTTTGATTGTTGGGTACATGTCTGTAATTGTTGACGGTTGATTGTTGTGTTTGGTGTTTTTAATGATACACTATTAAACATATTATAGTATAAAACATCCAATATTACCTGTGTTGACTTATCCAAGGGATCCATTCCACCTTCTGCAATTAGCCATTGCACGACCTTGAGATTTCCTTGAACAGCAGCCGCGTGTAATGCTGTCCATCCACCCTACAATAAAACAGCACTCATATAAGTCTATGAATTATATAAGATCATAATCCAAGCAAGATCTGTAATATTAAAAAAATATTTATACTATTTTCTCTACTTTACATCAAATCTTGTGTGATAAACTGGAACTTTTTTAGTAATAAATATAAATTGAATATCTATCACACAAATCACTGGTTAAAACTAAATCAAATGAACTTTCACATTTGTGTTTTTATTCCACATAAACAATAATATATATTTCGAACAAGTATTTGTTGTCCATTTAACCTGTCTGATTAGCAAATTGATTTTGTGTATACAGAGGATATACAATCACACTGAGGAGATAATAATTATGTAAGGGATATAAGCCTATAACAGAATGGACTGTCAGAGGCTTATATTTTACTTAAAACATTGTTTAACTTGTAAAAGAAGGTCATGAAGGTGAAAAAAGCATACAAAAAAGGTGTTTGTTAAGATTTTTTTTCATCAAGTGTGTAAATAGTTTTGGATAAACTTGATTTATATTATCCAACATGTTGGCCCCTTTAAACAATAGCTCAACATAAAACAAAAGAAATAAAATAAAGTACAGTTGAAGGTAAACTACATGTATAAGTACATGAAGACACAGTGCATGTGTATCATGCTTTTTTGCGTGCTCTAGGATTACATATATATTTTCCGTGAATACCTTCATATGCATTTGGTGTTTGAAAATAGATAAAGACGAAGATGAAAGTATTTTCTTAACGCAAAATACTTTCCGACAAGAAGATAGCAATGTTGAAGATAGTGATGATGTTGTTTCCAACTTTGAATTAAAATCAGATCTATATTCAGATATATCCACTACGGTCTTCTTTTTAGGGTATTCGAGATGGCATCAGCGACCCTTTTTCTGTGTTTTATTGTAAATTTATATCTGCAAACTTTGTCGAAATAGTAGACCATACAAGTATCAGTCATCCAAAGCCAAAATTGAAATGTTTTAACCAGCTCACATCTGACGGCAACTTTTCTATTGAAGACTAGAAATTTCAACGTTATTCCAGATGAAATAAAGTTTTAAAAAATATATTACAGACAATAATATTTCAATACCTCTTACTTTTCACAATTTGAATCTCTTTCAAATGCAGATGTTGGTCCATCGCCTAAACGAAAGCGGCCAGGGAAGCTAGTTGAACATTGTTTGTCGAATGCATTAGATGACAGTCCAACTGTTTTTTTTTTTATTTAAAAATATGTAGATGTGGTATGATGGCCAATGAGACAACTATCCATCGGCGTTAAAATGAAGTGGTAATAAGCAATTACAGTCCATCGTACGGCATCAACAATGAGAAAAACCCATACCGTATAATCGGCTATAAAAGGCCCCGATATAAAAAATGTGAAACAATTTAAACGACGTAATTTATAACTAAACAATTAACGAAAAACAATTATGAATGAAACATAACCATTGTACTACAGGCTCCATACATGTTGGCCCTCAATCCTCTCCCTAACTTGGGACACTTGTGTAACAGCAAACTGTACACATCAGTTGCAATTTGCTTAACTCAAAATATATGTACGAGGCACACAAACATCTATCATAAAAACAATACACATAAAGTACCGAAATAAGAGTACTTGTAGTTACTGATAGTTATTTCAAAGAAAATTACAACTAAAAGATAAGTCATGTTCTTAAAGAGTAAACTATCAATCAATCAGTATATATCCAACGGATTTAATGTAAAGACGTCATAGAAACGCATGAACTTGTGCAATGCCAAAATATATGTAAACAGTATCGAGAGGTTGTACGATCTATTTAATTAGTTATATTTTAATTTTTCAAAAACAAATTCAATGTTAGTACCGATAAAACAATATTTAAAGATTGTGCTACTGTTAAATTGATAACCTTTCCTTTAAGATTAGAATAAGTTTATCCTAAGGATCAAATAGTTTACATGGATCATATATAAATTTACGGGCTATTTAAACAACATCACAGTAAAAATTAGGATATGATATCTCATTTTGAATAAGAATTCGACAGGTTAAGCCAAACTTTCTAACCAAATCTTTTTTTTTATCTATGAAAGAATTTGGTAAATATAAAAATAAGAAGGTGTGGTATGATTGCCAATGAGACAACTCTGGTAAAGTCTATTCTCATCTTGTGTTTTGACACCACTGTCTAAGTTTAAGTAGATGCTTGACTTGCAAACATGTTTAACCCATCCGAATTATGTACCGGTGACCCCACAGGGTGACTGGGGAATATAAATATGGTCATTTTGGTCTTCTTTTGACCGGCGGTAAAACCCTCGCCGAAGCGGGGCGCCCGTTTAGCTGTGCGGGATGTACAAGTACGCAGCCACGTCTAGTCAGAATAGGGATGTTAGATCCGATGCTTCGTGTTGAGAAAGTGCCACGCTCTCTGCACTTTAAGAACCCTTGCAACAACTCTATGACGGGTCCGTAGGTGGCCTGTTGCAAGACAAAATGTTTGTCCCTATCCAATACTGTGGATTCATTATTTTCGTGGGTACCAATTTTCGTGGATTAAGGAAAACTTACATGTTCATGGATATTTAATTTCGTTGTTTTGCCGAAGTTTGCATTCAAGCCTATAGAAAATTTGTCATTCGTTGAACATTTAATTTCGTGGTTCACCTGTACCCACGAAATCAACGAAAATTGGTATCTAACGAATAATAATGAATCCACAGTATACCTTCAATTTATCCAGTGGCAGTCCAAACTTCCCCGCGTAATTCCGGACGTCCTCTATTACAGAACCTACCTTTTGTATGTATTATTAATTCGTGCTTATCCTGAACATGCACGGAATATTTGCAAGTGGACGTTAAGCAACCAACACTCAACCATTACGTACATTTGTGTACCGGTGTCAGTGATAAAAGGGGGTCCAGAAATTTTTTAGGGCAGTGTCACCAATACGAACTTTCAAAACGTTTATTTTTTTATTGATAATTATAAAGACATGAAAGTAGCAAAAAAGCAAATGTTTTAGGTTAGGTAGATGATTGATGTTTACCAAACCGTATTGTGTACCGATGACCCAATGGTGACTGGGGAATATAAATATGGTCACTATGGTCTTCTTCCGACCGGCAGTAAAACCCTTGCCGAAGTGGGGCGCCCCTTGTGGCTGTGTTGAGTGTCTAAGTTAGCAGCCACGTCCGGTCAGATGCCTCGTGTAGAGAGTGTCATGCCCTCTGCACGTAAAGAACCATTGCAAAAATTTCTTTGAGGGGCCCATAGGTGGCATTTTGCAAGGCTAAATTTTATTTTCAAATGCAGTCTTAATTCCCCCAACCACCACCACCACCACAACCACCACCATCACCATCTCATCCCGATCAACCCTTATCATAGGACCTACATATTGTATCTATTGTTCACTAATAATGTACATGCATGAAAGATTTGCCATAGGACGCATTTAGTCATTTCTATCTTATTTTTTTGTTAAAAAAATATGCAGGAACCTGAGCTTCGTATTTTAACACTTTCATTCTTACCGTGCTGACAATTTTAAAAATGGCAAATGTTTGGATGTTTTGGAAAGTCAAACTGTGTTTCTAAATGTTTGTAGTTGCTGACTTTGAAAACATTGAATTTGTATTTCACCACAAATACAACTTACCACACTTTATTTTCGAATGATAGTTCACTCGGACTAAAGAAGTCCGAATAACAAAAATCAAGAAACATTGAGTTTGTAAGGGTTCTAGATATCCATCTCCTAGAGAACAAGGTCCATAATAATGCTAGGTCTATTAAGAGTCGTTAGTTTTTCAGATTGATGCTAATTTGTGGTTTTTCATAGAGTAAAACACACAAGAAGTAAACATTTGAATGAAATGCAAATGGGTGGGTGTACATTTTACGATGCTTATAATAATCAGAACGCATGACAAATCAATTAGATTTTGGCATCACAGTAGCAAAACTGTAATGTTCGGAGAAATTAAGTATAACGTTTATACCTTAAAGAAAAAAGAAACTTAATTGAAGAAAGCAAACCAGTTAATTTTGAGAATTATCTCTTCATTTTTACATCTCCACAACAAAGGAACCGAATTACTAATTAACGATGGCAATTAGTTACATGTTCATTGTATAAACATATCATTTAGCTTTAAGGTAAATCTATTGTATTTGTATTGCATGACACCCTTGAATCCGCCTCTGAGTTTCAGGCCAAGAGCCTATAATCCATTGGTTGTCTTTGATTGCTGTCTACCATGTTTTGCTTGTTTTCATTTCTTGCTGTGGTATAGATTAGATTTCTTGTTTTATTTTTTAATTAGCTCACGTTTTTTTTTCATCCTATATGGTCCTTTACGGTGTGAGATTTACTTATTGTTGAATGTCGTACGGTAAACGTTTTAAAAAAAGCTATTAAATTGGCGGCCGGACGCGTCTATAGGTCCGTATGATCAGCCAGTGATATTTGTATTTGTCGAGCAATTGTATTGTCCTACTAGTTTAGTAATACACTTTCATATGGATAACGGAACTTCTTACATGTACAAAATATTTCCAAGAGTATTTCAACAATATAACGGATATTATATGTTGCTTTATATAAAAAAAAAGGAGATGTGGTATTATTGCCAATGAGACAACTATCCACCAAAGTGGATGTATGTTATGCATGTTATGGTGGTAAATTGAATTTTTTAAACAATCATGTATATTAGTTAAAAACATATGAAAGCATACTATAATGCATGCAAAATTAATTTGACCAATACAATATTGTCGCAACGAATCGTACAGTATAAAAAAAAGTGTAATGATAACCAACCGTACACAATATGAAAATAAATACACGTTAAAACATGCTTTTCTTTGTTTTTAGATAACACATAAACCTACGATCTTAATTAGTTTGTTTATTTTTAACAATGATATTTTCAAAAATGTATGTTTTAAAAAATATGAGGCACAAGAAACTTAAAATTTTGATTAATTAAAAATAGCAAGCATGCTTTTATCAGTGGCATGGCCGTGCGTTTTTAAATGTCTATAAAACTATCACATATTTGAAAAAACCTTGCAGTACGTAATGAGTAGTACGGCAAAGAAAATATTGGAGCAAACTATCTGAAGAATAAATATTGGACTTTCTTTAAAAGTGTAAATTCTCCACTGTCTGAACTCAGTGGTACACGGTGTGTTCGATTCGAACGCGTCAACGTCCGGATTAATTTGTATCGGGGTTATACGGGGTGAAAAAGTCCTCAACAACCTTTACAATCGAAACAACCTGGTGCTAAGTCGCTGAAGTCGAGTGCACCCTAGAAGGTGTACTTTAATATGTCCATACTTGTGCTTATTTTAACTAATATCTTTTTTTCAAAAACCTATCATAGGAAAATCGGCGGTTGTCTTCGCAAGAGACGGCTATGGTTTATCCAAACCAGATCACCTGACCCCCACTCCCCTACTTGCCGGTTTTTCTACAAGGTTTGTGTAGCTTTTTTTCAGTTTATTTTGCGTATTGCTTTCTTTTGTGATTACCGAAATATTTTGTCCCTCGATTTCGCTTTGCGAATGACACAAAAAAAAAAAAAACCAAAAAAACAAAGCATTAAGTGTACATATCCTTGTTTGTGTTCTCAATGTAGAATTACTGTATTCAATCAATTTGTCAATTTGACTTTTGAGATCTAAACTTAGTGAAGTGTTTGAAACTGTTCATAACTACATTTGAAAGAAACAAACGTAAATCGTATTTTGACGTTTTATAGTCAAATATCTTTATTAATACCCCCTTCCCCCCTTTTTTCAATCAATACAATGTAGAAACGGGTTTTATGTTCGGCTTTATATAACACAATTACAAACTGTCTAAAAACTGATTTAACAAACATATGATTGTATCTGGCACCTTCGATTATTTTAATTTCAAGAGACTACATCTGCTTTTAAACGATCACTTAGAACAAAGTGCGAATCGAAAACACGATTGATTTCTTTAACCTGCGGTAACGTGTTTCTTTTTTTCTATTTCTAACACTCATCGTCGTTGATATGATGTATCATATTCCTATACAGGCAATAATATCAAATTTTTTAACAAAAATAATAATAAACAATAAACGCCGACACCTGCAAATTATAGAAATAATTGTAGCCCCTTAGTTTATGAAGCAAGTTCTCGATTTGCATTTTGTACACAGTGGGAAGTCAACATCAGCATTTGATAAAACATCTATTTCAGATGAACGTTTTCTAATAAGTATAATAAAATTATTTTACTTTTGGTCCTCGTATTGCGGCATGGTCTATCAAGCGTTAGAAGTATTTATTTATTTTCATTTTCATTGTAGCTGAAAACAATGTTCACCAGAATGAGAGCAACACAAGAGGTCGATTTGTATCCGAAAACGGAGGAGAATATAAAACAGCTTGTACAAAAAGAAAAACCAAAAACAAAACCGAGTTGGCTGGAGGACAGAAATACAATGGCAAAAACGGATAGTAAAATTTCTGTTATTGATGATAGTTTAGTTTCAATGAGTAATTCTCAACTCAACACTGTTCTTTGATATTTCATAACTGAAGTGCGCAACAAAAAAGGAAATGACTACTATCCAAATACATTGTATGAATTGATAAATTGCATCCAGCGTTTCTTACGACAAAATAACCGTTCTATTAGTATTTTAGACGAGAAATATTTTAGTGCTTTGCGCAGTGTTCTGGATTCTAGAGTGAAAGAATCTACGTGTTAATGATAACTCACAGATATTTGTTAGAATATCTCCTGCTGATAGAAGAAAGTATTTAGAGTATACAGAAGATGTTTCCAAAACGAATTGCGGGGGCATAGAGCATCGAAAAATTCAACCAAAGGTGGAGAGGGCATTCCAGAATACTGACTGTCCTGAAAGATGCATTATAGATTTTGGTACATATCTCTGAGGTTAATATCGATTACTGTATGTAACATTGATATAAATTATCAAATGTCTCGACAAACATTAAACGCCTATTTAGTCAAAACAATTTTTGTTTTTCTTTGTTGGTTTATCAGGTCCCCATTTTGTTTGACATGTAAAGAGTATTAAACTAATATCAAAATAAGGAGAAGTGGTATGCTTGCCAATGAGACAACTATCCACCAAATTTCAAAAGAAGTGGATGTAAGCAATTATAGGCAACCGTATGGCCTTCAACAATGAGAAAAACCCATACGGTATAGTCGGCTATAAAAGGGCCCAACATTAAAAATGTCCAGTACAGTCTCATACCTATAATATTTAATGATTATGACCAGTACATTTAATAGTTACGTCGCATTTCTGTTTATCACTGAAGAACCCCAAGTTTGCAAATCAATGATAGTAAATTAGTTAACAACTTTTTTGACACATTTGAATGTTTCATTTCTTGGTTGGATGCCTTTTGGAAAAGCTTTTGGTTTATATTTCTCAATAATTACATATCACAACTTTGTTTATATGTACAAATGTATAAACAACAGCAATAAACACATGTCACTTTGACCACAGAAGTTTTTATTTGACATATATTCGATGCAAAATACATTTGTTAAGTTTTCCTGCAATAAAATCTATAAATCAATCTAGCCCTATAAATGATATTTGACAAAACGATTCTTTTGATCTTTTTTACTAGAATGACCTTGAGAGGTCATCCGTAGTAATGCTATCGCCAAATTCTGAAAGAGAGGCTGAGTGTGCTTTTGAGATAGCATTACTGCGTATACATATCTATAAATGCGCTGACTTTATCGAGTGCAAAGTAGCACTCTTTATCGCTTTTTATATATTATTATTGTGAATGAAATTTCGCGAGAATATTTGTTAAGGAACCTTTTTTTGTTATGTTGACATGTTTTGTCGTGAGAAATATGTGTACGCTTGATTTGAAAATAGGCGAAATCGGTTTTGTGCCCATAATGCACGCGGATGAATTTCTCACCTGATGACGTATCAGCATCAGCAGTCAATGGTTACATAGACTGGTACCCGGCCGTTATTTGAAAAGTCCGGTATGGGCAAATTTTACATTTTGAAATGACCGATCTCGAGCATGCACAGTTTCGCATATTTGTTCATCTTCACCGCTCTGGAGATGGGACTGCATCAGAGAAAGCCATGGTACAGGTGACTGATTTAATTTCAAGTTACCAAAATCTAAGGTAAGATCATTAAAACTCACCCGAATCGTTTGGTATAAATTTTCAGATGTGAAAAGAGGGAGCTCGCGGCCCCAAACTAGACAGAATTTGGGTTGGTATAAAGTCTGGATTAACCATAAATGTAGCTCCTTAAGAAGAGGGGGGGGGGCGGGGGGGGGGGGGGGGGTCGCTCCCTTTAATCCGTCTCTGATTATAAGAACGACACTTAATCGCTCACACATGGACAGGCTTTTGAAGTGGCCACTGATCCCTCGTTTTTGTGTCAAACTGTTAACTCTAACCACATAAATTGATATAAGCAATATAGCAAGCCTTTTAAGTAAACAATAATTTTTAGTAATGACGATAAAAGTAGATTACATGTATTTTGCTCTATTTTTTCGAAGATAGATTTGTACAAGTTGTTTTATTTGTGCTGTTATGGTGTGAAAATCGAGAGGAACAGAAACTCCTTTGTCAGGGGGACTCAAAAGTTGTACAAAATAGCATTTTAGAGTCAGTTAACCTCAAAACATGTCTATAACGAGAATACCCTGGTGTTTAGAAATTGGTCATACATGTGTAGTTTCTCTGTCATTGAAGGACCTTATCCCCTCCCCTCCCCCTCCCCCCCCCCCCCCAAAAAAAAAAGAAGAAAAAGGACATTTAAAAAGGAGCATTTACAGCCATCTCAAGTGGAAGTTTGGACGATAAATGCCTTGGGTTTGGAAAAAGTCTCTGCAAGTCAAAATATCCTAATAACAACTAATTTAGGAGTCTAAAGTTTGCCCATTGCAAGGCAAAATGTGTGCCCCTACCCAACATTGTAAACATTTTACTGTGCCATTTAAATTTCTAGCCGTTTATATATTATCGTTAAACAAACTATACATTGCCTATCTATTAGATTTATTTGAAATTTGTTAACTGAATATTTATGAAATATTTGCAACTGGACATCTCATTTCAATGTGTATATATAAATATAAAAGCCTAAAGATTTGCGCAACGGTACTAATATAAGATGGTAATATATATATATATATTCATTTATATACGAAGTTGATGAACACGATTTTATAACATCCTCTTTGTATATTACCATCTTATAAGAACAGTTGTGAAAATCTTTAGACTTTAATAATGTTTTGCTTATCTGAGCAGTATCGTCTATTCTAGACGATCAGGTACAAGGTACAGGTAAATATTAAATTTGCTGGTTGGTCCTTTTACTCTCTCTCTCTCTCTCTCTCTCTCTTTATATATATATATATATTGCGGTTTTTATCCAACGCAATCATAGGTTTGAACGTTGTTGTCAATTAAGACTTGTTTATATTTTTTCGTTTGGGCTTGTATTATATTTGCCTTCGTGTTTATATAATCCGTTCATCCTATTTCGACTCTTCAAAATTCAAGAGTCAATCCTAAATTGAGGTAAATTTATTGGCCTTCCAAATACCGTTTCGATTCCTAACATCACTGAAGAGACATTAATTGTCGAAATCCGGATATGGTGTACTAATTTTTGCACCTTATGTTTGCAGTATACCATCTTTCCCGCGAGTTTATTGTTTTCTGTTTGGTATTAAATTAACAAATAAGATCCATTTTGTTACATCTGGTGATCCGTTTATTTGGCAATCGCCATGGCAGTCAGCAGTGTTTAAGAACATCCATTGTTCGACCTGCTAGTCAAATGCGTTTTGTTAAAATATACTTTTTCACTTTTTTGGTCTTTTTGAAAATGTTGTTGGTGCTGTATTTAGACCCCTCTACCAAGAATTTGTTTTGCATGCACACGTATAAAAATTGCGGTTTTTATCCAACGCAATCATAGGTTTGAACGTTGTTTTCAATTTAGACTTGTATATATATATATCATGTATATATGTCAAATGAATGATACATTATACTAAGAATCTTTTTTCCAATTAAAGGGTCTATGCTTTAAAGTACAACATAACTTATTAAAATTATTTTCATATATGATGATCATGTTTAACATATCTTTGTGTGAAACTTATAGTGTTGTATGTCCAAGTGTAATTGTCTATTTCCCTATACAATGTACAACTATAATACAACATTTCTACACTCTAGTCTCTACAAGTTTTTGTCGTAACTACATTTGTACATGTACATTGTTATGTCTCAACCTTCCGTTTGATTATAATAGCTAATTCATCTAGTTAGTATTTTTATAGTGTTGTATCTCCAATATTTTTCAGGTTTTTCTGTGAAGTAATTGTTATTAAAATTGACCTTGAGTTGTAGTGCTACATGTATGCTTAAATTGTTTGCATGGTTTGACTATGCGGTATGGGTTTTACTCATTGTTGAAGGCCGTACAGTGACCTACATGTATAGTTGTTAATTTCTGTGTCATTTGGTCTCTTGTGAATAGTTGTCTCATTTAAGCAATCATACCACATCATCTTATTTTTATATAGATTTCAAAAACAGCATTGTTTGTAGTGAAGTGTTCTCTCTCCAGAAAAGGGGATGCTTTATCTAAGTTGCTTGTCAAAAAGACAACCAAACAAAGAGTTAGTTCTTACCGTACTCTTCGTGTACGTAAATTCGATTCCTATATATATAAATCAGAAAATGTGTATGAAAATTCAGGTCAACACCTCTCATGGGGGAAACCCCCAGGAATCGTGAAAGTTAGCAGGTCTGAAAATTGTTACTGTAAATGTTATTATTTAACTTCCTTAGATCTAAATTTTGTTTGGATTAAAGAACTATTATTTAACCTCACTTTTTATTAATGTTATCTGAATTTTTGAAATCAATGTTTATTGTTGAATTGTCTTTCAGAAATGGTCTACCAATATTTGAAGTGCCAGGGCCCTGGTCTCATACTAGAACATTATGATCAATTCTCTATAATTTCTGAGGCATTGCACTATTACTATGGTCTGACATTTCACCTAGACTTGTACCTGAAGATGAGAGAAAACACCAGAAACTATTTCCTGAGGTAAATTTGAATAAAACTGAATGAGATGTTATATTTGTTAACACTTTTGACGGAAATTTAAAATTTATGTACATGTAAATTTGTGCCTTAGTTTATGGGAATTTTTTTTATTGAATTTTATATTTGGACTACAGTCAATGGTTCATAAGTCATATTAATAATATATTACGTATAAAACTTTTAAATGATATCGCAATAGATAATCCTATATTTCCAAATCTGTCTGATACTGATAAACTAGTAGTCCTGCTAAATCCTTCAAATATAAACCAAGTGAAAAAACAGGCTCCTTTATAAGACAGTCTTTTTAAGAGCTGAGGACAGGGGACTTTTAATTATTTTTGCTTGTATATATATATACAATATATGTACATTGTAGGAAAATATAAAATTTATTTGTATGAGCTTTAGAAACAGGACGAAAAGCGAGGCAATGTACATATATTGTTTTTATCCTGAAATTTACACCCAACACTTGAAACGCAAAAAGAAATATCCACATTACCGCTTGCTCAACATGGAAGAGGGGTAACAGGAGACTTTATTTGTACAAGTACAAATAAAGCAAAAATTTATTTGTGTACCTGTTATTTGTACAATAGTTGGCTGATTGCAAGATAAATAAATATATTGTTTTCAATTTAGACTTTTATATATATAATATATAAGTCTAAATTGAAAACAACGTTCAAACCTATGATTGCGTTGGATAAAAACCGCAATTTGTATACGTGTGCTTGCAAAACAAATTTCTTGGTAGAGGGGTCTAAATACAGCACAAACAACATTTTCCAAAAGACTAAAACAGTAAAAAAGTATATTTAAACAAATATAAATATATATATATATATATATATATATATATATATATATATATATATATAATTACTCTAAATATCAGCACAACAATGTTAAATCTGCAAATTTGCGGAAGCAAATTTTTGTTCTTCCCTCGCCGTGATTCGAACTCATGCTATATATATATATGAATTCAAATCAGTTTATTTTTGTTGTTGTTATTATTTGTATTATGTCACAAGTATCATGTTTTACTTATATGACAATAAAGAATTATTATTATGTATTAATTTAATCATTTGAAATTGCAACATTGTTACTATAAATATATAGAGAGAGAGAAAAAATTTCATAATAAATTTTTATATTTATAAACATAAATATGTAATGATCATGCTTTGATAAATTTGAGGTTCAGTAACACTTACTACATGTAATACAAACAATTTCATATGTATGAATAAAAAGAGATGTGGGTATTTGTCAATGAGACAGCAACCCAATGACAAAAATCTCCAACAGACATTCAGAGGGCATGATAGTCTCAGATTACTTAAAAATGGACAGGTGTTTATACAATATGGCAAGCTGTATAAAAGTTGTAAATAAATTTACTTGTGTCCACTATAAAATAAATAGTCAGTGTGATCCTTAAAAACACTTTCAATTTTAATATGATTTGTAAGAATGAATACTTTTTAATATTTTGGAATACAGTTTTATATTGAATTATCATATTATACATTTAGCTCTGCCAAATGTACAAATTACAATGTACTCTAAGCATGCTAAGTGGGTAAAACTTGCATATTCACAGGTCAGCATTAAGAAATTTGTTTTGAGATTGCGAAATCAAAAATATTAGAAAATACTATTAAATATGAAAACAAGAGATTTCAAAAACTGGAATTGAAATTTTCTACAATGCCACATGAATGTATGCATTAATTTTTACAGCAACATTTACTTATAAAATTATATATGTGCTGTTTCTTTCAGGAAAATGTATAGTGAACCAATGGTTTAAAACTACCAGAATGTAATGAGAGATGTCAAGTAATGAACAAAAGAAGTAACATGAAGTTAGACAATATAACTTGAGGTGATAGATTTTGTGCTATTATTATTTGCAGATGTATTGATGGATTTTGTCAAAATGTGAACTGTCATGACTGTAAACTCACAGGGATCAAATGTGTTATTTTGTAGAAAATATCCAGCTGTGCTCCATTTTTCCCCAAAAATGGTGAATTTAAGAAATAACTTTTCATATTTATTTACTGAGTGTATTGCTGCCCAAAAAAAAGGGGTTTTGTGCTTGTTTGCAACATATTTTGTCATACATCTGTTTTATATCTTTTTGTGACAGCTAATGTTGATTATTAAGGGCCCAGTTGTTGACATGTGCCCTATATAGTAATCTCTCTATAAAAATAAGGAGATGTGGTATGATTGCCAATGAGACAACTGTCCACCAAAGTTTAAATGAAGTGGATGTAAGCAATTATAGGCAACCGTACGGCCTTCAACAGTGAGAAAAAAACATATCGTATGGTCGGCTATAAAAGGCCCCGACAGGACAAATATGAAACAATTCAATTGAAAAAACTAACGGCCTAATTTAAAACAAAACAATTTACGAAAAACAAATACGACAGACATGAACCAACAACAAACTCTGTTCATCTGTCTGTCAACACTTCTATGTCATATGATAAGTCAAGATTGCCTCAACAGATTAAAAAAATTAATATGCAAAGTGGAAATTTAAAAGAAAGGTCCCTTGTTTACTGTAAAATTTGAGGGAAAATGAGTTAGAAAACTCGGTATTTGAAAAATATATCATATATTTTGAGAAAACATTTCTTGGGCAAACATTTCCTCAAAATTTGATATCTATCTAAGATATGTTTTGCTTTTCAAAGTTGATTCCCAACGTTAAATATTGATTTGTGTTATAATATGGGGACTTATTTTTTATTTTGCAAGCAATTACGATTCAAAGCCTAGGGATTACAATCCAGTGACAGCGTAAACTATTTACATACAGCTTTATATTTCCGCGAATAGAAGACTATGATGTTTCATACAGTATACAAATACTTAATGTTACAAAGTTTCCCTCTGTCATATGTCTATTGCCCTTGACGTCATTTTCATGGTTCAGAGACTATTTTGAAATTCATTTTAGTTTTTATACGACTGCTAAATTTTTGTGGTCATATAATGGTATGACATTGTCGTCGTCGTCAGAAGCTAGACATTTGGTTTCCAGACAATAACTTGAGTATAAGTGTATGTATCTCTATGAAATTGTACCACAAGGTTCTATACCACAAAACAATACAAAAGGAAGGTTGGGATTGATTTTTGGGGTTATTGTCCTAACGGTTTAGGAATTATGGGCCAAAGACAAACATTTTTCTTGTTTAAGGACAATAACTTGTGTATAAGTATGTGGATCTCTATAAAATTGTACCACAAGTTTCCATACCATACAAAGAAGGTTGGGATTGATTTTGGGGGCTGTGGCTCAAACCGTTTAGGAATTAGGGGGCGGAATACAAGGATTTTCTGGTTTCGGAATAACATAAGTATAAGTCAATGGATCACTATGAAAATGTACGACACGGTTCCATGCCAAAAAGGAAGGTTGGTATTAATTTTGGGCGTTATGGCCCTTACTGTTTAGGAAAAGGAGGGCCAAAACAATACATTTCTAATACTATGTATAAATTGCTTAGTTCTTGACCAATTATACTAATGTTTGATTCAAAGTTTTGAATTCTTGGGGTTCTCTAATATGCTGAATCTAACAGATTTATATTTTGGGTTTTGGGTCCCATTTAAAATTGGTTCACATTGAACTTTGTTTTATTTCATCAAAAATTTATTTCTTTTGGGTTCTTTGACACGCCTGATCTAACAGTGTATATAGATTTCTTTGAATTTTTGGGCCCCGTTTTCAAATTGGTACATTTGGTCCGAAATTAAACTTAGTTTGAGTCAATTATAAACCAAAATTAAACTTTGTTTGATTTCATCAAAATTTGAATTATTGGGGGTTCTTTGATATGCTGAATCTAACCATGTATTTATATTTTTTGATATTGGACCATAATAGGTAAATGTCCAAAAGACTGGGTGATATAAAGCGAACACACATAGTAGATCAACTCATTTAAACAAACTATTTTTTCCAAGTAATTTGCATTGTACACAAATCTATATCATGTATATTGAGTACTAAAATATGCAGAAGACTAAAACATTTATCTGATAAAGTATTGAAATATGGTTGCCTGCACAACTCCAGCTCGTTAGAAAATATAAATTTTTGCAGGAGGGTGCCTGCTATCCTCATACAATACACTATCATTAGATTGGAATGTATGCATTCAATGAATAAACATTTCCCTATCAAGTTATAAGAATGATCTGCCACACCACTGTTATACATACATGTATATTGATATTATAAAATCAGCAATCCAAATTATAATGATAGTCAGATGAAGCATATAAGCGAATTATCACAACAGTACAGTCAGTATTACAGTACGATTAAAATCCCTATCATTAATCCCCAACCAACAGATCTTGAGGTCATCCGAGTAGACAGTACTTCAGTACTTTGATTTGTCATTATGATTGCAAGTTGATCAATTATTTACAAATAGTCAGATTGCGGAGCATCCATACATGAAAAACGCGTTATACAGGTTTTATTTTATTAAACACATTTTCAAAATGCGGTAAAATGTTAGCAAAATGCTATCTTATTTGATTTCCATATTTGTATTTCATTTCAGAACAAATGACGGAAAATGCCAGGCATTTTACTTGAGACCTAGAAAATATCCAACAAGTAATGAATGGCACGACGATTGTCCAATGGGGGTTCACCACCTACTAAAACATTGACGGAAATCTCTGAAAGCTGCTGAAATCTCTGGGAACTTAACAAATCATTCTCTACGTGAGACGGCAGCGACAAAGTTATACGTGACAGGTGTAGATGAGCAGCTAATTGCAGAAAAAATTGACCATCGTTCATCGGCAGTGCGTGGGTACAAGAGGACATGCGAAGAGCAGCCAAAAATGGTAGATAGCGTTGATAACGCAAAAGTTGCTTGTACAGTTCACTCCTCACTTGCAACATGCACTGGAAGTGTGAAAATCAATTTGAAATTTTTCATGAAACTGTCTTGATGATTAAAGAACTAAATGTTTTGGAAGGTTACCTTAACAAAAATGTTTTTTGTCTAATTGCCGTCATTTGTTCTTTCGTTGTAATTTTTTTTCAGACAGGAGAAACAAATTGTGCAAATTGATGGATTATTTTCAATCCTTGGACTGCCATTTACCCGTAAGAATGAATTATGCTACCTGTCAGCTGTCCAATATTTTTCAGACAGGATGTTATTCTTTAAAATATTGGACAGCGGTTTTAAGGTAAATAATGGTTTCTTACAGGTAAATGATAGTCCAATCACTGAAATAAAGAACGGGCACAACAATGGAATGACGTCACAACAATGTTTTGACTAACTTTACAAGGGTTTTGGCTTCCTTGTCTTAGCCCTTTATAAGATAACGTATGGTCTCAATGTTTCCTTTACAGACAGCATACAATAATGGTGTTAACCCATTCTGTAATATCAAAATAAAATTTGTGTCATAATTTGGACAATATTGTATAAACATTTTAAACAAAATGGAGATCATACTAATCAGTGGTCAAAACTGAATAAATTCACGGCTGTCATTCGATATACCGTAAAAAAGAGATCATGAAAGAATGAGCAATGATGGTCAAGCAACGTAATCAGATGGTGAAAGATCTGTCATCGGATCATGAATGTAAATAAATACAATTCAACGAAAAAATCCGCGCAAATTACCGTTGTATTATCAACAGGAGAAAACAAATAAGAAAAAAAAAAGAAATACGCAAGCCATGTAAAAATGGTTCAACTCCATAATAGTACTGTACCAAGGTAAAGACAAAACGCAATACTTTTAAATAAAATATAAAAGGCGACAAATTACCTTATGCGAATCAGTAAAGAAAAATCACGTTTTGGATCCACAATGGTCACATTCCAATAAAAAATGATATATTTTAAACTTAATCTTTAGTTTACCATGAGTCATCTATAAACCCCGATTTTGATCATTTTCTCGACAATGTTTACCATCAATTACTTAGAAATTGGAAATTGAGCAAGAACTAATAATATAAAAGACTACATTAGAATATAGAAAAATAAAAAAATAAAAAAAACTCATACACATCAGTAAACATTCCTTTTTAAATTTTTCACACGCAATTTTCGAACTATTTGTAAATGGTATAAGTTATTAAACGCTTGATAAACAGAAAATTTACATACTCGTAAATCAAGTGTAAATATAAAAAACACCGTACGGCATTCAACAAAACCCACACTACATAGTAAGTTATGAAAGGCCCCGAAATGACGAATGTAAAACAATTCAAACGAGAAAACTAACGGCCTGATTTAAGTACAAAACAATATACAAGAATGTAGTTTATATTTCGTATAAAATTAAGGAGATGTGTTATGATGCCAACAAGACAACTATCCACCAAAGTTCAAATGAAGTGCATGTAACCAATTATAGGCAATTTGTATCTGCTAAAAAAGGACCCGACATGAAAAATATGAAACAATTCAATTGAGAAAACTAACAGTCTAATTTATAACAAAATAATTTACGAAAAACAAATATGATACACATGAACCAACGACAACCACTGAACTACAGGCTCCTGACTTGGGACAGGCACATACAGATTGTGGCGGGGTTAAACATGTCTGTGAGCCCTCAACCCTCCCCCTATCCTGGGACAGTGGTGTTACAGTACAACATAAGAACAAACACTAAAAATCAGTTGAAAAAGGCTTAACTCATCAGATGGATACAAATAGAAATACTTCTGACAAAAACACAGAGTGGACGTGGACGGGTACTTAGACATCCCCACAACAAAAAGAAATAAAGTTCAGATCTGAGAGTACTCGCAGTTACTGGTAGCTAGTTCAAAGCTAATAAAAACTAATAAAAACAAATCATGTATCATGCACTAAAATATCAATCTAGCACATAAATGTTTAGGTCGCCTCGATGGTCTTGTGTTCGCCTAGAGTACGCGAGGTCGTGTGTTCGAACCGTGGAAGGGTCAAATCGAAGACTACAAAATTAATATTTTTGTTTCATCTCTGCTAAGCACTCGGCATTAAGGAGTGAGAGCAAATAATGGTTGGTTCGGAGTCAGAATAACATGTCATGATAGGGTGACATGTCTTCCTGGAGACTGATACTTTATAAACTAGCACGTTAATAATACGACTCAGCTTGTCGGTCAAGTACAAAACAGGGTAAAATCTATTATATTACCTCCTTTACATTTCTGAGAACATCATTGGTTAAAAGCAACAGCATGGAGACCGTGTATATTTACTATGGGGTTTGTGGGCGTGTTTTTATTTTAATATAAGGTTAGTAGCAGTGTTACGTCCCTTTTTAAAAACAACATAACGTTGAAGAAAAATCTGAAAAGTTTCGCCCAAAGAACAGATGAAGAAAATGATGATGAACGACTGAAAATAAATGCAGAAAACACATTAAAGCTAACAAGTGGTTATTGTTGTCATGTGTTTTTGTATAGACAAGTAGAAGCAGGTTCTTAATATTGAAGAATAGGTCACTTTGATAGGCCACTAGTCTAAATGCCACTTGTTAAGATAGTCGGTAAGATAAATTCGTTTCACAGTGTGCTAGTGACTTAATACCATATATATTTACGATATACTACCACACTGTGTAACTAATAGTATAACAATTATTTTAGTAATGGGTGACATTACAATGTAACTATGATATGTTACGTCAATCCAAAAGGAAAAATCTTACAGGATATTAAAGACCTATTTGATTTGTCAAATCTAGTCAAGGAACCAACATGTTTCATGAAAAACTGTACTCCTTCTTTGATTAATGTAATGTTAACAAACAGAAGAACTTTATGTATGAAGACTGAGAATAAATATGAAATGAAAATGTATAAAACTCTAATACATGGGAATAATATAGAGTTAGAAGAAACTTGGTTAAAAATAATCGAAACGCAAGTCTGAAAACAAGTATTTTCCAGAAAGCTGAACTGGTGGTTGCAAGCAAATATACTGTTGGCAAACCACTAAGCCCATTAAAAAAAGGGCTACACATTCACAGTAAGAAATAATTTTCGAAAAAAATAGAATTTCATATTTAAAAAAACAAGGAGATATAGCAGAGGTTTTCAATTAATTTTTCGTCAATGTGGCCAAATATATTAATAAAGATTATATATTTGGCCACATTGACGAAAAATTTATATTTCTGACAAAAACAATCGTCCAAGTTTACTCAAAATAGAAGCCATTTTTTTTTTTTTTTTTTAAAACCGTATTTTTTTAAACAACCAGTGGGGCGAAAGTAAAGCCAAAGTTATAAATAAATTTGATGTAAATAAGGGTACAGTTTTGGAAAAAACATCTGTGAAACTAATGAAATGCTGTAAACCACAAATTGTTAAATCTATTACCTAGTACGTGATTTATTTATCTATTTAAAAATGTTCTTTCCCAGATAGGCTAAAGGAAGAACAAGTAACACCACTTTTGAAGAAGGTAATCATTTCCTGAAAAAATAATACAGACCTGTAAGTATTCTCCCTATCCCTAAACACATTTTGAAAAAGTGCTAGCAGAGCAGTTATCAAGTTATCCGGATTCTTCGAAAACATCTTTTTTATAATTTTGTATGTGCAGTCAGGAAAGGACATGGTTATCAAACAACTCTACTAAAACTGCTGGAAGATTGGAAAATATTTGGCCGTTATTCTCATCGATCTGTCCACAGCGTTTGACTGCTTAGCCAATAACATTCGTACTTGTAAACTGTCTTCCTACGGCCTATCGTATAATGCTTCTACGTAATTATTATCATATTTAACTACTATAAAGACACAGTCAGATAAAAATGGGAGGAAATGTTAGAAGCTGTGCAAATATACAGAAAGGTGTGCAAAGGGATCAATATTAGGCCCTTTACATTGTATTGTTTTCATTAACGATTTTAAAAAGGGTTACTTTAATTACTATGCTGATGATAATTAGTTCAATTCTCCAAATTATGAGGAATTTACTATCGTTTAAGAATCTGAGAGCAATGTTTCAATAGTATGAAAGCAAATCCTGACAAATTCCAGGCTTTTTGCTGTTGGTAAAACGCCAGTAGATTAAATCTCCTTTTAAAATTTGAAATACTAATACATGTTGTGAATAAACAGTCACGCTTTTAAGTGTTGATATAGATTTAATGTTAAATTGTGATAACCATATCATAAATATATGTAAAAATCTGTTCAGCAACTTAATATATTGAAGAGAATTGTTTGAAATGTATTACTATGCTTCACACTTTTATATTGTCAAACTTTAAGTTTTGTCCCTAGTTTTGGCACTTTTGTTCTCTTGCCTAACAAAGAAAATAGAAAAAAATCAAGAAAGGACATTGAGATTTGGATATTTTGATTATTTCTCTACATATTAAGATCTTTTAGTCAAGGCAAAAATACCTAGCCTACATGTTAGAAGGATAACAACAATGGCCCTGGAGACTTACGCAATTTTACACGATCTGGCCCGACCTGTTTTATCAGACTTCTAGATATTCGAATCTTTTAAAGATACCACATGTGAGAACAACAAGACATGGAAAACACTTTTTGTTGTATGCTGCTCAAGTTATCTGGAAATCACTCTTCGAAGAATTCAGACGATGCTCAATCTTTTTATTTTATTCTGCTTCCCGAGTTTTGCTTATTTTAGGTGATATTCATTTTAGTTGCTACATTATTTGCTTGCTTAGCTTATTTCTATATGCTTTTTTGATAGACTACTATTTATGTGACAATTGAGCATGCGTAAACTTTTGTATGTCTTTTGCTGTCCTATTGTGTCTGTACGCACTGTGCCTTATATGCATGTCTTTAATTTAATATGTGTCGGAGCTTGTGTTATAAATATAAGAATAACAAGATGTGGGGTGATTGCCTCTAGGACAACTCTCCACGAGAGACCTAATGACATGTAAGCTAACAACTATAGGTCACCGTACGACCTTCAACAATGAGCAAGGGTTGGTGCTTAACTTGCCGACTTAAAATAAAACTTATTTGATCTGATTGGATCAACACATCGGTCTTTTTCAATATTCAAAATTGATGAAGGGATGCTTAAATCGTACCATGTGATCATTAAAAATTTGCACACAGCACGAAGGCTGTCGTTCCTCTTCTGATACATTAACTTTCAATGACGATATACCGGTATTTTGATTATTTAAATTGGTATTTACTCTGATTTGATCGATGATATGTATCTTCAAATTACTAAAAAAAATATATATATAATTCGAGCAGCCATCAGAAACGGATCATTACTTGCATTCTTTGTAGAAATAAACTGCCATGATTCTCAGCTGATACTATATTTAATGAGAAAAGTATGAAATGCCGTGATATGAAGGGTTAGATAGGGTGCCGGGGATATCTGATTCCCACATCCCTCCCCTCCAACTCCCAATCCATTCCCCTACTCCCAATTCCGTCCCTCTACTCCCAATTCCCTTTTACCTACACCCCTTTTCTTTCAGACTAAAATTAGTGAAAACATTTTTTCCAGAATAATCCTATTTTACTCCCTATCTTTCCCCGGTTCCCCCCTTCCAATGATTTCCACTTCCCTCCCTCCTGACTCTCGCATCCCGCATTTCTATATTAACTTACCCTTATCCACCCCTCTGATATCTGGTATATATATAGTTCAGGAAAACATAAATGATAACGTCATGCATGTACATTTATATTTTGCACATTAAAAAGTATATACACTTTATATTTTGCAAAAATCGTATATATTGCCCAGCTTACTGTCCCGTTCATTTGATGGTTATAAAATGCTTCACCATTCGTTTTTCAATCTCTGAGCAATATCGCTCTCTCAAAAAACACCACAATAGTCCCCATTTGTGGACAAATGAGCACTATTGTCAACAGAGGACCACAAAGGGGTCCATTAGTGCACAGCGGACCTAAAACTACATCTTTAATGGGAAAAAATCATTTCATCACTGGCATAATCCTTATTTAGTCTCACGTGGGTAGGTGTTTATATGTGACCTATAATGTACCAGTTTTGTCCCATCATTCGTACCAGAATTAATGTACTTGAATACAGATTGTTTTTTTGTTTTTGTTGTATATTCAATATCTTTGTTATTTTGAAAATTTGATGATTTGTTATAACGGTTAGTCAAAACATAACAATTATTACTTTTTAAAGTTGAAGTGTCTTAGATTTTAACTGTTTTAGTGTCTTATATTTAATCCCGGTTTCGTCCCAGCTCTATTTGAAATCATTCTTATTTTCACGGTGGGTGGTTTGAAACCGGGATTATATATAGATAAGTGTCTTATATAATCCCGGAATCGTTTTTCCCTATGTAAAACCATACTGATTTAACATAGACAAACCGGGAATATATATAGATAAGTGTCGTATATATAATTTCGGTTTCGTCCCACCCCTACAGAAAACCGTACTGATTTAACATAGAGCTGGGACGAGACCGGGATTATATATTGATAAGCGCCTTTTATACAATCCCAGTTTCGTCCCACCTCTATGGAAGAATCATTATTTTTTGCAAAAGGTAGGGACGCAACCTGGATTATATATATAGGCGCTGATAAAAGTTGTAATGCAATTAATAACTATTTAAATGGTAATGAAAGTCGTACCTTAATGGAAGTCTGTTATATGAAATAAACCTGCTATATATTCAATAATCTAAAAAAAAAAAGGCATTGAAACGGGTTTTCTTTTGGAGAGAATTGTCTTTAAAAAGGGGCTTGAAATAGTTTTTTGGGGAAAAAAAATTAGAAACTGATAAAATGGTGGGACAAAACTAGTACCTATGGGTAACATTTTTAATTACTGAATATAATTATAGATTTAAGGAAATTTTAAGACAGTTGTAGGACAGAACTGGTACCTTAAAGGCATCACTTTCGATCTCTCAGTTATGCTCGTCTTAGAACAGATTATAAGAGGAAAAAACGGTGACACAAAAATTGTATACAATGAGTAACAGTTACTTTTTCAGTAATACATTTTGTACTTTAAGATTTCAGAAAAGTAGTGGGATAAAACTTGTATATTAAAGTACAATTATTTATTCCCGGGTTACGTTTGACCAATACAGAACAGCAGAAAATGAAAAGGAGAAAATGGTACCTTATAGCAAAATTGTTTTATATATCAGAGTGCATATTTTACAAATCGGAAATAAGTGGGACAAAACTGATACCATATAAGAGACATTTCAACCTCTATATTCGATGAGAGAAAAAAAAATATTTCCACAGATGTATAACTAACAACATGAATGGTAAGTTTTCAATATCTGATAATTCAATGTCTTATAGAAAAGGTGAGACAACACTGGTATCATAAAAGTGAGATATCTTACTCAAAGGTCGCAACTCATAAAACGTTAAACAGGAAAATTTTTTATCAGTAATCTCAACGTTAACAGATAAGGGGACAGTAGTATACAAGTACCACACCATTACAAACAGATTTAAAGACGAAACCTTTGTAGAAACAAGTACACATGTAATGAAAAATACATTGTTCTAATATTTGCTGATGTGCTTTTTTAGCTGATGCTGACCCGTTATCCGTTTACGAAAAGATACAATTAACCATTCACGTAATGAAATACACGCTGGTGTAATACATTTTTATCATATTCTTTATTCACTGTTTTTACTCGAAATCTTGATCAGAATATGCTAGTTGCTCTCTTTTGTGTAAAGATTCCTTCTCCTTTTGTCCTCGTTTATTGCTGGTGTAATTAACGACACTACGACTAAGTACTAAATGATTACAAAAAGGACACTCGATTCACAACCGCAAGTTAAACAAGAGTGCACACGCTGAATGTCTCACCTGCTTTACTGATCATTGATTTTATGTTGATAGTCCTAAATATAACTTAAAGGCTTTACTACAACTTCAATTATCCCATAAACTTAACATGATCTTAGAAAATGAGGTCAAGGTCAGATAAACCAAACTGGAAATACATATACACCTTACAATCATTCCATACACCAAATATTATAGTTGACCTATTGCTTATAGTTTTTAAGAAACAAACTTAACCAGGAAAACTTAACATTGACCAATGAACCATGAAAATGAGGTCAAGGTCAGATGAACCATGCAAGACAGACATGTACATCTTACAATCAATCTATGGTTTAAATATAGTTGACCTATTGCTTATAGTATCTAAGAAACAAACTTAATCATGAAGACATAACATTGACCAATGAACCATGAAAATGAGGTCAAGTTCAGATGACACCTGCAAGTTGGACATGCACACCTTACAATCATTCCATACACCAAATATTGTAGACCTAATGTTTAAAGTTTAAGAAAAACAGATCAAAACACAAAATCTTAACACTGAGCAATGAACCATGAAAATGAGGTCAAAGTAAAATAAAGCCTGGCAGACTGACATGTACATCGTAAAAGATTCCCATACACCAAATATAGTTGAAATATTGCATATAGTTCTAGAAATAAAAGACCAAAACACAAAAACTTAACTTTAACCACTGAACTATGAAAATGAAGACAAGGTCAGATGTCACCTGTCAGCTGGACATGTACACCTTACAATCATTCCATACACCCAATATAGTAGACCTATTGCTTATAGTATCTGATATATGGACTTGACCACGAAAACTTAAACTTATTCACTGATCCATGAAATGAGGTTGAGGTCAAATGAAAACTGTCTGGTAGGCATGAGGACCTTGCAAGGTACGTACATACTAAATATAGTTATCTTGTTACTCATTATAAGAGAAAAATTAACATTACAAAAAATCTCAACATTTTTTTTACAAGTAGTCACTGAACCATGAAAATGAGATCAAGGACAATGGACATATGACAGACGAAAACTTCATAACATAAGGCATCTATATACAAAGTATGAAGCATCCGGGTCTTCCACCATCTAAAATATAAACTTTTAAAGTAGTTTATAATAGTTAATTCCGCCGCCGCCGGATCACTATCCCTATGTCGAGCTTTCAGCGACAGAAGTCGCAGGCTCGACGAAAACCGGACTCCTTGTCAATTTTCAAATAGTTTAACTGCAAATAAAATATTTGTTAAGCATAAAAACTTTAACGGAAAAGGCTATTTTACAACAATTGTCTTAGACCTTTTCAACAATTGCCTACATGTAAAGTTGACAACGATTACGATAGGTAAGATGTAAGTGGTCGTCTTAAAATAAGTAATGGTTGTACATAATGAATGCCAGTAACTGAATTGAAGGACACGAATGTTTACCTACATGTATGTACATTGTACCACAACGATATTTTTTTCCTATTTTGGTTGTAAAGTATTTGTTCATTGAAATTCACTTTTATTTTTGAACTGAGGATGAATAAAAGACAGGTCTTTAAAATTCTATTTAATATTTTTAGAAGTTGAGATTCTAGCTTCCAACATGTCCTATGTAAAACTGGCAAAATTGAAAAAAGTAAAAATTAATTAGTAATTATGTAATCAAACATTTTTTTTTATGTCTAGTGACAAAGGCGGCACATGTCTATACGAAGTCTGTTATATTTTAGTTTAGTTCCAATAGCCTAAAATAGACTTTTTTATTACTAATTTTTAGTTTCGGTGTTTTCTTATGTTGTGCTGTTACACCACTGTCCCATATTAGGGGGAGAGTTGAACTCCCAGAACCATGTTTAACACCGCCACATTCTTTATGTGCCTATCCCAAGTAAGGAGCCTGTAGTTCAAGTGTTGTCGGTGGTTCATGTCTGTCATATTTGTTTTTCGTAAATTGTTTTGTTATAAATTATGCCGTTGACTTTCTCGTTTGAATTGTTTCACATTTTTATGTCGGGCCTTTTATCGCCGGTATGGGTTTTTTTCTCTCATTGTTGAATGCCTATATTTGCTTACATCAACTTCATTTGAACTCTGGTGGATAGTTGTCTTATTAGCAATCGTACCATACCTCCTTATTTTTAATTTGATAATAATGGGGGACAAATAAAAATTATATGAGAAAACACGGGTCCCGTAAAACTAGGATCAACGCAAGTGCTCCGACAAGGTAAGGCGTTATACATTCTTGCAAGACACTCGACGTGCTTCTTGTAAAGGCCATGCCTGGGAGCGTAGAAATGTATCAATAACAAAAGGACAAGGTCTGTTGTCATTCGTGACAACGACAACTTATAACGGTCAATCATATCAAATATGTACAACAAGTGTAGTGGAGATCTGTTGAGAAACGCAACCTCTGAAGTGCCCACAATTGTGTTTTGGACGCGTTACGGACGAACAGATAGTCCCGTTATAATATCCTCTCCGTAACTTTGTTACTATGGGAATAATAAAATGTAGAGTCATAAAAAGGCATTCCAAAAACGAGTCAATGGCTATTGGTAAGCGATGCAGTCTTACATGGAAAAACGTGAGCATCTAAATAATAATAATAATAATACTAATAATAATAATACTAATGATAATAATAATAATTATTTAAAGAGGGTGACCCAATTAGAACTAGTCTAATTTGCATTGAAGCCCACAAATATACATGTGTTTATATGTTCTGGACCATATGAGTATTTGGACCATACGCGTTTGGCCATGACCATATGCGTATACTCATATATACAAGAGAAATTCCACATTACGACAATTTTGTATTGTGAATGGTAAATCATTCCATACCTTGGTTGCAGCATAATGAAAAGATTTTTTTAATAAAAATTAGTATTTGGTCCTGAACAAATAGATCGTTATTAGAGGCAGATCGTAAGTTGAAGTGTTGAACATCATTATTAATTAGCATTGATAAGTAATCAGGTTTTAGTCCGTTTGCAATTTTATATATTAGAATTAATTTTTGGTATTTTACTCTTTCTGTAAAGCATAGCCATTTTAAAGAAGAAAACATAAAATGTGATGGATCAGAAATATCACACTCAAGTATAATTCTTGCTACTCTTTTCTGAGATTTTATGATTCTGTCTGAATCTTTTTGTAATACATCTTAAATTTCCCCAAACTGAACTACATAGTCTAAATATGATGGGATATATGCATTAAAAAATAGTTGTCTTATGTGTATAGGCAAATATTCTTTAAGTTATACAAAAGTGATATTTTAGATGAGATAATCTTACATATACGATCAACATGTTCTTCCCGGCTTAAATTTTCATCAATGTCAATTCCAGGTAATGTGAAAAAATAGACATTCTCAATACAGGTTTCGTTTATGGTAATACATAGTTACGATTGTTGTTTAAGTTTTTGTTTTGAACTTAATTTCATACACTTTGTTTTAATTTAATTAATTTTTTACTGTTATTGTTACACCAAGATTGTACAGCATTTAAATCATTTTGCAATATGCTGTTAATTTTTTCAACTTTCTTATCATAAAAATGCAATGTTGAATCATCAGTATATTTAATATGAAGTGGTAAATCATTGACATACTTTGGAAATAATATGGGACCTAAATTAGAACCTTTAGGCACTCCATATTTTACAAACTTTTTATCAGATTTAATATTTGCGTTTTGAACTTCTTGTTGTCTTTCAGACAGATATGATTTTATCTAATTAATCAATTTTGTTCTCCGATATGATTTTTTTTAGCTTTTCTAAAAGTTTGGCATGGTTAATAAGATCAAAAGTCTTACTGAAATCCAAAACACAGTACCAACTATTTCTCCATTATTTTAACTATTCGTCAAATAGTTTAGTCAGGGCGGTTTGACATGAATGACATCGTCTGAAACCTTACTGATCTATATGTCATATTTTTTTATAATTCAAGAATTCATATAACTGTGTACATACATGTCTTTCAAAAATCTTAGATATTGTATTTAAATTAGAAATTGGACGATAATTGGAGGGAACATCTGATGGTCCTCCTTTATATAAAGTAGTTACTCTAGCATATTTTAATTTTTCCAGACATCGATTCGATGTTATACTTTTGTTTATTAGAAAAGATAGTGATGGCGATATTATCTCTGCACCAAGCTTTAAAAATGTGGGACCAATTCCATCTAATCTGCTGATTTATTAATATCATGGTGTTTTAGTTGTGTACTAACTAACCTCTCATACAGAAATGAGGTTTAATTAAAAAAAAATCTGTTTTTTAGATTTAACTCTTTAATATGATTCCAAAGTTCTTTACTATTTTTTTAACTAGATATAGTGTTTTGATAATATTCCTTTTTTGCATTAAATATTAACGACGTTAAATTGTTTATTTCGCCACTTTTTAAAATTTACCCAATCTTTTTTGGAATGATGCATATTTCTGTATTGAATGGATATTTTTAATTTCTTCATTGAACTATTCTGCTTGTTAAAATGTTTTCACTCTTTTAATCTACATTGGTGAAATCTAGCTTGTCAATAATTTGTTCAAATAGTTCATATCATTCGTCGACAGCAAGATCAATATTATCTTCCATTTCAACAATATGAAATGGGGTTTTAAGTAAGTGTGCACAAAAGGCATCTTCCTTAAAATGTTTAAACACCTGCACTTTATTTCAATATGATTTTCATTCTTTACCTTTATATTAATTCAATTTTAACTTTATTCTTTTTAAGCATACAGGGTAGTGGTCACTCAAAGCATATGAAGGAAAATGACAGTGAGTAGTATTTTCAGGATTATTAGTATATAACTGAAGAAACAATGGATTCCGATGTGTATAGATTGTAGTATATTTTGTTTCTTACATTGATGGAATTGAATGTGAATTAATGGTTTATAAATACATATAAACATATAATAAGTATTATTTGAGAGAAAGAAAAAAACCCAAAGAAAATCCGCATATAGCTTTTTGCTCAATATCAGTTTTTTTTTCAAAATAATACCATTCAAATCGAATATATACATAAATGTATCATATAAAAATAAGAAGAGGTGGTAAAATTGCCAATGAGACAACTCCCACAAGAGACCAAATGACACAGAAATTTTCAACTATAGGTCACCGTGTATATGGCTTTCAACAACGAGCAAAATCCATACCGCATAGTCAGCTACAAAAGGCCCCGAAAAAAACAATTAAATCGAGAAAACTAACGGCCTAATCTATGTACAAAATAATGAACGAAAAACAAATATGATACACAGAAACAAACGACAACCACTGGATTACAGGCTCCTGACTTGGGACAGGCACATACAGAATGTGGCGGGGTTAAACATGTTAGCGGGCGCTCAACCCTCCCCTAACCTTGGATAGTGGTGTAACAGTACAACATAAGAACAAACTATAAAATCAGTTGAAAAATCATCAGATGGATACAAACAGAAATACATATAACAAAAACACAGAGTGGCTGTGGCAGGGTACTTATACATCCCCACAACAAAAAGGCACTAAGTACAGATCTGAGAATACTCGCAGTTACTGGCAGCTAGTTCAAAGCCAATAACAACCAATAACAAAAATTCATGCATATTATACCTGAATGATTTTTGTCTTTCATACGACTCCTCCATTTCACCTGTAAAATGAGGGGCCGGTAGACATTTTCGAAAACTTATCGATACTGACGCCTACTCCTATGCCTAGGACGACAGGTAACCTTTTTGAGAAGGGGTTATCTCAAGGTATAACAATGAGTACAAACACTTATAAGATATTCATTTAATACTGTATGAAAAATTATTTTCAATGACTTGTTTATTTATTGGCTCTGTTTTAAAAAGCTACGAATTGACCGATCTTCATATTATAATTTGTAAAATAAAGGGACTATCTGTCAATTTAGCTCTTGAAAACCGACAAATCTATTCAAATGGCGTGATTACGATCCTAAAGACAAATGAATTTACTAGCTACAAAGCATCATTTTATGTACTTTTAGACCTTTTGAAAACTAAAACTATTGTCTAATTGGTTGTTATGGGGGATTTTCCAAAATTATAAAAAAAAAAAACAATTAAACAATCTATTTAAGTATTTTGTGGAAGGGGAGACTAAACATTTGCAGAGATTGAAGACCAATTACCCTAGATAACGCACACACAAATGATTTGTTTAAGTCATGTATTTTTAAGATCCACTTTTATAGTCAATCGACAATTAGAAGAAAACCGTTGAAATAACAAAATTTTTTTCAAAAAATTCCAAAACTAAAGAGAGCACTTGGTGTTTTTAGCTTAGATTCCGAATAAATAATTAAATAAAAGCCAACTACAGAACGATGAATGTATATTTTGTTTTGCCTCTGCTGAGTCCAACTAAGTTGTACGAGATTATTCATTCAGTATATTTTGACATGTTGATACGAGCCCTCTATTTGTTTAGACAGTGTAGGTATCGGTGTCGGCATAAGTTTCCGTGTAGATGACTTTTTGAAATGTCTATTAGTCGGTGTCGAGAGTTGTTGAACAGGTCTATTAGTAGTCTAGACATCATCTGACAAAGGGGTATCACGGTGTACTTGATAGCTCAAAGACAAAAGAAAAGAATGCCTTCTTGTTATTGATACAAAATGACATATTTTTTAGTATAATAATATAGGATAATTTTTTTCTAATATTGGTAGTTACGCTTTAAAATATTATTAAGCCATATTCATATGTTACCATTTTTGCTTTTTCCGATTCCCATTTTCTAATATATATAAATCATTAGTTAAACAGTTATATATAGAGAACAAGTGTTGTCCACATTTTTTTTCTTTTCACTTCATTTAACTATGAATCCGGGCTGGCGGTATTACTTATATGATACCAGTTTTATCCCACCCCTTTTTGGTGCTTTAATCTACCACATAACTTTTTTAGGGGGATTGAAAATGAGACTTATAAGGTACCAGTTCCGTCCCACTTCTTTTTATCTTTTTCAAATGTTCTTAAATTGTCTAACGCCGATATGCTCAGTCTTTCAAAGCGTAACATGTAGGGTACCAGTTTCGTCCCACCATTTAATCTTGTTTTGATTTTTTCAATGGGGGATTGGAAATGATACGTTTAAGGTACCAGTCGTACCTCTATTTATCTTTTTCAAATGTTCGTAAATTGTCTAACGTCGATATGATCAGACTTTCAAAGCGTTACTCGTAGGATACCAGTTCTTTCCACCATGTTATCCTTTTTAGATTCTTTTTTTCCCACCAGAACTATTTCGAGCCCCTTTTTCCTAATGGATATAATCCCAAAATGATAACCCTTTTCAAGGCGTTATTTTAAATGTTCAGTAGTTTATATTTAAAACATAAAATTCATTTTCAATAAGTTACAAACCTTACATACACACTTCAAATTTACTTTACTTCGTTATGTAAAAATCCGGTTTCGTCCCACCTTCTTTGTTAAATTTAACATATTTCTATAGGGGTGGGCGAAAACGGGATTATATATATAAGACACTTAGCTATATTTAATCCCGATTTTGTCCCACCCTCTATGTTAAATGTAACACATTGTCTTATATTTAATCCCGGTTTTCAACTACCTTCTATGTTCAACACATCTCCATAGGGATAAGATGAAACCGGGATTATATATAAGACTCTTAGCTTTATCTAATTTAGGTTTCGTCCAACTCTCTATGTTAAATGTAACAAATTTCTAGAAGGGTGGGACGAAACCGGGATTATATATAAGAGACTTATCTATTTATATATATTTCCGGTTATGTTCCTCCCTCTATGTTAAATGTTATAAATATAAATAGGTGTGGGACGAAACCGGGATTATATATAAGACACTTATCTATATATAATCTGGTTTTGTCCCACCCTCTATGTTATATGTAACACGTTGTCCTTTATATAATCACGGTTTTGAAACCCTTTCAGCGTTTAATGTTACAAATTTCCGTAGGGGTGTGATGAAATCGGGATAATATATAAGACACTTAGCTATATATATATATATATACATCCCGGTTTCGTCTCACCCTATATGTCAAATGTAGCACAATTTCGATGGGGTAATGGACGAAACCGGCCTTATATTATAAGACAGTCATTGAAAATATTTTTTTACCCATCCTTTTATAAATTATAAAAAAAAAAATATTTACATTTTTATAAAATGTTTTCATTTTCGTTTCAGAAATCCACAACAAACAGGACATCAGTAGAAAAATACGCCGAACATTTCGATAAAATAAATCTAATATTTCATATTGATACAAGATGTTGTATCTTTAAAAATATTCGTCCCACCTGTGACCAATTCATGCTTGTGTTAAATCGACAAGTTGAAGACTTACAAAACCGCTTTCCGAAATGAGTTCTGATTTCTGAATACCTTAATATATGTAAATATTGTAAAATATGGCTGATAAAAAAGGGAATGAACATTGTTTGTCAAAATTGTATTATTCCACATATAATAATTAATAAAGATTTGAGTACCCTTTGCATGAACTACGAGACGCACTTCACAATTAATTATCAGTGTTAACAAGCAGTCATTAAAAACATGGACATTGGACAGAAAGTCATGATAAGAGTTCACAGGTTAGAGAGTAAACCCGTCTCTAACAATCTATGTAAATCCAAATACCATCGGTGGTCTCAAGCTCGCCTTGATGGTGAGAGGGCATGGATTTGATCAAGTCCAGTTTAGATTTGTTTTATTTCGGGAATCATTCAAATTTTCTGACGATGTGATAGTTTACCCTCATATTAAGCCGTCTCTTACAATTTAGGTAAATCCCATAGCACCGTTGGTCTCGTGCATTGAAAATTTGCCGCTGGACGTTAAGTATTCCTATTCATCATGTCCATACATCCGTATTGATAAATCAGAATTTAAAAAATTATTACGCATGTTACATGTATTATTGAAATAAATAAGTTTATCATTTTAATTTCATTTTCTTTGGGGGGGGGGGGGGGGCTAGGGAGTAGTAGAAAAAGGGGACTTCTTCCAAACTCTCGTGTTTAAACATTAGAACGAGATTTCATTTTTTCTCGCGAGATTTTATTTTTTTCGTGAGAAAAAGTAAAAACATGCTACAAAAAAAAAACAACATTGAAAAAACACTATAACATGTATAAAGATGTGTATTTGTAAACTATATAAATAAAAAAAAATGGAGCGTTTTACCAATCTCATTAACAACGTTTACAATCGTTTTAAAAGATGGTTAACTTCTACACCACTACCTACAGAAGAAGTTATTGATGGTGTAAAATAGCAGGTCCATCACACGAACCATTTTCTGTAAGAGTTACCGATAAACGAAAAGCGTTAAACGATGTATTTGGTACGGTTGTTATTGAACCCAATTCACAATCTGATTTAGATACCTTTAAAACTGAAAGTAAAAATGACCTATCGAATATTATTTTAGATGCACTTAACAAAAATAATGCTTTACACGTACAATTAGTGGTTCATGTGGAAATGTTAAAACAAATCCAGCCACAGGGGAAAGTATTAGTAGTTACCCATTTTTTTCATTCAAAACAAGCAACAATAACAGAATCAACAAATGTAAACGAAGAACTATCTTACATGATGGAAAAGATGAAAGAAAGTATGAGTGAGTACATGCGTGAAGGTAGTGGCTGGGCGTTTGGTGGTATTTTTAATTTAGAAATTCATGTAAACAAGTTTATTCCATTAAGAGCAAGTTCTTTTATAGCTACACCTATACATTTAGCTAAGAAAAAAAAACTATTGCTAACGTAAGGAATACTGATCAGCAGTGTTTTAAATGGGCTATTTTATCAGCACGTTATTACCACGAAGTGGATCAAAAAAATACAAATCAAGTAAAACAGTATAAAAATGGGAAAACGACGTTAACTTTAACAACATTGATTTCCCAGTATCATTAAAATCCATTAACAAATTTTAAAGACGAAATACACACCTTAACATTAATGTGTTTGGTTATGAAAAAAACGTTTATCCTTTAAGAATTTCGAATAACACCGGCACGAAACACGTCGCCCTTTTGTTTTAAACGAACGCTACTAAACAACACTATTGTTGGATTAAGAGTTATCACGTCTTTTAAAATGACAAGTAACCCATCACAAAGAATCGGTTTATTTTTGTCGCAGATGTTTAAACCATTTTTCAAGACAAGACATTTTAGATAAACACATGGCGTATTGTAATCAAAAGGATCCAGTAACAACTGAGATGATGCCAGATGAAGGTCATTGTATTTATTTTCAAAACTATAAACGATCTATGCGAGTTCCTGTCGTTATTCATGCTGACTTCGAATGTTATTTAAACAATATAGACACATGTCAACCTGATGCATCAAAACCTTACACCAACGCTTATAGACGACACACACCTTCTGATTTTCATTACCGTGTTAAGTATACACATACGGAAACTAAAGAAGGACTACTGTACTGTGGGGAAGAGGTGGCTAAAAATTTTGTGATATGTATGGAAGAAGAAGTGAAAGACATTGCAGACATGTACCAAGATGAAAAAGTGATGGTGATGACAAAAGAAGATGATGCATGTTTTAAAGCGAGTACACGTTGTCACATTTGTGATACTGAATTGAGGACAGACAAAGTGCGTGACCATGATCACTTAACAGGTAAGTATCGTGGTGCAGCACATAAGAGGTGTAATTTAGACTTTCAACTTCCCACCTTTGTTCCTATTGTGTTTCACAATTTCACAGGGTATGACGCCCATTTGTTTGTAAAGGAATCGGGGTTTACCGAGGGTAAGATTGACTGCATTCCCAATACGGATGAGAAGTATATAAGATTTTCAAAGAAAGTAGAGGGTACTCACTTAAAAATGCGATTCATTGATTCGTGTAGGTTTATGTCGAACTCATTATACACCCTAGCAAGGAATTTAACCAAAGAAAAATTTAAGGTAGTAAAGGAGTGTTTTGGTGACCATTATGAACTTATGATTAGAAAAGGGGTGTATCCTTATGATTACATGGATGGTCCTACAAAAATGGAAGAAACAGAATTACCACCGCCTCAAGCGTTTCACAACAGACTGGAGGGTGAAGACATTAGTGATGACGACTATGCACATGCACAACGTGTGTTTAAAACTTTTAAATGTAAAACTATGTAAGACTACCATAATTTTTACTTGAAAGGGGATGTGACACAATTAGAGGACATTTTTGAAGATTTTAGAGACATGTGTTTATAACATGACGGACTTGACCCTTTACATTATTACACATCACTAGGATTAGCGTATGATGCAGCTTTAAAAATTAGTAAAGTTAAACTGGAATTATTACACGATATAGATATGTTATACATGTTTGAAAAAACCGTTCGAGGAAGTGTGTCTCAAATAAGTCATCGACATGGTAAGGCGAACCATAAATACACGAGTCACCACGATACAACACAACCCACTACATACTTAATCTGTTTAGATGCCAATAATGTATACGGGTTGGCCATGTCACAACCGTTACCTACATGTGACTTTAAATGGGGAGACACAAAAGACGTGAAAGACATTTTACATTGGGAAGATGATAGTGAGGTGGGGTATATGATTGAATGTGATTTAGACTATCCATCAGAGCTTCATGATAGTCATAACGATTACCCCTTTCTACCTGAAAGTATAAACATGAATGGAGTTCGTAAATTAATTCCCAATTTGAATTCTCGTCAGAAATATGTACTTCATTCTAGAAATTTAAAACAGTGTCTTCAGAATGGCATTCTATTAACCCAAGTACATCGTGTCCTTACATTTAAACAATCACGTTGGCTTAAGTCTTACATTAACAAAAATACAAAACTTTGAGCGGTATCCAAAACAGAGTCTGAAAAGGATTTTTTTAAATTGATGAACAATTCCGTGTTTGGAAAAACGATGGAAAACAATCGTAAACGTGTAGATGTAAAATTAGTAACGACAGAGAAACAAGCATTAAAACTAGTAGCCAAACCCAACTTTGACCGTCGAGTCGTATTTACTGAAAACATGGCAGCTGTGCATATGAAAAACCAAGATACCAAGAAAACCAAAGGGATGAAAAGGGGAGTCATGAAACGTGACATTATATTTGAAGATTACAAGACTTGTCTTACCACACAACAAGCATGCTATAGAAAAATGAATGTCATTCTTAGTCATTTTCATACTACAGCCCTTGGATGGTGTAAACTTCCCAAAAAAACGTGTATGGTGTAATGGTGTAACGTGCGATCGGGAATGGTGTGAATGAATGGTGTACGAAATTTAAAACTATGCAAAATATTGAACTGATTTTTAGTTTTATACATTAATTTACAATATTGTGATCAAAATTCGTTTTTTAAAATAAATAAATAATTTTGCAGTCGCACGCTTTCTTTGAAATTAAATTGCATTATGGTGTAAGGTGTATGGTGCAAAGGTGTAACGTGTATAGTGTAATGGCACAGGGTATATGGTGTAATGGTGTATGGTGAATGTTGTAATGGTGTATTGTGTTAGTGGGAAGTTTACACCATCCAAGGACTGTATGTACAGTGAAGAAATTAACAAAGTAGCCCTTTCAGCGAACGACGACAAACGGTACATCTTACCCGATGGGCATCAGTACCCTAGCACACGGACATTACAAAATTGATAAATACCTCAAAGACGTGTGTTGGTAAAGGTAAGAATGACTAACCCACCTATAATATCGAAATGTCTTAAAACATCAACAGCTGTAGAACGACAATACTTCAACGCATGTAAACAAATGATGGATGCTTCTGACAGACGATTCCAACTTCGCCTTCGTTATGAGGCTAAAAAACTTAAAATTAATGATACGAGTGCGCAACACTCTACTTCCCAACAATCCCCTATCCAACGGAGAGTTGGAGAAAGCAGTAAAAGCCCTTAAGATACCTCATTTTAGAGGTGTATTCATGCGAGATACCTTACCTACCCAACCACACAGTAATGAGTGTGGTATCTTAAACCATGATACCGTAAGCAGTCTTGGAACCCATTGGACGTGTTGGTATAAGACGACAACTAGCAAGGTGTATTTCGACTCTTACGGACTTCCACCCCCAACAAAATGGTAAATTACTTAAAACCTAAGATCCACTACATCATCGATGAACTTCAGATAGAAGGAACAGTGCTCTGTGGACACCTTTGTTTGTATGTATTGAAATTGTTGTCGGAAGGTTGAGATTTTGATGAAGTCGTGTTTTCCACTGGATGCTATAAATAAATGACAGACACGTTTGGATTTTATAGAAAGAGAGACATAAATAGAAGTCAATTGCTTGAAGACTTAAACATGAACGACAATCGTATTACCAACTTGAAACATCCGAGCCACGGTGCGGATGCTACAACAAAACGATGGGTCATGCAACAAGTGAAAGACGTAACGAGTAAAACCGAAGCATTACAATCCGAGTGTAAACGGATAGAGATAGGATATGATGCAGCAATCAAAGAACTCGAGTCTAATACCACCCTGCAACAAGAACTCGAGAAAAAAGTGGATAAGGTTAAAACCTCCACACAACAAAAAATCGATACATTGGTGGATCGTATGTTGGCGATGGAAGAGCAAACCAAAGAAGACTTGGATGGTATAAGGATGTTCATGCAATTGAAACATCCTGCAGGGAAAACCGTTAGTGGTTCGGTATCTGGTAAAGACATAGCTCACTTGTTTTAAACTTCACCACCATGATATAAATAAAATGACAGACACATTTGGACAGACATCATGTATGGACATGAAGACATCAATAGGGATAGTTTTCTTGAAGATCTGAACATGAACAACAATCGTATCACTAACTTAAAATCTCCGAGTCACGGTATGGATGCTGCAACGAAACAATGGGTCATGTAGCAAGCGAAATACAATACGAGACAATTAGAATTACAATTACAATCCGAGTGTGAGCAAATAAAAACGGATATCAAACAAATGGAAAAAGAATATGATGCAATTATAAAAAAACGTAAGAAGAAAGTGGATACGTTTGAAACCAGACTGCAACAAGAATTCGATAGTTAAAAACTATCCCACAACAAAAAATCGATGCATTGGAAAAACGTTGTTTACTCTTGCAAAGTATTACCTTGTCATGAACCGATACATTGGTGGAACGTTCGTTGGCGATGGGAGAGAAAAACAAGAAAGACGTAAACGATTTAAGGATATACTTTCGATTGGTGAACTGTTCTTAAAAGGGAAAGAGTTAACCTTTTTGTTCTTGAGTCCCAAAAACAAAAAACTTATTATTTTTGCATGTCCGATTGTTTGATCCAAGAATTAAAGGACTTAGGGTACCCTTTTCATTGAACAAAGACTTCTTTTTCACCACCCTTGTTTCGTTTTCGCAAGACTTTTTCGATGCGGTACATGTCTTGATCCGTCTTTTGAAGTTCGGGCTCGTAGAAGGAACCTTGTATTTCCTCATCATTTAAATCCTTGATACGATACGTTTGAGGTTGAGTGTTTAACACGTGGGACACCGTAAAGATTTCTTCAGTCCACCTAGGGATACGAGAGTATCCTCAAAGACTCATCAAGCCCGTTGGAATAACATTATCCCATCCCTTAAAAGCAAAGAAACTCCTCAACCCCGTTTAAACAACATCATCTCAGGCAGTGCTATTGCAACCATTGACGACTTTGTCAAACGTTATAAATAATTGAATGATATACTAAGTATCACAGAAAGTTTGTCTTTTGATGAAAATATTCAGGAATATCAAGTCCATGAATACGAACCTCAAACTAGAACATCCTTAAACACGTCAGGTTCTGACATAAGAATCAACATTGAGACCCAAGATTTGTTTGTTCATCCGGCTGAGAGTTATCTTTTGGTGGAAGGACGACTTCTGAAAAACGACGACACAGCGTATGCTGATGCAGATCTAGTCTCCCTTGTCAACAATGGTATCATGTATCTCTTCAAAAGAACTATCCGGTCAGCAGATTGAATACCTCAATGATCCAGGTATAACGACTACTATCTTGGGTTTGTTGACGTATCCCGACGACTTTAGTTAATCGCGAGGTTTCAACCGATTGCGGTATAAAGATACTACAACTGACGCCGAGGCTGTTAACACTGGTTTTGCAGCTAGACGTGGTTACATCATCGCAACCTACAACCAAAGGAATGGTTTCATTCGCCATCCCTTTAAAACACATCTTTGGTTTGCAGTGGAATTTGATAAGATTGTGTATGGATTCAAACACGAACTCACATGCGTGCGAGACTCTGATGCAAACGCAGTGTTAAGAGCAGCAGGGGTAGATCCAACAAAGATAGTATAACGTAAACCATCTTGGATCGTTCCTCGTGTGACCCCCTCCGATGAGAACAAGATGAAACTTTGCAAAACAATCCAAAGAAAAAACTAAACTCAACTGTGGTTTTCGCATGAGGCAGTGCGATTCCATATCTGTTCCCCATAATAATAGAGATTTCAATTGGCGACTCTCTGCCAAGAGTGGACGGGAGAAGCCTTCCAAACCGATAAAAGTAATAATCAAGAACATAACGCAGCCGTGTTTGATCACTGTCGTTTAAAAAACATCTATGTGACCCTGAATGCTCAACATTATCCAGTGGTAAAATTAAACACCCTCTTTGCCCAGTGTCAAGTATCTATGGTGTACAATGAAGCCACCAATTTTCGTAAACAATTCTTCAACATGGATCATCTCGTTAGCAATAGTAATATCAATCCCTCTGACTTTATAGACCTATACCCTTTGTTCGTCATTGATGTGAGTCACCAGTCTGAGAAGTTGAAATAGTTTGTGGTTGACATTCAAATCAGGGCAGAATTCGAACACAATGTTCCAGCGAACACCGAAGACTTTGCAGTAGTGATCTCAGATAGAGTCCTACAGTTCGAGTCTGATGGACAAAAGATGAACGTTGTGTTCTAAAGATAAATGTATCATCACTTGTTACAACGCATCGTTGAAAATACAGGACCTAGGGAGGGTTTCTCTTTCATTGTGTCCAATCCACCCATTCACTTAAAAAATGGAAAGAGTTATGAAATGGCTCTGGTCAACCTGGAGACTTAATACTCTTACCTTTCCTTATTCTAATGATAATGGTGTCACCTGGTTTATCGTTGCGTTAAACACTGGCTCTTACTCTATCGAAAACATCAACAACGTGTTACAAAGGAATCTACAACTCAACAAACACCTCACCAAACTCCAAATCGGTGCTATTCAAAGCACACTGAGGGCAACACTTACTTTAGCTAGAAACTATCAAGTCGATTGTAATGTTGTCAATAGCATCAATACAGTGTTGGGCTTTAACAAAGAAATCTACACATACGATCGAGCTACAAACGGTTACACAGAGGGTGAGACCATTGTCAACATCATCAGCATCAACAGAATTCTCGTTAATAGTGATATCATCAGTGGTAGCTGTGTCAATGGATCACCATCTACAGTTTCTTCCCAAATGTATCCCCCGGTATGAAAATCATTCAAACTCCTAAAAACTTGGTCTATTTACCAATCACACTGAACACCATCAATCGCATGAGTACTACTCTGACGGATCAAGATGGAAATCCCATCGATCTGAGAGGTGAACATTTAGGCATCGTTTTCATCTTCATGATATATAAACCACCTTAAAGCTAAAAAAGCTAATGACTTAATATGGAACACAACAAGAGATGTTATTGGTGTGTGTGTAAATTAAACTATGACGTTCACTCAGTGTTTTGTACCGTAAACAAACATTGCTAATCCACGTATTGTAAGTATTGGAGTAACATTACAGTAATTGATTACATGGTAGATCATCAAAAGTATGTAGTGCTTCCCCAACCGTTTTGTACGTTTGAATGTTGTTTAGCCTTTATTGAAGACAATACGCATGATTACACGTTTGTTAGGAGTAAAGCGTTAGTGTTCGGCATGTTTAAACAAGTCAGTAATGAACCCTTACCTTGTCGTGCTAGTCATCGATCGGTGTTAAATGTGTTTGGAGGACCCGTGGGGTATGATGAATTTAAAAAAACTGTTTATAACTAAAACATTTTACATGCAACATGCTCAACTGTTAAAACCCCTTCAACACGAGTATGCTGTAGTGAAAAAATGAAAAAACGTGCAGAGTTGCTCAGTGGAAGCGTACTGGGCTCATAATCCGGAGGTTTGTTGATCGAAACCACGCTCTGCTGATAATTAAAACGGTTTTGTTTTTTAGGGAATTAAACCAGTTCCCTAAATAAAGAAATCTTCGTTAGGTATTAATAAATGAACTATCATACACATGGTTTGAATTTGACACACGGTCAAGCCCATAAATTACAGAAACTAGTCAAGAATGGTTGTTCCGTTAATATTCGTTTATCGCATGCTAATCTAAAGGGGAACGATAAGATTTTGCTCACTCTGTGACAACTACAAAAGATCGACAAGCTGTTAAAAAGTGGTCAAGGTGGTATGGTCTTGGAGTTGAGTGTAAAACAACTCAAACAAAACATGCAAAAGGAAGGTGTTTTTTTTGGGAATGTTAGCCGGATTAGCCATGCGAGCTCTTCCCATGTTAGCTAAAACAGTACTCCGCTTTAGGTGTAGGTGCTTTGAGTGGTTTAGGTAGTGCTGCCATTAGTAAAGCCGTTGGATCTGGTCTCTACCTTAAATGTGGAGGTAATGTTTGCATTTGTAAAAAAAAAGGTCATGGTTTATATCTTACCCCAGATCAACTCCCTAACACCTATGGAGATGGGTTGTATTTAAAACATGGTGGTAAATTTTACAATGCAAATGATAAACAGGGTAGTGGTTTGCTTTTAGGTCCCAATAGTCCTTAAAGTCAAGTTCCTCTTCTGGGTTGGTTGTTATAAATAAATGGATGACGAAGACTCTAACAAGCAAACGTATCGGGAAGACAAAATTCGATCCGTTGAAAACCTTCTAGAGGTAGAAATGCTTAAATACACCAACAATTTAAAAACATACAATAAACTAGACAAGGTGCTTTCTGTTTGCATTAGGAACCTGTTCTGTTCTTAACGTTATTTGTACAACCAGTGCACTCAGCACTGATGCAACAGGAATTGGAGCCATTGCTTGCATTCCTTCAAGTTCACTAGCGGTCATTAATTCGTTCGGAATGATGGGGATAACGGTATTATCCAAACGTATTCATAAAAAATGTAAAAAACATTAAGATACCGTACAACTCATTAGAACCTCTACATCTAAGATTGAAGATGCAGTTAGTAAAGCTTTGGATGATGATGACATAAGTGACATAGAGTTTACAGATATTGTTACATGCTTAGACTCTTACTACACTGAAAAAATAACACTTACGACAACTTAAGAAAGACCATACGTTGTAAATGGGGAAATACACCACAATCAACTTAATTTTTAATCTAGTGTTTAGCTAGATTAAAAATTAAATGTTTTTTACTCAACTTTCACAATGGCGTCGTACCGTTTACATTTGATCCAACCTTTTCTTAAGTAACATGCTAATTTTCTACTTAAAAAATGAAAGTGGTGTCGAATTGTCCTTTGACACTACTGATGTTAAGTTGAACAATCGTATCGTTTTATCCATATATATGGTATCCAAAATACTATCATTACTGTCATTGTCACTCTCATACTCCTTTTACTTTAAAATTAGACCTCGTTGAATGAAGTGTTTGAATAAATAAATCGTTCTCATTATAACCTAATCTTTGCTTTAGAACGCATTGAAGTTTAAAAAGGTCATATTTTGTGATGTTCCTTCTAAATGTATAACCTAAGTTTAATGCTAGTAAATCACGAAACAGGTTTTTAAGTTTAAAACCTGAAAAATAAGTGAATGATTGTTCCTCGTAGTAATCATCGCCGTCATCTAAATAATAGGGGTGTTTAAGCAATTCTTTTATTTTTTGTAGAATCGTAATGGTGAAAGGGTGAAGTATGTTGTAAAGATGTTAAGAATGGATAGTGTGAAGACATGTAATTTTCTCCAAATTCGGTAATAGGTACGAGTTCATCACTATCATTTTCTAGCAACCAGTTGAAACCATTGTAAATACCTTCCATATTTTATATACTCTATACATTTTTATTTTTTTATTTCAAAATCTAAAAATTACAAGTATTGTGAAAAGACCTTACAATCGTAGTAGGTATTACCACTTTTCGTTACCAGGGAACCTTTACTCATGATGTAAAATTTACTACCACCCGTCAAATTCAACAATTTGACTTCTTCGCTTATACTACGGGTAGCCCACACTTGACACGTAGATCCCTGTCTTTCCAATACAAGTATTCTAGACAAGCCAAATTTTGTAGTCACTTGAGGTACATCCTTAATCTAGTAAGATCTATGTGTAGGTAAATCCCTTTCATGCCATGGCATGTTTAAATTTTGGTTTAGAATCGTATTCTTTCAACTTAGCCTCAAAAATACCCACGAACTCGTCAGTTTGATTGAAAGCCATCGTACAATACTTAATACTTACAAACCTATGTCTTCAAGGTATTTTTTTCAATTTTTACCGCCATTTTTTAATCTAGTGTTACCTAGATTAAAAAAAATGAATGGTTATTCATTCCTACTTACATTCTAACCAAGTTGTATGAAAACTACTCTTATTTTAATTTCTTACTGATTTTGAACCCTGTACTTTTACATAAGACACTTCTAAACTATCCTTCTCTTTGTTTTACCCACTACATGCCCTCACCTTTGTACTATCTCCTTCCCTTGTTTTTACAGTCAATATGCGACTTTTACCAAATTTACCATCTACTTCTATTACATCAATAATTATATACTATACACCAGTATGAAGGTTCTTCCATTTTAATGTTTCTTCATTTTGTTCTTGTACTTTTTCTTCCAAAGCACTACTACTCATAAAGTCATTGTCAAAAGAAGCCACTATAATATAATACTATTGAACTCAACTCTTTATAGTTATTTTTTCAATTTTGTAATACTACTTTTACAATGTTTAAATTAAAAAAAAATGCTAAACATGCTTAAAATTTAAAAGTGGTGTAAAATCAGCCTTAATAAGGATTTAAATTAAACGACTTTATATATATAATCTCTCGATGAGTTTGATTGTGTAATACATTAAAACTAAATTGTCTGTATATTTCATACATCATAATTTCAAAAGAATTATCGTCAGTATACTAAAATCTGTATTGAAGGTGATAAAGAATATTAATTAAGTATTGTGGGTCTAAATGTTGTATGTAAGAAAGATTATAACAATCTACTGTCAATAATTCACGAGTCCAAATACACACTTCCTCAGGTCGTATAGTATTATAAAAATCATGTACCCTCTTTGAGTTTCTGTGATAAAATAGTGGACGTTGTTCAAAAAAGGAAATGTTCTTTTGTAAAAGTTGAGGTAATTCATCTATATCAAGATCAGCGCCAATAATTTTTCTTTTACATAATTGTTGTAAGGTCATCATTTTTAGTTATACCTAACATCTTTTTTCTCTTCTTTATTCAATTTTTTTTTTGTTGCATTTTTTTTACTTTTCTCACAAAGAACATACAATCTCGCGAGAAAAGAATGAAATATCGTTCTAATGTTTAAAATCTCGCGAGAAAACACGAGAGTTAGGCAGAAACCCCCTTTCTCTACTACTTGGGGGGCATTTTTCTTATAACTTTGACCCCGACGGTCCTATGCTTTGGTGTCATATTGGTCAGATCAGTTGAATATTTTTTTCAATTCGATTCTTTAATTCTTTTATTTCGAGGAAAAGGTGGGCTAGTAAATTCAAATTCTGCACTAAGATAGACACGGATGTGATGTTATGAGTATAGTTTGACCCTCAGAGTCCTAAGTTTTAGTAGATCATTAGCAATTTAAAGTAGTTGAAATTTACTTGAAGAGACAAACCAAATAAACCACTAAGGCTAAATAATTTGTATTCCCTCTGCTTTTTTTTATCGTGTGAATACAGTTTATACGAAAAAAAAGTAGTACAAAATTCACACCAAATTCCGCCCTGAATGCATTTTCACATCAGGACTATTTTCAAAAAGTCGACCAATAAAAAAAAAATAACGGTTACAAAGCTTAATATGTAAACTTTGTAGGAATAAAAGGGGACATGAGTTAAACATCATTGAAACAGCAACCTAACGACGATAATGATAAAAAGACAGTGAGTGCAACACATTTAACAGAATTTATTAAAAAAAATAAAACACAGTTACCGAAAAATATAAAGCTATGGCAACTACTGACGAGGTTCCTGAACAGATACATTTAATTGTTGGCCACAACATTATGTTGCATAAATGAATAAACAACATTAAATATTGTCCATAAAATCAAATCTGACAGATTTTGATTTTGAATACGATAATTAAATTGCAAAAAATGTAAAATATACAAAATTGCATTCAAGAGAAATATACACCTTATCGCTATTTATTACAATCCGGAAAAGTTCTAAAAATACACAACTCTTTCAAAGCAGTTGCAGCTATCTGGGGTCCTGTTTTAACAATGTACTATGCATAAACTTTTTCAAAGAGTTATGTTTCAACCACTTCAAACAAAGCATTTTTCTAACTTTAATGTGTGTTTAAAAAATTTGATCATAAACTAAACAAATTTCTAAATTTTCATTTTCTACACGTTTTCCGCCCTCAGCTCATTACTGATGATCTTTGTTCTTGCGTAAATTGACCCAAACAGGAAGTTGTTTAAGTGACTGTTTCTTTCCGGATTGGACTAAATAGCTATAAGGTGTATTAGGAGATACTGGTGTCACTTATCATGACACGCTTTCGCCGTTTTATTTTTTTAGAAACGTTAAGAACAGATTTTCTGTAGAACATTGGTTTAACGTTTCTTTCTCTTAATAAAGAAATTGTAAAATATTTGAATTATGGTGTGTGTTTTTTTACAGGCTTCTGGTTATGATCTACAAGTAATCATTGAGACGTTTTAAAGTGTCTAAACGTAATGATTCTGATAAAACAAAATGTCATTGTTTGCTTTAATTTCGGAACAGATAAAAGCAACAGATGCAGCAGGTATAATGGCCGTTTTACTTGTTTCAAGTTTGCATTTAAGGCAAACTCGTCAGTAAACACAGAAACTAAAGAGCCGACGGACATTCGGGATTTTAACGATGGCGCTGCTTCTCTTATTTTTTCATCATCCGGATTAGATTCATTGCTTACCGTCCTTCACATCGTATGAATACGAATTATACAAACTTTGAATTAATCTAAGCATACTCCGCGGTTGTTTCGACACAAACATCACATGTAAACATGACATGTAAAATATGGAAAGTGTTTTACAAGTGGAGTCATTGTTTTAATTTTCTTGATTCTTAGGAATTTTTTTGTAAGGTCATTCATTTGAATTGACACCAGTGCGTTATTTATATCCACGTGTCCCGACATTTAAAACGTAAAAAATGAGCCCGAGGGCATTAGATCAGACACAACTGTTTAACGATATCTTTATTTATTCTGTAGCGGACTATCAACATACATGTACCAATGCTTTCTGGAGCATTTGTACTTTTCGAATCTTGTGCAAATTTGAATCACAAATCTCGTTGAATGCAGGTTTCTGGCACTGAGAATACACATGGAATGCATCAACTTACATTTTGTGTTAAGGGTACAATTCTTTGGACATCATATATACAAATTTCGTAACACAAGTTTCGTTTGAATTTTCAAAGTGAGAAAAAGTACAGTAAATGTACTTTTTTTTGTATATATATTTGGTTAATTTTGATTTTTGGTGTTTTAACGCCACTTTTAAGCACCGCTTTAGGGCTATTTCGTGGCGGCCAGTTTTTATTGGTGGAGGAAGCCGGAGTGCCCGGAGAAAACCACCGACCTTCGATAGGAAAACTGACAATCATAGTCAATTAAGATTGGAGTCGAGTGCACCCGCACGAGCGGGGTTCGAACTCACAACCTCAGTGTTGACTGGCTAGTTTTTGTATATATACATCATTTACTAAGTTCTTCAATAGATTTAAAGATTTGGTTTGGAAGTTTGGTTGTACATGTAGAAAACTTATTTTAAACGGGATAGCACATCCTAATTTTCACGGGGATGTTGTTTACCGCGCCCGAAAATTTAGATACGATCCGGGTAAACTTATCGATCCTTTAAATACACTTATTCTAAAAGGTTACCGATTCAACAGTATAATTAGATCTTTGAATAGTGTTTTTATTGGTATCAATATTGATTCTGTTATCACTAAATTAAAATCAAACTAAATTGTATTTGTATATTCATATGCACATTCATGGCGCTACAATCTGTTGATACCTGTATCTTGGCATTGCACAAGGCCATGTTTTTCTTTGACTATTAATGGCGTCTTTACACTAAATCCATTGGATGTTGGATGTGTACTGTTTGATATTTTTGTCTTAGATGCATGATTTTTTGTAATTAGTTGTTTTGGCTTTGAACTAGCTGTCAGTGACTGCGAGTACTCTCAGATCTGTGCTTAGTGTCTTTTTGTTATGTGGATGTATATGTACCCTGCCACGTCCCATCTGTGTTTTCGTCAGATGTTTTTCTGCTCTGTATCGATCTGATGAGTTAAGTTCTTTTCAACTGATTGTTATAGTTTGTTCTTATGTTGTACAGTTACACCACTATCCCAGGTTAGGGGAGGGTTGGGGCGCCTTCGAACTAGTTTAACCCCGCAAAATTCTGTATGTGCCTGTCCCAAGTCAGGATCCTGTAATCCAATGGTTGTCGTTTGTTGCTGTTTATCATATTTGTTTGTCGTTCATTATTTTTACATAAATCAGGCCGTTACTTTTCTCGTGAGCTTTGGACTATTATTTCTCATTAATTTATTATCGCACTGCATAATGCTTGCAATATTTAAAAAGAAAATACAATAAGCTTTCTTTTGATATATCGCATGCTAGCTGTAAATTTTAATGTTAAAACTGAAATATGTTTCTGTAGTCGTACTATGAATAACAAATTTAATTTGTAAAATATGTTTCTGTACTCCTAACAACAAAATCATTATATTTAGATTTACCTGTGTACGTTACTTTATCTAACGCCATTTTGTCCTAAGTAAAAGTTGTCTTTTTGACATTGAAACATCTTTTTTATTTATATTGTGTCATAGATCAAATTTATTCGTTCAGTGTATATTTACTTGTGTTTGTTATTGTCTTTTTGATCGAGTTAAGCCATTTCAATTGATATTTTATTGTGTGTATTTTTATGTTGTAATGTTATACCACTATTTCAGGTAAGGGTGAAGGTTGGCGCCTGTTAAAACGTTTAAACCCGCTGCATTTTTATGCACCTGTCCTAAGTCAGGAACCTGTTGTTCAGTGGTTGTCGTTTGTTGGGATGGTTCATAAGTGTTTCTCGTTTCTCGTTTTCTATATAGATTAGACCGTTGGTTTTCCTGTTTGAATTGTTTTACACTAGTCTTTTTGGGGCCCTTTATAGCTTGCTGTTTGGTGTGAGCCAAGGCTCCGTGTTGAAAGCGGTATTTTGACCTATAATTGTTTACTTTTTATACATTGTGACTTGGATGGATAGTTGTCTCATTGGCACTCATACGACATCTTCTTATTTATATTTAGAATAGGTAGAGCACGTTTATTCGAAGTAACACTAGTATCTTGCGACGTCTCTAAGGTAAATGGGTAATATTCGTTTGCTTTATGAATATATATAAAAACATTTTGAATTTTGTTTTGCCTCTTGAGTTAAAATTTCATCACTATTCATCAACTTTTAGATTTTGACCATGCGAATGAACAAAAATCATGAAAATTGTCCTTCACTCTTTTCCATAGAATTGTGTTTTGAGTTCATATAATACTGTAATGTTTTTGCATCATTAAGCTCTCACAATTTAACATAATATGATTTAAACATTGAATTTCATTCGAAGTCAACACCAAAATAAATCAAATCTGCACAAACGTTTGTGATCCTATCATTGTTTTTTTTTTTTTTACTTTACGTTATGTTCTTTAACTTAACATACTGTGTTAAGTCAAGACCAAATTATTTCAAGTCATCATATTGTTATTTGATCCTAGCTTTATACAATTACAACGTATCTTTGTCCTTTCTTACTGAATATCGTACCATTAGCACACCAATTGAACTGTTATATGTCATTTTCCTGAAATTTTAACTTGTATTTTAATGCTTTCAATTATCATCACAATATCTTAATTTGCCGTATTTAACTCGCAAGTCATTTCAATATGATTTAAAGTTAAAATCACGATAATAACTTATTATCAGTCTAGTCATGCTAGGCAGTGTACTGCCGCATGTGAACAGCATGTTCTTTCAACTTTAAATCGTGTAGTTTCAAGTCAACACATTGACATGTAATAAGATCTCGTGATGTCAGAATGATATAACGTCGTGCTAGCTTACTTAGCCCAACATCACAAAATTTCAACTGTACGTCGTGTTAGCATTTTGAGGACTTGATTCATCATCACGCGATCTTAACTTGACATTTAAAGCTTTAGCATTACGTTTTGTAAATCTCATATATATGACAGCTGAGGCTTTCCATACAGCAATTGCAACTGATTTTGGGGTAGGATTAAGCCCTCGGAAACATTTTAAACCCCGCCACACTCTGTATGTGCCTATCCCAAGTCAGGAACCTGTAGTCCAGTGGTTGTCACTGGTTTATGTCTATCATATTCGTTTTTCGTAGATTGTTTTCTTATAAATAAGACCGTTAGTTTTCTCAGTTGAATTGTTTCAGATTTTTCATGTCATGGTCTTTTATATCCGACTATACGGTATGTTTTTTTTCAATGTTGAAGGCCGTACAGTTGCCTATTATTGGTTACATCAACATCATTTGAACTTGGTAGAAATTTGACTTATTTGCAGTCATATCACATCTCTTTGTTTTTAAATAGAACAGACCTATGATTATCAAGGATTTCCGCGTGGGTAAGTGTCTATAAGAAATTGGTAAGATTACTAAAGATAACAACATAAAACATTCTCGCTTCCAACATCTGTAACCATCCTTGATCCTGACACCATTATATGTCATTGTTATCATTAGAAGTAGCCTAACTTTATTCATTCAACGGTTGTTATTCTTGATCCACACAGCACCAACTATCTATGATCCCAAACACTAGTAATTATTCTTGATCAAATGAACATAAATGTATATTTTCCTAACGACAGTAAATATTCTAGATCCTAACATCAGTGATTATCCTTGATCCCAACAAAAGCACTATTTCTGGATACCAAGAACAATAGTATCCGTTCATCACAACAACGCTTTTCAACTTTTATCTTAAAAATAATTATCCTTCATACCAAAAAATACAGTTATTATTCTTGATCCTTACAATAGTAATTATCCTTGATCCCAATAGCATTAAACATATCCTTGATCCCAATAGCATTAAAATATCCTTGATCCCAATAGCATTGAAAATATCCTTGATCCCAATAGCATTAAAAATATCCTTGATCCCAATAGCATTAAAAATATCCTTGATCCCAATAGCATTAAAAATATCCTTGATCCCAATAGCATTAAAAATATCCTTGATCCCAATAGCATTAAAAATAGCCTTGATCCATATATCAGTAATTATCCTTGATTGCAATTAACTGTGAAGATCGTTTTAAACAATGCAAGAACAGAAATTATTGTTACTCCCAAAAACTGTAACTAAACTTTATACACACAACAGTATTTATCCAGTGCTTAAACAATGTGACAGCTCCTTTCTTTAAACAAATGCCAAAAGTAAAATCGAAATTAAAGCGAGCCGCCAGAAACAGAGAATTATTACTGATAAACTATGGTTTGACCAGAAGTTTGAATAGCTATATACCGCTTACTGTAAAAGTTACATACTTTTAACAGTAAAAAACATATAATAATCATATAGTTTTGAACCGTGCCAAGAAATCTTATGACAAAGAACTAGGAACGTAAGCCCAAACGTAGTTATAAACGACAAGAAACTATATGTTGTGTAAACATAAGAAAGACAATCCATTATTTAGGAAAACAATCAGAGAAAATGTGATTTAAACATTGCTGACTTTTTTGTATTTCAAAGAACTTTCATCAAGAGTACCTATTAGCAACAAAGGACCCGAGGTGATTAATAACGACTTAATGAGTTAGACACTTTAGATGCAGCTATTACTGCTGATGAGGTTTTGAAGGCAATTCATGAACTTAAAATGACAAAATCCATGGTCCAGACTGTTTGCTGAATGAATTTTGCATTGAATACCAGGATTTTAGTATACCACATGTATGTACTATTTTTAATGCAGCATTAAATAGTGGGTATTTCCCATTAGCATGGTCAGATTCTATCCTGGTACCAATTTTGAAATCTGGCGAAGCTAACGATATAGCAAACTATCGTGGTGTAAGCCTTATCAGCAATCTAGGTAAACTTCTCACCACATATCTGATTACAAGATAGTTAAATTGGGCAACTTTTAATGATATCTTATCTGATGCACAGTTTGGTTTTCGTAATGGTTATAGTGCAGTTGATGCTGTTTTTTGTTTATGCTCTGTTATTCAAAATACACTCTGTAAAAATAAAAGATTATATTGTTGCTTTGTTGACTACTTGAAAGCTTCTGATTCGATTAATCGTTTATGTTTATGGTACAAAATTGCCTAATTAGGTATCAGGGGAAAACTATTTACTGTTTCAAAATCAATGTTTAGTAAAGTTAGAACCTGTACTAGATTAAATGGGCTAAACTCTGATTACTTTTGTTTAATGCAAGGGGAAGTCCTTTTTCCTATTTTATTTTCTTTCTATGTAAACGATTTTGAAAATAAATGTATTGCTAATGGCAACTGTGCCTTAGAGTTATAAGATATTGCATTATTTTTGTTTATGTATGCTGATGAAATGATTTTGGTGTCTGAAACAGTAGAGGGTCTACAGGAAATGCTGAATACTTTGTCAATTTAGACAGAAAAATGGGGCTTTTCTGTTATTACAAAGAAAACTAAAAATTGTTGAATTTCGAACGGTTGGAATCGTACAGCCTAATTAGACATGGGTCTATAACGGCCAAACAATGTTTGTTGTGGAGCAATTTTGTGTGTTAGGTGTATTACTACCTTATAACTGTAAATTTCTTAAAACACAGAAGCATTGTGCAGAACAAGGTAGAACAGCTATGTTCGGTATGTGGAGAACTACTTCACCACTATGTTTAAATATATTTACAATGCTTAGTCTGTTTGATACTTATGTTAGTAGTATATTACTGTATGGTTGTGAGATACGGGGAGTTCACAAATCTCCTATGATAGAAAAGGTTCATTTGGTCTACTGTGAAATGTTATTAAGTGTCAAAAGAACAACCTCAGATGTGATGGTCTACTTTGAATTAGGTAGATTTCCGTTGCAGTATCAGCGTTATTTTAGAATATTTAAATGTTGGTTCAAAATTGTTAGACAATTATATATAATAAGGTCTTGTTATAAAGAGCTTGTGTTAAATTGTTCAAAATGGATGAATTGGGCAACATATGTAAAATATTGTTATATAGTCTTGGTATGAATAATTTGTGGGATAATCAGTGGTTGTTGAATGTAGACAGTTCATATTTACCTTTAATTAAACAGAGTTTGTTTGGTCAAGCTAACCAAGAGTTTCCGTTTTTATTAGACTCTTCTTCAAAGTGTAGATTATATATGTATATGGTAACATATGTAGTTTTGCATTTTTTTTGACAAAAATGCATTCCTGTACTTTTTCGCAAATGCATAACAAGGATTCGTTCATCTTCACATTACCTTTGTATTGAAACTGGACGTTATATTGGTACTATTAGAAATGAAAGAAATTGATTTATTTTGTTATTTAAGAGTGACAGAGGATGAATTTCATTTCATCATACAATGTAGCAGATATACTGATTTGCGTGAAAATATTTCACAAATATTACTGGTCTAGACCCTCAACTTTTATTGCTATAAGTATTGTCTAGTGCAAACACAAAGCAGCTTTGTAACTTAGGACAATATATTCATTTCTCTTTTAGATTAAGAAACAGTTTATTGTAAAGATATTGTGTAAACATGAATCTTCTGACGTCATCTATTGTTATTCATACATATTGTTAGTTTTGTTGGTAATATGCCATATGCATATACTGTATTTGAAAACACTGATGAGCCGTAAGGCTCAGAGTTAATACAGAATTTGAATTTGATTTCATACTTGATTCAAACACTGTTAATTATCTTTGATCCCTACATCAGTGTTTATCCGTGATACCAACAACAGTTATCATACTTAATTCATTAAACAATGGTCATCCTTACTCCAACCACCAGCAACTATCATTAATTCAAACAAAAGTAATTATTTTTATCGAAACAACAGCAATTATCAATTATAAAAAAAATCCGGTAGTTATCCATGAACAAAACAACAGTAATTATCGTTGATTCAAGCAGCAGTGATTATCTTCGATTCACACAACAGTAATTATCAATGATTCAATCAATCGTAATTATCGATGATTCAAACAGCAGTGATTATCCTCGATTTAAAAACAGTAATTATAAATGATTCAAATAAAAGCACATATCCTCGATACCAACAGTAGTGATCATTATTGATATCTACAACTGTGATCATCCGTGATTTAAACTGCAGTAATTAATCTATCAACATTTTGTTTGTCTAAATGCATTGGATTATCTTACATCTTTATCAGATCCTTCATCTACGAGTGTACCCGACAACAGTAATTATCTTTGACACAAACAACAGTAATTATCTATAACGCAAGAAAAAATAGTTATCCTCGATACCAACAGCAGTAATTATCATTGATGTCAACAACTGTGATTATCCGTGATCTAAACTGTAGTAATTCATCTTTCAACAATTTGTTTGTTCAAATGCATGGAATTGTTTAACAACTTTACAACCTTTATCAGACCCTTCTGTTCTCCTTTCACCTAACATATTAATTATCCTTAATAATATAGTAATATGCATCATTGTTCCCAACAACAGTTATTATATCAGTGATCCCAATAACATTAATATCCTTGATTTATACAGCAGTTAGTATCCGTGATTACAATCAACAGTGAAAATTATGCATAAATAAAACAGTAATTATCTTTGCTACTAACAACAGCGAAAAGTATTGACACCAAAAACAGAAGTAATCATTGAACGCAACACCAGTGAATATTAATGATACCAAGAACAGAAATAATCATTGATCACAAAAACCGTGATCAATCTGGATACAAACAACAGTAATTATCTTTGCTACTGAAAACAGTGATTAGTTTTGATACCAACAATAGAAGTAATCATTGATCACAACAACAGTGCTTATTATTGATACCAAGAAAGGAAATAACCATTCATCACAAAAACAGTGCTTATTATGATACAAGGAACAAATAATCATTGATCAACCTTGATATAAACAACAGTAATAATCCTTGATACAAACGATGTAAATTATCTTTGATCCCTACGTTAGTGAGTATCCTTGATACCAACAACATAAATCATACGTGATTCATTACAACATTAATTATATTTGATTCATTACAACAGTGATCAACCTGGACCCAAACATCAGTCATTATCCTTAATTCAAACAACTGTAGTTATCCTTGATTCAAAAAATGTTAATTATCGTTGACACCTACAGCAATTATTATTCTTGATACCAACAACAGTAATCATACTTGATGTATTGCAACAGTGATCACCCTTGATTCAAACACCAGTCATTATCCTTAATTCAAAAAAGTAATTATCTTTAATCGGCACAGCAACAATTATCAATTATTAAAAAAACCCAGAAGTTATCCTTGATCAAAACAACAGCAATTATCATTGATTTAAACACCATTGATTATCCTCGATACCAACAACAGTAATCATCATTGATATCTACAACTGTGATCATCCGTGATTCAAACTGCAGTAATTAATCTATCAACATTTTGTTTGTTTAAATGTATTGGATTATTTTACAACTTTACAATCCTTATCAGATCCTTCATTTATGCTTGCACCTAAAAAAGTAATTATCTTGATATAAACAACAGTGATTATCATTGATTCAAACAACAGCAAGTATTCTTGATTTAAATACCAGCAATTATTATCGATCCAGACAACAGTAAATATCCTCGATTTTAACAACAGTGATTACCATTGAATCAAACAACAGTAATTATTTTTTATTCAGACAACATTACTTAACCTTGATACAAGAGTAGTGTCAAAAGGCCGATTCTGCGGCACTTTCCATTTTTAAGGGGAAATCTAGCACAAATCCAACTCTAGATTTTTACAATGTAAACGGACCAGCATCCCAATTAGTCTTAGGGTAGAAACAAGAATATGGCTTTTTGTAAACAATGGTAGAGACACCTTAAAGGGGATGTAATCCCAGGGTAGATACAAAAATATGGCTTTCGTACAAAAGATGGCGGAACTCAGAAGTCCAAAAATCAAAGACAACGATTTTATCAACGATAATGTTTTCGAGGAAAAGGCAAAGGACCAGAGCCTGGAAACCCTGAAATGGAAGGAACTCCCAATCGGAGTGATTTATAAAATCCTGGAAGTGGTAGAAGTAGATGGGAAGTTTGGGAGGAGTAAGATTCTCACCTTGAAAAACAGAGAAGGAGAAACGACAAGGGTGTGGGCTTGCAGTATACTGAACAGAGAGAAGGAACCCTTGGAAGGAGCCTTTGTGAGAAGTACAGGCTTAGAAGTCAGCAAAAAGACCAAACAGGAGTACTTTTCTTGCAACCTTGTGAGAAAGTAAGTCCAAAAAAAAAAATAATGGGCCGGGTGGGGTACACAAAATTTTCCGAACCGACATTTCTGCCGGATTGGAAAAGTTTTTTTTTATGCTTGAAACGGAGCACATCATGAAGTGAAGCGGAATGGAGCACATCGTGAAACGATGTGTGGAGTGAAGTGTAACGGAATGATGTGTGACGTTTTTTACGGCGCATGCGCATTAAGGTCCTCACTAAAAGTGGTGGAAGGTTGTCGGAGCTTATCTTTTTCATCGTAGTAGTTTTTGAGGCAGGTGGTGATTTTCCCAAACTCATCATCATAAATTTGTTCATCACCAGCCAAAGCAGTACTAATACATTGTTCAACCAAAAATTTTGTGGACTGTGCCAATTGCAAGGTGTCGCGGTGTTTTTTCTTCTTTTTCATGATACGCCTTGAGATTAGTGTGAGTACCATCACGCCAGTGGCACTCAAGCAAGCAAGGGATCCTAGGGGAAGGGAGGCTATAATACCTATACCGGTCAAAGCTGAACCCATGGTGCAGCTGGTTAACACCAAACTGCCCACAGAACAAACACCCAGTGCTACAGATACAACTTTGTTCAGACGTTTGTAGATTTTCAAGGAATGTTGATACTTATGTATATCCGCGTTGAGTTGATCTTCCATACATTCGACTCTGGTCTGTCGGTATCCAGAATCTAAATCATCCATTTATTTATAGGAGCATACCGAGGAGGGGAATATTTTTGAAGGGGCTGTTAGCACCTAAGATTAGACCAGCTCCGTCGTGGAATTGCTGACCACGCTTCAAGTAGAGTCCATCACCATAGGTGATCCGGGCGTTTGAAGGTTTGAGGTAGAGACCGTTGCCACTAGGTTTCACGGTGCAAACGCATCCACCACGTTTCAGGTACAATCCAGACCCTAAGGCCTTGTTGACGGCTACACCACCAAGACCACTCAAGGCTCCAACACCCAAGGCGGGTAGAATGGTTTTTGCTAACATGGGGAGTGCCCTCATTGCCAGCCCCGCCAACATGGGTAGGAAGCCACCCACCTTCTGCATGTTTTCCTTCAATTGGGTCGCACTCAACTCTAGGACCATACCACCAGTACCCTTTTGTAGGAGCTTGGCGATCTTTTGAACCTGGCGGGTGGTAAGCCACATCTTGTGTTCACCTTGCAGGTTTGCGTGGGACAAACGAATGGAGACCGGACAACCTTTTTTGGCAGCCCGTTGTAGTTTATCAGCTTGACCTTTTGTCAAGTTCAAACCTTGTTCGTGATTTATTTATACCTCACGAAGATGAAAGCGGATGGTGAGATGTTCACCCCTGAAATCGATGGGCCTACCATCTTGATCGGTGAGATACGTTTGCATGCGATTGATGTTTCGCAAGGTCACCGGCAAGTATACTAGATTCTTTGGGGTTTGAATGATCTTCATACCAGGACCGTCTGCGGGAAAAAAGCTGTAGATGGTAGACTGCTGTGTACCATTTACATAACTTCGATGGATGATATCACTATTCACCAGAATGCTGTTGATGCTGATGATATTTACAATGTGTTCCCCTTCCGTATAGCCGTTTGTGATCATATCGAACGTGTAAATCTGCCGCTCGAATCCCAAGACGGTGTTGATGCTATTGACAACGTTGAAGTCTACTTGATAGTGTCTGGCGAGGGTCAGCGTTGCTCTTAGGGTTGCCCGGTTGGCATCGATGATGATCTTCGTTTTGTGTTTGTTGAGCCGTAGCCGCCGCTGGATCTCATTGTTGATGTCTTCGATGTCATAGGAACCTATGCTTAGTGCGATGGGAAACCAGTTGGCACCATCGTCGGGGGAGTAGCGGAAGGAATTGTTACCTGCGTGAATGTTGTGGATGGAGTTATAGGTTTCCAGGTTTACCAATGCCATCTCGTAGGCCTTGGATTCCTTGAGTTGTACTGGGGGGTTGAATCGGGTAAGGATTTGGCTATCGTTTCCAGAGACGATGAAGGAAAACCCATGCTTTGGGTCGGTGTTATTAGCAATTTGCTGCAACAATGTGTTATCCATTTATTTATGGTAGACCATTGTCACATATTTTTGCTTCCACTCTTCGATACCGTCATACTGCTCCTTGAGCTGTTTTCCAGCTTTCACCACGATTGTGTAGACCTCGGCGGGACGACTGGCAAAGAGGAGTTGTAGGTGAATTTTATCCATTTACTTTTTAGTACACGACGTTCATCTTCTGACCATCGGATTCAAACTGTAGGATTCTGTCTGAAATGATAAGTGCAAAAGCTTCGGTGTCGGCTGGAACATTGCGCTCGAATTCAGCTCGAATCTGGATGTCCACCGTAGATTCTTTTAGCCGCTCGGACTGATGACTAACATCGATGACAAACAGCGGGTATAGGTCAATGAAGTCAGAGGGGTTGATGCCACCGTTACTGAGGAGGGTGTCCATGTTGTAGAATTTCTTTCTGAAGTCTGCAGCATCCTTGAACATTCTTGCAACCCTGTTTTGGGTAAAACCGGCATTAAAGTCGACGGCTGGGTAGCGTTCAGCGTTGAGGGTGACATTGATATTTCGCAATCGACAGTGATCGAACACGGCAGCATTATGGGTTTGGTCACCACTTCTGTCGGTTTGGAAGGCAACGATGATATATCTAGGCTTTTCGCGACCACTCTTGGTAGATAGGCGCCAGTTAAACTGTGAGGCTTGGCGAACGGCTATGGAATCGCACTGTCTCATACGATATCCACAGTGGATCTTGGATTTACTCTGGATGGTTTTGTACAGTCGCATCTTATTTTCGTCTGAGGGGGTGACGTGAGGGACGAACCAAGATAGTTTACTCAGGACGATCTTTGCCACATCGTTAACGGCAGCTGCTCTCAGGATGGCATTGTCATCTGAATCGCGAACGAGAGAGAGTTCGTGCCTGAACCCATACACTATTTTGTTGTAGTCATCCGCAAATCCGAAAATGTGTTTCAGGGGGATGGCAAACGAAAACGATCCTTTGTTGGCGGGCTTGGTGATAATGTATCCATGGCGGGCTGCTAATCCAGTGTTCTCAGCTTCGGCATCGGTTGAAGAATCCTTATACCACAGTTGGTTGAGACCTTGCGATTTGGAAAAGTCGTCGGGTAGGTTAACATTCCCAGCATAGTGGTGGCGATGCCGGGGTCGTTTATATGTTCGATCTGCTGACCGGAAAGCCTGTAACTGATGCTCTTGAAGAGATACATGATACCATTATGGGCGAGCGACACGAGATCAGCATTGGCATATGCAGTGCCGTCGTTCTTTTGAAGACGTCCTTCTACCACGAGATAGCTCTCGGCGGGGTGTAGGAACAAATCCTGGGTTTCGATGTTGATTCGGATTTCAGAACCGGCATTGTTCAGCTGGGCACCGGCTTGTGGTTCGTATTCTCGAACCTGATATTCCTGGAGACTTTCGTCGAAGGTCAACCCTTCGGTGATTGTAAGGATGTCAGACATAATGTATTTATTTATAACGCTGGACGAAGTCGTGGATGGTTTTGATACCAGAGCCGGAGATTAGATTGTTTAACCGAGCTTGCTCTGGCTTTTTGCGTTGAACACTAGGCTGTTGAGGGATTTTAATACGTTTCCTGGGGAGGGTCACTTTACCAACCACATGGTCGACGGCTTTGGAAGCCCCTTTTTCAACACCTTTCAAGGCTGCATTGGTGGCAGCATTCATGGCCTTACTTCCTAGGGTTTGGGCGGCAGAGGAAGTAAACATGCGTCCAGCCAAACTGCCGATTGTGTCAAACAGTCCTTTACCACCGTAGGCGTACTTTCGAGCGTAACCTTTCTTGATTTGCAACATTTATTTATAGGATGCTACGATGCAGTGCCTTATCTTCCTCGATGCTGATATGTCTACCCCTTTTCATAGCATCGATAATCGACACAATTTCGTTTCGAACACCATTGTTTCATGCTCGGTATGCTGCAGCACACAGTTCCAAGCGATCGAGAAGCTGCTTGAAGTTGGAAGGAAGAAACACGGTTTGCAGCCCACTGCCAAACTTATCCTTCTTGTAGATGTGGGATACGATTTCCTTCCACTTGTAACTCTTATTCGCCTTCGGGGTTCTCGAGAGGGTGGAATTGCCTTGATACATGGCACCGGAACTTTTCAGGATCTCTGCATAGTCGTGAAGGTCGTCGGGCTCAAACGATTCTGGTTTCTTTTTCACCATGAGTTCCCAGAGGCCAAGGGTTCCTTTGTACCTCACACCATCCACGAAAATATCATCATCGTCAAAAGTAACTGGTGAGTTTCCGATGAAGATACCATCATTTTCAGATCGCAATCCAAAGGTGTGGTCGGCGGAAGGAGTCATACTGAGTTGCAAATACTGCTGTGCTCGAGGTCCGAGGACGGTGTCTGTAGGTGGTGCGATGGGTAGTGGGTCGGCAAACTCGGGCGGTGGAGGAGGGAGGGCTGGCACTGCTGGAGGTAAATCTTCGATTGTTTTGGTGATTTTTGAAGCTGCTTCCCGCTGAGCCTCAACCACAGGCTTGAACACCTTGGAAAGGTCTCGGCTGAGTCCAATATTGTCAGGGCGGTGTTGCATGTTGCTGGCTTGAATGCTCCGCTTAGTTTCATGCAACTCCTTTGCAAGTGCCTCACGCTGCTTAGGGTCGGTAATCTTGATAAACGTCATTTATTTATAGGATCGAACGCTGTTGAACGCCCCTAAGCGTTGGTGTGAACGCCCCTTAGCGTTGGTGTGAACGCCCCTAAGCGTTGGTTCGAACGTTCAATAGCGTTGGTGTGAACGCCGTTGAACGTTTAATAGCGTTGAATCGATCGCTCCTAAGCGTTGGTCTGAACGCTAAATGGCGATTGTTTACTCATGAAAGTATTACACAACTGAAACGGGTCCCTTTTCTTCGAAAGATTCAAGTGTCTGAGGCATAGGTCTTTACGCAGTTGGCATGGTTTTGTGCACTGGTGGCTACGGATTGTCTTGACGGGGCATTGGGGTTGTGGGGGACGCTGTACAGACCCATACTGACGACCGGAGTTCCATGCGTCGAAATCACCTCCACCGTGATATATTGGATGGAGGATCACGCGACCACACTTCCAACATATACTTCTCATATCGACCGGATTCCACACGAACTTGCATTTACAGGGCCAGGGCTGGGGTTCCTCTGTGTTCAGATATTCTTCATTCTCCAATTCCAGGAAGAATTTTTCGAACGTATCCATTCTTTATCTTATACCTCATAGAACTCATCTAATTTGCATCGGTATTTCCCTGCTGACTTGGGGCTTGTGAGATCGATGGTTACAAATCCATAGGGTTGGGACCAGCAATGCTTACACAGAGCGTCGAACTGTTCCTTGGTGAGCTCGTTGCAGTGATCGCGTCGGATGTGGTCGAGATTCTTTGCATCTTGCTGGAAGAGGCAGATAAAGTTTGCATTTTCTCGGATCGATTGTCGGGGTAGTTTGAAGTAGTTCTGACATAGGTAGAAACAATCGACGTTGTTGTGGCGACCGCGCACGTAGTAGTCTTCACACGTGTTCTGATTGCTCAGCATCAAATCGTCGAACACCATGAGGTTCTTGCGACTGGGGTCGAGTTCTCGGGGGTCTGGTACATCGCTCCCTTGCTCGAAGAAAAAAGTGTCGATACCACTCGGGTGTCGTGGTGATGGTAAGGCGTTGACCACATCGATCAACGAGTAGGGTGACTTACCCCTACACTGTAAGAGGTCTCGGATATCTTCCTTAGGGAAGCCTTTTCCCAGCGCTTGCTGCAACAGCTGGTAGATGGGTTGGTGAAGCGATTTTCCGAAGACGTATAATCGATCGTAGTCGAGCCATCCATCGCGCAGGAGTAGGTTGTTCAACAGCGTTGTTTTACCACAGTCCGACTTCCCAATGATCAACCCTCTGATCGACCGCTGCGGTAGGAGGTAGTGATTGCTCCTCTTGGGGGCGTTGGCACTGTAGGAAATGTCTTCGACGTTCATTTATTTTAAATAAAATAGCGATGATCTTCTGCGTGAAATGTCGTAGGAAGACGGACACAGTTAACCCTGGTGAAACAATTACCAGCAACGGGCGACGGAGGAAGTTTGGCAACTGCAAGGTGTGCGGTGCCAAGAAGTCTCAGTTTGTTGCTACAACAGGTGCAGGGTTTATGAACAAACTAATCAACGGATTACCCATGGAAATGCATCTGCCCGGACACAACTTTACCGGGCCAGGGACTAAACTTAGCAAGCGACTACTCCCCGATGGCACCCCGAAGGCTTGGTCAAAACCCATTAATCGAGTTGACCAGGCTGCCTATCACCACGATCTCTGTTATGCCCAGCATAAGGATACCGCTTCACGCAACTCCATCTGTGACAAAGCTATGCTAGCCTCGCTTAACACCATTCCCAACCCTACCACACGCGAACGCATGGACCGCAGCATCGTCGGACCCATCATCGGTACCAAAGCTCGATTCGGTCTGGGTATTAAAAAAAAGTTCGCTGGACCGATGATTTAGCTGAGGAGTTGCACAAACCAGTTCGACGTAAGTTTCAGAAACGCCGTGTGGTAGTGGGTGGTGTGGATGAGACCTGGGCGGCCGACCTTGTTGATATGAGTGCCTTTTCTAGGGACAACAAGGGAAATAAGTTCATCCTGAGCATCATCGATGTCTTCTCCAAATATGGCTGGTTGATACCACTCAAAAACAAGAAGGGGGTGACGGTGCGGGATGCCTTTCAAGCGGTGTTCAAGGAGCGTATGCCCAAGAAGCTTTGGACAGACAAAGGCACTGAGTTTTACAACAAGGATGTAAATCAGCTGCTTCAAAAGCATGATATTGAGCTCTACTCCACCGAGAACGAAGAAAAGTCGAGTGTGGTTGAACGCTGGAATCGCACCATGAAAGAGAAAATGTTCAAATATTTCTCGGCCAACTCTACACGCACCTACATCAATGTTTTGGATAATCTTGTTCGCCAGTACAATACCACCAAGCACCGATCCATCAAAATGACCCCTGTCGCCGCAAGTCATAAGGAGTATGAAAACAAGGTGTATTGGAACCTTTATGGCAGCATACCTCCCATGAAACCACCGCGATTTCATGCTGGCGACAAAGTCCGATTCACCAAGAAGAAAGCACATTCGAGAAGGGATACACACCCCGCTGGACTGAGGAAGTATTTACTATTTCCTAAGTGTTGAACACTCAGCCGTCCACCTATCGCCTCAAGGATTTCAGCGGCGAGGAAATTCAGGGATCCTTCTATGAGCCCGAACTTCAAAAGACTGATCAGGACGTCTACCGCATAGAGAAGATCCTCCGCAGGCGAACCAAGAACGGGATTAATGAGGTGTTTGTGAAGTGGAAGGGTTATCCTAAGAATTTTAACTCGTGGGTCCCACAATCAGATCTACAATAATCCTCAACAACCTTTCCGGTCTCAACCTTGAGACTGGAAAGATTTGGAAAAACTAAGCATGCTTCAATTCGACAAAAACCCTCAATGCATCCAAATCCGACTGTAGACGATCGTAAAGGGCTTTGGTGAGGGGTTCATTGTCAGTTTCTGGGAGGGGGAGATTCAGCACGTGAAACTTTTGCATATCCAGCTCAGCGTTTATCTTACCACCGTTGGTTAAGGCACATTTTGACTTATCGACTTTACTATCTTTTAGAGTAATCACCTTTTTTGTGAGTTCTCCGATTGATGAGTCATACTCCTTTTGCATTCGCTTGATGGTCCTCTGCATCTGTTTACACTCAGAATCTAATTTATCAATATCTTTCATACCATCTTTCAACTCTTGGGTTACCCACCGTTTTGTCACAGCATCCGAGCTGTCCTTGGGATGTCCTAGGCTAGTAATGTGATTGTCGTTCATATCCAAATCCTGCAGCATTCGCTAAAGGGATGCGCGCTTTCTTGCATGAGATCCAAACTTATCCATTTATTTATAGAGTGAGAAGACCGCGTCCTCTAGCGACTTCCCCGCCGACAGCATATTCAACACGTACAAACAAAAGTGGCCACACACCACCGAGCCTCGCTGCTGTAATTCATCGGGGCTATATCGAATTTCAGGCTGTAAGTAGTTCACCATCTCGTCAGGCGGTGGCAATCCATAGGAGTCAAAGTAATACTTTACCGGCCCACGTTTATACCAGCAGGTCCAATGCGTTCCAGGACCTTCCCAGCTATCGTGATTCAAGATTCCACATTCGATGCGGCGCGGGCTTTGTGGTAGGGTATCTCGCATGAACACCCCTCTGAAACATGGGATTCCTAGGTCCTTGGTGGCTTTCACAAGGTCTACATTCGAAAGAGGTTTATTGGGAAGGGTTATGTTGTGCATACGTATGCTGCTCATTTATTTAATCCTAGCTTGCTGAGGTGTTGTAAAATCCTGTAATAATTTTTGGTAAATTCCATCATCGCTAAGATCTTTTCAGCTTCTTGTTCTTTAATCTCTTCAGCCTTTCTCTTCTGAATCTCCAAACGGTCTCTGAGTTTATCTTGTTTTTCATAGAGTTCCATCTTCTGGCGATATTCATTAATACATTCTTGACCCGAACCAGCATACCTGGTGAATTTTGTATAATTGTTGCGTTTACTTTTACCCATTACTTTATTTATATGAATCAAAAGTGACCTTTAGATATCCTTTTCGATTTTGTAATGTCCATGGGCAAGAGTACTGATCCCATCCTCCAGAATATGTCGCTTGTCATCCTTGGCCGAGAGTGCTATTTTGTTGATTTCCTCGGTGTAGATCTGGTGAAGGCGGCTGCGGGTGATGTTCATCGGCTTACATATTTCCAGCTGAGTGTCTATGCATTGTTTGTACTCAGCAAAGGTGATGTTTTGTTTGATGACAGACTTTGTTACTCCTTTTGCTCTCTTGGTGGTAGTGTGGTTGTTCATCTTGTAGGAGTATAACTTTGCCCGGAGACCTACAAACTCTGTTATCACTTTACCACCACACTCGTCCTTAAACATTCCAACCACCTTTTTGTTTACACCGGTGGGAATGCCTGAAGGATGTTCGGTAGGGTAGCTGGAGGTATCGAATTTTTCTTGGACGTGTGGTGTAATGTCCTTGTAAAAGTCCTCGATCTTAATCTCATAGGCCAAGCTGTCAGTGTCGGTAAAGAGCAGCTGGGCGTTGTCACAGTACATCTTCCTGATGAAACCGTAGTGAAAGTCATACATCAGGGTCTTTGAGATGTCCAGAATGCAGGCTCCCAAATACACAGGCTTATCAAACTTAAGCTTGGTCTTTTTCATGTGGACGGCTGCTAAGTTGTTGGTAAAGACGACCCGAAGATCGAAGTTGGGTTTGGCCACAAGCTTAAGTGCCTGCTTTTCACTATTGACCAGTTTGACGTCCACCCTCTTGCGGATGCTCTCCATGGTCTTTCCGAAAACTGAGACATTCATAAGTTTGAAAAAGTCTTTCTCAGAATCGGTCTTAGCTTTGGTGCGGAGAGCGGTGTTAAGATCGATGTAGTGTTTGAGCCATGGGGATTGTCTAAACCTGATAATCCGACGTGTTTTGGTGAGTTTCATGCCCATCGTCAGGTACATTTTGAGATTTCCGTAGTGGAGAGTATACTTTTCGCGCTTACCTAGGTGAGGCACTAGCTTTCGCACCTTATTTATCTCCACATTCTCTGGAGCTAGTGGATAGTCATTGTGGGCATCATGAAGCTTTTCGGGGTACTCCAAATCACACTCCACCATGGCACCATATTCATGGTCATCGGGGTACTCTAGGATCTCCTCAATCTCCTCTGGCTCTACCCACTCAAAGTCTCCCGTGGGCAGAGATTGTACCATCGCCCATCCGTAGAGGTTGTTGGCGTCAAGATAGGTCAAATACTTAGTTGGCTGGGAGCTATCAAAATTCTTCATGTAGGGATTGTTAGCCTTGCCATGTCGATGAGAGATCATGGCGACACCTCCTCTGGTTGCATTCTCAAACATCATCAGCATATCAGGGTCCGAGAGGAGTTCTAGTCTCACTCCTGTACATTTTAGCATTGCATCGTAGGATAGTCCTGGAGATGTGAAATAGTGTGCAGGGTCGAGTTTATAGTTAGCCATACATATATTCCTGAAGTCCTCAAAAATATCCTCCAATATGGCTACATCACTTTCCAGGTATAGATTGTGGTAGTCCCGCAAAGTCTTACACCTAAATTCCTTAAACACCTGCTGAGCATGTGCATAGTCCTCGTCGCTAATGTGTGTGCCATAGAGTTTGCTGAAGAATTCCTCCTTGGGTGGTAGTTGTGTTTCCTCTAGCTTGGCAGGTCCATCCATGTAATCATAGGGATATACTCCCTTCCTGATCATCAGTTCATATCGATCGCCAAAGCACTTCTTTATTGCCCCGAATTGTTCCTTTGTAAGATTCCCTGCCAAGGTTTCCAGGGAGTTCGGTAGAAACCTGTATGAATCTATGAATCTCATCTCCAATGCTCCATCTACTTCTTTCGAGAAGCTGATGTATTTCTCATCGGTGTTAGGGATGCAGTTTATCTTACCTTCTCCAACTCCTAATTCGCTCACAAAAAGATGGGCGTCGTATCCACTCAAGTTGTGGAAAACAATGGGTACATGTCTTGGAAGTTGGAAGTCCAAGTTGCACTGGTTGTGTGCTGCGCCGCGATACTTACCTGTGAGGTGATCGTGGTCGCGAACCTTGTCACCAGCTAATTCACCACCGCAAATGTGACAGTTTGTGGTTGCTTCAAAAATCTCCTTATCAGCGTCGGTCATCTCTATAGGTTTGTTTTCCTTGTAAAGCTTAGCAATCTCCCTAACTTCCTGCTCCATGCACTGTACAAACTTTTTAGCTGCATCCTCTCCACAGTAGATGACTGAGTCTTTGTAATCACCGTGAGCTTTTTCACCCTATAGCAAAAACCTGATGGTCGATGTTGTTGATATGCCTTTGTGTAGGCCTGTGATGGATCTGGCTGGCAAGTGTCGACCTTCTCCGTAAAACACTCGAAATCCGCATAAATGACGAATGGAACCCTCATCAACTTTTTGTGGTTATGGAAGGCTATGTGGGTTCCTTCCTCTGACATCTCGATCCTTACTGCATCCTTCTGACTGCAATACTCCATATGCTCATCCAGGATATCCTGTCTTGAGAAGTGAGACAAACACCTGCGGCAAAAGAACAGTTCATGACCATGCTCTGAGATTTGACAGCTCAAAAGTCGAGATAGGCTCTTAATCCAGCAATAGTGCTCGTATTGGTCAGGAACAGAAGATCCACATGTCTCGAACCTGTATTCTTAGATATTCTGAGGGGATATATTTGGAGGTCCTCTTCTTCATCTTCACCCTTCTTTACACCGTCAAAGCCAAAGACGTTAATGTTTAGGTCGGTGTTCTGCCTCTCGAATTTGTCAATGGCCTTTAGCGAGACTGGAAACTCAATGCCATCAAAATTGAACTCATCAGCCCACTTTTTGTACTGACCCACCCGTTTGGTACAGTTTTTGACAACTTCCTCATGATGTAGGGCTGAAAGAATGGCCCAGCGTAAGCATTCCTGATCAGTATTCTGCACATTGATGATAGCTTTCTTTTGAGCGAGCGGTTTTGGCAATGCTATGTAGGAACTGCCCTTGAGAGGTTTAAACTTGTTTAAGTGGATGTCTAGCTTTTCAATATTACCAAATGTCCACACACTACCTTTACGCATGTATTTAACCATATTTTCTTTGACCTTCTCGACCATAAATGCTATTTCCAACTCAAGGTCTGTGGATTCGGTGATGGTGGTAAGGGTTGATCTAAAGTAGGGAATGACGTAGGTATTTTTTCCGGTCGCTGGGTTTGTTTTTACCATCTCCACCTGTAGTACTAATTGCACTTTTAGGGCCTTCTTTTTTTGGTGAGAGCATCTGAAATTGTGCTGGCGATAGTGCTTTGACTTACATTAAAAAACGTTAGCATATCATGCTGTTTCAAGGGTTCAATGGTGATTGTGCCAAATACACCTTTCAATGCATCGCGTCGGTTAACAATTTTGATTTCCTCTTCAACGGGGGCATTTTCAATGTTCTTTTTCACCAGTTCGGTCAGGTCAGCTCTCCCTAGTCGGGAATAGTTGGTAATTCCCCGTCTTTTGGCAATGGTCTTCAGTTCCTTTTTGGTAAAAACCTCTTTGCGAGTAAATTTGTGGGCAGTATTGGTCTCAATTAACTTAACCAATTCCCCCTTGGGTTTCCTACTATATCCCTTAAGACCCTCCTTCTTTGCGATTTTTCGAAGTTCTTTCATGGTGGTTTTCACCACAATATTCCCTACAACTGGGGTATCCTCCTGCTGGCGTGGTTCTTTACTGTGTCTCCAGCAAAGCCCATCTTTCCCTGGTTTACTCTTACAAAACTGCCCCTTCTTTCTTTTTAGTGGAGCACCACAAGTTTTGAGTTCTTCATTCTCTTTGAACTGATCCATATTCATATCAACACTATTGGATGCCATCCCTTCATATATATCAATTTGGGGAATGCTTCCTTCTAAGGTATTTGGGGCTGGGGTATCTCTGACGTTTTGTGTAAAAGACATATTTGTATTTACCCTAGGATTACATCCTTCTAAGGTGTTTGGGTTTTGTGTAAAAAACATATTTGTATTTACCCTAGGATTACATCCTTCTTAGGTGTTTGGGTTTTGTGTAAAAGACATATTTGTATTTACCCTAGGATTACATCCTTCTAAGGTGTTTGGGTTTTGTGCTAAACTGAAAGACATTCTTGTTTTTACCCTTAAGCTAATTGAAATGTATTTGGTTTGCATTTTATGTTTGGGGTTGGGGTTCCTATGCTAGATTTCCCCTTAAAAATGGAAAGTGCCGCAGAATCGGCCTTTTGACACTACTTACAAGTCTACAAAAAAAAGACAAGCAGACATTATCAATAACAGTGCATACAAACGTACCATTTTGCAGTAGTAATCCCAACTTAAACTGCATATGAACTCTGGTGTTCATGAAAGGTAGCAAGTTTTTGCTCTTCTAGTTGTACCCATAATGCTGCTCGTGACAATGTAAAGTCATGTGATAAGTTATATTCAGCAATGACATACACACTGACATAAGGTATGAGTTAAAACATTTAGTATAAAAGTACTCCATACTTATCAACATGTTGTTTGTTTAAATGTATTAGATTATCTTACTATGTCTTCATTTTTATATCCCTTGTCAGCTCCTCCAGTTAAATGTTGTTTAACATCTTCCAATCTACCCTCATAAGCAGCATACCAAAGATTCTGTAGGTAAAACAATAATTGATCAATACATCAAACATAGTATGTATATGTTTTTAAATTTTACTTATACAAACAAGAGACGAATTTAGAAAAGTTTTAAAGAGTGACATAACTAGTACATGTAATACTTTGCTTAAATATCTCACAATTTTTGAATTTGTAATGTTTTTTTTTTTCCCTGGTAAACAAGAAAAAAATCCAATTTGAACCATGTTCCATCACCCATTTTAAGGCATTACATGTCTACTATTCTCGTTAAGTTTAAATTATGTAAGTTAATTGACCCATATCAAGACACCATATGTCCAATACTTTCGTAAAGTTAAAGTTATATGGGTTGTTGTTATCCCTTTCAAGGCATTATATGTGATCCACCATGACATGTCCAGGCATATGGAGGTAAAACGTAATTGTGAGAAAATCGCCATGAACCATGAACGTTACCTCAATTACTTAATTATTTCAAAATATTATTTTCTTTGTATGCATTTCCAACCATGTTCAACGATTTAATCTACATCATCATGAGATATTTGTCGCTGGCGCTTATGGGCTTAACAATAATCCAATAACGTAAAACTTATGGCAATATATCAAATGTTATAACTACTTTACAACACATTATTTTGGTTTGCATTCTTACTCAAGGGAATTTAAAAAAAAGAAAAAAAAAAATCTCATGTATAGTGTAAATTTTCGAAGACTTATCAATATGTATTAAATTGATAATTCTAAATTATTTGAGACAACTGTTTGAAAGTTTTATACATGTATGTATCTTTCCAAAATATGTTACAATGATTTCCAAGTAATTGTAAAAATCTGGACTAAGATGTACAACAACTAAAAAGGAAAGGGTTGTATATGGTCTTTAGTTGTGTTTGTTTTTAGCAAAAAACTATATGTTCTACTTCATGATCCATTTCGCTAACTGTATGTTACCAATGTATGTGCATTTCAAACTATGAAAAGATATTCCTAAACTAAAAACAAAACATGCACTACAGACATGATATTTGACTTGTACAAAGTATTGCAATATGGTTCAGGAATTAAATGCAGCCCTGAGAAAGTTGATTGTATATGTACATTGTACTTACAATGTATATGTTACAGGCATTTTCTTAATTTAGGCATTTTGTAAAATAACCGAATTTTCAGGCAATTTATAAAACGGCTTACCTTGCCAGGCATTATATAAAATGACTAAAAATAATTGTCGAGTTTATTACTTGTGGAAATTCTCAATAATTCAGTCGTTTTTATTTTTGATAATCTTATCTCTTTAAATGCGAGCTTTAAACTTCAGCAATTATCATATATAAACTGCTGTGTAGCTGTGAACATTTCATTCTATAAAATAATTCAGGCATTTTGTAAAATGACTTTCAATTTTCTAGGGATTTTGTGAAAAGCCAGAACAAATTAGTCTATATATAAAATGCCTAAATTTTTCAGGCATTTTAGAAATTGCCTGAATTAAGAAAATGCCTGTAACATAAACATATTCTTTTGCTAATTAAAACCCAACCAATGCACGAACAAACTGGAAGATTATATTCAGTTATACACAATTTATATAGTGTTAAGTTACTGCAATTGAATAAGATACATTGTCTTTTTATTTACCTTACTTTATCCATCTTCTCACGATTATTTAAATTATTTCATTAAAAACTGTTTTTTTATAAGTTTATAATGTTTAACCATTTCAAAAGCTGGTATTAATAGTAATTTTTCAGTTTGAACTGTAAGGGCTCACTTGCAAGAATTTAGGGTATACTATGCTGAATGTCCTGCGGCGAAAATTTGAAATATTCAGGAAGAACACATGTCAATTAGATGTAAATACGAAACTTGTTTGGATTTAGACAGAGTCGTATTTATATGTTAGATCACAAGGAAACAGTCATTAGAAACACTTGAGTCATCGCGACTACTTATTGTTTTCTGATTCAAAGCCGTCCACCCTTTGCTCTAATTTTTGAATATTTAGACGAACAACAGTTTGTGGTGTTTTCAATTAACCTTGCAGAAAACGCACAACATCTGGTACTAAAAGATAGATTGTTGCTACATAACCATCGGTATAGTTTGATTTACCTCGATATAATTTATAAATTTATAACTGTATTGACACTGGTTTTACGTTCTAAAGACGGCATTGGTTCCTCATAATCAAAATATAATAACTTTTAAATACAACAATATGACAGAAACAATAAATCTTTTTATTTGAATGAAAATGAAGGTCACTGAAATACTAAAATACAATACGATGTATTTGTCTTTAATTTGTTATTACAATAGACTTTATGTAAAAAGAAAACTATTTAGTAAACCATATCTTCGATTATTAATAACCCCCCCCCCCCCCCCCCCAAAAAAAAAACAAAAACAAAAACAAAAAAAATAATAAAAAACCAAAGATGTCTTCCGATATGTGTGTATACTAATATTTGCACAGCACGCTTGAAATGTATTTTGATTTCATATGAAAGCTGGTAAATCTAAATTTCCAATTTTAACTTGTAAGGACTGGGGACAATAAAGACGTTGATATATTGTGGGATCGCCTGTCTATTGATAAAGAATGTTTGTTGACCTGTAGATGTCTGTTTGTTATTTGTTTTGTGGGTTGTTGTCTCATTTACGCATTCCCCTCATTCATTTAGTCATGACGAACGCATGATTGATTCCAGTGATTTCTTTCGATTGTTTCAGATTCATGTTAATGTGTAATGATGTTTGTCATACTGTACTATTTGTTAAAGAAGAATTAACCATACGTCTTTGTACCATTTATTTGCTTGCATGCACGTTAAAAACTTAAAAAATATTATTTTATACGCTTTAATATGATATCTCTTCATCGGAAATGCGATACACCAGATTAAGGATCAAGTAAATATTGTACTGCAAGCTTTTTTTAAAATTCAATGTGTATACATGGTATACGGAAAAAAAGACATGTGACGACAGCAACCAAAGGACAAAGAAAATCAAAAAGTTTTCTGTTAACAAGAACTGTTCATTATCTGGTAAATAATGCAAAAGGAATTATTTTTTAATGCATGCTGTCATTTGTACGCAAAACTATCAAGTTCAATTGAACTAATGAAAAATATGCTTTTCGAAATTAAGAAGAATCCGATTGAATAACTTACGAACAAATGTTCTTAAAAATGTTGACGTCGGCCATAATACCAAAATATAAAAATAAGAAGATGTGGTATAATTACCAATGAGACAACTCTCCACCAGAGACCAAATGACATAGAAGTAAACAATTATAGGGGACCGTACGGCCTTCAACAATGAGCAAAATATATACCGCATAGTCAGCTATAAAAGGACCCGAAATGACAAATGTAAAACAATTCAAACGAGAAAACTAACGGCCTGATTTATGTCAAAAACAAGGAACGAAATACAAATATGATATACAGTAAAAAACGACAACCACTCAATTACAGGCTCATACAGAATGTAACGGTCGTAAACATTTTAGCAGGCGCCCATCCTTCTTCCTAACCTGTACAACATATGAACAAATATGTATATATATATATATAACAATAATATTAGTTTGGTTTTAATTGACTGATTACCAAAATCAATTTTTATACCAATACAAACAATATTTAAAGGTATAATAACATTGTTGAATTGGTAACCTTTTAGCATAAGTTTATTTAAAGGAGCGATTAGTTTACCCGGGTCGTATCTAAATTTCCAGGCTCGGTAAACAACATCGCCGTAAAAATTATGATGTGCAATATTGTTTGAAAGCCAAACTTACAAACTAAATCATGTTTATGTTGAAGAATTTAGTAAAGGTTTTAGGTAATATGTGGTAACGAAATCCCCGACTTAATAATTTACCAGTTATACATAGATTACGATCATTGAAATCCAAAATGTCACTGCAGACACGGGCATAGCGAACGAGTTGTTATCTATAAACACCGTAAGCTGGTGCAAAAACATTATCATCAGAAAACGGAAAATTAACAATAGGAAAAGAAAAATCGTCCCTTTTGTCGTAAATTTTAGTGAAGAGTTTCCCGTGTAAAACTGAAATATTTAAATCTAGGAAAGGACAGTTATTACCGTTTATATATGGTTTAATCAATGTAAGTTCCTTTAGGTAAATTTCGGCAGTGTTTTTAGAAAATTCTTGATTATTTAACAAAAAAATATCATAAAGATAACGATAAGTGTCGTTGAATTTATCAATTTAGACGGATCTTTGTTAAGTGTGGTCATAAACTGTGGTTCATAACAGTACAAGAACAAGTTTGCTATTAAAGAGGCGTAATTGGTGCCCATGGGAATACATACAACCTGTTGATACACTTTCTTGTCGAAACGTACATAAATGTAACAATGAGGGGAACATTAACCGCTTCAATAATCTCACCAAACCTCCAGTAAGTATATCTATTATATTTACCTTTCTCATTGGCGAAGAAGGCTTTTAATGAGTTGCAGACCATTTAATTAAATAGAAAAACGTTTGTTAGATAAGAATGTGTGGAAGTGTAGTGTAAAGAGTTGAAAAAAACGAAAATGTCAGCAGAACCAAAAAGACCATCAAAACCATGTAATTTATCTTAGAAACTATCCAAAGAATTTTGTACATTCCATAAATAGTTAATTCCACTATTTTCATATGTTATATTACAATATTAAATGGGGATTTCTCAGATAGTAGTTAAGAACCTAGTTAAAAGAACTGAAAGATTAGTTGTAAAACACTTACTAGAGGCCGAGATGAAACGTTGTTTTACGGGGTTATGTTGTGTAGTTTAGGGACCTTCAAATGTTCACAAAAGGTCTTAAGCTGTGATGTAGTTACGATAAAATTATGACTGTTTTCTACATGTATGACTCTCAGTAGAGCACACCGACCTGAATGTTGACGAATTGATAATTTCATTCTTAGAAACTTCCGTGTAGTATTTACGTCATACCACCACCACATTGATGTCTGCTTTATCGGCCAGTACAAACACAAACCGCGGACCTGACGACACTGTTTCCAATCTAGGTTAGATGGAGAACTATATATTGGTCCTTTTTTCAAACGACCGGTTAAAGAAAACACCTGTCAATTTGTAAAGACTGCTCATTAACCCCTATTTGTCTTTTTTGCTAATTTTGTTGTTGGATAACTGTTTAACTAATCTATATTCCAAATCTCCTTTAAGTAATGTTCACAATATTTCTATATCTTTTCAAAAGTTTTTTTTACTTCAAACTTTGACATTCTGTCATATTTAAGGTAAACAATTTTACATGATCCAATCGATAGTTCTTGAATTTGGTATATCTAAGGGTTTATATAAAAGAGACATTCACAAACTTTCTCCTATCCAGGACCAACTTCCATGTAAAGACCGAAGCTCATAAACTCGGCAGTCAAATGTAGGACTTGGGGAAAGCTAACAGCCGACGACATTGTTTTCGAAGTTGATCGAGGACATGTTTTCTTTCTAGTCTATAAAACCTTATCTTCATCATACGGCAACCAATCAGAATCGATGTTTGTTGATTAATAATTTCAAGATCGCGTAAATATCGAATTAAACTAACGAAACTTATAACTGTAAACCGTGACACTATACATGTATAGCAAAGTAAACTAGTAACAGCAAAATTATTCATTCATCGAGTATCGGATCAGATCTTGAATAACCATACTCTATATTTTCCGTTTTTGATATCTCTCCTGTCCCAGACATGTTCCCAATTCTAAATATTATTTTAGCAAACAGAATAGTCCCACATCATAAGGCAACCAATGAAACCAATTGTTCCGTAATCATTTCAAGATTACTTAAATATCGTCCGAAACTGAAAGCTTCATACCACGATGCGGAGCAATTATTAGTAGATAAGACCAACACACATATTTTAACAGGAGTATCACGAAGTAGTCATTAATTGAGCAACACCTGCTGATTTTGTTTGAGCACTCTGAGTGCTCTCGTAATTTTTTGTAAGATTGGTTCTTTTGCTCATTGAGGAAATGTACATGTAGTTTTTTGTTAACTGCCAATTACAATTTTTCATTTACTTTTAGCTAAAGTGTTGTCTTTCTTCAACTAATGATTATGTTATTGTCCCCTGGATTCCTATACTCCTCCCTCTATATTTTTGGTTTTGCCCCTTGGTTTCTTTCCACCTCCCTCTTTATGATCTGTATTGTACCCTTGGTTTCTTTCCTCTTCTCTCCTATGTTTTTTCTCCTTTGTTCTTTACTCACCCCTTTTTATGTTTTAATTCCCCCTTGGTTTCGTCTCTGCTCTCTCTGTAGTGCCCTCCTGGTTTCAATATCCTTACCCCCTACATCTGTATTGCCACTTTGGTTTCTTTTCACTTCCATTTTGTTTCTTTCACTCTTCCATCGTTTGTTTTTTATTGCTCCTCGGTTTCTTTCCTCTCGCCTCCTAATGGTTTATTTAGTGTCACTTTGGTTTCTTGCAGCACCCCTCTTTTTGTATTTTTCTGTGGCCGCCATTGCTCTCTATCCTCTGTCTTCCTTTTGTTTTTCATTCTCTTTTCTTGTTTCTGTCCTAATCCTATTTAATGTCTTTATTGCCAACTTAGTTTCTTTCCTCCTCCCTCCTTACTATTGTTATTGCCACTTTGAATTCTTCCCTTCTTCATTATTATGCATTTAGTAGTACCTCCTTGTTCATTTTTTCCTCCCTATGCTTTTTACTACAACTCGGTTTCTTTCCACCATCCTCTTCATGATTTCATGTTACCCTTCGGTTTTTTTCCATATTCCTCTTCATGATTTTGTATTACCTCTTGGTTGTTGCTTTACTCCTCGTCCTTCCTAATGATTTATATAGTCCGTTTGGACTATTGGTTTGGTATCTTTTCCCCTCCCTCCTTTTGTTTGTTATTGTCCAATAGATTCGTTGTACTGTCCCATTGTTTTCTTTCCTCCTCCTTTTTAATTTTTTTATTGTCTCCATGCTTTCTTTCCTCCTTCCTCCACATGGTTTTTCTGGTACCGCCTTGGTTTGTATTATTTGCCTTACTTATGTTATTCATTGTTTCCTTTGTTTCTTTTCTCTTTCCATCGTATGTTTTTATTGCTCCTTGTTTTCTTTCCTCCTCTCTAATTATGTAGGACATTTGTTTTATTGCTCATTTGGCTTCTTTTCTCCTCCTTAAGGTAGTTCGGGGGTATAGAAAAAAAAGTCAGAATTTTCTCAAACTCTGTGAACCCAAACTTTGTTGCATTGTTATTAAAAAATACAATGAAATTTGGGGCTCAACGGCTATCCAAGAGATTTTTCGACCTCTGAAAATGGGTGCCATTCGGATAATTTCTCAATGGACATGAAACCTCTTTGATTGAATACTCACAGCAATTTATTTATCAAACTGACTTTTGTGGTCTTTCATGAAAAGAGAAGTTTGATATCAAAATATCTTTAAAAGTTTCCATGGGAAATCAATAAAGGGAACTATTTGCAGAAGCAAAAGTTGATTTTAGGGGTTTCCCATAGTACAACACGGACTGAGCCATTATTCCATTTCAAATGTCATCAACATCTCGCTTGCAATTTCCATCAGAATTGATTAAAACTTTCAAGGATTATTTTAAGTATTATTTGAAGATATGCAAATAGCATAAGAGTAAGTTTTAATTTATTTACCAAACTGACTATTGTGGTCTTTCATGGTAAATTAAGGACATAGCTATTTATGTGTACTCTATATATATCTCGTTTCTGAAGAGCACCACCATGAAATGTGGTGTAAATAAGAAATTTAGCACATGGAACAGGCATAGATTAATGTGAGAATTTGGCTATCCAGTTTCCCAGTTAGGCTGTGATGGTTCTTACTATCTGCCAATTCCGTTTGTGAGGGGGAGGGGGCACTTTAATCCTTTTTTTGGTAGGGATAACCAGCCGCGACATCAAATACTCTACCCTTTTCATATATTTTGGATTTGAAAAAAAAACATACCTTATATATTTTGGCCTGAAAGTATAGCTTTAATGAATATGATTTGATTTTGATTTTTGATTTTTGGTGTTTTAACGCCATTTTTAAGCACCGCTTTTGGGCTATTTCGTGGCGGCCAGTTTTTATTGGTGGAGGAATTAATGAATATGTTATTTCCTACAGAGATAAATATATTTGACATACATGTATATCTGATCATGATGCATTCACACAGTTGTTTTATTCTTATCTTTGAACAATACGAAATCTGATAAGTTCAGATACTTAAAGTTGTCAATGCCATCAAATATGTCTTCTAAATTTTTTTCCAGGTCCCTTATTATTATATATTATCAAATTTGAAATATTTTTCTAATTCCACAGACCCATCCTTACAACTCATCAGAAATAAAAAAACCTCCCCTACCCACCCCCAAGGAGCCTTCCAAAAATCAAATCTAAAAAAGATTTCATTACTTTGCATGGTAAAGCATGACAAAAACTATTTCTGCAATTGTAATTTGTCATTATTAACATATCTCTTATATACGGACTTCATTCATTTTTTTAATTTATTAATTTCGCTCTTAACTCGTAGGTCCTAAAAACTACATTTCCGCAGCTAGGTTGAAAATTACAAAGATTGAAAAATAGTTATCATAGCTCCAAAATGATATGGGGGTGTAAATAAAAATGATAGATATTTCTTCAACTTTGCACAGTTGATACCTACAATCATGACAATATGTACATTGAAGAAAAATTAGAATAAAAGTTAGGGGTTACTTACCGGCCATTGAGGAAATTTATGAGCTCCAGAAAAAATCATGTGTTAACTTGTTTTGTAAAGATATATAGGGACAATTACTTCTTTTTATTTACAAGTCATATGTTTAGGAATAAATGAATGCTAGACAATTCTCATTTATAAACATGAAGTACCACAATTTTAAGATTTAAAAACCATTACCATAGAAACATGTGCATCAGTAATCATGTTATTATCTCAGATGCTAAATGCTCCAAAAGAGTATACATGTATTATGCGAATTTTTGTTTCACTTGTAAATATTTGCGGCTAACATTGATTAAAAAAATGTATTTATATATATTATATATATTAATATGTCTTCGTAACTACTTATTCCTATAGCTGACAGATACTCTAAATATTCTACAATGCTTTTTCACGACAAAAACAATACAGTGCCTGGATTTTCCTAAAATTCCACAGAGTGAAGCTTTTCCAATGATAAAACAGGCTATTTGTTGAATTCTTTTAAATGCTTCACATTGTGCCATTCACAGGCCTTTTTAACTGACTTTACAGTATGGACATTGCTAATTGTTGAAGGTCTAAGGGTGACTTGTAGTTTATAACATCATTGTTCTTTGGTCTCTTGTAGATAGTTTAAAGTAAACAGGTAAAAAAAGAAAATTTTCAACACTTCTTACATTTAAGAGAACATGCATGGCAGATATTTAGGTAAACTCATCGAGATATTTAAGTTCAATTGTCAGATATTTTGGTCGACATGTCATATAAAGTTTGAAAAAAATGTGTCTTATTTCATAAATTGGGAGAATTGAGATAGTATTATTATTTTTTTTAATATTCTTTAAACATTAATCTATCAAAATAGAATGATACATGTATGTTCCATACTGTTTTTGTTTGCTCAGTTCGTGACATATATGTAAGGGTCCTACATTATGCAGATCCATTGTGCATGTATGTCAGATTGCATTTGCATTTAAATGTAGAAATAGCACAAACTTTCACTTCCCATGATGTATGTTTATATATATTTTCAACATTTTCATGAACTCTGTATAATGGAATGTATTGACTGGTTTACCACATAATTTCTCAGTTGCTACATGCTCACGTTGGCTATGTTTTATGTAAAAGTACATGCATTTTGTGAAGAAGAAATATTTGTACTAAATAACATTTTGCCATTTAGGGTAAAAATATAACTTTTACTGTATAATAACTATTTGTCAATCTGAACTGTTTTAGCGTAACTTGATTTGAATTTATCTTCCTTGTAGACTTTTTAATTCTGTCCATAAACAGTTTACTGTGCTAGTATAAACCAGGATATTAACCAAATGCTGACCGGTCAGTAGCAATTTTCTGTAAAGAGGCCTAATAAGCCATAAAAATCTAAAGACATTTTATGAAACGACAGGTTTTCCTACTTTGAAGTAAAAACTTGTGTTTTTCCCTGAAGATTCTGCAGGATCAAATGGAAGGGTCTAGTTGGGTTTTAAAAAATAAAGAATAATATGCACAATTCATGTAAATAAAGAAAATATAAAAGTAGACAAAACAATAAGGAATAATGGGGTGTTGAATTATAAGAAATACCGAAAAATGGGAAAAGCAAAATACAAATCGAGAAAAATGGTATGAAAAATTATAAAAGAAAGAAATGCAGGACCTTCCATCCAGACCCACAGATAGGAAAGGTAGTTTTGTGAAATGATTTATTTTTAAAAATAATTTGTAGAGCCTATATAGGGAAACGGTCTAAACTTTAACGGAATAAACAGTTCGTCTATAAAATGTGTTTTAACAAGTATATGTTCTTGCCAAATAACATACATTTGTAATTTGATTATATAAGATGATCTCTATGAAATGACCCAGGACTCAGGAATCGGTGCAAAAAAACCCAACATTATTGGCGATACAAATCCATGTGACGACTGACTTGGGGCAAAAATAACCCGCATCAATATTCCTGGTTTGCAACAAGAAAAAGTGAAAATTCTAATCGCAAAAAATCTACTACGTTCATGACTTTTTATCCCAGAAACTCAAATGGTCCTCCCCTTATGGAGATGTAACACCTGAACCGAATTACCATAATTACCTGCAATTTCTTAGTCCACAAGTTATCGAATATTTATCACAAGTAGTGAATTACGATGAGCTATGCTTAAATTTCAGACTCAGGGGGGAGGGGGGGTTACTGTTTTTTTTTTGTTCACGGATTTTGCTGTGAAATCATTTCCGATAATTTTAAGCTTGCAAATGATGATTTTATGGGGGTCACTTGTTCTCAATTCAATAGCAGACGATGTAAAATAATTACTTTACAGTATAATTTTTCCCTTTTGTTTACATCCATATTTCGCATATTTGCATGACCTTTTCTAGTGTAAGACAAGGGTGAAACTGCTTCATAAGCTACCAAAATGAAGATCGTTATCTATAATTTTCAATCTGCATTACAGTATTCATGAAAAGCAGTTAAAGTGTTCAATATAAGATGAAGTGTCTTGTCTTTCTCTCTTTTCCGACGTCATGAACATGTTCCATATTTCCAAAACGGAAATGCATTTGCAACAATGAAAATTGCAACAATAAACTTTATAAAGTTATTCATGTTTTCCTTAATATATTTAAATAAGATGTTTTTTTTTTAATAATCAAAATTTATTGAAATGGCTAATTACGACAACAAGCATGACTTACGATATCATTTCGTAACCACCTGCGCAAACGGCGCGAAAATGCAAACCCCCGAAATACCTTAATTATGTTTTGTGTCAAATTAATTTTGTACCTCAAACCTCATTCCTCCTTATAGTTTGTATTTTCTTCCTCGTTTTCTCGTCCTCTCTAAATTTGTGTTATATTGCCCTTGGATTTTCTTCTTTCCTCCTTATGTTTCTTTCTGCCCCTTAGTTAATTTCCTCCTACCTCCTCCCGATGTTTTGTATTGCGCCTTAGTTTCATACCTACCCCCCCCCCCCCCCCCTTCCCCCCTATGTTTTGTTATTGTCCCATTTATGTCTCCCTTCTTGTATATCAATCATTGACTGTTGACGAGGTCAATACGTTATATATGGACCTGTTCAGATTAAATTGACCGTGGACGATGTATTTACTGAGTGAAAGTCATTAATTTATATATAACATATGTGATTAAATAGTGTGAGTTTGAACATGATATTGACTCGATGTTACTATTTTTGGAAATTATATTGACTCGATGTTACTATTTTTGGAAATTGTATTGACTCAATGGTAATATTTTTAGTAACATGGAGTCAATATCAGTTTTAAAGATAGTAACGTAGAGTCAATACGTCAAAATTGTAGAAAAATACAAAATATATATTGGGAAACACGTGACCAAATAAACCAATGAGAAACAAGAAAAAATAAACCATATGTAATATATTTTTGTATTTCCCCTTTGTTTCTTTCCTCTCTTTTTCAATGTTATTTTCATTGCCCCTTTGATTCTGTCCTTCTACTTTCGTATGTTTCAACTGCCGCTTGTTATGTTTAAGTAACCGGTTTGTAAATGACTTGTCCAACAATATAATTTTTTAAAATACGCCCGTCGCCCTTTTAGCTCGTCTTTATGCTTGAAATGAATTTATATGATCAACTAGAAATACTGTGACACTGCTAAAATAGACCCCCCCCCCCCCCACCCCCTAATAAAAGAAACGACATGCACACACAGTGGTAGACATTGGCACAAAACTGGGGGTACTAAGTTTTTTCATCTATACATTTCTATCTTGTTCACTTTTGACCGCTTTCAATAAAATTCCGGTTGTCATCGTAACAAATTGACCGTTAAACGAAGGAAGTTCCATAACTTCGCAATTTCATATCAGAAATAAAAAAAAAAAAATACGGAGCTTATTTCAATAGTTGTAAACAAGTCGTCAAAGTTTCATGAAATTTGCTCAAAGCGTTTTTGAGTTAGTGTCCAAAAGCTGGAAAATCCCCCCCCCCCCCACCTTTAAGTAAAGTAAAGTTCCAATACACCAAATTATAAAATCAAGAAAAATTTCAAAATTAAAAGGGAGCTTATGTCAATATATATAAACAAGTCACCAAAGTTTCATGAAAATTGCTCAAACAATTTTTGCCGTATAGTCATTGAACGAGAAATTCCCCATTTGTGTATGAATAAAATTTAAATCCCATAACTCGGAGATGTTAAATCTTAAATTTATAAAAAGCGGAAGGGACACATCCAACATCCAATGGATTTAGTGCAAAGACGTCATTAACAGTCAGAGAACAACATGACCTTGTGCAATGCCAAAATATAGGTATCGGCAGATTGTAGTACCGTTAATGTGCATATTTTCATTTCATATTTTATAATGCTATGCTATGTATTTGCTACTGTGTCATCCAAAAATGTAATGGTCATCAGGAGATTTAAAAGATTTTTAAAAGCATAAATGTCTACGATTTTTGTTTTTTTTGTTTTTTGTATCTGGGGGTTGTCGTTTCCCCAAATTTCTAATTCATATAAATGACGAAAATCAATTTAATTTTTTTTATTTGTGTGTCTATAAAGGGCGAATCCAAAATGCTGCTGATGCATATCCCCAGACCCCATTTGCCTCATTTTTTTAAGAGTGCGCTATGGCCGTGAATTCAACTAGAGAATGAGATATCAAAAATATAAGAGGGTCTGGGCAGGGTTCCGTTCTAATCTGTGTTCTTTAATTTTTTTAACCATTTTTCTCTGTTCTTTATGAATTTTGCACATTATTCTCTATTCAGCACATTATTCTTATCCTTATTATTTTGGCCTATTTTTCTCTATTCTTTATTTTTTTACCCATTTTCTGTAATGTTAGCCCTTTTTATTCTTTATTCTGTAAACTCCATTCAGACCCTCATATAACTTTTTTTTTTAATTTGATAAATTAAATATCCTTCAAAACGGTATTCTTTATTTTTTTTAAACCATTTTTCTTTATTTTTTATGAATTTTGCACGTTATTCTCTATTCTGCACATTATTCTCTATCTTTATTTTTTGGCCTATTTTTCTCTATGATTTATTTTTTTTACCCATTTTCTGTAATGTTAGCACTTTATTCTCTATTCTGTAAACACCAGTCAGACCCTCATATAACTTTTTTTTAATTACAGGACCAGTCAGCAACTTGTGGCCAAAACATTAATGTTAAATAAATAAATCGATGCATTAACAAGAATCGGTCCAAGAATATGTGTCCATAGGACACCAATCCCTGCTCGCACTATTACGTATTCCATGTTAATTTTGCATATTTGTTAAACAGTTCTCTGCATAATGAACGTGCGCACCATGTTTCATTTTGATGTGATTTCAAAGTAACTTAAACCAAAAATTTAACCTCATACATGCTTTAACTGACATTTCATTGAAAATTGACCCTTGAAATCTTGATCAAACCATAAGGACAAGTGGCGATAAGGGTAATTTTTTTCAACCCGTCGCCACTTTCATTTAATTTGTCATGTTGTAATCATCGGGAAATCGTGACAGTTTTGTATTTATTTTATATACCGTTATTGTGTTCGTAGCAACATGTATAATGGAGGTGATAAAATAAGTAAATATGCTTAAAATACAGCTTTAATTTATTTCTATGACAGATTAAACCGGGTGAATAGGACATTTATACATCAATATGCTCTTTAAGTATTACACAAAATTAATTGCATACTTTTTGGCAATTGATTTTATATTTTAATTGTGAGAGTTTTCGAATTATACAGATACTAGTAGATACATGTGGTAAATATACTAAACTCGATTGAAAATGTCAAAGATAGAAAAAAATCTCAATACTATCAACAAACAAAACTATAGATAAATAACTAGTATTCAAGAGAATTTTGTAACGTAATAGGGGCCTCGGTGGACTACAGTGATCACTAGCCTATTAACACTGCTCGTGGCCGTACTCTGACATTAATTGACTTGGATTCTCCACGATATAGCACAGCGTAATACAAGTGGCGTTGGATATCAGCAATCAATCAATCAATATAACGCAACGAACATCAAGAGTCATTTGTGGAATGGTTTTATGGAGAAATAGTTCATCATTATATTTGTTTCGTAATCTCATACATCTAAATTGAGAATGGAAATGGTGAATGTGTCAAAGAGACAACAACTCGACCATTGAGCAGACAACAGCCGAAGGCCACCAATGGGTCTTCAATGCAGCGAGAAACTCCCGCACCCGGAGGCGTCCTTCAGCTGGCCCATAAACAATTATGTATACTAGTTCAGTGATAATGGACGTCATACTAAACTCCAAATTATACACAAGAAACTAAAATTAAAAATGATACAAGACTAACAAAGGCCAGAGGCTCCTGACTTGGGACAGGCGCAAAAATGCGGCGGGGTTAAACATGTTTTTTGAGATCTCAACCCTCCCCCTATACCTCTAGCCAATGTAGAAAAAACAAACGTACAACAGTACGCACAGTAAAACTCAGTTTAAGAGAAGTCCGAGTCCGATGTCAGAATAGGAAACAAAAGAAAATAAACAAAATGACAATAATACAAAAATGAACAAAGGACTACTAGCAGTTACTGACATGCCAGCTCCAGACCTCAATTAAACTGATTGAAAGATTATTTCTTCATCATATGAAAATCAAGTACAATCCCTCCCGTTAGGGGTTTAGTATCATACCATCATAAAATGTATGAGAAGAACATAACCCGTATCATGTCAACAACTGGTTTTAGAATAAATGTGTTTAATTCCAATGCAAAGACCCTATAAGTGAATCAATATTAAAGCCAAAATATGCAATCTTTAATGACCTGACAACAGTATCGTAACTATATCCCTTCTTAATAAGTCTGTTTAAAGGTTTTGTTAGCTTTTGAGGTGAATACTGACATTTTTGGGCTTTGTAAAGAATATTACCATAACAGATTGGATGTGAAATACCCGAAAGTATAAGATGTCTGCATGTTGAGTTATATTTACGAATGATGTCCTTATACCGATGATAAAATTTAGTAAATGTTTTGACTAGTTTATGATATCGAAAACCCTGGTGTAATAATTTTTCAGTAATACATAAATTTCTCTTGTTCCATACACGAGCGAATCGTACAAGTTGAGATATATAAACACCATAAGATGGTGTATAAATTCTTTAAATGATATTTACACATTTTGTCTCGTGCTATAGGTGGAGTCCGTAAAAAGGTTTTTTTTTTCATACACGAGGAGTATACTTTTGTACTTTTACATTTATGTCATAACTATTGCCGTATAGGAACTACTATACGTTCTCTCTTTTAACCCCCAATAAAATGACTGGTATAGATAAAAATTGTACTGCCTGATCTTCTCTCGTCACGAAGTAAAACCCTCGCTGAAGTGGTCGTCAGTTCGGATGTGCTGGATGTATAAATACGCAGCCACGTCCGCTCGGTATGGAAAACGATGCCCCGTGCATGCAAATTCCACACCCTCTGCACATTAAAAATTCCTTGTTACAACATCAGTATGGGTCTGTTGGTGGTCTATTGCAAGCCAAAATTTCTGCCCTATTCAATATTCTGTCTTTTAAAAAAAATGCATTTATACTTGCCGATATACCTTGCAGAATTGATATTTTTTTGTTTTCGTCTGCATGAAATATTGCCACTGTATGTTCAATACGGAACACCAATTTCATGACAAGTAATATTACTAATATATTGATGCAATTTATGGTATTATTTGTTGATTTCTTTGTTTCTAATGTGTTGATGTTCCTATCACTGTGTTCTTTTATGCATAGAAGTACAATGATCGACGATGCTAGGGACTGTCTTAAAATTGTAATGAAATTGTATATGATTATCGAATATATTATTGACAAAGACAAACATATGTATAGGAACAGTTAAAGGGATAAATCGAGAGGAACAACATTTTTAATAACGGAAAACATACACGAGCAATAGCGAAATGAATTTAGTTCGAGCTGATATAACTACTACAATTACAAAGATGGGGAAATTAGGGGCTGCTTTGGTAAATTATCTGTTGCACTTTGATTGGGGACTGGTCATTTGTAACTGGAGGGTGAGTGGGAGGACATTAAGGGGCTTTGTAAAATTTGGGAATGGAAAGGGGAGTATCCAAATTTTTAATTCTTCAAACGGGGGGTGCGCATCGAAATGTTTTTTGAGCAACTCTGTATTCCAAACATGCAAAATAGATAGCTAATTGATGAATATACTGTTTTTCCTTTATGACCTAGAGATGCGTAATCAAGACACGCACACCCTCCCTAGCGCTCCCCATACAATAAAAAAATGGTATTATTTTGGCACAAAGAAAATGATTTCCGCTTGGCACAATTCTTAAAATCCCAAATTCTAAGTTTCAACATATTCTTCCAGGAGAGTATTTTTTTATCTGAAGCTAAAATGGAATGAAGGTGTGGTAAATGTCACTGAGACCATATCTGGCATATCCAAATAAAGTTCCCTGAAGTCACAAACAACTAACCCACATGAAGCTCTAGATCCCCTACTGATGCAATATAATAATAATAATAATAATAATAATTATAGAAATTGTATGCTTTTATTTTTTGTTATAACGAACTTTTGTATTGAGAAATGAGGAGGGGGTGTGTGAAATTTTTATGTCTTTGGAAGTTGGGTCTTGAATTTATTTTCTTTCTTCAAGGTGGGGACTTGAAAAAAAAGAAAGAGAAATTCCAATGTTTCCTTCCATCCACTGGAATGCTTAAAAATAAGAATCTCGTCACCTTAACAAAAAAATGAAAATGAAGAAAACATATTTAGGACTTGAAAATTTCAGTTTTTTATACCTACAACATTCTAAATTTGAAAATGAAATTTTATAATTATTAACACAAACAATCAAAAATGGCAAAGTAAATTATCATAGCTTTCAAATTAACCTAGAATTATAGAAATGTTTTAAATCAAAGCAGGTATTGAGTACGGGGTTGAAGCATACATTTTATATCTCAAAAGAAAACGCGAACCTGATAGAGCGCATGACCACTGGTGTAATTACATTGAAACTATGGATCCTATGTATTATTGGATTCATAACAACTCTACCATTACATTCATGTATATAAATTATTGTTTTCTCAATTTCTTGACTGTTATTTGTTTGCAAAAAAATCGTAATGTATATACAAAGAAGTCTATTAAATAAACATCATCCTCCGCTGTAGTGTATAGGGGATGATTGCAATTTTAGCTAGACATATATATTTGTTGTTAACCTCATAAACTCCGTGTAAAACACCACAATTGGGGTGTTTAATGCTGTGTATGACATAGATTAAAGAACTAGTAAATAAACGTTTATAATTTTCTTTTTTGAGAGTATTTAATACCAAGTTGCATGGAACGTATACCAATCCTCCTTAATTATAGCAGATGTCCCTAGTGGCAGTGCTGTGCTAGCTCAATCACTTCTTAGTTTTTATGGTCAGATATTTGGACTTTTGGAAGCGAGGTGCTCGTTTTAGTTCAATTAAAATAAACTCAAATATACCTGTAGAATACCTGTAGAATCATTAAAGGGCTCATGTGTAAGGACATTCAATCCTTTTTTTTAGCCCACCCAAATTCGTACTTGTCCTAATAACTAAACTAATTACATCCTGCATTGTATGGGTCACTCTTGGTCGATGCATAATTCAATTTATAATGGTTAATATTTAAAAAAGTCAAAATTCATCACTAGAACTGGTATTTAATTTCTTCCTAATGCCAATCCACTAATATTAAGAAACAATAAACATTTGTAGTAAAAATAATTGTCTAATTTATCACTAGAACTGGTACATAACATCTTACCAATGATGATCAAGTTGTATTTTGAAGTTATCAACGGTCTTTGCAGACACAACATTTTCAGGTAAACTGTAGGAATGGTAAATTTACGATTATTTCAGGAATTTATTTCAGTTACTTGTGATTGGGACAAAATAACATGAAACTATGTATTCTGTTCATCTGATGGAACTTAATTTTCTGTAAGATAACGTAATGTTGTTGATTTAAACAAAATGTCAACAGGTTAAATCACTACGATTTGACTTACGACTGCCTGTTAACACTCGATCAAACTTACGATAAAATTCTACTTACGATTGTTTATGAAACGGTCAAAAACTTACGATTTGACGTACGACCGACGTACGATCTAAGACTTAGATAATCTGCCACATAAATATAAGCAGAAAACAACGACGGGTTTATTAAGATTTCTTAATAACTTATAACGTATACTTCTGAACGAATGCGCTTTGGAGCAATATAAAACAGTTATCCGGTATGAAACTCATAACAAAATATTAGTAAAGAGAATCCAGAGGGCAACATGTAGTCTTTTAGAAAAGACCAGTGTATATACAATATGTCTAGCTCTGAATCGTCCCGAGTATATAAAAGATGTTTATAAAATTTACAGAAACAATCAAAGATCTATCATACAACCCGATTTTCAGAATTAGTATATCTCTGTGGCAAGCATTCCATCTCTCCTCATTTTTATATAACCATGAATACGACAACCTCATTTTTATATAACCATGAATACGACAACTACTGACTACCATTATCCTGTTAATCTCAGTATAGATTAAATAAACGTCGTAAAATAATATACATTAAAAACTAACTTTCTTCTTTCTTCTTTGATTTGTAAAATTTATTGACCTTTATAATGTCACTCTTAATTAATTAATGGATTGATTGTTGATTGAAAAACATCCAGTGACAATTATTTCATGTACATTTAGGACGATATTACTTGAATAATTTCCTTTAATATGCAAAAGTGTTGACGGAAAGAAGACGGCAAGTTTCTTGCATTTTTATAGTATGCTAAAATCTATTTATAGTATTGTGTTGGAAAATCAGTCATATGAATTATATAAATTACGTTTGCAATGGCTAGTGAACGGAACATCAACATAAATACCAATTTCGTGCACAATAGTGTGTACTGATTCAAGTCGTCATCCGGTCGTTCGAAAAAAATCAAATGGCCCAGTTATATGCATAGTACATTTAAAGGAGATTCAGAATGAACGTATCTTTGACAGCAACCCAACCAAACAAATACCAAAAAGATATCTCGATTTGGGTGTTTTACTGATTTATTCCTACTCTTTTCCTCTCCTCTTTCGCGGGGTTGTAGCATAAGATATTTCTGATACTAGGTGTAAGTATGTACCTATATATTCATTTCTGAAATGTCTTTTCCTCTTCCCAGGTTTGCAGTTAAAAAAATAATTTCGAAATTCATTTTCGTGTCATACAACAAATTTCATTTGATAGTTTTGTTTCTGTATAATCTTACAATGAAGGTACTATTTTAAAACACTAGTTTTATAGCTGTTTTTTTTCCACTTCTAGACAACATTTTGGACGTCATAGAAACCAGTGTTAACAACGAACCTTTTTTGTATGAACTTCGAACTTTATAGTTATACATTAGTTGGAAAATGGGGGTAGGAGGGGGTGTCATCCCCTATTTTCAAAACAATAAAGCATTCTATACATGATCTAAAAAAATTTATGATTATTCCCGAGTCCCGATATGTGAAAAATACCGAATTCCCATTCAGGTATAGAATTGTGTTCGTAATGTTTGCCAACTTCGTCAACTTCGCCAACTCTGCCAACATTATTATTAAAAGAGGACTTATTCAACACGTAATTTGGTTTCCAATCCATGTATTGTATTGATGTACGTTTTTATTTAATTGTTTTCTGAATAGAATATTGTTTACACTAACACGTAATGGCGGCCACTGCTTAACGTTGATTTTTTACCATTATAGGCTGATCAGTTACATTCATGACATCCTTGGACGCTTTGAATTGATGGTACACAACAATATAGAAGGTAAAGGCTTATTTTAGATTTTTAGAATAATTGTGCTTTTAAGAAAATTTGAACTCCGCAAATAAAGTGTAAAATTATTTGAAGGTTGAAATCCAGTTCATATCCGGAAATATTCAACTTTAATAGTACACTATATCAACATCCGTTTTAGAACTGTGTAGATGTGTTCCTTTACAATTTTCCTTGAACTTATTGACCGCTATACTTGGTGTTCATATAATAGTTTATTTTTGTAAGTCTCAAAGTGTACACAGAGACGTCTGATGAAGAGGGATCCTATAGATTTCAATAAACAATTAATTTCCCCATGTGCGACAATGATAGTCTTTTTCGAGATACAGACTTTAGAAAGTGGATTTTTTTAACGAAACCTTGCTACAATTAAAGAAAAATTATTCGGACAGTATATTTTGGTCCAAAAAATATAGGTTGTCGTGGCTTTTCTTAACTTAATTTGTACTTTTCTCCCTTGCCTATCAATTTTGCACTCAAAAACACGTGTCTAGTCCTAGCGTAGAAAAGACATCACAGTTCCGTTAGGGCTAAGGAAAATATATTTTTGTTTGCCTTCGGTATAATGCAGAGTGCACGAAGTCTCTAATAATAAAAAATAACGGGTGCACATATCGACCAATCAGGATTAGCCATACTCTTAATTCTGAATACCATGTTATCTTCATAAAATGGCTGCGCCCATAATATTTAATGGTTGATTGTAACCTATACGGTATTTAATATTTTCTAAAATCGTGCAATTTATAGTGCATAACATGCACAAACATATATGCCACAGATATATCAACATCAAAACGTTCTCTCATTACTCTCTGAAGTTTTAAAATTTTTTATCAGAGGTGACCTCAGTCTAAAAATGGAGGAAAACAAATCCTGATTTTTTTAGTAAATGCGGTACTGCTAAAAATGATCTGAAGATAATGACCATTTACTCCAATGATTCTTTATAGGTCATCAAGTACTGATTATATTGATACCAAAACCGATCCAATATGTAACTACTACGGTGAATTTTGAACGACAGTTTTAAATGAAACCATTTTCGTATAAAAGTACATTTTTGAAACAGACTATAGCATTTCAAAATACGTAAAATGTGAAAATATCTGCATTCTAACATTGAAAACTATTCTTTTACTTCAAAATGCCATGCCTATTCTAATTGTTCTAGTTTGCAATTCAATTGAACATTTTAATGTTTTAAGGGGGTCATGTCTGTTCATTTTCACTGAATTTGGTAATTTCAATAACAGCACTTGGGTCGAGATCGTCATGTTTAAGAATCGATTTTTGTATGCAAACTCTAGATGTGTACGTGCTTGCTTCAAACAAATCAGCAGAAGTTCTGAAAATGACATATTATCGCCACAGTAAGTCAAAATTCGAGCCCGACCTTGTTTCTACTGTAAAACGCAATACAAGTATGAAACATATTATAGCTTGAAAACAAGATGATCAACAATTCATTTGTCACCAAAATATACGGTTTCACATCAAATATCAAATAAAATTACTGTTTTTGGCACTTTTTGAGCACTGTGATAAAGAAATGTCGACGCTGTATATATAGATTGCAATGAACAATTTATTTCCCCATAGGCGACAATGATAGCCTTTTTCGAGATACAGACTTTAGAAAGTGTTTTTTTTTTTACGAAACCTTACTACAGTTAAAGAAAAATTATTCGGACAGTATATTTTGGTCCAAAAAATATAGGTTGTCGTGGCTTTTCTTAACGTAATGTGTACTTTTCTCCCTTGCCTATCAATTTTGCACTCAAAAACACGTGTCTCGTCCTAACGTAGAAAAGACATCTCAGTTCCGTTAGGGCTAGAGAAAATATATTTTTTGCCTTCGGTATAAGGCAGAGTGCACGAAGTCTCTAATAATAAAAAATAACGGGTGCACATATCGACCAATCAGGATTAGCCATACTCTTAATTCTGAATACCATGTTATCTTCATAAAATGGCTGCGCCCATAATATTTAATGGTTGATTGTAACCTATACGGTATTTAATATTTTCGAAAATCGTGCAATTTATGGTGCAAAAGATGCACAAACATATATGCTACAGATATATCAACATCAAAACGTTCTCTCATTACTCTCTGAATTTTCATAATTTTTTATCAGAGGTGACCCCAGTCTAAAAATGGAGAAAAAAAAATTCTAATTTTTTTGAGTAAATGCGGTACTGCTAAAAAGGATCTGAAGATAATGACCATTTACTCCAATGATTCTTTATAGGTCATCAAGTACTGATTATATTGATACCAAAACCGATCCAATATGTAACTGCTACGGTGAATTTTGAACCAAATAAAATTACTGTTTTTGGCACTTTTTTAGCACTGTGATAAAGAAATGTCGTCGCTGTATAGATTGCAATAAACAATTAATTTCCCCATAGGCGACAATGATAGCCTTTTTCGAGATACAGACTTTAGAAAGTGGATTTTTTTTAACGAAACCTTGCTACAATTAAAGAAAAATTATTCGGACAGTAAATTTTGGTCCAAAAAATATAGGTTGTCGTGGCTTTTCTTAACGTAATTTGTAGTTTTCTCCCTTGCCTATCAATTTTGCACTCAACAACACGTGTCTCGTTCTAGTGTAGAAAAGACATCTCAGTTCCGTTAGGGCTAAGGAAACTATATTATTTTGCCTTCGGTATAATGCAGAGTGCACGAAGTCTCTAATAATAAAAAAAAAACGGGTGTACATATCGACCAATCAGGATTAGCCATACTCTTAATTCTGAATACCATGTTATCTTAATAAAATGGCTGCGCCCATAATATTTAATGGTTGATTGTAACCTATAAACTTTCGTTTTTATGTTAACGAAACGAAATCGAGTATGCTGTATACTACGGGAACGTAATATCTGACTTGAAAATATTCAAAAACCCTATCATATTTAACAACATCGTAATGCGTGAAATTTGCTCCACTGAATAAACACACAATTGTTATCGACAACCTACATAAAACGTTTGCTTACTTACTGTTCATGTGTAGTTTTCCAGGATATAAAACGCACTGAGCTGTATTGTTTAAAAAAAGAGCCTGCACATATTTGAAATAAATAAATAAACTAGGAGGGTGTAGATTATCCCCTAAATATATATGCGGTATATCACAGTCACAACACGCATGTGCGCAAAAAAATGAGACTAATAGGCGTAAATAAGAAAGAATTTACAATTCAAAGTTGATTCAGGTTATTTGAGAAAAAAACCCAAAACCTGTTCCTTTTTGTTGAGCAGAAGGAAACAAAATTCTAGGTCATTATCAATGTGCATTTTGACGCGGCAACTGTCCATTTGATAAGGAAAATGGGTTAACGCAAACATCATTATTTTGGCATTGATCATTTTACTCTTAAAATCGTCAAAAAACTTAGCGCGTCGATGATTAAATATATATCATGCGTATGAATTGATGATATGGATACTTTTTCAAGCAAACAAATAGCTTCAGATTTACTTTTAAGAAGTTACATACGTTTGTCCTTTGTAAATACATGACAATACGCAATGATGATAAGTTACTTACAAACCTGTTCGTGCATTTTTCATTTTTATTCAACGCAAAACAATTATCTAAGATACCTGGGACGATCTCATTTCATAAAAAATTTCTTTGTTTACTTATTGTACCTCGAACTTATTAACCCGGTGTAGAAGGTCTTTAATTTGAGGTTCAATTTACTAAAAGTTAATCGGGCATGACAAATTATACACGCCCTCTTAGAATCAGGGGATCCAAAATAGGATCGGGAAAAAAAGCCAGCGAAATACCATAATTTACAATTTCAGAGGATCAAAGTGCTTTTGGTTGATTATCTCCGACCAATAATCTGACGGTATGTAAGTGGAAATACAAACCTGTCCGAAACCGGGAAATGTTGGCTGCAATAGGAATTTATTTACAAATACGTCCATATCTCATTTATTTATAGTTGCCGTTATTGATTGTAATTACATGTCGATTTGTTTTTGGCAACCGTCTAACGTGGAGAGAAAAAAAAAGGGGGGAGGGGGGGGGGGGGGGGGGGGTAGGGGGGCTACTAGCTCAACTTACGATTTTGATCATGGTTCAACTTTATTCTAGTACTGCATACGTTTTACCTCTAGCCAACGCTCTATCTTATTAAAGTGTCACTCTAAAATTGTTATCATTTGCTTCAGGTCGATCCACTTTGCATCTCATCGTGAATATGCATGACATATGTGCCACTGGACATTAAGGAAGCAATCAATTAATCAGCTTCATTTAGTGATGTCAGAAGTCCATTACTCTAGAAGTCCATTACTAAGGGAAGTGTGCAAGCTGTATTATGTAGCTGGGCGATCACACTGTCCCCGTTATCAGCGAAAAGCGCTATATGTGGTCCTACCAAATCTCGTTTTTCAACTATGGAATCATGGGTAGAAATGTTATCATCAAACAGATAGATGTTAATAAATATCCTTAAGTGTTTGATTAATGATCGGTTTGTTGAAAATAAAATGAGGCAACTTAGTGCGGTAGTTTCTTATTGCCATCTATTTAAAACTTCATTTTCAACATGTAGAAAATGAAGTAAAATTTTATAAAAGAATACATTGGTACCACTTGTCATTAAATTGCGCATGAGGCAAATAAAAACTATAAAAAACTATATTAAATCTGCCGTGACTAAAAATGTATCGTCTATTTAAAAGATATAGTTCCTTTTGTCAAAATATAGTCATAATTGCTTCCATTTTTAAATGGAACGTTGTGTTGACGAATTATGTCTCGGTTTAATATTTACGGCATCAAGGAAGCTAGCTTTATATCGTGATGTATAAGCGAAAGACAGGTTTCTTCTTCGCTAGTACAAAAATACATCTGTCAAAAATAACCGAATATTAGTTGCTGCAGATGGCTTGAAAACAATTTCGAATTTCAAAATTCTCTTGTTTTCAATCTATTTTAAAGTGAGAGGCATATACTTTACTTCTGTCTATCTGTCATTATGCTCTCCCTCACGAGATGTGCGGGAGTCATCACTGCAACGTCCATAATTATGGTCTTTTTTTAAGTCGTTTTATAATCACAAGATTGAAGACACCTCAGGCCTGCATATCATTCGGATTTATGTTTTGATTTATCATGTGTTGTTTGCTTAACAGTCAGGGGCAAATATTTTATGCATATCCCACCAAAGAGTTGTCGCAAATGTTATCTAATATACAGCGAGCGTAACATTCATCCTGAATACGCAAGGTTCTGGATTTAACGTCCCTCCTTCAACCGGACATGGCTGCTAATTTATATATCACACGCTTGTAAGAAAGGGATTTACTGTATAAACCGGACAATTCCAGGGGTTACCATATTTCTATACCCAACTCAACCCTTGAGATTGATTTTGTATTCGAACAAACTAAATCAAATTGTCCTACAGTAAGACTATCATAATCAAGTATGAAGTATACTTACATAAACATTATATATTCAATATTTATTTGTTTACAAAGATCGTGATTGCAACTTTTCCTACAATTTATATTCTATAACATGTATATGGCAAACATATATTTTAACGGATCCGACTGAAATGACAACCTTTGTCAATCCACACCATTATCCTAGGTAGAATTTCCGTCAAGATCTTACGCAGGATTGAAGATATTCGAAATTGAAGAAATGGCATAATATTAATGTTTTCTCTTTTTATTTTCAAAATTGAGAGTAAAATTTGCTAAGTTTGCTAAAAATGAATATGTTTAACCTAAACTAAACATATTTAACCCCGCCGCATGTTTGCGCCTGTCCCAAGTCAGGAGCCTCGGACCTTTGTTAGTCTTGTATGTTTTTTTAATTTTAGTTTAGTGTGACTGCCATTTTCACTGAACTAGTAAACATTTTTGTTTAGGGGCCAGCTGAAGCCCGCGGGATTTTCTCGCTGTTTTGAAGACCCATTGGTGGCCTTGTGCTGTTTTCTGCTCTTTGGTCGGGTTGTTGTCTCTTTGACACATTCCCAAATTTCCATTCACAATTTTATTTTTATATATCTGCAGAATTCTCGTTCAATATTAAAACAAAAACTCTTATTTTTTAAAATTTATAAAACGTAAAATACACGCTTAAAATAAATATAATGTGATGTTTTTTCCTTTCAACTCATTCATAAATTAGTGTTACTTGTACTGTATATGGATGCACAATTTTCCGACCTAACTTTTTTAATGGCAAATTTTTCAAACAAAACGTGAATTGTATAAAAAAGTAAGATTTGTTTTATTCCGACGATTATAAATGTAGTTTTTAATTGATAAATAATACCAACATTTTTATAGTTTAACATTAAAACCATCACCATGGCTCATGACACTGTTAAAATATAGCATCTAGGATCTGCTATTCATTAACACGTCGATTTTTCAAATATAATTTTCAACTGTGTGCTAATTGAGTTAAAGGGTGTTTTGCATAAATTATCTCTACCCAGAATGCATTGAAAAATCTCTGGCCAGTGATTTTTGTTACTATTAATAGAAATCTTGATTAAATCCCGTTTCAATTACCGTTGGAAGTACGGGGACAGCGTGGTCGCCTTACTATATAGAGGGCTGTACAGTAATGGACTTCTGGTGACGTATAATCATTAGTCTTCGGTTGATAATTGTCTCAAACTGTTTTCCAATTTTTATATATTTTATTTTTATTTATATTTGATTTTTTTACGTGTAAATTTCAGCATTTCTTTACTCATTTTTCTCTTTTTTTTCATTTTTTTAACAAAAAATAACGTAGTCGACATCAGGGGTTACATTGTATCCTATCCAGCCAAACTAAAAGGAAGGGAGTAGAACAGAAAAAAATCTTCATTGAGTGGCAATAACTCATATCTTAACGACAGTCTCGTCTAGGTGACAAAATTTGCTGTGTCAATTTTTTTTTATATCTGGTATAGTCATAAAAGCAAAAATGGATAAAATAAATGTTATAGAAGGATTCAACTTATTTTGGCCGTTTCATTTATTCTTTAGATATTGTCTTACTGGTCGGTTTTTTTATTTTAAAGTTTTTTTTCATCTACAATTGTCCTTGCAAAAGGCGCAAACAATGTGTTAAAATCAGCCAAGCGACTTATTTGAAGCTTTAGCTGACCTTTGTTGTTGTTTAGAGGTTTCAATTATTTAACTTGTGCGTAGATCGTATTTCCCCCTCAACGAGTTATTCAAATGGTTCTTTAACGTATAGATAGCGTGAAACTCTCACTACACCAGGCAATGGACATACGACATTTTTATTCCGACCGGACAATGCTGCGTATTTATTCATCCGAACAGCCAAACGGACGGACAAAGCTGCGTATTTATACACCCGAACAGCCAAACGAACGCACCCCTGTAGCAAGGTATACTGTCGGACAGGAGAAGTCTAGAGATTTGAATATTTCTATACCCAAGTCAATCCTTTGGTGTGAAATGAAAGGATATAAAGGTATACAATAATGCGACAGCAACCCGACGACACAGACAAATCAAAACATTAAGAGTCAATATAGTCTTTTGTAATAGAAAGATGCCTATACAGAATAATAAGCTCAAAACCGCCCATGACTAAAAAATACGGAGTTAATTTAATAATATTTACCGTCAAAGATATCCCAACGGCTAATTTGATTCAATATTATTCACCGTCAAAGATATCCCAACAGGCACAAGTGTTTGGTTAAAAAATATCACCTGCCCTTTTTTTAATTTCGGTCGTTGGAAATTAAAGAAGGAGTAATATAAACCAGTAGAAGAAAAGCACTTCACTGTTTAGTAACGGTAAAATAAATGATGATAATGGATGACGTCCAGCGGCAAGTTAAATGCATATTCAGGACGAAAACATGTAAATGTAATATGAATATTAACCCTGCTTTGTACAAGACCGACACGCTGAGCCGGATTTTTAACCTGTAAGTTCACAAGCTAATAGTTCACAGGAAGAAAAGTCACCCTAACTCCGAGCCGACCAGTATGTGCTCTTTCTCTTAAATGCGGCGTGTTTAGCGTTGAAACAGCAAATACCAATTTTAACATCTTTGTTTGACCCGGTCGGGATTCGCACCAACGACCTCCCGCTCTCGATACGAACACACTCCCACGAGACCAACCAGGAGAGCGGTAGTATATAATATCATACCAAAAACGCAGGTACAATAAACAATACAGTTTCACAGAATTATCTCAGTTACCAAAGCGAGCTAAACGTATCTTTCTGTACCTAAGTAAGAATCCTTAAATGATATTGGAAACTACACGTAAATACCGATGGCCGACTTCAGAATAGATTTCATGGATCAACGCTCTCTGCAAATTAAAAACTCTTGTACCATTTATTTGAGGGGTTTGGATGTGGCCAGCCTTTGGAAGGCTAATTTATGTCCTTATTTAATATACCCTCATTTTCCAGTGATATTCCAAGTTTCACGTCCAACCTCACCGTCGACCTCCTATTGCAAGACCTACTTATTGTATTCAAAATGTATGTGTTCTCGTCATGAACATGCATGAAATATTTGCCACTGGACGTAAAGCAAACAACAATCAATCAATTTCATAAATTATTCCATGTACATAGTACACGAAGACAAGATCTTGTAAAATGCTATAGTGTAAAATTTCCATTTAAATCACTCAATAATAGTGCAAAATTGTTTGTTATTTTTTGCAATTTACTACATAATTGAACACTTATAATATTTTTTAATATTTCTTTACAATGGTTCTTATCTTCTGTTTTATTACGATATACTACATATGGTCTTATGTTTCTTGTTTTTCATTGGTATATTTGGTCACGTGTTTCTCAATATATCTTTTGTATTTTTTCACTATTTTGACATATTGATTCGTGGTTCCTTTTTAAAAAATGATATTGACTCCATGTTACTAAAAATAGTAACATCGAGTCAATATCATTTCTAAAATTTGGAACATCGAGTCAATATCATGTTCAAACTTACACTATTTACATATGTAATATATAAATTAAGAACTTCACTTCGTTCTCGGTCAATATAATCTGAACAGGTCCATATATAACGTATTGACCTCGTCAACAGCCAATAATTGATAATTATAATATATGATTATGTCAGGCGATTATAAAACTAAGAAAGGTAAAAAAAAAAATTTTTTCAAGGTGTTTATGCTTCATTTAGACGTGAAAAGGGAATGATGGACGACTAAGAAAAGTGTTTGTTTCATATAATACATTGTATTTCAATTTATGAATGATAATCAACCTTGCGAAAATATCTCATCTTTACACGTTTTGATCGAGCCTCTCAAGCCTACATAACTTGACTCTAAAGATGTTACATTTAGGCTATTTAATACGATTTATTTTTCATTGAAGTTTTCACAAAACAAAATTTATTAATTAATTGGACTGAACAGACAACACTAATTATTTTGCATTTGCATGTAACGTAGTGTAGGAAAATTACAGAATCAAAACCAAAATGAACATTTACCTGAATATTGTGAAGGACCTTATGCATCTAGGTCTGTTCGATTAGAAATTTTAAAACAAGCTACAAGTATTTAATTAACTAATTGACTAATTGTTGGAAGAGTTTACTTACTGTTTTCATATGGTCTGGTCTTTACGAATCAATTTCATGATTACTGACAGATTAAAAACATCAAATGTATATAACAAGAAGTTTTTGTACAGAACATTCATTGGTCAATTACAAATGAAGTCTGTATAGGGTTTTGATTTACTCATTTATAAAATAAAAATCGTTATTTTAAAAAGTTGAATTCAAAAATATAAATTTACCCCTTAATTTTATAAAACTTTCCTATGGTGTTATTTTAATGCTAAACAATTTATAATAAATAAATAATTAAATGATGTACTGCCATTTAATCGGTCCGTTTCCAATGCAATACTTTCCGACCCTAGTTTGTATAATGCATTTGCAGAAAATTCTGACATGCTTATTTTTAACAGTTTATTTTGTTAAGCTACGATAATAGATTGAATTTTTGTTTTCATTCTGTTTATACCAGTTAGCTATATGAAATATCTTATAAAAGCGAAAATAAGTATTATAATTACCCGGTATTCAACCTTAATTGACAAATCCAAGTGTCTTAGAAATATTAAAACACATTTGTAGATGTGGTCTAAATGTCACTCACTGAATCAGATAATTACCAAATGAGCATTATTTATATAGCTTTCTTCCCTCCTAAAATGTTCATTAATGAGTTTTGAGTATCCTATGTTTTGAAATTTACCTGTATCTCAGTCAAAAAAAAAGGAAAACAAAATAAAATGAATTCCCTACCTACCCTTACGTTTTTTTTAACGTGGAGACAGGAAACAGCATATGTGTTTTGTATCGATCTGATGAGTTAGGTCCTTTTCAACTGATTTTTATAGTTTATTCATATGTTGAGCTGTTACACCACTGTCCTGGGTTAGGGGAGGGTTCGGCGCCCGCAAACATGTTTTACCTCGCCACATTATCTTTGTCTTGTCCCAAATCAGTAACCTATCAATCAGTGGTTGCATTTGTTGCTGCATATCATATTTGTTTTTCGTTCACTGTTTTGTACATAAATTAGGCCTTTAGTTTTCTTCTTTGGCTTGCTTTATATTTGTCATTTCGGGGCCTTTTATAGCTGACTATGCGGTATGGGTTTTGCTCATTGTTGAAACGTTGCATAATGTAGGTTGACTGTTAATTTTAGTGTTTAATGTCAGTTTAAATAAATGTTATGGAGTTGTATTAGCATTTCTTGTTTCCACAGAGGTTGTTTGACATTGCAACTTCAGTCAAGTTTTACTCTAAATTTGAATGTTTTTCAAGTTTTACAAGAACTTAAAGTGTGTGTGCACATAACGGCAGACAGGTTGATTCCTATTTGAGATAACTAAGTTGAACACATGTGTTATAGTAATATCAGCTCAAATATAACCCCAAACTGTGTATACAGAGATAAATAGACAGTATAAATTCTTAAAAGAGGAATAAACCAAATTGTCAGAGTGGTATGTTTCCGATATCTACATGTAAGTCAAACAATTCTTCTTGTATTCACATGTTATAGTTTAAGTAAAGATATTTCTTGCATTAATCAAAATTCTAATAATGGTCAAATATTCAATAGCCATTATAAAACACAATTTGCACAAACAAACTAGAGAGTGATAAATGCAAAAATCTTATTCAATAGATTTGAGTTATTAAAAGGTTTTCCGACTGAAAAACCCCGATATAAATTTGGGGAAGGACAAGAAATTGATGGATGGTCAGAAATGTTTTTATGTAATAACTTGGAGAATAAACCAACCAATGTTTTTCAAGTTTTAAAAGAACTTAACGTTTGTGTGTACATAACGGCAGACAGGTTACTCTAATATAACCCCAAACTGTGTATACAGAGAAAAATAGAAAGTGTAAATACTCAAAAGAGAAATGAACCAAATTGTCAGAGTGGTATGTTTCCGATATCAAACGGATAAATTTAGGGAAGGACAAGAAATTGATGGATGGTCAGCAATGTTTTCGTGTAATAACTTGGAGAATAAACCAATCAATGCTTTTCAAATTTAAAAATGTTGTTACTGATGACAGGATGGGTTTTGACAATTTTCAATTCAGTTGCTGAGGAGTTATGTCTCTTGGTTGCTTTTACAATGATATTTATAAATGACATATTGACAGCCTCGTATAGCTTTGATATTGATATAAAAATTCGGTAAATACTAGAATGTTTATAATGATATTTATGACCAGATTTTAAAACATATATTTATCAATATTTATATATATACTTATATTTCTTTCGTCTGGGCTTGTATTATATTTGCCTTCGGGTTTATATAATCCGTTCATCCTATTTCGGCTCTTCAAAATTCAAGAGTCAATCCTAAATTGAGGTAAATTTTATCGCCTTCCAAATACCGTTCCGATTCCTAACATCACTGAGGAGACATCAATTGAGGAAATCCGGATATGGTGTACCAAGTTTTCTGTTTGATATTAAATTAATAATTAAGATCCATTTTGTTACATCTGGTGATCCGTTCATTTGGCAATCGCCATGGCCGTCAGCAGGGTTTTAGAACATCCGTTGTTCGACCTGCTAGTCAAATGCGTTTTGTTAAAATATACCTTTTCACTTTTTTGGTCTTTTGGAAAATGTTGTTTGTGCTGTATTTAGACTCCTTTACCAAGAAATTTGTTTTGCATGCACAAACATGTTCCACCTATATTGACCAGTTCTGTTGGCTTCATACATACCGACGGAAATCAAATATTAAAACTAGACACAAGGGATGTGCATGTAAAAGCCGAGTTGCGATCTTCAAGGAAGTGTAGTAGAAGAAACAGTTTTTTCTGACCGTTTTGTTTATGGACATAAGAAATAAAATAAAAATAATTCCGTAAATTTTATTAAACGATCATATTTGATTAAAAAGTGTGGTCTTTTGATATGAAATAGATACATACTAACTCAGAAATCACTTAAAGGTCTAAGTTTTCATTTTCAAGCTACGTTTGACAAAATCTAAACAAATAGTTGACATGATTTCATCCCAAAACCAATATTCTTCCAACAATTAAGTGTGCCAACTTTTTTATGACCTGATGAGCTCAACATCGATGTGGGTTTTAATCCTTGGATAGTATCTGAATAAATGTGATACATGTACAGTTTATGGCTCAAATAGCCGTTAGGGAACATGAATGTAAACTTTTGGATGACGAAGTTTGACCTACTATGTAGCAACTTGGCTAATACTCAAGCCAAATCTAATTTTTAAAAAGAGGGATCAATATACTCAGTTTTCAAGTTAATGACTGAAATCATTTGAAAAATTAATCTTTTCCCGATATCTAACAGTTTAACGTCATACAAAAATAAATGTGTCATGTTAAAAAAAAAAAAAAAATTTCGACTGATTTTAATCGTCACATTGAAAATGAATGCATGGACCCCTCTTTTAAAATTAACATCTGGCTGGATTATGTATAACAATTATTTGTACCAATTTCTATGAACAAATTACTCATCATTTTTTTTTAATCAGGTAAATATACACCAAAAGATGCAAGTTTTTTCTTCTTTCTAAAATGATGAAAATTGATAAAAATGAATTATTTCCAAAACAGTGTTGCACAAATTCAGAGTGTACTTACATTTGTATGTAAAGACGATATCCAAATACTTTTACTAAAATCGGCTTATGTTTATATTTTGAAACAAAAAAGTGAGGAATGCCTGTCCAAAGGATAGAAATTTCCAAGAAATCAAAATTTTTAGTAACTTTTCACCCCATATATCTCTAAAAGAAGCGCATGACATATTTGAATTGACTAGTTGAAAAATAGCCTAATGCAAATTTTTGTCAAAAAGTCACTGTGGGATCAAAACTGTATCGTCTGCTCTTAAATAAGAAATATTACCTATAGGAATTATATTTCGAATACTTTCGATAAGTTTGACTTATAAACGTTATGTTACCCATTTCAATGCATTTTATGTCCAGTACTTTCGTTAAGTTTAAATAATTTAAGTTATGTTCTTTTATGGTTGTGGCCTTTAATCTATTTCTCGCATAGAGAGATATTTCCCGTATCACACTGCAATGAGTTTGATTGGCTTATAAAGCAATATTGGACGATATTGCGACATTTTCATTGTCTATTCGATAGGTTATTGATGACATTCAAAGGTTAAGACGACACAAATTCGTCCATGGAAACGGGGATATGTGATATTTTAAATTATAATAGAAATAATTGACTCACACAAGACTCGTTTAATATTATATTGAAATTACATAAAACGAGTTGATATCAAGCAATATTTCATTCTCACTCGTTAATAAACCTGTAATTACCCATTTCAAGGCATTACATGTCCAAAATTTGTATCACCTTATAACAGAACCAAACTTGCTATATTGACTTCTGCATTACTTAATTTCATTCTATAATCTATTTCAAGCAATAAAAAACAAATTATGCTGTAGTCCAAACACTATTTTACTGTTTTAAGTCCAAATTGGACTGGTAGTAACATGTGGGTTACGCAAAGAAAACTGCATATATGGATATTACCAATGGCAAAAATGATTTTTTTTTATTTTCAATATCATGGTTCTAATTTGTTGATTTCTACTAGTAAAACAATGGTCTTATCAATAGTCATATTTTTATCAGAGATTGTTCATTTAATAAAAAATATATTTGTCCAAACCTAAGACATAATTGAGAATATTGTCCCCCCTTTTTTATTCTAATTGGAAAAGGGACATTTTTTATATAAACCCTACTTCTGTGGTACACCATAGATTATTAAGAGCAATTTATATATCCCTCAGCTGGATAACTTGCTAAACTGGTCCAAAATTGCATATAAAGTGAGATTTTGGAATTCTTATATGAGTATATACCAATTGCGTAAATTGTTAAAGGGTACCTTAAGAAAACCCATAAAACTGGAAAAATCATAGGATTATTTGACCAAGAGCTATTTTTTTAACAATAAAATAAACAAGTAATATGTACATGATTCATTGATTTCAATTCAAAATACTGCAAAAATAAGAAATTCAGGCCAGTTGTATGACCAACAAAGGCTAAAATACCTTATTGTGGCAATTTGAGAGCTGAAATTTCCCATAAACAGAATTGTTCATCCAAAAACGTTGATTAAACATGATTACTGACATCAAATATGACTAATTTTCATTGGAATAGGTACAACGTCTATAAACTGAATTTCTGATGATTCTCTGTAAAAGGAAGTACACCACTAATTCATGGCTCCATTACTTTCTATATTAAATTCCTTAATTTCGAGCAGGCACAGCTCTTTTGTCTTAAGTTCAAATAAAGTGACAATCATTGCATGTCAAAGCAACACCTTATCGTGTCTTGTACTGAAAAAATCATCATACCTTTAATAGCATATAAGAGAAAACTGGTTCCCGGAACTTCGGATTTACCAAAACATGTACTTCGGATCTGACAAACAGGAAAATTGTACCCTCCTTTTTAAATTTCATGCAATTTTTTTATTCAAAAAGTGTTCTACAATGATCACCAGTCATTCAGCTTTCATTGATACCAAAATTACCAAAATATTTTACATATTTTGAAAGTTACACCCATGCGTAGGAACAATTTTGTGTTAAATATGTACTACTTTCTGGTATGTTCTTTGTATCGCCCATTAAGTTTCATTCTTCCTCCTTGTGATGTTTGTAAAGCCCCTTGACTTTTTTCCTCCTCCCCAACTGTAAGTATCTACATGTATATTCTTCTTTAAAAACGTTTTGTATCGTACCTTGGTTTCTATTCCGCCTTCTCTATTATGTATTACCCCTTGCTTTATTTTTACTTCTCCTTGTGATTTTTGTATTTCCCCCATATGGATAGTTCTTCATCACTCGTATAAGTTTTATTGTCCCTTGGTTTTTATCCTCCTCTATCCCTATGTTTAATTGACCAATTGAGTTATTTTTTCATTGCCCTTCCTTTCTTACCCGCTCTCTCCTTATTATATGTTATTGTCCTTGAAGTGTCTTTTCTCCACCATTTTGATTTTTGCAATGCCTCCCTTGTTCTTTCTTCCTTCTCTCATATCATTTGTATTGCTCACTTGGTTTTTATTTTTCTCCCTAATTATGTTTTATTACCCAAACTTTGTTTCCAATTCATTCTTTATAATGTTTTCGTTCTTGGTTTTGTTTCCTCCTACCTTCTCATGATTTTGTATTGCATCCTTGGTTCTTTACTTTTTATTCCTTTTATATTTCCCTCTTGTGTTATTGTCTCCTCCCTCCTAAGATATGTTTATTACCGTTTTATTATTGTCGCCCTCTTTCCTCCCCGCTGCTTATATTGTTTTTAGCCCCTTTGGTTTCTTACACCCTCCGTACTTATATTTCATTGCCTCTTTTGCTTCTTTCTTTCTTTCTCCATTTTATGTTTAAAATGTCTCCCTTCTTTTCTCTCTCCTTCTCTACTCTGTTTTTACTATCCTCTTGGTTTATTGCCTTTATTAATGCCTCCCGTTGTTTCTCCCTTCCTCCCTCCTTATAATTTGTAATGCACACTTAGTTTTTATTCTCCCCCTTCCTTCCTTTTAATTGTATCGGCCTTGGGTTTTTTTAATACCTGCCTCCTTATGTTTTTGAAAAACCCCTCTTGGTTGTTTTCCCTTCTCTGTTATGGTGTTATCTATTGCTCACTTGGTTTCCTTCTACCTCTCTCATTACGTTTTTTATTGCCACTTTGGTTCCTCTCCTCTTTTATTATGATATTTACATTGCCCTCTTCCTTCCTATTCTCCCCAAATAATTTTACCACCCTCTTTGTTTTATATATTCCGTCCTTATGTTTGTTTATTGGCCCCTTTGGTTTCTGTTCTCCTTCCCTCTTGTAATGTTTATGTTTTCCCCTTAATTTCTGTCCTCCTGTGTATTATCATTTGTATTGTCCACTCGCTTTGTTTCATCCTCAATCCTCACGTGTACGTTTGTTACTGCCTCCTTGGTTTCTTTCCCCCTCTATTCGTATATTTTAATTTTCCCATTCTTTCGACCTCCTTCTTTATTCTTTACTACCTTCTTGTTTATCCTTCTTCCATCCTCCTTATGCCTGTATATTGCCACTTTGATTTTTCTCCTCTCCCGTCTGATGTTTTTCTATTGCCTCCTTGGTATTTTCATCCTCCCTCCTTATGTTTTGTTATTTTCTCCCGCTTCCCTCCTCCCTCCTTATGTTTTGTAAAGCCCCCTTGGTTTATTTCTTCCACCCTCTATATGGATTTTTATTCTCACCTTAGTTTTCCTCTTCTCTCCTCTTTGTAAAATAATTGTGCCCTTTATTTTCTAACTTTCCGCCTGATGTTTTTCATTGCCCTTTGGCTTCTTTTCTCCTCCCAGCTTATGTTTTTAGTTGTCTTCCTGTGTTGTTTCCTCCCCTTCCTAGTATTTGTTTATTAATCACTTCGTATCCGTCTTCCGTCCACTTGTGATTTGTAAATGTCTCTTTCTTTCCTTCTCCTTCATATGTTGTATTGCACTTTTTGTTCATTTCTTCCTCCATTCTCGTTTGTTTTTGTTTCCCTTTGGCTTCATTCATCCTCCTTTTAAAGTGTTTTTCTCTTCCTGGTTTTCTCTTCACCTCCCTCCTTATGCTTTTGTTTCCTCCTCCATCCTTATGTCTTTATTTGTCCTATTTTGTTTCATCGTTCCACCTTACGTAAGCTTTTTTTCATTGCCCCTTAGTTTCATTTGTCCTCCCTCTTTAAGTAATTATTGCCACCTTGGTTTCTTGACTCCTCCTTTATTATTCTCAGCTGATTCTCAATGATTATAGAATTTATTTTCTTTTGATTTTGAGCTTGAGCTTGAAGTTAAAAAGGTAAAACATGCTACACAGAGGAACAAGAGGGACGAAAGATACCAGAGGGACAGTCAAACTCATAGATCGAAAACAAACTGACACGCCATGGCCAAAAATAAAAAGACAAACAGACAAATAATAGTACAGATGACACAACATAGAAAACTAAAGACTAAGCAACACGAACCCCACCAAAAACTTGGGGTGATCTCAGGTGCTCCGGAAGGGTAAGCAGATCCTGCTCCACATGTGGCACCCGTCGTGTTGCTTATGTTATTACAAATCCGGTAAAAAGTCTAATTCGGTAAGTCACATTCGTGAAAAGGGAAGGGTATTGTAGTTACGACATAAGGAACATATCCGATATCATCTGTGAAACGGTTATTCCATAACGGTCAACCAACTCGTGATGGCGTCCGTAAAATTTACGAAGGGATGATTTCAACTTCACCATTTGGAACTCTTGGCTTAATAGCTTCCTTGTGAGCAGCAATCCTCTATCAAGGAAATCATGATAGGAAACACAAGCCCGGGAAAATCGTATCAATTGGGAGATATATACTCCGTAACAAGTGATCAGTATGCTGGAGTTTCTTATTGACAACATATTTGTTGAATTTGGAGATAGACTTGTCCTATGGGAACGAACTGTGCGCCTCTCCTTGCCGACCTCTTCTTATTTTCATAGGAGTCGGAGTTCCTTCAGACACTTGTCAAAAACAAGACGATCAAAGAAGCCAGGTCATTTAATTTCACATTCAGAAATATTGATGATGTTCTTTCTATTAACAATCCAAACTTTTCTGATTGGGTTCCATTAATATATCCCCCCAGAACTAGAAATTAAAGAAACAACAGACACGGATTCCTCCAACTCAATTTTAGACTTATACCTCGAATTTGACATACACGGTCATCTCAGTACCACAATCTATGACAAACGAGACGATTTAATTTTGAAATTGTCAATTTCCCCCACCTTAGTAGCAATATACCAACTTCACCTGCATATGGCATATACATTTCGCAGCTTGTTCGGTATTCAAGCTGCTACTCAGACTTTGTAAAACGTCACCAGTGTCTTAGCAGAATGTTGATGAACCAGGGGTATGACAAAGAACGTCTCGTCCTTTTTCTAAAAAAGTTCATCGGAAGGTACCAAGACCTTGTTGATAAATATTCCGTATCAACTTCACAACTAATACACGAGGTCTTGAAGTAAAGATTCTTAGTACTGACGTTGTTTATCATCTTAATAACGTTTTATAGAATTCTTTTATTTGTCTTTTTTAATACATTTTTACTGATAGTCTATTTTTGGTGATATCAATTTGACGTGGCTCGGTACTTATACATCCCGTCATTGTGTTCTTGTGCGATGGTAAATTGTTGTATTCTTGTCTTTCATTTTTGCTTATGTGCTTTGTCTATATGCCTTTTTGTGTTTCTTTGTTAAATATTTGTTTTTATAGTGATTAAGATTATAACACAATGTTGACTGTTGTACCCCTATTTCGACATTTTTACCTCTTATGTCTGTTTGTTTTGTTCACACATCGTTGTCAATATAATGGAATTTTATGCGACTGTCATACAAGTGAGAGGTTTAGCTAACTATAAAACCAGGTTAAATCCACCATTTTTTACATAAGAAAATGCCTGTACCAAGTCAGGAATATGACAGCTGTTATCCATTCTTTTGATGTGTTTGAGCTTTTGATTTTGCCATTTGATTAGGGACTTTCCGTTTTGAATCTTCCTCGGGGTTCGGTATGTTTGTGACTTTACTTTTTACTAGTACAACACAATATTCTATGAGAGTAAAGTCACACTGTATAAGACCAAGTCTTAACAATCCTCGACCTATTCTTTATCTATATCTTTTATTCCTTCTATCTAAAGTCTTTTTTTTTTTTCACTCGGCTAAAAATTTGAACAAAAACTTATTTGTCCAATAAAACAATCGAACATAAATGTAAAAATAATTAAGTCGTTAATAAAAGGAAAACATTATACTTATACACTCAAGATTGATAAAGTAGACGTTTATTTATCGAGTAAGGTTCATACTTTTGTCGAGTAGGGTTCAGACTTTGGTCGAGTATGGTTCAGACTTTGGTTAAGTATGGCTCAGTCTTTTAACCTTTGGTCGAGTATTAAGACATTGAAAGCAGATCGTGAACTGGTTATTTACAGGACGAGAATGGTTTAAGATTGTTTGAGCTTGGTCAGAGTTCAGACTTTTCAGTATGGCCAAGATAAAGGTCCAGTACAAATCAGAACAGTCAAGTATGGTTAAGATTGGTGTCTAGTAACATTAAGTAAATTTCAAACCCATTCAGAATGGTCGAGTAAAAACCAGTCGAGTCCAGTACAAATACTGTTCATTTCAGATTTTTACTGGTTTGTAGAGATATGTTTTGTAGAAATATTGATATGAATTCTGCAATGTTCTGGTTTAACTATAACTTACAAGTACAAAACAATATGCTGTGAGAGTAAAGTTACACTATATAAGTTTGTTTCAAAAATAAAAAAAAAATATCAAATTGAATTAACTAAGTTTTGATGTTTTTACCTCATCCAAAGTTTGTCCATCTATAGATTCCACATCCGAAGTTTCCTCATCTGAAGTTTCCTCATCCATGTCCTGCGAAAATAGAACATTTATTTAAATATTGTCATAAACTGGTACTAAAGATTTTTAAACATTGTTGTTTCTCAGAACTGAACACATAGTTTTATCTGGTCTACAAAAGATTTCTTCGGAGAAAAAACGAATCATGTCAGGAGTTTAGAGCCAAATGAGCCATATGTACATTAGAAACTAATGGTTCCATAACTATTGGTTCTGATGGGAACCATCTCAAAATGCTATGTTGCTTGCAATTAAGTCTGTTGTGATGTATTGTTTTTTAAGTAAACGGGATAATTCCATTAAAACATTTTTTTTTCAAAGATGTCCCACTAAAATTAGTAATATTTAACTTTGCTATAAATGTCTCAATGTTTAAACATTGAAATATCCACTAGTACAGAGCGGAGACATGACTATAAATGTATTGTGATGTAAAGAACACATTAAATATATTTCAACTACATGTAACTTGTTGGTCCATGAATTCCGAAATACAGGTTACCTCTATGTACTCAACACCTTTCAGAAGGGATGGACACTCAAATCTAGGAGTTTTCAATTAAAGAGAGGGGACACCATTAATGTATAAAATCACGGGAGGGGGTATCTCTACACACGTCATTAGAATTAACGTCCTAATTTGACCGGATGTGACTGCGAATTTGTGCATCACGCTCATCAAAACGAAAGCCAAAATCTGGCAAGGATAATACTGACGGTCGGAAGAAGACCAAGAGATGACCATATTTTTAGTCAATCTTTGAAGTTCTGTATATTTCTAAGTGCGTTGGATATGAACACTTTTGCAGTTAAGTCTTGCATTCTCGTTATTTGAAATGACATGTGTTTAAGACAAATCTTTGATTGTTTCTGTTTAATTCATTTACTATTTCTATGGACTCGAAACAATCCAAATAACTGAATAGACAGCTGCCTTTTGTTTAATACTGTATATTTCCGTCCATATGGTTGTTGTTTTTGTCATGTTTGCTGTCTCGTTGAAATCTTGCACAACTATCCCTTTATTCCAACAAATGTGTTAAGCTTCAAGTAGATCTATCAAAGCATTTGCCAAAAAACTTAACAAAAATACGAAGTTTATAATTTGGTACACCATATTCGCGTTTTGTCTTCATATACTTGAATAAAAACAGTCAAATACGATGTGGAAGAACATTTTAAAAAAAAATCCATTAAATTAAGTAAAATAAGTCTAAGGCAATCTATACCTAAGAATAGAAAAACCTTATTGTTACGAATAATTCTACATTTTATAAACTGTTAATTTATAGAAAAATGAACATATCAATGATGTTTCATGTCAACACAAAAGTGTCGTGTGATACACTCGTCCGGCAAGGCCATGTACAACTAGTGTAAAATAAACTTAAATCTGAAAGTAAAAGTACCGCAACTTTGGAATGACAAACCAGAAAATAATCAAAACCAAAAAAGGAGTTGCCTGTAATTAATTCCACCAACAGCGTCAAGTTTTGGGTAAATTAATCTAAGCATACTTTAGTAAATTCGCAATGAAAAAACATGCCTTAAATCTGACAGTGAAAATCCCGATACTCGGGGAAAAGTATTAATAAAAATACCGAACTTAAATTCAAAAACGAGGAAGTTTATAAAACCTTAGAAAATCAAACGTTCGACTTTTTCAACCAACAGAACAAATGGGAAACAACTGTTATATTCCTGACTTTGTACGACACATATAAATAATTCAAAAACAAAAGAGAGTTTTCTTTTATCAATCCCAGCATTATTTATTATAAAGTAAATTGATCAATGCACGAGTGAGTACTTTTTTTATGTTACAGCTGTTACAGAACTAATGACATACTAGATGGGTTTCAGTATTGTTATGCTTTATTTGCAGCATTGATAACCTGGCTAAATGGGTTTCAGTATTGTTATGTTTTATTTGCAGCATTGATTTCCAGGCTAGATGGGTTTCAGTAGTTTAATGTTTTTAGATGGGGTTAAGTATTTTCATGTTTTATTTGCCGCACTGATTACTATGCACGTAATAGTCACCAGGCTGGCTTGAGTCCAGTATTTTAACATTTTATTTGTATCATTGATGAATAAGCTATATTGGGTCCATTAGTTTTTTAATGTTTGGTTTACAACACTGATGACCAGACTAGATGAGGTTCAGTATTTTTCTGTTTTATTTATAGTACTAATGGAAAGATTAAATGGGGTTAAGTATATACAACAGAAATGACCAAGGTAGATTTTGTATTTTTATTTTTTTTAACAGCACTAACGACAAGGCTAGATGGGGTCCAGCATTATTATGTTTTGTTTTCAGCAAATATAACCACGCTAGATAGGGGCCAGTATTTTTTGTATTTCTGTTACAGCAATAATCATAAAGCTAGATGGTGATAAATATCTTTATCTTTTATTTAATGGATCAAAGCTAGATGGCTTCCAGTATTTTTCATTTTAAGTATCAGCACATATGTTATTATGCTAGATGGGGTCCAGTTATTTGATGTTATATTTACATCACTGATGACCAGGGTTGATGGGGTTCAGTTTTGCAATCTTTTATTTTCAACACTAATGACAACGCTGAATGCGTTCATTATTTTACTGTTTTATTAACAGCACCGATGACCAGGGTAGATAGGGCCGGTATTTTAATATATTATTTACAGTCATTACGACTAGTTTAGATTAGGTGCATCTTTTTTTTATGTTTTATTTACAGAACTGACAATTTCTATATACAAAAACCATTAACAAAAATGTCGAACTCCAAAGTAAAATTTTAAAAAGGTTTCATTTACAGAACTGATGACAAGGCTAGATGGAGTCCAGTATGTTTATGTTTCATTTACAGGACTAATGACAAGGGTTGATGGAGTATAGTTTATTAATATTAATTTACAGGACTGATGACAAGGCTAGATGGAGTCCAGTATTTTTATGTTTCATTTACAGGACTAATGACAAGGGTAGATGGAGCACAGTTTGTTAATATTCATTTACAGGATCGATGACAAGGCTATATGGGGTCCAGTATTTTTATGTTTCATTCACAGCTAAGATGACCAGGCTAGAGGAGGTTCCGTTTTTTATGCTTTATTTACAGCACTAATGACAAGGCAAGATGAGGTTTAGTATTTTAATGTTTTATTTGCAGCACTGATGACCAGGCTAGATGGGGTTCAGTATCTACATGTTTTATTACAGCACTGATGACCAGACTAGATTGGATTCAGTATTTCTATGTTTCAGTTGCAACACTTATGACCAAACTAGATTGGGTAAGTATTTGTATGTTGTTGTTTTTTTTTTTGCAGCACGGCTGACTACTAGTATTCAAGCAACAGTGACCAAACTGGATTGAGTCCAGCATTTTAACATTTTATTTGTATCACTGATGACTAAGCTAGATTGGGTCCATTATCTTTATGTTTTTAATTGCATCACCAAAGACTAGGGTAGATGGAGTTCAGTATATTTTTGCATTATATACAATAGAAATGACCAAGGTAGATTTGGTACAGTATTTTTATGTTTTATTGACAAGGCTAGATGGGGTCCAGCATTATTATGTTTTGTTTTCAAAAAAACATGTGAAGGCTAGATAGGGTCATGTACTTTTTTTTTTTATTTCTTTTCCATCAATAATCACCTAGCTAGATTGAGTTCAATATCTTTTTCTTTTATTTAATGGATCGATGACTAGATGGCTTCCAGTATTTTCCTTTTAAGTTACAGAACAGATGTTACAGTTCTAAATGGGGTCCAGTTATTTTAGGTTATATTTACAACATTGATGACAAGGGTAGATGGTGGTTTATTATTATCATCTTGTATCTACAACACTAAAAACAAAGCTGGATAGGGCCAGTCTTTAACAGTTTTATTTACAGTCATTATGACTAGTTTATAGTGGGTGCAGTTTGTTTATGTTTTATATACAGAACTGACAATTTCTATATAAAAAAGCATTAACAAAAAACGCCAAGGTAAAATTTTAAAAAGGTGGAAGTCCATATAAACTGACAAAATAAAACGTTAAACTATATCAATCAACTGAACGAATGGAAAACAACTGTAATATATCCTGACTCGATATAGGCATGTTTCGAAGAAAATGGTGGGTTGAATATGGTTTTATACCTATCAAAACATATATATTACAGTTGTTTATAGTTGTATTGACGAAATTGGGTGAGCACCCCAAACAGTCTTTATTGGTTATTTGACAATAATAAGGATCCAGAAGCCATAACCATGTAAAAATACATCACAGAGATACTGCACAACTGACTCAAGAATTCAAACAAACACTCAAATAAAAGCCGACAAATAAATTAGTGTAGTTGATAGTAAATCTGACAAGGACGCCAACAAAAAGTGTTTTATAGTTGATAGCACATATGTTATATCATTGAAATATGATGAGGAATTAGTTTTGTATGTGTTAATTAAAACACTGAACACCAGGCTACATTGTAGATGAGTCCCTTTATTGTATTTTAAATGTTCAATACTGAAGGTCCGGCTTGATGGGTTCCAGTCTTTTTATGTCTTATTGACAGTACTCATGAACAGACAAATAAAGGTACATTGTTTTATAATTGTTTGAAACACTGACGATTTGTCTAGAAGGAGTTCAGATTTTTATGTTTCATTTACATGACTGATGACAAGTCTAGATGGAGGACAATATGTTTATGTTTCATTTACATGACTAATGATAAGGCTATATGTAGTACAGTATGTTTATGTTTCATTTACAGGACTGATGACAAGGCTAGATGGAGAACAGTATGTTTATGTTTCATTTACAGGACTGGTGACAAGGGTAGATTGAGTGCAGTATCTTTATGCTTCATTTACAGGACTGATGACAAGGGAAGATGGAGTACAGTATGTTTATGTTTCATTTACATTATTGATATCAAGGCTAAATGGAGTTCAGTATCTTTATGTTTCATTTACAGTACTGTTGACAAGGGAAGATGGATTACAGTACGTTTATGTTTCATTTAGTACACGACTGATGTCAAGGCTAAATGGAGTTCAGTATATTTATGTTTCATTTACAGGACTGATGGCAAGGGTAGATAAGGTCCCGTTTTATTGTTTTATCTACAGCACTGATGGATAGGCTATACATTATTTGTGAGTTTTATTTCCGACACTTATGGCCATGCTATAGCATTATACACTTGGAAAGAATCGAGTGTTTCTATGTTCTATTTATAATATTACCTGGGAGGATATACAAAATTCAAAAATATTTTGCGACTCTTTTCTTTATCTGGTCATGAGTAATAGACTTGGTTGCGTCCCCTATTACTATGTTATATATTTAGTTATAATAACCAGGCTTGATCGGGTTCAGAATTTCCATGTTTGATATTTAGATGTAATTATCAGGCTAGAACGGGCTCATAATTATTTCCTTGTTCTGTCTTAAGTTATAATTACGAGACTTGATCGTGTCAAGTATTTTCATGTTTTATCGTTAGTTATCATAAACTGGGGCTTGATCTTGTCCATAATTAGCATGTTCTATGATTGTTTTTCGTTTTTTTGTTTTTGTATGACGTTGTCAGATTGTCTTCGACCTATAAGTTTGAATGTCCCTTTAGTATCTTTTACCTCTTGATCATTAGTCAAGCTTTACCAAGCTTGATTGTGTCCAATATGTCTATGTTCTAGCTAAGTTAGAATGACCAGGCTTGATAGGGTTCAATATTTCTATGTTTACGATTCTTATATGACAGTTCAGTAGGACAACCTGAAGCGTCTGAGTAAGGATTCGGTGCTCAGTGATACGGTTCTCTAGATGACGTTGTCAACACGTAATTGCGGCCATTGTGTTACGTTGGATTTGGCAATCCACGTTATAAAGTTGGATTTATGACATTCTTGGATGCTTAATCTTTTTGCAACACAACATACGAGGTCAAAAATTTATTTCAGATATTCAACTAATTATTTTCAAATAAGTGTGCTTTCAAGAAATTATTTAAACGGCAAAAATAAAGTGTAAAATTATTTGAAATATTAAATGCCATTCATCATCATTTCCCATTCATATAATGAATCCACTATTTATACCCAACGTTGATAAATTAAAATCGGATTTCGGCTAAAGACATCCGCAGACTGTAAGTTCTCCAAAAAAGGAGGAGTGGGAGGCTTTGGCATTTTTTCCCAAATATAATGACCATAGGAACTTTGTTACTTTCTAATTTGCTGAACGTCTCAGGTTCCACTCAAAAGTCCATGTACCAACTCATAAGAATGTAAGACATATTCGCTTTAACTGTTGACTTCTTTATACCTGGTCTATTATAAATATATTTGTCCCAGTTCATACATGTATACCCCAAAATTTCTAAACTTCCATGCAGGCAAGAGAAAAGTTCAATAAAAAATCAAACTTTTAAATATAAAATACAAAGGGCAAAAGAAAATTAAGGGGATGACCATTTTATTTTCTGGGGTTGAGGCAGGCAGAGTTCTCGAAATATTTTTTTCCCTGTAGGTCCTTGATGAAATTCTTCTGGTCCTCACTATTATTTCTATTGCAAAATTGCAAAATTGTGTCAGTCCTTTGCAATTTTTGGTGGTATAAACCTTCAGACCACTACATTTCGAGAACTCTGCGCTGGAAAATTTAAGGGGACAGAATATTCATTTTCCTATATTGCTAGTATGGCTTATTTAAGTTGTCTTGCCACACGAACATTTATTTGCAATCTGTACACATATTAGAGAATTATTTCCTGCATTTTATTGGACAGAATATCATTTAATCCTGTGTCAGCACTCTTGAGTAATGTTTAGAGTATTGTATTTGTTACCATGATTACATGTACATGTACCAGACCCCTAATACTCCTGCCCCCCCCCCCCCCCCCCCCCTCCTCTCAAAAAAATGAATCAATCTAAATTAAATAGCCATTCTCTAAATTCATCATGTTCATATCTCTGAAATTATCAAAGAAATTTACAAAATGAAATTAACCAATCACCCACCCATTTGAAAGCTTATACATTCCTCCCATGAAATAACAAAATAATTCATCTTACAATTTCATTATACAGGTATCTGACATGTTATAATCTTCCAGCAATCTAATTTAAATGAAAATCCATTTACAATATTACTTTCTCAAACTTCATTAATATTATCAAATCCAATTTGTGATTTAGTGACAATTTGGTCATTGCTGTAGTGGTTCCATCAATCAAAAGAAATGGGTTGTGGTTGTCCCCAAAATGTATAAAAATTCAGCATGTATCTACAATGTACATGTTAATGATGTTTATGTACAATATTGAATATGAAAATGTAATCAAAAGGTTTGGTATAACATATAGTTGCTCAATGTTAAACCTTATAATTATTTTTCAAGAAATGTTTTTTTTTGCCTGTCACTTATATTTAGCAAAAATGTAAGGGGCATTAGGTGGCATAATTTTTAATAATACATGCATTTTGTTGGTAAAATGTCTGTGTTGATGATGGCAATGATATATTTAATTTTCCTGTGAGAAATTTAATAAAAACATTTAGTAATTGTACATGTTGTATGTACACATACTTTGTATTTACAGGATGGAGAAAGATGTTCACTAATGGATTAAACAGAGAACTTTTACATATAAAATATATTGCAACAACACATTTTAATGAAGTGATGTACATTTGTACATGGTGGAAGCAAAATTAGGTTTGTTAGTTGAAAACAATATGAATATAATATATTAGGGGTAAGTAACCAAAAAGTGTCTGTTTAGGGTTACAAAAGTGGGCTAGTTACAATGTACTATGGTTTCAATCCCCCAAAGTATGAAACAAATATGATATACATTGTATTCAAACTGTTTTTATTAGGGAAACAGACTGTGCAAATATTCTGCATTTAACGGTCAGACATGAAAGTTCCCAATAGAATAAGTTGGAGCCGGCACTTAAAATGAATGTATAGGATAGGCCAGGTAATCCTTCACAGACTTTAAGGGCCAATGGTATACTTTTATTTTATTTTCTATGTTCTGTAAATGTCAATATTGTTTCCTTCAGATTTGGAACTTAATTGCAAAGAATGAAGGGTACAGTAATTATAATTCCATATATATGATCGAAAACAATATAAGGGAAGTAACTGTTACATGATGTGCATCATATCCTGATGAAGAGTTAACATGAGGTTTCTGAAAGCTTTTATCTAATAATTTTTTACTAACCACCTTTACCAAAATTCTTGAAAATTTATTCAATTTGACCATTTTTTTCAGATAAGAGAACTTACTTGAGCAGACCATATTGGGGTCATCGATGGACATAACAATGAAATACAATATCATAATTAACATTCTTCATAACTTTTGATTGAATTAACAAACTTAATTCAATAAAGATAATAACCAAATATTTTCTTATTTTGAGAAAACAACAGATCCTGTCAGAGGAATAATTTTACTGGAGGATGACATTTTAATACCTGGATTCAGCAATTAATATGAAATTTATTAAGAGAGATATGTTAATGTGCAGAATTGTTTCTTAGTTGGTAACCCCACCAGAAACTCCATGTTGTTCGAGTGATTATTACATGTAGCAGAATTTTTTGCTGAACTTATGCAGCATTTAATAAATGAAACTTTAGCAGTCTGTGGACTCCTACTACCCACACAATTGTTGTAAAAAGAGGAATTTAGATATTAGAGACTCATCAACATTAAAATGAAGATGTGGATAAGTGAAATGTATGTTGCAATAAATTCAGATATTGACTTAATTTTTTGATGAAATTTTCAAAAACTGTAAATTTTGCAATCACATATTCGGTTTTAAAATGAACAAACTAAAACATAAGGAATTATATAACAGAGATATTGTTTTGCTGAATCTTCTATTTGGCCTCAAGTGTTTCACTTTTATTTTGCATGAGTGTAATTTTTTTCTTTGAAAGTTTGCGAGTTTGGTCGATCCTGCACTATTTTTATGATATACAAGGTCAACATTTCATACAATAAATCTAAATACTTAACCCATTATCCTTCTTGAATAATTCTTGAATGACAAAACTTGAAATCGCCAAAAGCAAAAGGGAGCTTTGTTTCGTCAATTCTAATCTTGTGTTAAAATTAGCCCCTGCCAACAAAAGGAGAATATTATAGGTGTACAACAGACAAAAAATATCTCATATGGCTAGCTATCGTATGAAATGTTTCATTGGTTTTTATTTATATGTAATTGTTTTTGGTAGTAGTTACTTATTAAAGGTATTATAGTTCCCTTTCATTGGCCTGCTTTAGACTTGATTACAGTTTTAATATAAAAATAAGAAGATGTGGTATGATTCAATGCCAATAAGACAACTCTACACGATATACCAAATGACAAAGAGGTTAACAACTATAGGTCACTGACGGCCTTCAACAATGAATAAAGGGTCAGGAGGATTTACTAAATAAATAATCTGGCCTGGTAAGAACTGAAAATAAATAACTTGACACAAGACTGGCTGAAAATTAATATTCTGCATCTCAAATGCAGGGTAGACATGATAGATCAGGATACAAATGTATTCAAAACTGTAAATTTAAAAAAAAATGAGCATGTGTAGCAATAGATGCAAATGAATAAGTCAATCCAGAAAAAAAATCCTACTGCACCCCCTCCCATCACCTAGAAAATCAAATGATTGATCCTCTAAGATACTGCACATTGAATTTTAAAAAGTAAAAACACACAGTCTAGACATACATAGCAAACCATAAATTAAGAAGCATAAGCCCATAAAAACGACACACGCCTTTGTCTAAAATTTAATTTAAAAAGAGCCCCCACCCCCTTTTTCCAAAAACAAAACAAACAACCAAAAAACAGACAAAAAAAAAAAAAAATAGGAAAAAAAGAAAGATGTTCTTTGACATATTTAAAGTAGATGTTAATTAAAACACATCGGTCAGTAACAGCTCACGAAGTAAATATGGATCCACGAAACGTTTACGATGTCAGAGATGTATAGTTATCAACAAATCAATCCCATGTAGGCCTATTGGGCTGTAATTTTACCAATCTTGGCCTGTTTTGGTAAAACGTTAATATGGATTAAACATATCGCATGACTTCTTTCTCATCTGAATACAAAAAATTGCAAAAAAAAAAAAGGAAAGGGATCCAACTTTTATTGACATTTTACATGTTTTACGTTGATATTTGCGGCGCCGGAAATTTGCAACGTTGATCTATATACTGAAACAACTTCGGATGAGGTCGATTCCGGCAATTCTGCTTAAAAATGTCACTAACAGTTAACACATATTTATGTCTTAAGATATATTTGTTGTGTTTTTTTATTTTTTATTTTTAGCGGATCATTATTTTCGAGTGATGAATAGATAACGTGTACTTCAGAAACAAGGTTACGGGAGGACCACGGCCCCGTAGTAGGGACACACAAAATAAAGGTGATCGTTCTCCATTTTTACTCGATAGAAATGCCTATTTTTTTCATAATTTATACATTATGTCCCAAAGATTACTATATGAAAGTATAAAAAAATCGAGGCGGAGATTTTTTAAGAAACAGCTGATAATTATAGCAGACCTATAGACGCAATAGAAAAAAGACAAAAATAGTGCCTTCTTCAATTTCGAAAAAGCAATCTATAATTCTACAATTTATTGACACCTATTGTTATTTTTAAAGGGGTTGAATAACTAAAGATTCACCTTTTTGTGAGATTTGGTCGATTATTTACTTTTTAAACAGAAACTTTTCCAATTTTTAAATCTACCACACATGCAAAGAAAAATCTATAAAAAAGAGACCCCTTCTTTAAAATGGGTACACATTTTTGCCCTGGCTCAAACTCCCCTATTCTTTATGGATTTCGATGCCAAATACTACCGAGAACAGTATTAGTATAAAAATTATTGAAAATCGAAGGATATATATTTTTTTGACCCATTTCGAATATCGCCATTTAATTTTACAGTGTAGAAAAATTAAAATCCTTAATTCTGTGTTTAGATACAAAAAAATAAATAAGATTTCCTGTTGTTTTAGAATATAAGAATGACAATAATACGTAATTTTATATACTTTTCTCATATAAACGTGTATAAAATCAACAGTCTTAATCGTCAGTTCTTTGTATTAAACGAAAGAAAAAAGTTAACGAAAGCGCGTCATTTTTCAGTTGACGTCGGCCGACACAAAATAGTCCAATTTTGTGCACGGGACTACTGATCGCCACCGAATCACAATTAGGCCAAAAAAGGCACATTCTGTTGTCCTACTGAGTTGTAATTTAAAATCCAAACGTATCTACTAGCTATCAATCATCATTTAATGTACTTTGAGGCCTTTAGTCAACTTAAAAACTATTGCTTGATCGGTTGTCAGAGGGAATTTTTTAATTTTCAAAAACACTATTTCGTGGAAGGGCAGACTAAAAATTTACAGAGGTTGAAGACTAATTACCATAGATAACACACACAAAGAATAATTTATTTTTTTTAGGTTATGCGCAAAAAAGATCTAAAAGCAAAGTGTGTCGTAAATTTTGTTGGCGATTTTTGTATTTTTATTTAAAGACACCTACTATGTTGCTATGACTCATTTGAAAGGTATTTCACTGAACCCATACATTTCATTGTTTAGTACTGTAACCTAAATATATAAAAAGTAAAATATCAAACATACCAAAGTCCAAGGAAAATTCAAAACGGAAAGTCCCTTATCAAATGGCAAAATTAAAAGCTCAAATACATCAAACGAATAGAAAACAACTGTCATATTCTTGACTTGGTACAGGCATTTCCTTGTGTAGAAAATGGTGGATTAAACCTGGTTTTATAGCTATCTAAACCTCTCACTTGTATGACAGTTGCATAAAATTCCATTATAACAATGTGTAAACAAAACAAACAAACATAATATGTAAAAATGTCAAAAAAAGGGGTACAGCAGTCAACATGGTGTTATAATTTTAATCACTATAAAACAAACAAATATGTCAGAAAATAAAAATAAAATGACATATAGACAAAGCAAAAATGAAACACAATAATACAACAAATGACGATAGCACAGTAACACAATGGCGGGATGTATAAGTACCGAGCCACGCCAAGAGGATATTATCAAAAATAGACTAAACAGTAAAGTAAATAATTTACAAAGACAAACAAAAGAACACTTTAATACGTAATTATCTTTACTTCAAGAGCATCGTGTATTATTTGTGAAGTTGATACGGAATATTTATTAGCAAGGTCTTGGTATCTTCCGATGAACTTTTTTTTAAAAAAAGACGAGACGTACTTTGACATAACCCTGGTTCATCAACTTTCTGCTCAGACACTGGTGACGTTTTATAAGTCTGAGAAGCAGCTGTAAGCTCTTGAATACCGATTGAGTTGGGAAATGTATATGCCATATGCAGGTAAATTTGGTACATTGCTACTAAGGTGAGGGAAATTGATAATTTCAAAATTAAAATCGTCTCGTTTGTCATATTCTCGTACTGAGATGACCGCTTATGTCAAATTCGAGGTATAAGTCTAAAAATGAGGCGGAGGAAGCCATGTCTGTTGTTTTTTTTTATTTCTAGTTCTGGAGGATATAAAAACAGAAAAGTGTGGATTGTTAATGGAAAGAACATCAGCAATATATCTGATTGTGAAATTAAATGATCTGGCTTCTTTGATCTTCTTGTTTTTGACAAGTGTCTATGAAAATAAGAAGAGGTCGGCAAGGAGAGGCACACAGTTCGTTCCCATAGGAATGCCGACAATTTGTTGAAAGAAGTCTACCTCCAAATTCAACAAATATGTTGTCAATAAGAAACTCCAATATTAGAATATGAAGCGAGATGATGCATAAACTATTTTAATTTTTTACGTTTTCAAGGTAAAATTATCAACTCAAACACGCCTGAAAAAAAAAAAAGTGTACTCGACACATGCTCGATTTTCTCTTTTTGAAGAAATTCTGGCCCATTTTTAGAATTCATTCTCCCCAAATAAAAATCTGTCGCTGGGGCGGAGATTCAAAGTTAGGCTTAAAAAGATCAATCCTTTATCTTTTTTGGTGATTTTTTTTCGGCGGAATTTATGCTTATGCACAAAAAGATCCACATGAATTTGAACCTACCACAATCGACTGCTTTGTGGAAATGTTTCTTTAATTAAAATTTTACAAATATCTCACAGCTCCATACTATAATTTAAGAAAAACACGTATATATAAGATGCATACAATCTTAAATAATGCACCAACATTAAACTTGTAAAGCCCATAGAAACAGATGTAAACAATTCCAACTAAGCCTTTTTTACCTTCTCTACTAAAGAGTCCTATTTCCTTTGTTTAATTTCAACTTGATATCAGCCTGTACGTACCAAATAATTTTGCACATGGAGGTGATGTCCATATAGACAAACATTGTCTTGCTTGTCCTCTATATTTGAGGGTATACACTAGGAGGCATTTTCCATGATGCCACAACTACATGTAATGTGAAGTTATATAAATCACAAATTACCTGTTTTATTGATTGTGATTAATATCTTTATGAATTAAATGTTCAATCGTTCCTTCCTCAAAAGAAAAAAGAAGGAGGGATATACTATTTCCTCTAGATTGTGTAATTTTTTTAATGATATGGCTTTCTTTAAAACTACGGTAATGCACATATACATCAAGTTTGTAAATTATATATATCTGAGTAAGTAATATTAATAAATTGATCGACAGTCATATTATTAAGGTAGGATATGTATGGTTCATTGAAACAAAAACTTTTCTGAGTGTATCCGCAGATGTGTACTGGAGCCATGTTATAACCAAACAAAGACTGAACCCTGCTCAGACACAATTTGTCGTATGTCTGAGCCGAACAGCCTTTGCTACGTCTAAAATTAAGTAGAAGGAAGCCGTGTCTGTTGTTTCTTGAATTTCTAGTTCTTAAGGATATATCAATGGAACCCAATCAGAAAAGTTTGGATTGTTAATGGAACAAACATCATCAATATATATGAATGTGAAATTAAATGATCTGGTGTCTATGATCTTTTTGTTTTGGTGCGAGATTCAAATTTAGGTTTAAAAGTATCAATCTTTTATCTTTCTGGTGATTTTTGTTTTCGACGGAATTTATGCATATGCACAAAAAGATCCACGTGTATTTGAACACAATCGACTGCTTTGTGGAAATGTGTCTTTAATTAAAATTTTACAAATATCTTGAAGCTCCATACTATAATTTAAGTAAAACACGTATATAAGATGCATACACACTTCAATTATGCACCAACACTAAACTTGTAAAACCCATAGAAAAGGATGTAAACAATTCAAATATACCAACTTAGCCTTTTTTTACCTTCTCTACTGAAGAGTTATATTTCCTTTGTTTGATTTCAACATGTTCAACTTGATATCAGCCTGGGTTGATTGGGTTCAGTATTCTATGGTATATGTATAGCAGTAAACTGGTTTTTAAACTAATTGTCATCAAAATAGCTTTAAACGAAATATTTTATGTAATTATCTTCCCTTGAATATCAATTCATTTGTTTTTCATTTATTATCTCCCCTTGTCAATTTTAAGCAATATGATGTAAGATATGTATATTTCTATTATGAATTAATGCAAGCTAGTTTAAGTTAAACAAACCAATTCCATCTTTTTCTTTCAAAGATAAATGAGCAAAATTGCAGAAAAAAGTAATGCCTTTAAAGGATATATAATTAAACTATACAATATAATAGTACAAGTATCAATTAGTATGACCAATTCCGTGTAAAATATATATGTTGAAACACACAAAATATAAGCCACACAATGACAACAGTTATAACATATTGCATATTTAATTTGTTCATTAAATAAGGTTTTGTACTTGTAGCACTATATATATATGCATTCCATCCTTTAACTGGTATACATTTTGGCTGGTTTGTATGCGTACTATTTATTAAGTCCTCTTATTTTATAACCTCAATTTGGTCTGTATTACGCCAATGTGGTATAAGTGAAATATTTCAAAGAAGTTAATGCTGCAAAATAAATCAGATCACAAATTCAGATTTTAAGTAATTGCAACATCTGGGATGCCAAGTATACCACATCTCCTGCATTTCCTGGCTCGTACATGAACTTTGATGCAGGTGAGCTACACAAAATGCATATCATCAACAGTTCAATAAAATAAATAATACTTACCGAGGCTTGGTTGAATTGTAAGATGAAGATAAATCAGAAGTTGCTCGGACCAAAAGTTGCAGTATCCCTAAAATATAAACAAAAAATGACAGACAATACTCAATTATGATAACATCTTATACAAACTTAATGTATCTAGAAGTGCAAGCTACTGATGAGGTAAAAAACAAAAGACAAACACTAGTTATATACCAATTAAGACGAACATTCGTAAATAGAGGATGATTAGCAGTAAGGTCTTTTATGAGACTCTAAATTGAATAAAGAATGATTTTTGTGTTAAGATAATTGATACAATTGTAAAAACATTTAAACCACATGGAAATTAATGAATGTTTACTGTTTTCACAAAAACATGCAAAGAGGCACTTTCCTTGATGCCACAACTACATGTAATGTGAAGTTATATAAATCACAAATTACCTGGTTTACTGATTGTGATTAATATGCCAGCTTTAGCTGGCACTAATGGTAGAAACATCGAATTGGAATAAAAAACGATAACTCTCTCTACATGATCAATCTAAAAAGTTTCGTCACTCTCGTTAAATCTCGTACGATTTTTTTTTTAAATTTCGAAGTTGATCAAGTCAAGTTATCTAACTCTTAAAAATATTTTTTTTCTTTTTTTTCCTTATATTTATTAAATAAATATTGTATTCTAGCTTGGCTCCAAATATAAAGTCAATTCTTCAAATAATGAAAACGAAATTAGCATTGAAATATCCTTTAGGACATTGTCAGGACATTAGTTTAACCCTTATATTTTTAATAGCTGCCAGATTCTCGTTTAATCGCGATCTTGAAAAAACGAGACAACACGGAATTAATTCGATGTTAAATACGACATGAATTTTTATTTGTTTACAAAAACAAGAAATTATAAATTTTAGTAACTTGTGTAGTTTATTTAATCTTTATTGTACCATGGAAATAACCGAAGTTTGGACAACAACATCTTACGCCATGTTTCATCGTCTGCTTCATCTTTCCATTATCAGTGACAAATTTCCTAAATAACCACAGGTACTTCATTTAAAAGTTACAATATCATAATTTATGATAACATTTGTAGTGTAAAAGTTCCGTCCAGCCATGGGATGGGAACACAGAAAAACACTCTGCAAGCAATAAATTTCGAGAGAAACGTAGCCGGAGGTAGTAAAATCCGGTGCTCTACCTCTGGTTGACCATGACTACTATTATTCATTTGCTACAGAATTTCCCATATCAAGTTTCAGTGATAATGAAGTTGGTTAAACTGTTCAATGTGAGCACGGTTATATTTATATCTACATTAAACAGTCCCAGGAGATGGAGACTGTTTTTTTTCACTCTCTAGGTTTAATCATAAAACAGCTGTAAAAGGAGACTTGAGTCTGAGTGATACATTTATAGGTACATATATCTTCAAATCTTATGACATATATATTGTATGCACCCATATTGTCTAAAATAAGATTTTATGGTAAGATGGAGTTATGATAACCCATGATAATACCATGACTTTTGATAGGTATAGAACATGTTACTTGGAAGTATGTTGGCTACATTCTTTGAAATTTAAGCTGCCAACACATTATTTGGATGCAATATATAAATATAGTTGCCACAGTCGCCTGTATATTTTATGCGTCAGTTTAAACCTGATCAAAACATTTTCCCTCTACTTAATACTTTTATCAGGTGCACATTTCAACCTATTAATTAAAGCAATAAACACTTATGGCTATAACGTCATACTACCCAAATTGCATTGAGTACCCAATTTGCACTTATTCATCAAACATAACTGCGGAAATCATACAAGTTTTCTTTGAGACTAAGCAATTTGTATTGTAATGATTTGACATTATACATGTCTTTCAACATCGATTAATATATTTATAAATTAAATATACACAAATCGTTCACAATGAGAATATATAAACATATGAAGCACTCCCGGGAAAAAGTAAATCTACGAAAACGTCAGTGGTGTCACCATGCGAAGTTATATAATTATCATCTTTTAAAAATGTAAGCATCTTCACAACTACAAGTTAATTCTCATGACCAAAATAAAATAAAGTACAATTAAAAAAGCAATAAAAATCTTCGCCAAGCACAGCCTAATACAACCGCAGATGTAGATTTAGCATATAAAAAACTCCAAAAATTTTATGTCAGTTGAAATCAAACATATTTTAATTTTGGGCCCTTCAAACTTTGATATGGACTAATATAAAAACAGGTATCAGATGAGCCCGAACATTTCTATTCAGCAGCAGTCTCCAACTACATATTCATACTTGCCAACCTCTGACAATGAGAAATCATGTCATGTGTGAAAACGCGTGACGTAGATGCGGACTTTTTCATATGAACAATGTTCATAATTTCACAGTAATCATTATACAAATTTGTTAATATATACATGTAATAAACAAGAGTCTACTGTAAACTTTTATTGAATTCAACTGTAACATATCTCCTTACTTTTATATGATAGTCCTACAAAAATATTGAAAAATTATGTTTTCTCATGTCATACATGTGAAAGCGGTACTTTTTTGGTCACTATTTATGTGTTGCGTCTAAATATGAATTGTAACACTTTATAGTGACTGACCAGGTGAAACAAATACTTCTCAAGAAACATGCAGAGAAAGAAGACAACTTGGAACAGCACCAGCCATGCCAGACTATGTATGAATAAAAACTCAGATCGGAATAGCATGGACGATATGTTAGTTATATGTCCTTGTGAATAGCAAGGAAAGCTATTAATAATTCTGCAGATAACGCAATTTTATCAGGTTTATCGTACATTTTCTGTTCAAATTTTCAAACAATCAGTGAATCATTCAAAAAGGCTAAACTAACTTTTTATTACTGAAAGTTTCAAACAATGTCATTCATGAAATAACTCGTGCGTTTCTGCGAAAAAAATCATGTGCAATTTTGTGAATTAAAGGGAAAGAAGATCCTTTTGCGGTGCTGTCGTGCATGTCAATTGGGAACTGACGCAATATATTTTCTTTATCATGACCAGTTCACTGATACTAACGTCGACATTATCAAGAAGTACGCATCAAAGGAAAAATGCACAAATTACAGATAAAATAATTTACACACCCTGTTTCGTGTGTATCTCCTGCCATATCAGTATTTGTTGCATTTATATATACATGAGAAATAACCAATGTAAAAATGGGTAAATATTTGGAGAAAAAAAAACAAAAATTTTGTTTTTGACCACTGACTCCTAAACTGTTGGTACCATATGATAACCCCCAAAATCAATTCTAACCTTTCTTTTGTGTATTGAACATGTTGAAGTTGAACCTTCTGGTACAATTTCATACATTGTCATAGAGATTCATTTACTTAAACTTAAGTAATTGTCTGGAAACCAAATGTGTCTTCAGACAACAACAGCAACATGATTGCATTACTCGAAAGCAAATTTTTGACATATTCCCCATTTCCATTCTGAATTTTATTTTGCCGTCGTATAGAAACTTGAAAAGTAAGCTAATAAAACGAAATGCAAAAATGACATAAAACTGATTCTGAATTAGTACATGAAATTGATGTAGAAACCCACAAACAGAAGATGATCAGGAATACATTTATACTGCTGAGCAGTGTTCTCCCCTCAAATTTTAAATAGCATCTTAGAAAATAGCAAAATCTTTAGATTATCAACTTAACAATCCTATTTATGGTTCCTTATGCTTAGATCAAAATGAAATACCTGATCAAAACATCATTCTAAACAGGCTCACTGTAAATTCAAACTCTTCTTTCAACATTAATCATAATGATCCTCTTGCTGATCACATATATATGAGATGCAGGAAACTGGGAATACAATATGAACATCCAGATAATTTAGAAAGTAAAAATAATTCAACAAACAGAAAGCGTTGTTTGCAATACTAAATAAAAAAAAAAAAACAGCTAGAACTTTTAGATATTGATTAAAAAGATATTCCAAATCCTCCACCTTTTCATGAAAATAAAAAAAAATATATCTTTGATAAAGTTATGGATTTTATAACAGTATTCATAGTTTTGAAATTAAACAAATGGCTTAACGTTTTTATTTTTGTAAAATTTGCAAAGAAAGAAAATGGATTTGAAAATGGCACAAGATAATGAATTTAATCATTGTCATTTAGATAGACCACCAATAAATTTATTTTCAGCAGAAAACAATATGGGCAATAAGGGTGCAACCATTTAGCTTCAAAAGGGCGGCCGGGGGGGGGGGGGGGGGAGGGGGGAGTATGGTTTTTTGTTCGAGTTAGATTTTTTTTCATGCAAAGGGCTTCAACGCTATCAATCAAAAATTAGCACTAGAAGGTATGGGGATAATCTGGATTCAGAATATTTTTTTGTCCTCTGCTTGATTAGAATTTTTTTTTTCATCAATTTGTGAATCAGAATATTTTTGAAGAAAAAAAACATACTCCATCCTGCCTTTTGAAGTTCAATGATCGTTCCCTTAACATTTTCCATATGAACTTAATATTTTATTTTAGACAAAAGCTATATGTAGGACATTCGTCCTGAACATGCATGAAATATTTGCCACTGGACGTTAAGCAAACCAGCAATCAATCAATAAGTAGGACATAGTCTTGGTAAGCTTGCATTCAAGGAAGCACCTTCCTCATATTATCTTCATGAATTAAATGTTCAATCGTTCCCTTTCTCAAAAGAAAAAAAAAAGGAGGGATTTACTATTTCCTCTAGATTGTGTAATTTTTTTTAATGATATGGCTTTCTTTAAAACTACGGTAATGCACATATACATCAATTTTGCAAATTATATATATCTGGGTAAGTAATATTAATAAATTGATCGACAGTCATTTATTTAAGGTAGGATATGTATGGTTCATTGAAACACAGACTTTTCTGAGTGTATCGGCAGGTTTGTACTGGAGCCATGTTACAATCAAACAAAGCCTGTCCAACAATATATACAGATGTACACTGTAGGCATAGATCAAAGAAATTAAGACTATTCTAATTATATTTACAGGTGTATACTGGAGTTTAGTTACAACGAAACACAGACTTTTCCAATACTATCTACAGGTGTAATTGGAAATATTGTACAATGAAATGAGAACTTTTCCAATGATATCTACCATGTCTATAAGTGCAAATGGAAATATCGTAAACTGAGGTTTTTTTTCAATGGCACCTACATGTGTAACTAGAAATATTACACAATGGAATGAGAACGTTCCAATGGTATTTACAGGTGTAACTGGAAATAACGCGCCATGAAATGAGTACTTTTCCAAAGAACGTGCAAAGAAAGTTTTACTCATTATTGAACCGTACAAACAATATAAGATGAAGAGCATCATGAAGCATTAGATTGTTGTCTCCAATTAAATACACATCCCTTTTTTATGCATTTGCTTTGCGGTTCATATCAAATATGTGTTGCAAAGTGTTTTTGGTCAAATATTGTTTAACATTTATTTCGTTATTTGGCTACTGGTTTTAATTGTCCCTTTACTTCTTCGTCATAATCTGCTAACTTTTGATTCCATGGAAGGTTGGATAAATTGGTATTCAAAGTTCAGAAAGGGATAATGCTAATGTGATATGTATATGAACCCTGCTCAGATACATTTTTTCGTATTTCTGAGCCGACCAACCTTTGCTCTTATTCTTAAATGATTTATCTTTTTTGGAGGAGCAGTTAATACGCATTTTAAACTTTTAATTTAACCCATTTGAAGATCACACCAATGACCTATCACCCCAGAGTGGTTCTTGACACCATAAAACTACTGAGTATATTTTTTGGCGTCGACCTTACATTGTATGTAAACCGAACTTGAAATCATACACTTCTATCTGCTGGGTGTAAGGAATCATACACTTGTATCTGCAGTGCGTCAGGAATCATACACATATATCATCTGTGGGTCAGGAATCATACATATCTATAACATGTATATGCTGTGAGTACGGAATGATACACTTTTATCTGCTGTATGTCAGGAACAATAACACAGACATTTTATCTTGATTTACCAAAGGATCTGTGCAGTTTTTCAATGACACATGTTGATCCGGTTTATGCTTTTAGTACTTAAGATTAGTATATACATGTACATTGACCAATAAAACCTAACATCTAAATAGTATATGCAAAGCAACCGACTACTAATACATTCAAATATTTATATTTAATGAACATCAGACATTGTTTTAACATTTCTAGTCAAAACCAGAGATCCTAATTAGCCTGCGACGCTCACCCGGATCTATGTACATTTGGAACATTGAAAAAAAATCACGACCAAGATCGTTTGCTTCTTAATCATGTCTTGCTGATAATTTTTGTTGTTTATATTGTTCTTTATCTATAAATATTTGTGCATTTTATGCCAAACAATGAGTATAGTAGATAACAAATATCTATACCACACTAAATCATGAGGTAAAAAAAGATCAAGACAAGAAGAACAGAGCTTTCGGAGTAGAGAACGCTTGAAACTGAAACTTTTGTTTTAAAAATAAATAGAGGCAATATCAAATGCAAACAGAAAGTTAAAACAAGACATGCCAAACCAGTCAAAATTGTTTGCAATTTCAGATATTACGTTTTGAAAGGATTATCCGTGTAGCAATTTTCAAACTTTATATTGATAATTCAGTAACAGAGAAGGCTTTTAAATTCAATTGTCCCTTGGTAATGTATGTTCATTGACAATCAAATATTGAACCACGTTTTATGCAAAAATATGTATGTTAAGACTTTTAGTTACAGATCAGGGAAAAAGGTTTAACTTATGTTATTGTTCTTGTTTTATGTTTTTATGTTCTTTTTGTTGATGTGTGCAAATGAAGATATTTTATTGGCTGAAACACAGTAAACGGCAAAGGTATGATGAGTTACTTTTTATCCAGTATAGGCCGTGCTGTATCTGATAGAGAGAGTATATTATGTTTATAAAAAGTGTTTGTAATAGAGAGTTACTACATAATTTGTCAGCAACAGTGCTCTTAGATGTCGGTTTGATAATATTTAGAAAATCATACATAAATGTATTATGGTGTAGTATTTTATCTTTTGATCAAAAATGTTTTGTCTTTTGAATTTTAAATGAATTGTTCTTTATTTTAGAACTATGTGTTGTTATTTACACCGAGACACGATACTCAACTTTTGTTGTGACTTTGAATGAAAATAATACAATCTGCTCACAAGGAAACTACTTTCTCGTGACAAAATGAAGACAGTGCTGGTGATTATATTCCGTTTAATGGATATTTTACTTTGGATTTTCCGTATAACTGATTTTCACAGTAATCATTTAGATCTGAAATGAATGTCCTTGAATAGCATGAATAGGTTTCATCCAATTTAGAGAGAGAATCAAGACGAACATATTTTGAGCAATTTTAGCCTTCATTTTAAAGTTGACAAGAACGAACGTTAATAACAAAACAAAACCAGAAAACTAAAGTTGCTTTTAGATATTTCAAACCTTTGACGATTTCTGAATTCACTCTTCTCTTCGCATACACTAACCTTTGTGACGTTTGTATTCTAAAGTATTTTATCATGTACCGGTATTTCGTTTTTAATTTCATATTTGACGTTTCATTTATCGTTTTTCATATTTTATTTTAATTTAAGAACAAATAACGGTGTTGAATGATTTTGAAAACTACATTTGATTCGAATATCATAATATTGTATACTGATTACATTTGAAAGTGTGTTGATTGTGTTTCGAGTATTACATATTATTAATATTATATAATTTGACGGTGGAAGTGGTTTTGCATTAAACAAATTTAAGTTAAAAAGGGCATATGAGATGGCATGAAACACTTAATTTGTAAATACACTTGTTCAATTTTGGTCTCGAACAGTAATAAGTATGTAAAGAAAAGGATTAAATGAATTTTGATCTCTCACTCTGCAACACTTCATTTTATCTGTTTTTCTAAATTATACGGCACTTTCTTCATGAATACCAAAAATGTGTATTGTAACAAGAATTATGACCTTTCTCCACAGGTGTTTTATGTTTCAACCAAGCCGGTTAAATGTTTGATAATAAACGATGATCCGAATCACTTAGGTTTTTACAATCTTCAACAAATAAAGTTTTCCTTCGTTAATTTGTTACAGTAATGTTTAACATTCCAGGTATTCCTTTTGTAGTATTACTACAATAACGTTATCAAACATTCTTGATTTTTGGTAGTATAACAACTATAGTGATATCCAACATTCTATATATTCTCTAGTTCTTCAATTATAGGGATGTTAAAGCAGTCTTTTTATTCTCCAGATACACAATCATTGGAAAATATATCATTATGTACATTCTCTAGTTCTAAAATCATAGGTATATCCACCATTCTATATAATCTCAAGATAAAAAATCGTAGGGATATGTATCATTCTATATATTCTTTAGTTCTACAATCTCAGTGATATCCATCATACTATATATTCTCAAAACCAACAATCAGAGGGATATCTATCAATCTATACATTATCTAGTTCTACATTAACAGTGATATCCATCATTCTATATATTCTCTAGTTCTACAATCATAGGGGTATCCATCATTCTACATAGTCTTGAGTTCAACAATCATAGGAATATCCATCATTCTATATAATCTCTAGTTCAACAAGCATAGTGATACCCATACTTCTATATAACATATATTTCAATACTCATAGTGATATCCATACTTCTATATAATATATAGTTCAACATTCATAGGGATATTAATCATAATATATATTTTCTAGTTCTACAATCATAGGGATATTCATCATTCTATGTTTTCTCTAGTTATACAATCTTATAGATACCGATTATTCTATACATTCTCTAGTGCAACAATCAGAGTGATATGCAATTATTCCAGATATTATCTAGTTTTATCAGCATATCGATATCCAATATTAAATTAACACCATATCATATCTTCGTTGAATGCAACCTGAACCCTAACTTCTAAGTAACCATATGTTCCGACAATCCTTAAGTGATATACATACATTTTTTTATATATAGACTGTAATATGGACTGGTTGTAGTTAATCGATCGATTTGAATTCATGAAATCTAGTGATAAAAATTGCCTCTCTTGCATGCATACAATATTATGTACATATAGAGTAGATACATAGAAATAACTGAGTAATACAGACACAAAGTAATTCATTCAACCTTAGTGTACATCCGGTCCATTGATTTTTATCTTTAATCTCAAATTAGATTAACGAGATTTGAATATCGGTAAACTACTGTTCAAGAATATTAAACATGTTTGTGAGCGATCGCTCAACCATATGTTTGACACTTCATTTCAAATTTTATTCCCTATTTAGATTAAAGAAAACATAAATTAACAGTGAAGATATGTGTGCAGCAGTTTTTTTACATTTGATTACACTTTCAATAATCTCATCATAGATACCAGTAGAGACGTTTAGTACGCCAGACACGCGTTTAGTCTAAAAAAACTCATCAGTGACATTAGAATCAAAAAAGTAAAAAAAGCCAAATAAAATTCGAAGTTGAAGAGCAGGTATACCTCGCCCCTTTTCAACAGATAGCCTCTTCACACAGTTTTGCAGTTCGGCAATTAAGTAACCACCTGGTGAGAATATATGTTTGTCTCTTTTCTCAACCTTCCATCACAAATCAAAGCGAAAGTTTTTAAATTTTTCTTTTCTGAAAATTAATCCAATTTTCCTGCAGATTAAATTCCACATTAATGCATAACGTAGAAATATGTATTACACATAATCGTTAACCATGTTATGAGGGTTGGTCGCCAGACATAACATTGTTGCCCTACAATAGTTCCCCCACAGATTCTGTGAACCCTGGGTTCATTTGCCCTCTTTACTTTTTTTTTATATAGCAAATGCATATGGTATTATTTTTTTTTATCAATATATCATTAACGTGCTGTCAGAATGGGAATGCCAAATCTGATAATTTGTGAGAGAGCGCCACACTATCTGCATGTTAAGTGTATGTTGCCAGTTGCAAATCAAAATGTGTTCCCCTATCCAAAATTCCGATGGTCCCAGTAACAGTCCAAATCATTTATTTTAGAACAAAAACATAAATCAGAAAAATATATGTACTGTTATATGCATGATAAACAAATATCAATACAACATTAAGAAGATGTGGTATGATTGCCAATTACAATGGGACAACTATCCGGCAGAGTCTAAATGACGTGGGTGCAAGGAACTATACGTGATCATACAGTCTTTAACAATGAACAAAATCCATACTATATAGCCCACTATAACAAGTCCCAGCCATGACAAATGTGACACAATTCAAACAAGAAAACCGACGACCTGTAATTATGACAGACAAATGATTGAAAAACAAATATGAAAGACAGCAACCACTGACATGGGACAAGCACGTACATAATATGGTGCAGTTTACATTTTTAGCATGTTTAACTAAGAAGCGTTATACTTTCCTTCATAGGAAATTCTTAAAAGACGTTGAATTCAGAGGATTTTTTTCAAATATTAGATAAGGCAATTATTAAGGAAGCCAGCTATGATATGTATCCCTTTTTTACTTAATTTTGAAATCTCTACATTATGGGTGACATGTTGCTTTGGTAACTATCAGAATCAAGCATATCTTACAACAAAAATGAACATATACAATGTAAGTCACTTATTGGTCTTTCCTACTCTACATTCAAACATCTCTGTTTAGTAAAACAATATACCTTAAAGACCGTATACATTATGCTGTTGCATTTATAATTCCATGTTGTTTTATATAAGGTGGCAGGCTTCTTTGGCAAAGAATTGAAAGCAAATGTAAATATAAGACAATTGTGAATCTACATTTTATGTTTCATAATTTATTACTATGAAAGTTCTGTATTACTATTACTTCAAAAGACCAGTCAGGTTCCATTTTGCTACTGTAATTGAGGCTTGACGGACAGATTATTAGATGAATTGTTTTGGGTCATCTAAAATTTATGAAAACAGTAAGTCAGACTTGCCAAATTTAATAAAACATCTTAACTCGAAGCAATTTGTCACAAGATCCTTGATTGTTATCCTTGATATAAAGTCAATGATATGTTATAGTCGTTTGGTTCGATTAAAATTTAGCTAAAACGTAAATGTGTAGTACTCTTCAAATTTGAGATGCTTTCGAGATTGGTGCAAGATTCACTACTTATATATCTAGTCTTGCTAGGATGTGTGATAAGTACATGTATATGAGCTTGCAGTATGGTATATACATGTAGCACTATAGGATTTTGGAATAGCACTGTACCCCTAAAATTGTAGCAAAACACATTTAATACATCCCATTATAAAATATATTCAGATAGTAAAAAATAAAGCACCATGGTGCTACAAATGTATAAGGCCGTGAGAAGAACGAAGTAAAATTCTTTATAAATATATGAATTTTGAAGTGTATACATATACATGTGTATAACTGTTAGTTCTTATTTCCCTATTTATACAATTCCATGGAATTTACACTAAAAATGTCCCTTAATATTTGTAATAAGATGTACAATGACTGTGTACATGCGCATTGATTGATTGATTTATGGTGTTGAACACCACTTTCAACACTCTGTAGATCACTGCATATGACTATTTAAAGATGACTCGGCTACTTAGGCTCATACACACGTTGATATACTCCCTAAAATATGCATGTATTATCTATGGTTACTGTAGGATGATTTGTTTAAGCTACAGTTATACATATACATGTATCATACCTTTCAGACCTTTTTGAGCTAAAAAGGTTAGGATTACGCGTGACAATTTTTCGTTTTTGCTCTTTTCATTATCAGTTTTATATGAAGATTCATAGTCATAAATGCATTAGATATTTGACTAATCCATGTTTACTATCCGTAAAATAGTGTACAGTGATTTATGTCTATTTCTTTAATATTCAAATTATATGAAAAGGATGAATTTCTAAATGTACAGCTGTCCATTAACATCAATATGCATTTGTCTTTTTCTGCTATTCAGTGCACAAGTTTGTGACTCTTTTTTATATAGTGGCACTTTTATGTTATATAAATATAAAATATTTCTGAATTGTAATTCAAAACCATCAAATGTAACATTTTAAAGGATGGTCCCCAAACAGCTATCTGTTCGGTTTATTTTTATATATTTAGTACTAACAGATTTGATACAATTTTATTTCATTCGTTTTGAAATGATACCTCTTAACCGTGTTAACCTAAATAATTGTGAAGACGTCTGACAAAATAGGCCCAGATGCGGTAAAACGTATTTTTCACTATGACGTTACAAAGTTAACATCGACGAGCATATGAATACTCGTATAGTCTTGTATGCTGTCACATTATATGCTAAGCCTACTGATGAGTCCCATGATCACATTTTTACCAGAAGTTGAAAGTATGAGGGAAAATTATTGGTAATGATACCAAAAATGCAATAAATAAATTAAGCATCTGTTTTGACTCATGAATTTCGTCTCGCTTAATCTATTTATTGCATTTTTATTATCATTACCAATAATCTTTTCTCGGAACTACTAAAGTTTTGCTTTTTATATCTTGCATTATTTCAAATTTCAAAAGATTTGATCAATTTCCATTTTTACTTGATGTTTGTTTAATATATGTTTGGCCTTATTGGTCTTTATATAGGCATAATGAGATCGAATACCAAACTTCACTGCATCAAATGACTATTTTGAAAATAATTCTCCTTTCAGTGATTTTTAGTGCAAATCAAACAGATCAACCATACCAGGTATTCGACAAACGCACGTTTCGTCTACACAAGACTCAACAGTCCTATTTGAATGAAAACAGTAATATTAGAAGGCCAACTTTATTAAGATTGAAAAGCACTGCAGCCCCAACATTATAAAAGGGCCAACCCTGGGGTAGAAAAACGTTTTATGAACAGTTGAATTACAAAAACGTATCTGTAATATTTCATGTCAGTACATAAGTCATGTAAGTGGTGATTACTTGGCTAGTGATGCCCTATGGGCGAAACATACACCAGCAGAAACATTGGTCAGGTTGTTCCAAAAAACTCATTAAAGACACAAGTTTATAATTTTCTACCAATCTATTTAAAAGTCCAAACATATAAAGACGTTGAAGAACTGATGAAATCAATAGTTAAAGATCCTATTCTATCTCGTCAAGACATAAACAATATCAAACCAACATTCTAGAAATGTGATGCGTCCGAATAGTTTCTCTGGATTTACCTTTATAGAAAACTAGTGAAAAAGTTTTCTGACAAAAGCTTTATGAGTTTTTCTTTGCTAGAAATAGATCATAGTAGGAAATTAGGTAAAGCAGACGTCAATATAGCAAGTTTATTGCTGTAAAAGGCTTGGAACAACTCATTCGGGCCCGGTCTGAAAGTAATACACATTTACCTACGCTTAGCTGTAACTTTGTCTATAAGTAAAATATGTTGGTGTCAAATCACAGCCTCAAATTGCCAGAATAGGGTATTTCAGCCTTTGTTTGTCTTTTATATAAATAAGAAGATGTGGTATGAGTGCCAATGAGACAACTATCCATCCAAATCACAATGTGTAAAAAGTAAACAATTATAGATCAAAGTACGGCTTTCAACACGGAGCCATTGCTCACACCGAACAATAAGCTATAAAGGGCCCCAAAAAGACTAGTGTAAAACAATTCAAACAGGAAAACCTATTTTTTTTTAGCATGCATACAGTTTAGACGTAACCTGCAGTTTAACGTTGTGCATTATCTTAGACTGAAATCAATGAAACATGTAATTTATGACTGGTATATAGTAACAAGAAAGCTTCCGGTCAAATTATCTTGTGAGTTTTTATGTTTAATTTGGATTCTTGTATTAATCATCTGATTACTGAAGGAATTGATATTTACTTATATAAGAATTCCAAAATCTCACATCAAATGCAATATTCAACCAGTTTAGCAAACTGTCTGATAGGAGATAAATAAATTGCTCTTCTTGATCCATGTTATTGCATATATGTAAAAAAAAAACACTTTTCAAACATGCAGAAAAAAGGGGGGTGGACAAAATTCTCAAATATATATTATTTTTTAACTACTATATTTATATTCAATGAACAATATTTAATAAGAATAAGACATATAGGTAAACCATCCATGCCATTGTTATTGTAATAAATAAAAACTGGTTATAATTGAAAGAGTCTCATATTTTTTACTTTTATCATCCATATGCAGTTCTCCTTGTATATCGCATCTGTTTCTAGTCTATTTTGAGCTTGAATTCAGTTAAATAGTGTTTGGACGAAAATTTTATAGGTTTTTCTTTGCTTGAAATAGATCATAGAAGTAAAGTCAAGCAGGAATCAATATAACAATTTTGGTGCTGTTATAGGTATAGACCCACTCATTCGGGCCCGATCTGATAGAACATATACAAGAAAGTAATACATATTTAAACAAAATAGATCCTACGTATAGCTGTAACTTTGTCAATAAGTAAACTATTTGGATAAGTGTGGTATGAAATGAAAGTTTAAGGACCTGGGACTACTGTAGAGCCCTGGTTGAAAGTTTCTTATTAATAATATAAAGATATATGAAATTAAGATAGGAAGGCATATTTGCCCTGCTGTTGAGATCAGAAGTACCTGTTTCTCTACTATTAAGCTTCCGGGAACCAGTGCGCTCTAATAAGCAATTAAGGGTTGTTCGTTGGATTTTTCAGCACAAATCAAGCTAAGGTTTTATATGAAATGAGTGTCATTTTATTTGACCTTAAGACAAAATAGCTATGAATGCTTGAAATTGCAGAATTTCACATATTAAGCTATGAGGCTATGCATTAGTGGTTTATTTCAAGAAGAGGTTCAAGCATTAATCATTTTTGAGTATCGATCTTGATAGATTAATCATTTATACGTTTGATTCGTTGAAGTGCAGAGTACCTTAAATAACAAAACACAAAACCACAGATAATATAAACATTGATTCCAACAATTATGTTAAACAGTGTGTCTATCGATGGATTGCAATGGCGAGTAAGATTGACATTTTCGTCGTAAGAAACAAAACTTGATTCGTCATAGAACAAAAACAAAGTAAATAAAAGATAAACTATATCATACTAACTAACAAAACATAAAACAAATATGAAGATGAAGAACAAAACTTTTTGAAGAAAGAATGTTTTAGCTAGCTATAAAACCAGGTTTAATCAACCATTTTCTACAGAAGAAAATGCATGTACCAAGTCAGTTGTTATCCATTCGTTAGGTGTGTTTGAGCTTTTGATTTTGCCATTTGATTAGGAACTTGCCATTTTGACTTTCATCGGAGTTAAGTATTTTTGTTATTTTACTTTTAAACCAAAACTTTAATTTGACGGAAAATAATACATATATCAACCGCAAACACATAAAAAGAAAACAGATCCCAAAATTATCAAAATTGCATTAGCCATTGGTAGTATAATCAAATCAGTGTGGCGGTTTTCACAATTAGTATTATCAATTTAGAAACATGTAAAGGCTTCTTGGATATATGTTTTCCTTGAAAATCATATATCTAAGTTATGGAAAATATAAAAGTTGATCATTTACAGTTACAGATCAGGAGACAATATATATCTTATTCGCTTTGTTTTAGGGGGTGGGTGCACATGAGAGTGTTTTATTGACTACAGATATGCTGAGTAACTTTTTATCGGGTATATATCATGCTGTAAGCGATAAATGAATTGTCAGCAACAGTACTCTAAGTGTTGGTTTTAATGTGTTTAAACAAGCAAACCAACAAAAAGGTAATTTTTTGTAGTATTTTATCTTCTGATTGAATATGTTTTTTTTTTAATTTTAAATGAATTGTTTTTTAAGAAACTATGTATTTCTATTTACACCTCAACACGATACTCAACTTTTGTTGTGCCATTGAAAGAAAACAATACAATCTGCTAACAAGGAAACTATTCAATTGAACTACAATGATACAATCTGCTAACAAGGAAACTATTCAATTGAACTACAATGATACAATCTACTGACAATAAATCTACTGTATCGTGACAGTATGACGCCAGTGGTGGTGATTATGTCTAGTGTAATATTCCGTTTAAACGATTTTTTACTTTGGATTTTCCTAATACGTGATTTTCACAGTAACTATTTATATCTCAAATGTCTGTCCTTGAATAGTTTACATCTAATTTGAAGTGTAAATTATAGAGAATGAAGACAAAAATATTTTAAACCACTTTGGCCTTTATGTTAAAGTTTACAAGAACGAACGTTAATAACAAAATAAAACCAGATTATACAGAAACTATAGTTGCTTATAGATATTACAAACTTTTAACGACTTCACTCTTCTCATACACTTATCTTTTGTGAAGTTTGTAATCCAATTATTTTATTGTGTACATGTATTTTTTTAATTTTATATTTGACTTTTCAATTATCTTCTTTCATATTTTTTTTTAGTTGAAAACTAAGAACGATATTAAACGATTTTGAAAACTACATTTAATTCGATTACAATCATATTGTATGATGATTACACTTGCACGTATGTTGATTGTGTATTAGGTATTATATATTATATAATTTATATAACTAGAAGGTAAAAGAGGTTTAACATTCTTGATTTTTTTGTAGTATAACAACTATAGCATTATAGTGATATCCATCATTCTATATATTTTCTAGTTCTACAATCACAGTGATATCCACCAATCTATATATTCTCTAGTTCTACAATCATATGGATATTAATCATTCTACATATTCTCTAGTTCTACAATCACAGTCATATCCATCATTCTATATATTCTCTAGTTCTACAATCACAGTGATATCCATCAATCTATATATTCTCTAGTTCTACAATCATATGGATATTATTAATTCTACATATTCTCTAGTTCTACAATAATAAGGATATCCACCATCCTATATATTTTCTAGTTTTTCAATCATAGGATATCCATCATTCTACATAGTCGCTAGTTCTACCATCATAGGGATATCCATTATATATATTCTCTTGTTCTACAATCATATGGATATTAATCATTCTACATATTCTCTAGTTCTACAATCACAGTCATATCCATCATTCTATATGTTCTCTAGTTCTACAATCACAGTGATATCCATCAATCTATATATTCTCTAGTTCTACAATCATATGGATATTATTAGTTCTACATATTCTCTAGTTCTACAATAATAAGGATATCCACCATCCTATATATTTTCTAGTTTTTCAATCATAGGATATCCGTCATTCTACATATTCTCTAGTTCTACAATCATATGGATATCCATCATATGTATGACAGGCTACCATTACCACCTACATGAAATGAATTGCTCTTCTTTACACAATTTGTAAACTTAATTTTAGAAGTTGTCAGACTGATTTATGAATGATTGCATCTTGTGCACCTGTGCAAATTATTAAAATGAAGGTTAGTTGTCTTAGTTGTCACATAGATAACCATTATTTATTAAGATCATCAACATTGTTTGATTTTTGAATGTATTACTGGCACGGAACTGGAGCGCTTCTATTAGGCACAAATAAAATCTGTGTTTACATGAGACGCCGAAAGGCACATGTCATTGACTTAAAGAAGGGGTTCATTCAATATTGTTAAATTGTACGTCAACATGCCACACAAAAGACATATTTATGCAATTATCATTAAATGGACAGGAATAGCTGATAATGCAAGGGAAATAACACACTTCATACGAGTAACTGATACATCAATATACCTCTAATTTGATTATTAATTAGCAGCTGGTCATTAAATAAAAATAATCAAATAAACAGACAAAAAGATATTAAGAAACGCATGAATTGCTTCATTTTGATGCGCAGCTACAAACCATGAGATGTTATCTTTTCTCTGTGAAAGAGGCAGAGGGTTAAACCTTTTTAAAACACAGTGCTTCAATTATTCAGCTATAAAGCTACTACTGATTGATCCTCATAAAAAGGTTCAAATGAATGTTGTGAAGCTATTTTCTGTGATAATACTTTCAAGAATTTGAATTTCTTCCTGTCGATTATACAGTTTGTATTCATTTGAAATAATAACACAACCTGATCCATTTTCTGTCGTAATTCAGTTTCCGACGTAAAAGAGAGGCAAAAGATTCCAAAGGGACATTCAAACACAACTCGAAAATAAACTGAAAACGCCATGGCGAAAAAAAGAAAAGACAAACAGACAAACAATTGTACACAGAGCACAACATATAAAACTAAAGACTGAGCAACACGAACCCTACCAAAAACTGGGGGTTATCTCATGTGCTCCGGGAGGGTAAGCAGATTCTGCTTCACATGTGTCGCCCGTCTTGTTGCTCGTGTAACATTCCAGTTTAACATGAGACGGCAAATTAGAGGTTTTAAAAAATTCTGAATTACTGGTAAGCATTTTATTTTATTAAGCAAGCTCTTAATTGTATATTTATTGTATTTATGCAATTGAAATTACTGTCAGGATGTTAAAAATATGCCGATATAAAAACTGTTGCTATGATCTTGATATTATTTAAAAATGCATAGTTACTGATCGTTTCGGCTTCACAGTATAACAATTTTTGAGGTAAACCAATTAGGCAACCGTTCGTTGGGTAAAACTTTAAACTGTGCTCAGCCTTATTTGAAAAGTCCTTATTTAATGGCATCATGATACATTCATACTGTTTACTTAAAAACCAAATTTGCATTCCTCATTGATAAATTCAAAAGGTTTTCACTGAAATACATCTAAATTTATTTTTTGTAAATAGAATTATGTGTAAGGACAAGTTTTTAGAACTTGCTTTTCATTTTGCTTTTAATTATATGATAACAATGATGTTCACAGCAATTGTAAGTGGTTGTTAAGGTTAAAAAACAGATTTCCAGTAGTAACAATTTTTCAGTATTTTGGGGGATTTTTAACAAAATCAAGATTTTTGAATTACTTCTTAGTTAAAATGCACATTTAAACAACATATTTTTTTAAATGCTTTAGGGTCTGTATATTGTAATTGAAGGTTATCATCAGATGTTTCATCCATATTGTGGCTTATGAATATAAACTGGAAGAAAACAATTATTATATAACTTGAAGGTAAAAGGGGTTTAATATTCTTTTTTTTGTTGTAGTATAACAACTATAGCGCATGTATAGTGATATCCAACATTGTATATATTCTCTAGTTATTCAATTACTGTTCTATCAATCATTCTATATATTGTCTAGTTCTACAATCATAGGGGTATCCATCATTCTACATAGTCTTGAGATCAATAATCACAGTCATATCCATCATTCTATATATTCTCTAGTTCTACAATCATATGGATATTAATCATTCTACATATTCTCTAGTTCTACAATCACAGTCATATCCATTATTCTATATATTCTCTAGTTCTACAATCACAGTGATATCCATCAATCTATATATTCTCTAGTTCTACAATCATATGGATATTATTAATTCTACATATTCTCTAGTTCTACAATAATAAGGATATCCACCATCCTATATATTTTCTAGTTTTTCAATCATAGGATATCCATCATTCTACATAGTCGCTAGTTCTACCATCATAGGGATATCCATTACATATATTCTCTAGTTCTACAATCATAGTGATATCCGTCATATTACATATTCTCTAGTTCTACAATCATATGGATATCCATCATATGTATGACAGACTACCATTACCGCCTACATGAAATGAATTGCGCTTCTTTACACAATTTGTGAACTTAATTTTAGAAGTTGTCAGACTGATTTATGAATGATTGCATCTTGTGCACCTGTGCAAATTATTAAAATGAAGGTTAGTTGTCTTAGTTGTCACATAGATAACCATTATTTATTAAGATCATCAACATTTTTTGATTTTTGAATGTATTAATGGCACGGAATTGGAGCGCTTCTTTTAGGCACAAATTAAATCTGTGTTTACATGAGACGCCGAAAGGCACATGTCATTGACTAAAAGAAGGGATTCATTCAATATTGTTAAATTGTACGTCAACATGCCACACAAAAGACATATTTATGCAATTATCATTAAATGGACAGGAATAGCTGATAATGCAAGGGAAATAACACACTTCATACGAGTAACTGATACATCAATATACCTCTAATTTGATTATTAATTAGCAGCTGGTCATTAAATAAAAATAATCAAATAAACAGACAAAAAGATATTAAGAAACGCATGAATTGCTTCATTTTGATGCGCAGCTACAAACCATGAGATGTTATCTTTTCTCTGTGAAAGAGGCAGAGGGTTAAACCTTTTTAAAACACAGTGCTTCAATTATTCAGCTATAAAGCTACTACTGATTGATCCTCATAAAAAGGTTCAAATGAATGTTGTGAAGCTATTTTCTGTGATAATACTTTCAAGAATTTGAATTTCTTCCTGTCGATTATACAGTTTGTATTCATTTGAAATAATAACACAACCTGATCCATTTTTTGCCGTAATTCAGTTTCCGACGTAAAAGAGAGGCGAAAGATACCAAAGGGACACTCAAACATAACTCGAAAATAAACTGAAAACGCCATGGCGAAAAAAAGAAAAAGACAAACAGACAAACAATTGTACACAGAGCACAACATATAAAATTAAGACTGAGCAACACGAACCCTACCAAAAACTGGTGGTGATCTCATGTGCTCCGGGAGGGTAAGCAGATTCTGCTTCACATGTGTCACCCGTCGTGTTGCTCGTGTAACATTCCAGTTGAACATGAGACGGCAAATTAGAGGTTTTAAAAAATTCTGAATTACTGGTAAGCATTTTATTTTATTAGGCAAGCTCTTAATTGTATATTTATTGTATTTATGCAATTGAAATTACAGTCAGGATGTTAAAAATATGCCGATATAAAAACTGTTGCTATGATCTTGATATTATTTAAAAATGCATAGTTACTGATCGTTTCGGCTTCACAGTTTAGCAATGTTTGAGGTAAACCAATTAGGCAACCGTTCGTTAAGTAAAACTTTGAACTGTGCTCAGCCTTATTTGAAAAGTCCTTATTTAATGGTATCATGATACATTCATACTGTTTACTTAAAAACCAAATTTGCATTCCTCATTGATAAATTCAAAAGGTTTTCACTGAAATACATCTAAATTTATATTTTGTAAATAGAATTATGTGTAAGGACAAGTTTTTAGAACTTGCACTTCATTTTGCTTTTAATTATATGATAACAATGATGTTCACAGCAATTTTAAGTGGTTGTTAAGGTTAAAAACAGATTTCAAGTGGTAACAATTTTTCAGTATTTTGGGGGAATTTTAACAAAATCAAGATTTTTGAATTACTTCTTAGTTAAAATGCACATTTAAACAACAGATTTTTTTAAATGCTTTAGGGTCTGTATATTGTTATTGAAGGTTATCATCAGATGTTTCATCCATATTGTGGCTTATGAATATAAACTGGAAGAAAACAATTATTATATAACTTGAAGGTAAAAGGGGTTTAATATTCTTTTTTTTTTTGTAGTATAACAACTATAGCGCATGTATAGTGATATCCAACATTGTATATACTCTCTAGTTATTCAATTACTGTTCTATCCATCATTCTATATATTGTCTAGTTCTACAATCATAGGGGTATCAATCATTCTACATAGTCTCGAGTTCAATAATCACAGTCATATCCATCATTCTATATATTCTCTAGTTCTTCAATCACAGTGATATCCACCAATCTATATATTCTCAAGTTCTACAATCATATGGATATTTTTCATTCTACATATTCTCTAGTTCTACAATCATAGTTATATCCTTCATTCTATAAGTTTTCTAGATCTACAATCACAGTGATATCCATCAATCTATATATTCTCTAGTTCTACAATCATATGGATATTAATAATTCTACATATTCTCTAGTTCTACAATAATAAGGATATCAACCATCCTATATATTTTCTAGTTTGGCAATCATAAGATATCCATCATTGGGAGGCTAGTTCTACCATCATAGGGATATCAATCATTATATATATTCTCTAGTACTACAATCATAGTGATATCCGTCATTCTACATATTCTCTAGTTCTACAATCATATGGATATCCATCATATGTATGACAGGCTACCATTACCGCCTGTATGAAATGAATTGCGCTTCTTTACACAATTTGTGAACTTAGTTTTAGAAGTTATCAGACTGATTTATGAATGATTGCATCTTGTGCACCTGCTCACATTATTAAAATGAAGGTTAGTTGTCTTAGTTGCCACATAGATAACCATTATTTATTAAGATCATCAACTTTTTTTGCTTTTTGAATGTATTACTGGCACGGGACTGGAGAGCTTCTTTTAGGCACAATCAAAATCTCTGTTTACAAGAGACGCCGAAAGGCACATGTCATTGACTTAAAGAAAGGATTCATTCAATATTGTTAAATTATGCAACATGCCACACAAAAGACATATTTATGCAATTATCATTAAATGGACAGGAATAGCTGATAATACAAGGGAAATAACACACTTCATATGAGTAACTGATACATCAATATACCTCTAATTTGACCGTTAATTAGCAGCTGGTCATTAAATACAAATAATCAAATAAACAGACAAAAAGATTTTAAGAAACGCATGAATTGTTTCATTTTGATGCACAGCTACATAACCACGAGATGGTATCTAATCTCTGTGAAAGAGGGAGAGGGTTAAACCTTTTTAAAACACAGTGCTTCAATTATTCAGTCATAGAGCTACTACTGATTGCTCCTCATAAAAAGGTTGAAATGAATGTTGTGAAGCCCTTTTCTGTGATAATACTTTCAAGAATTTGAATGTTTTCCTCCCGATTATACACTTTGTATTCATTTGAAAAAATAACACAACCTGATCCATTTTTTGCCGTAATTCAGTTTCTGACGTAAAAGAGAGGCGAAAGATACCAAAGGGACATTCAAACATAACTCGAAAATAAACTGAAAACGCCATGGCGGAAGAAAGACAAAGACAAACAGACAAACAATAGTACACAAAACACAACATATAAAACTAAAGACTGAGCAACACGAACCCCACCAAAAACTGTGGGCGATCTCATGTGCTCCGAAAGGGTAAGCAGATTCTGCTTCACATGTGTCACCCGTCGTGTTGCTCGTGTAACATTCCAGTTTAACATGAGACGGCAAATTAGAGGTTTTAAAAAATTCTGAATTACTGGTAAGCATTTTGTTTTATTAAGCAAGCTCTTAATTGTATATTTATTGTATTTATGCAATTGAAATTACAGTCAGGATGTTAAAAATATGCCGATATAAAAACTGTTGCTATGATGTTGATATTATTTAAAAATGCATAGTTACTGATCGTTTCGGCTTCACAGTTTAACAATGTTTGAGGTAAACCAATTAGGCAACCGTTCGTTACGTAAAACTGTAAACTGTGCTCAGCCTTATTTGAAAAGTCCTTATTTAATTGCATCATGATACATGTCATACTGTTTACTTAAAAACCAAATTTGCATTCCTCATTGATAAATTCAAAAGGTTTTCACTGAAATACATCTAAATTTATTTTTTGTAAATAGAATTATGTGTAAGAATAAGTTTTTAAAACTTGCACTTCATTTTCTTTTTAATTATATGATAACAATAATGTTCACAGCAATTTTAAGTGGTTGTTAAGGTTAAAAACAGATTTCCAGTGGTAACAATTTTTCAGTATTTTGGGGGATTTTTAACAAAATCTACATTTTTGAATTACTTCTTAGTTAAAATGCTCATTTAAACAACAGATTTTTTTTAAATGCTTTAGGGTCTGTATATTGTAATTGAAGGTTATCATCAGATGTTTCATCCATATTGTGACTTATAAATGTATACTGGAAGAAAACAATTATACTTACATATTGTATTCAGAATTACTTGTGTTAGTTATAGCGATATTAGGGTCAATGTCTTATAGTACTGAAACAACCTTCTTTTCTTTCATTAATTGACAAAAACACACAGATTTCTTCAGAAAGTTATACACAGGAAGATCACACAAGACTATTTGGAAAAATTAGAACTATAGATTTCAATAAAAGTCAATATCCCTAATGCGTCTCACAGTGAGGTAATCAAAAGTAGGGCGTTAACAAAAAATCTCTATACATATATTGGACATGTTTCAATCTTTAACAAAATACTGAGCTTAACCATTTGTGCTGACTTGGAGAGCAGAGGACCATATAATAAAGGTGTATAAACTATGGAGTTATTAAGAGTCATTTTCTGTAAGCATCAAAATCATGTACAAATGGCAAGTCACAGAATTGGTTCATACTTTGTAAAAATGTTCTAACTATTGAGATATATCAAAATATGCATAATGTTCCACATCAAATTTTGTGGTTGCTTCGGCAACTGCTTGGACAATTTATGGTCTATTTTCGTTAGTAAAATATGCAATTACAATTGGATGTATATGGTCTTTTAGAAAATAAATTAAAAATAGAAAATTGTGTTTGTTGTCATGAGTAAGTATGGTTATGACATATTTGAAAAATGCATTTAGAAAAATATATTATTCAGCAGTTATGTCAAGAACTTATCCCCCAAAAGTGTCAAATTTCTTGCCTCTTGGGACTCCAATTTTGCCCTGTTTTAAAAGCTTTGAAAATTTTCAACCCAGATTTACCATACATGACTAAAATAGTTTTGTTTAATAGTTGAACCATTGATAAATCAAAATACAAAAATTTGGGAAGGGTATATTCAAAAATTTTGCACAATTCATTTTTTCGAAACCATGGTTTGTGAAATCACTGTTTCTGGTTATTGTTACACTATTGAATTTTGAAATTAATACAAATGATCTATTTCTCTGGAAATACTTACTCCTGCTTTCGGAAAGTCAAAATGTTCTCAAATTAAGTATATCAACTGCTGAATTCTTAAGTTTCAATAAAAACCCTTTTTAGTTACATCTGTGTAGCAGTAGTAGCTTCCCCTGAATTACTCTTCAGACAAAAAGACACATATGCTTTATGTATGTCTACAGAAGACAATTCCACATGAAATGACGATGACAAAATGTATTCTAAAGTACTATCAATATTATGGAATGTGTTGTGTTTACCATAAACAAGAATCTTTTGAACCGTCCCAGTGATCACCTGATTTTGTGAATATTAAAACCATGTCATCAATCAGATATTCTGATAATTCTAACTGAAGTAGGCATTTTACCAAACAATATTGAAAAGTCAGAATTTTCTGTATGTTTAACACATTCCCAACAATTGCAAAGAGCAAACTAAAATAAGGAGGAGGGGAGCTATGAGCATGGTACCCAGAGCAATTAGTACACACCCAAATGTAGACCATTCAAAGAAGGGGTCCGGTTGAGAAGCAGCTGGTGGAAAAAGAAAATGTTCTAAACACCTTTCAGAAAGAGACATAATTTTGAAACTAAAACAATATGGTCATGATAATAATAGAATCATTTTAACTGTTGGAACTTGGTAAGTAAACAAATATGTCATGAAGAAATTAATGTTGGGTCGGGACGGGTGACGGGACGATTCCGAAATCACAATTATCATTATAATAAAAATGTTATACAGAACCCAATTAACAATTTTTTGTATTAGCCCCTAGTGTATAAGTCCAAATAATTATAACGTCTTGAAAAGCTATTTGAATCTTTTGCTTTGACGCCTTACTACAAGAAGGAAGGCGTCACAGGACAATATTAAAATATCCCTTCAAGACGTCATAATTATTTGGACTACTAGTGTATGAATAGTGTATAAAACTGAATGTATATATATTATGTATTGGACAAATATTCATATGTATATTGAAATGTATACGTGTATATCTTACAGTATTTTTCACTCTAGTCAAAGCTTCAAATGTAAGGTCAATGAACAGTATTCGGGCTATTTCACAGATTTTGGTAAAAATTTTGCATACAACTTTGGCTCGTTGAACTATACCCGAACATCGAAAACATAATGCATTTACCTCTTTCATTTTCAGAAATATTGCTGATTGAATTTTATCAAGAAATGTGAACATTTATATAGAAAGCACATACAATCGACTAAAAACGTGTGTTAATTGAATTACATTGATAGCAACTAAAATGTTGTGATATTATACTCTAGGAAGTAATACAACCATTCTTTTGTCAACTTTGTCAAGTTATACAAACAGCTGCCCATGGTGACATGGAAACATAATTCGCTGTGTTTTATTGAGTATCTTAATTAAAATCTATGTAATATAAGGTTTTGACAGAATAACTCACTTTTGAATTATACTTAAAATTTAAAACTTGTGACTAAAAAACATTCATAATTCACTCATGCACTACTTGCACTTGTGGATTATAATGGTATTTTAACACTCATTATGTACTAGGTGTAATACCACCAAATCATAGAACGTGACATTCATTTTCATATGTAAAAGGATCGAAAAAATATTCCCTTGAATTTGCCAGGTGTAGGAAATTAACTGGGCATTTTATTTCAGTCATACATATATATCTTGGTGTTTCAAAGCACCATTCTTTTTTTATTTGGTGTTTCTATAAACTATTTTGGAAACTTGAGGTGACATGGTTACATGTACTACAGTTTGTTAACAGGAAAAAAGGGGTGAACATTTGATTGGTTTACTTCTGATAATGGTTATTATCTTGTATACAAAGAAATGTTAAGTAAATTTTTGACTGTAGTACTGAACAGGATAAAACTTTATTCTGCATATTTTTGGAAACATTTAACAAAGACTAATAGGGGAAACACAACGGTGGTATTACTCCTATATATTGTTGGTTTTCGAATTCCAAAAGAAGTTATTCTATATATACAGTATGGGCAAGGGATTTAAATATAACATTCAACATGATGTCATAAAATTCAGTAAAAATTATGCTTTTTCTACTTGTGTGTTTGTTTAAGATTTATGTTAGTTAAATTCATAGAAAGATTTGAAATAATCCAATTCAATTTATTTCCAATAGCATGTTACAATTACTGATGATACACATATAGATTAAAAGTATAAAAGTCACACTAATAAGTTAATTATTATCATCAGTTGATCAAAGCAGTATAACTTGAAATTAGTTAACATTCGTTGATTGATTGATTGATTGGTGTTTAACGCCACTTTCAGCACTATAGTGATATGTCATGGCGGTCATGTTTTATTGGTTTGAGGTAGCCGGAGTGCCTGGAAAGATCCATCGACCTTCCTAGGAAAACTGACACCTGACATGTGCATGATTCGAACTCACAACCTCAGTGTTGACAGGCTAGTGATGCAGTAGTTCGACTACTGAGACCTATCTTAGTTAACATATGGTATGATATAGTTCAGAATCAAAGTTGAAAAATTAAATAACTGTATTCTTCACAATTCACAATATAAGTGTTGTTTATAAAAGTTTTGTTGGATTTTATGAGTTAAGACCTTTTCAACTGTTGTTTGTCGTAGAATGGGAGACGTAGGGATTACAATTCAACAGCGACGGCGTAAACTATTTTTTTAAAAGCTTTATATTTCAGAAGGTGGAAGCCCATGATGCTTCAAACCTGTATGCCGATGCCTGTTTTTTGTACTACTAGACTTCCGGGAACCAGTGCTCTCTAATATGCAATTAAAGGTATGTTGAATGTTTCAGCACAAGTCAGGGTAAGGTATATTTTTCACATGAAATGGGTGTCATTTTATTTGACCTTAAGACAAAAAAGCTATGAATGCTTGAACTGAAGAATTTCACATAGTACTCAATGATGTTATGAATAAGTGGTTTAATTCAAGAAGAGGTTCTAGCATTAATCATTTTTGAGCATCTATATTGATAATTTAATAATGTAAACCTTTGATTCGTTTGAAGTGCAGAGTACCTAAATCAGCAAAATTCAAAACCAAAGATTAAAAAGATTATAACCATTGATTCCAATAAATATGTTAAACAGCGTGTCTACCCATGAAAGTGTGAAGGCGAGTAAGATTGTCATTTTTGTAGTAATAAATAAGACTTGATTCGTCACAGAACAAAACCAAAGTAAATAAAAGATAACTATATCAAACTTACTCACAAAACATCAATCAAATATGAAGATGAAAAAACTAAACTTTTGGAAGAGAGAATGTTTAAAAACATTAATTTGACGAAAAAAAAAAACATATAGCAAAAGCAAACAGATAGAAAAAAAACATCCCATTAGCCAATGGTAGGATAGTCAAATCAGTGCAGCGGTTTTCAAAATTTGTATTTTCAATTCAGGAACATAGAACGGCTTCTTAATTCAATTGGGTATATATTATCCTTGAAAATCATACATCTAAGTTGTGCAAAATATAGATATTGATAATTTATAGTTACATACCAGGAGACGGGATATATCTTATTCGCTTGTTTTTCATTCTTTTAGATTGTTTTTATGGGGGTGCAAACGAGACTATTTTATTGACTCATAGACAGTTAAACCAAAGATATGCTGAGTAAATTTCTATCGGGTATATATATCATGCTGTAACCGATAAATTATTTGTCAGCAACTGTCCTCTAAGTGGCGTAGTCCAGCAGATTGGTGATAAAATTGTTGGTTTGGTGATTAAAGCACCAAATTTGCATGGTAGTAGTTTTGGGTGTTTCAATCAATAGTAGCTATGGACCAACCTTGAAATTTCAAAATGGCGGCTAATTCCAAGATGACCGCCAAAAAATATAAAAATCAACATATATCACGTATACAGGTATATTATGTCACATTTAAGGTCAAATTTGTGGCAGTAGTGTTGGTGTTTCCAAAAATATTAACAATGAACTCACCTTAAAATTTCAATATGGCGGCTTTTTCAAAGATGGCCGCCACAAAATATCAAAATCAACAAATATCTCTTATATAACATGTATAAGTTCAGATTTGTCATTTTAGTTGAGTGCGTCGAACAATATAATCTATGAACCCACATTGAAATATTTATATGGAGGCTGTTTCTAAGATGGCCACCATAAATGATCAAAATCAACAAATATCCCTCGTAAAAGGTTACAAAGTGTTATGTTTTGACGCACATTCAGTAAAACTAAGTCCCCTATAATTGCAGTAATATCAGGCTTGCCATGCCATTAACAAGGCAGGTGCTTGCAACCGCAACAACCTGATGGTATGAAAACGATACTTGAAAAAGCTACAAATGCTATATATTTCAAAAAGATAGGATTGAGGCATAGTGTCTTTTCCACAGTCATTAAAACATTACTTGCTAATAGTTTGACCAAATATTCTGATGCAGTCGATTTATTCCATTGAGGCAAATACGACGCTATCCATTTCAATTTTACTTATGTTTGTTTTCTGTATTCTTCTTTAGTATTACTTTCAACTGAACTAAAATCATCTCTTCAGGTATACAGGCCTTCTTCTGTATCCTAGGACCAGGAAAGTAGGTACTAAATGACCAAATGTACAATTAACGTATGTCGTTTATGAATGATTTAATTATCTATTTATCTACAGTACTAGAAGATTCCATCTATGAAATATAGTACGACACTTCCAAAATTTAAGCATTTTTTTAGTCTTACTTGGCAAATTCGTCATAACCTTATGCTTTGATATGCATTTCCCTTATAATTTCGGGTACTTTGACTAATATATTATACGCCAGAACAACTGTTCGTATTATATTATTGCTATACATTAGTATATATATATATATCATAGAATCATTGGTTCTTTGAATTTGTTCATCATAATTATGGCTTCCAGTACCTATGCACGATATAGTGCCATTTAACTATACAGTTTAAGCGTTGCAAACATAATTTGAAAATGATAAGTGTAGATCAAGCCCACGAGTAGAATGTGGGGCAATCAGATTGACCATCAATATCGCACACCTACCGTATTAAATGGTGTTTTGTCTAGAAATGGCCATAGTTTCAATCCACCTTTGAATTAATATAACGTGATCAAGTAAACCACATGATGTTCTACATCAGGAACGGTTTAAAGTCAAACAAACAACATGCTCAAATTATGTGAAAGCTTTAGGCAGGGGAACGTTTCGGCCTTATACCCAGAGTGCTACTTCGAATGAATGTGGATGGCATACTAAAAGTATACCCTATTGGACATTTATCACAAAGATTTTCAGCAGTTTTTAATGAGCTAATAAAATGTGATTAACAGATATAAAACGGATGTCACGGTAGATGAAAATGCGCGAGGACAATGATGTTATGTACAGTGCTGTTTAAAATGTGTTGTGGAGTAGGGCAAATACTTAATGGGCTGTTCTTAGGAAACATTTTGAAAATTGCATTAAAAATATGTTGCTGTTTAGATGATAAAAAAGAGGGAGAAGAGTATTAGGTACTAAAAAATCATTAGTAAGACAAGACAGATACTAAAGTGGAAAAAAGGAAAGATAAGACTAACAACAGTCAAGAAATTACTACACAATTATCTAACAATTGAGCAACACCAACCCCACTAAAAAACCGGGGAGGATTGCAGGCGCTCATGCAGGGTCAGCAGTTCCTGTTCAACAAGTGACACTTGACTTGGTGCTCTTGTTTGAATAGATTGATGAGCCATAACTAGTAATTAAGCATATATATTATATAATATTGGTTTGTATAAATGTCTCTTTTTAACCCTTAGAATCACACGTAAAAACTATTGGTTCATGTAAACTATCCAAAACTTCACCAAATGTGAACGTTTGAAATGAAATATAGTTTCCCATGCTTGTACTTTCACTAGTTGACAACACAGACATTGCAGGTGTCCCGGAAGGGTGTGTAGTTTCAAGCTAACTGGTAGCTCTCGTGATGTTACTCATTGCAAGTAGAAATTCGGTGATCATCCTGATGTTACCACAATCGAGGAAAAAGACATGATTGTGGCAAGGAGAAGTGGAATATATCCATTATCATTTGTGATTCAGACGGTACTCAACGGTAAAAAAAAAATCCTGATGGCGTTCTGAAAACCTTCGAATGTTTCAATTTATTGAATCTTTTATTACATTGTTTTGCAAGCAATCCCTAGCATATCGTATGAACTGCAAAATTCAATTCGATAGAAGTAATGTCAGTAAAGCCTTGTCTTAATTTTATTCATTTTCACTTTCTTGCGGCCATTTTGAAATTTTCTCCATTTTGAATAAAATGAAAAGTTTTATATATCGTCATGACTTTGGATTACATTTCTTATGTGTTTAAATGATTTGGTTTGAATATGATTTGCATTAAATTATATATGGTTGTGAAATATGGACAAATTGCAGACATCTTTAAAATGGCGGCCATATTAAATTTTCAGAGTGGGTTCATAGCTTAAATTGACTACCAAATATATATCTACAATTGTGCAAAATTTCATTCTTTTATCATCAAACCCTCAATTCTTACAAAAATATGTACGAATGAGCTAGATTATTGGTTTTAATGTGTTTAAACAAACAAACACAAAAGTAATTTTTTTGTAGTATTTCATCTTTTGATCAAATATTTTTGTTTATTGAATGTAAAGGATGTTCGCTACTCTGTTTCAAAATAACAAGCTGTTTAAAAGAGTGTTATAAATTGATAGTTTATAAATAAAGGAACTAAAAAAGCAGAAAAAAATGAAGGGTCCGTGTGCTTGTTTTCAAAGTTTGGCGGGAAATGATTTTCTCTAGATTTTCCGTCCATTTATCATTGGCACCTTTTTTCATTAAAAAAACTATAAAAAAATAAAAAGGATTTTATAAGTTTTTGAAATATGGCTATTTAAACTATATGATATAAAATTATGAAAAGAAAAGTAGGGATTAGCGGGCAAAATTTTGTAATGGTACTACATGGATAAAAACAGAGGATTCCGAATATCAGGCAAAATATCAAAAACAAGAGAAGCGAACATCCTTAAATGAATTGTTCTTAAGAAACTATGTATTTCTATTTACTCCGAAGCACGATACTCAACTTTTGTTGTTCCATTGAAAGAAAACAATACTATCTGCTAACAAGGAAACTATTCAATTGAAACAAAATAATACAATCTACTAACAAAAAATCTACAGTCTCGTGACAGTATGACGCCAATAGCGGTGATTATATCTAGTGTTTTATTCCGTAGATAGATATTTCAAACCTTTAACGACTTCTGAATTCACTGATTTCTTCAAATATACTATTTTTTTGTGAAGTTTGTCATCAAAAGTATTTTATTGTGAACCTGTATTTTTTTTTATTTCATATTTGACTTCTCAATTATCTTTTTTCAGATCTTTTTTTTTTTAGAACAAAACACGATATTGAACGATTTTCAAAACTGTGTTTAATTCAAATATAATCATATTGTATAATGATTACATTTGAAAGTATTTTGATTAAGTATTAGGTATTATATAATATTGATAGTATATAATTTGAAGGTGAAAGAGGTTTAACATTTTTATGTTAAAATTGGCATATGACATGACATGCAAAACTTAGTTCCTTCATACACTGATTCATCTTTGGTATAGAACTCTAATAGTTATATAAAGAGAAGGATTAAATTAACTGTCATCTCTCGCTCTGCAACAACTCATTCTATCTTTTTCTTCTTCTTCTTAATTAGACAATACTTTAGTCATGAATAGCAAAAACGTGTGTTACCTTTTGCCACTGATGTTTTTAGTTTAAACCATGTAAACTATGTTGCTTAAATTTTTAATATTCAACATTGACCCGAATCATTTAAGTTATTTGAATCTACATCATACAATGTTTTGATTCAGTAATTTGTTATAGTTTTGTTTAACATTCCAGGTATTCCCAAGGATTATTACAATAACGTTCTCAAACACTCTTGATTTTTTGTAGTATAATAACTATAGTAACACAATGTATGAAACATTCTATAGATTCTCTAGTTCTACAATAATCGGGATATCAATCATTCTATATATTCGCTAGTTCTATAATCATAGGGATATCATCATTCTACATAGTCTCTAGTTCAACAATCATAATATCCATCATTCTATATATTCCCAAGTTCAACAATCATAAAAAAGTCCATCATTCTATATAATATCTAGTACAACAATCATAGGGATATCCTTCATATGTAGAACAAGGCTACCATTACCGCCTACATGAAATAAATTGGGCATCTTAACTCAATGTTTATACTTTATTTTAGAAGTTGTCAGAGTGATATATGAATGATTGCATCTTGTGCACCTGAGCAAACTATGAAAATGAAGGTTAGTTGTCTTTTATAAAAAAAAAACCTAGTTATCACAGTTGGTTCGAGATTACCATTATTTATTAAAATCAGCAACAATTTTTGATTTTTGAATGTATTACTGGCACGGGGCTGGGGCACTTCTTTAAGGCACATCCACAATTTTTGCTTACATGAGACGCTGAAAGGCACATTTTTCATTGACTTAAAGAAACAATTCACTTCTCATTAAAACATTTGATATTGTTAAATTGTAAGTCAACATGCCACACAAAAGATATATTTATTTCATTATCATGAAATCGACAGGAATAGCTGATTATGCAAGGGATATAACACACTTCATACGAGTATTTGATACATCAATATACCTCTATTTATATTCAATGAACAATATCTGATAAAAATAAGACATATAGGTAAGAACATTGTTATTTGAGTAAATAGTAACAAATAAGAACTGGTAATAATGGAAAGAGTCTCATATTGGTTATATTTATCATTCATTTGCAATTTGCTTTGCATATAGCATCTGTTACTACCGGTCTATTTTGAGCTTGAATTCAATGAAATAGTGTTTGAACAAAAGCTTTGTGGGTTTTTCTTTGCTAGAATAGATCATAGTAGGTAATAAGGTAAAGCAGATGTCATTATACAAAGTGTACTGCTGTTAAAGGCATAGAATCACTCATTCGGGCCCGGTCTGAAAGAACAAACAAGAAAGTAGTACATATTTAAAAAAATAGTCCCTATACGCATATCTGTGACTTTCTCAATAAGTAAACTATTGGGTAATTCTGGCATGAAATGTACGCTTAAGGACCTAAGAGTACTGAAGAACCCTTGAAGAAAGTTTCTTATTGATGATATAAAGATATATGAAATTATGATAAGAGGGCATATTTGCCCTGTTGTTTAGATCAGTACCTGTTTTTGTACTACTAAACTTCTCAGAACCAGTACTCTCTAATATGCAATTAGAGGTATGTTGAATTTTTCAGCACAAGTCAGGGTAAAGTATATTGTTTACATGAAATTAGTGCCATTTTATTTGACCTTAAGACAAAATAGCTATGAATGCTTGAAATTGCAGAATTTTACGTAGTACGCAATGAGGCTATGCATGAGTGTTGTTATTCAAGTAGAGGTTCTAACATTTATCGTTTTTGAGTAGCTATCTTGAAAAATTAATAATTAATACCTTTGATTCGTTTGAAGTGCAAAGTATTTTAATCAGCAAACCCAAAACCAAAGACAACAAAGATTATAAACATTGATTCCAATAACTACTAGTATGTTAAAAAGCGTGTCTATTCATGGAAGTGCGATGGCGAGTAAGATTGGCATTTTTGTCGTAATAAACAAAATTCATTTGTCATACAACAAAAACTAAGTAAATAAAAGATAAACTATATCAAACTAACTCACAAAACATAAATCAAATATGAAGATGAAGAACAAAACTTTTGGAAAAAGAATGTCTGAAACCAAACTTTAATTTGACGGAAAATAAAACATATCTCAAAAGCAAACACATAGAAAAAACCGTCCCAAAATAGTCAAAATTCCATTAGCCATTGGTGGGATAATAAAATCAGTTTAGCTGTTTTCCTAATAATTAGTATTATCAATTCAGAAACATAGAAAGGCTTCCAAATTCAATTGGGCATACATTTTCCTTTAAAATCATATATCTAAGTTGTGCAAAATATAAATATTGGTAATTCATAGTTACAAATAAGGAAACTGGATACATCTTATTCGCTTTTTTCCCATTTTTTTAAGGGGTTGCAAACGAGAGTATTTTATTGACTGAAACACAGTAAAACCAAAGATATGTTTAGTAATTTTCTATCGAGTATATATATCATGCTGTAACCGATAAATGATTAGTCAGCAACAGTGCTCTAAGTTCTGGTATTCAAGTGTTTAAACAAAGAAACACAAAGAAGGTAAATTTTTGTAGTACTTTATCTTCTGATAGAATATTTTTGTTTTTTTAATTGTTCTTAAGAAACTATGTACTTCTATTTACACCGAAACACGATACTTAACTTTGTTGTGCCATTGAAAGAAAACAATACAATCTGCTAACAAGGAAACTATTCAGTTGAACAAAAACAATACAATCTTCTAACAAGGAAACAACTGTATCGTGACAGTATGACACCAATGTCGGTGATTATATCTAGTGTTATATTCCATTTAAACGATATTTTACTTTGGATTGTCCGTAAACGTGATTTTCACTGTAATCATTTACATCTAGAATGTCTGTCTTTGAATAGGTTACATCCAATTTGAAGTGTAAATTATAGAGAATAAAGACGCAAATATTTTCAACAATTTTAGCCTTCATGTTAAAGTTGACAAGAAAGAACATTTATAACAAAACAAAATCAGATCATACAGTTGCTAATAGATATTTCAAACCTTTAACGAATTCTGAATTCAGTCTTCTCTTCGCATACACTAATTTTTTTGTGAAGATTGTAATCTAAAGTATTTTATTGTTTACCGGTATTTTCTTTTTTTTTAATTTCATATTTGATTTTTAATTTATCGTTTTCATTTTCTTAAAATTTGAGAACAAAAAACGGTGTTGAATGATATTGAAAAATACATTTGATTCGAATATCATAATATAGTATAATGATTACACTTGAAAGTGTGTTGATTGTGTATTAGGTATGATAAATTATAAATATTATATAACTTGACAATAGAAGCGGTGCAGCATTAAACTTTTATGTTAAAATGGGCATATGACATGGCACGAAAGACTTATTTCTTACCTACACTTATTCAATGCTGGTCTTAAACAGTAATACGTATATAAAGAAAAGGATTAAGGGAATTGTGATTACTCGCTCTGCAACACCTCATTCTGTCATGTTTTTCTAAATTAATGAATAATTCATTATGGTGCAACCACGCATCTACGAACCATACAGAAAGTGATGTGTGCATGACATTTTTCAAACACATTACTTGAAATTTGCGGCGGCAAAGTGCAATTTATGTTCAGAGACAAATGATTGGAAAATGGTATCTATAAGTCTTAAATCACAAGTTATAATAGTTATAATGGCAACTTTTTTTATCATTTGATAGGCTTTTACTTGTCTTAATAAATAACGCGTTAAATTCACAACAAATATGTTTCAAATGACAATTAACTACTGTCAATTCAGAAATGGCTGCATTCTTCATTATTGCGATAATAGCAACGAGGTAAGTTTCGCAAAAATATAAACTTACACATTTTATTATGATAATATTGTTTGTTTTCAGAATTGTCCGTTTAATAAAACATTATTTTCTCATTTTAGTCCATCGTTCAACAACCGCATTACTAAAACCATGCCAAAATTATCTTAATTTACGCACAGTACAAAAAAGGGCCACCACAATACTATTTTGATAAAGTTTGATTTATACGTTCCTAGCTTTTAAAAAAACGAACATCACGAAGACGCGAATTCTTTTTTGTCAATGTTATTTTATAGAAGTCAGTAACATCGCCGTATTATTTCTCAAACAGTTTTTGTTCACTGCATATATTTAGTGATCACAAATCCATGTAAATGAATTATATTTTGGTTTACCAAAATTACCAAAAGACCTTGTAAAACAAAATGATTTCATAGCTTGTTTCTCATGCTGTTGATTTCACATGCCATAATATCTATTATTCTTAGTAAGGTTAGCACCATACTTTCCTTAAATGTTCGAAATTAACATGATCAATGCTCTTTTCTTTTTTCTTTTTTCAGATAAAATGGACGACGTAAGCATGCTAAAAATAGACGGCGTAATTTGTTTTTTTATGATAGAATAATCATCAAATGGGAGGCGCTTTTTGTATAAAAATATTCTTTGTAAACGATAGACAAATTTTAATCAGTTGTATGTGTTGATTGAATGGGATTGGTATAAAGTACGAATTTTCCACAAAAGCTTAAATGTTTCAATAAATTTGAAATAAATGCACTTTTTGCTGCTTAACACCTTTATGTTGACTTTATACCTGTCTTAAACGATTCAGGGCATAAAATGCTCAATCTCTTATGTTTTCTTATTTCATATTTGTGCAATAGCAAAATGTTCATAAGCCTAAGGGCAATGTGTTTGTGTTTGTGCAGCAAATTATTAACGTTAACAAGACAAACGTTACAAAGAATCATCAAAATCGGACATAATCCACTGTTTCCCACAATCCCTACTACACAGAGAAAAACCTGTTTAGAATGGGTAATTTCAACAGTTAATGGCATTTTGGTAAAACAGAAAACTAAACCCTTACACATCGTTTTCATAGTTATAACATTATAAAGGTTGTTTGGGAATATATTTGTTGTACCTACAATGCATAATGTGCTGAATAACACTGCAGTTATTCAATGAGGGGAAGATTTTGTCACACTAGGAATGTACAATAAAAATTGGAAAACAAATACAATGTCAATAACAATACCACATTTAGTATAATCAAATGTGTTATATGGAAATGTCGAAATTTAATCAAACAAAAGCCTTAATAGTATGACTTCTAGCCAATTGATGTCATATAAGCGAAACGGGAGCTCTACAATTTAATTGAATCAATAGATACGTCATTATTTTTACAAAAGGAAAAATATGCAGTTAACATCAAAGTTATTGTAAACCCTATACCATGAATTAATTACTTATCATATTGTACTTACCTTCTTTTCATATCTGGAACATTATAAATCCCCAAAAGAAATAACCACTATTAAAAGAAAAACATCGGGCACATCACTGACAGTCACATTACGACGAACTGCAGGTTCTAGCTAAACAAAACATTTAAATGGCAATTATTAGTAAAGGTAAAGCGAATAAGATTGTAGTGTGTCTTTTGTTGTATTTTATGACTTTAAAAGATCTTTGTTTGATTGGGTTTTTTTTGTGTAATGAATAGGAATATAACTAACGCACTTAATATAGAAACACTACTTGTTTTATATCGTTGAACCCTGGACGATGGAGTATTGTAAACACTGGCCCCTGGGATTTCAACAAATTTATTTCCGTTTAAAAAACACAAAAAAAACAGTGTAATTACTTTCGCATTTTAAACATTCTATTTCATGAATTCTAATTATTAAATAACTAGTAGAGATTCTGGTTTCATGTAACAATTTTGTACTGGCTTTTTTCTCCTTTTCTTTCTTTACGATCAATGCATTTGAATGGGGACATATAGTTGGAACAACCCTCCCCCCCCCCCCCTCCCCCACCTTTATACTGGGTTAGGAATCCCCTTTTATAAATGGCATTACGTAGGCTAGTTTAAGGTCTCTTTTGGTCATACAGCTCTTCATGTGTTTAGGTTTAATACATCCTTGACCCCGAAGGTATCATCAACATAGTAGTCAGTGCGTCATTTATATTACACAAAATGTATAACATGAAGTGTATCTTGTTGTTTTCATTAACGTTAGACGTGTATTTTTCTGATATAGTATCTCATATAAAAATAAAAAGATGTGGTAAAATTGCCAACGAGACAACTCTCCACAAGAGACCAAATGACACAGAAATTAACAACTATATGTCACCGTACGGCCATCAACAATGAGCAAAACACATACCGGACAGTCAGCTATGAAAGGCCCCGAAATGACAAATGTAAAACATTTCAAACGAGAAAACTAACGGCCTAATTTATGTACAAAATAATGAACGAAAAACAAATATGATATACAGCAACAAACGACGACCACTGAATTTCAAGCTCCTGATTTGGGACAGCCACATACATAATGTGGCGGGGTTAAAGATGTTAGCGGGCGCCCAACCCTCCCCCTAGCCTGGGACAGTGATGTAACAGTACAGCATAAGAACAAACTATTAAAATTAGTTGAAAAAGGCTTAACTCATCAAATGGATACAAACAGAAATATATATAACAAAAACAGTGGACGTGGGAGGGAACTCATACATCCCCACAGCAAAAAGATACTAAATACATATCTGAGAGTACTTGCAGTTTCTGACAGCTAGTTCAAAGCCAATAACAACAAATAAAAAATCATGCATCTAAGACTAAAATATCAATCAGTACTCATCCAACATCCAATGGATTTAGTGTAAAGACGTCATTAACAGTCAGAGAAAAACATGACCTTGTACAACCAAACTTCAAAACCAAATGTTTATATCTATGGAAGATTTGAGTAAAGGTTTTAAGTAATTTGTGGTAACGAAATCCCGGACTTAATAATTTACCACTAATATATGGATTAAGTTCATTGAAATCCAAAACGTCACAACAGACACGGGCATAGCGAACGAGTTGTGATATATAAACACAGTAAGATGGTGCCAAAGTAGCATCATCGTCCAAAAAAGGAAAATTAACAAAAGGAACGAAAATTCGTCCCTTTTGTCGTAAATTTTAGTGTAGAGATTCCCGTGTAAAACTGAAATATCTAAATCTAATAAAGGACAGTTATTATCGTTTATATTTGATTTATTCAAAGTAAGTTCCTTTGGGTAAATTTCGGCAGTATATTTATAAAATTGTTGGTTATTTAACGACAAAATAACATCAAAATAATGGTAAGTGTTGTTGAATTTATCAATTAAATGCAATTTAGACGGGTCTTTACTGAGTAAGGTCATAAACTGTGATTCACAACAATACCAGAGCAAGTCTGCTAGTAAAGGGCCGAAATTGGTGCCCATTGGAATACCTACAACCTTTCGATAAACTTTAATGCCGAAACGTACATAAATATTATCAAGGAGAAAATTGACAGCTTCAATCATGTCAACACACCCCTAGTAAGTATATTTAGCATATTTACCTTTCTCATTAGAGAAGAAGGCTTCAAATGAGTTGCAGCAAATATATTTGCATTTGGATTTACCAAACGACCATTGGATTAAATAGGAAAACTTTTGTTTGATAAGATTATGTGGTAGTGTAGTGTAAAAAGTTGAAAAATCAAAACTGTCAACAGAATCAAAAGGACCATCAAAAGCACGTAATTTATCTAAAACTTCCAATGAATTTTTTACACTCCAAAAATAGTTAATTCCACTATTTTCATATATTTTATTACAACAGTTACTGATTAGTTCTTTGATAGTAGTTAAGGAACTAGTTAAAGAATTGAAAGATTAGTTGTAGAACACTTACTAGAGGCCGAGATGAAACGATATGTTACTGGTTTTTTTGTGTAGTTAAGGTAACCAATACATAGAAGGGACATTCAAATGTTCAGAAGAGGCCTTAAGCTGTGATTTGGTTATGATATGATTGTTTACTATATGACTCTCTGTGGAGTGCACGGACTTGAATGTAGAAGAATTTAAAATGTCATTCTTAAGAACGTCCGTGTAGTATTTACGACCACCACATTGTTGGCTTCTTTGTCGGCCGGTACAAACACAAACCTCTTTGAAAGTACTTGAAGTTTGTTTCTTATTCTAGAAATAGGCGTGTTATGTACTATTTTATTTATTTCTGAATTATTTTCCAAATTTAATATTCGAATATCCACAACAATCATACATTTATTTAGATAAGAATCAAGAGATTTTTTATTATATTTTTCCCGTTTACACCAATTTTTACAATATGACGAAAGAGCGTCTGATGTGACCTTACGACACTGTTTCCAATCTAATTTTGATGAAGGATGATATTTTGGTCTTTTTTTCAAACAATATTTAACCTCTCAGTCTTCAACGATATTTAGGTCCCCAGTAATAACATGGCCATAGGGATCATATCTAAAACTCGACGATTCATAGTCTCAAGTTAGAGGAGTATTATTTTCTACACTGACGTCTGATGTTACTGACGTATAATTAAAATGACTCTTCTGCTGGGTTTTTTGTATGTATACAAAATAATAGGTGGTTCTGTGTTATCAAAATAGGGAGGTATACAGATTTAAATGGTAGAGTCATTGAATATATACATAAATGCTGTCTGTTGCACTTTAAGTAATGTACGCCACGAAAACTATGGATTTTTTAATACATTGAAATTTGATAGGATTGTTTTCATTTTAAATGTCCGCGATTTTAAACAATAAGGTTGATAAGACAAAATAAATATCTAATGATAACATTACTTTAGTTACATTAAGAATCAGGTGCATATTTTATCAAATCGACTAAAGTTCTGTTGAAAGTAAATATTTTTTTAGGAGTTTTCTAAAATTTTATTTTCAAAGAAATCATTAGATATGAAATAACGTATACTTAAACAGTTTCTATTCATCTTAACATTATTGACAACCATATCAAACTTTTTGTTTGATTCTAATCTGACCATTCGCTAAAAAGGACTATCATTTATGATATTCTAAATTGCCATTCTTTAATCGTTATAATACTAGCTTTACTGTCACCATTGTAATTAGTAGACCAAAACGATTATGTGTTATATTTTAATGGAGAAAAATAACCTTTATAAATTTGGAGCGTCGGAATTTACCTTCATCAGGAACGCTAAAAAATAAACATTTAACGGCCAGGGATGTAAACATACGTACACTGTGTACATGGTGTAAGAGTTTATGACCAAAAGGGACCTGCAACAAATACCCAAATTCATCTAAGGTCAAGGTGGTCTGATATATTGATTTACAGATTGTACCCTTTTCCTATTGTGATATATTTTACTAAGTCTATATCGACATTTTGAATTATCCATGTAGAGCATTTGATGCTTACATTAATGTATCTTATGGACTTCGGTTCCATCTTTTATATCTCTCGAATCGTTTATTAAAAGTAATTTTACGAGTTTTGACAAGTGGTAACCTACTATTCATCTTATATGTAATGTTACCAAAGTCTACATTAAATATAACAGTGTTGTATGCTATTGTAACATGGTGTTAATTGTGTATTGTTATTTCTGTAATTGGATGGGTCTTGATTAAACTATTGTGTGCATGAACCTCTGCCTTGATGCGATCTTCCTATGTGTATGCGGATGATATTAAGCAGTGTGTATATGTGCGGGCAAAGTTGACCTTTGATAGAATTGGTAACTCTATGTAGTCCCTTCTGTTCATATAGCTCTTCACATTTTCCATACTTATCTCCTTTTTTTAGTTTAACTTACATGTAGCTGATGAATTTAAATCCATAAATCAGACGCACTTATCTTTAAAGTTTTATTTCTATACACTGACTGGAACTGAGATGAGTTGATTTAAAATGTTAATGTTTTTTCCTTGAATACATCTGTGTGCGTTCCGGTGAAAACAAAACATGTAAGTTGCGTTATGACTGCCAATGAAACAACTACCCAATAAGACCAAAACACTGAAATAAAAATTTCACAGTTGGCTGATGACACCACTTGTTTTTTGAAAGATGTATTTTCCGCGCAAATTTTATTAGATTTCTTTAACGATTTTGAGAAGTGTTCAGGGTTAAAAGTCAATTTTTCTAAAACCGAAGCAACATGGATTGGAAGAAATAAATTTAACAAAGAAGGTTCCCTTCCTATTAAATGGACAGATGGTTTTAAAACCTTAGGTTTAAAATTTAATGCTTTTGAAGAAATGGTTTGTTCTAATTTAGATACATGCATAGAAAAAATGGAATCAATAATTAAACTGTGGAGGATCAGAAACCTTTCCTTGATCGGTAAAATTGTAATTCTTAAATCACTTGCAATATCGAAGCTTATTTATGTCATTTCATCTACACATGTACCAAAATGTTATGTAATTAAAATACAACGTGACATTAATAGTTTTTTTATGGAATGGTAGTACTCCGAAAGTTAAATCGGAAGTTATTCAAAAGTCTCCTAGCGAGGGGGGACTGAAAGCCCAAAATTTTGAAGTACAGCTGTTATCCTATCGTATTATGTGGGTAAACAGATTTTTGTCAGAACATGACTCCAAATGGAAACATGTTTCCAAAGCATTCTTCCCCCTTTTTGATTTAGAGAATTTATTGATGAGCAGATGTGAATTTGAGTTTTTAAATTTAAAAGCACCTCTTTTTTATATAGAAGTGTTATCTGCTTTGAAACGTTTCAAGGGTATTTTCATCCCTTTAAATGCATTTCATGTTAGAAAAGAATTTATTTTGGTTCAATCCGTTTATCAAAATTGACAGAACCAGTATTTTTTACAGATCTTGGTACATGAAAGGCATAAGGTTCATCAATGATATTGTAGATTATAAAGGCGAATTTTTGTCTCAAGACGCTATTAACCAAAAATATAACCTGAATGTTACTTCTGTAGACATTCTATCTATTAAACTTGCTATACCACGTGACTGGAAAAATTTGTTATTACAACAACACATGTCACCTAACAGCAACTCATTTGGATTCGTTTTTGAGCATGAGAATAAAAAAAAAACTATCAGTAAATTATTTGCTAAAGATGTATATTCACTTTTTATCGATCGGGGAAGTATTTCTCCTATTTCACAACAAAGGTGGGAAAAAAGTTTTAATACAGAAATGAGTGACGAAAAATGGAAAAATATTTATTCACTAGCTTTTAAATGTACTATAAAAAGCAAACTACAAGCTTTCCAATATAAAATGTTACACAGAATAGTCTCACATAACTATCTTCTTGAAAAATATAAACTTTCCTTAACTAATGAATGTGCCAGTTGTAAAGAAATAGAAACTATAGAGCATAAATGTTTTGAATGTATAGAAATAAAACAGTTTTGGAGAGAATTTTCTAATTGGTGGTATTTAGTTTTTGGAGTAAAAATATTTTTGAATAAAGATAGTGTCATTTTTGGTGTATTGAATTCTGATAACTTAATTTTAAATTATTGTATTCTACAGGCAAAGTATTACATTAATTATGTAAAGAACACACAAGTAGACAAACTGTTAATATCTGTGAAAGCTTTTCTTAAATTTTTGAAAAGACGTCTGGAGATATTAGAATATTTATATCTTTCTAAAGACAAACACGAGTCATTTGTCGACAGATGGGGGGGGGGGGGGGGGGGGGGGGATTTATGGACGACCAAAACACAATAATCTAGTAAACAATTATTGTTCATTAAACATCATTCAAAAATGTGTTCAAAACGCTTACCCAAAAAAAATGGATGACATAGTGAGAAAGAATTCAAAACCACGACATACTTTATACGACAGCAACAAATGAAAACAAATATAGTAAACAGCAATGCAAGACAATCACTGATTATTGGCTCCCGACCTAGAATAGGCATAAACATGTAACGTGTTAAAACATATTTGTAATTATAGCATTTTTCCCTCTAACCTCCGACAGGATTATCTTGTGTTTAACAGGTTGATACCCTTCAACGAGATTTTACCTTGAGATAGCGGTATATAAGGGATAAAAGTCACCGCCAATTTCCAAACAAGAACTATTATTTTTTAATAATGTAAAATCCATAAATCATTTTGTATTACCAAAATGCGTTGCATTTATTAAATTTTAACAATCATTTTGAATTAAAGTATGCAACACCAATTGTTTCAGACTTCAGCATCACGCTGTAAATGAAAAATCAAATAAAATTGTGGTATGACTCGTCACGTGATAGCGATCTACAATATTGTCCTGTCTTACCTACATCAACGGGAATGATTTTACATTTTAAGGTAAGACGGCGATTTATACATTTGCTGATTTAATAACTGACATAAATAATTATTTTTTTCACGTTTTAATGCGATATTAGCTCTTTATAAAAGATAACGCAATCAAATTCCAACATCAATCCTTGCAAAAGTGCACATACATATGGGGGCAAATAATATATAATTCAGACGAATATTTTATACTTGATTTTTTTTTACAATCAAAATGAGGATTTTCGTATTCTTTTAGCGTAACTCTTCTTATTGTCATGCAAAATACATAGCTGATGTCGTCAACTTCCTATTTCTTGAAGATGGTCGACTTCAAACTAGTCCAGCGGATCGGTGACAAAATTGTGAGTTTGATAATAAAAGCACCAAATTTGGCATGGTAGTAGTTCTTGGTGTTTCAAAGAATATTAGCTATGGACTCACCTTGAAATTTCAAAATGGCGGCCTTTTTTCAAGATGGCCGCCATAAAATATCAAAATCAACATATATCATTCATATAAGGTCAAATTTAAGGCCAAATTTGGGATGGTAGTAGTGTTCAGAAAAATATTAGCTATGAACCCTGTTTTAAATTCAATAAGGCGGCTCTTTCCAAGATGGCCGCCACAAAAAATAATAAAATCAACAAATTTCCTTTATTTTAGTTCAAATTTGTCATGTTTGTAGTCCTGGGTGCTTCGAACAATATAAGCTATTGACCCAACTTATATGTGAAAATGGCGGCTTTTTCAAAGATGGCCACCAAAAGATATCAAAAACGACAAAATTCACTTAAAATCTAGTGCCCTATAATACCAAGTGTATGCCACATTTATATACTTAAGCCAAACGTCAAAAGCTGTGTGAGGAAAGTATAGAAAATCGTAACTACGGTACAATTCTTGCAGAACAGTCGTCTACAACGAGGGATCACGTTTAGATCCTGGCGTTTTACCAATATCTAAGCTAGGCTTAACTAAAATGTTTACTTGTCGACTCGAACAGTTTTCTCTGTAATCTGGAAGAGGATATAGTAATGATCTAAGAATTACAGTAATCTCAGGCTTGCCAGGCCATTAACAAGGCAGGTGCTTGCTTTTTCTGTTAAGTTGCAATTTAACAAGCAACCGCAACAATCTGTTTGTATGACATAGATACTTGAAAAAGCTGCACATGCAGGTAGTTCAAAAAGGTATAATGTAGGCGAAAGTCTTTTCAATAGTCATTAAAAATATTAGTTGATAATCGTTTGGCCAAATATTCGGATGCGGTCGAATTATTTCATTGAGGCAAATACGTCGCTATCCATTTCATAGTTACTTCTGTTTTATTTCTCTATTCTTCTTTAACATTAAATTCAACTGAACTAAAACCTAAAAACTTTTTCCCTCGAACCCTGTAGGTTTTACAACAACAGTCGTGGAAGATATTGAAAACAACAAGAGTTCAAATACGACTGAAGTATCGTAACAAAGTACGACAATTTCCATATTTCAGCCTTTTCTTAGTCTAACTTTGCAAAATCGTCATAAATTTTTGCTTTGAAATATATGCATATCACTTATAATCTCTGGTACTTTAACAAATATATTATGCACCAGCACAACTGTTCATATTATGGCTATAACTTGGCATATATTTTACTATATAATAAGATATATTCTTAATACTAACCAAATATAACCATGCGTATCATACTTGCATCTAATAATAAACGTTTTATGGACATGCACTTTGTCTAACCAGATATACATGTATGCCAACCTCTTATAATGTTGTAACTATATCCTTACATGGTATAAATAAGTTAACAAAATGATAACACAGACGTCTTGAAGCAGATGATAATGTAAACATTGAACATGTTAAATATGTCTGGACAGAATTCCTCGCATGTAGAGCCAAGACAAATGGTTATCCACCTTTACATATTAGTCCGCATTCACCAATGGTTCTGGAAGAGATCAAATCTGCCACAACGATTCGACATTCCATGAATACAATCCAGCCATGTGTTAATTTTTTCCAAACATGTATAAATTATCACTTGTGATCAATCGTTTTTTGCTTTTAAAATCGGAAAAGTGGAACTGGGCAATCTAGCAGAATAAAAAATAGTTTTGTTTTAGGTCTCCATATAGAAATAGAACGGAAATGGCATCGTTGAGAACCTTATGTGATTGGTAAGATAACAGTGATTGAAAAAGTGTTCAATCAAGGAATCATAATACTTAATGAATAGCAGATGTTTTTAGAGGCTATCATGCGATATTATGGCATTTAACTATACAATTTAAGTGTTGCAAACGTAACTTGAAAATGGTAAATGTAGATCAAGCCCATGAGTAGACTAACATACTTGTAAAAGAAGAAGAAGGTGGGGGCAATCGGATTGGCAATCAATGTCGCACAACTACAGCATTTAATAGTGTTTTGTCTAGAAATGGCCATAATAATTAACAAGTTTCAATCCGCCTATGAAATAATTTAATGTGATCAGGTAATCCACATGATGTTCTACACCAGGAACGGATTAAAAGCAAAACCTTCTCAAAACATGTGAAACCTTTAGGCGGGGGAATGTATCAGCCTTTTACACAGAGAGCTACTTTGAGTGAATGCAGATGGGAAATAACTTCTTGGACATTTATCACAAAGGTATCAGCCTTTTGTAATGAGGTAATAAAACAGACAGATATTAAAACAAATGTCACGGTAGATGAAAATGCGCGAGGACAATGATGTTATGTACGGTCCTGTTTAAAATGTGGTGGGCAGTGGGGCAAACACTAAATGGGATGTCCTTAATAAACATTTTGAAAACTGTTTCAAAAATATGTTGTTGTTTAGATAATACCCAGATTGAGCAGATACTTAGGCACTCAAAAAGCACTAGTAAAACAAAACCAGATAAGAACAAAATGCACAAACTTGAAAGGACTAACACAAATTGCTACACAAAAATCTAAAAAATGAGCAACACCAACCCCAAAAAAACAAGGTTAATCTCATGTGCTCAAGAAGGGTCAGTAGTTTCTGTTCAACAAGTGACACCTACCAAAGTGCTTTTCTTAAAATAGAGTTACATACAGTAATTAGGCATATATCATATAATAGTGGATTCATAAATATATCTTTTCTAACCCTTTTAATTCACAAAATATAAAACATGTAAAAATCATTGGTACATGTGAATTATCAAAAAACTTGACCGAATGTGATTGGAATAAGGTTTTCCACGTCTGTACGATGGATAAACAAGACTTTCACTGGTTGACAACACAGACATTGAAAAATAAAGAGCAACTAACACAACATTGAAAGCATAAACAACACGAGTCCCTGTTCATTAAAACTAGGGGCAAACGCAGGTGTTCGGAAGGGTGTTTATTTTTTGGCCAACTGGTAGCACTCATGGTTATAATCATTGCCAGAAATTCGGTGATTAGTCGTATTTATTTATCATCTTAATGTTACCACAAACGAGGAAAACGAAAAAATTGTGGCAAGGAGAAGTGGAACATAACCATTATCATTTGTGACTCAGATGGTACCTAATGATCAAACAAATCAGTCTGATGGCCACGGTCTCGATAATTGTTCGAATCTTTCCATTTATGAATCTTTGATAAAATTGTATTTCAAGCAGCATCCATATATATATGTTTTTAAAAGATTCGGTTTGACTATTATTTGCTTTAATTTATACATGGTTGTAAAATTTAGACTCATTGGCAGACATCTTGAAATTGGCCACCATATTGGATTTTTCAGAGTGGGTCCATAGCTTAAATTGACTACCACATATATATATATATATATATATATATATATATATGTGCAAAGTTTCATGCTTTTATCATCAAACCCACAATTCTTCTAAAAATATGCACGAATCAGCTGGACTAAATTAAAACCCATGATAAACCTGATGATTTCAATAGTCCAATTGTCAACTTACTATTCTCAGCAGTAGCATACCCTTTGATCCATCGTATGGTGCTGATATATGTCAATTGATACGTTACGCTCGTGTATGTTCCCACTATACATACTACATTAGCAGGGGTGTGTTCCTTATACAAAACCTGCTCTAAAAGGGCTATGAGGAAGCACAACTTAAATCGTCACTGTATAAGTTTTACGGTTACCAAAACAAACTGGTTGACTGCTATGATTTGTATATGTCTCAGCTCATCAACATTTTTTCACAGTATGAGATAGTTTGATACCAAAATATTCGTCTAAATTGAAATTGTAACGAGTGTATCTCCTATTCCATATTGTGACATTTTGACTGAGTGTAGATTCGCATGTTGGGTGATGCAAGTATAGCAAGAAACGATTACACTGTCGACGCACCCAGTGTCGCTCTTTGAAGAGTTCATACGATTCTATCAATTTATGTGTGTTACCTCGAGTCGTCTTTTTAATAATTATATGAAATTTGATTATTGCTAAACTACTTTTCTTTTTTTTATCAAACTTACAATTTGTGCCTAATGTTCTGGATACGCGAAATGATACTGTTATAATTGTTGTTTTATTTTCTTTTTTGTTCATTCTGTCTGCATGTATTTTGTTAAACCTCTCCGAGAACTGTTAATGTGCTGCTTTAAATACATATGATAGAACTTCACAGTTGTTGAAAATGTAAACACACATGTAGATCGAACGACAAACACAGCAACAATAGTTACACGTACAATGTATATAGTAGAACTCTAAAATGCTAAAATGCAAGACTTTTATAGTTTTAATGTAACGGAAGACAATCCACACAAAGTAGATTGTGTAGTTATGTCGAGACGTTACTGTACTGTATCTTAAAAGCGACAACGATGTTAAAGAAGGAATTGCAATTTTACAAAGTGGATGCTTCTACCAAAGAACAGAGTATCACAGCAACAGAACTTTTGGCGGATGTCATATTCACATATCCCTTCATTAGAATCGTGATATTCCACGCAGTTTTGAACATGGGAAAAAACTAACCAACATTTTTTTTTTTTTTTTTAAACTAGTCCAGATCTCTTTGTAGGACTTCCATCTGAATGGTTTGAAGATAGTGGGTATTAGATAAAGCAACTACAGAGGACAAATTAAGCAATTTATATATACACTGTCTTTACAGTCGGTTCGTGGACGCACCATTGGGCATGGCCCTTGAAATTTTTTTAATGAAGATGTACGATTAATCTTAAGATTCTACATATCTGGATGCAAATGCGTTAGACATGTTAAAATAGTGGCACTGTTACGTTTTCCTTTTTTTGCTGATATTATCATTTCCTAGTGACTTTACGTAATACGAAACGTCAAAGAATAGTTGCAACTATCTTTAGTATTTCCAGAATGGGCATATCAAACATATGTTGTTCATGCTAAGTAAGGCCTTTTCTTTTCCATCTTCATTCAAATGGCTGACTTTTGTATCGAAATATGATATTAAATGAGTCCTTCTATTCTAATTACCTAGCGATGTCAAGCTTTGTCCAGAATTCATAAATACGTAAACGTGAGCCTTGTGTTTTCTGTTATTCTTTACAAGTTCTTCGGTTAACGACATTTGGTGTACAAAACAAAACACATGTGATAACTCTTTAGTTTGGGAATATAGGTAACAATCCTTGCTTTATAAGCTTCCCTTCACGAAAAGGTAAACGTTCTAGGCATGCGTTTCATACATATCGTTCCACTAAAATATTCATAGTGCTGTTTCTTCACTATTTTGTTATATTTCTTCTCTCAAAAAAGTATTATCTTCAGTTAGTAATGCTATGCTCAACTTGTTTGCATCTTTTGACTTCAATCTACACAGGCAAATTTTGTTCACGTGAATTTCACGTGAGTCTCATTTCACGTGAAAGTCACGTAAAATTCACGTGAGTTTCACATGAATTTCACGTGAATTTTTGCTCACGTGAATATCACGTGAATTTTTCATGTGAATTTCACGTGAACAGTTTTCACGTGAAATTCACATGAAATTCACGTGAAACTCACATGATCTGACTTACGTGAATTTAACGTGAACTTGTTAACGTGAAACTCATGTGAAATTCATGTGAATTTCACATAAACTTTTTTTCACGTGAAATTCACGTGATCTCACTCACATGAAATTCACATGATTTGACTCACGTGAATTTCACATGATTTGACTCAGGTGAATTTCACATGATCTGACTAACGTGAAATTCACGTGAAATTCATTTGATCTGACCAAGGCTAATTTTTTATATAATGTGCTTACGTGGTTGGTTTTGCACAAGATACAATCACTGTTTAAAATAATTAAGTGTGTGCACTAATTATTGCCATTTTGACATAATCGCCAAAATGTAAAAATAATTATTGAAGAAGAATTAGAATAAGAATATAGATATTTTATTTGTTTGAAATACAAAAATTAACAAATTCTAACAAAATTTCACAATAAACATTTTAAAAACATACTCAGGAGAACATTTTTACTAGCACTTTAATATAATTTACATAAAAGGGGACATATAACCATCAAATGATTAATATTTATCTTTTTATTTCGCATGAATTATCTCCCTTGATAGTGGATTAGATGCAACTACAAAAAGATCAGTGTTGGTTTTGAGTTGTATTTTCTATCACTGTTTATATTTATCTCTAGTAGAGCAATAATGGTAGAATTTGTATCTTTGATTTCAAATTCCTAAGATACTTAGAATATATTGATGGGCTAATATTGATTTATCAGTAATATTTCTATTTTCATTTATCAGTAAACTTAATTTCTTTCACACATTTAAAGTTTCCTTTATTTTTGTACTCTTATAAAATATGGGAGGTAACTCCAGCTTTTGAAATAGATTCCTGTTACTGTAATTAAGATCCTTTACTTTCCATAATTGCAAAGAAAAAAATTGATAATGAATATCACTTCAAAACCTGAGTTATCTCCCTTTTTTGCTGTGTATTAAACTTTTCCTCAAACTTATAAGTCAAGTGCAATTTTGAGCTTTGAACCACACATAAGATTAACAATAGGACATATGAATAAAAATAAGTAAGTGTGCTGAAAAGAATTTTATTGGGCCAAATGTTGTCAATAAATGTTAAATTGAATGTTTATCAAACATGTCAAAGTATACATGTTGGAAGTGCAGTATATTTTTAAAACTGCTTTGCTATCAGAAATATGAAAAATGTTTGATTTAATATGATTATACAAAAGCGGTAAAGGCTAACTACTCCCTAATCTAAAAAAAAGAAAGAAAAAAGAAAATATCTTCTTTCAGGGATTGTATGTGTATCAACTGGATTGCAATTTATGTGTTGGTACACTTCAAAATATTTTATAAACCTTTTTATAATGATCAAGATTTCTCAATTTTTCCTTTTGAGTTAATGAGTTGTCAGGGTTTGTCAATCAATGGGAAAAATTTTAAACTAAATATTAATTTTATAATTTCAGTAGTAACTAGGTAGGGATTTATTTAAATTTTATGTTGTGTTTTTTTTTTACATTCAATGAGTCTATGGGAGTAACATTCTGACTTAACAGTGCTTAATGAAAAATGACAAAAAAATCTTTAGGGTAGGCTATTATTAAGACTAAAAAGTAGGGTAGTTAGGGTAACTACATATATCATCTGCCCCCCCCCCCCCTTTTATGGGAAAAATTTTGGTTGATTATATAGGGAATCACTGAAGCATGACTTAAATTTACAACTTTGATAGATCTGATATTATTTATTAAAAAAAAAACTATAGTCTTGAAACATGAAAAACCAGGAATTTTACACCTAAAAATGCTGTATAATTTTCAAATATTTTTAATTATCTTTTAAAATTTATAGATAATAAACATATTTAAAGTCCTATATAGTGTCCCAGGCAAATGCATTAATGTGCTATGTATGTTATCGAAAATTATTGATTGACATTAAATTATTACCAGAGGCATATATACTAATTTAAATAATGTCTCTAATATTATTTAGCTGTAATAAATGTGAGGGTATGATTGCCAATTAGACAGGCTGTTAATTGGATTAAACATATATATTCTTCAACTAAATGAAATAACTTCATTGAAATTCTATCTAACAATATAGTTTATATTATATTAAAATATATCAAATAGTTTTAAGGGTTAAACTTTATGCTCTACTAAAGGGGTGCTCCTATGTAAATGATGCTTGTAAACAAACGAATTTGTTATTTCAATATTTGTTCATTTATATGTCTTACTTAGTCAGGACTTTAAGCAGTAAATATCATTTTAAAAATGAATTGAGTCAGTAAAGTCGGGATGCTGATTATGCTAAGAAACACTGGATATTGGTCTATAATAGACTATTGAATGGGGAAACCAGCATGTACTATTTGCACATGGATAACTATTCTTCGTGACGATATCCGGGACCGGAGGTCGGTTTTTAAAACGCTTGAATGATTCAGATGAATGATGCAAATTGAAGACGCCGGTAGCCAACTGACAACAACTTGAACAAGTACTTGTTTCTGTTTATTTAACGAGACAAACACAATCAAGGAGCTATGAACGCATAGAAACTCGAGGAAATAAAACAGGTAACTCAAATAAATGATTTAATAGTGCAGAAATAAACAGAAATAGTGAGAATGTTTTTCAACTTTTGACCTGATCAGTTCACAGTTGTAAAACTCCGTTTAAAATAAACACTCATTAGACACACACACATGTATACTCAAAAGTTGATACAAAACAAGACTCGAAGAAAAAATTCCATCTTCGTCATCCAACTCATGGTTTGAAAAAATAATGTATGATTCTATGAATTGACCTCAGCTCCGGGCTCCTGTAGCCCTAGCTCCGGTTGATTATTTCTTTGTTCAGAGTCATTTAACCATATTGTAATCAGGTTACTAGGGCAAATAGAGGTATAAAACAGTTGAACGGCAAACGATTTAATGGCGT